>NC_090840.1:81037957-82436457 GCF_028021215.1 Eschrichtius robustus
TATTTTTTTTTCCTTTAAAATTCAAAATTTTTTTAGTAGACTTTCACCAGTTTCACAGGTCATATTAAACTTAATTTTGTCAGTTTATCATTAATATTTTTATATTTCAAGTATCCTTTGGTGACAGGATTGCTTCAGTCTCTGTGAATGCTCCCAAATTCTTTAAATGTTAAATACTGCTAATCTTTAGGTGATTTTTACTATTGATTCATCAATGACTCAATTCTGATCAAGTTTAATCCTGGATTCTTGGCTATTAGTAACTAAAATATTAATATTCCATATTTTTTCAGAACTCTCCCCAAACATATTTATGGTAAAAGTATTTCAGATATAAGATTTTATTCTCATCCTGATATTTTGGTTACTGATTAAATATACTTTTCTAAATATTAAATATTCTGTAAAAAAAAAAAAAAAGAAAAGATAAAGAAAGTACAAACTTATGACTCTTGACTTGGAAGAGATCATTCATTGTTTAAACTTCTTATGTGAATACAAACTAAAAACAAACCAAGAACTTTCCCCAAACAAAAGCAATCAAAATTTGCTAAAGTCATCCTGATCAGTAATAATTTCTTTTAAACTAAATAAGTATTTATCATTTTTTTAACATCTTTATTGGAGTATAATTGCTTTACAATGTTGTGTTAGTGTCTGCTGTATAACAAAGTGAATCAGCCATAAGTATACATATATCCCCATATCCCCTCCCTCTTGCGTCTCCCTCCCACCCTCCCCATCCCACCCCTCTAGGTGGTCACAAAGCACCGAGCTGATCTCCCTGTGCTATGTGGCTGCTTCCCACTAGCTATCTATTTTACATTTGGTAGTATACATATGTCAATGCTACTCTTTCACTTGCTCTCTTGCTCACTCAGGCCGGGGGAGGGAGGAGTATGGTAGTCATAATTGAAATGCAGGGCGAGCCTGCGGCGGCAGAGGCCGACATGAAGTTGCACCAGCCTGAGGCGCCGTGTGTTCTCCGGGGGAAGTTGTCCCTGGATCACGGGACCCTGGCAGTGGCAGGCTGCACAGGCTCCCAGGGGAGTGTGGATAGTGACCTGTGCTCGCACACAGGCTTCTTGGTGGCAGCGGCAGCAGCGTTAGCGGTTCATGCCCATCTCTGGGGTCCGAGCTGATAGCTGCTGCTTGTGCCCGTCTCTGGAGCTCGTTTAGGTGGTGCTCTGCCTTTTGTGGGCCTGCTGGGAAGGAATCCCCTCTCCTCGCGCACCCCGAAACAATGGTCTCTTGCCTCTTCAGCCGCTCCAGACTTTTTCCCGGACTCCCTCCTGGCTAGCCGTGGCGCACTATTCCCTTCAGGCTGTGTTCACGCTGCCAACCCCAGTCCTCTCCCTGCGATCCGACCGAAGCCCGAGCCTCAGCTCCCAGCCCCCGCCCGCCCAGGCGGGTGAGCAGACAAGCCTCTCGGGCTGGTGAGTGCTGGTGGGCACCGATCCTCTGTGCCGGAATCTCTCCGCGTTGCCCTCCGCACCCCTGTGGCTGCGCTCTCCTCCGTGGCTCCGAAGCTTCCCCCCTCCGCCACCCGCAGTCTCTGCCCGCGAAGGGGCTTCCTAGTGTGTGGAAACCTTTCCTCCTTCATGGCTCCCTCCCAGAAGTGCGGGTCCTTTCCCTATTCTTTTGTCTCTGTTGTTTCTTTTTTCTTTTGCCCTAGCCAGGTACGTGGGGAGTTTCTTGCCTTTTGGGAGGTCTGAGGTCTTCTGCCAGCGTTCAGTGGGTGTTCTGTAGGAGTTGTTCCACATGTAGATGTATTTTTGATGTATTTATGGGGAGGAAGGTGATCTCCACGTCTTAGTCCTCCGCCATCTTGAAGGTCTCCATAAGTATTTAACATTAATAAATGTTTGATAAATCAATAATTTGATAAAATAAATAAATGGATATTGAACAAATGATCATAATTGCCACTTAGACAATTGATTTTTGGTGAAGTGAACCATAGCCTGTGCAAAATGGCAGTACTGCTGTTGTGTGCACTTGAGGTCTCAGGTGGTTTTCTCAACTTCCTTTCTTCATTCATTTCTTTCCCACCCTTCTCTTTCTAACCTCCTTATCCAGTATTGGTTAAAATGAAGATAGTTTTCCCTCTTTACTAATACTCCCACATATATAGAGCTTACTTAAAATGCTACTGTGATGTATTATAAAGCTAAGAGGAAAGTTCATTAATCATCAATTATCATAAAACTTAGAACTGAAAAGAATTCTGTTAAGTCACTTGGTCCAGCTTTTCACCCACAAACAGGAAACATGAACACACAGACATACACACATGCAAAGATCAACAACATACATCTGAACCACTGAGGCATAAGGAAGTTATATAACCTTCCCAAGTTCGTAAAACTATAAAGCAAAGCCCCCATTTGTTTAAGTAACCCCATTAAAGACAGTAGGAAAAATCAGATTGAAAACTATAACTATAATCATGTAACAAACAAGGTAAATGGAAAAGCAAAGATTGCATTAATACAGTAAAATTTTGAGTGAACCTTTTGGTCTTTGCTATGGGTTTTGAATATAATTTCATTATAAATTTACAAAGAATAAAGTGTAAACAATTAACTAGATGAAAGAAATCCTATAATTCTTTAAGGCATACATTCAAATGCAACTTCCTCTCAGCAAGTTACAGAAACCAGTTGTTGGGGATACATTTATGACAAGGATCAGATGAGTGGAGGAGTCTAGTCTCCCATTGTCCCTGGAAGGTGTGCTTGGGCCAAGTTGATCTGCTGAACACTCTGTATGAGTTTTCTTTCTTTAAGGGGTAGTGACCCCCAACTTCCCACAACACACCAACACTCCTTACAAGCAAATGTGAGAGCACCTTTATCAGTGAAGGCACACCCAAAGTATGGGAAGCTAAACAGTCTGGCTATAGGAATTGCCTGTGGATACCTGATGCCCTGTATCTGGAAGTCTTGAGACCAGTGGGATTTTACATAATGGCGAAGAAGACACCCATGCTAAGGGAAACTGCCTGAGCACAGTGCCCTGCCTGAGAGAGTGAGGGGGGTTATCCAAGTAATCAAGGGTAAGCACCAGGGCCATTATTGGAAATTCCTACTCCTTGCATCACAGGGAATTGCAATTATGAGAGGAGTGACACAAATAGAGAAAAGACCCACTGAAGTTTATTCATTCTAGTAGTGCCTTAATGAAACCATTGGGTAGTTCCCATAGCCAAGTCCCCTGCTTTGACAACATATATACGGTATAGTCTTATCACTGCAAATCTCCAGTACTAGTTTGTAAATTCAGAATAAGGACTGTGTCTGTGTTTTATTGTCAGTGCCTAGTATATTACCGAGAACACAGTGAGCCCTTATTGCTTGTTGAAGAAATGCCATTAGGTTCTGCTTTACTCTTTGGCCCTTTCTTAACTTCTGCAGTTTAATATAAATATAACTCAAATTGCGTCAACCAAAATTTTCCATAGCTGTTTTTTTCAGACTTGTGCTTTCCAGTCTTACTACATTAATATAATTCAGACTCTATTACATTATATAACTATATAACTATATAACTATATAACTATGTTTAGATGATGAATGTGACGGTACCTTTGGACTGCTTTGCATCTAAAAGTAGTCCATTCTCCTAACAGGGAGTTCTACATAAATAATGTCTTTTTAATGCCAGATAAAATATATATTTATGAAATTACTGGTGTAGAAAAATTTTCAAGCTTTCTCCTAATAATATAAAATTAGATACTAAAAGCCCCTTATTTAAGACCCATGGTTATTGATAACAGCCCATTCAGTGATCGAGGCCCATAGCTTTCAGAAATTTAATTAAAAATAGTGGACATCACTGGTTCCAACTCCTACCTCCATATTTTTAAATATGAGTTAATTAAATCACTAGGTCATCTTGGGAATTATATCATTTAAAAAACAGCATTAAACTTGTCATCTACAAGCTTTTCCCCAAGCTCAGCTAATGTGTTCAGAAGTACAAAGCTTTGTATGAGTTACTAGTAAATTAGCTAAAAACAATCTGTAGGACACAAGAAGATTATACCGTGACTCTTCCTGTGATCTTCGGCCACAGCTACACTTGCAAGAGAAAGTAAATAATGAGGAAATTGTACAGGTGTTTCAAAAGCATATTGCAAATCCCTTCATAGATTAATTGAAAGGACAGTGATCCTTGGATTAGGGAATAAATTCACTCTCCTGATTCTGCCACTAATACAAAATAATTTTTCCTCTTTGGATCTGAGTTTCCTTTCCCCAGGGGTAGTTATGAATTAAGTTAGTTCCCAATCTTTTCCTCATTTAAAAATTATAAGAGTATATATTTATTTCTATGTGTTCAAAGTCAGTGTTTCGAAGCCCCTATGTGCCAATCAAACTGCATTAACTAATAGCTTCTGTGGCTTTATGATGAACATTTATGCATTTTACCTTAGAGTTGTTCAGTATATGCAAAAAAGCACATTATTAAGTGTGACAGCCATAAATTGAGAACCACTTAGCTAAATGATCTGCAAAGACATCCATAACTTTGTTATTATAGCTGTAAAATAAGGGTAATGCATATGTCATTAGGTTTTTTTTTTTTTTTGTAAATTAACTTAAATAAATCTTGCAAAAATACATGAGATAATAAAGTAATGTATGCCATCATGCAGTTGAGATTATTCTAGGTGGTATGGCCAAGATGGCAGAGTAGAAAGAACCTGAGCTCACCTTGTCCCATGGGCACACCAAAATTATAACTTTTTACAGAGCAGCTATCTATGAGAATGACCTGAAGACCAGCCAAAAAAAAAAAAATCTAAAACCATCTATATTCACAATAAGTAGTTAAGGGACACACAAAACACAAAGCAAAAATATATAAAATGTGATATCAAAGACATTAACATTTTTGAACCAGGGAGCAAAAATATAGCATTGTTAGAATGCTTTCAAATTGAAGATATTATCATTAATCATAATTAATCATTAATTACATTTTCAAATTAAGAGAGTATCAACTTGAAATTACATACACACATATTTATGTATGAACCTCATGGTAACTACAAACCAAAAACCTATAATAGATACATGCACATAAAAAGAGAAAGAACTAAGAACTCCAAACATACACAGCAATAAAGAGAGTTATCAAATAACAAGGGAAGAGAGCAAAAGAAGAAGAAAAGAACAGAAAAGAACTACAAAACAGCCAGAAAACAATTAGAAAATTTCAGTAAGTACAAACCTATCAATAATTACTTGAAATGTAAATGGGTTAAATGTTCCAGTCAAAAGACATAGAGTGACTTAATGGAAAAACAAACAAACAAAGACAACAACAACAAACAACCAAAACCCATATATATGCTGCCTGCAGAGACTCACATCAGATCTAAAGACACAAACAGACTGAAATTGATGGAATGGAAAAAGGTATTCCATGCAAATGGAAATAAAAAGAAATACTTATATCAGACAAAATAGACTTTCAAGCAAACTGTTAATAAGAAATAAAAAGGACATTACATAACAAAAAAGAGATCAATCCAGTAAGAAGATATAACAATTGTAAAAATATAAACACCCAACATAGGAGCACCTAAATACATAAACAAAAATTAGCAAACATAAAGGGAGAGATTGTCAGTAACACAATAATATTAGGGGATTTTAACACCGCACTTACATCAATGGATGCATCATCCAAACATAATATCATTAAGGAAACATTCGCCTTAAACAATACATTAGACCAGATGTGTGTGTGTGTGTGTGTGTGTGTGTGTATGCCAATCAAAGAGGAAGTAAAAAAAAATAATTGGAGACAAATGAAAATGAAAACACAATGATCAAAGACCTATGGGATACAGCAAAAACAGTGCTTAGAGGGAACTTTATAGTGATACAAGCCTACCTCAGGATATAAGAAAAATCACAAATAAACAGTAAATCTAACCTTACACCTAAAGGAGCTGAAGAACAAACAAAACCCAAGATTAGTAGACAGAAATAATAAAGATTAGAGCAGAAAAAAATGAAAAAGAGACTAAAAAAAATGAAAAGAAAAGGTCAATGAAACTAAGAGCCAGTTCTTTGAAAAGATAAATAAAATTGATGAATCTTTAGCCAGACTCATCAAGAAAGAATGAGAGAGGACCCAAATCAATAAAATCAGAAATGAAAGAGAAGCTAGAACTGGTGTCACAGAAATACAAAAGATCGTGAGATTACTACAGATAATGATACATCAATAAAATGAACAACCTAGAAGAAATGGATAAATTCTCCAAAATGTGCAGTCTCTCAAGACAAAATCAGAATTAGGAAGAAATAGAAAACATTAAGAGACCGATTATCAGTAAAGAAATGGAATCAGTAGAAACAAACAAACAAAAACAAAAAACGACTGACAAAAGTCCAGGACTAGATGGCTTCAGAGGTGAATTCTATTGAACATTTAAAGAAGAGTTAACACCTATCCTTTGCAAACTATTCTAAAAAGTAGGAGAGGAATGGACACTCTGAACTCATTTTATGAGGCCAGAATCACTGTGATACCCAAACCAGCCAAAGGCACCACAAAAAGAGAAAAGTACAGGCCAATATCACTAATGAACATAGATGTGAAAATCTTCAGCAAGATACTAGCAAACTGAATTCAGCAATACATTAAAAGCATCATACACAAAGATCAAGTGAGATTTATGGCAGGGTGCAAGGATAGTTCAACATCCACAAATCAATCAATGCAATATAACACATTAGGGGCTTCCCTGGTGGCGCAGTGGTTAAGAATCCGCCCACCAATGCAGGGGACACGGGTTCAAGCCCTGGTCCGGGGAGATCCCACATGCTGCAGAGCAACTAAGCCTGTGCGCCACAACTACTGAGCCTGCACTCTAGAACCCGCGAGCCACAACTGTTAAGCCTGCGTGCTACAACTACTGAAGCCCGTGCGCCTAGAGCCATGCTCCACAACAAGAGAAGCCACCGCAACGAGAAGCCTGCGCACCGCAACAAAGAGTAGCTCCCGCTCGCCGCAACTAGAGAAAGCCTACGCGCAGCAACAAAGACCCAATGCAGCCAAAAAATAAATAAATAATTAAATAATTAAAAAAAAAAATATATATATATAACACATTAACAAACTGAAGAATAGAAATCATATGCTCAGCTCAATAGATGCAGAAAAGACTTTTGCTAAAAGTTAACATTCATTTATGATAAAAACTCTCAACATAGTGGTTATAGAAAGAACATACCTCAGCATAATAAAGGCCACATATGACAAAACTACAGCCAGCATCCTACTTGACAATGAAAAGCTGAAAGCATTTCCTCTAAGATTGGGAACAGGACAAGTATGCCTGCTCTTGCCACTTTGATTCAACATAGTATTGTAAGTCCTAGACACAGCAGTCAGACAAGAATAAGATGTAAAAGGAATCCAAACTGGAGAGGAAGATGTAAAACTGTCACTGTTTGCAAATGACATGATACTACATATAGAAAATCCTAAAGACACCACAAAGAACTATTAGAACAAATAAATTAATTCAATAAAGTTGTAGGATACAAAATTAATATACAGAAATCCATTGTATTTGTATACACTAACAAATTATTAGAAATATAAATTAAGAAAACAATTCCATTTACAATTGCATTAAAAAGAACAAAATATCTAGGAATAAATCTTACCAAGAAGGTAAAAGACTTGTGCTTGGAAAACTATATAAGGTATTGATAAAAGAAATTGAAGACAACACAAACAAATGGAAAGACATACTGTAATCATGAATTGGAACAATTAGTATTGTTAAGGTGTTCATACAACCCAAGGCAATCTACAGATTCAGTGCAATCCCTATCAAAATACCAATGGCATTTTTCACAGAAGTAGAACAAATGATTCTAAAATTTGTATGGAAACACAAAAGACCCCAAATATCCAAAACAATTTTGAGAAAGAAGAACAAAACTGGGGGTAAAATGTTCCTTGATTTCAAACCGTACTACAAAGCTATGTTAATCAAAGCACTATGGTACTGGCACAAAAACTGACACACAGGTCAGTGGAACAGAATAGAGAGCCCAGAAATAAACCCACACTTGTATGGTCAATTAATCTACGACAAAGGAGGCGAGTATATACAATAGGGAAAAGACAGCCTCTTCCATAAATGGTGTTGGGAAAACTGGATAGCTACATGCAGAATAATCTAACTGAACTGCTTTCTCACACCATATACAAAAATAAACTTGAAATTTAAGAACTGAAATCATGTAACTCCTAGAAGAAAACATTGGCAGTATGGTCTTTGACATTGATCTTAGCAATATTTTTTTGTATGTCTCCTCAGGCAAGGGAAACAAAAACTAAAATAAATAAATGGGACTATATCAAATGAAAAAGCTCTTGCACACTGAAGGAAACTATCAACAAAATGAAAATGCTGCCTAATGAATGGGAGAAGATATTTACAAATGACATATCTAAAAAGCGGTTGATATCCAAAATATACAAATAACTCATATAACTTAGCACACACACAAAAAACCAAACAACTCAATTAAAAAATTGGGAGAACACCTGAGTAGACATTTTTCCAAAGAATACATACAGATGGAAACAGACACAAAAAAGATGCTCAACAACACTAATCATCAGGGAAATGCAAACCAAAACCACAATGAGATACCATCTCACACCCGTCAGAATAGCAATCATCAAAAAGACAACAAATAGCAAGTGTTGGTGGGGATGTGAAGAAAAGGGAGCCCTCATGCACTATTGGTGCGATTGGAAATTGGTGCAGAAAACAGTGTGGAGAGTCCTTAAAAACTTAAAAATAGAACTGCCTTATGGTTCAGCAATTGTACATCTGGGTATTTACCTGAAGAAAACAAAAACACTAATTCAAAAAGATATATGCACCCCAGTGTTCATTGTAGCATTATTGTCATTAGCCAAGATATGGAACAACCTAAGTGTCCATCAATGGATAAATGGATAAAGATGATGTGCTGTATATATACAATGAAATATTACTCAGCTGTGAGAAAAATGAAATCTTGCAATTTACAACAACATGGATAGATCTATAGGGTATTATGCTAAGTGAAATAAGTCAGACAAAGACAAATACTGCATGATTTCACTTATTGGCATATAAAAAAACAAACAACCAAAACAAATGAAAACAGACCGAGATACAGAGAGTAAACAGGTGGTTGCCAGAGGTAAGGGTGTGAAGAGGGTAGGTGAAATAGGTATAGAGGATTAAGAGATAAAAACCTTCAGTTACATAATATATTAGTCATGGGGATGTAATATACAACACATGGAATATGGTCAATAATATTGTAATAGCTTTTTATGGGGACAGATGGTTACTAGACTTATGGTGATCATATCATAATGTATGCAATTGTCAAATTATTATGTAGTACACCTAAAACTAACATAATATTGTATGTATTTTTATGTTTCAATAAAAATTTAAATAAATTGAAAAATAAAAAAAATTTTAAAAAGCTTATTCTAAAACCTCAAATAATTTTTTTCTGAATAATTTGGAGAAATTATTATCCAGATGCTTGCATATATGTGACATTCATTTGATTTGACTGATTCATTCTTTTATTAATTCATTGATTCACTCATTCAGCCATACACTAATTCACTAATGCAGTAAGCAATGACATTGTGCATGACACTGTGTTATATTATGGACACAGCAATGAAAGAGACACTAGATAATAAATAGAGTAATGGCGGAGACACAGGACAGCAAGTGGAGAGAGTATTTTAAGAATGTGAGAAGTAATATTGTACTGTCAGCAGAGATGCTATGGAAGGGTCAAAGAGGTTGCCCCGGTATCTGGGAAGGGACAGGAGGATTCTGGGAAGATGTGACAGCTAAGAGAATTTTGAGGAATGAATAGGCATCAGCCAAAAGAAGAAAGGTGGTTTACTTCATCTCTTCAGCTCACTTAGACAGTGCTCATTTGTGATTATGTTTTCTTACAGTTTTCATAATCCTGAAAAAAAAATGTTTCATGGATTTTCTTGATGAACTGACTCATTGGTTGTCTGAAATATCTCATTCGAGTCTTTAATTATGGGAAAGACACAGCTTGAGTGAAAGAAGATAAAATTTGCGTTGATTTATGATGGGGACAAAAAGCATATATGTAAATTCCTCCAAATCTACATTTCATATTGTTCCATTGTTTTAATATGTGTTGAACGATTCACTCTACCTTAGTATCCTATATTCTACCTTCATATTTATACACTTATTAAATATTTACTGAGATTTTACAACATGCCAATTGGTATTCTTCCATAAAGATGGTATGGAGATAGCAAACTAGTGAAAGGGGAAGTAATATTTGTGTCAAAAATAATAATGTAAATCATAATTGCTACTATGTGTCATTTAATTTACATTATCTCATTTGATTTTTTTTGAAAAAGTATTTTATTTACAAAATTTTGCATGTGTGAAGTTAAGTTCAGTGTCACCCAGCTTTAAATATCCAAATTGAGAGATGAACCCAGGGATTTTGTCTTCATATTTCAAGAAATAGCTGTGAACTATGGGGGCTAGAGAAGACTTCATGGATGAAATCGAACTTCAAAGACTGAGGACCAGTTGTCTGGGATTTTAATGGGGAAATTTGAGAAGAACTAGACTTTCACAAAAGGGGAATAATCTGTGCAATGTGAGTCAGTATTAGAAATGCATGTTTTATATCCAGGGGAGAATGAGTTACACTGTTTGACTTGAACAGCTATATCAGCTAGACAAGTGACAATCCAAAAAACGTAGGCTGCAAAAACCCTCAAATAACAGACTAAGGACTGCACTCTATCCTGTAGGCAAAAGGAAGCCACGGAAAATATTTCCCTTCATTATTCTGCCTCGAGCAAGCCCTGGGCATGGGCAAAGAAGTGAAACTTGTGACGAGAGTTCCAATTTTTCAACTTTGAGCTCCTTTCTACTCACTGCCTTTAGGTTCTCTTGGCTTTTTTTTTTTTTTTTTTCTGTATTTCTGTGAGCTGAATGCTCGGAATTTTTGAATAGATGCTGGTGCAGGGGTGGGTGTTTAGAGGACTTTCCATGGTTATTGTTGCTATGGTGACTGCCTCCTTGATATTCCCTTGTTCCTCACATCTGTTGGTGTTTTGTTTATGACCATTGGAGAGAAGCATCTCTGCATGATGCTAGCAGGAAAGAGGGGCTCTCTAGCTGCGCTCAGAGAAAGCGTTACTTGCACAACCCATCAGACAGCATTTCATACTATCTTTTCTTCCTCTTTCACACAAGCTGGGATCTGTCATCAATGGAAGATGTCACAATACGATAAGATGTCAAGATTTGGGATAAAAGATGGAAATGTAAAGAAAATAGAAAAATGAAAGGAAGAATGATATCTATGTAAAGAATTCCTGATCTGAGTTCATGTGACTTTCTCAGTGGGATATCTGAAGTGAAATCTCTTTTATTCTTCAAAGGTTTTCTAATGTCATTGTTTATTAATGTGCATTTTCTGATATACCGTATATTCAGAGCAAGGTTAGGGAATGTGGAGGGGATCTAGGTCTTGATAATGATAAAATCAGTAAGAAATTAACCAATTCTAATGATGAACCCTCATAACCCAGAGGCCTGCCGTAAAATTATCTAGTTCAGAAGGGTAGGGTAATCATATCCCACCCAGTCCAAAGGCATTAGTTTTGGAGGAACAGATGGTAAAGATAGATTCCCAGACAAGGACTTACAGACACTGAAGCTTTTCCATGGAAGATAGGATCCAGTGTAGGAAACTATTCACCAGGATCAAACACTACTAGAAGTCTTTGCAGATCTTTAGATATGAGACACTTCTGAAACCTAAAAAAGGAGAATCCAGATTTTAAGCAATGAATCTGTGGTATAGTACCAACTTTGTATCCCACTGGAACATGGAATAGAAGCTAGACTCCAGGCAGAAAAATAGGCATGTGAGCTGACTACAAGTTTTGGGAATGAGGAAATTGGTCGATGCCTGATACTGAGAAAAGCAATAGGACTTTGTGTTTCCCAGGCACACTGTACTGAAATCCCAAGAATTTTAGTAGCCCCAAACTGCTAGTGGAAAGGCGTGCCCAATATAATACTGAAATTAGGGATGGCAGTTGGGTAAACAAGGGCTAGCAACATCCCACATTTATAACTAAGCCAGACTAGATGGTAACTCCCCAAGGAACCAAAACTGTATCTTACTGTATGTTTGTACCTCCAGCTTGTATGGCAGTGGCTGATATGCAGTAAAAATACATCTGGGTGAATGGAAAAGGAATACATGAATGATTACCTTGCACTGGACGATAGGATTGGGAGGAAAGAGGGAGGTATTAATGAAGGCGGGGCCATACTCAACAGTGTAAGCAGTAGAAATTAAGGGCTATATTGTCAAGATTAAAAAAGAAATCACTACTTATTTTCTGACAAAATGTTATTTCATAATTATCTGGAAATATTTACAAAGAAATTGCCTATAAGAGAGCTGTTGTAAAAAAGCCCATATTATAAGAGCATTGTACAAGCTCTGCTCTAGAAAAGTTGAGGTAAACAGGGCAACAAAAGCATATGGAGATGGGCGGGGCCAAGCAGCATGGCAGACATAATCCCCTCAGTGACTCTGAAACCCCATCTGTCTCTTGGTGGCGGGGGAGGGCGTCTATCATATATTGACTAAGAGCACCGGCTCTAGAATCACACTGACGTGGATCAAAGTCCAGCCCTGACACTGAATTGCTTTCTAAACTTGGGAAAGTAATTTACCCTCTGTATTTCAGCTTACATGGCTCTATAATGGAGACAATATTCGTATAAAATACTTAAGGTTGTTGTGAGAATAAAACAATAATACTACCTTAATTTTTTGAATGCTTACTAAGTGCTAGGTATGTTCTGTCTTTTAAAAAACTTTTTGTATCTCTTCTGTTCCTCAAAACAAAACTTTGAGGTAGTCTGTTATTATCCATCCAAAGATAGGCACAGAAAGATTCATCCAAAGCCCCATAGTGAGCAAGTGGTGTAAATGGGATGCAGACCCCAGTAATGGGGCTACAGGGTCCATTATCTTAACTGCTTCTCCTTTTTTTCTCTCTGGGAATTTAGTACATGTAAAGTGGTGAGTAAGTGTACAGTCAGTGTCAACTATTAATATTTCTATAATTTTTGCTGTACTATTGGTGATCAACTGTGATCTAGAAATAATAAAGTTAAATGATAATGATGCTGCTAGTACTGCTACTACTACTAAAAATAATAAAGTCTACTATTATTTGTTTACTCTCTACCAGGCACTGTGCTATGCATTTTACTTGTACTATCTCATTTTATTATATAGTATCTGGTATAGTATAATATCTCATTTAAATAGTAACAATAAAAATGTAAACAATAACATGAATAACAGCAACAACACGGACTTAGCTAATACTTCTGTTATAGTATTTTGTGTAATATTAACTCATGTAATTCTCTCAACGACCCTGTAAGTAGGCACTTCTACTACCCACAGTTTACAAATGAAAAACAGACACAGAAAGGTTAAGTGACTAGCTGAAGATCACACAGCTGGTAAATGGGTTTTGGACACAATCAGTGTGATCAGGGTGCATACTCTTAATCATCATCTAGAATCGAGAAAAATTGAACTCTGGCAGGCTAATCAACATGTCCCAGGATGCAGCAAGTCAGGGTTTTGCTGAGTCATTTATTGGATATGTTTAAAACTAGCACCTGCGCTGGGAAAACTGGACAGCTACATGTAAAAGAATGAAATTAGAACACTCCCTAACACCATACACAAAAATAAACTCAAAATGGATTAAAGACCTAAATGTAAGACCGGACACTATAAAACTCTTAGAGGAAAACATAGGAAGAACACTCTATGACATAAATCACAGCAAGATCCTTTTTGACCCACCTCCTAGAGAAATGGAAATACAAAAATAAACAAATGAGACCTAATGAAACTTAAAAGCTTTTGCACAGCAAAGGAAACCATAAACAAGATGAAAAGACAACCCTCAGAATGGGAGAAAATATTTGCAAACGAAGCAACTGACAAAGGATTAATCTCCAAAATGTACAAGCAGCTCATGCAGCCCAGTATCAAAAAAACAAACAACCCAATCCAAAAATGGGCAGAAGACCTAAATAGACCTTTCTCCAAAGAAGATATATAGATTGCCAACAAACACATGAAAGAATGCTCAATGTCATTAATCATTAGAGAAATGCAAATCAAAACTACAATGAGGTATCATCTCACACCGGTCAGAATGGCCACCATCAAAAAATCTACAAACAATAAATGCTGGAGAGGGTGTGGAGAAAAGGGAACCCTCTTGCACTGTTGGTGGGAATTTAAATGGATACAGCCACTATAGAGAACAGTATGGAGGTTCCTTAAAAAACTAAAAATAGAACTACCATACGACCCAGCAATCCCACTACTGGGCATATACCCTGAGAAAACCATAATTCAAAAAGAGTCATGTACCACAAGGTTCATTTCAGCTCTATTTACAATAGCCAGGACATGGAAGCAACCTAAGTGTCCATCAACAGATGAATGGATAAAGAAGATGTGGCACATATATACAATGGAATATTACTCAGCCATAAAAAGAAACGAAATTGAGTCATTTGTGGAGATGTGGATGGATCTAGAGACTGTCATGAAGAGTGAAGTAAGTCAGAAAGAGAAAAACAAATACCTTATGCTAACACATATATATGGAATCAAAAAAAAAAAAAAAGGTCATGAAGAACCTAGGGGCAAGACAGGAATAAAGACGCAGACCTACTAGAGAATGGACTTGAGGACACGAGGAGGGGGAAGGGTAAGCTGGGACAAAGTGAGAGAGTGCCATTGACATATATACACTACCAAACGTAAAATAGATAGCTAGTGGGAAGCAGTCGCATAGCACAGGGAGATCAGCTCGGTGCTTTGTGACCACCTAGAGGGGTGGGAGGGAGGGAGACGCAAGAGGGAAGAGATATGGGGACATATGTATATGTATAGCTGATTCACTTTGTTATAAAGCAGAAACTAACACACCATTGTAAAGCAATTATACTCCAATAAAAATGTTAAAAAATAAATAAAACTAGCACCTGCTATTTACTAAATGCGGGAACTGGATTCATTCATAGCCTTAACAGAGCACATTGCTCTGAACTGCAAAGTGCATATAAGAGCAACACCCTTGTCCCTTTACTTCATTGTCTACTCAGCAGGTAGTCTGTGAGCACTGATGGGGGGCCATGCCCTGGGCTCGCTGCAGCAGATCCACCAGCAAGCAAGGTGGTGCGGCCCCTGCCCTACTCGCCTCACAGACATTCTACAAATGATACGGGATCAATGAGAGCCGTGAGTGGCTGCACACAAGCTGCTCTGGCAGACACAGCAGGTAATCAGATCTAATTTAGGGATCCAGGAAAGACCAACCTGGAGAAAGAATTTTGATAGGAACCCTTCAGAAATGAGGTCTTTGCATTACAAATGAAGTAAGAACACATATGTTATAACTCAACTTTGTGAAAACAAGTGAGACTTCTCTGTAAATGTAAAGAAGTGCAGTTGCCAAAGAGTATTTTTCTGGCTGGATACAGTGAGGACATAATAAAATGCAAAGATTGGAACATCTATCCTCCTGCCACTTTTAAATTAGTTAAATAATTACCTTAGAAAATAATCTGTTTCAATGGTTTTATTTTATTATTGAAATAATACAGTTGCTTAATGCAATACTGCAACCAGGTCATATAACTCACTGTGATTCCTAATTCAATTGAGTTTACATCGTACTTGCACAGGGGCATGTTTGTAGGCTTTTAAAAAATTCTCTGTTCTATCTTTTCCCTCCTAGGTCCTTCTTAATAGCCATTATTATTATTATTATTATTACTATTTTTAGCCAAGGTTGTAACATCAGGTCTCTAGCCATATGCAGAATGGATGGAAGGAGTCAAGCTTAGGTTTTAGGCAGAGAAACAAGGTAGAAACACTAGACAATCTCAGTGTGAGGAAAGGAGGATCTGGCTGGTGGAAAGGCAGCGAGCAGGGCACCTCTTAATTGTGCTCAATGTAAATCATGGACTCGTTAGACCTGAAATGGACAAACAATTGCACAGAATAAGGCAGAACCTAGGATGGCTTTCAGAATTTGAAATTTAATAACTCTGAGCCAAATTATATTTTTCTTTTAACGTCTGATTCCTTCCTTCTTATAAACTCCTATGGTCCTTTTTCTTCACCTCTTTATAGCACACGTAACTTTTCACAGACACACACTCACACACACACAATCACACACAATCACATACGTGTGGCTTACTTTGACTTTTAGGCTATGCACAACTTCAAGGCAGAATATCTATTTGTTTTTCTCTGCCCTTCTCGCCAAAACTCAGACCCAACAGTGTTCCTTACAAAAAATACATGGAACTAGCTTTTTTAAAGCACTATCCACTATGCTCAGTGTCTTTAATCCTTTATTTCTCTTTATCATAGTGACGATTCGAGTAAATACAATAATCCCCCTGTTTTCTCAAGGGATTGACTTAGATGGTAATTATTATGTACCTTTCCCAAAGTCACAGTTAATAATAGTGAAGCTATGAACCTAGAATTTTCTGAGTTCAAATGCTCTATACTCTACTCCAGCAAGATGTTTTCCCTCGTTTCACAGAATAATTGTGTGTTAAATATACATATGTATGTATATAGGTATGTATGTGTATATATGTATGTATGTGTGTGTGTATATATATATAGAGAGAGAGAGAGAGAGAGAGAGATAAATGATTGCATGGAACCTACAATTGGAAGTTTTTATTTTATGCTATGTTTTTAATATACTGTGGGTCACATTTCATGCTGTTTTTAATCTGCCATAACTCTTCTTCATCTCTTGAGAGTACATGAGAATTGGACCCCATATGTGTTTTCTACTTCTGGTCAGTGCCGTTTTGTCACGTTATCTCATCTTCTATCATTTTTTAACAGACATGCAAATGATGTTCTCTCACTTATTTCTCATTCTTTCCTTAAAAGGTATATTGCCTCCAAGGTTATACATCCCCCTGGGAGTGTGTGGGTGGTCTCAGTCGTTATCTTGGAAATCTCATATATGGTAACAATAGGAGTGTAGCATAAGTCACAGTCTACTGAAGTAGCACAAATCTTATTACAAGTTTCTGTGTAGCAGCCAATAAGTTTATTGTTTTAGAGCTGAAAGTCCTTCCTAAGAGAAATATGGCTTATGTACAAACGAACAAAGGAGTATTTATGGAGCTGAAGTAAATGAACACAAATTGGATACATATTGAATATGTTGACCTTTAAATGACAAAGCAAGACCACATAGTCACTAAACCACACAGGGACAGGAAAATTACCTAAAAAGGCTGCCAAGCCACAATCAATCAAATGGCATATGCCAGGAAATATATAGATCCTATTAGAAAAAATTGATTGTTCTCAATAAAACTCCATCTGGTTTGCCGGAACCTATTCTAGGTCATTTTTATTCATCCCATCCCAAAGTTACAAAATTTGATAAGGCTTGTGTCAAGCCTCACGGAGGGATTTGCAGCCCGTGAGGAAGGGCTCCTGTGTAGATGCTGATAACCACAAAATGTTGTAAAATTTCCCATTAAACTACTGTTGTGTTGACTGATATTATTTCCGTCCATCTGTTTCTCACTGAGAGCAACAGCTTCTTAGGTCTGTTAAAACCATAAGAAAGGAGAATTTTTTTCTTTTGAAATGTTGCACCTTCAACACCAGACTCAGAAACTCCTCATCAAATGCAGGTTGATCGGCGTCAACATTCAGAGAACTCAGGCATGTCTCCTAAATACCATGTAGCCAGACACAAGTGAAATTTCAATTCCAGACGCACTTTTTAGAGAGGCTTAACAAACATAATAAAGTTGAAAATTTTTCTTCTAAGTCACTGAACACCAAAACAGACTTCCTGGACAGTCTCCATTGTCCATTTCTTGATTTTTCTTGGACGGATGCTCGCATGCTTTGTGCACAAAAGAATTTAAGTATTGCACAGCAGATCTCTAGAATGCGTTCATCTTGCATAATTGAGACTTTATGCCTGTTGAGAACAAACGTGAAATGTAGACTTATTTTCCAAGTGTAGACTTATAGTAACTTGATATGTAAATTCATAGAACCACTAGAGGGGCAATGTCATGTCATGAAAAGAGTATAGTTTTATGCCATCTTAAGATGTTTTAACTTCTAGTTTTGTCGCTTTCTACTTATGTGATCCTAGGAAAGCTGTGTAAGTTCCGTAAATCAGATTTTGTCTAAGATGCCTCCCAACTATTATATCCCATGCTGCAATAAAGAAGGCAGCCAATGTTTTAAAAAAGTATTTAAGTATTCAACTATATGTCTGACATAATGGAAACAGACATATAACAGACACTTGGATTTTTTTAAATTCATGTTTTAGTTTTAATTTTTGTTTTAGTTGGGGTACAGATATGTATGTCTTTTTAACACCAAATGTTGAGATCACACAAATCTAGTGTGGTGTAGTATATGAATGGGTTTTGGATACAGGCTAACAAGAATATGAATTCTAAATCCTAATTTAGTGTCTGTGTGAGCTTGGGAAAGGTAGTTAAACACTTTTGAGCCTGTCATTTCTGATTTGCAAAGAGATGATACTAAAATCTATCCTAGTCCACTGTGGTGAAGGCTAAGGTCTGTGGGCTCCATGAGAGCAACATCTTTGCTCTTTACACTGATGTAACCTAGCACAAGGTAAGAATTCAAATACTTATGAATCTGTGGAATGATTAAATGAAACAATATATAGGTGCCGACTGACACATGCTCTCTAGAAATACTAGTTTCTCCCTATGCCAAAAAGGAAAATTTCCATAAATTATCTTAAGCAATGAATTTTATTAATAACTAGGATAAAGAGAGTTGTCTTTTTCAGTAAAATTAACTGACATGGATTATTGAACCACACCAGCCGATTTTATAATTTGTGTTCATCAAAACCGTCTGTTTGCCATCTACATACACCCTCTCATTTTCAAACGTGCTTTCTCCTACTCCCTATCACCCTTGACTGATTAATTTTTTACCATAGCATTTATTGCTTTCTACCATACTAAATAATCTACTTTTCTCTCCCTGTCTCTCTTCTTCTCACTAGACTGTGGGAAGACAGGGCATTTTGCTTTTTTATTTATTTATTTTTCTACTGCTTTATCTGCAGCAACTAGAACACAGTAGGTGCTCAATAACTAGTTGCTGAAAAAAAGAATTAGACAAAGAATATCAATATTATTTTAAAAGACCTTTCCAAATCTTTTCACATTTTTTTCCAACACACATTTTTGATCGTCGGGATTAGCAAGCACCACGTACATATGTCATTGCTCTCACCCAATGCCCAAGGCAAGTGTCATTAGTTGACTGGTGCTCTTCCCTTCAGGATATGACTACAGATCCTTCATAACCCGTCCAGTGCTCTAGGCAGCTGCTTCCAATTGATTAGGCTCCCCAAATAAGACGGAAACTCTCAGAACCTCCCAAAACCTTACTCTCTATCCTTCCTTTATACCTTGTTATTTTTACCACTGTTTTACTTCTGATTTTTATTTCTTAGAAGTTAGATTGTTAGATCATTTTATACAGCCTAATGTTAGGCAGAGGGTCATGAAAGGACAGTATGAAGGAAACTTGCACATCAGCTATGATTATGCTACCACCTAGCTTTAAGGCTTAGAGAAAACCTAAAGACTTTATACTTCATCAGGTGTGAGGAAGCATTCTTAGAGACTGAGAATCTTGAAAATTGAAATGGAATTTGGGTAAAGTCTAATGAGGCAAAATGTAAACTATGAGAAGATACTTGTTACAAATATAATAGAAAACCATTAATATCCAGGATACATAAAGAAGTACTAAAATTCAGAAGGACAAAGAACCTAATTTTCAAAATGGACAGATAAATTGAGCAGACCCTTTAAATAAAAGAAAATAAAAAATAAGTTGCAATAAACATGTGTGGGGAAGAAAGCATCAGCTTTATTATTACTCTTTTAACTACAATGAGACATAATTTCCCACCCCTCTGATAAGGGAAGAATCCATAATTTCAAGTGATTGTTAGGATGTAGAGCAAGAAAATATACAGCACTGATAGGAGTGAAAACTGGTTTAAAAACTTGACAAAAGATGTCTGCATTATCTACTAACATAGAAAATGTACATCCCATGACCAGCAATTACACTGCTTGAAAAATGTAGAGAATTTCTTGCCCCGATGACCCAGAAAACATAAATATAAAAATATAACAAATAGCTTAAACAAAGTGTCTAAAAAGAGTAGATGCTTGAATAAATTGTGGGATAGGCATGCAGTCATGCAATGGAATGCTACATGGAAGTGAAAGCAAATGAATAAACAACATACAGTACCATGGAAAATTCTCATGAACAACTTGTTGAGTGAAAATAATCATTGTGAAAGAAAACATATTTATGGTTTTTTTAGATCAAATTTGAAAACATGAACAACTAAAGAAGAAATTTGCACATATTATAAATACTATAAGAAAAATAAAAATATAAACAAAACTCTAGCAGAAGAGACAGATGAAATTGGGGAAGAGCAAACATGAGATCCAGAGTTAATATAATATACTGTTTCCTAAATTTTAGGGGCCTGGGGTACTTAGGCATTCTGTATCATTCTTTACACATTACACATTTTACAAACATTCTTGTAAATATGTTCAACATGTAATAAATACTACAACAAGATAAAAGAGGAATGATATGGTAACATAACAATTATACCAATGTTCACTAAAAGCTTGATGCTGATTACATACTTCCACTTGATGACTGAGTAGTAATTAGTTGGTGACCCATATTAGAATAGGTTCTATCCAGGAAGAAAATCAGAAAAAGTCAAAGAGGAGGGCACAAGAGTAGGGATGATATAGGGAGGAAAGGACAGAGAAAGGAAAGGAAGAAGAGACTGAGAAAAAGAAGGAAAGGAGGAAATTCAAAGAAAAAGCAGGGAGAAAATGAAGACATTAAAGATGAAGTGTATGCCAGGCATTAAGTTACAAGTGTTTATTTGCTTTATTTAATCCTCATATCAGCATTGTGAGGAAGATCTATTCATTTACACTTTAAAGATGGGGCAACTATCACAGAAATTAAATATGTAAATATTAGGAAGGGAGGGAGAGAGGGGAGGTGGAAGGAAGAAAAAGAAGAAGGAGAATGAAAAAAGGAATAGAGAAAGGGAACAAGGGAGGAAGAGATGGAAATAAAAAAGGAGAAATGAAAACAGTAGGATAATGTTTTCCTCCAGCAATGTTTATGGAAAAATAAATATTTAAATACTATCCTGTTTTTTTTAGGAAAATAACTTTCAAAACTATAGCCTTAACTATAAATTCTTTTCTACATACCTATGATAGTTAAACACCCAGATAATTTTATTTTCTTACTGTTGAGAGAAACAATAATTTGTTATCCAGCTAAAGATCTAGAACTCCCTAATTCATAGCCTTTTTGGATGATGTTTCCTAGTTCACCAAATTCTTAAGTCAACTTTTTGTACTTAACCCAAGACCTCCATGGGGAGGCAACTATGGGTTACCTTCAGCTCATTTGAAAAACAGGAATACTGAAGTTCAGGGAGGTTAGGTTAAACTTGTAGACATTAGCACTGGAGCTGGGCAAGAGCTCACACATGCTTCGTTCCATGTTTTCATATATTTCATGAACTTAACTCTTCATGATTTTTTCCCCTTGGATTTAAGTTCTGTGTTCATCATATGTTTACAAGGATTTACTAAGTTTACGTGGAATTGAGAAGAGCAAATTAACGGTGTTAAAAATTCTATTGCATTTGCTAGTTATATTAGTATGTGTTGGATAGGAGGAGGAATGTGTGAATACTCAAAACGAAAAGAAAGAGTGATGTTGTGAAGCTCAGTATGCAATTGGGGATTTGCTCAACTTCAATCTTCAACTGTGATGTTGGTGTCAGTACATTCTGGTTCAAATTAGGTCATTCACAATTGCTGAAAGAATGAGTGCACTGCTGGGCTTAATGGAGAGATAATGACTTGCGTTGGGGTTGGCAATTTTGAAATCAAATATCAAAAGAGACTTTGTCCTTTGCAGTTTGGCCCCAGTGTGGGGCCGTAGGTCATCATAATTTGTTGGGTTTTTTTCTCTGTTGGTTTAATCAGCATTCTACAATATCAAGCAACTAACTTCTTTTAGCATTATTTCTCAGTTGCTCTGAAACAAGCTTTTGGATTTTTAAGATGCTGTGCTCTCTAGAATTCTTTGCAAGGGCACATTCTAAGTAGCTGATGCGTTTTATCAGGCATAAACACAACTATGCACACATGGGTAAGGTGTGGCCCCTGCCCTGGAGATTGACAGGAACACAGACACAGGGAAGGGCTGTAATGGTGTGTGAAAGGAGTAGTAGAGGAGAACAGGGCTGTGTGCTTGATCGTCACGGTGACAGTCCGGGGCTGGCACACAGTAAGTCCTTGAAATGCGTTTGTAAGAACAAAAAATACCTTTTTGAAGTAGGTATTTTTATGATTTGCAGAAGTAACAGAATCAACAGAAAACTGGAACTTAGGGTAAATTATATAACCCAAGTCACGGACTGCTATTACTGGGCAGAGCTGGATCACGTAAAGTCATTGTCCCATCAGCGTTTATGTGTCATCCTTGTGAAACTGAAGATACAAGCATTGTCTCTTATTTACCCCAGATTAGGACAGTATCCTATACACAGTAGAGATTTTATGAATACTTGTGTTATAACTGAAGGAATGACTATGTCAACAACTTCCCTAGATAGTACCCTGCAAAGTCACGTTGGCCCTCTTGAAAACCTTCTGGATGGCCATCTGCAACTTCTTGCCAATAACCCAGTCAGAGACAGGAAAGCACAACCAACCATCTCCTTTTATACATTTTCCCCCTCTAGGCGCTATTCTGCTGCAGGTGGTTTGAGCTGATATCTAGATGGTAGTATTATTTAAGAAATTCAACAAGTATTTATTGAATACCTACAGTGTGCTGAGAACCATGATAAGCAATGTGGACATAACAGAAACTACTGAGGTATTGGGTGAGAAAGATGAACTAGGAAAACATCTTAGTAAAATGATACTTGTGCCAGAAACAATAATCAGCATCCTTAAGATGAGGGGGCCAAAAGAACATCAGCGGAGGGAGCCCAACCAGTCATCAGAATTCCTTCCGATTTTTTCAGTGCACCCACGCATTGTTCTTTCTGCTTGTCCTTATACTGTTCCTAGCTTTATTCCATTTCTGGACAAAGGTTTCTGCCTCTTGGATAAGCCCTGAAATCCCTTTGCCTGTCCCAAATTTACCTTGATACGTCTACCTGGTTCCTGACCTTAACTATATAGAGCACTCGTGACCTAAACACAAAATAGAGAAAACACAATGAGTTCCCGTATCCCCATCACCCAGTCCCAACAATCACAACAGTTTGTCAGTCTTGCTTTATCTAGCCCTTCCCCACTTCCCCACTCCACCCCTAGAGTATTTTAAAAGCAAATCATAAGCATCATAGTATTTCACTTGTGAATACTACAGTGTGTACCATTGTCAACAAGAACTTTTCCCCCCTTTTATTTTTATCACTTATTCATTTCAGATTTTTGGTACAAGTCCTTATAACAAAGATTGGTAACTAAGAAAGATTCTGTCAGCTTACAATTGGCAGTACTCAGAATCACTTCTTTTGACCCAATGTCATTCAGGTTAAGTCATTTATTTCTTTTGAGTGAGATTTTTCCTAGAAGGTTGACCTCAGTCTCTCACAGAAATCCTTTGTTCGACTGACCCTTTATTCCATATTTCCCAGTCATTTACTGAATCCTTGAAGAAATGTATCTCACATTCTTAAACTAGGAATCCTGTGTCATAAGAATTTTATGGAGTGACATATTAATTAAGACTGTGGTTGGAAACAATATTGGCAAAGAGGTAGACTAACGATTTCTTGAAAGTGACATTGGGTGAATCAAATCTTGTCATCAGTTGTGATATGCTGAACATTTACTTATAATAAAGATCCCGCTTTTACCTGGTGGATGGAGACAAGCTGAGTGGGTTGTCCTGTGGGAAAAATGTGAAAGAATCATTGACAACTGCCATCTATCCAGTGGTTCTGACCCATGGCAAGCAAGTGGCAATCTGATGTGGCATAAATATTAGATGGTGACAAATGACACTGACATTTTTTCAGAAGCAAAGACATGACTCAGACCCAGCAACTTGGCAGATATGAGTGCCAGCATTTGGTGACAAATGGCTCAAATCTGACAGCGTGCTTCACTGCATGGACTTTCATCCATCACAGAGATATTTAAAAAAATCACAGAACACAAAACACCCAACACTCAAAATTGGGTGACAGGAGATGGGAACTGAGAAAAAAGCAAGTCAGAGGCAGTGACAAAGACAGAGAGCCTGAATTGCAAAATAGTGACTCTCGTTTTATTTTAAGATTCCCATTTTTTACCATTCTCCATTCCATAATTCAGAAGTGCATTCTGCTGATACTTTGTTCAAAATCACAAAACAAATAGTGTTGGGAAAGTAAGTGGTTGAAGTTGTGACCTGAGCCCAAAACCTGATCATCAAAGGGTTAAGATGACCTAAGCTTTTTCTGTAAATGTATATTTACATACATATATTAAATATGTATGTAAATGTATAATATATAAAAATACATATGTAAATACATAATTATATGTCTATATTATTGATAAATATATATATATATATATATATATAAGTTGTGTATAAATATATATCCAAAATACATAAAAATCTCACACAACTCAATAACAAAAAGACAAACAATTTGATTAAAACATGGGCAGAGGAACTAAATAGATATTTTTCTAAAGGAGACATACAAATAGCCAACAGTTACATGAAAAGGTACTCAACATAACTAATCATTAGGGAAATGCAAATCAAAACCATACTGAGATATCACCTCACACCTGTTAGAATGGCTGTCATCAAGAAGACGAGAGATAACAGGTGTTGGCAACAATGTGAAGGAAAGAGAACCTTTGTGCACTATTGGTGGGAATATAAATTTGTGCAGCCATTATGGAAAACAGTATGGATGTTCCTCAAAAAAATTAAAAATAGAACTACCATATGATCCAACAATTCTACTTCTGCATGTACATCCAAAGGAAACAAAATCATGATCTTGAAGAGATATCTGCACCCCTGTATTCATTGGAGCATTATTTACAATAGCCAAGTCATAGAAACAACTTACATGTCCATCAATAGATGAATGGATAATGAAATAAATATATGACTAGTATTCAGTCATAAAGAAGGAAATCTTGCCATTTGCGACAACATGAATAGACCTTGAGAACATTATGCTAAGTAAAATAAATAGTTCAGAGAAAGACAAATACTTCATGATCTCACTTATATGTGGAATCTAAACAAAACATGAGCTCATAGAAACAGAACAGATTGGTAGTTGCCAGAGGTGAGGGTGGGAGGGTAGGAGAAATGGGTGAATGTAGTCAAAAGGTACAAAAAAAAGACCTAGACATTTTTAATATATACATAAGTATATTTACACTGTATAAGATAATCTGCTTCTTCTAATAGCTCAATCTGCTAATAGTACAGTTTAATAGAAGTCAGTCATGATACAGTGAGATTTTGAATTAGAAAGCCCTAGCTTGTGTCTCAGATCTGCAAACTATTAACTGTGTGAATTAACCTTTCTAACCCTCAGTTTTCTCACTTGTTCATTCAAACATCAAATATTTATTGAACACCCTTAATGTGACAATCGCTATTTTTGTCCCTAAAATACAGTGGTAAACATTTGGGAAAGATGACCCCCACCCTAATAAGATTCCAGTGGTATCATACAAAAAATAAACAAGTTAAAAAAATAAAGAGTCAAGGTAAATTTGTTTTACCGACAATGTGGAAAATAAAATAAGGTAATTTGGAAATGATTAGGCCATGTTTGGAGGTTGAGGAATCTAGTTTAAACAGGATGGATGAGGAGGACTCTGAAGTGTAATAGTTTTGCCTAAACTTTTTTTTTTTTAATTTGTATTTATTTATTTATTTATTTATTTATTTATTTATTTATTTATTTATTTATTTATGGCTGTGTTGGGTCTTCGTTTCTGTGCGAGGGCTTTCTCTAGTTGTGGCAAGTGGGGGCCACTCTTCATTGCGGTGCGCGGGCCTCTCACTATCGTGGCCTCTCTTGTTGCGGAGCACAGGCTCCAGACGCGCAGGCTCAGTAATTGTGGCTCACGGGCCTAGCTGCTCCGTGGCATGTGGGATCTTCCCAGACCAGGGCTCGAACCCATGTCCCCTGCATTGGCAGGAAGATTCTCAACCACTGCGCCACCAGGGAAGCCCCTTGCCTAAACTTTTATAATGAGAAATGCAATCATGAGAGGACAAGAAAGAAGAAAATTTCAGACAGAGAACAGCAAGGGACAGAGTTTCCTTAGAGAATGTGGATGTCAGAGAAATAAAGTGAAGGCCAATTTGGACATAAATCTCCTGCCAGAATATCAAATTATCAAAATGAGTTTCCTGGAAACACTAAGTTAACGAATGTGAAAGTGTTTTTCCCATGTGCAATGCATGAATCTTCAAAGAACTCCTTCAATGAACATCTGAAAAAATATAATTAGCATGCGAATTTATCATTTAGTAATCAATTGCATCCTAAGTAGTTGGAGCCCGAAGTGAAATGGCAAAGCACTGAGACCATTTACTAGGGCATTGCTTTAATCAGTTACCTGGGAGGTCCTGGTGTCGGGTCTCATTTGGATAAGAGTACTTTCAGGGGTTGCTCTTAGGTATGTAATGGGGGAAGGAGGCATACATTACTTTGTGAATCCGAAGATTTTTTTCAATGTTCATAAGCATTTGATTTTTTTTTTACAGGTATTGATTCTAGGATTAGAAAGAATCAAACTGTTAATTCTCTGAGGCATATTATACAACTTGAGTGTTATATATCCTCAGAAGTGCTGACATTCAATATTGGTGTTATCACTGAAGGCATATTCACTCTAGACTCCTACCTGCCCCTGATCCCTCCATCCCAATCTAAACCATCCTTTACATAGCTGCCTCAGTGCACTTCAGGAGACCATGGTTCAAGCGTATGCTTTTCTTTCTCGTATAAAAATCTTTCAAAAGCTTCACCGTTTTGTAGATACAGTTCATTCAACACTTAATTCAAAAAACTGTCCCATATAGCTGATAAGTGCCAGACACTGTAGTTGAATTTAATGATGCATCAATAAATAAGTTAGACACTGTCCTTGTCATAAAGGAGCTTTTATTCTAATAGAATAGATATGTTAAACTAAACAGCAACAACAATAATAATAATGACAAGAAATTAATACTGTATTAAAATAATGTCCAATCTCCTCTAAAACAAACTATAATCGACATAGAAAAAAATACATAGAAGTAGAACAAATTCAATGGAACTTAACACAGTTGTTGTAAGGGAGCTGCTTGTGGTAGTGGACAGTAATATTATTTCTACTCATTACTAGCTCTTACTGCCTCTTCTTGCATTAAAAAAATACTGTAAAATGTGGTGACTTAAAACAACAATTTATTTGTTCATGGTTATTTGGATCAGCAATTAGAGCTGAGTTCAGTTGAACAGTTCTCCTTCTGACCTTGTCTGGGGTCATTCATGAGTTGTAGATGTCTAGCAGCTCAGACTGGGACTGGGAATCCCAGGTAAACTCATGCACACACCTGGCTATCTGAGCTGGCATCAAGATTGTAACCTTAACATAACAGCACTTCTGCTGCTTCTGTTGGACAAAGCAAGTCACGAACTCAGTCCAGTTTCAAGGGGTGGGGCAATAGATTCCACTTCTTAATGGAAAGATCTAGAAAGAATGTTTGGCCATTTTTAATCTACCACATTTTAGAAAAGCTTATTCTCTCTGAATCTTAACTTACTCAACTGTAGCATGAAGAAGTTACACCTACTTCTCCAGATACTTATTATGCAAAGAATTTGAAATATCTGATATATGGTTTATACTCAGAAAATATGTCACTCTTCTTACCCCCTCCCTTTTACTGAGTGTTATTGTGTACTTGTGAGGAATGTGTACAGTGATGAAGAAAATATGATCTTTTTCCTTAAGAATCTTTTGACTGAAGAGTTTGACATTCAAATGTCATTCACTAATAAATGACATGGGAAAGTTGTAAAATTAGCAAATTGCTTATGAAGTCAGTGTCTTCCTGTTGCTTGTTTTATTAATTTAATTTCTAATATATGTCTGTGATCTAATTCATAATTTGATGCTAACAGATCTTTTCAAGGAGTGGCCCTGTCTTCATAGCATTATTCATTTACCACTCCTTCACTTTGTCACTGATTTCCCTAGCAGATATTTGCCTAGTGCACACCTGGTGATATTGTGCAAGAGGCCGGTGACAGAAAGATGAGTCGAAAATGGTCAGTGATCTTAAAGAAGAGCTTGGTCTTATATATGGAGGCAACGGTGGGATAAAAATGATAATAGAGGGTGTCAAAGGCTATAATAGAAGAACGCATGTGATTATTCTAAACAAGATATTCTAGATCCATCCCCAAAGAGGTGACACCTGGATTAACTATTGGTGGACTTTAGTTGGGCAAAGAAAGAGGAATCTGAGTCAGATTCTACTAGGCAGCTGTAAGTGTAAGAAAACAGTGATCTGAAGCTGTGGCTGTTCCGTGGGAACCACCAGTTCAGTTAGGCTGCAGAGCAGGGTCCTGATGACCTGGGATAGGGATAGTGAGGTGTGAGAACTGAGTCTAGAAGTGTGAACAGCATGACCTTGAAGGGCCAACTGAGGCACATGGATTTTATTCTGGAAGAAGAGTTTTAAGTTCCCCTTCACCCAGTGAAATTCTTTATCAAAGTCTTTCATGAAGCCAAGCAAAGATCAACATTTTCACTAATCCTAATAAAAACATGAGAGTACCCCCTGGAAATTTGGATAAAATTGAACTTTTGTATGTAATACACTCAATTTTCTTCTCCCTCTCTCTCCTGTATTCCATTGTATCCTCCTTATGACCCCCTCTTTCTCACTTCTTCCCCACCCACAAACGTTTATTGAATATAGGCCCCATGATATAGACTGCTAAACACAACTTCCTGATGTGCTTCGAGGGCTCTTCCAAATCAAACCAGCCTTTTCAAATCTTTCTACCTTTGCACAGGAAGTTCTATCAGAGATGCTCATTGCCTTTCTCTGCACTAAGTGGTCTTATCCTTTGAGACTCAGTTCAAACTTTATTTTGTTCCATGAATATTTTTCTCTAGTTCTCCAGAACATTAACCACGTCTCACTCTCACTCTGTACCTCTACATGTGCATCTAGAGTTATAGTATCACATTATCACGGTTCTAGTGAGGGGCCTGGGGTTCTGTAGGTGAACCCCCAACACACACACACACACACACACACACACACACACACACACACACACGTTCAGACAAGTACCCAGACACGCAAACCCACACACCAGCACACAGATGGCACTAAGATCAAGTGCCACTGGTCGCTGTGAGATCTTGTCAAACCAGTTGTTCACTCTGAACCTCAGTTTTTTTCATCTATGGAGGAAGAGAGGTTGAAATGGTGAGCTCTCTGTCATCAAAAACAGTAATCCTGTAAGTGAGACACCTCGTAACATGTTCTTTAAGCCATATGCATGCAGCTCCTAACCTCATCTGGTATATTCAAAACCACTAATAATTCCATGTGAGAGTACTAACAGGAAAAATAGTTGGAGATCACATATCTGCCAGACCCAGCTGTGTAGAGGTGACTGTTACACAGGTGACTGTTATACATCTTTGAGGCTCTGTGAATCAGTTTCAGAAAGTGATTAACATGAAGGTTGTGAGTGAGACATAGCCCACTAATTAGAATGCCCTCTGCCTGGCTAATTCTCTTTTGGTCTTTCCTTTTCCCATGTAAGAATCTACTTTTTAAAAAAAAGCTGCTAAGAACTGAGTTGTACCTTTGAGTGGCACATAACTTTATTAACCTGAATGGCGGCTAATTGAGAGATATAGGGTTTCACACAGCTTGTGGTGACTACTGCCTCTTCTGCTATTCTCCTTCTGGCATCTGATATTTTATGAGAATTTGGGGTCTCATAGAATGTGTGTTACTGTTTATTTTTCCAGGTGAGCTTCTTAATTTTAAAGAGACACTGTTAAGTGGGCAGACCTTGCTGGCACTCTTACCACAGTGATCATTTTGAAACCAGTCAATCCACTGTTACGGTTTTATTTTCAGGGGCCTTTTAGGAAAAAAAAAGAATAGACTTTTGGAGTCATTTAACCGAAGTTTTAAATCCTCATTCCATTCTTTACTAATTTTGTTAACCTTGGGAAAATTTTAAATATTTCTGGTTTTTATTGTCTACATCTATAAAATGACGATTCTAATACCCACTGCAGAGATTTATTGTGAAAATGAAAGACTCATATAATACATTTATCATATCATTTGGCACACAGTTGCAACTCACAGATAGTTTCCCCTTTAAAATCCATGTTTCCCTAGGAACATACTGATAATTAAATTGCCCAGCAACAAGACGATATTATCAATGAATGCTTTACCTAATTATGTATTTATATCAACTAGAATAACAAAAATCGGAGCTCTTTTTGTTTGTTCATTCGTTTTTGTGTTTATTCGCTTAAATGAAATTTAGTATATGGAATTCCACGAACACCAAATTATTAAAAAAAAATCCTAATAAGTGAAAATAGTTAGGACCCAGAAAGATGGGCAAAACAACTAAGCAAAGTAAGATCAAGGACAGGTATTCAGGAATCATCACCATTCATCCAGAATCTTTCAGTTTTACTGCACTAGCACTGCCACTGGATTAAACAAATCGGGGCCAAGATGGGAGAAAAGGCAAGTATTTGGGCAGAGAACAGAGAATAGCAGGCCTCTAGGAGGAGGGGAAGAAACTGCTACTCTATGGGTTCCTACCTCCATTGCCTTATTGAATGCGCTCTCCATTAAGCTTTCTCATGCTCTGTGAGTCCTCATTACTGGACAGTCTGCTGTTGTTGGCTGTCTGGAAGCTAATACTCGCCTTAACCCACCTGCCCCAAACCTGGCAGTGGACCTGATAACACAAGAACTCGCTCATTCCTTTCTATACCGGGTTTTGTTCTATTACAGAACTCACTGGACTGAATGTCTGTCTCTGGGCGCCTGTCTTCCACTGCACTGTGACCTTCTCTACAGGCTGGGTGAGTCTTATCTTTGGGCAATTGCAGTGCCCAACTGGTAGGAGGAGACCAGTTACATTTATTAAATGAATAAGTAAAAAATGAATGGATGAAAAAATACATTAAGAGCCATGAACTGATCATTAAGGAAACTTCAAACTCTAATATTTTATAATTCTACTTTACCCTCTGTTGGGTATACTTACGCTTACAAATATTAGGAGGGAGGTAATCAACGTTCGCTGAGGGGCAGTATATAGAAAAAAGTCTGGTTGAATTTTCTTCTGATCTGAAAAATTGGGTGATATAATTCTCATTTTGTCTTTCAATAAAGGAAATCTCAGAAAACATAAACAAATTAGGCAAGGTCAGAGTTACAGAAAGTCTACCTGCTTCAACTTCTGTGCTTTTTTTCCCGCTCTTCCACATGTCCCACTCTGGTGCAATATCCCAGATCAGTTTGCAGTTTGTGAAGCTGTGTTGCAAGGCAATTCCTGATGCTCCCATGATAGGAATAGCTCTGTCTTCTGCCTGACAAAATTGGCACAAATGATCAATAATCTGGGAATGTTATGTATCCATTCCATGTTTTCATTTTGGAAGAGTTTTTTTTTTTTTCTCACCTCCATTTTCCTTTCTATCTTCTGGGGATGTTTGTATCCCTCTTAACAACTGAGTGTAATTGAATTCTCAACTGAAAAAAGTCCTGAAAAGAAGCTCATGGCTACTAACAAGGAATGTGAACAAAATCAGCAGAGACAAAGAAATTCTTAAGTAAGTAGGGAAACAACTATTTTAGTCTAACATCATTTTTTATTCTGATTACACCTTCTTCCCCACTATGGCTCACGTACCACCACATATCCTGTGTGGCTGTTTTTACACGGTTTATTTCTTCTGCTCAGAATGGCCACATTCCCCCACTGCCTCTCTTCACCTTAATGATCCTTATTCATCCCTTTAGTCTTAGCTTTGACTTTATCTTTTCCACAGAGTGTTTTCTAGCTCCCGCTTGGCTGATTTAGTTCTCCTGTGTGTCCTTGAATTTCCCTGAACATCTTTATTTTTACATTGGCCACATTATGTTATAATTATCTATGAGTCTGTATTCACCACTAGACTGAGACTTCTTAAGAAGTGTGGACCTATCCTTGCCTTTATTCTCAATGACATTTGTGGTGCTCAGCACACATTAGGCATTACAGAAATGCTTGTGGAGGAGAGACAAGTAGGAGAGGAGAAAGGGAACAAACGGGAAAATACATCACAGAGTGAGAGAAAACATCCTAAGATAGGATAGTAGACAGGAATCCCTTCTTAATTTGAGCCAGGATTTTTCTCCCTGAAAAGTAAACGCTTTGGTCCTGGTTGTATATCTTATAACCATTTATTACTGATATTGAGGAAATAATGGTTAACTTTCTGAATTTTTCCTTCCCTAAGCCAATTCCTATGCCTCCAAGTTATTTAATACTCTCTTATTTGAAAAAAAGCACACAATTTGTGAATTCTCACTTCTCTGCAACTCAGGGTCATAGGAGAAATCATAGAAAAGAGAGTCAGTATTGAAAATACAGAGTGACACAAACCTCATAGTGAAGTCTGCATCTGTCAGTTCCAGCTATGATACTCGAAAGATGTTTTACCTTATTCGACCATAAAATCAGAAAATTTTATTCTCATTCATAAAATTGGAAAAATGCTGTTTTGTGTACAGATTAAATGAGATAACATGGGATTTACTTCGTACAGTTCCTGACACATGCACTTACAGATGTCTCCCAAAGTTAGAGCTGTTTAAAATTGTATGTTTGTGTATGTGTGTGTACTGGGGAAATTACTTTCTGAATTATTTTAAAGCAGAGGTTTGGGATATTTCTATAGTACGTGAAAACATGGGCTTGCATCCTAAATAAGGTTACTTGTAGTAGTATGAGCTCTGAACTGGGAACAAGGAAATGTGAACTTTAGGTTCAGCTCTGCTACCATCTAACTGCATGATTTGGGAGAAACCACAACGTTTTTAAATGGCCACATTTTCCATATTTTTAACATGGAGGAACTAGGCCAAATCATTTATGTGATTTTTCTCTAAGTATTATTATTCTATTCAATACAATCAAAAAGCATTCTATGACAGAAGCAAACTAGTAAAACGCCAATGAAACTTCAAGACTGCTGGGGAAAAAATGCTAAGTGAATAAGGAAATAAAGATGGAATCAAATCTGGGCCATTGGTATTTATCAGAAAACCCTTACCCACCCCCGCCAACAACTCATGAAAAATGTTGAAGTTGGCGGCAGAAAGACATTGTTACTGTAGAATACTGCTCAATGTTGTCTTCTCAGATCACTTCAGACGACTGTTCTTTAAATCTCTAATAGCTTGGTAAAGTAAAGAATGGCATCATTCATGTCGAATTCCAGTCATGTCCAATAATCCCATCAGCCTGAAGAGCATGAGGCATACACATTGATATTTGATTTAAGTAGTAATTGAACACAAATTTGTGTCTAGGAGTTGGGACACAGTATTAAAATAAATGCCCGGTTTCCTCTCCAGCTCCAGTAAAATGCTTCTGTAATAAACACATGGAGAAAAGCTGTGTGTTTTGGATGAACGCCTATTCCATTTAATTCCAGAAACAGCCATTGAGCTTCTACCTTGTGCTCTGTATTGTACTCAGCACATAGGACAATGTTCAAAAATAAACAAGGCTTTCCCTTTAAAGAAGAATACTCAGCTCCTCAATGCCTCTCTTCTTCCATTTTAATTTCAATGTCATAGTTTGAATTCCCAATTAGTTAAATGATCATAAATTGGTCTTCAGAAGCGAGCATTTTATACATTAGGTCTCAAAAATATTTATTGAAAGAATGAACCCAAAATATAAAAGTATTTCACGGATACTTAACTGATTATACTGGTGTAACACACATCTTAGACCATGCTGTACTTTGGGAAGGGTGTTTAGTGTCTTAAACACACTGACATTGTTCATGATACTGCTAAGTGACTATAATTATCTAATGAAAATGACATTTTCTTTCGTATTAAAATGTTTTTATTTAAAGTATTTTTACTTAGACATATAGTTTTAAAATTTTCATTTGTTCATCCAAGCAAACGCTGGGATGCAGTCAGCATAGGAACTTTGCTGCTGTGGAAACAGATTCACCAAGTCAATTGCTGAAGGCCATCACTGCTAGTGCATAGCAGAAGTAGGTTTCAATCTAAAGCAATTGTCTTTTTTGTCCTTCAGGTGGAAAAATTATTCTAGTTCAAAATTTGGATAACTCTAAGGGAAGTATTTCAGATATGGCAAATTTGTGGTGGGGGACATTTGGGTAGACTTCAGTTTCTCCTCATTCTGCTGTGTGAAGATGCCAGCTCTGCTCTGCCACCTGTTAGCTGTAGTTGAAAGAGAAGCATGTCACCTAAATGGTCAAGAGTGCAAAGTCTAGAGCCAGGCTGCTGAGACCCAATCCCAAATCTACCACTCACTAGCACTCACTAGTTATGTGTTCTTAGGCAGATTACTTAACTGATTGGTGCCTCATCTCCACCCAGTGTGAAATGGAGGGGATAATAGTACCTGCCTATAGATCCTTAAAGAAATTAAATGAGTTAGTCCATGTAAAGGGTTTAGAGGACTGGCCCATAATTAGCACAATGTTAAGTGTTTGTTAAGTAACGGGGACTCCTAGTTTTTAAGAAACCCTGAAATTCTGACTTTTATGATGCAAAGTACATTGAAAAAACTAGTTGAGAGACAACGGAACTCAGGAAACTAGGCACTAATTCTAGTTCTGCCACTGCTAAGCCATAGGATCTTTTCCATTCACTCTCTTTTCTAGACCTCCCTTTCCCCATATGAAAAAAGTAATGGGTTTGGACAAAATGATATCTGGGAAACTGAGACCTAGAGGCTAAGAACATGGGTTATAGAGTCAGACAGATTCGGATGGTAACTCCAGCTCAGCCATGTATTGTACTAGCTACCTGACTTGAACATCTATCTCACCTGACAGAGTAAAAAGGGAAGTGCCTACTCGTGGTGGGTGGTAATGGTTTAATAGGGTCATCCAATTAAAGCAATTCTCATTATCCATCACATTGTAGTTTAATAAATGTGAGTTCGTATCATTATTATTGATATCAACTAAAGACCCTTTATTTCCATAAATTATATGATTCCAGGGATTATAATCCTTTTGTAAAGGGTTAAGTAAATTCAGTATTCAAAAGGGGAGAAAAGAAATGAGTGTAAATTGTACAAATCCAAATTCCACACTGGAAAGATTCTGATTGATGTGTCCTGCTCTTAAACACCACTCACCTGAGTCTCCACATTGCTTACTGCGCTTTCCTAGGATGAGTGCCTTTCCCATAGGGGATCTGGGTAAATGCAGAGAGGAGGTGAAAGGAGAAAAGAATACTCTATCTATCTATCTATCTATGACAGTCTTCATGGTTTCAATTTGGGAATGCCAACCTGATCTTCTTGGGAGATTAGAAGATGCCTTATGTTTACATTTATGTAAATTATATGAAGGAGGACACATCTTTAGAAATATCTTTGAGCTTTAGACAGAACTTGTCCTTCCCAGTGCTCACCATGTAGACTGTACACATGCCTTAAGGGTGGAGCCACTTCAACCATTTATGGACCTCACTTTGAAAGTAGAATTTAAAGCTCCTTTTAGAAGTATACATGAAAAGTGTGTTTCAGTGCCAGCCAGTGTTCTTCCACTAGATTATTTATGGTGATTATGAGGTTATACCCAGTCTTCAAAATGTTCTATTCAATATATGATATGATATATCTGGAGATGAGAGTAAGTAAACAGACATACTTCCCACCTTTTCTGTGATTGCAATCTGTAAAACTATAATTGCACACTTTATAAATACTATGGGGGGACTATAATACAGCATGAGAAAATATGCAAGAAAGACTTAAGTTAAATGGCAAAGGGGTCTAATATGAAAAAGTTACTTTAATCAGTGCTCTTTGGACTGAGATCTGAAGGATGAATCACAATTAGTCAGAAGTAGGAGAATGCAGTAAGATCTTTCCAAGGATAAGTACAAAACCCCGGTATCCAAGAGTGGAACCTTGGATAAACTGAGAGGAAGCCAGTGTGGCTGTACAAAGGTGAGGCTGATCTGGTACCAGAGGAAGTTAAGCAAGTAGGCAAGGTTGAGCCCCTTTAGGACCTTGAAGGCCATGCTGAGTATTTGTGTTTGTAATTTTGTCATCGTGCTTACCTATTAGGAAGTATTATTTGGTGCTAATCCTTCATGAAAGAATCACTGGAAATGGATCTTGTTTAGAATCAAATGACTCCTGAGAGCACATTTAAGCTGCCCTGTGGGATGCAGGGCATCCCATTTACTATTTGTGCACATTACTGGTATATTGGGAGAGGTTTCATGAAAGTAAATTCATTATTATAATACGAGGTGATAAGTGCTATAGCAAAAGAATGCACAGAAGAGCACTATATGAACACTTAATGAAGCAAAAATGGGAGAGGGACAGTCGGGGAATATTACCTGGAGAATATGACCTGTACTGTAAACCTCTGTGAATGAGTAGACTTAAACCTTGCAAAGAGAAGGACTAGGGCGTTTCCAGCAGATGAGGTAATCTATGTGTAGACCGAGAAACACTGAAGAAGATGGCATTTTGGTAGAGCTAAAATGACAAGTAGCTGAATCCTGTCAAAGCATAAAACTCCACTGGCAAGATTGTAGGTAGTTGCAGCAGGAGGGAGCCAGCTCTTGGCATGTGAGGATTAGTAGACATATCAAGGGTGTATCCTGTAAAGTGTTTAGACCATCCTGAGCACAAGAGGGAGATATTGAAATGCATTTTAGCAGGGGCAACATCTAAAGCCAAAACAAAACAAAGGTACACCCTACAATTACAAAGTATGATGATTTACATTCTGTTTGGTATATATTTTTGGAACTCATGTTACCCAGTCACTGATTCTTTCTTTATTTGGTAAGTTTATGTGTGCATATTTGTATATTTAACATTGCCCTATTCCCCGAAGACACAAAAAATAATAATATACTCTCTCCATTCTCTAAGAACCCATTGTCTAGTAGCTGACAGGCATAGGAAAAGAACCACACTTGAAAGGCTGATCTAGGTTCTACTGCAGTATCCAGCTTGTATCCTAAGATCACAGATCGGCGCATTGTTGTGGAATCCTGCACTAATGAGTAGGAGTGGAAAAGGTTGGAGTAGAGGAGACATTTCCAGCAAATTCAAGGAAGTGAAGGACAGGGAAGCAAGGCATAAAGGCAGGAAACTTTGGGAAATGTTTCAGGTACTCTAAGTAATTTGACAACGCTACAGTATAGTAGGTTGGAAAATGAAAAAATATAATCAGATAAAAGTTCAGCTTCAAATACTAAGGATGCAGATTTTTAGGAGGTGAATATTTTCACTACAGAGACAAGCAGTCATAGCTGTCTGGAGACAGGATTATGCATCCAGGAGCCAGCAGGGAAAGATCTGGGGGCATCATCATGAAAACCCACATGTGCACGTGGCTGGATTGTTTTAAGGATGGGCCTGCGTGGTGTCTGGTGTGTGAGTGCTTAGTGTCAGTCCCAGAGACAGGCCAGCATAATGCATGAAGAAATGATTGGCAGTAGTTGAGACTGGGAAAGTAGTCAGAGAGCAGATCTTGAAAGATTTTGTATCCCGAAATTAGGATTTTAAGCAATGCATCTGCACTATGCAATATTTTCCCCTGAAGTGACTCTAAAGACAGAGAAAAGAAAATTCCAGAGTCTGGTAACCCAGTACAAAGCAGCCTGACATACACAGAAAATTTCTTTGAATCTGAGGTTTCATCTCTAAAATGTGAGTTTTGTAGCCAGTGATATACTGGTGTTCATTTTGAGATGATCTGTTTTCCTCAAATCTTTAGGTTAAACGGGCACCCCAGGCATCTGGCCCATGTTTGGCGGCTCCTGGCTCGGTATCCCTGTAACACACACTCACCTCCACAGGGGGATGCATATCCTGTCTGAGGATCACAGTTACAGGTGGAAAGGACCCGTGAAAGGGTGCTGTGCTTTAAGAGCATTACAAGGCATCACCCATTCCTTTCATGAGAGAATTGATGTGCCTCATGGAGTTACACAATGTGATGGAGTAGCCATAATGCACCCGAAGTTCACCAGGCTCTTATCCCTGCAGCTCCACATTTAAATTAGCTCTGAACTTACTGTTAGATTAAAAGGGTCTGCATATTTTATGCTCTCCAGTGACTTTACTGCTCACTAGAGATTTGCTGTATTAAAAAGCACCAAAATTACTTCTATCAATTAACTGTATTATACTTAAAGTCTAGATAAATTATGGAGTGGTTTTTGGAGCTACTGTGGGGAAAGTCTGCACTGAATTAGAAAAGGTACTCATGTCCTTGGCCTAGGTGAGTAGGAAAAGTCACTTTATACGTCCACAGTAAATCATAGTGATGAGGATGATAGTGGTAATGGTGAAAAGGAAGTTATTTCAGGTAATTAGAAGAAACTGAAGATGCAGTTTTCAGTTACAAAATGACTGGCCTCACATCTGGTCATGGATGTGGTAAGTAAATCAACCCCCAGTTCTGATACAGTATGTTAAGTACAGAAGGCTGAATACAGCATGTGCCTTTGGAATGTAGAGGAGGGTGTTCTATGTAGACACAGGGACAATAAAGATTCCTTGGAGAGTGAGGTGCTTGATCTGAGTCTCAAAGTTGGTTAGAAATTACTCAGTCAAGGAAGGCTTTGGGCTATGCAAAAACAAGCTTTGAAACATGTGTCACAACAAAGAAACATGGCAGAAATCAAGATGTAATGGAAGACTAGCAATTAGCTCCCGTTTGGCTAGACCTCGTGGTATAAAAGAGAATAGTAGGTGGTTAAAGGTCTTGGGTAGTCTGCTGAGGAGCTTGGCATCCACCTACAAACTAGGCAGGCCAGGTGGGTCTCTAACGCCTCTTCAGGATGTTAAATGTATGAATCTCCTAGGTGAAGGGGCAGCTGAGACTGAAATTTCATTCAAGCTCCATAAGCCAAGCCAAGCCTTGTGTCCTAGGTCTGGCATTTAACAAAAAAAAAACGGACTTTTTTTTTTTTTTTTTTTTTAAGAACGTTTCCATGTGTTTGTTAAGTCATGTGCCTGTGGAGCTCTGTAAGGAGGTGTGCCTTTGTGTAACCTGTACAAAAGGGAGAGGTACCGTAGGGACCAGTAGAGGCCTCAGCAAGATGTAAAGAACATGGCAGATATTTTCTCCCATTCTGAGTGTTGTCTTTTCGTCTTGTTTATGTTTTCCTTTGCTATGCAAAAGCTTTTAAGTTTCATTAGGTCCCATTTGTTTATTTTTGTTTTTATTTTGCAAATGAAGCAACTGACAAAGGATTAATCTCCAAAATTTACAAGCAGCTCATGCAGCTCAATATCAAAAAAACAAACAACCCAATCCAAAAATGGGCAGAAGACCTAAATAGACATTTCTCTAAAGAAGATATACAGATTGCCAACAAACACATGAAAGGATGCTCAACATCACTAATCATTAGAGAAATGCAAATCAAAACTACAATGAGGTATCACCTCACACCAGTCAGAATGGCCATCATCAAAAAATCTACAAACAATAAATGCTGGAGAGGGTGTGGAGAAAAGGGAACCCTCTTGCACTGTTGGTGGGAATGTAAATGGATACAGCCACTATGGAGAACAGTATGGAGGTTCCCTAAAAAACTAAAAATAGAACTGCCATACGACCCAGCAATCTCACTACTGGGCATATACCCTGAGAAAACCATAATTCAGAAAGAGTCACGGGGCTTCCCGGGTGGCGCAGTGGTTAAGAATCTGCCTGCCAATGCGGGGGACACAGGTTCGAGCCCTGGTCCGGGAAGATCCCACATGCCGGGGAGCAACTAAGCCCGTGTGCTACAACTGAGCCCGTGCTCTGGAGCCCGAGAGCCACAACTACTAAAGCCCTTGAGCCTAGAGCCCGTGCTCCACAACAAGAGAAGCCACTGCAATGAGAAACCCGTGCAACCCAACGAAGACCCAATGCAGCCAAAAGTAAATAAATAAATAAATTTAAAAAAAAAAAGAGTCATGTACCACAAGGTTCATTGCAGCTCTATTTACAATAGCCAGGACATGGAAGCAACCTAAGTGTCCATCGACAGAGGAATGGATAAAGAAGATGTGGCACATACATACAATGGAATATTACTCAGCCATAAAAAGAAATGAAATTGAGTTATTTGTAGTGAGGTGGATGGGCCTAGAGTCTGTCATACAGAGTGAAGTAAGTGAGAAAGAGAAAAACAAATACCATATGCTAACACATATATATGGACTCTAAGAAAAAAGAAAACATGGTTCTGAAGAACCTAGGGGCAGGACAGGAATAAAGATGCAGACATAGAGAATGGACTTGAGGACACGGGGAGGGGGAAGGGTAGGCTGGGACGAAGTGAGAGAGTGGCATGGACATATATACACTACCAAATGTAAAATAGATAGCTAGTGGGAAGCAGCCGCATAGCACAGGGAGATCAGCTCTGTGCTTTGTGACCACCTAGAGGGGTGGGTTAGGGAGGGTGGGAGGGAGACTCACGAGGGAGGAGATATGGGGATATATGTATATGTATAGCTGATTCACTTTGTTATAAAGCAGAAACTAACACACCTTTGTAAAGCAATTATACTCCAATAAAGGTGTTAAATAAATAAATAAATAATAAAATGAATTTCAAAACAAAAAGATCATGGCAGACATACATTTTAGAAAGAAGATTCTGGTAGCTGTGTGCAGCATGGGATAGATGGAAAGACACTAGAAGCTGATCTACTGCAATTACCCAGACAAACTGTGATAAATTGTCCAGTGGAAACAGATAGGAGGGGACACATTTTCCAAATGTCTTTATCAGTCTTCACCCATAACAGCCTACAATTTGTGATTAATTCCTCTGGGTTAAAGACAAGTGTTAGTACCCTTTCTTTATTTCACTTTCTAATAAGACACCACCGGCCATTGTTGTTTCCAAATGAGTATACTTAGCAGATACGTAGCAAGACGTGTGACAGTTGGGTCATCCTTTGCTGAGAAAAATGATATGTCTAAGCCTTCTAATCCAGTAGTAGATACAGGTTTTTAGGTGCTGTAAGTCCAGGGGGAGACTTGTTTAAAGAAAAGTAATAAAATATAAATAAAAAATAAGCTGTAAAACTGAATATTTAATAAGAATGATAAAAGAAGTGACTCAAAAATAACAAATTAGAATCTAACAAATATCACAACATCCATAAAAAATAACATAATATCTGTATTAATTAACTGCCGGACAAAATTCTATAATAACATTCCTCATTATTTTTAGTTGCATACATTTGGTTGTCTCTTCATTTAATAGTGTTTTTTAAATATAATTTTCTAAGGAGAAAATAGAAAGATGGCTAAATGAGTCATTTTCTCTAACATTATTGCTCATTTTGTCTATTGGTGATGATTCATTGATAGTTTGGAAGTGTTTTTCTGTCTGTCAGTCCTGGCAGCAGCTGCAGGATATGGGGCTTATCACCTAAGTTTGCCTCCTGATTTTTCCCTTGAAAAGTAGGGCTGATGCTTTATCTTTCACAAAATTAGCTGTGACTGTGCATAAAAAATAGAAAAGTCCAATTGTGATATTTCTGTCTGTTCCCCTTCTCCCTTTTAACTAACAGAGATGTGCCAGTTTGTAAAAATTCAGAGCACAGCCTACCTGCTAAGGCCATAGGTTTTCCTAATTCTAAATGCACTACAGCAAAGGCCTCTGATAACTCAGGATTCAGGAGCAGGCCCAGGTTGCCACAATTTTCAGCTCTCTGCAGACCCCTGCATTTGGGAGGAGGTCTATAACAGCATACCACCTCCTTAGAAAGCAAAGCAGAAGGAGGCAGTTGTCACACATGACCCATCAGCACTAAGTAAGTTGGGACGTGCAGTGATCCCACAGGGAGACTCGTGCTGGTAGAAATATTCGGTTTGAGCTATTTCCCTTCTGGGAGGACAGCTGGACTGCCTGGCTGTGAGTCTCTCCTAGGAATTTCTCCAGAGCAGATGAAGCAGGTTGAAAAGTGAGCCGATCCCTTGCACACTTTAATTAAACAGTGGAATTCGAAAACTTCTGGAACATTTATATGTGAAACCCTGGAAAACAGAGAGTGATATGTAGGAGTGGGAGAACACACGCTCATAGTCACTGAGTCGTTTCAAAGATCTTGTCACAGTGCAAGTCACCTAAATGGATGCCCTAATTCAATCTTTCCAGCAATATCCTCAATTCACAGGTGAGAAGCCAGGACGTCAGAAAGGCTAAGTTTCTTGTTCAAGGTCACACTGATTGTAGATGTCATAGTTGAATCCAGAGTTCAACTTTAAGAAAGGAGAATAAAGAGTAGCCCCTGGAATCTGACTGAATCCTCACAGCCTGACCATATGATTCTTCTGTTGGACATATGTTATCTCACAGAACACCAGCCTCAGACAGGTTCACTCTGAGGCCATGATACAACTACACAAAGTAAGGTCACTGCATAATTTTATGTAAGCACAGACAAAAACAATGTCAATACGTCACCTACAAAATACCAGATAACTCTCTCCAAAAGCCAAAATGAGTGATTGCTACTTCTTTCCCAGTTAAAGATTTATCTTTGTTCTATAGATAAGATTTATGGTGATACCCACCCAATTGCCCCTGCTTTCTGAGAGCATCTAATTTAAAGCAAACTCCTACTTCCTTTGGCCCTCCCCCAAATCACCCACCCAAAGTCCAAAACCTGTAATATGTTATTCCTAGCTTTCTTTTACAGGAGACACTTCATGATTCCCCCATGATGTGTGTTCTCCCTCTATGCAACAGGCAATACATCCAACTTGTTCAATAGCAGGTGGGTTCCTGGTGTTTTTAGATTAGAGAATTTGACAACTGGCTCCCCTGCTTCAAGATCCAAAGACCTCGGTGAGAGATGTGGTGAAAAAAGTGGGTTTGGAAAACTATGAGTCTTCATGTCAAGTTTGGGAAGTGCTAGTTCTTATGTGTGAACTTGGACAAGTCCCAGGACAAGTCGGGGACCATGAGCTTCCCAGCACAGAAAATACAGGGTTAAGCAGTTGGATCTCCAGGGCCCTTCTTGTTCTAAGGCCATGATCCCTTTAATGGTGTTCACAGTTTTGATACTTATACCTGTTTAGGTGGCCAGGTGAGGTTTTTGTGTTTGCATTTGACACAGGAGAGTAATAAGGTACAGAAACCCTAAGTGGCAGATCCAATATTCAGCAACTAGCTTATTGGAAGTCCTAAAAATGTAATGAAAGCGAGTTTCCAAGCACAAAGCAAAATTCTCTGTACTCTAATAAAGATGATAATAACAACTAATGAGAATTAGTACTTACTATTTACCTAACCTCATGACAACCCCACTTGTCGGATTTTATCTGTTAAGATATGATTTTTCATCCCTTTTTCGTATGGGGAAACTGATGTACAGAAAGGTTAAGCAACTTGCTAACACTAATATTTGATGAGTGACAGGAGGGTCCAGACTGATGCTCTTTACTCCATGGTTTGCTGCCCCTCAAACACAACATGATCTGTGAAAAGGATTAGAACATTGTCTCACACACTGTAGATTGTTAATTAGTGTTAGCTTTATTATCTCATTTAAACATCCCATCACACCTCTTTTGCAATTAGTATTGATAGCTCTATTTTACAGATGAGAAAACACAGAGTCATTAAATAACTCACCCAAGACCACACAGTTAGCATGTGGTAGACCTGAGACCTGAATCAAAGCAGTTGAGAATAAATATACCTCTCATTGTTATTGTTAATTTATTCCATCTATAATCTATTAAAAGATTATGTGATTGGTAATGAAATATATGCCTTATCTCCCTTAATGATTACAGCAAGACTGTGACATAGGTACTATCATTATCTTAATTTCACAGATCAAGAAACTGAGGCAAACAGATGTCAACTCATCTGCCATCATTTGTTGGAGTCAAGAATTAGATAAATTTTTCAATGACTTCAAATATCATTCTCTTAATTAACCATGTCATTCTGCTTCAAAGATATCTTGCTTCTGATTTTTAATGTCTCATATTTTATATTTGACTAAAGCCTCTTTGGTTCTATAAAAAATCTAATCACATTTCAGAAAGTGTTGAATCTCTCTGCATTTGATCGAATCACGGGTCATACTATGAACAAATTATTATATGTAGTGAACATCACTGCAAATGAGTCACTCTAAGAAACCAAGTGACATTTATTTTAACAAAAGCAGCATATAGTAATTAAAATTTTTGTATTAATGTACATTGTATTAATATATCTTTGTATTAACATATCTTTTTGCAAAAGGTCCCTTGCCTTAGTAATTTATTAGACCCTACTTCAAATAAATAAGAATTCTTTTCAAAATTCTTGTTTAAAAATAATAATTCAAACATATCTTTCTTTCCTATCATTCTAAGTGAATTCTTATATATATATATATATATATATATATATATAATTCTGAATCTTATATATATATATATATATGTATCTGAATTCTTATATATATATATATATATACATATATATCAATAGTGGAAAGGTTACATTTATTTATAGTTGTATTTATTAAAAAAAAAAAAATCTATGGAACACCCATGCTATTTCAGCCACTTGATATTCTCAGTAACTCCAAGGAAACTCTGACTCAGGAAAGTAAATGACTTGCCTGAGGGCATTTAAATCCTGGTCTTTTAACTCTAAATCATTAGCACACTGAATCACATCTGAATTATAAAATGTTTTTCCAGGTAACCTTTCCACTGAAGAAAGTTGTTGCTAATATTTTGTAGACACAACGAAATGAATTGACTTTGGGTCGATTATTGTATTCAAATTCTGGCATGACCTTTTCAAGCTATAAGGCTTGGAGTGAATTACTTGAATTCTTTGACCCTCAGTTCCTTCATTTTGAAAGTGAGGATAATAATATTTATCTTGTGGGATAAAAAGAAAATACTTAATATTTTTAGCATAGGACCAGGCACACATTAAGGATAAAAAATTAGTCACCATCTTTGTAAAATTTAAGTGTAGTCTTAAAAATAAATGGGGCTTCCCTGGTGGCGCAGTGGTTGGGAGTCCGCCTGCCAATGCGGGGCACACGGGTTCGAGCCCTGGTCCGGGAAGATCCCACATGCCGCGGAGCAGCTGGGCCCGTGAGCTACAATTACTGAGCCTGCGCGTCTGGAGCCTGTGCTCCGCAACAAGAGAGGCCGCGATAGTGAGAGGCCCGCGCACTGCGATGAAGAGTGGCCCCCACTTGCCACAACTGGAGAAGGCCCTCGCACAGAAACGGGGACCCAACGCAGCCATAAATAAATAAATAAATAAAATTTAAAAGAATAAGGCTTTAAAAAATAAATAAATAAATAAATAAATAAATAAATGTATTCCTTAATAATGTTCCTGCTTTGATACACAGTTTGTCATGGTTTCAGTTTTTCTAGTCAGGAGCCTAGTTTTGATTATTGTTTTATGCTAGTGCTAGCACAGTACTCAATAAATGTATGTGAAAAATTTCTGAGAATGATTCAATTGATTTTTACAGCTAAAATTTAGTTAATTTTCATCTCTAGATTTTCTAATAAGCCTTGAGACCAAATAATAAAGTAGAAATTGAGAAGGAGAGATTTTTGTTTTCCTTTTTGTTTTCAGTATCTAAAAACCTAACAAAGTTCTTTAGACTGAAAGGAAATGATGACAAATAAATCTTGGATTTATGCAATGGAATGAAGAGCACTGGAAGTAGAAAATATGTGTGAAATTATATTTCCTCTTTCTCAATTTATTTAAAAGACAATTGATTCTTTAAAACAAAAATGAAATGAACTATAATGTTCATTGCATAAATATAAATGTATGAGAATAATAGAACAAAGGACTAGAAGTAGGTAAATGGATATGTACTTCTGTAAGGTCCTTATATCAAGATGCATATTAATTAATGGCAGATGTTATAAGCCAAGAATGCCTATTGCAATCTATATAATGTCTAATAAATTTAGGAAACTATAAAATCAGTAGTCATTAAAAGTACACACACACACACACACACACACACACACACACAGAAAGGGGGAGACTAAAAGGAATACAGAATAAATAAGTACATTTGAGTCTTCCAAATAAGACAGGAGAGGGGAGAAAAAATAAATTGAACAAATTGATAACAAATAACAATATGATAGACTTAAACCAACCATATACACACATGCATTATATATAAATGAACTAAACATTCCAGTTGAAAAACAGAGACTGTCAGACTGAAGAAAAACAAAGCAAAACAAAAAACTATTGTTTGCTTTTTATAAGATATATGGTTTAAATGTAAAGAATCATAGGTTAAACTAAAAGGGTAGGAACTATATGAAGTACAAAACTTAAGACTATATTAATATATTTTATTCATTCTTGGCAAAGTAGATTTCAACATGAAGAGTGTTACCTGAGATAAAGATGGGTATTTCATAATGATAAAAGAAACAATCAAGAAGACAAAGCAATCCTAAATAGGCATTTGGGTAATAACAGAGTTTAATAATACAGGAAGTATTGTAACAATAACAACAACTAAATAGTAATTATGTGAAGTGAAAGATGCATCAATTAACCTTACTGTGGTAAACATTTTTCAACGTATACATGTATCAAATCATCACATTGTATATCTTAAACTTACACAGTATGTCAGATATATGTCAATAAAGCTGGAAAAAATACATAAAACATTTAATTGACAGAACTAAATGAAGAAATAGAAGATTTTACAATAATAGTTGGAGATTTTAACTCTTAAGGAGTAGATAAAATCAGTGAGTTTAAAGGATCTGAACAAAATTATTAACCAAAATAACATAATTGACATTTATTGAACTTTATATTCCACAACTGCAGAATGCAAATTATTTTCAAGCTCACATGGGACAATAAGATATAACATATATTAGTCCATAAAACAATTCTAAATATATTTCAAAGAATTGAAACCGTAGAGTATGTATGTCCTCTGACTGAAAAAATCTAAAAAAAATTGAAAGGCAGAATTAAATTAAAAAATCAATAATAACGAAATTCTATCTGGAAAACCTCCCAAAACATTACACAACATACTTCTAGATAATTCACAGGACAAAAAAGAAGTCATGAGGGAAATTAGAAAATATTTTTAAATGAGTGAATATTAAGATACAAAATAGCAGAATGTGTGCAATGTAGCTCAAGAAGTGCTTAGAAGAGAAATTTATAACTTTAAGTAGTTATGTTAGAAAATAAAGAAGAGGTTAAATAAAGTGTATACATTTTCAACTTAATTTTAAAAGGCTAAGAAATAAGGACAAATAAACCCAAAATGTTTAGACAGAAGGAAATAATAAAAATTAGATAATACATCAGTAAAGTGAAAATGGAAAACAAGTCAAAAATATATATATACCTCTAGAGAAATTGATCCATAAAAAGCATATGAGCAGTATCAGGAATGACAGAGGAAAAATCACTGCAGATCTAAAGGGCATAAAAAAACAATAAGGGCGTATTAGGACCAAAATTCTGCCAATAAATTCAACAACTTAGATATAATAGACAAATTCTTTTGAAAACACAGGATACAAAAAAATGACAAAGAAATAAGAAATGTGAAAAGAAGCTTCGCCAGAGGAAAACTCCACATGGAAATGGCCTTACTGGTGAATTCTATCACTAATTATGAAAGAAATAATATCAGTTTCACTCAAACTCAGAAAATCAGAATGAAGAAAGATCTCCAACTCATTCTGTGAGACTAATATATCCACAATACCAAAGACAGACAAAACATTGCAAGAAAATAGAATTATAGGCCAATATCCGTCAAGAAAATGGTTCAAATATTCTAAACAAAATATTGGTAAATCAAATTCAGCAATATATTAGGAGGAATAATGCGTGAAAAATAGATGAGGTCCATCTTGGCATGGTTTAACTTTCAAAAACCAATCAAAGTAATCAAGCACATTAACAGTATGCATATAAAATCCTAAAGGGTAGGGAAGGTTTGAGATTTGACTTGCAAGAGTCTTAAAAGTCCTTCTGAGTTGAAGAAATTAACCTACGTCTAATTGGGGATTTGGGTTACATAGGTGTATGCATTTTGGGAAACTCCTCAAACTATAAACTTAAGACCTATGCATTCACCATACATAAATTATTCTTTGATAAACAGACCTGTTCATCAACAGATGCTGTTAAATATCCTTTACCATTTAGGATTGCCTTTTCATAGAATGAACACTCTACTTAATTTTAAAAAACCTTGGTATAAATCATACCAATATCTCTATATCTCACTATCTCTATATAATAAAGATATTATATCCCTATATAATAAAGGAGTGATTGTTTCCAAATCTGTTAATATCTCTGAGCCTTATTTTTTTATTATGTAAATTGGGTAAAAATGTCTGAGGAACCATATGATGCATAAGGGTAATATCAAGTATTATAACCGAAAGCCACTATGCTACGCTGTTTCTTTATACCATACTGCATTAAGATGTAACTACTATGGAATTGCAAATACTCTGCTTGAGAGTAAGGGTTCTCCACTGATCATTCAAAGCCCACCTCCGCATCTTCTTCCCCAAATAGTCCTCTCATTAGAGTCCCAGCTAATATGAATAATTATTAGTATTAGAGTCTCAGTTCCTATTAGAGCCCCAGCTTATATTAATATTTCCACTAATTATTTTTACGACTAAAAATAATTGGAGATCTTTCTTCATTCTGATTTTCTCCTCTTTGAATTTCCTTTTGCTAAAACATCATGGCATTTGGAGTTTGACAACACTGCCTAAACCATATACAGTGCAGTCTCTTACGGTCTCTAGAAGGGACATGTGTGATAAGAAAAAGTCTGCCTGGATGGAGATGCAGGCGTCTGGGTTCCAGCTCTGCAAACTCTCCAGCTTCATCTCTGAAGTGTTAGTTCACATCCAGGAGTCTTAGTAGCCCCATGTGTGAAACAAGAAAGTTGGATGACTCTCAGAGCTGAGCTGCCTTTCAACTCTGAGATTTTATTGATTTACTAGCCCCTGGGGAGCTTTTTACACCCGGCTGTCAAGAGGCACACAGGAGCCATGAAAGACTGTCAGGGTCATTAAACTCTCCTCTGTGGATAATTCTTTCCCAAGAGAGCTATAGGCTCTGGGGCATCTAGAGTGCACAGGGATAAGCTTCAGGGACAGAATTGGATCAAGGTGCCTGCAATACCCGTGAAGATAGAAATGCCCTTCCTTCTGACCTTGAGAATCATTTACCTCTGTATTTGAAATCAGTAATAAGAGTTTATTCCAATTTAGTCTTCAATATTTGCCTCATTATAGAAGCGAATTTACTTGATAGAAGGAATAAACTAGTTTAGAAAATAACATATTTTCCCAGCATTGACAAATGCCCAAATTTGGAAGTTCAAGGGAGAGTTGGTCGTGTATGTCCTGTATGTGGTGGAAATGAGCAGAAAAGCACCTAAACTGACCGTAAATTTATGCAATTTGTGAGATACACTATCAATGTGTCATGGCCCTGAGAAATCACCTTGTCTTTTGATTACAGGCTCCCATCTAGTATGTGAGGGAGCATGCCCCTGGCAGATGTTTCAGAGCTTGAACCATGGATGAGTCAGGAAAACAGGGGGAGTCCGACACAGTGCAAGAATCATAGACCAAAATAGCCAGAGAACAGCATAAGATTAGTTTAGTAAAAATCTTTATGTTTTAAGAAACTTACCCTTCCCCCAGCAAACATTCACATACACAGAAAATTAACATTCGTAGTAGAGTCTCAACTCTGACTTTACCTGATGACGTCATATTTCTTCTTGATTGTTCAGCATTGATCTGTCTTTCATTGAGCGGTATGCTGGAGCCATCTTATAGGCTCATGAAAGTCAGTTGTTAAATTTTCTGGAATTTTGCAAATTGGTTGTTAAACATAGTCATTATTTTAAAATTAAGTTATATTCACTTACAATATATAAATTTTAGTGTTATGTTAAAAACAGAGATCAACATGGAAACTCATCACTTCCTAAATATTTTACTGTTAAGTATCTGTGTGGCAGAAATACTATATAATCGTCACTGCTGCACAAACTCCGTATTCAGTGATGTCGTATTGGTAGCTTAATATAAGCCATGGTGGGGATATTTATACCACAGAAATTAGAAAATGCTACAGATCAGAGCTTGGTTTATTGTTGTGTTGATTGTCTGGACTTAAAATGCTGGATAAAATGTGGATAATGCACATTAAATTTAAAAGTGTGACATCTTTGTAACCATTACATTACATTACTACTACTTACATTGCATTGTGAGTAGCAATATTTAGGATGTATTTATCAAGTATTAGACAACTCTTAATTCAGCAAAGAAGTTGCTTGCATCATCAACTAATGAATAAATGAAATTATGACATCTACTTTTGTTGTTTCACTTTCATTTTACTTAATATAAATGGAAACATTAACCCACATTCATGTCATTCTATTATCAGTGAGGTGAGCAACTTATCTACTTAAGTGGATAGTAAACATTTATTCACGAGTTTAGTATTGTGACACTATCGTTGGCAATAAAATTATTTTAAAAATTTAGGTTAAGTTTTGCAAGAAATAGCAAGGCATGCTGCAGTTATAGGTGTGTGGAATTTATAACATATATTATTCTCTATTATATTATTTTTAAATTGGGTGCTATGTATTCTTTATATCTGTATAATTTTTTCCTGGAAAGCTGGTTACCAAGACACCGTTGCTGTACTTTTATTCCTAAAATCCTGCCTTCTCCAGCCTTTCCACTCTAAAAGTTTAACCCAACACAACCCTTTTCCATAATTTGATTTATATAATCCCACTTATCCAAATTCAACCATTCACCCACTTTTTTTTTTTTTTTTTTTTTTTTTTTTTCTATTTACCAGTTATTCTTTTCTCTCAATGCCAAGTACAGTTCCCTAAACAGGTATTCACAATCTCCTGTCTGGATAGCTACAATAGCTGCCTACTTGAGATTCTGTCTCAGTTCCTGTCATCCTCTAAAACATCCTCGTCTTGCAGCCTGAATGATATTTGTAAGTTACAAATACAACCATAACCCTCCTTTGTTTAACTCTCCTAAAGATCCCCCCTTTGATGTAATATCCAGGTTCTCGACATAGCATCTTTCTCTCCAGGAGTATTACTAGACATGCCTTGCCTTCCAACAGTCTGCCTTAGGCTTCCCCGGTCCTTTCAAAAAATTGCCTTAGAGAGGGTTTTTTTGATTACTCTGCGTCAGATATTTTCTAAGTGTCTTGTTATTTTAAATAAATAATATCACCTCTTTCTGTCCAGTTCCCTTTATCTCTAAGACCCAAATTACCAAAACTAGCTGCCACCTTTTTGGAATTTATTGTCTGGCAGTGGTGCATTTCTACTTGTATCTCAGCTCACCTTCTCTTGGATCATGTAAGCAGACACTGAGTGGGTGATGACTCATTGAGGATGAAGTAAAACTTCTTACCTACTGCGCCACAGATTGTATCCCTCTCATCTCCCCAGACTAATTTCTAAACGAGCTGTCCATTACTGCTGTGACCTCTGCCCCTCTGTTGGTAATCTAGATGGTGCAGAGTTCAGTAGCTAGTGACGCTCCCACATTTTGAGAAATCTGTCCTGGATGAGTGGAGAAGGTGGCTAGCTGGACATGAAGGAGGGGCAGGAAGTGGCTTTGTGGGAACAGAGGCCACTAGAGGGATGGTCAACTGACACCTATCTCCTAATTCTGCTCTAAATACCACACAGTCACAGGTCAAGTAATGTAGGTCCTTGCGGCCTTAGTTTCCCCGTGTACAACGTTAAAATTTTGAATTCTTGCACATATAATTTATCACTGCCTAACAGCAATAGGAACAACAGCAATAGTGACATAGACCAAAGCTCACTGAGAAGGTGCATTGTCCAGGCATTGTTCTGAGTGTTTTGCATATATTATCTCACTTAACCCTCATAACATCCCCATAAATAATTGCTATTTTTTATTGGTATTTTTCCAGAGGATGTCACTAGGAGTCAGGCCAGTTAAACACATTGACTACGCTGGCAGAGCTAGTGCTGGGGGGTTTGAATCAATTTAAACCTGCTCATTTTAAACTATTAGCCCTCTACCCCAAATATCAGTACACATTTATAGACCAATATTCACATCTAATAATTCTTATCTTTTAGAACTCCTTTTATTTATTTTTTTTTATTTTTTTATTTTTTTTAAAATTTATTTTATTTATTTATTTATTTTTGGCTGCATTGGGTCTTCGTTGCTGCACGCGGGCCTTCTCTAGTTGCAGCGAGGCGGGGGGCTACTCTTCGTTGCGGTGCGCAGGCCTCTCATTGCAGTGGCCTCTCTTGTTATGGAGCATGGGCTCTGGGCACGCAGGCTCCAGCAGTTGTGGCACGCGGGCTCTAGAGCACAGGCTCAGTAGTTGTGGCGCACGGGCCCAGTTGCTCCGCGGCATGTGGGATCCTCCCGGACCTGGGCTCGAACCCGTGTCCCCTGCACTGGCAGGCGGACTCCCAACCACTGAGCCACCAGGGAAGCCCTAGAACTCCTTTTAGATGTTACTTCAAGCAAAATTTATTCAGACATTTATGGATCACCTATTATGTAACAGGTATTTGGCCAAATTTATAAGTGCAACCATTTTCTGTTAAGTCTTTCCTAGTCTTTTTAAGATGGATAAACCTGCCCCTTCTATGTGCCATCACAAACCTTGTGCTCATTGCTTTCATAGGAAGCACTTAGTGCTTTTGTAATTGTGTGTTTATTTGACATCATTTGGGGAGAAAGCTATGGCTTCCCTGTTCACCCCTGACTCTAGCACCTAACCCACTGCCTTGCTTTTTGTATAGGATCAATAAACATGTGATTGAATGAATCCAAGGTCTATTTTGACTCAAAGGGAAATTAGGCAAGTGATAACAAGTGATGTTATCACACTGTCTTCCCCAGAGCCTGAAATCTAGGTCACCTTGGGTTAAGGCAATCTCTCTCCGTGAGGCCACTACTTAACATGCAAATGTGTTACCTTGCTGGGATTTTGTGTGAAGTCATTAGAAACTATTAACACCGTAGCAAACAGTAGTGTCTTAGAACAGCTATTTAAGGACCTAATGGAGAAAAGCCCTCCGGAAGTATTAAACAAAACTGGGGTGAGAAAATAGTTTAAAAGAAACAGAAATTGGGAAAAAAAATCTTACTCTGACTTTCATAAAGCACTTCCTTTGTTGTCTGTTCACAGTAACATAATAGACAGACCCTGCACTAGTCACCAAAGATAAAAAGACAGCCCCTGCATTGAGTTTGTAGTCCAGTGAGAGGTAAACAAGGAGCTCAGTGATTGCAGTGCAATATAATAATACATGCTCTACAAAAGGCTATTGTGGGAAAATGGGGTGAGAATGCTTTGGGTCAGTAATGACCTCAGGAAAGAATACACAAATTTGCGAAGAAGTTTGCCAGTTTGAGTGGGGGGAAAGGGACATTCCTCACACCGGAAAGTGCATGTCCATGACCACTAAAAGGATTTAATGAAGTTATGCATGTGGAATACCTGCCAACTGCAAGACACTCGGTACAGGCTGAGAAGCAATGCTCTCCCTTAAGTGCACTCATGGCCAAATAGGGATAATGCCCAGGTCATTATGGTATTAAATGGAATAACAGATAGGAAAGCATTTTGTAAACAGTGTGATGCGAAGGTAAAGGAGGGTTGGTTTTAGCAGTGGGAGTACACAGAAAACAAGCCAGATTCCTTAACTGTAGTATAGCCCTGCAGGATTCTATTACCCACACCCTGACTGTACTGACTCTCCCCAGCCTTGCCTTGTCCTTGATGCATCAAGAGAGTTTCTCTGTTTGATTCTTCATGCTTGTTTTTTCTTCTTCCCATTTCATTTTCTTTCCCTTTTAACCCCTAAATATTTCTATACCACTTTCCTTTACATTATTCAGGTCTCCACTAAAATATCACCTCCTCAAATGATTTTCCTTGATCGTCCAAGTCAAAGGTGCTGAGCAGTCCCTCCGTCTCATGATGTTGTTCCATTTTCTTCACCCCCATAACTCATTTGTCAGCTTGTATATAAACTAGGTGCACCCCACCACCCTGAACTGGGGTAGAGGCTCCAAAAAGACAGAGGCCTTGTTTCGTTGTTAGCTGCTGTATTCTAAACATCTAACACAGTGATTGCATCTCAAGAAACATTGGATGAATTAATGAATGGATAAGTGAAAATACTCATATACCTTTGGGATTGGAGAATTAATTGAGTGAACATGATGTTAAAGAAAGCCCTTCTAACAATCTGTGGGTAAGGATTCAACGCCTAGTTGTATAGGTTCAGAATTCTAAAAGGCTGTATATAAACATGGGGTCATTTTAGATTCAAGGTGACTAGTACTTTAAGATTAGCAGACACACCTTCAATTTTTCTAGGCAACAGAAACACTAGCATTTGAAATAATTGCCTCAGAAAAATATTCTGTTCTATGTGCCATGGACAGAAAGATACTTGTCCTTTAGTTATACTTTCCTTTTCTTTTTTTAGAATACATTATTTGCTTCTTTCTTTCTAAAAGGAGCAACTGATGTTATAGTGAAAACCCCCTTTTTTCCAGATTTCTAGTTTTTGAGACTTCAGTGTGGCCAGATTATTCTTGCTCTTAGCAAACGTTCTTCCTGTGATCTATTCATGTATTTATTTCTGTCAGGATGCAGGGACCTAATAACCAATCCTCCAAACCTCTTGCAATGTAGCATCTAATTTACTTTCCCTTGAATTGTCAGCCATGCTCCTGTTTGTTCATTCCCCAGTAGTACTCCCTTCTCCACTCAAATGTCAGATGGAATCCATTGGAAAAGATTGTTTTCAAGATTTATTGCTCTATTCCACCTTCTTCTCTTTCTTCTTTCTCATGCATCGTGCTGAGAGTGCCAGCTCTTCATGCACTGCTTCAGTAATTGAAAGAGGCAACAGATGACCGCAGGGCTATCCTGGTGGTCTTTCCAGGGGCATCAGTGCTTGATGATCCGGGAAGAGCATCATCAGTCTCAAAGGGCAAAGGAAGTCAGATGGACACACTGCAGAGACGACTGTAAAGAAAGGGAAAACGTCATACAGATCCACAAATTCACGGTACATATCGACTATGGTAATAATGATAATTACTGCTTTTTAAAATTCTTTACAGTTTGTAAAATGCAATTCCATTCATTACCATAAAAAGAGCCATATGTGCTCAAGAACATAGTGCAATCAGCCTTCATGCATTCCCAGAACAGAGGTCTACAGTGATTTCTCTCCTGTCTTCCTGATGGGAGCACTGTCCAGAGAGAGGTTTTTTTTTTGTTTTTTTTTTTTTTATGTACCTTTTTTGATTCTTACAAAAGCCTTATGCAACTATATGATTTCCAGTTTATAAATCAAAACAAAAACAAAAGTAAATTTCAGAGACAGAAAGGGATTGCCTTATGTTTACATAACAAGGCAGTGGCAGGACAGTGATCCAAAGTGATTGTCTTCTCAGAGTCCATGGACATTTTTTGCTCAGACTATTGCATTTAGCCACTGTCATATTCAGAACAACTTAGAGGGGTCTCTCTTCCCAAGGAAACAGTAAATTGCTTTGTGTTATGAAGAAAAAGTCTGCAACCTTACACTTCCTTAAAAAGGATTTGAGAATGCAACAAAAGTATGACTGTATCTGGGAGACCAGGTGCATCTTCCGCCTTCCAGGAGAGCTGACACTCTATTTAAAAGAGACGGCCTTTAATTAAATAATCATTTACGTGGATAAGTAATTGTAAGTTACTGCACATGAGGGGTGGGTAGTTTCTGAAGGAGAGAATGATGGAATCAAGGATTTTTATTTTGTCTGAGAAGTTGTTGGAGAGGATGCTTGGCAGAGGTCTAGAAAAGACTGTTCAAGCTTTTGAATTGAAGCTGAGGCCTGAAGGATCAATAGGAGTTAGATAAGGAAAGAGAAGAAAATTTCAGCAGGAAGCAGCCACAGGAACTGGAGGCCCCAAGGTCTGGTGTCTTCTGCATCAGACACAGTGGTGCAGTGCCTACAGCCCACGGTGCTTTGAGGAGCCATGAAAATGTTTTAATATCTTTAGAAATCAGAAGAATAAAATGAGTGTAACCCAGCCTGGACAATATTAGTCTTCATACCAATCAGTCATAAAATATAACTTTTAACATTTCTATGAGGGACGAGACCTGCCTAGGCTGCAGATCCAAGAGCACCATGATGTGGCCAGCCTGACATGGGAAAAAGAGAAAGCTACAGTGTTCGAGAGGCTGGATGAAGCTGGTGTTGCTGAAATACACAGTCTTCTGTTTCCAGCCATCTTGTTTTAGATGACCCTTAAAAAAATAAAAAATAAAATGGAGAGAGAGGGTAAAAAAAGGACTGGAGGACTCCTTCATTCCTTCTCTTTACTTCTGAGGTTGGATTCCCCAAACATTTCCTTGATTATTACCCACCCTTCTGCCATGAGGCCTCCTGGTTCCCACCCCAATTCCATCATGTTTATTGAAACTGTCAATTGAGGTGGGACAGAAAGAATTGTGCTGGAACACAATAACATAATAATAGTAATTACGCTGGCTACATTTTTATTGAATTAATGAGTGAGTGACTGAAACAAAATTGTCTGTGTTAAAGTGAATGGAGCTGACAATAAGGGGTAAAAGCCTTCAGATAAAAAGCTATTCCTCTGTGATGCACTTCAACAAGCATTGCTTTAGTACAACTACCTGTTGTACTGTATTAAGCACCACAAACAGAAATGTAAATGGACTGAATCCCTGTTCTCGAGGAGGGCTCAATCCTTGGCATGGAGGCAGATGTATGTTCAGTTTACCACACTCCACCGTGGAAGATTCTAAACACCTAGTATAATCAGGATGCTGTGAGAAACAGTCCAGAAGGCAATATACTTTCTGTGATCGGGGCATGGATGATGAATGGAATGTGGAAATGTAGAGAATGTGGAGATGGGTCTTTCGGCCAGAGGAAGTGGTGTGGCCGTGATGAGATGGCAAAAAATGCAATGTGGCTGGACAAGGAGAGCATATTGGGGATTGTACAACAGACTGAAAAGTTGGGTTGGAGACAGTTCCCCGAAGTCACTGATCCTTCCTTAATCAAATTATATATGTGGAAGATTGGATATTAAAATAAATTGAAGAGGCAAATATTAACAGGGATTGTCATCATTTTTTCTATAAACATTACCAAATTTATCTAGCACTTTCTACGTCATATCAAACTATAGGCAAAGCCCCATTGGAAGTAGTAATATAAGCGACTGTGACTTGTGAGCTGAGTCTGCAAAGGGCAAAAGAAAGAAGAATCATCAAAAACAATTTTTCTAGCTTAGGGAGAAGTTCCTAATATGTCAGAATGCGCCTGAGTGATGAAAGAAAGATTATATTATTAGCAGTATATTTAGTGTAATGTGGGGGAGTGGTAGCAGCCACACTCGCTTTGAAAGGATTTCCTTCAAAATTTCTAAAATATAACTGAAAAGGCGTGCTTCATTTAAGAAACTTACTTAGCTTGAATCTCCTTCCTCTTTAAAATTTGATGTAAATAACATATTATTTTCCTCTTTACCATGATTTATTATACGTGGATTATAAAAAAAAAAGGTCTCATGATTTTAGTTTCTTTTTCCTGCCTGCAGACTTTGTTAAAGTGGCCATAATTTGTACATCAGTCCCAGTGCTGCATGTTTTATTTTAACAAATATATAACTGTATGAGCTTCAGCATCAGAACATTTTGTATGTAATCATTAAAACACAAAATTGCTGTCTGGAACCAAGGATCATTATTTTTCCATTTGTTCAGATCCTGGCACACAAAATGATCCAACTTGATTCTCAGTCCTGGGGTTATCTTGCTCGCGAGTCAGGATCCAGTACCAAACTTTCCGTAAGCACAGACCTTACCAGAGAGTTTAAGATAGTATGTTCAGGGAGTGCTTCACTCTCACTTTTGCATCTATCACAGCATTAACTAAACGCCTGGCACACCGCCCAGCTCTCCAATCCCACCCAACTCAGTTCAGCTACATTAAACTAGTAACTTATTCACAAAATACTGTGACTGATATATTGTGATCTCTTAATCATTGGGAGGTATAAACATGAACAGTTTTCTGTCTCCCATAACTACTTCTATGAATATTTCTTTTTCTTTGTAGATAGTTTGGATGGGGGGGGGCTATTAATAATATCTCAGCTTTTTCCATAATTGTTAATCTATTTCATTTATTAAAATACTCTCTCTTATTCTTCTTTTTAAGACTTAGTACTATTCTTTCAAAGTTTCAGATTCATATGCACTTCAAAGCCCTCCTCCTTCCTCTCCTTGAAGGCATGCCTCATAGGGTTGCTGAAGATGGCTTTCAGAGAGCCCTCCAATCCCTGCTCCCCAGTCCTCATCATTCTAGCTGCGGAGCAGTAATAAGGGATGGGGGATGCCACGACCCCTGCGTCCTTCAGTGTGGAATCCTGGCTTCCAGTCCTCTTTCTGTTCGTTGCTGCACTTTTCTCATGTTGGTGCCCTGTTGTTTCCCTGTGAGCAGCAGGGTTTTTTTTAGGTCAGAAGTGCTAACCAGTCCCACCTCAGGGAAGATGGATCCTGGTCTTGGCACTCCCCGTTTTGTGTTCTTTTGACTCCAATTTCATCCTTCTGTATGTAGATATCCAGTTTTCCCAATGCCATTTGTTAAAGAGACTGTCCTTTTCCCATTGTGCATTCTTGGAGCCCTAGTCAAGCATTTGTCTCTTTATTTCTGGAATCTCTATTCTATAATATTGGTCTGTGAGTTTGTTTTTTTATGCCAATGTAGCTTATGTCCATCACTATAAATTGTACATACAGATAGTGTTAGTAAACTTTGAGATGAGAAAACTGAGGATCAGAGAGTTTAAGCATAAGCAGACTTTCCAGGATGTTAAAACTATTCAGCGTCAGAAACAGGATGGTAGCTCGTTTCTTCTGAATCAAGAAAGGTGTTTGTACCAGATTTCTATATGTGAATTAAAACAATGACTTATAGCCACAAAACATGTGCTTTCTTATGGCATCTCCCTCCCCTTTTCCTGCATTTGCTTATACAGGAGACAGATGATAAATATAAATTTTAACACAAAGAAAACTTAAATATGTGTCATAATAGAGGTATAAGCAGTATTACTTGAGTACAAAATAAACAGCAGTAATGACTTAGTTGGATGGAGAATAAATCTGGAAGGAAAAGGTGATATCAGAGCTGTTTTGCAGTATAAGTCACTTTTAAGTTAAATCTTCAAGAGAGTTTAATTTTGGAAGGTGAAGAATTAGGGAGAGCACCTACGTTTAAAGCATGGCAGTAATAATAAATTATAAGGTTACTATGTAAAAATTATGTGTGTTTGCTTGTTTCTTTATTACTTTAAGACTTTGGAAATAGGAAAGGAAGCTTGGTAATACTGGGGTTTCACTGTCATGATAGCAGTAGGCATCCAATAAATAGTGGTAAAATGAACAAATGGTTGAATGGGCATTTTATTCTTTTCTGAAACTATGTCTTGTCTGATACATGTAATTATGAACCCCCCAAACATGTTCACATCCTAATTCCTGTCAATATGTTATTTTATCAATATGTTACTACACATAGCAAAAGAGGCTTTGCAGATTGATTAAATTAAAGATCTTGAGATGGGAAGATTATCCTGTACTATCTGAGTGGGCCCAGTATAATCACAAGCGTCCTTATAAGAGCGAGGCAGGAAGGTCAGAGGCAGAGAAGGAGATGTGACAGTTGGAACAGAGGTCAGAATGATGCACCCATAAGCCAAGGAATGGGGGCATCCTACACAAGGTGAAAAGGCAAACTGTGGGTTCTTCCCTAGAACCTCCAGAAAGAACTTATTATGTCAACACTTTGGTTTTAGCTCTTTTGGAATTTGGACCTGCAAAACTGCATTTATATAATGCATAGATAATGCATTTGTATTGTTTTTAGTCACTAAGTTTGTGGTAATTTGTTACAGTAGCAATAGGAAATTAATACACTTTGGGCGAGCAAAAGAATTTTAATTCACCAGTTACCAAGGCAGTGAAGCAGGAGTTCCACTTCTGGTAACAGTGGAATAATCTTCGGGCCAACTGTCCTCCTGAAAAATTTCGAAAGGTACTGACTACACATGCACGTAAACACACACACACACACACACACATGCTTTAAACCATTTAAAACACTTAAGAGCATCAAAAAATCGACACCATAGTAAAAAATTATGAGAAAAAAAAAATCTTAAAAAGCCAGAACTCAGAATTGTAAGTAGAATGCATAACTGAATTTTGACCCAATATTTATTTTTGCCAATTACCACAAAATTGATCACTAACATGACAGTTTCACAGGCAAAGAGTATCGTCTTAATGCCCGTGTCATTGTCAAGTTGGCAATTAATTAAGGTTGGGCAACTTTAACACATTATGCTGAGACAACAAAAGGCTACACATTCAAAATAATGGTGAATCAGAATTACATCTGCCCCCTGTTCCCACTTACAATGCCCAGAATAGACTTCAGGGATAATTACTGGCTAGGAGTCAAACAAAGCTGCATAGGGAATGGAAGGGAGAAAACCTTGGCTCTGAGAGACTGTAATTCTAGCCAAACTCATATGGATTTGCACCTCATATTAACACAGGCTGGTCCTTATTGTGTTTAACCCACATTTTTAATAGCGTGGTAGCTCACTGTGTCTCTTCTATAACTGTTAGATGAAAACTCACACCCTCTGTGAAGAAAGGCTCTTCCATTCTACATTTCAGAGAGTCCCTGCCAACATTTAAAAAAAAGTAATCAGTACACACTAGACACATTTTCTTTTAATTTAATAACTGCACAGGAAAGCAAAGAACTATGAGGAAGAACCAACGGAAATAACAGAAGATACAGATCCACAAAATTTCCGATATTGGAGTTGTTTAGACAAAGAATATAAAATAACTGTGTTTAGTATGCTTGAAAAATATATGCAAGTGATAGGCAACTATAAAAGTACCTAGCAGATTTTAAAGATATCAATTAGAAACTTCAGAAATGATAACTTCACTAACCAAATTTAAAAACTCAATTAAGTAAGTTGGACAACATATCAGGCAAAGCTAAATGGAGAAATAGTGACCTGGGAGATAGATCTGAAAAAATTACTTCAGAATTCAGGATAGAGATAAAAGAGAAAAAATATAAAAGTTTGAGACAGGGAGGTTACAGAATAAAATGTGTAACCACATATAACTGAAGTATCCACCAAAGAGAAAGAGGGTAGGTAATGAAGTGATAATGGCTTAGAATTTTTCAGAACTAATGACAGACCTCTTTTAAAAGAAGCATAAGGCAAGGGTAACAAAATCAAAAATAAACAAATGGGGCTACATCAAACTAAAACACTTTTGCACAGTGAACGTAACTATCAACAAAACAAAACGGCAACCTACTGAACGGGAAAAGATATTTGCAGATGATATCTCTGATAAGGAGTTAATATCCAAAATATATACAGAAGTCATACAACTGAATTAAAAAAAATCTGACTAAAGAATGGTCAGAGGACCTGAAAAGACATTTTTCCAGAGAAGACATACAGATGGACTACAGACACATGAAAAGATGCTCAACATCACTTATCATCAGAGAAATGCAAACCAAAACCACAACGAGATAACCACCTCACGCCTGTCAGAATGGCTGTCATCAAAAAGACCACAAATAACAAGTGCTGGTGAGGATGCAGAGAAAAGGGGACTCTCATGCACTGTTGGTGGGGATGTAAATGAGTGCAGCGACTATGGAAAGCAGTGTGGAAGTTCCTCAAAAAATTAAAAATAGAACCGCCATATGGTTCAGTAATTTCACTTCTAGGTATTTACCCAAAGAAAACAAAAACACTAATTTGAAAAGATAGATGCACACTAATGTTTACTGTAGCATTATTTACAATAGCTAACATATGGAAGCAACCTTTGTCCAATGACAGATGGACAAAGATGTGGTTTATATATACAAGGGAATATTAGTTAAATGGAATTCTAAAGAATATGTTTGGGGAGGAAATTTCAGATGGGATATTAGATTACAGGAAAGAATGAAGAACAGAGAATGTTGTAAATATGTGACTAAAACTCCATGAACAAGGTACTCATGACATGGAGAGTTTAAAGAATATAAGTCTGCTTATGGGTCTGGAGGCCAAGAAAGTGTAGGTGTGTCTTGAAGAGAGTGATTATCAACCTCTAACAAGGTACCTCAAAGCACTAAAAAGTTTTTAATGAGGTTTGCAGCTTTGGGGTATTCAGATTCATTGAAATATCCTCCTTTTCCCAATTAATGCCCTAAAATCCACAAAAGAAACTTTCACTTTAATTCTGAACCCTGTGTTTGGCAGACACTGTGGGTATCCTGCCCAAATTCTCTTGAGATATAACACTAGGCTGCTAATTTAGCAGTCTTCCAACTAACAGCAGCTGCATCCTTTTGCGAAAACTTTCTCTAGTGTCAGGAATCCACTCTATTCCTGCCATAAATGTGGAGAATGAAACTCCCTGAATCCCTGGTGATCATCAGCCGATGACTGACTAATGTTGATCTGTGAACACACCTGACCATTAGTGGTGGGAAGGTTAACCTCGCATTGCATGTTCTACACTTACTCCCAGAATTTCTCAGCAAGTTTAAGCTCCAGGTGCCCACAGCAGTAACTTGCTTGGTAACACATTCTTTACTGGCTGCTTTTCCTTCCCTGTCTCACTTCCCCATTCCCCTGCTGGTGTTTCCTGAAATCACCACCCAAACAAACTACTTTGTACTGGTCTCTTTGTTTAGCATTTGCTCTAGGAATACATAACGTATCACAGGATCCAACTCTAGGAGACATCGACACTATTAGGAGATTCTATTAGGACATTCATAGAAACTCTCTGGATCTCTAACAATGCCTTGAGGAAAGATGTTGAAGCCCTAAGTTTGTTGTTTACTTTCTGTGAACTTCCTAGGGTGATCTGGGTTAGAAGCCCACCACACAGACTTTATAGCCCTTTTTCTTCTTACTGTTGTATTTCAACAGTAGCCTCGTGTCCCAAAGGCTTATCTACAGTAGGCGTTTCATCCCAAGTAAGTAAAGGTGACAATTTAGGTTATCCTCTTACTCATGGATACCAGTATCCTATTACCTATTGGCATGAGTGTATTATTTCATGTTTAACTAAGACAAATAGCCTATCACAGATTCCCATATAAGAAAGTATGTTTCAGAGAACAAATTTCTGTACTAAATATTCCACGCGTCAAGACACATTGGAAAAGAGAAAGCACTTGAGGTGTTTCAAAAAGGACATAATTTAAATTAATGGAAATAGAGGCTTATAAAAACTTTAAAAGGGCTGGATTAGTGAGCATTGGAGAGCTGCTTCTCCGAGATTAGGAAGTCATAAATAGCAGAAATTGAAAGACACCACTGCCGATTTCCTCAATGGCACAGCACACACAGAGGGGTGATGTGTAAGAAGTTGCCTGAAAACCCCTTTCACAAAACCTCATGTTTTGCATCTGCCAAAACCCATATACCTGCCCTCCGCATAACTGGATCCATCACCCTGCCAGCACAATGATGGTGTCTGCCTCTTGTATGTCTTCCAAAGCTATATGAGTGCCTCCCGATGGTGGAATTTAAACCAAAACCTTGCTCATAAATGAGCCAGAAAATGTGGTTTAAGGCTTCCAGCTCCAGCCCAAATAAGGGAGGCAGAGAGGGGATGGAAATGAGAAAAGAGGCCCACAGACCATCTATGACAACAAAATTATGGTATAAAATGATAGTATTTGTAAATTTAAAATAAATAAAATGGAGCTAGATAATATAACCATATTGATATAAGTCTGAAGGGGTATGAAAAAGTGTCCTGAAGTTTATGTGGTTTGGGGAGAGTATAATTGCACCAAATCATGCACATTGTAATTTCTTAGACAACGCTAAAATGCTCAAGATAGAGCATGTAACTTAAACGCTACTAGAAGGAAAAGTGGAATGATAGAGAAAAGGTCAGTACAAAGGAGGAAGGAGAGAAAAGAATCATGGAACATATAAGACAAATAGGAAGTACCAAAGAAGTTAACAAATTGAAATTGAAATATATACATAATCATTTTAAATCTAAGAGGATTAAATGCTCCATTCAAAAATACAGAGATTGCCAAGTTAGCACAAGAACGAAAACCTCAAAAATGAAATTCAATTGCATGTCTTTTAGAAAAGACATCTAAAATATAAACATAGAAAAAAAAAGAAAATGAAATGATGGAAAAATATATTGGTATTTTGTGCAAATACTACCCCCACACAATGGAAAAGATGATTTTGATTATTATGCTGGAGCTAAATAGCTCAGGTTCGCTTCTTTATTCAAAAAAGAAGTAAGTGTGGGCAAAATACTCTTGGACAGCTGATGGCATCTTTTTTTTGCTCCTCCACTTCCCAGAAGATCACATTTGCATAATAGTTCAGATTGCCTGTTCATCCAATAAAGGATGATTTTAGGGCAGGTGGATTTCCACATACTTGATACAGAAGCTCTGAGAACATCTTAGAAAAACGTTATCTAGGCAGATTTATTCAGCCACTACAAAACTGCAGCACTATTTATTACTTACTCTATAATGGGTGCATCATATGACTGGTAATTCCTGGAGCTAGTGTAATAGTATCACTTTAGTAGCTGCTTCCTGCCTGCCACAAAGCACAGAGGCAAAGAGCATAGAAGACAATTAAAATGGGGTCACGTGTATTTAGATTCTTTGATTAATATCATCAGAGAGCCATGGTTAATGACATGCCCTCTATGACTTTGTTTCTGGAAATGAAGGTCAGGTTAAGCCCGGAATGTATGTCATGTATATGGTATAAAGGGAGATCGGGAGCATTTTTCTCGCTCTTTGTCTTGATGGAACTAAAATCGATCTAATCATTGGGATCAGAATATTAAATATTATAAAAATGATTATGAGTTAGATGCATTCTTCATCAAACATTTATTGAATTGCTCCTTGCAGGCTTTGTGCTAGGCACTGGGAACATAGAAATGAATAAATTGCGGTTCTAAACACTCTGCAGACATCTATCTGTATGGCTTGGCCCTTTACTGCCTTCAGAGTCCTGTGGATTCTGCCCAGGTGCCACTTTTTTGTGACCCTTTCTTAACTATCCATATAACAGAGCAGCCATCTCCCTGACCTTTCTCTGCACTCCCAGTCCTGCTTATTTCTTTTCCTTTCCCCAGAGCACTTATCACCTGCTAACATATTATATATTTATTAATTTAATGAACTTCTTCTGTAAGAATATAAACTCCATGAAAACAAGAACTTTGCCTGCTATTAATTATTGTTTCTCTTGTGCCTAAATTATTTCTAAAACAGTGGGTGGTCAATAATATGTATTGGATATTTGAATGATGCAGAAATTTTAAAACATAACCACAGTGCAAGTAAAAATGCATTGCCATTTAAAAATGTATTGCCGCCAGTTGTTGAAACACAAATGATTGAAATCAAACACAGGCTTAGGGAAAAGAGAACGGAACACACTTGGAGATACAGTTCAGTGGGAATGGCATTTTTTCCTGAGGAATACTCAGAGCCCACGCAGGAGGGGTAAGGCTTTGATTATTTTCATAGAACAAAGACTTGTAATGTGGTTTCATAAGGGCATCAGTATTTTCATTTGAAGTTTTTATATTAACTTTGTTATGTTATGATAAAATGAGCAAAGACTGAGTGAGAAGGGTATATGTGTGAGAGGGTATGTGGTCCTTTAGTTAGTCAGTCAACAAAATTACATTAAGCAGCTATTGCTTTACAGTCCTGAGCTACATGCAGAAACACTAAGAACTTGGCTTATGGTGGCTTCACTCTGCATTTCCCATTCCCCTTTCTTAACAAAACTCGAATGCTATCCAGATATCTATCATTCTTTACTGTAGCCTGTGTGACTTAGGATTTGAACCAAGCTCCAGGATGAGTCTCCTTGTTATAATAAGCTCCCTTACATCATAATTTGGGCCAAATAGATGAGAGATTTTTTGGAGGTCTATGAGTAAGTTCTCACTTTTCTAAAACAGCATCGCTTATTCTCCCACTGTATACAAGGAGCGATGTAACCCCATTTACAACTGGCAGCAAAAATATTATGCGGGTGACCTTATAAGTTATCATTTGTCAAACCAGGACACTACTGAGAGTGAAAGGGAGAGCTATTAATGATTATCCTGGGTAAAAGGCACAAACTAGCTTTTCCCAGAAAACCAGGTTGTTTGGTCACCCTATTATGATGCTAGAAACCAGCCTTAGGAGGAAAACAAGGCAGCATATCAAGGCAGCACATCACAGATAGAGAAAGCAGCTGGGATCATGGCTGTGTTAGTGTACTACTTAGACTTCCTGCTGTCAATGAATCAAATTGCTTTACTGGTTGGGCTTCTTTGAGTCAAGTCTAGGTGACTTGGAATTGAGAGCACCTTAGGTCATACATTCAGTAGCATTTTTGTTTGTGTATTTGTTTATTTTAAACACATGGAAGGTATAAGAACTATTCTGGGATCAAGAGATGTAACTAGAGCAACAGCTGGGAAGAAGTAGGTCCAAGAATTTATAACTTAATCTGACTTCAGAGATAAGTACAGGAAATAATCTGGATTAGCATGTGGTTGAACACAAGGTTCCGCTGAGAGGCCAGTTGTGTAACTGGTGGTTTTTATTCTAGTGGCAGCTTAAAGGCACCTCCTCCCTCTCACAAAGGGGTAAGATCCTGTGTCGAGGGCCTGGAAATTTATTTCTATTTCCTGCCGTGACGGTAAAGCTGAGGGGCTTTGGACAAGCTCTGCTTTCCCTCTGTGCCTGAGATTCCATAGAACGGAAACCTCATTTCTTTTTTGTCTTATCTTTCTACCTTGCATCTGGGAGGAGCCATGGCTCGTGTCTTCCAAAGAATCTACTTTAATGCATAAGTATATTTTAAATTGGAAAAAAACACATACACACACACATGCACACACATGCATACATGTGCACACACGCACACCCTCACCTCTGTGAGATGACCTGGCCTTTTTTCCCCAAAGTGCTCTAATAGCCATTGCCTTCTTTAACTGTTATAATGATCAAATCCACCTCCCTTTGGGTATGGAAAGAGGGTGGAAGGAGCGGTTTTGGATTTGGAATTGTGGGACTGTCACCTGAGCTGGTGGGTTTGCCTGTATTTGGGGAGTTCAGAGAGAGAGAGTGCTGCATAGCCAAGTGAGAAGGTAAGTTACATGAGACCCAGTAGTGCTCATGCAAGTTACCAAGACTGAGGGACCGGAAACAAAGCTATAGCCTCTGACGTCAGGAATACCAAATGATTTATTTCCGAAGAAATGTGGTATGTGATATATATTTTATTGGATGGAGTACTTACGGCCGCCATGGCATGAACGCGGTTGAAATACTGACATGTAAAAGACCAGGCGGGAAAAAGATGGGTCATAGATGTTTCCATAAGAGAGGAAGAAGAGGGACTGTCACCAGCCTTCAGACAGATAAAATGTCTCAGAGAGGGGAGCAGCCTGCCCAAGGTCATACGACCATTACTTGGAAGAATCACATACACTCACACTTTTCACAAATGCCAGGTCTTATTCTTTTCTCAGGTTTCAGCTGTCCCTTCCCTTTCCATAAAATATGTTCACCAGCCAGCCAGATTGATCTCCCACTAAGAAAGGAAAAATCAGCAATGTTGCCCTGGAGTAATGAGCATTAGCAATTAGAATATTATCCAAGCAGGTCATAAAAAAATAACTGCTGAGACATTAAGAGGCAGGAGTATTATCATTAAAGAAGACGACCAAGCAGTGGCCTGTAAAAATCTCCAGTCACCCAAAACTGCAGTCCTCTAGTACCCGGCCTTACAATGAGTCGCAAGATTTTATCTCTGAAACTGTGTCTTGGAAGAAGAGTTATTGAGGGCTTTCTTCTCCATTAAATCCATTGGCTATTTGAAGAGATTAGTTCCTCCATAGATATAGCCTATGTGACCTAGATAGCATGCATTTTATTAATGAATGAAAATGAGACAGGCAATTTTGCAAATGGTCTTTGCTATAACTTTCATGGCATGTTCCTACAACACTTAGTGTGTCAATGCCTGTTATCTTTGTCTCAGTTTGGCATATTGCATTATTGCTAATATAATTGACAAGGTTGCTGTTGCTATAAATTGCAAAAGGGATGAAATAAGTTGACATGGTCATTTATTTTTGAACAGGACACCAATGTTTAATTCAAAAGTAGACTTTAATATTTCATTCTTCAATTAGGAAAATTTCTCAAATTAGTGTATGGTAAAAGTGGAGTAATTTTATGGATGGAGAAGAAGAAAAAGAGAGTGAAAGATAAAATCTCTCTCCTCTAAGATGGTTAACATTTTTAATTGACATCCCTTACATATGTGGTTTCTTGGCGCCAGGTCAACACATAACTAATCACATAAGATTGTTCACCATCTGCCCCTGCTTATCTTGGCCCCTCTCAGATGAATAATCTGAGGCTCTTCACCCCCAGGGCTGTCTTTTCCCAATAACTGAGCCAGACCACCAGGATCTGGGACTAGGAATCAGGCTTTCCTGCCACCGTCATGCTTCTCATGTGCCCATGGTGAGTACAAGGGGCGTCACTGAGCCTACAGGGTCACAGCATTCAACAGTTATCCTGTTCTTGACCCTATGACCTTGGCTCCATCCATAGAAATAGGCTTCCGAATATGGTTTTTCTAGAGAGCTTTCAAGTTTTCCTCTGGAAATGTATCTCCCATAACCCAACTCACTAGAATGCCCCCTCCTACGTCTGACGTCCACATCGTTGTCCATATGGGATAGAGTTTGTTTTTCATTCACCGAAGTCCTGCCACAGAGTGACTGCCCAGAAACTTGACAGGATTATTATGTAAATTGCAGAACGCCACCCCCCTGGATTCTCTCTCTTCCTGCCCCTATCAGATGGGCCCTCCTTACATACTGATATAAGGGTATTCATATAATTATCATGACACTCCAGTCAACATAAAACCATTCTCTAAAGTGGAAAAGTACCAGCACAGTAAGGTACTATTATAATGTCAAAATAGTTGTTTATTTTTTCTCCATGACAAATAATAAACATTTCTTAACATATTGTAAGAATTAACTGAAAAATACATATAAAGTACAGATTATCACAATCCTTACAGTCAACATCATTATCAACATGCTTAACATTTTATTATAGTCAGATATACAGTGCTGCAGATTTTTAGTACAAGACATGATTCTGATCCATGAGGCATTTACCCTCCAATTAAATACATTTATGTGCAAAAACAATCATTAACTATGTAAGAAAACTGAATCCACAAAATTGGTAATGTCATGCTCTATCTATTTGGAAATTGAATATCAGAATAAACTTGCAGAAATTTTTTTTCCCTGTAGTATGGTTAATTTCCCCCACACTGTTATCCAGTTTAGCACAATTTTCTTTTGTTCCTCGTCAGCTTGTGTTGTGGATTTTCCTACAATACTTTTACTCAAGTCTTCCCTTGAAGCACTGGTTCTGGACAGTAGTTACATTCCTGTTATAAGGAGCATTAGGCTCTGTGAGATAGGAGACCAGGTCAGTTTCTTTTCTTTTCTATCAGTGCATACACAGTGCATTAAATAGTGACTGACTTAACAAATATGTATGAAAAGAGTAGGAAATGAGGAAGGAAGGGAAAAGAAAGCTTTCTGCTTGGTCCTTCTCTTGAAGCTCTGTTCTCAGCAGACCGTAGTGACACATTGCCCTTGACTGTTGCTGTGCACTCAAGAAACATTCCCAGATAAGCATATTGACCTCTTTTCTACACTACCCTCACCTTATACCCAACAGGGAATCTGCCTATTTTATTTGTCTCTAGTTGCTAATCCCTTACCTGAGATATGACTTTCTCCTGTCTTCCCTGATCATTGTATTGAGGACTTGTCCGACTCTGTTTTCCTCTGTAGATGCTTTTTGGCTATATATTGATTCTTTAGTTTCCCACCCAGGGAACAGTCCTGGCTTCATTCAGATACCGAGTTTTACCTTTTGTGACCTGGGACTTGGGATAATACCCCAGCTCAAACTTGTCCAGGAAGGCGGCTGAGACACTGCCTAACATTTACCTACCTGTCCATTTCCCTTTCATCTATTTTAGTTAATAAGATAATTAGAGGCTTGGCTTACTGGTTCTCATGTGAAATATGGAGTTCAAATTTTCAGGATAGTGCAGGTTCTAGCCACATTATTTTAATAGTTGTATTGTATTCCATATTTTAATCATTTCTCACTGTTGGCTTTTAAGGCTTGTGTTAGATCTATATAAAAAACAAATATTTTGTACATGAAAATTGTGTGTGACAAAATTTCCCCCCAATTTAGGATTATCCTTTTAGGATATATTAATCAAAGTGGGTTTACTAAGGTAGAAGGCGTGTGATTTTGAAAGGCTCTGTTGAAATATTTCCACATTTATTGCAGCTTCATATACTATCATAGCAATGTATGAGATTGCCAACTCCATTCTCTGTTCCTGTGGGCACTGCCATTTTCCTTCTAAAATTTAGTCATTTGTGTCATAGTATTGGGATGTGTGAAATTTAATAAAGGGACACCTCACTAAAACAGAGTCAGGGGGCCAGAAGGAGGCACTCTCACACGTGTACTGCTTAGCATCTGTGCAGTTTCCCCAGGAAGAGAAGGACTTTGCGTCTCCAGTGGGATGTGACTGCTTTACTGCCACCAGTGGGAAGAATAAAGGTTTTCTCCTTGCCTGGCAGCAGTTCAGCCAATGAAAAGCCATTATACTTAAAATTGTCAGTTTCCTCCAGAGACTTTTTTATAACAGCCCCTCACAACTCGCCCTTCGCCTCTATAAAAAAGTTGTCTCTGTTGTTTTACATAACTTGCTTCTGGTTCGCCATAGTTGCATGTCCCAAATTGCAATTCTTTGCTGTTCCCATATAAACCCATTTTGCTGGTAAACTAACTGGCTGTATTATTATTTTAGATGAACAGGTAATAAAAAGTCACTCTTTATAATCTGTTAGCTGGAGAAGAGAAATCATTTGCCTCATTTATTTATCCAATAAATATTAGTGGTCATTTGCAACATGTTAGTTATTGTTCTAAGTATTGAAGATACAACAGAAACAAAACAACTCTGAACTTTGTTCTAATGGACCATATTCTATTAAAAAATAAAAAAGCATATTAGCATCTTTGAGTTTTGAAGTGTTCTGAAAAAAAAATAAAATCCCTTAAGCTAATTAAATTCCAGACATACAAATAGAGATCCCATCTTATGTTGAGATGAGTTTTTTGTTTTGTTTTTTTAAACCAGTTGGCTCAGAAGCCTGGACAATTGATGGTCATTATTTTAATGGCTTCTGCAAAGCCAGCTTCCTTTTCTGCATTCTTTTTTTTTTTTTTTTTAAATCAAGGGCATCTGAGCTGAGCAATCAGACAGGTGGCCTCTTTGCTACTTTATGAGAAGCACCAATGAAGAAAACAATGCAGCTAGTGGTGTATTTCTTGTGCCAGCTAACTCATCCTAGGAAGCTAAAATTACCCCAGTGAGACAATTTGATAAATGTGAAAGGTTTTCTTCCTGTAATGCAATGTGTCAAACTTTAGAAACTCTTTTTTTTTTTTTTTTTTTTTTTTGCTAGCTCTTTAATTCAACCTTTTGTTTCCCAGGCCAAACCCAAGAGGAGGAAAAATATCAAGTGGTAGAAAATATAGTGCAAATGGTAGCTAAAATAGTCTTTGGCTCTGCACACCCACAGAACCCTTTGTATCAAGGGAAGATTCTTAGGGTAGCCCTCACACACCTCAAGGTCTTCTACAGCCACCAGGTGGGCTGCTTTATCTAATTGCTAATGACACTGGATGCATAGTTCCTCCAATGGTTACTACCCTGATTGACCAGACCAATGATGATAACTTCCATTAAAAGGAAATAAAAGAAAAAGTATCAAATCCCTACCAAATATGTATTGGTCAGACACTTGGCTTGAACAATTTTGTGATATTTTATTTAACCCATAAAAACCCAGTAAATCAGCACTGCACTATTGTGTATGAGAAATATATATTTGTTCTTTGGCTATGGTTCCTGGCTCACAGCTCTTAAAATCCTTGGAATTTCTTGTGATAAGAGCAATAAACGTGTTTTTGTTATGTTAATGAGATGACTTTTTGGAAAGCCCTTAGGTAACCTAAGAATGGGGAATGGGGTTGGTTGCCAAGAGAACCAACCCTGAGATTAGAGGGTTGGAACTTTCAGTCCCCTCCTCCATCCTCCCAAGAGGAGAGGGGCTAGAAATCGACTTCAGTTTCTAATAGCCAATGATTTAATCAATAATGACTATGTAATGAAGCCTTCATAAACCCCGAAAAGGATAGGTTCAGAAAGCTTCCAGGTTGGTGAACATATGGAGGTGCTGGGAGAGTGTGCCTGGAGAGGGCACGGGAGCTCCTCCCCCTTCCCCATGCCTTGCCCTGTGCATCTCTTCCATCTGGCTGTTCCTGAGTTATATTCTTTTATAAGACACCAATGATCTGGTAGGTAAAATGCGTCTCTGTTCTGTGAGTCACTTTAGTAAATTAATCAAACCCAAGGAGGGGGTCCTGGGAATCTCTAATCTGTAGCTCGCTGATCAGAAGCACAGTTAACAACCTGGGCTTGCCACTGGCATCTGAATTCGTGGGGTGGGGCTAGGGGGCAGTCTTGTAGGACTGAGTCCTCGGCCTCTGGAAATCGATGCTACATCTGTGTACGTAGTGCCAGAACTGAGGTGAACTGACTTGAATTGTAGGGTGCCCAGATGGCGTTGGAGCATTGCTTGCTGGAGGTGTGGGGAAACCCCTTGGCCACAACACACACGTTGGGATTGGAGATCAGAACACCCATTCAGGCACTGTTCTTCCCATTTTGTGAATAAGAAACTGAGGCTCCCAAAGGTTAGATAATTCACCCAAGGTAACCCCTAAGATAAGTAGTAGAGTCCAGAATGAAACCAGGGCTGCCTGACTCAAAGTTCATACCTTTCAATGTAGGGCGCTTCCTCATGCTATGGGGTAGGGTGGGAGGTGAGGGGAGAGGTGGTGTGTGAACATCCAGACTGGCCATAAAGAGGACCTGGCAGACTAAGCTTAAGTGACTTAAGCATTTCGTATTTTGTTTGTGGCTATGGGGTAGAGTTACTGACATCCTAATGACTGTCTGACAATCTCCTCAGCATCTTGAGACGTACAAGGTCACGCCCAGGAAATGTACAGCCCTGTAATAAAAGGGAAAATCATGTAGCAAAGCCTGTATCATTTTTTTCCGCGTGCCGAAAAGGGGACTACCACCCTTAGGTTAAGGTCATATAAATATTCAATGATAAATATTGCTGTTTCGTTCTTCTATATCACCATGTAATTCCAACTTCAAATTATGCTATAGTATATTTATGGTCCATTATACCATATTAAAATTATTGATGAATGTTCCTGACCTTATTTCTTCTGTGAAGTTTTTGTTGATGAAAAGCATATTTTTGTGTTTGCATTCCCTGTGTGACCATAGTGTGTGGTCCAAGTAAGTTGTCAACAATTTCCTATAGAACTGAGTTCTTTTGGACAACTTGATTCATCTGTCTGTCTATCTGTCTAACTCCATAATAGGTATCTGTGTTGTTTCTGTCAATTTATATCCCATGTATACAACCTCACAGACAATGGTTATAATGGAATAAAAAGACAAGTTTACTTGGGCTTGGGTCCCAGTTTCCTCATTTATTAAGTAAGTGAAAGTGAACACATCATGATAAGTTTTTCTCAGCTAAAAAATATCCACATTGTCAAATTCATAGGATAATTAAAAGCCTAAATGATAAAGCAGGTGAATATATTAAAAAATTATACTCTAGCTACTCTTTCCACAGAGTAGTTCCAAATTCAAGTGATTTAGAATCATCACTTGGTGGAACTTTTGAAATATGAACATACCTGACCTCAGTAAATCTCCAGTAAATTTGGGTTTCTGGGGGTGTATTCCAGCAAGTATATTTTTTGAAATCTTCCCAGGTTGTTCTGATACGCAGACCCAAGTAAGAACTTTGCTAATCCAAGGTGAGTATTAAGTAGAGGGTCTTGAATAAATGAAAGTCATTTACAGCTGCTGAAGCAATAGACTCAGAGAACACATGCTTGTTGCCTTTAGAGCAAGGCAAACTTCTGTGTATTTTGTGAACTTATTAGTCAACAACTGGATTTTTATATAGAATTCTTTTTAAAACATAGTCGGTAATCTGCTTAAAAATATATAGTGAATTATTAGGATAGAGTGTTTATTTTGATTTTCTGAAGAGTACAAAGCATGATCTGTTTTAGGAGATGGCCTTTCTTTATGATCCATTCCCAAATTTCAGCCATTTCTAAATTTCATTCAAGGCTTATTGGTTTTTATTTACCTTCTTTTCATAATTCCTATAAATTAATGTTTGCTATAAGCAAGTATTTACTCCACTATTAACCTTCAAATTTGATTAAAACAACAATGAAAATAAGTAGTCACAGCATAATCCAGAAGGTTGGTGTGGCCTTTGACTATAATAAATAATCTCTGATACCTGCATTATTTCAAATACCTTGGAGAAGATGACCACAGATCAGAAAAGAGAGGCTTTCATTTTTTATGCAGGCAGGTTTTGATAATTTAGTAAATCTTGGAATGTTAAGATTACCAAAACAAAGAAACAAACAGAAAACTTGTTATAGACCTCTGTGGAGACAGTTCTAAGAAATGGAACCCCCATTTCGACTGATGCTTTAGTTAAAATCAGACGGGCAGAACTTTAACTACTCAGCCAAATTCTTGATTTGACATAAATGCAAGCAGGTCAGACCCTTAAGAAAAAATAGTACTCTATTAGAGGAAAGAATTATAATTAAAGGCTGAAGCATATGACTCTGCAAAAGCTGTTTATGTACTTTGCTTGTTTCTTGGGCAGACTGTGAACTTCTTGTGAACCAAGACTTGGACTCACTCCTGTGTCCCTGTCACCCAAGATGGAGTCTCATGCAAAATCAGCCCTTGGTAAATGGCTGTTAAGTGGATGTAGGAATGGAAAAATACAATTCAAATGGAGCGAGCTAGTCACAGGAAAAACTATGTATTAAGAAGTATGATATAAATGGCTTTGCTGGTTGATTACTTCCATTTGGCAGAAAGCTGTAGCAATAAAAAGGATTTATTTGACTTTTATATCTAGACCAATCCAATAATGCTAAATATTGTTAAACTATGGACTCTGAAGCCACAGTGCTTTTTCAACCGTGGGGCCGGGGGTGTCCCCCCAACAGGTTAATTGTGGCATACATAAAACTGATATCAATTCAAGGAACAGAATAGATCTCCACAAAATTCATGTCTTCTTCAATTTCGTAGAAAATTACTGATTCTTTTTACATTGCTAGACCACAGAAATCCTAAAAGTGTCACAGAATCTGAAGAAGCCCCATTCACATTTACTAAGACTAAGGGAAAAACAGTATAAAGGTTGACTGTTCTATAATAGCTTGATATAACAACTCTTATCTTGGTCTGTTTTTCACCTTCTTATGTTTGGAAAACATTTATTTATTACATTTTTTCAGAGGGAGCAAGTTGGATAATCTTATTTTGAAGTTCTCACTTGAATTCTCAGAAATATTAAATACTTCTGAATAGTCCTACATTATTGAAGCACTCTTTCCTTAGTTTTAGTAACATCACGTGGTTTTTCACCAACTGCTTTCACCGCTCATTTTTCTCTAATGCACTTTAAATGTTGCATTTCTTCAAGGTTTTGTCTTGGTCTCCTTTCTTTTCTCACCTTATCCTCTCTTTAGACCAAATTGTATTCTTAGTCACAACTGCGATTACCATCCTTACCTTGATCACTCTTAAAATTTTATATATATATATATATATATATATATATATATATATACACAGACAAACTCAGCATTCTCATATCTAAATTGCAGTGACACACTACTGTATTTGTTCATTCTCTGTTTTTTGTTGTTACTTTTTTTTTTTCTTTTAGCTAATGGCAAAACCATACACATAGCTGATCATATTAAACTCTTGAAGTTGGTTTACTTTTTGTTTTATGTTTTTTGTTTTGCCTCTCCTCTATCTCCTGGCCATGCCCAATTAATGTCCAATTAACTGATCATACCCAAGTAATCTCTAAGTCATGTTGAGGCTATCTTTGTAATGTGTTTCAGTGCGATGACTCTTTCTATCCCCAACCTTACCATTGAAGACAAGTGTACGAGTCAGCTTCCTCATTGGGAACTTGCTTATCATCAATCCATTATTCCTGTTGTTGGAGCTAATTAATTTTAACACATTTCATTATGTCGGTCCCTTGCTTGAAAGCATCTAACCACTCTCACTTGCCCCTAGAATATGAGCAAAGTCTGTACTTGGTTGACACAAACCTGCTTTCCAGCCTCACTGTGTGTCTCTTTCTCACTGAGTCTTTTTGCCCCAACCATACTTGCCTAAACTTATTTATTAAAGCCGCTATTCTTACCCACTTCAGATTCCTGTACACATGAACTACCTGTCCCCAAAAGACTTGCCCTCCCACTTCTCTCTCATGGTCTCTGCTTTGTACACTCTGACACAAGAGAATTCCAGTTCTGGCCATGATGGAGTAACAGATATCTTACTTTGTGTATTTCCCATAAACTTACTGCATGCTCATAAAGTTGAAAAAAATGTTAATTTCTTTTTTAAATAGACTTTATTTTTTAGAGCAGTTTAAGGTTCACAGAAAAATCGAGCACAACATATGGGGAGTTCCCACAGACCTCCAGTTCTTACAATAGTTCTGACAATGCAGTGTCATCCACTGTCAGCATCAAGCACTGCAGTGGTACATTGGTTACAATCTATGAACCTACACCGGCACATCATAATCATCCAAAGTCCGTAGTGTGCCTCATGGTTCACTCTTGGTGCTGTACGTTCTATGGAATTGGACAAATGTATAAAGACACATATTCACTATTATAGTATCATACAGAATAGTTTCACTGCCCTAAAAGTCCTCTGTGCACTGGCGGTTCATCCATCTCTTTCCCACCCCTGGCAACCACTGATCTTTTTGCTGTCTTCGTATATTTGTTTCTCTAGCATGTCACATAGCTTGAATTATACAGTATGTAGCCTTTTCAGATTGGCTTCCTTCATTTAGTAATATGCATTTAAAGTTCCTCCATGTCTTTTCATGGCTTGATAGTTCATTTATTTTTACTGCTAAGTAATATCCCATTGTCTGGATGTGCCACAGTTTATTCATCCATTCACATATGGAAAGGCATCTTGATTGTTTTCAAGTTTTGGCAATTATGAATAAAGCTGCCATGAACATCCACGTGCAGATTTTTGCAAGGACGTAAGTTTTCAACTCATTTGAGTAAAATACCAAGGAGCATAATTGCTGAATCTTATGGTAAGATTATTTTTTTAAACTGGCAAACTGTCTTCCAAAGTGGTTATACAATTTTGCAACCTTACAAGCAATTAATGAGGATTCCTGTTACTCTACATCCTGGCCATCACTTGGTGATGTCAGTATTTTGAATTTTGGCCATTCAAATAGATGTGTAGTGGTATCTCATTTTAATTTGCAGTTCCCTAACATGATGTGGAGCATCTTTTGATATGTTTGTTTGCCATCTGTGTATCTTCTTTGGTGAGGTTTCTGTTCAGTTCTTCTGCCCCTTTTTAAATTGGGTGGTTCATTTTCTTATTGTTGAGTTTTAAGAGTTCTTTGTATATTTTGTATAATAGTCCTTTGTCAGATATGTCTTTTGAAAATATTTCCTCCCATTTTGTGACTTGTCCTATCATTCTCTGGACAGTGTATTTGCAGAGCAGAGGTTTTTTTAAATTGTTGTTGCTGTTTTTCAAATTTTAATTAAGTTCAGCATATCAGTTATTTCTTTCATGGATCATGTCTTTGGCATTGTACTATCTAAGAAGTCATCACCATACCCAAGGTCATCTAGATTTTTTCCCATGTTACCTTCCAGAAATCTTATAGTTTTGCATTTTACCTTTAGGTCTGTGATCCATTTTGAGTTAATTTTTATGAGGTATATAACATCTGTGTCTAAATCTATGTATTTGCATGTGGATGCCCAATTGTTCTAGCACCATTTGTTGAAAAAATTATTTTCACTCCATTATACTGCATTTGTTCCTTTGTCAAAGAGCAGTTGACTATATTTATGTAGGTCTATTTCTGGGCTTTCTTTTCTGCTCCATTGATCCGTCTTTTGTCAAAGCCATACTGTCTTGATTATTGTAGCTTTATATTAAGTCTTAAAGTCAGATGGTGCCAGTCTTCCAACTTTGTTCCTCTGCTTCAGTATAGAGTTGACTCTTTTGGGTCTTTTTTCCTCTCCATATAAACTTTAGAATCAGTTTGTTGATTTCTACAAAATAACTTACTGGGATTTTTATTGAGATTGCATTGAATCTATAGATCAACTTGGGAAGAACTGACATCTTGAGAATATTGAGTCTTCCTATCCATGAGTATGGAATTTATCTCCATTTATTTAGTTCTTTGATTTCTTCATCAGAGTTTCTCCTCACATGTATCTTGCACACATTTTTGTTAGATTTCACCTAAGAATTTCATTTTTGGGGGTGCTAATGCAAATGGTATTGTGCTTTAATTTCAAATTCCACTTTTTATTGCTGGTATATAAGAAAGTGATTGACTCTTGTATATTAAGCTTGTATCCAGAAACCTTTCTGTAATCACTTGTTATTTCAGGAGGGTTTTTGTTTTGTTTTATTTTGTCATTTATTTCAGGTTTTCTACATAATCATGTCATAACCAAAGACAGCTATTTTTTCTTCCTTTCCCAACTATATACCTTTAAAAAGAATTGTTTTTTTTTGTTTTGTTTTGTTTTTTTTAATTGTATTGACTAGGACTTCCAGTACAATGTTGAAAGAGAGTAGTGAGAGGGAACATCTTTGCCTTGTTTCTAATCTTGGTGAGAAAGCTTAGTTTCTCACCATTAAGTATCATGCTAGCTTTAGGTTTTTTTGTTTTATTTTGTTTTGTTTTGTTGTTGATGTTCTTTAATTAAGAGTTTCCCCTCCATGCCTAATTTTATGACTGGTTTATCATGAAGGGCTGTTGAATTTTGTCAGATGCTTTTTCTGCATCTGTTGCTATGCTCATATGATTTTTTCTTCTGTAGCCTATTAATGTGAAGGATTACATTAATTGATTTTTGAATATTTAACTAGTCTTACATATCTGGGATAAATCCGACTTGGTCATGGTATATAACTCTAAATTTTTATACATTGTTGTGTTTGATATGCTAATGTTTTCTTGAGGATTTTTGCATCTTGTTCATGAGAGGTAATTGTTTACACTTTTATTTTCTTGTAGTGTCTTTGTCTGGTTTTGATATTAGGGTAATCTGACCCCATAGAATGAGTTAGGAAGTTTCCCCTCTACTTCTACCTTCTGAAAATGATTATAGAGAATTGGCATAATTTCTTCATTAAATATTTGGTGGAATTTACAAGTGAACCCACTTGGGCCTGGTTCTTTCTTTTTTTGGAAGGTTATTAGTTATTGATTCAACTTCTTTAATTGATATGATTGTATTCAAATTCTACTTATTTTGTGTGAGTTTTGGCAGATTTTGTTTTTTCAAGGAATTGGTCCATTTCATCTAGGTTACCAAATTGGTCCATTTCATCTAGGTTACCAAATGTGTGAACATTTGAGCATAGAGATTTCTACTCTAATTTTTGTTATTTATTTTATTCTGCTTACTTTGGATTTAATTTGCTCTTCTTTTTCTTATTTCCTAAGGTGGGAACTTAGATTATTGATTTTAGAGCTTTCCTTTTTTCTTATTTATGCATTCAATGCTATAAGTTTTGTTCTAAGCACTGCTTTAGCTGCATCCCACGAGTCTTGATAAGTCATATTTTCATTATAATTTAGTTGAAAGTACTTTTTAGTATCTCTTGAGATTTCTTTTTAGAAGTATGTTGTTTAATCCCCAAGTATTGGGGGATTTTCCAGCTTTCTTTCTGTTAGTGATTTCTAGTTTAATTATCTGCAGTCTGAGTGCGTACATATATGATAATAATTGTATTATTTCTCTTTTACATTTGTTAATTTTTTTAATGACCCAGAATGTGGTCTATCTTGATGAATGTTCCATGTAAGCTTGAGGAAAATGTGTATTCTGCTGTTGTTGGATGAAGTAGTCTATAGATGTCAATTATATCCCGTTTACTAATGATGATGCTGTTGAGTTCAACTATGTCCTTACTGATTTTCTGCCTTCTGGACCTGTCCTCTTCTAATAGGGGGATGTTGAAGTTTCAAACTATAAGTAACCCTTTCTGGATGGTGCAGAACTATGATCCTTAAAAGGAGAGGCACAAGTGAGTTCCACATCATATTTGGTTTTCTGCCATAGGGCAGAAAGAGTCCACCAAATGATTTAAAACAAAACAAAACAAACAAACAAAACACCTGAGCAATTCAATAGGAAAAGAAAGTCTTTCTAGCAGATGGTACTGGAACATTTGGATATCATATTGGAAAAAAATATATGAACCTCTTTTGTATCTCAAACAATTTCAGAAAAAATTAATATCAGATCATAAACCAAGAGTAAAAACTTAAACTAGCTTATTGCAGAAAACATAGGAAATTATCTCTGTAAACTTGGCCTTTGGCCAGATTTCTTAAAAACATCACAGATTGTACTAATAATTAAAAAAATACAGAAATAAACATAAATTATTTAATAAACATAAATTACTTCATCAAAATTCAAACTTCTTTTCATCAAAAGTTGCTGCTAAGAAAATGAATAGTTAAGCCACAGAGTGGAAGAAAATATTCATGATATGTATATGAGACAAAGGACTTATACAAAGAACTTATACAAAGGCCAACATACGAAGAACTCCAACACCTAAATAGTATGAAAGAAAAACCACCCAACTTTTAAAAATGAGCAAAATATTTAAACAAACATTTCATAACGAAAGATATACCTTGACTAAAAAACACATGTAAAAGTGCTTGATATCCTTATGAACAGGGAAATGCAAAGTTAAACTGCCTTGTGATACCACTACACTCTTCACTAGAATGAACATTCTTATATCTGGCAACACTAAATGTTGTCAAGGTGTGGTACAACCAGAATCCTTATACATTTTTGGTAGATGTGTAAAATGAAATAACCACTTTGAAAAATTGTTAGCAGTCTCTTATAAAGTTAAATATCTAACCTAACTGTGAGCAGGTACAGTCTTAGCTATGTCCGCACCAAGATATATAAAACATAATCTTAGTAGCTTTATTTATAATAGCCTATAGGTTGAAGCAACTCAGATGCCCATTAGCAAGAGGACTGATAACACATTGTGATATATTTGAACAATTAAAGACTATTCACCAACAAAAAGGAATGCAACTACTGATGCATGGTATAAGTGAATAAAAGAAACCAGAGGCAAAATTTATAATAGATTGTGCATGTCTAAAATTGTTCAATAAAACATGTGGTGATATAAATCGGAAGAGTGGTTGCCTCTGGGATCAAGGTGGAGAAGATCTGTGAAGGAGCAGGAAGGAATTTGGGGATAATGAAAATGTTCTGTTTTTTGACAGTGGTGTAGGTTAAACAACTGTATATGGTTTTCAAAACTCATCAATCTCTATACTTAAGTCCTGGGCATTTCACTGTATATAGCATACCTCAATTTTTAAAAAATGGATCAGAAGAAAATTACCCTGTCAGAGACGTTTCTCTAACAAGATTGTTTTATTAACTTATTATATGTCTATCTGTATGTTTTCTGTCATATTGAAGACATTTGTGAAATGTCTTTCTATGTTCCTTGTTATTTTGCAATCTCTTAGGCTTACAGACTCAATGGTTCAGTGCTGGAATAGAAAAGGTATAAGATTTGGAGACAGGCGTGTCTGTGTGTATAGCTGGGTTCTATCACTTCTGATAGTGTTAATTTGAGCAAGTTTCTTCTGACCTCCAAGGTGTTATCTCCTCACCTGAAACATGGGATTTTAATACAGTTTTTGTGAGGGAGGACAGGAGAAAGTGTATGTGTAATAGCAGGCAAATAATAGTAGCTCAAAAATGAATACTATATATGTATGTATTCATATATAGTATACATTTATATATGTGTCTATGTATAGACACATATATTTGTAAATGTGTCAGAAAATTTATTAACAACTTTACTTACTTTACCTTAATCCCTACAATATTTCAGTGAGTTAGAATTTATTATTATCCCTCTATTAAAGATTAAGGTTTTGAATTAAGCTAAATAACTTGCTTAAGCTTACGTTTTCCAAATGGCAGTGCTTACTTTTCTTCCTGGAGAGCTAAATTGGAGGCTCTCTTTTCAGTATTACTTGTTTCATTGCCTCCTCATCATCTGTCTCTATCAATTTCTCAGTAAATCTCATGTCTGACTCCTTGGGCAGATGGCCACTCTGACAGTGATTTAACCCCTTTAGCTTCGAGGAACTCACAAGTCGAGAGATGTCATCCTTATTGAAGGTCTCCAGTGTCTTACACATTGTCTTTACCCTGGACAAAACTTTGCTTGTGGGCCCTCACACACCCCCTGAGAGCTGTGCTAAACTATCCTACTCTCTTTTAAAATGACAACCTTTAAAATATTTGAAAATACCCACTTAATCTTTTCTTTTGAATTTTGACAAGGGATTTACTGAGCATATTCCTGACATGATACTGAGGGACTCAGCAAGTGACCCAAGACTGGTCACACCAAACATCTGGACTGTGTTATTTTGTGCCCAATGCTGATAGCAGCCCAGTGGAGCTTGGCTCACCTGAATCCCTAGTCCCATCTGGTGCCTCTGACTCTTAGGTGAAGTTCAGAAAACACACCTCATTTTACCCCTCGCCTGCTGCTCTGCTTTCTCCACTTCTCTTAACCTGAGATAAGAAGGAGACTTCTTCTTTAGAAATTCAATTACGGGTGGTACAGGTGATAATGAGAATTTGACTAATATAATCAAATTTTCCATTTAAATGAGAATGTTAAATATTAAATGTGCAGATTTGTATAGTGTGTTTCAATCCATTGCGTTTATACTAGTAAAGATCTGACTAAAGATGGTGTCTAGTCAAGGTGGACCTAGAAAGAGGATGAGACATTCAGCTCAAGCGTAAAATTCAAGGGGTACCAACATCTCAGCAATCAAGATCAATATCAAAGTTAACCCGAAGGAATTAATGATGAACAATGTATTAACATTTTAAATAAAGACAGGATCAGTTTGGTGACCTCTGTACAGGAGGATTTACTAAGCAGTTCTGCTACAATGAAAATATTAATGCATATATGTGGAATCTAGAAAAATGGCACAGATGAACCTTTTGTAGGGAAGGGATAGAGACGTAGATGCAGAGAACGGACATATGGACACAGGGGGGGAAGAGGAGGGTGGGACAAATTGGGAGATTAGGATTGACATATATACACTACCACGCATAAAATAAATAACTATTGGGAACATGCTATAAACCACATGAAGCTCAGCTCGGTGCTCTGTGATGACCTAGATGGGTGGGAGGGAGGTCCAAGAAGGAGGGGATATAGGTATACATACAGCTGATCCACTTCATTGTACAGCAGACACTAACACAACATTGTAAAGCAATGATACTCCAGTTAGAAAAGAAAAAAGAAAGAAAATATGCCCTCTCTGAACTTACAGGTTTTAGATGATGATCTGAGAACAGAAGTGGAAAATTCGGGGAGTGGGGAGGGCAGCAGAGGCAGACAGTTCAGTGGTGCTCAGTGTCTGGGAGTTGAGCCCTTATTAAATGGAGTAAAAACAATAAGTTGGTACCTAAAGAATATCTTTGAGACTAGCAGAGGAAAAAATCAGAAAGGGGAGACCACTGTAAATTTCTGAAAGTGAGAATTTATCCTCTGTGTCTGTGAATATAATTTCTAGGAGGGGGAGGAATTTGGTATTAATAACAACAACAACTTAACCTAGAAGAGAAAGTTTGAAAGAAAACCATGCCTTTTTGAGTAAGAGGTGGAAGTGAAAGCTTGAATCTGAGCTCAGTTCTATTCACTGATGGGAATAATTGTAGTTCTTATTTCATTGAGCTGCTGTAGGAATAGCATTAAAGAACATTTACAATATATATTTACAGTATTATCACAGTAAGCTGTGCCACAAGCTATACTATTTCATTCTTATATAACTTCTTTCTTATATAATTTAAAAATGTTTTCCTAGAGTCGTTTTTTTTTTGTTTGTTTTCTTCATTTTTTTAAAAACATAATGATCAGTAATCTTGCTCAAATTCTGTGGCCGAACTTTCAAACTCTTCTCACTAGTTGTTCGCATGATGTAGTCTAAAAGTATCCACTTATTCCTTGGAGCTACCCCTGTGGACCCCTCTGACCTGTTCTCAAGCTGCGGTGCACTGCCATCCTGGGACATTTCCCACCACTATCCTGAAATTCCTTTTCTCAACTTGTATTTGATCCCTGTTCTTTATATTTCATGATTTCTCTTTCTTAGTTTCTTCACCCGTCTTGGTGCAATGTATACCCTCAAAATGATTGCAGTTGTGTGATAAGTTAGTCCTGGTAACTTACATGTCTTTTCTCAGTTTTCCACCTGATTAATATTTCGAATGACCATATAGTTTTATACTGGGTATAAGTTTTCTTCTGAATTATTTAGACATTACTTAAATGATTTCCATCTTCTAGTGTTGCTGTTGAGAAGGCCGATGTCGTTTTGACACTCTTTCATGTTAAACTTGATTTTTAACTCCTCTCTGGAAGTTTATTTGCTTTCCTAAAATGACTTTTTTTTTGGTAGTGGTCCATTCTTGCCTTATGTTCTGTATGTCTTTCTAATCATTTCAAGCATGTTAAGTTATTAACTCATATTTATTTTTTGTGATTTCAGATTCCAAGGTGCTAATTATCCTGTTTATCGAATTTCTGTATTTTTTAGCATTTTAGAGATACTGTGTCTTAAAATTGCTTGCAATTATAATTATGTACTAGTTTTCAGCAGAGGCTATTTTATATGTAAGTGTTCTTTGGGCCCTCCTCTGTGAACGGGTTCTTTGAAAACAAGGCCATCCTTTGTTTTTTCAAATCTCTCAGGGCTTTCAGAGTTACTGGATCAGTTTTCGTTTCTGGATGTGGTGTCATCACACCTTACTTAGTGTAGTCGAAGTATATTTAAAGCACTACCTATTTGTGGTGCAGGACTGATGCTGTGACTGTCTTCGTGTTGGCACTACTTTATCTAAAACTCTGGACTCCTTTCCTCCTATAGGCATTAAAATCCCAAAGCCCCATCCCTGAGGCCTGTATCTTTGTTTAAAATTTCCATGGATTGCTGCAGTATCATCACTTGTTTATTAATGTCTCTTATATCATACTTAACTCCTGGCATCTAGGACTTTTCTTTTGAATTCAGTCCTGCGTTTTTTGTTGTTGTTGCTGTTGTTTCTGCTGTGTCTGTTTACAGCCATTTCTATTTTTACTGTTTATAATTGTTAGTAGTCTTTCTCATCAAATGAGTGTGCCATATTACTGGAGGTTAGATCTGTTCTTCAAGACCATGCTTGAATTTCTTAAATTCCACCGAAGCTTTTGTGTCACTTTAGAATTCTCACTAGAATTTCTCTGAAATGTCCCATACCCATATGTCCCAGGCAACCGCAATCTGATTACATATTGTTTCCAAGAGTAATTGTATATAATCACTTTTTTTTCTGTTGCAGACATTATAAACTGCTTTTTTTTTAAAAAAAAAAGCATATGCCCTAGTTTAGATCCAGTGTGACAGTGGGCCAGGAGACTTCACTTACTGATCAATGAAGCCTAAAAAATCATAAAGAACAAAACTATAAAATTCTAAAGTAAAAATAGAGTCTTACATCTATAGCACATTCCAGCATATGAAATACATTCATCTTCACAATGAACTTTTGAGGCACATGTCATCATTTGACTTTGGCTATTAAGCAACTAAGACCCAGGGTGGTATAGGTCTGAGGTCATACAGTTAAAACACGGCAGAGATAGGGATCAAGTTCATTTCTTCTGCTCAATATCCCTGCTACTATTTCACATTTCCTATGCTGTTTCCTTGGTTGTAAACTGGGGCTATTGTGAAAATCAGAGGAGGCAATATATGCATGGTTGCTTTGTTAACTGGGGAGTACTATATAGCTATGAAAACTGATGATGGCAATAATGCACAATAGCAAAACCTCATCTTGACAGAGGGAAACCAAGTCTTCTATAACTTTTTTATAGACATAGTCTTACCTTGGTTAATTACCATAGTGACTGTTTTGACCAGGCTGCTGTAAAGGGATGTTTATGGATGGTCCAAGCACTCAGAAGAACAGTATCAAAGATAACCTCTCCTTATTTATCAAAAAGGAACAACAACAACAACAAAAAATGGCATCGTCTCTTTGGTCTTTTGTTCCCCTGGTCAGGAGCATGTCTTTTCCCGTCAGTCTTGATCCCTGTGGGATTTTACAGCTTTCTCTTCTTGGCTCTCTGCTGCCTTTGTTATGATTCTTCCCTTAGCTAGGTCTCTGCTGTGACAATGATGAGTGAATTGAGGTTATTAGCCAGCTCATTCCAGGCAGAAATATCTCCACTACACTTGCCTGGGATAGCTATGTAAGCCCTTTCTTAAGCGTTAGAAAACCAGAAAACCATCTCAAACTGAAGTGCAATTAGCGCCAATATACTTCAAAGCAAGTGTATTTACATGTAGGCTAATTAAAGAAATCTTTAAAGAATTCAACATTACAGATGACACACTGAGGAAAAATGTGTATTAGGGTATATCTCTCTTTTTTTCTCAATGCAAAATTGTACAATAAACACATCTTCATTTATAGAACTATCTCAAGTTGTTATGGCAACTGGAATTTGGGGTCAAGCAGAGAATGTATTGTTACCATTGTTCCCTGAGCCTGGAGAAATAGAGTTTTAACATCTGATATGGGTTTTGAACATCACTGAAAAAGAGAAAGCTTACTTTTAGTGCCCTGGATTCCATTCCTGAATACTCTCTTCTCTGACAAACTTTACTGTACCTTAAAACTTCAACCTCTTCCCCAACTTTGCTCTGCAAAAAAGATCCACTATCAAATGATTTTTACTTAGTTTGCTTGATTTGAAGTCATGTTTGCTATTCCAGGAAACATTCATTTACTTAGGTAATCTTGGAGGGATTGAATCACCAATTTAATGATCTTGGAGATATTTCAGATAGTTTCCACATCTGTAAAATGGGTCTGATAAAATGTGATCCGTTGGAAGACTTAACATAATAAATTCATGATGCAAGGGAAGAATTTTGAAAAATGGCAAACTACTATAAAGATGCAGGGGGCTTCCCTGGCTGTCCAGTGGTTAAGACTTCACCTTCCAGTGCAGTGGGTGCGGGTTCGATCCCTGGTCGGGGAGCTAAGATCCCACATGCCTCGGGGCCAAAAAACCAAAACATAAAATAGAAGCAATATTGTAACAAATTCAATAAAGACTTTAAAAATGGTCCACATCAAAAACAATCTTTAAAAAAAAAAGATGCATTCTCATGTGCAATTTTTAAAGTCTTTAATCATTCAAAAGATATACTGATAAATGATGTGTTTAATGTGTGCGAAGATAAAGTAAGAGTACAAAATAAAATAAGATTCAGTGTTCGACTTCAAGAGCTCAGGGTCTGGCCAACAGAAATTAGTTGGTTATCAAAGTGTGTGCAGAGCACTGTGACAGTTCTCAGAGGAGAATGCCTCCGATAAAGAAGAGGTATCCACTTCCTCTTTTGAACCTGCTCCCCTTGTCTTGGCCTCCACTGTGGCTCTAGCTGTGCTGTGGCTGTGACACACAGCTCCACGCTGGGTTGGCTCACTTCTCACAGAAAGCATCTTGCTTCAAGCCCACAATGTGTTTTTCCACCTTTCTGCGCCAGATGTCTCTGAAACCATAGCTTGGGAAGCAGGCAGAATCCTACTCAGCTACACACGAACAGCCAGAAGCACAGGGGAGTTCACACACCCTGCGGCAACCCCTGAACAAAGGGAGTCAGGAGGAGATAGATACAGTGTCTTTCCCTGTTGGACAGAGCACCTCACTTCTGCTTCTTGGGATCTATTCTCAAATAAACTACACCTAGGAATAAATTGACTCAGACCTGAAAAGCAGATCCCCAAGGGGAATACTGCAACACCTTCTCGATCAAACACAATAAGGATCTTATTGTTTCAACAGGTGGGGTAGTGATAACCTCACTTGCACATATTAGCATCACAGTTACTGAGACTCTCATTTGTGGCAGAATTAAGATGTGCTTCTAGTGGGAGGGAGAAGAATTGGCTTATGTGGTGGCTCTACCCTTTGATCTCCTTAAGGCAATAATAATAATTAGGCTTTGAGGTTGTCCATCCTGGGTAAGCTGCTTTTGGAAGCCGTGTAAAAAGAAAATGACAGATTCAGGTAAGGCAAGTGTCTTCTTAGTGCACTCTGTAAAAGCACAGGGTCTGTTAGGTACCATTTAAAGATCATTTTCATATGAAGAGATTCTTATCTCCTGCAGTCACAAGACAAAATGTGATTAAATAAAACTTACGTTTAATAATGATGGAATGATTTTTGAAAGGCTTCGCTAAACATCAGCCTGGGAATGACCTCTGGCTAGGTGGTATCTGTCCTACAGGATGGAGTATATACAGTAAACCAATAGCTGATACAGACAGTGCTGTCTGCCTAACAGATGAAATAGATTGGTGGGGTACCAAAAGGGCCAGAAGAGCCAAAACCTTCCCTTTCCACACTTGCAGTGATCAACTGAAGTCTGGTAGTCTTCCCCACAATCTTAGGCTCTGTTGGTTTATAAGCTCTTATTCCTAGGGGGTAAGTTTCCCCCAGCGGGGGACACAACAAACGTTCCCTAAATTTGTAGCTACACAATAGTGTCAGGTCGTTTTGGGCTCCTCATACCTGTGAAACAATTTGATAAAGAAAGTATGACACTGAAATAGGTATTGAAAATAATTGCTATGAGGAGTGAAGGGTGCTGCTACTCATTGATGACATAGAGGGGTATGTCTGTAGCCAAGAGGTGTTCTCTGTAGACAGTGGTGAGTGAACAGTGCTGCAGTTGTGACCAGCAAGAGCAAGGCAACCAAGGGTTAGATTCCTCAGGTCACCCATCAGGCAGATAGCCCAGAGAAGCTGAAGTTCTGGCCAAAGGTGAAGGAAATGCAGAGTGGTTTGCAATAGGGAAATAGTAAGTTTAATTACAGTCTTTGTCAATGGAGACTGTAGCCTGTTTCATTATCCTGCCTGTATTAAGTCAATTTTACGGATTTGCTGCTGTCCCCACTTGATGACTCAGTGATATACTAGACTTAAAGTTGGGCACACATGAGTAAAGTGGGGTTGGACTCCATTAGATACCTCTTATCACCACCTGACAGGCTCATTTTGGCCTCCCGGTCGTTCCTGCCATGGCTGCAGCAAGTGGTTCTGTACAGGCTTCGAATCACATTGCACTCACACTGTTGAACCCGGAGTCCATGCTTCACATCTGTTGTTTACTTCCTGGATCTTCTCTGCCATCACAGCATCGGGCATTGGTGCTGATACACTTGGCATGCAGGCATACGTAGCCGAAAAGTACAGAGAAGTTAATGGCCCCCAAAGCAACCCTCACCAGTGGCTCACAGGAGACAATAAATAAATGTCTTTCCCTGTCATTTCCTGGGCAGACAATTTGAGGAAAAGTCCCATATGTTACTCAGAAGATATTGCTCAGAACAAGCCTCTTCCATATGAGCTCTGACCATCCATCCCGTCAGCATATTCTTACATTGTCTTTTTCACCTTGTCTTAGTCAGTGGACTCCTACTTCCCGGGATCATCTCCCAAATAAATGTCCAAGTTTTTGAGCAGAAATGGGGGGTGGAAAAGGCAGTTGGGCATCATGTTTATAAGCAAACGTAGGAATGAAGGAGATTATCTACTATTAAAAAAAAAAGTCAGTAGTGTAGAAACTCAAATCACACATTATAGAGCCAATTCCTCACATATGTTTAAGGAAGGAATCACTGAGGTTCTTTTCAATGTATGCATTAGATTAGTTTTTCATTACCCCAGAAGGCACTGTGCCCATGAGAGGGTTCAGCAGACTTTAGATTGATGTCACCAAATTGAATTTGTGTAAGGGCCAGATAGGTAATACAAAAGGTTGTTTTTCTCTATGTGGAGAGTCTAATAAACTGAAGGTCACATGTCATTCTAAAGTGGGCAGCAGTTATTCAGCTCAAGATGTTGGTTGTCCCATGAGAAAATAGACCAATAATTCAGATCTGTAAAGTTCTTTTCTTATGTTACTTACATTTCTTAAAAAGATTGGATGTGGAAATTCAAGGATATTTATAGCATATGAGTCTCTCTCTTTATTTGTTTTATCTTTTATTGAAATATAGTTGATGTATAATATTTGTTAGTTTTAGGTGTACTACATAGTGATATTTGCATACGTTATGAAATAATCACCACAATAAGTCTAATAACCATCTGTCCCCTTTAAAGTTATTACAATAATATTGACCATGTTCCCTGTGCTGAATATTACATCCCATGGCTTATTTATTTTATAACTGAAGGTTTGTATCTCTTAATCCCCTCCACTCATCCCCACATCCCTGTGCCCTCTGGTAACAACTGTATCTATGAGTCTGTTTTTGTTCTGTTTGTTTTAGATTTCACATAAAAGTGAGATCATACAGTACCTGTCTTACTGTCTAACTTATTTAAGTTAGCATAATACCCTGTAGGTCCATCCATGTTGTCACATATGGCAAGATTTCATTTTTTTAGTGGCTGAGTAATATTCTCTGGTATATAGAAACCATATCTTCTAGCTATCAAAGGACACTTAGGTTGCTTCCATATCTTAGCTGTTGTAAATAATGCTACAGTGAACATTGTGTGCACCTATCTTTTTGAATTAGTGTTTTTGTTTTCTATAGGTAAATACCCAGAAATGAATTTGCTGAATCATATGACAGTTCTATTTTTAATTTTTTGAGGAAACACAATACTGTTTTCAATAGTGGCTGCACCAATTTACAGTCACACCAACAGTACACAAGAGTTCTCTTTTCTACACATCCTCACCAACATTGTTATTTGTTGTCTTTTGTGATAGTCATTCTGACAGGTGTGAGGTGGTATCTCATTCTGATTCTGATTTGCATTTTCCTAATGATTAGTGATGTTGAGTAACTTTTCTTGTGTCTGTTGGCCATCTGTGTGTCTTCTTTGCTCTCTATTCTGTTCCATTGATCTGTGTGACTGTTTTTGATCCAGTACCATACTATTTTGATTAATGTAGCTGTGCAGTATAGTTTGAAATCAAGGAGTGTGATACTTCCAGATGTGTTCATCTTTCACAAGATTGTTTTGGGTATTAGGGGTCTTTTGTGTTTCTGTACAAATTTTAAAATGATTTGTTCTAGTTCTATGAAAAATGCCATTGGCGTTTTCATAGGGATTGCATTAAACCTGTAGACTCCCTTGGGTGGTATGGCCATTAAAACAATGTTAATACTTCCTGTCCATAAGCATGGTATATCTTTCAATTTGTTTGTGTCATCTTCAGTTTCTTTCATCAGTGTCATATAGTTTTCAGAGTACAAATATTTTACCTCTTTGGTTATATTTATTTCTAGGTATTTTATTCTTTTTGATGTAATTATAAATGGGATTCCTTTCTTAATTTCTCTTTCTGATAGTTTGTTATTAGTGTATAGAAATGCAACCAGTATCTGTATGTAGATTTTGTATCCTGAAACTTTACTAAATTTATTTATAAGATCTAATAGTTTCTTTGTAGCATCTTTAAGATTTTCTATATACAGTAAGTCCCCTACATATGAATGAGTTCCAAGGGTGCATTTGTAAGTCCAATTTGTTCATAAGTCCAACAAACTTAGCCTAGGCACCCAACTAACACAATCAGCTATATAGTACTGTACTGTAAGAGGTTTATAATACTTCTCACACAAATAATACATAAACACAAAAAATAAAGAAAACATTTTTAATCTTACAGTACATTACCTTGAAAAGTACAGTAGTACAGTACAACAGCTGGCATACGGAGCTGGCATCGAGTGAACAGGTGAGAAGAGTTACTGACTGGAGGAGGGAGAGGAGGTGGGAGATGGTAGAAGTGAAGGGATCGTCAGCAATAGGAGACAGAGGGCAAGCTACAATTTCACTCACACCTGACGTTGATGGACTACACTTTCGCATCTTTGAAAGTTCGAAACTTGAACGTTCGTATTTAGTTGACTTACTGTATAGTATGTGGTCATCTGCAAACAGTGGCACTTTTATGTCTTCCTTTCCAGTTTGGATTCATTTTATTTTATTTTATTTTATTTTATTTTAGTCTGGTTGCTGTAGCTAGGACTTGCAACACTATGTTGAATAAAAGTGGTAAGAGTGGTCATCCTTGTCTTGTTCCTGATCTTAGAGGAAATATTTTCAGCTTTTCATCATTGAGAATGATGTTGGCTGTAGATCTGTCATATATGGCCTTTATTATGTTGAGCTATGTTTCCTCTATACCACTTTTAGAGGTATGAGAGTTTTTATCTTAGATGGATGTTGAATTTTGTTGAAAACTTTTTTGCATCTATTGTGATGATCATATGATTTCTATTCTTTGATTTGTTAATGTGGTGTATCACATTGATTGATATCGAACCATCCTTCTGTCTCTGGGATAAATAGATCTGTTGTTTTTTAGTTTTAAATTTTTTATTTATTTATTTTATATTTATTCAGCCACTCTGTGTCTTTTGATTTAACATTTAGTACATTTATATTTAAAGTAATTATTGACAGGTATGTACTTATTGCCATTTTGTTATGTTGATGATTTCTTAAGTTTGAACACATTCTAACCACCCTACATTCTACTCCCCCTTACAATTTACATCTTTCTGTTTTGTGTATCCCTTAACTACTCATTGTGGATATAGGTTATTTTACTACTATTGTCTTTTAATCTTCCTACTAGCTTTATAAGTAGTTGATCTACTACCTTTGCTGTATTTTATCTTTACCAGTGAGATTTTTCCTTTCATAGTTTTTATGTTTCTTGTTGTGGCTTTTTCTGCTTAGAGAAGTCCCTTTAACCTTTCTTTAAAAGCTGATTTAATGGTGCTGAACTCTTTTAGCTTTTAATTACCTGTAAAACTCTTTATGTCTTCTTGAATTCTCAATGATAACCTTGTGAGATAGAGTAGGTTTTTCCCTTTCATCACTTCCGGTATATTGTTCCACTCCCCTCTGGCCTTAAAAGTTCCTGCTGAAAGGTCAGCTTATAATCTTATGGGAATTCTCTTATACATAACTAGTTGCTTTTTCTCTTGCTTCCTTTAAGATTCTTTCTTTATCTTTAATTTGACCATTTAAATTATATGCGTTTTGGTGTGTTTCTCTTTGGGCTCATCTTGTTTGGAACTCTCTGTGCTTCCTGCACCTGGATGTCTATTTCCTTCCACAAGTTAGGGAAGTTTTCAGCTATTATTTCTTCAAATAAGTTATTTGCCTTTTCTCTCTCTCTTTTCCTTCTGGACCCCTATACTGCAATGCTAGTACCCTTTATGTTGTCCCAGAGGTTTCTAAACTACCCTCATTTTTAAAAATTCTACTTTTCTTTTCACCTTGGGTAATCAGCTCTATTCTGTCTTCCAGATTGTTGATTTATTCCTCTGTATCATCTAATCTGCCATTTATTCCTTCTTGTGTATTTTTTATTTAAGTAATTGTATTGTTTTAACCGTTTCATTCTTTTTTATATTTTCTAACTCTTTTTTGAGATTCTCACTGGGTTCATTCTTCTCCGAAGTTTGTTGAGCATCTTTATGATCATTATCTTGAACTGTTTCTCCAGTGGATTGTTTATCTCTACTTTGTTTAGTTCTTTTTTGAGACTGTGTCTTTTTTCTTTATATGGAACAGTTATTTCTCTGTCTTCTCATTTTGCCCAATTCTCTGTGTTTATTTCTATGTGTTAGGTATGGCAGTAACATTTCCCAGTCTTAGAAAAGTGGACTTATGTAAGAGAGGTCCTGTGAGGCCTAGAAGCATGCTCCGCTCTGGTCACCAGAACTATATGCTCTAGGAGTGCCCCTTATGTGGGCTGCATGTGCCCTTCTGTTGTGTTGGGGCTGACTACTGTGTGTGCACTGGTAGGTGGGGCTGGCCTCACCTTGGTTGGCTGCCTCGTGTGGTGGGTGTGAGCCCACTGGTGGGTGGGCCTGGGTCCCTGTGTGGCTATCTGTGTGGCCCAGAGGGTCTTGGGCTGGTGTTGACCCCCTGGTGGATGGGGCCAGTTCCTCAACACTAACAGTCTATAAGAGAGGATTCCAAAATGGCACTTACCAGTGCCAATGTTATTGCCGTAGAACAAACTCCCAATAATGGCTGCCTCCAGAATCTTCATCCCCAGGGAAAGCCCCGGTTGCCTCCTGCCTCTCCATGAGACTCTCCAGGATCAGCAGGTGAGTCTGACCAAGACTCTATTTGAACTACTGCCCCTGCACTGGGACTTGGAGTATGTGCAATTTTGTGCCTACCTTCTAAGAGCAGAGTCTCTGTTTCCTACAGCCCTACAGCTCTCCTTAATACAAGTCCCACTGGTTTTCAAAGCGAGGTGTTCTGGGGGCTCATCTTGGTGCAGGACTTCTGCACTGAGAAGCCTGATGTGGGACTAGGGCCCCTCACTCCTTGGGGAGCACCTCTGTGATGGTGATATTCCTCCCATTTGTGGGTTGCCAACCTGGAGTTGTGGGTCCTGACTATACCACATCTCCACCCCTTCTACCTGTCTTGTGGTTTCTTCTTTATGTCTTTAGTTGTGGAAAATCTTTCCAGCTAGTCTTCAGGTTATTCTCATACATAGTTGCTCTTTAAGTAGTTGTAATTTTGGTGTGTCCGTAGGAGAAGGTGAGTTCTTCCTACTCCGCCATATTGGATCTCTCTCTCTCGCTCTCTTTCTTTTTAAGTAAGTAATTATGAGAAAAAGAAAACACATCCAACAATGTGTCTGTGCTGAAAATCTGATCACATATTTGTGTCATCTTGCTTAGCCAATGCTATCTTTATATTTTACATATCCCACTATTCTCTGCAGTTGAGGTTCCTGATCTTCAACCTGTTGGGTTGTGGAATCAGCAGCAAACACGGAGTTAGAAGACCTGGAGCCCAGTCCTAACTCTTTCTGTCTTTGTGTGACTGTAAATATTTAGCATCACTGAGTCCTGGTTTACTTTTTATATCTTAGTCCCACAATAACCTTTTTTACAGTTTTGTTGAGAAGTAAACAAAGTAATAAACCTTAAAGTCATTTGCTTAACATGAAGTTAGAAATAAACCAGTGGCATTATTTTTGTAATTCCATGGATCTAGATACAGGCTAAAATGGAAAGTTATCTTTCTTTCAGTCCTGAGTTCAAATCCTAACAATAAAGTAAATATAAATGGTAAAAATACAAATATGAAAGTAAATATAAAATGAAAGTAATATAAATTAAGCTTCACAGTAATAGAATGAGTTAAATAACTTACATAAAGTCCCTGGCACAGCTCTTTGCACAATAATTGTAGCTATTTTTATTTATATTCAAAAAGTTATTACTTGTTACTCTTATTTCAAATAAGTAAATGATTAATTAATTTTACCGTCAACTTTATTAGTTATTTAACAAACTTTCATTGAACCCTGTCCTGTGAATATGCATCCATCATGAATCTGTACAAATAATCAGTTACCCTTCCTTCCTCCCTTCCTCCTGTCGTCTTCTCTCCACACCACTTTATTCCCTAGTTGTGAGGAAAATGTTGGTTATAATATTTTCCTATGAGGCAGTGTTTGAGAGGAAATTGTTTTATTTATTACAAGTGCAAAAGTAATGATAAAAAAGTATCATATTATATGTTTGCATCAAGTAACAGACGTATCAGGAGAGACAAACTAAGAATCTCTGCATTATATATTGTCTGCCTTTTAATTATGGCAATATTCAATAGGTCAGAAAAGTAATATTTCACCTGAGGGTTCTGAATCAGGTATATTTAGTGAGAGGTCATACTTACAAAGACAAATAATTCAATGGAGTTTGCAGTCTTATTAAATTGCTGTCAGTTTAGAAGAATAAATTTAATTAGCAGAGTGAATTAACTTCAAAAACTTAACCTGTTGTCCTCGAGCATTTCTTTAGCTTTAATATGTAGAGTCCTCTTTGCATACAGTGCTGTGAATTGAGACACATTAACCAGATTTTCATTAAATTCTACATACTTAAGTTATTTTTTGCTGTTGTTGTTTTGGTTTCGGTTGTTTGAACATGGGGACCCTTCTAATAAATTTATTTAGGGAATAATTTTATTTGGTTCAAAATAAGTGTATGGTTCTACGTTATCAAAATTAACATGATGTTGAATTAATTAACTGTTTACTTGATGATAAAAGGTAATGAGTAACATCTTCTTGGGAATTATTCCAAATTTCAACTTCACAGTTTTACTATAATAATACATTGGTATCTTAAAACATCAGAAGAAATTAAAATGACTTTTTTTTTTTAATCTGTGGATGTGCTGTCAGTGATCAAGATAAACATGATATGATCCTTTTCTCTCACTCTCAAATATCTGATGAGACCGTTTCCCTTATTCTACCTGAACCAATCTTGTTTTGCCTTTGTTCATCTTTTGCTTTGGTCTGGAGTTCTCATCTCTGGTATTCATTTAGTCATTCAACATCAGCAGCCAACAAATCTTTTAGCCTCCACTAAGTTCTAGGCATGTGTTCAGTGCTAGAGAATCAAAACTGAATAAGGAGGTTCATTGTCATAGAATACCTTAGTTGATGAAACAAATATAAAATTAAAATTTGTATTAAAGTCCTCACTTAATACATAAGTAAATGATAGTGTCAGAATGCTAAATGTTGCTTGAAGATGGGGCTAAGCTTTCTCAAGAACTCTGGTGTTGCATATCGAAGGGGATTATTGTGTCCATTAAATGAATGGGGGAATTATGAGAGTTCCAACAGAAAAGGAACAACATAAATTCTTTGAGGATTTCAGTACTCCCATAATTGGAAGATGCTATAACTTTAGAAATCTCCGTATGCTTTTGTCGGGACTGACAATAGCTGAAACAGTGGAAACTATGTGCTTTGCTGCTGAGCTTGATTCTGAAACCAATGGGAGCCACTGAAAATATTAAACATAGGAATTATATGATCACCTTTGCAGTTTAGCAAGGCGCTCTCCTATCAGCATGGGAGGTGAATTCAAGAATGGTGAGAACTGAGCAGGGGGAAAAGCTATGGGTTATTGCAATAAACAAGAGAAATATGGTTGACCCTTGGACAATGTGGTGGTTAGAGGCAGTGACCCCACACAGTAGAAGATCTGCACATAACCCCAGAGTGGGCCCTCTGTATCCACAGTTCTGCACCCGCGGACTCAACCAAGCACAGATAGTGTAGCTCTATAGTACTTATTGGAAAAATCCTCGTGTAAGTGGATTGTGCAGTCCAAACCCATACTGTTTAAGGGTTAACTGTGATGAGTCTTCTGAGGTAGAACCATGGCAATACAGGTAGATATGACATAGGTAGGAATTACATTAAACAGAAAAAAAAAATAGGACTTACTGACTGATTATAATCGGGGTTAGATAGAAGGAGAAGTCTAATGCTGCACATATATTTCTTGTAGTGTTAAAGGGACGAGTAATCAAAATAGATAACAGGAAAGCAGTGTCAGTTGGGGGGTTGTAAAATGAATTGGGTTTTGAACATCTCAAACAGAGAGGTCTGAAGGACAATCAGACGTGTGTGGGGAAGTGTAGTAAACAATGAGATAGGTATAGCTGAGAATGTAGCTTAAGATGCGGTTCTAGGAGTGTGGCATGCACTTGTGAAAGGTGGGCATGACAGCTCTCTGTGGACCAAGGGCATGTCCTGGGAAACTAAACAAGGAAGAGAAAGCTGAAAGTAAGTTGGAGTAGCTGCATGTGGAAACTTAGCAGAATTAGAACCCCTGTCCTGTCTCCTACACGTTTTCCATGAGAAGCAATCTCTTTCTTGAGTATTCAACAATAATTATGTGCCAGTAAAAGTGACATTATTTTTTAATTTTAGCCTGGAATTTTAGTTGCTTGTTTCATATCTTATCTGCATTACCAGTCAGCAATCCACAGGACAGGGGTGAGGGCAAGATACATAACTAGTTTCTCTTTTGTTTTTTTTCTTTTCAGTGTTTCACACATTTTTTCTAATAATTGTCACTACTCAATATATTGCAAATTCACAGATAATTGAGCAAATTATTCTCACATGGTACAAAAGGAAATAAATCCTAGAGAAGAGAAAAAGGGCAAAGTAGAACACTGAGAGGGAAGGTGGCTTAAAAGAAATGCTATAGTTGACAACATAGTGTCACATAATTGAAATTTGCCAAGACAGTAGAACTTAAATGTTCTCACCAAAAACAAAACAAAACAAATAAACCCTAAATATGTGAGGTGATGAATGTGTTCATTTAATTAAATAGATGGTGGCGGGGAAATCCTTTCACGATGAATATACGTATCAAATCATCATGTACACTTTACGTATCTATTTTATGTCCATCATACCTCATAAAGCCTGAAAAAAAAATCAAGAAAAAAAAAAGAGTAACACTGAGACAGGTAAGTGGATTTCTACAAGCAGGGAAGAATAGAGGGAATTTCAGGCACTGGCAACTGAGAGGGCATTTTTGCAGGTGGTGCTGAAGGAAGTGGGGACAAGTTCTACGCATGGCACGGTCCCTCGAGAAGTTTCATAACTAGTTGTAAGAGTAAAGAGCGACTGTGAGTGGAAAAGAAAGCCTACTCTACTGAGTGTTCTATTATTATAAGGCACATTGCATATGTACCAGAGCAGGGGGGAAAGATGGAAAAAATCTGACCAATTTCTTATAAGTAATTGTGTGTGTGTGTGTATTGCGTGTCTGTGTGTATAAGTGTGTGTGTGAGATAATGTGAATTCAAATCTGAATTATACAAGGGGCTTTTGCATCCATTATAATCTTTTTTTCTGTACAGTACACCCTGAGATCTTTTTGTCCTCATTTGAGGGATAAATACATTGAAGTACAGAGAGGAAGTCCCTTGTTCGAAATCACACATCTAATATATTTATGACCCAACATAAAAACTTAGATAGTGAGCCCCTAATCCAGCCCTCCAAATAGTGTTTTTTACCACAGTGGCTTAATAACCAGCATACTGGCTCTGAAGCATCTCCCTACACGTTACCTGCTCAAAACCTATTTACATGGCTGTCTGTAATAATTAGCAGGGGAGAATGTGACTGAAAAGACATATGGTGAACCTCAGCATTAGCTGAGGACAACAGCATGACTGATGACTGAAGCCTGCTACGGCTCTGTGCTTCTCTTGAATTGCACTGTGGGTGCAAGGAGAAGGCTGTAGGAATTGAGGCTGCCGGCTTAATCACAGTATAGCGTAGCTCTGAGCAGCACTGGGGGCTGCCCAGAAACTGTTTTGAAAGGACCTCCGGTATGTCACCCCTGTCTGCTCCTATAGCCTTGCCAAGGAGGCGATTTTGCAGAAATATGTTATTTCTTTATCACCAGTCTAGCTGCCGTCTAGATCTAGCAATCTATCACAACCCTTTTGTTCCGAAGGCCATCACATTTTAGAGAAAGAGAGCACTTTACAGTGATCACATCTAATTCTCTTAATTTACTGATAGAAAAACTGAGGCCGAGAACTGTCTCCTATGCAATTACACATGTCGTTAATGAAGAATCCATAGTGGTGTTCATAAAATATTTATGTTTAAAATTACTTCAAGGGTGACCTAGAGAAATTCCCTTATACATACAACATTTCTCTTAAGAAGACTCTGAAAGATTACCATAAACACTATCTTAACTCAATGTAATAGATTTTATTTAATATCCACAATGTGTAAAACATGTTTTATCATGACCGGGGATTTACAGATGTAATGACCGGTGACGAAAGCCCCACCAAAACCAGCGACTGACAAAAAGAATGGCACCGTTAGACAAAAATTAGTTTTACAAAACTCCATAGGCCTACAGGATGACAAATCAAAACACCTTGATATTGAAACCTATGCTCGGTTAATGTGTATTTTTTGATAAAAATAGATTGTACATAAGACAGTGAAAAAGTTTCTATTTCACTATGATGTAATACATCTGGGCATCAAAACTTAAAAATACTGAGATATAACTCCCCAATACTATGTTTCAAACTATCGTTTTTTTTTTTTAATTTGAACCACTTACACAAAAATCATTTGATGAGCATTTTATGTGTCAACAATTGGTTTAAGCAAATGAGGCCGTTCAATATAAAAAATTATAATGGATGAACACTCAATGCTCTATTTGAGTATGGAGAAAGGAAAAAAGAACTCTTTATCTATATTTCATTCTGCCTACTTGGCTATACATCTCGAAGGATCCCCAAACATAATTTGGAGGGAAATGTTGGTTGAACGAATTTCCCATTTAAGAAAAAGTATGACTATCGTACTTCTTACGAAAAACAGAATATTGAATCACTGACAATTGAAAATTATAAATTATGAAATTTGTGTTTAGAATAAGAAAAGTAAATTTTGAAACTTTTATTCAGGATCAGAAGGGCCTTTTTGTCCATAGGAAAATAAATGCTGATTTGCATAGGAGAGTTTTATCAGACTATGATGCTGTTAATTTCTTCAGAGTTCTTTCACAAGTGCAATAGATAAATATTCATTTGTTTCTGTCTAGGAATTTTAAACTTCCCAGAATTCTTTGTTATGCACTTTTTTTGTTAAATAGCTTCTGACGTATTGTAATTAAAACTGTTTTCTCCTAAGACACATATAAGCCTTTATTTTGTGTATTCTTGTTTTGGAAATGTATGTATACATTAATGTATTCTGAACTGAGTATGAAAAATCCCATAAACGCTAACATTACCTTCTTCTCATCTGTTCTTTGATATTCCTCATCTGACTAGTTTACTAAGGATATAGATTTGAGGAGATGTTTCCTTGTTATTAATGATGACGTAGAGGCTATGCTTTATGGTGCTTCCTTGTTTTCCTTCCCTTTTATCTTACCCTGTGTAGCTTACTTAAATTTTCCTTAGGGTAATTTTTTATTTCTTTTATATATGCAGGGTCCACATGTCTCTTTTTTCTCCCAAACTCACTTTTATTCCATTTTTGAAACGAAACAATAAGCCTGTTGTTCCGTTTCCTAGGATATTTTAAAACAAAAGAAACATGTCCTATTTTTATCAACCTGAGAGATTATTTGAGACTCACCTTAAAACAAGTTAGAATTTTATTAATTTCTCTTTATTCCCTAATACCCCATGTTAACAAGATTTTTTTCCACTTACGATCCAGATTGTTAGATAAATATAAAGTTTTTTACTAATTTGGTTTAATCATTGAGAATTTTGTTAAAGAGCATTGAAACAATATTTTTTGTTCTTCCCTGGCTATTTTTTTCCATTGCAGCTACATAAAGGGTCAATTACAGTTCTGTTTTACAATTATTAATTACAATCTGATAACATTTTAGTTGTAAGTGATAAGGTGAATACATTTCTAGGTCTCAGGGAAAACAAAGAATAACTCATAAACTAGTTGAATATTTGTATTCATTTATAAGCAGGTACCTTTCTCTCTCAGGCCCTGCAAAAGATCTCATTTACTCATAGATTCAAATATTCTTTCAGCAAACATTTCTTGAACATTTACAGAAGGCAAGTACTCTGATAGACACTATGGGGTTCAGGATGCATGGCTTTGAGGTTGTAATCTAAACTGTACATGCTTAGTTTGTTTGATGGTTCAGGGGTAATCAGTAGTTAAAAATGGATTGAATTCAATGGAATTCAGACTATTGTAATATATCCATATATATTATACATATGTAACTTTAATGTTGCTCATAAAACCCATATAGAAATTTATATTTAAAAAAATTAGAATGCTATCATACATTATTTTACCAATATTTAATCCTTTTAGTCAGCCAAAGGAGGTAATTGTTCCTCCTAGTCTGTAAAACTCAGGAAATTGACCATTTAAAGAAGTGAAGAAATTTCTTGAGGGTCACACAATTAGTAAATGGTGCAGTCAGGTCTAAATTTCAGATCCTCAAATTCCAAAGGCAGAGCTTTGTCTGTTACATTTCTGATTCAGCACCACAAAATCAGTGTGCACAGACTCAGTGGGCATCCACAAGATGAAATATAAGCTTCTGAAAAACTTTGTTGGACATTTAGGTAGTTAAAGCTTCTCTGGTGGCCTGAAAGAGTTAACAAACCTTCCAGAGGGGACTCACTAGGAAATGTGAAGTGTAAACAGCAGGAATGCCAGGTTTTCTATACTCGGTGGGCACATATGCAGAGGGATGAATCACGAAGCACTCAGTTGCACAGAAAGGGAAAAGTAAAAGTTCACTGAGGCATTTATTTCTTTTGAGTTCTTACTTTGTTTTACTTCCACCATGACATATAATTTTTCCTTTGTATTTATTATGGACTTCGGATATGGCCAAATCTACTTCATTTGTTTCTTTTGTCATAATAGCAATTTCCTGCTCTTTGTTTGTAATTCTCTTTTGTTTTTCTCTCTTTTCTTAACAACTTCTTGATGTTTTTGCATCAATCCAGAGCTTTGGAAAGAAAAAAAAAAAGTGTAATCTTTGAATGGGAAGGGAATAGGCTACCAACCATGGCTATGGCTTTTGCCTTTGCTATGTTGAAAACCCACCAATGTACTGCACTATATTTAAGTGATTGACTTAGTATTTGTTTTGGCAGTTCACTCTTCATATACATGAATCAAAAACATAAACATGTTTCTTTTTCTGCATGGGAATCATATATTTTGTTTGTTTTAAGGGATGATAATACTATGTGCTTATATAGATATGATGACACTTGACCTAAATATGAGTATTTGTGGCATAAATATAATTAACAGGAAATTCATTAATAATAAAATGATTGTTATTTAGGATGTTATTTCTGGTCCAGGCATGCCTCTACCCAACCTCCTTCTGAACAGCATAAAATACACTGTCTTCTACAAGGGAGGGAAAGTAACTGTCATATATAGACATGTTTGGAAATTCCACTAGGTGCCTTTTGCATGAAAGGCCACTGATATTTAGAGGAAAAACTACCCTAAGAGAAGAGAGATTCTGGATATGTAAGACAACCAAGTAGGATGAGTTTTAGGTAAAAAATGGTTAAATACTTTTATTGTAGATTATTTTTGCTGTCCTGTGCCCTATAAACTCTTGTACTAACAAGAAAGAAAAGCGTATAAAAAATGATGATGATGATGATGATAGTAATAATGTGGAAAATATTTGCAGGACATTGCAAACATTAATATATACCACATATACACATTATGATAAAATATTCACATTGATAAAAATGAACATAGGTCATGAACAGACAACCAAAACCAATAGGAAAAAAACATGAAAATAATTTCAGAATAGAATTTAAAACAGTGAAAAATTTTGAGCTACAAAACTTGCAAAGCTTTTTACATATTGATGTTTAAGTAAATTATTGTACATTCAGTCATTCCACAACTATTTGTGGTGTGCTATTTGCCAGATACATCCTCAGAATAGAATATTACATAGCCAATAAAAATTATATTTGCAAGGGATTCTTAGTAATGTGGGGATATGTTCATAGAAGAATAGTTTATAAAATAACAATGTTTAGCATTTATTTAAATTTTATGTGTATAATTACCAGTATAAATTGATTTATATACTTTTTCTTGTACCTAAAACTATAGCTTAGTTATATTAAGTAACTTGCTCAGAGTTGCATAGGCAGAAAGTAATGAAACCGGGATGCTAACTCAGATCTGCCTGACTTCAAAGTCCACAATTTTATTTTATTTTATTTATTTTAAAATCATTTAGTTGTATTCTTTTTCTTCATAAATTTATTTATTTATTTATTTATTTATTTATTTATTTATTTTTGGCTGCATTGGGTCTTCATTGCTGCACACGGGTTTTCTCTAGTTGCGGCGAGTGGGGACTACTCTTCGTTGCGGTGTGCAGGCTTCTCTTTGCAGTGGCTTCTCTTGTTGTGGAGCACGGGCTCTAGACGCCCAGGCTTCAGTAGTTGTGGCACGTGGGCTTCAGTAGTTGTGGCTCGTGGGCTCTAGAGTGCAGGCTCAGTAGTTGTAGCTCATGGGCTTAGTTGCTCCATGGCATGTCGGATCTTCCCGGCCCAGGGCTCGAACCCGTGTCCCCTGCATTGGCAGGCAGATTCTTAACCACTGCGCCACCAGGGAAGTCCAAAGTCCACATTTTAACGATGACAATAAACTTTTTTCTGTATTAAATACATACATAATCAAGACCTGAAGCTATATGCTAACACTGGGAGAACACACACACATGTACACACATAGACACACACATATAATGCACACACACACTTCTATATGCCTGAGTATTTGGATTATGGGTAATTTTTATTTTCCACAGTCTGCTCCTCTACAACCAATCCACAAATGCATTGATTTTATAATCATCAGTAAAAAAAAAAATCAAACTCCAAGAAATTGAATGGTTCTGTGAACCACGAGATAGAAAATATGGCAAGTTAGACAGGAAATCTCCATTTTTCTCTGCCTCTTTCATGAAGGTCACACTGGAATCAGAAACTGGAGACGAGAAAATATAGGCAACTATGGTCATCCCAGGACTTATGGAGGGTCGCTCCCAAGTACTACACCATTTGGTCTACTTGGGATGCAGGAATGAGAAGCAGAATCTACAGTAGGTAACTGGAGGGCAAGGATAGGGGTTTGTATCTTCAGCACCTGGAACTTGGCCAGCACACAGTAAATGTAATGGATACAGTAAGTGACCTTCCCTCTCGCTCCTTACCCGTATCCCACTTTATAAACTACCTTATATAATTCGAGGTCTTTTGGGCTGTGACAAAATTCTTGAAATTTTCCAGGCAGAGGTAGATAGGGTAGATAAGCAAACAGGAATGGAAGCTAACATCTGTTACTTGAGCCCTACTTTCAGGATCTGTGCTGGTACCTTTCAGAGACATCATATCATTGAACCATCACAAAGGCATTACTAATCACAGATCAGAAAACACAGGCTCCAGAAGATACGATATGGCCCAAGAGGACACAATTGGTGCTGTGATTGTGCGTTCTCAGCTCATTTTTCTTAAAATCCATGTGACCTCCCCTGGATTTCACTGCTTTTTTGCCTCCCCTCATTATGCCAGAGAAATAATCCCTAACTTCAACATTAACTATGTGTCCTGGTGTAAATTGGATAAATAGAGGCTATCTTCAAAATTGATGGTCTTATTGTTACTTGTGAGAACTGCAGATGAATCTGCATATTATTCAGATTCCCTGTGATTTCTAAAGTTATTTAAAAAGAATATTTATTTATTTATTTGGCTGTGCCGGGTCTTAGTTGCAGCATGTGGGATCTTCATTGCCGCGTGTGGGATCTTTAGTTGCAGCATGTGAACTCTTAGTTGCAGCATATGGGATCTAGTTCCCTGACCAGGGATCGAACCTGGGCTGCCTGCGTTGGGAGCACAGAGTCTTAGCCACTGGACCACCTGGGAAGTCCTAGATTCCCTGTGATTTTTATTCACATTGAAGTTTAAAGTAGCTATCGATTATTTTAACTACTGTGTTTCAACTTGCACAGGTAGTTGACGTTCGTGTGTGACATTGTGACATGGGCTGATGAGAATAATAGTGTTAATTATAGCTAACATTTGTTGGCTACTGACAACATGCCAGATTCCATGTTAACAGTTTCACACACTTTATATCATATGACCTATGAAAAAGTCCTATTATTTCCAGGTTAGAGATGAGTAAGGTTAAGTCTTTAGAAAGGACTGCACCAATTGTAAGTGGCAGAGCTGAATTTTAAACCTGTAACTGTCTCATCAAGAGAACAAACTTCCAAGTAGTGTGTTTAATTGCTTGTCCTAAAGGTTTTTACAAACCTGGTGGTAGAGAAAGACAAGTATGCCTAAAGCTATATTTCACTGGAGGTTATCAAAAGAGCTAATTCAGAGACCCACATTGCTGTGGTATAACTCAACAATGAGAGAGAAGATGTTCCTGGAGACTGAGGGTGACTTTCATGGAGGAAGACATTTTTTACTAGGAGGTTTCAAGAGGGGGCACCTCAGAACAAAAATGTCTTGTGAGCAAAGGAATGCAGATAGATTTCTATAAGGTGTGCTTTTTTAACTCATCATCTAAATTGTCTGTTCCACAAGATATAAGTAGAGTCTGTCATGGAGGCAAGCAGTAAGGAATTAAACAAGAAACTGAAATAAACGTCTGGCCTTCCGAGAGTTGAGAATTTCTATTCAAAGCACGGCCCAAGTTGCTCTTCAAATAGGCAAACACAGAAGGCCAATACTCGACACTCTTTAGGGAAGCATTTTGAAGTCTGGGACATTTTATATATTTTATAGGATTAAGTGAATGTGAAAAGCAGATTACACTGGGTGTTCAGTGGAAATGCGGGCATGCAGAGTATGCGTTTATTTAATGCCTGAACGGGTCATCGTTTTCCCAGCTGATGATAATTTTAGCACATTAATCCATTCGAGAAGCTGGATTCCTTATCCTGTGCTTGATTGCCAATCACAGACAGTACATGATGGGCACTGCTGAATACGGAGGTGGACACACTCCCACTCCATGCCCACTGAGATCAAAACCCACTTAGAGTAAAAGTGTAGTACCTCCCAGAGGTCCCATCCCATATTGAAAAAGTGCCAGAGCTCTTGACTTTAATCCCGTGCTGTCAGCTGTAGACCCAAAGCACGACTGATCATAGAAACCTCTTGATCAAAAAAAACCTCCAGGGGCGCAGCACCAACTACAGAATAAAATCAGTGTCCAAAAATCTCAGGGACTTAGACATCCATCAGCAAGTCCTGTTCACTCTGCCTCTAAAATACCCTAGAATCTAACCACTCCTTATCCTCCTCAGGAGCCACCCAATAGTCCAAGCCCCATCACTTTTCTAACTCTCTCTCTGACACACACACACACACACACACACATACACTTTTCTCTCTTTATTTTTATTATGGATCATTTGAAATAGATACCAAAATAGATGGAATCTTAAAAAAACTTGATATATCCATCACCCAAGTTCCACAATTATCATTTAATGGCCAATGCACCCATCTCCCTCTCTCATGCTTTACTTTGAATCCAATTCCAGCTATTGTATTATTCCATCTATAAAAATTTCAGGATGTCTCTCTAAAAGATAAGGACTCTTTCTTATAAAACATAATTACAGTGCCATTTTGATACCTCAAAAACAATGAATAATCATTTTTTAATATTGTCATATGTTCTGTAAGTGTTCATATTTTTCATAAATGGCATATACAGACATATCTCTATATATCATATATGTATTTATGTGTTTATTTATACATATCTATAAATAGATGTATCTATATATTTATTGTGTATATATATATCTAGAGATATATATATAGATAGGATAGATATAGAGAGATAGATATAAATATATATGCAATATAATATCATTTGTTTAAATTGTTTAAATTGGAATTGGTTGATTTGGCTCTTAAGTGTCTTTGAGTCCATATACTTTCCCTTTATCTCCCTCTCTCCCTGTTCCAGAGATGGTGTCATAATCACATCTTGACCTGGCGAATTGTCCTCTGTCAAAACCTTCAAACCAAACTTCCTGCTTCCATGTCCTTCCCACTACACCCTATTCTCCACCCAGAAACCTGCATTTCAGAGGGTAAATCTCATTACCCCTCTCCTAGACTTCACAAAACTTTCCCATTACACTTAGAATAATGTCCAGCCCCCCCTAATGTGGCAATCAGAACCTTATAGAACCAAATGGTTCCTATAGTTTCTTCATGACATAAAATGTATTTTTCTTTTCTAGTCATGGTTGTAGAATCTCTTGAATTTTGAGGAAGTTTGGGGTCATAACGGTAAATATAACATTCAAGGAGTTTTTACTTGCTGTTTCTTCTGTCTAGAATATCCTCTTCCTCATCATCACATGGCTGGCTCTTTCTTAACATTTGAATCTGTCTTATCCTTGGCTTTTTACAAGGGACACTGGCTTACATTGCAGATAGTTTAGCCTGGGGTATATTATCAGGGAATAGGGTTAGCAGATGGTGTGAAACAGAAGAAGGAAGAACATTATTAAGCTAATTTCTGCTATGGACAATTTGGGCTCTGTATCTTTTGAAAAACCATGTAGAATGAATCTTTACAATTTCCCATGCAAAAGGTGGAAGGAAGGAGAATTTGTCTTCTGAATGCCATCTGTCATTGGTCAAGGATTCCCCATGATGTATTACTTTTGTCTTGTCCTTCCAGGCTCATATATCTGTAAGGCCTAATGGTTTCCTACAGGCCTTCTACAGTGCAACATCAGAGAAGCCCTGAGTAGAGTGCAAGAGATACAAGGTGTAGCTGAGGCAAGGAACCATCAGTTTACAGTTCTTTTGGAGCTGATGGCTAAAGCTAAAGCTAGCGTTAAGGAGGAGGCTGAGAGAATGGGAGATGTCCACACAAGACTCAGTTCAAATGTCACTTTCTTTGACACACCTTCCTCATTTGTCCAACCTAGAGTCAGGCACCCCTACCCTCCCTCTATCACACCTCCTGTATTTTTTCGTATCACTTGATCCTCTCTGGAATTATATTATTTTCTTGGGTGTTTACTTATTTATTGTTTATCTTCCTCCAGAACATAGCTCCATGTTGCCCTCTTCACAATCTCTAGCATCTGGAAAAGCATCTGCTCTCCACTGGGCCCTCAACAAATAATTCATGAGCATATACAGAAAATGAAGCTGGAAAATAGTTGGGAGCACCTTGTAAAAGTCATGTAAATCACACTATGCTGTTTGAGATATTATCTTTATGTCTTGGAAAATATTTTGTAAACGTTGTTCTCATACTGCAGCTGTAGAAAGTGGAGCTCAGAGTTTTGGGTTATAGCCCACAGCCGTGCACGAAGTGTTTATTCCAGGTCTAAAATGCAGACACCATGCCTACAAGCCCAAAAGCGCCCTCAAGCTCCAGCATTGCCATTCCTCGTATCACTGCTCAGGATTACGAACTCTTGGATCAAGAAAGTCTAGAGGCCTGTAACTTCCAAAGAAACATACTCACTTGGTTATAAGGAGACCAGCTTCCATTTCCAGTTTTACTCTGCTGATTAAATCATGCCATGTCTCTGAGCATCAGTATTTTCCTCCTCAAAATTAAGAGCTTGAGTTATAGTTTTGCTATGTTTTGTGCTACCCTGGACTTTTGAGAACTTTTTTTTTTTTAATATCCTCATTGGAGTATAATTGCTTTACAATGTTGCAATAGTTTCTATTGTACAACAAAGTGAATCAGCTATGAGTATACATATATCCCCACATCCCCTCCCTCTTAAGCCTCCCTCCCATCCCCCCTATCCCACCCCTTTAGGTCATCACAAAACATTGAGCTGACCTCCCTGTGCTGTGCAGCAGCTTCCCACTAGCCATCCATCTCACATTTGGTAGTGTATATATGTCAGTGCTGCGCTCTCACTTCGTCCCAGCTTCCCCTTCCCCTCCTGTGTCCTCAGGTTCGTTCTCCGTGTCTTTGTCTTTACTCCTGCCCTGCCACTAGGTTCGTCAGTAACAGTTTTTTAGATTCCATATATGTGTGTTAGCATGTGATATTTGTTTTTTCGCTTTTTGACTTACATCATTCTGTATGATAGACTCTAGGTCCATCTAACTTCATTACAAATAACTCAATTTCGTTCCTTTTTATGGCTGAGTAATATTCCATTCTGTATATGTGCCACATCTTCTTTATCCATTCGTCTGTTGATGGACTTTTAGGTGGCTTCCATGTCCTCGTAATGGTAAATAGTGCTGCAGTGAACATTGTGCTACTTGTATCTTTTTGAGTTATGGTTTTCTCAGGGTATATGCCCAATAGTGGGATTGCTGGGTCATATGGTAGTTCTATTTCTATTTTTTTAAGGAACCTCCATACTGTTCTCCATAGTGGCTGTATCAATTTACATTCCCACCAACAGTGCAAGAGGGTTCCCTTTTCTCCAAACCCTCTCCAGCAAATTATTGTTCGTAGATTTTTTTGATGATGGCCATTCTGACCGGTGTGAGGTGATACCTTATTGTGGTTTTGATTTTCAGTTCTCTAATGATTAGTGATGTTGAGCATCTTTTCATGTGTTTGTTGGCAATCTGTATGTCTTCTTTGGAGAAATGTCTGTTTAGGTCTTTGGCCCATTTTTGGATTGGGTTGTTTGTTTTTTTGATATTGAGCTGCATGAGCTGCTTGTATATCTTGGATATTAATCCTTTGTCAGTTGTTTCATTTGCAAACATTTTCTCCCATTCTGAGGGTTGTCTTTTCGTCTTGTTTATGGTTTCCTTTGCTGTGCAAAAGCTTTTAAGTTTCATTAGGTCCCATTTGTTTATTTTTTATTTTTTTTCCATTACTGTCAGAGGTGGGTCAAAAAAGATGTTGCTGTGATTTATGTCAAAGGGTGTTCTGCCTATGTTTCCCTCTAAGAATTTTATAGTCTCTGGCCTTACGTTTAGGTCTTTAATCCATTTTGAGTTTATTTTTGTGTATGGTGTTAGGGAGTGTTCTAACTTCATTCTTTTACATGTAGCTGTCCAGTTTTTCCAGCACCACTTACTGAAGAGGCTGTCTTTTCTCCATTGTATATTCTTGCCTCCTTTATCAAAGATAAGGTGACCATATGTGCATGGGTTCATCTATGGGCTTTCTGTCCTATTCCATTGATCTATATTTCTGTTTTTGTGCCAGTACCATACTGTCTTGATTACTGTAGCTTTGTAGTATAGTCCAAAATCAGGGAGCCTGATTCCTCCAACTCCGTTTTTCTTTCTCAAGATTGCTTTGGCTGTTCGGGGTCTTTTGGGTTTCCATATAAATTGTGAACTTTTTTGTTCTAGTTCTGTGAAAAATGCCATTGTTACCTTGATAGGGATTGCATTGAATCTGTAGATTGCTTTGGATAGTATAGTCATTTTCACAATGTTGACTCTTCCAATCCAAGAACATAGTATATTTCTCCATCTGTTTATGTCATCTTTGACTTCTTTCATCAGTGCCTTATAGTTTTCTGCATACAGGTCTTTCACCTCCTTAGGTAGGTTTATTCCTAGGTATTTTATTCTTTTTGTTTCAGTGGTAAATGGGAGTGTTCCCTTGGTTTCTCTTTCTGATTTTTCGTTGTTAGTGTATAGGAATGCAAGAGATTTCTGTGCATTAATTTGGTATCCTGCGACTTTACCAAACTCATTGATTAGCTCTAGTAGTTTTCTGGTGGCATCTTTAGGATTTTCTATGTATAGTACCATGTCATCCGCAAACAGTGACAGTTCTGCTTCTTCTTTTCCAATTTGGATTCCTTTTATTTCTTTTTCTTCTCTGATTGCTGTGGCTAAAATTTCCAAAACTATGTTGAATAATAGTGGTGAGAGTGGGCACCCTTGTCTCGTTCCTGATCTTAGAGAAAATGCTTTCAGTTTTCACCATTGAGAATGATGTTGGCTCTGGGTTTGTCATATATGGCTTTTATTATGTTGAGGTAGGTTCCCTGTATGCCCACTTTCTGGAGAGTTTTTATCATAAATGGGTGTTGAATTTTGTCAAAAGCTTTTTCTGCATGTATTGAGGTTATCATATGGTTTTTTCTTTTAATTTGTTAATATGGTGTATTACATTAATTGGTTTGCGTATATTGAAGAATCCTTGCATTCCTGGGATAAACCCCACTTGACCATGGTGTATGATCCTTTTAATGTGCTGTTGGATTCTGTTTGCTAGTATTTTGTTGAGGATTTTTGCATTTATGTTCATCAGTGTTATTGGCCTATAATTTTATTTTTTTGTGACATCTTTGTCTGGTTTTGGTATCAGTGTGATGGTGGCCTCATAGAATGAGTTTGGGAGTGTTCCTCCCTCTGCTATATTTTGAAAGAGTTTGAGAAGGATAGGTGTTAGCTCTTCTCTAAATGTTTGATAGAATTCACCTGTGATGCCCTCTGGCCCTAGGCTTTTTTGTTTGTTGGAAGACTTTTAATCACAGTTTCAATTTCAATGCTTATGATTGGTCTGTTCGTATTTCCTATTTCTTCCTGGTTCAGTCTTGGAAGGTTGTTCTTTTCCAAGAATCTGTCCATTTCTTCCAGGTTGTCCATTTTATTGGCATAGAGTTGCTTGTAGTAGTCTCTCATGATCCTTTGTATTTCTATGGTGTCAGTTGTTACTTCTTTTTCATTTCTAATTCTGTTAATTTGAGTCTTCTCCCTTTTTCTCCCGATGAGTCTGGTTAATGGTTTGTCAGTTTTGTTTACTTCTCAAAGAACCATCTTTTAGTTTTATTGATATTTGCTGTTATTTCCTTTATTTCTTTTTCATTTATTTCTGATCTGATCTTTATGATTTCTTTCCTTCTGGTAACTTTGGGGTTTTTCTTTGTTGTTCTTCTTCTTCTTTCTCTAATTGCTTTCGGTGTAAGGTTGGTTGTTTATTTGAAATTCTTCTTGTTTCTTGAGGTAGGATTGTATTGCTATAAATTTCCCTCTTAGAACTGCTTTTGCTGCAACCTATAGGTTTTGGGTCGTTGTGTTTTCATTGTCATTTGTTTCTAGGTATTTTTTGACTTCCTCATTGATTTCCTCAGTGATCTCTTGGTTATTTAGTAGCGTGTTGTTTAACCTCCATGTGTTTGCATTTTTTACATTTTTTTCCTGTAATTGATACCTAGTCTCATAGCGTTGTGGTCAGAAAAGATGCTTGGTACAATTTCAGTTTTCTTAGATTTACGGAGGCTTGATTTGTGACCCACAATGTGATCTATCCTGGAGTTTGTTCCGTGTGCACTTGAGAAGAAAGTGTATTCTGTTGTTTTTGGATGGAATTTCCTATAAATATCAATTAAGTCCATCTGGTCTAATGTGTTATTTAAAGCTTGTGTTTCCTTTTTTATTTTCTGTTTGGATGATCTGTCCATTGCTGAAAGTGGGGTGTTAAAGTCACCTACTATTACTGTGTTACTGATGATTTCCCCTTTTATGGCTGTTAGCATTTGCCTTATGTATTGAGGTGCTCCTATGTTGGGTGCGTAGATATTTACAATTGTTACGTCTTCTTCTTGGATTGATCCCTTGATCATTATATAGTGTCCTTCCTTGTCTCTTATAATAGTCTTTATTTTAAAGTCTATTTTGTCTGTTTTGAGTATTGCTACTCCAGCTTTCTTTTGATTTCCATTTGCATGGAATATCTTTTTCCATCCCCTCACTTTCAGTCTGTATGTGTCCCTAGGTCTGAAGTGAGTCTCTTGTAGACAGCATATATATGGGTCTTGGTTTTGTATCCATTCAGCCAGTCTGTGTCTTTTGGTTGGGGCATTTAATCCATTTACGTTTAAGGTAATTACTGATATGTATGCTCCTATTACCATTTTCTCAATTGTTTTCGATTTGTTTTTGTAAGTCTTTTCCTTCTCTTGTGTTTCCTGCCTAGAGAAGTTCCTTTAGCATTTGTTGTAAAGCTGGTTAGGTGGTGCTGTATTCTCTTAACTTTTGCTTGTCTGTAAAGCTTTTGATTTCTCTATCAAATCTGAATGAGATCCTTGCTGTGTAGAGTAATCTTGGCTGTAGATTTTTCCCTTTCATCACTTTAAATATATCTTGCCACTCCCTTCTTGTCTGTAGCGTTTCTAATGAAAGATCAGCTGTTAAACTTATGGGGATTCCCTTGTATGTCATTTGTTGCTTTTCCCTTGCTGCTTTTAATATCCTTTCTTTGTGTTTATTTTTTGTTAGTTTGATTAATATGTGTCTTGGCATGTTTCTCCTTGGGTTTATCCTGTATGGGACTCTCTGCGCTTCCTGGACTTAATTGTCTATTTCCTTTCCCATGTTCGGGAAGTTTTCAACTGTAATCTCTTCAAATAATTTCTCAGACCCTTTCCTTTCTTCTTCTTCTGTGATGCTTATGATTCGAATGTTGGTGTGCTTAGTGTTGTCCCAGAGGTCTCTGAGACTGTCCTCCATTCTTCTCATTCTTTTTTCTTTATTCTGCTCTATGGCAGTTATTTTTGCCATTCTGTCTTCCAGCTCACTTATCTGTTCTTCTGCCTCAGTTATTCTGCTATTGATTCCTTCTAGAGTATTTTAATTTTCAATTATTGTGTTGTTCAATACTGTTTGTTTGCTCTTTAGTTCTTCCAGCTCCTTGTTAAACGTTTCTTATATTTTGTCTATTCTATTTCCAAGATTTTGTATCATCTTAACTATCATTACTCTGAATTCTTTTTCAGGTCGTTTTCCTGTTTTCTCTTCATTTATTTGGTCCTGTGGGTTTTTATCTTGCTCCTTTGCCTGTAAGATGTTTCTCTGTCTTCTCATTTTGTGTAATTTACAGTATTTGAGGTCTCCTTTCCCTAAGCTGCAGGGTTGTAGTTCCTTTTGCTTCTGTTCTCTGCCTCTGGTGGTGGGGTTGGTCCAGTGTCTTGTGTAAGCTTCCTGATGGGAGGGACTGGTCCCTGCATTCTGGTGGTTGGAGCTGAGTATTTTCCCTCTGATGAGCAGGGCCATGTCAGGTGGTGTGTTTTGGGGTGTCTGTGAACTCAGTATGACTTTAGATAGTCTGTGTTCTGATGGGTGGGTTTGTGTTCCTGTCTTGTTTGTTGTTTGGTGTGAGGCATCCAGTTCTGGGAGCTGCTGGTAGTTGGGTGGAGCCAAGTCTTGGATTCAGATAGAGGCCTCCATGAGAGCTCTTGGCGATTAATCTGCCCTGGGGCTGGGAAGTCTCTAGTGGTCCAGCATCTTGGAAAGTGCTCCCACTCCAGAGCCTCAGGCCCAACTTCTGGTCGAGGCACCAAGACCCCACCAGTCTCTCGTCCCAGCAATAAAAGGGGTTTTAAAAAAAAAACAACTAACAAAACCACAGTCAAATCATAAAAAGTAAAGCCAAACAAACAGAAACAGAAACAAGGAAACACACACACACACACACACACACACACACACAGAAACAAAACAGATCCAAATAAATCAAATAGCAAGAGAACAATCAGACAAACAAAAGAACCCATGAATGAAATAAAACAATTAAGAAGAAAGCTGACAAAAACCCAAAAACAAAAAAGAAAACCAAAGCAGAGTGCCAACTGAAGAATGAAGCAAAGAAACAAAACAAACAGACAAAAATGATGTAAAAAAAAGAAAAAGAAAAAGGGGAAAGAAGACAGAATAACAGAAAAGCAATGTAGAAACAGAAATATATTTTAAAAATGGAAAGAAAAAAAATGCAAACAAAACCCTGGAGAAATGGTAAAAACATAATCAAACAAATGAAAACAGAACCAAGGAAACACACACACACACAAAAGAAACAAAAACAGAGCCAAATAAAACAAAAAGCAAGAAAACAACCAGACAAATAGAATAACTCAAAAATGAAATCAAACAATTAGGATTAAAACTAACAAAAATACATAACATATAAACAAAACCGAAGCAGTGTACCAACTGAAGAACAAAGCAAGGAAACAGAACACACCAATAAAAATGATTTAAAAAATAATAATAAAAGAAAAAGGGAAAAAAACCCACAGAACAATAGAAAAGCGAAGTAAAAATAGAAATGTATAAAAAATATATATATATATATTATAAAACAGGGAGATCCCAAAAGACTAAAAAAAAAAAAAAAAAAACTAAAACAACAAGAAACAAACAAAAAAGAAAGAAAAACAAACAAAAAGCTAGAACCAACAACAGAATGAATCAAAACATAATAAAATTAATAGTAATAGTTATGTTTCCCTGGGGTCTCTGCTGTAAGTGTCCTCGCACACACCATGAGCCACAGCCCACCTCCGCCTCCCTGAGACGCCCTCCTCTGCCTTCTGGGCTGGTCTCTTGACCTGCTGTGGACCCTGTGGGGACCCCTCTGCCTCTGCTCTGGCCCACCTCCTGCGTGTGCTGCCCCCAAAGTCCACAGCTGCCAGGGCTAGACCGTTTTCATTTGTGGGAGCACTCATTGTCTACTCAGATATTCCATAGACGCAGGGTCTACCTAGCTGATCGTGGGGATTTAATCTGCAGCTTGTACAGCTGATGGAAAGATTTTCGATCTTCTTCCTTAGTCACCCCATCCCTGGGGTTCAGCTTTCGTTTTGTCCCCATCTCTGCATGTGGCCCACCCACAGGAGTCTGGTCCTGAGGCTGCCTTGGAGCTCTTGGTTCTGCCCCTGTGGGGACTGGGCTCAGAGGTGGTATGACTGCTCGGATCGTGGGAGCCCCAGCAGCACCAAATGCATAGGGAAGCTGGTGGCCACGGGAGCAAGAGATACGGCTCTAGTCGAGAACTTTTGATCTGTAGTGGCTTAGTTTGGTTTCCCGTTGTCATCTTAGGGTGGCATTTAAGTTGTATCTCCTCTTTACTCTAATTATATATGGTGTAGGCCTTTATAGATGCAGTTGAAGGAATAAATAAATGAAATAAAGAGCAGTTGACTAGCAAAAATTGCCATATCATGTTTATGCACATAATTTATTTTCATAAAATTTATAATATATAAAACATGTGAGAGAATCACTGTATCTCAGTGTTTTCCATTTTGTAGGCAGTGCAAGGTCCAGGAGTGTTTTCTTTGTTTGATATTTGGGATTTTCTTTATTTTTTTTAATAAGTAAGGTATAATGTACATACAGAAAAAGGTACACATATTAAGGGTACAGCTCAATGTATGTACAAACATATTTGTATACATTTATATGTATGTATACACCTACTCATATAACACCTAGATCAAGATGCAGAACAGCTTGTTATACCCTTGAAGACTCTTTCACTCATCTTCACAATTCACATCTCACCACTCTAAGATAATTATTATCCTGATTTCCCTCATCTTAGTTTGGCTTTTTCTTGATCTTCATACACATGGAATCATTAAATATGTACTTCTGTCTTCTTTTTACTCAATATTAAGTCTGTGATTTATCTATGTTGATACGTGTAGCAATAAGTAGTTTGTTCTTTTTTTATTTCTAGGTATTATTTCAGTATATGATTAGATCACTATTTATTCACCCAATTCATTCTATTGTTGACAGATTTTTTTTTTTCTTATTTTTGGCTATTATGAAAAAAGCTGCTGTGGACATTCTTGTTTGTGTCTTTGGTGGATATGGGCACTCTTTGCTCATTGGTATACGAATAAGAGTGTAATTGCTCAGCCAGAGGGTATCTGGATGCTTAGATTTAGAGTTACTACCAATTTACCAAAGTGAGTGTAACAAATTACACGCCCTCCAGCAATGTTTGAGAGTTCCAGTGGTTCCAAGTCTTGGAGAGCAAGGGGATTTGTATTATATTCCTTTGTATCATCCATCATGTGTTCCATATGCTTTGCTTAGCAGGTGCTCACTAAATATTTTTTGAAGAGCTCATCTGATTCCCCTCCCATTGGGAGGAAAATATCTGACCAAATCGTGAGCCTAAGCTTTTATCCCATCTGAAGGCTCAGCAGGAGCACCCCAAAGATGCAGCCTCGGGAGCTGCACTTGCTGAAGCTTGACGCTTTGTTTCGCTTTAAGACTGTTTCCATCCTAATAAATTGTCATTATTTCCATGATGAATCATTTCACCAATAATTAGACTGATCAAAACCAGAGCCAGATAAGCAACAGGCTCTGCCACAGGACTTCTTAAGAAATGTGCGGTATCCTGGAGATGGCCACTGCCTGAAGACCAGACAATGTTCCCTGATTCGTGGGCCCTATTCCTTTCACTGGGAAGACAGAAGCATCTTAGAACGCAGGACCTTAGGTCTCCTCACAGATCAAACATGCAGCCTGAACCCTCCTCTGACACACAAGGCAGTGCGTGAGCTAGGATGGATGAAGAAAGGACATGCGAATTAAAAATAATAAAAGTTAATGAGGTTTAAACACTGCCTAAGTAACAGGATGATCTTTGTGAGGATTTTAAAAACTATAAGCCTCACTTGCCTCATATGTAAATTAAGGATAATAATGGTTAATTTGTAGTGAAAAGCAGATGTAAGTGGTAGTGATAACAGCAATACAACATGCAAACAATAAAAGTCATCTATTGGATGCCTTAAAAATGCGCCAAGCACAATGCCAAGCACTTAGCAATATTATCACACTGTATCTTTTTGAGAAGATGCAATGCAGCATAGCATGATTCGGATACGTACTTGACTGGTAGTCAGGTACAGGCATCCCCCACTTTTTGAAAGTTTGCTTACACCATGTTGCTTTTATGAAACACCTACATTGGTACCTGTTTTTGCTAACCAAAAGAAATCTGAAGAGGATTTTTGCTTTTACGAAAAAAGGCAAAAAGCAAAAATTGCATTCAGTGTTTGTTGTGTAGCAGTCCCTTGTAGAGGCAGCTAAACCCCCAGCAGGGGGAATGGCCCCACCAGCTCCTTCCCAGGGAACGCCACTCAGCATCTCAGCATCAAGCCACCATAGCTTTGAACTGTGTCTGAACATCTGTTCTTTATCTCCTTTTATTTTGGAATCCGTTAGCAAAATATGTCCTAAGGTAATTGCTTCTTCACTTTATGCCATTTTGGCTCAGGAAAGAGCCCCTAGGAAAGCTCTACTTTTGGATAGAGGGGGAAACCTGTATTCCACCAAAAAGAGGGAGATAGTCTGGTTATGCCCTTCCCACACATTTCTTAATTGTTCTTGTCTCTTTTGAATCTATCAGATGGCATAGTTGGACCAAAATTCTAACTGCTGTGAAATTATATTACCTATATGTTTAACGTTTAGAGCATGTTAAGTAAACTCAACGTACACACATAAATCAGCAACTACTAAGTGCCAACTAACTTAATAAACAGCCCTTGCTTTCAAGGGACAAATAATTATAACAGCATAAGAGTTCCTGGAGGAAGTTACACTAAATTAGGCTTTGAAGAATAAATAGGCACATTTCAGGCAAGGATAACCTTTGTGTAAATGATTTTTGGAGATAGGAAAAACACTTATTCTGAAAAATATGAGAAACTCTTTTGTTAAGGAAGCACAGGATGTAGGGAGTAGGATAGAAGTATCAAAAATTAAGGCCTGAAAATAGGTTGAGGTCAAATAGGGTCACAAATTTTAAAAATTGAAGTATTAAGACTAGACTCCACCTCTCTTGGTAAGCTTATTTCCTATGAAACACCTATATCAACACCTTGCTTGGTTTGCAGAAGATAAAATATGAATTGGTCTGGATCGTTACTCGTCAGAATGTTCAGGGGTGGGCCCCACCTGATTTGTGTGGGGATGAGGTAGGTGCAGTGTTGAGACAGTACAGCTTTAATTCTCTGTGCACCATTAGCATGGGAGATTGCTCCCTCTGACATTATTATGAGCCATGAAGTTCTCAGATTTTACTACTCCAAATGAATCAAGCCATTTTCCAAAATGAATTATGGATCATAAACCCTGGGGGTGGCTATAGTGTTGCATTTTCATGAAATCCATATCCTGGGTGGACATTTATTGAGCACATAACTATTATGAAGTATTAGCTGCAGAGCAAGTGCAGCTCCTGGTTGACTCAGCAGGAGAGAAGTTTAACATGTTCATGTCTGAGTGCTGTATTCCGATCTTCTCTAGACACCCATACACATAGGGCTTGGAACTTTAGTTACTCCTCTCGGATGTGACCAGGATGAGACCAAGGCCCAGTAAAAGGCTGTTCCTATCATCTTTGGGCTGAAAAAAACCAACAGATGCTGAATGGGATACATTTTTGAAGATAAAATTATGAGCTAAATAGAATGACTTCATTCTCAACAACCTCCTCCACATAGACCATCTGCTATAGACTGAATGTTTGTATTCACCAAAATTCATATGAACTCTAATCCCTGTGGGATAGCATCTGGAGGCAAGGCCTTCCTTTGGGAAGTGATAAGATCATCCTTCCTTTGGGAAGTGATAAGATCATAATGGGATTGCTGTCTTTATAAAGGAGACCTCAGAGAGCTCTCTTATCCCTTCTGCCAAGTGAGGTTACAGGGAGAAGACTGGCCAGCCTTCAGAAGTGTGAGAAATAAACATTTGTTGTTTAAGCCACTCAGTTTATGGTATTTTTGTTATAGCAGCTCAAACAGATTAATACACTATCTTTCTTCCATACTTCCTGCAAATGATAAGAGAGAGAGAGAGAGAGAGAGAGAGAGGGAGGCAGAGATATTTGAAGATTCTACTCTGTTGACTTTGAAGGTGGAGAAAGGGACCATGAGCCAAGGAATGTGAGCCACATCTGAAAGCTGGGAAAAGCAAGGAAATGGATTCTCCCCTGGAGCTTCCAGGAGCATAGCCCTGCCAACGCATTTTATACTTCTGACCTCCAGAGCTGGAAATAATGAATTTCTGTTATTTTAAGTCGCCAAATTTGTGGTTATTTGTTATAACAGCAAAGTTCTTACATATATCAGTAAAGGATGTGCATATTTTCAAATATGAAAAAGAAAAGGGAAACGCAGTCCCCAGTGTATGGGGGCCTTTACGAGGGCTCTGAATAGGCTCCTTTGGCAGCACCAGCCTCTGGCTTCTCATGCTGTGTTCTAAAACGTGCAATACATATCCTCATTGCAAAGAGTCAATCAATTTGGCAAATCTATAAAAGCAAAAGTCAAAGTTATATTGCCCCAGTTTCTTATATTTCTCAGGGATACCCATGGTTATAAATATAGAATTAGATTCCAGTGTTCACCATTAATCTCATTTATCTTAATGTCCCATTCTTGCACTTGTTGGGGAAATATAATTTAAAAAATTTCCAACCCAAAAACCTGTCCACAAGAGTAGAAGAGAAAGAAAATAATTTTAATATTAAAAAAGCATTAAACTGGAATGTAATCCACTAAGAGATTGTAAAGATTGAAAGAAATTTCATCCTTTTGTATAGCCAGCCAGATACATCCACTAGGAGGTCCCATACATGTTCTCAAGAACAATAATAACTAGTCCTCAAGTAAGAGGACGTGATAGCACCATTGGTCACACACAGTTCATTCTAACTTCACTTGGCAGTGGAGTAACTATGTGTGTTAGCTAATCGGCTTTATCTAAAGAAAAGTACACCTCTCATACCTTTATGAGAGAGAATTTTGCAGCTTGGAGCTAGGCTCCAGGAAATTAGAAGTTAGGCCTCTACCCTGTCCCAGGAACTGGGAGACTTATAATCTTCCTTGATGATTGCATTTCAAAGAAATAGTCCCCAGGTCCTTGAGAAGGACATTCTTGGGTTGTAACTCAGACTAGAGTTTTATTTAGCTTTTGAAAAGGTTTACATACATTTCAAAGAGACAGAGAAGGAACCTGCAATTATGTTTTCTAATGTTTTCTAAGGTAAATGCTCTAAGAAAAGGGGTGGGGGGAGGGATATCTCTTCCTATATTTTCAAAAGGGAGAACTAAGACTTTTTAAATTGTATCTGCCCTTGTCCACTCTTATCTTGATTCATTCCTCAGTTGTCAGAGGGTAAGTCTATGCTTCAGTTTCCTCATTTACAAAGCAAATAAATTAATTTAATAAAAACAAATATGTATAAAACTCAGAATAAGTGCCTGATACATAATATGACAATGTAAGTGATTGCTAACAATTCCTTTCCATACTGCATTGGCTTTACCTCTCCATTATCTTTATCTTCCATCTTTATTAATTGAATTAGTGTCATTTAAAAAATGTTAGTCCACTCAGCGTGATTTTGAATTTTCCTGGTGACAAAGACTGTCTCCTTGACCAAACTTTAGTCAGGTTTCTCGAAGCCTTCTTCTTACTAGGCCTCAACCTTGGGCCTTGTCGTCAGACCAGCATAGGCCAGTTTTAGCAAGAATCCTAGGAAGTCGTCAGCAGGAATTGTTACCCTCAATAGCTGATCAATAACTGATCAAATTCTTCATCCCACCATCCCTCTTATCACCTGGTCTGCCTTCAGAAAGAATCCTGTCAGGTTGGTTTAGCAAGAACCCCCCTACCCTTGATGTCTTTTCTTAAAATTTTCCATCCACTGCCCTCCTCAGCCTGATCCTTGGCTATGAATCCTCACTTGTTCTTGTATTTGCAGTTGAGCCCAGTTTTATACTGAGGTCTCTTTTCCTCTATTGCAATAGTTTCTCAACTACTGTTTTTATCCCTTTAACTACTCTCCAGCCCTGGTTTTCTTTGATATTAGCTACACTCAGCTGTACATGTGAAGGCCAAGAAGAGGCAAAGTTGGACTTGACCAGCGTCAAAAATTAACCTACATGAGTCTGAAAAAGGGAAAAGGGCAGGGAATTGAAAGTGTATTAAAAAGTGTGATTGTAATGAAGGACCATCAAATTCAAGGTCTGAATACAGAGTAAACTAAGGACCCGGTAAAATGAAGGACAGTGGAAATGTAGTGGGATCACTGGAATAAAGGTTTCTTCAAGGTCAAATTATTGTTTCAGTCAAACTAGAAGAGTGAGAGAGCAAGGACAGTGAGAGCCTTAACGGAATAATAGAAGTGAGGCAGTTTTACTAACAAGGTCTGGAGTGACCACGGGCACGGATAGCTTGAGTTAGGTGCAGAACAAGATCATGAACTTGGAAGCCAAGGTATTAAAATAGTTGCAGTGGGGATACTAAAATCACTGTGAATTATTAACAAGAGCAGACTTGGAGAAGGGACCATTGGCAGGTGCTAAATGTCCAAGGAATTGAAAACGCACCTCAGATATTGACACGGCTGTAATATTTGCAACACACGCATAAATGGCTGGGACAAAGACGGGTAGTGAGTGAAATGATTTGTAACTTCAGAGTCTTTTTCAGGGGAGAGAGAATGTTCTGAAATTGGCAATAGAAGGGAATAAATCACCTGGCCTTCTTGCAAGATCAAAGCTACAGGAGAAGTGAAGTCCTGAGGGGTGATCCAGGTCTTCGGTAAAAGTAGAAAGGAAAAGGGCATGGCATTTGCTGGTTATGATTGGTGCATTCCAGAGGACTCATGAGAAAGTTGTGGGGAATTGGGCAGTGGTAGGAGATGGATTTAATTTGTGGGTGCACACCTATATGTAGATTAAATGACTGAATGAATGAATCAACAAGGAAGTACCTCCCTCTTCCACCTCCTCTAAGAATGAGCTCTGGCTTTTCCACAGATGTGACTTGTTAGTGTGACAGGTAAGGGAGCTGGAAGCGCATTTATTCTATCCGCTCTCCAGACCAGCATCTCCACTCAGAATTTAACTGTTTTCCCTGCGGCAAGGAGGAAGCTGTCTCCCAGATAATTACCACGTGTTAACACTGAAGCGGAACCCCCATTTCACTGCTGAATGCAATCATTGCTCCCAGTATCACTGTAATGATAGCCCCCTCCCTGGCCTTCTGCCTTTAAGCTTGGAGTTAGAATCTCAATTGCTATGGATAAAATTTAACATGGCACAAAATATCGCAGAAGAGAAATGAGACCATAAAATGCACCTTTTGGTGGTGAATTATTGTAGTACTGGGCAGTATTTCCTTGGAGACAGGTCATTAACAGCCTGCTGCACCTGGGCTGTTGTTCTGCTGATTGTTGGCCTGTAGGCGGATGTGGGCAAGTTGTGCAAAGTTGAACTTTGAGACGTGCCCAGGGGGAGTTGTCTCGAGGCTACACATTTTGCAAACATCTATTGAGCACATATCAAGCTGCACTGAGCACTGGGGCAGATCCAAAGATAAATGAGATGCAGTTCCTTCTCTCACAGTCTAGCTGTGAAGACAGACTGCTCGAAGGGTTGTAATGGTGGCAGCAGTAATAATAATAAAAGTAAATAGCAATATCTATTATTCATTGAGCGCTTGCTAGATGCGAGGCGATGAGCTATGTTTTTCACATACCATGTGTCAACATATTATCCTAGCTTTGCAAGATTGGCTTGTAATAGATTCCATGGCCCTCCAGGAAGCCAGACACTTACTTTTGGAAGGGGATGCAAAAGATCCCTTACATCTCTTTACTTAAGGTGGCAGTTAGTCTAGTTATGGAAGAGAATGTTTGGGGAAAAAACCGTGTGACTGGTAGAAGAGGTAGAAGGAAGGGCTTGAGGACTCTGGAGAGGGTAAGTACAGATAAAGGAAGACTTGCATCCACAGGAGAAATATGTGACATTGCAGAAAAGTGAAAATAAATCACCTGTGAATTTATGGAGCCCACTTGAGGGACTACAGGGATTCTCAGAGCTGCATACTCGAGGGAATGTGCTAGAAGAAGCAGCAGCTGAGAGTGGTTTAAAAGAGGGAGACCTGCTTACAGAAATTAATTTTTGAATTTGTACCTTGTAGGGAAACAACTTTACATTTTTCTTCATAGGCTGGGATGTTATCACTGCTCTAAAATGTCTTTAAGGATATGCAGATTATCATGGATATCCTCTTAAGATTATTAAATTGGTTTGTATCCTCTGATGGTCATGTTAAAAATAACTAGTATATGTTAAGCGTTTACCATCCGTGAGGTACTTTTGAAAGCATGTCCTTACAAAGCCTCAGTTAATTCTTAAAATTACCTCTGCAGTATATAATAGTATAATATATACTATTATATATATTTTTTAAAAGTTGAAGGAACAGAAGCTGGGAGAAAAAGGTTTGATAGTTTTCTTAAAGTCCCTCTTTCTTCCACCCTGAATTGGAAGGACCCTTATGAAGGGTATCACCATGGCCCTGCATCACTCTGACCCTCTGCTTCCATCCTTACATCTTCTCTGAATCTGACACCCCTGCCTCCCTCTTATAACAACCTCTGTAATTACAATGTGCCAACCTGGTAGTCCAGGATAAGCTCCGCTTCTTAAAATCCTTAACTTAATCACATATGCAGAGTCCATTTGCCGGGTAAGGGAACATACACACAGGTTCCAGGGATTAGGAGACGGGCATTTTTAGGGGACCATCATTCTGCCTATTACAGTGTCAAAACTTGTAAATGGAACTAGATAATTTTTTTTTTTTTTTTTTACTAGCCAGATCACTGTGATTCACTCATTCATGCAGCAGCTATGAATTTAGTGACTTGGTAACTGTTGTATGTCAGGCATTCTTGGTGTTTGGGTCCTCCTGAAGGAATGGCCAGTAGAAGTTCTGCCTTTGTTAATAAATATCCTCCTCTTCCTTCCCTCCAATTAGATTTTCTCCCTAGAGATCTTGACTAGTGATTTGAAGACAGACACTTAGAGTTTATAGAGCTGACATCTTGATGATAACTCCAAGAGAGAAGATTCGTAATGTCCTGTTCTTTGTTCTTTTTTCATTCCTGCCCTTCCAGAGGGTAACTCAGCACTATTTTCTACCGGAGGAGTTATGTAATTTCCTCCCTAGCAAAAGTGTTTCTTTCTTTTTTTTTTTTTTTTTACTTAGCTAGAGTCAGTCTCCATCACTGTTGCCCAAAAGAGCATACCATATCCTTGGATTCTAACCAGTTTATCAATTGCAAGAGCCTGATATGTATATATATTTTCATGAAGAGTTATCTCAGATTTCAACATCATATACAACACTTTTAATCTTTTTTATTCACTTAAAATGCATAAACAGCATGTGGCATTTTAATGTAAAATATACAAGTAAACTAAAATAATCTCATTTTTTTTAACATCTTTATTGGAGTCTAATTGCTTTACAGTGTTGTGTTACTTTCTGCTGTATAACAAAGTGAATTAGCTGTATGCATACATATACCCCCATGTACCCTCCTTCTAGCATCTCCTGCCCACTCTCCTTATCCCACCCCTCTAGGTGGTCGCAAAGCACCAAGCTGATGTCCCTGTGCTATGCAGCTGCTTCCCACTAGCTATCTATTTTACATTTGGTAGTATATATAAGTCCATGCCACTCTCTCACTTTGTCCCAGCTTACCCTTCCCCTCCCCATGTCCTAAAGTCCATTCTCTACGTCTGTGTCGTTATTCCTGTCCTGCCCTTAGGTTCTTCAGAACGATTTTTTTTTTAGATTCCACATATATGTGTTAGCATACGGTATTTGTTTTACTCTTTCTGACTTAACTTCACTCTGTATGACAGACTCTAGGTCCATCTACCTCACTAAAAATAACTCAATTTTGTTTCTTTTTATGGCTGAGTATTATTCCATTGTATACATGTGCCACATCTTCTTTATCCATTCATCTGTCGATGGACACTTAGGTTGCTTCCGTGTCCTGGCTATTGTAAATAGTGCCACGATGAACATTGGGGTACATGACTTTTTTAATTATGGTTTTCCCAGGGTATATGCCCAGTAGTGGGATTGCTACATATGATAGTTCTATTTTTATTTTTTTAAGGAACCTTCATACTGTTCGCCATAGTGGCTGTATCAATTTACATTCCCACCAACAGTGCAAGAGGGTTCCCTTTTCTCCACACCCTCTCCAATATTTATTGTTTGTAGATTCTTTGATGATGGCCATTCTGACTGGTGTGAGGTGATACCTCATTGTAGTTTTTTGTTTTTTGTTTTTTTTAAAGAGATTGGAGTTTGTTTATTTATTTATTTATTTATGGCTGTGTTGGGTCTTCGTTTCTGTGCGAGGGCTTTCTCTAGTTGCGGCAAGCGGGGGCCACTCTTCATCGCGATGCGCGGGCCTCTCACTACCGCGGCCTCTCTTGTTGCGGAGCACAAGCTCCAGACGCGCAGGCTCAGTAGTTGTAGCTCAGGGGCCTAGTTGCTCCGCGGCATGTGGGATCTTCCCAGACCAGGGCTCGAACCCGTGTCCCCTGCATTGGCAGGCAGATTCTCAACCACTGCGCCACCAGGGAAGCCCCAATCTCATTCTTAATAATGACAATTACGTTTTTTAAAAAAGTAACCTTGGATATGTCAGACTTTTTCAGTAGTTTTTGCTTTAGCATTTAGTGATAAAATACATACTTAAAATAATAAACAGATAATTTTCTTAAATGTTGTAACTTAAGAAATTAGCATGAGGAAACAAAGTGTATGCATTAGTTATCTATTGGTGCATTAAAAACTACTACAAAACTTAGCAGCTTAAAGCAGCACATGGGTATCATCTCAGTGTCTGGATCAAGATTTCAGGCAGGGCTTAGCCGGACATCTGCCTCAGGATCTCTCACAGGGCTGCGGTGAAGGTGCTGACCAGGGATGTTATCCCATCTTAATACTCCACTGGGAAATGGCCCACTTTCATGCTTGTTTGGTTCAGTTCCTTTCAAATTGTTGGACTGAGGGCCCCAGTTTCTTGCTGGCCATTGAATGGAGCTGCTTTCGGTTCCTTTCATGTAGGCACAGTTCATAACATGCAACTTGATTCATCTCTTGCAGTCTTATCATGAAAGTTGCATCCTATCAGTGTTAAGGTATTGAGTTGGTTAGGAGCAAATTACTGAAGGGAAGGGGATCATACATATCTGTAAACACCAGGAGGCAGGGATCATTAGGGCCTATTTTAGAAGCTGTTTATACATAACTAGCTTGGCAGAACAGTGATTAGTGCCTTGTAATTCTCAGTGCCAAGTGTCCTTAACACGCTCCCCTGGTTGTGTGCATTCTCTTTCCAGCCATGGACTGGACTTGAGTTACTCTCGTGTCTCTGAAACTTACCTAACCTTGAAAAAGTAATTTACTATCTGGACTCACTGTCTTTAGCTATACAAACAAAGGGATTTGACTTGACTCCTTTTTCCTAACAGTATTAAATCTTCAGATCATTAGACTATCTAAATTGTCTGTCTCATTCTCAGAATATCCACAGTGTTAACTTCATCATCGCTTTCAAATCTTTGTCCACCTAGCTCCCTCTCAGTGAGGCCTACCTGTTTAAATTTCAGCGTAATCCTCTCCATGTGTTTAGGTCTGTGCATGTTTCCATAGCACTTATCATTTTAGTATATTATATAATTTACATGTACAAAATATTTATTGTATCTCTCCACCACTAGGATATAAGCTTCCCATAGACAGGGATTTGTGTCAGTTTTGCTTGCTAATATATCCCAAGTGCTTACATAGCAGCCTTTTAATAAAAAACTATTAAATTACATCTGTAAATTATTTTATAGAAAAAAAGAACACAAGGAGCTATACTAAATTATAATTACTGGATACCGCTTTGTGAATAATTGATTTTTAAAATTTTGTTTTTAAACTTGTTTAAACTTTCTAAAAGCCTTATATAAGTATTCATTTAAAAAGTAACAAAACATATTTTAAAACTGCAAATCAAATAAATTAGAGGGTTTATGTTTTCATTGCATATGTGTCAGAATCTGAGTTGGAAATGTCCACCCTAAAAAGAAGAAATAAAGAATGAGTTTTGAGTTCATTAGCACTTCTAATTTTAGCTTGTCAGAGTGAGCTATAGATAATATAGTCTAAAAAAACCAAACACTTAGTTGGGGTCATTATAGAATGAATGCATCCTCTCATATTTGTAGATTTATACTTGAGGTTTAAAGAGAGACTAAAGTGAGGGAAAAAAAAACACTTTTCATCTAAAATCTATATTGTCTAAAATTATCCAAATTCATTTATTTAAATTATCTAAATCAATTTTGAAAATTAAAATTTAGATATTCAGTATATGAAAGTATTGCTAAAGAACCATTAAAAATTTTTTTGACAGATCTTCCTATACAGATATATTCAATATTTATTAAACACCTGTCATTGGCAAGTTATTGTTCTGAAAGCTGATTGCTTAGGTTTCTTGGAGAAGGAGGAGCAGAGACAATCTCAGTGACCCCGACCTTGTTTTAATATCGAGATGAGACACATATGGAAACAATACCCAGTCATCCTCTAATAGAGGATCAAACTGTGCACAGTGGAAGGAGGGGAGGAAAGATCACTTCCAACTGAGGGCATGGAAGCAAACTCCCCTCAGGTTTTGTCTCCTCTGTTCTGCTGCCTGGTCTAATCAAACTGGTGTAAGTTTCTTGTTAACCTACGTAGCACCACTTTTCACAAAAACTCTCAGAACTTCACAAAAACTTAGCTTATAAAACATCACCTGAAAGCTTCCCACTGCAGGTAGGTTAGTTTGCGACATAAAAAATATTCCAGGTTGAGTACAACCAGAAACAGTGGATCATATATAAAAATCATCCATTTAAAAATACTGGAGAGCTATATAATATAAGCAATGACTGACTAAGTGAACCAAAATTTTGGACAGAGTTACTTTTCCCTGGGTACATTTTCTAATGCTAGCTGTGGAGGAAGCAGGAAAGTGGGTGTCCAGGACTTCATCAGCAAGGGCGGCTTCTTTAGGACAGAGAAAGGAGCAGAAAACTTGGCAGTGGCTCTGGGCTGCTATGACAGCATTCTAAGCTTGAGGAGCTAAAACACAAGGCTGATTTCCAATTCAAGACATTCTTCCCACGCTGATAGGGGAGACCCTAGTGACCCTTTCAGTTTAAAGTCCTAGAAGGTTATGCTCCAGGATTAGGGACAGACCAGAGGTAGACAGAGTTTTACCAAAACTGCAGATCGGCTTCTACCAACTCAATCACCAATCAGATGAAGGTATCAGATCCTCTATTCTGTCTTCCCAGTGTTGGAAAGTGTGGGTGCTCACTGGTGATTTTGTTATCTCCATCTCTCTCTATTTTTTTCGTACCTGATGGTTAACATTAGTTCAGAAAAATTAATAGTTTGACAATAGGTAAGATCATGTGGCTAAAGATAAAAATAAAACTCATGGACAAAATGAATCACAAGCAATCCAGTTATTGATGTTGACAAAGACTTTGCAAAACTATAATTACTGTGTTTAGAAATACAGAGGGAAGAGATCAGAGTTTTGTGAGAGAAATTGAATCTTAAAATAATAGTAATATAGAAAATTTGGTACAGAAAAAGCAATAACTGAAATTAAATATTGGTGGAAAAGTTTGATACTAGACCCATCAGGAGGAAGGAAAGTGAACTGAAGAAACATCCAAACTGTGATATAGAAATGGGAAATAATAATAACTAAATACAAATAACAAATAAATACAACTAAACCCAAATAATGTAAGTGTATCTATCAAACATATTGTTTGGTGCAAGAAGCCAGACAAAAAGAATATATTCCATTGATATAAAGTTCAAAATGGACAAAGTTAATTTTGGTGGTGAAAAAAGCCAGGCTACGTATTACTTTTGTCTGGGCGATGGGAGGTAGGTGACAATTGAAATAGGATGACAGGCAGACTTCTGAGGGACCTGTCACATTCTGTTTCTTTGTATGGATGCTCCTTACATAACTGTATTTCTGAAAATATGTTTAGCTGTACACTTATGATTTATGCACCTTTCTACATATATGTATGTTACGCTTCAGTTTAAAAAGTTCACTTTAAAAAATTAAATGCAGTATTGGATTTGAACTACAAAGCCTTCTGTGGCTGTTACTTTGATTTGGTGGATTCGATTTAACACATGAAGAATCTGAGAGCCACAGATGTTAAGTGACCTTATCAAGAGGGACAATAGCATTGATCCCATTAAGGGTCACTGACCCTCTGTGATACAGGTTTGAACCTGATTTTCCAGGACCTCAGGCTTTTCCTTTTCAAGATGGCCTCCCACACTACCTATACCCTCTAGTCAAAGTGATAGAAAAGGAGCGTCCAGGGAGGGAACAGTGGACCATTTGGGGTTAGCAGCTGGTGTCGGGGAAAAGAAAGTATACCTTCCACATTACCAGGGCTCACATTTTTGATTACTAAATGGAATGTCAACTTGAGTACTGAACTCTGCTCTATCTCCTCGATTGTTTTTAGCTTTGGCCTGTAGCTTCACTAATAAGCCCTTGCATTTATATCAAGATTCATCACTAAAACATTCTTTAAAAATAAGTTAATTCATATGATCCCCAAAACAACCTTCTAACATACGTATTTTTAACTAATTGTTCCAGATTAAGGAATACAATATTATTTCTCATTTTCCTCTGCCCAAACCCTTCTTTACACCATCTACGGTGGAAGTGTTAGCAATGGGAGGTGGGGAGATGAACCTGTCTGACTGAGAAATATAGATGTATATTTTATAAAACATTTGAGTCAGAACAAAAGATTTGTTAGTTCATTCATTCATCAGTTTATTACAATAATGTATATAATGAGTGAATGGATTCCAGGTCCTGTTTAAATGAATAAGCATAGTTTGAGTGTCCAGAAAGATCTAATCTAATGATAAAAATATATCAAATAAGGAGCTGGGAACCACTGTATGAAGTACTGCTTTGGAAGTATGAGATAAGCAAGCCCATCTGTTCTGAGAATTGGAAGAAGGGTGAGAAGATATTTTTTTCAGCTTCATTCACTTTATTTTTCTCATATAAAACTATGTGGCGGCCACAGCTGGAGCCTGGGTCCTCTGCACGGAAACTCTGGTGTAGGTCTTTACCAGATGGTCAGTAAATTCCTGATAGGGGATCTGGTGAACACCATGTCTTCCCGGAGATCAGCAGTGAGATAGCTGTAGGTCTTGGAAATGGCATCAAAAGTGGCCTTGGCGAAGTTGCCCAGGATGGCGGTGCAGCCCCTGGCAGAGGTGCAGCCGTCATCAATACCAGCCGTCAGCAGCAGCTTCTTGGGCACAGGGGCTGAGACAATGCCAGGGCCTCTGGGGCCAGGATGAGGTGCACTAGCACAGAGCCACAGCGGCCAGTACCTTGCAAGGGAGGGCACGGGGATGATGGAGAGCTTGGCCAGAATGATGGCTGCACGGAAGGCAGTGGTTACCTCCGTGGAGCGCCTGACCTGGTCTGCTGGCCAGCACAGGTCTGCTTTTGCACAGGCATAATGGGAAGATTTTTTTAAAAGTCACAGAGGAGGTAACATTTGAGCTGAACCTGAAAAATGGGCAGGAGTCACCAGAGCAGAAGTGGAGAAAGGGATCCCAACCTGAGTGGCTGTTTGGGTGTCATCCAGCATCAATGTAGTTCCAGGTACTTCCACAAGCTCCTGCCAATACCATGTTCTTACCCTGCTGGGAACAGAGAAGTCAGGGAATTTGGATGAAAATTTCTAATGGAATTTTGTTATCCTATGCAGAGAAGACCTAAAACAAACCATTATTAATATTAATAAGCTTTCTTTTGTTATCAATTTTGCTATTTACGATCAAAGCTTTGCCATTAAACATAATTAAGGCTTGAGAAACATTTATTAAATAATATTCTTTGAACTTACATAATTCAAATGATGAACATAATAAACCACACCATTAATAATACTGTCTTATTATCTTCATTCTGCGTTTGTTTGTGGGAGACAAATTTGCATTTGTTTGCGAGAGACACATTAGTAATGTGCCAGTGCACTTTATCATGGTGTGACTCATCTTGTCTGGGGCCACACTTTTTTCATCTTCTTATTTCTGATCCACGTTCAGTTGTTGGAGCTTGCTGTGGTTGTGTCCTTTAATGTACTTCTGTACAATCTACTACTTCTTCCTAATTCCCATCCCTCCTGCTCCACCTCCCTTCAACTGCTAAACTTATATCATCTTAAAGCTCAGTTCAAAAGCAACCTCTCAGACCCTCCTCTCACCCCTAACCAGTCTCCTGCTCACTGTGGTCCTGCAGGACTTGTGCCTGAATGCCCTTGGAATGGAGAGATTCTCTAGCTCCCCCATCGTCTGTGTGGATAGGCCCTTGACCCAGGAGAAACCTCCCTTGGATACACTTGTTGATGCATGATGCACGCATACACACAAACTCAGCTAATCAGAGATATTCCCTTGGGTTCTCAAATTGGAGGTTGATAGTAGTATCAGTTTCACCTCCTATAATCTTTCTCTAAAGCAGCTGGAAAGAATTAACGTAACCCTTGAAGAGAACAGTAAAAGAGATTCCTGCTCTTTTCCAAGACCCTGGATCCAGTTTTCTCTGAAGACATCCTCATCCCTGCCCTTTAATGTTAACCGATGAATTCCTATTTCTCTCTCACTTTCTCTCTCTCTCTTTCTCTGTCTCTCCTTTTTAGTTAAGTTTTTGTCTCTTCTAATTTAAAAATTATTGACAAGTATAATACTCCATATTAATCATTTATTTTTCTTGCCACTGGACAGTAGAGTGAATGAAGACAATGTCTTGCTTTATCTCTGTACCCCAACACTTGACAAGACACCTGACATCTTAGGCACTCTATAAATAATTGTCAAATAAGAGAATAGAGATCAAACCTCTTTTGTAAGGAGATAGTTGCATAATGCAACATTGTGCCCATCATAAAGAGTCCACATGACTAACATGTTTTAAATGTTATAAGAGATCGATTTTTTTAATTTAAATTTTATTTTATCAGTATATTAGAAATATAGTTGATTTACAATGTTGTGTTAGTTTCAGGTTTACAGCAAAGTGATTCAGTTATACATATTTCTTTTTTAAACACTTTTCCTAAAATTGATGAGACACCTGATAAATGTAATTTTAAAATAGTCAATAAAGGAGAGAAACACTTTCTCTTTAACTCAACCACTCTATCCAGGACCTTTTATACACACACACACACACACACACACACACACAAAGTTTCCTCTATCTATAATATTTCTCCCACCTTGATCACCCAGGCAAACTTGCCTTCAAGTTGTGCTCAAATATAAAGAACTTCTGTCAAGTATTTTATGATACAACCCCCTTTAAATAACACTAGACTTTCTTTTACCTAATCCCCCAAAGCATTTTGACTTTATCTCATTCTGTAGAAATTATTTATTTTCATTTCTACTCCTTCCCTTCCTAGAGGTTAAGCTCTTAAAAGGATGCATATTTAATTTATCTTTGCATCTTCAGCCTCTAATATAATGACTGGCACCTAGTAAGTTATCAGTGAGCATCTGAGGAGAAATCACTTTACAAAGAGTTCTTGCACAAGAACTCATTTGAACAGCACAGAAAACTGGAGGGGTCCATATTATTCTATCAGTTTTGTAGATGACAAATACACTTGTAATAATAGGCCTCCTGTGCCTGTAATAAGAGGCCTGCTTGTTTCTCTAGATCCCTAGTGCATCCTCATTACCTGGCACAGTGTCTGGCATGTAAGGGGTGTCATGGAGGAAGTAATTTTCCTCTACCCTTCTAGGTTCTGACTGGTCTAAGAATTAAATTGACAAGAGGAAGATCAACAAGAGAAAATCAATTAAAAGTTTAGTAACTTGTACATGGGAGAGACCCAGGAAAACTGAGTAAGTCCCAATGTGGCTGAAGCTCTCAGCTTACACACCATCTTTAGCTAAAGACGAGGATGTTGGGAGTAGTCGTTTTGGGACTTCAGAGGGGAGGAAGGCAATTCACGTGGAGATGGACAAACAAATGTTTGGTAAACACATGTTTGCTGGGCCAGGCAGAGACAGTGGGACACAAAGTGGACTCCCCCACCAGACCTACTCCGTATTCTTTGCAGATATCTCTGGTGATAGATCTATTCTGGAAATAGGCCCTTCATCAAAATTCATTTAGGCAGTTAGGGGGAAGGTCAGAGTTTCTGCCTGAGTCTCTTGGGCCCTGTTTTTAACCTGAAATATTTCACCCCATAGAGAGACATTTGGGGGTGGCACATTTTGCTCCCTACAGGGGTCTTTTTATAAATACAAAGTCAGGAGGCTTAGCTACTTTCAGTGGCAGTGCCTTCATCTGAAGTTAGATTTACTCAGCCTCGGTGCTCAGTCCCACCACACTGTCCTGCTGTCTCTCTCACTGGCCACATTGGGAGCAGTTTATGGGGAGAGGTAGTGACTTCATCAATTCTGCATCCCCCATGGTTCTTGCACACACCTTTGAGGTGACTGTTTACCATGAGTCCAGAATTTTGTTGGATGCTTTCATAGTTTGAGTTGTAATCATCATCATAATTCCGTGAAATGTATATTATGTCCTCATTATACACAGAAGAAAATCAAGGCTTAGAAATCTAACATAATTTAGTATGTGTAGGTCCTCACTCTTTTTTATTTTTTAACTGAATGGAAATGAAGTGAATTTAATTGTATATTATTATATAAAACATCTCGAACTCACTTTGCACTGAAAAATCTTAGAACAAATAAATAAACAAAAAGGTTAAGCAAGGTCTGTGTTCAACTGAGCAAAGCCTTTGTGAAAACCTAGCAAAATGATGGCTTCCTTAGTAGGCTTTGCCAATTCCTATCAATACTCGACAGAGAGGAGTTTAAGTAGCTGCTTAAATACCAAATACTTAGAAATGGAAAACAAACAAGGGGAGCAAGGCAAACACCCTGTTTAATTTACCAGAACACAGAGAAACCTTCACTACTCAAGGCAGAGACTAGAACAGTCGCCCCAGGTCACACAGGGCTCCAGTGCAAATTGGCACACAGCCAGGGGAACGTGGAGACGCTGGGCAGGAAATCAGCTCCTGCCACTTCAGTTGTTTCTTTGCTTCTTCCTAGAGATGAAGCTTCCCTCCAAAACATGGGGCCATGTGGTGGATTTCTTCAACCTCCTGTACTCAAGGACAGGAGACAGACATTTTAGAGGAGTGGACCCCTGATACAGGACCATGCGTCCTGCTATGTTCTCATAATTTAGGAGCAGTGCTAGTTTCATGGAGGTGAGGCACATGTAGGGCCCCGTGCTCAGGGGGATCCATGATGGGTTTAGTGTTTGGCTGTGGCTGTACTGAAGTTGTTAAAGATTTTATCTCTGAACTTGTGTGTTTTATTTGTGAGGTCTAGTGGGATGTAGGGGGGGAAAGATAATTTTCTGTCTTCCCCTCTAAGTTCCTGGCTGTGAACCCCTTTTAATGAAAGATAGATTAATAGGAGAAAAAAAAAAACCCAGAAGTTTAATAACATGTATAATTCCTATATACATGGGAGAGACCTAGCAAAACTGAGAAACTGTGCAGAATGGCCCAAGCCATCACCTTAAATACCATCTCCAGCTAAAGACAAGAAGATGCTGAGAGAGGGAAGCCTGCTATGGAAGGTTACCAGGCAAAGCACAGTAAGCAAGGGTAGGGTTGTTATGAGGAGTTAAGTCAGTTGTCTTCTCCACTGTAAGAATTTCTAGAGATTTAGTCATCCTCCTCTTCCTGTTACAGAGAGGGACACCCCCTGACAAATGCAGATTTCCCTTATAAATGTAATTTTCCCTTACAAAAGAGTAACTTCTACTTGGTTTTCAGAGCTTCTCCTGTGTTTGCTCTTTCTTAAAAATAATCAGCTCAAGGTAATCCTTACACCATAGAGCCATATTTGGGGGTGGCAAAATCTGCTCTCCTTCAGGGACAAGGGGCAAACTTCTTGCTACCCCTTTCTAGATAGTGCTCCCAGTGTCCTTCGAGCACAGAGTCCTGGTCCCATGGTGTGGTGGAGTTAAGCAAGACTCAGGGCAAGTACAAAGTAAGCATTTTACATCTATGATTAATTGGGGTGGTGACAGCTCCAAGAAGCCACACTTTTCATTCAAACCCAAACTTGCAGAAAGAAACAGTGATGTTCTAAGAAAACTGAGTGACTAAGAAATTGATTTTCCTTCCTTCCCCCTGCCACTCTCCCAGGGCTGTCTTTCCTGCTTCTTGAAGTCTTCCAATAAAACTGTCTGTTCACTTGTCCCTATTTTAGGTTCTCCTTTGGAAAAATCCAAATTTTGAACACTTTTTATTTATTGTCCTTCTTAAATTAATTCTCAAGGATTTTTATATGTTAGCAGGTATCATGTTAACTGAAAGTCATCATTTTCATGTTTCCTATTTCTCTGATACAGCTCTGCATAGTTTTATTGGTAATGGGCATTCTTGTTTGTTCCTGAATTTAATATAAATATTTACATTCTTTCATTATGAATAATGATGTTTGCTACAGATTTCTGACAGATTCTTTAATAGGGAGCACATTTAAATTTTATCAAAAACTTTCTCATTTTTTTCTTTTTCCATTAATCATTTTCATCCTTTGTTCCATCATATGTTCTTGCCATATGGCTCCACAGGCTTCACACGTTCTCCATTTAGTCCAGCTTGGCTTTGGCTCTACATGGAGCCACCCAGACCCTTCCTGCATGCATCCCTCATGGTTCACCCTGGAAGTGCACGTGTGCTCACAAACACCCGCACCCACAGATCTCTATTTGCTTATGGCTTTGATTCATGTTCTCTCATCTCAGGCTATCACCAAACAGCAGAAACAATTTAGATAACAGTTCCAAATGTGAAGCTATTCTGCTCTAGGGCCACAGTGGCTACCTCTGTTCTCTGACACCATATTGCCTATGCTTTGACCTTCTGGCGTCTCTCTAAATCTTAGCGTGAAGTTGGCTTCCTCACCCTTACTTAACCAGGGATGGACTTGCCTGTTTCCTCATCCTTACAGGCTAAGAGTCTTTGTTCCCCATCTTTTGTGTACCCCTGCTTTTCAAACAACCTTATAACACAATCTCTATTTTTGATTGTGGAGAACGTCCTCAGCATTCTACAAGCCCCCTACACCAAAAGCCTTAGAATGATCCTTAGCTCTTCCTTTGTTCTTCATATCTGACACTACCATTTGTTAGCAATTCTACTTTAAAAATCTATCATAGACATAGTCTTCGTTCTTTATTCTCACCTGACCTGACTAGTCCAGGCCCTGATCATCGCTCGCTCAGAGAGAAGAGACACCGCACATTTCTTCTATACCCACACTGTCTTCTCCCAGTGGTTTCCCCACAGTTCCCTGTATTGCCCAACCTCACCTTTGCTCAAACATTTCCATTCACTCTCCAAGGTCAACTGGATAAATTCCAAACCACTCCCCTTGGCATAAGAGATTCCTTACGGATCTTTCTATATACCCAGCCACAAATTTTGCCACTTTTATTACGTATTAGAACATGTGAAGCATTTGAGTATGAGATGGTTTGACATGTCATTTGAAGTTGTAACTAGTCAGTAAAATCATGACATAGACGTCGTGATCCTATAGCCCATCTTCAATTATCCTGTTAAAGTGTCTTAATAGGAAATGATTACAGAATTCCAGATGTCCATTGAACACCCCAGAGTTAAGTAAGTCATAAAAATGTGTGCGAAATACCTGCCATTTTTTTTGTTTCCTTCTTTGTCATTTTTTACCTTTCGATTTGGACACTTTGAGTTATGTAAAATAATTCACAACATTTCCCCCACCATATCAATCAGGCAAATCATTTGGCGTTTACAGTTAGTTTAAGCTCCTAATTACTTTTTTCTTTAAAATGTGAGAAAAAGTCCTATCTTCTTTTGTCTGTGTTTTTCTATACCAATGGTTGTCCCTTTAACTATGCATTAGAATTATTTGTGAGCTTCTGTGGTTAGAACACAGTTCTAACCAGCAGACTAATTTAATCAGATTATCTGGTGTAAGATCTGGACATTCTGAAATATGTATTTTTTTAAAAAATATGTATTTTTAAAATTCAAATTTCGTAATCCTGGTTTAAAAAAAAAATACTGGTTATGCTTTCTGTTTTCTCTTTTGGAAAATGGCTGCACCATGTGTACCTGCTATTTGGTGACATCATTAGCTGTCTAACCATACCTGTGATGGAAAAAGCTTCTGAGCATCTAACATGCTGCTTGTTATTATTCTAATTATTTGTTCTGACTCTCCCTTGACTGGCTGATTTAAGAAACATTAAAAATTCTAAGATATGCCAGGAGAAATCATTTTAACATTTTTATATCAGATTGTCCTCAGTTTCCCCCTTTTCCCTGTGAATCTTATAAATACAAATAGAATGTCAAGTTCTCTGCAGAAGAAAATAAAGCCGTTGAGATTTTATTGGTGGAATTTAGCAAACAGCATTCCTCATATTTCTTCAGCCTAATTCTTGGTTACCAAATGAAACCACTAACACCATTTCTGCATGGGATGTTGGGGGCCTTGGGGTTCTGTTAGATTCACTGTTTTGGAATTAAGACAAGGTATAAAAGCAAGTGAGTGGCTATTATTTTATAGTCTAATGGCTGACAGAAGCCTCTGAAAAAAATCCATGTTCAGCTAAGCACCCATACTTCCACCTCTGCTTCACTCTGTTTTGGATGTATAAAATACATCCCAGGAAGAAATAAGCCTTGTTAAAATAGTATATGATGAGAAGTCTGTTTACCTAGTTTCCTTCATCCCGCATCAAAGCTCATCTGAGATAGGCAGATAATATAGACACAGACTAGATATCAATCTATAACAGCACTTGAAGTAGAGTTTTTCACTTCCAGATTTTATAAGAATAATAGAATGCACAATAAAGAATGGCTGAACATTTACTATGGAATACAAGGTATGCACATTTTCATTAAATGTTAACATCATCATAAATGTGTTCAATAAACAAGAAACAGTAAAGAATGTGTTTATAAAGTAAACTTTCAAATGGTGTTTAAGTAACTTCTAAAAGAAAAAGAAGAATTAAGAAAACAAAATTTCAAAATCTTTTTCCTTCACATTCTGCAATTTCTCCTTTGCCTCTAATGCTGGTCTACCCGGGAAAGTAATTTACTTTTCCCGGGAGCATATCTTCCATCACTTCTTCTACACTTGTTCAAGTCTGAGTAACTAAGGAGGGTGGCAAGGCTTATTTCTCCTGGAATTTATTATTCTTAATAAACTATGCAAATTTTCATGTGCTCACTCTCATAAGAAATTCCTCCCTCTTTCTGTCACAAGCTCAATAAGAGTAACCTTGCACCACTCAACCCACTTCTCTTTAGTGGCATTTTTAATTAATCCCCTCATCAGTAAAATAAAGGGAAATCGTTTAATGATCTCTACGGCACCTTCTAATTCAGAGGCTCTATGATTTTGTTGTTGTGTGCATTCTAGATTTAAAAGGATAATAGGATACAGAAGTAAAAACGAAATTTAACAAGAAATTCTTTGAAAGACATGCATGTACCAGGAAGTTAGGAACTAAGATTAAAAAAAGAGCCCTGATTTTAACCAGAAGATATCTCTAAAACATAATACTTTGTTTAAATTATCTTTCTATACTCAGCCAAAAGAAAAGACATCCACTCTTACGTGTTGTGTGTAATGTTTTCAAACTCTCGTTCTGTGTTCTCCAGTGTCCCTCAATTTACTACATGCATTTATTAAGAGACATGAATTAATACTTGTAAAGTATTTAGAAGCATGTGACAAAATATTATTACTAGAAAGGATAAAGAGAAATTTGGTCTCCCCTTACAGTTTTTATACCACTGGACTGAAAGACTTCTATGGTGTCTTTATTCAACACATTTAGGGATCCTGAAGTGCTAGGAGTTGGCATACTTAAGTGCAAGCTGTGTCCTGAGAGTTCCAGAAGTCACAATTAGAAAGACAGTTGTGTGCTGGGGAAATTTCACTATCGTCAAAATCCTCTTCTGTTCCATTAAGGTTATGAGGATCCAGACTGGAAGAAACAGTCAAGAAACAGGTTTTTTTTTTCTTCCAAGTGTTAATATTGCAAACGTGATAACTCATTTCAGAATTGTTTTCTTCCATTATAAAATCCTACAGCTACTTAGATAAAATGCTAGATAAAATGCTAGGGTTGAACACTGCCATGCCCTGATCTGGTTGTCCTTCTCCTCCTCCACGGTTTTTCTTTCCCAGCCCCACTCCCTGGCCTGGCTGCTGAGAACTTGTGCATTCCCAGCTTTACTCTTTACTGCTACACCAGGCTCCTAGCAACAGTCATCCCTAATAGACCTCACAATGCACCCACATTAAAAATATCTATTTCTCATTAATAGATTAAGCAAAAGCTGCTAAATCATGATGATAGTAATAATTATATAGAGGGTCTAAATACAAATAAATTTTGAGTCGGGTTAGAAGGCAGGGGAAAATCCAATTTTCCAATCTGCACTGCCAAGAAGAGAAACTGCTGCCTGGTGGAATTCAATACAGGTCTGTATGTTTAGCTGAGTAAATGAGCCCTGCTTGCTATAACTAAAAAGAATACAAATGCAGGACATAAGCATGGACTCAGGGCACTTCATTTATCATCAGTGTCTCTGTGCCTTTGTGCTTCTTGTCTTCGTAGCTTAACTGAATCATTGCTCTACTACGATTGCATAGAAATATTAACTATGCATTTTCTTAATTTTGAATGATTTAAAAAATATATCTTTGCACTCCCTTACTTTAAAAATCCCTTTATTAACTCTCCATTTCTTGTATGATAAAGAGTTTCCTCTGTATTATGACATGGTGCACAGTCTATGTCTTTTACTTTATCTCTTCCATGTCCCCATCACATTCAGTGCTCCCATCCCACTGAAGGCTTTCCTGAATATAGTAGGCTTTTCATTGTGGGTGACTTGAGGGGTACAAAGAAAATTAAGCAATATACATCTTTAATCGTCTCAAAGGTAGTTCTGGTTGATGGGGGTGGTAAATGGACAACACTTGGAAAAATATTGACTCAGAGGGTAAAATATAAATGACTTATATTCTTCTCTAACTCATCCTACTTCTTCCCTCCCTCTGAATGCTCCAATTTTTTGTCCATATTGTAAGCAGAGATGACGAGATGCAAACTCCTGTTTACATTTGCACGGATCCAATCCAGATGCAGTTGCATCTGTCAAGTCCTATCTTTGAGTGCCCAGCGTTCACCCATGTTATTTCTTTTAAGTTTCACATTTCCTCTGGAGGGTAAGCAATCTTACAACCACTTTACAAATGAGGAAATTGAGCCTTGGAGAGAGTGAGTAAATTTTCCCAAGTTATATGTTACAGATATGGGTCATTTGAGAGTTCACACCCAGAGTGTCTGACACCAGATATTACTAAATATCTCTCCATGCAATTGCACTGCAGTTTGGAGAATGTTTCTGCCACCATGGCAGTGCATGTTGCTTCATGGATTATGTAAATAAAGTGTTACGTTTAATTTCTTGAGAACAATGTAAAACCCTTATGATTCACTATTTTTTATAAATCGCAGATAAAACATATACACTTAAAAAAATCCTGCAAAAGCTTATACAAAAGAAATGGAGTCAGTTTTAGTAAGGTCTTGTCCCAAATCTTATACCAAATAGCTCTGTGACCTTAATCAACTGTGACACTAATATCTCTGGGTATCTGTTTCTATATCAGGAGAAATGCTGATGTATTTGAGAAAGTTTGTTTTGTCACATTTGCATTCGTTTATTGCACGATATTCCACACATACCACGCATTCTGGCCTAATGGATCAATCTCTTTTTTATGACTTTCATGCCTAGCCTAGAATTTTTTGTTAACATGTGAGAATACAAATCAATTAATCAATTTTAATTCTTCTCTATAAATGTTGAATCATTTGAGAAATATATATTTGAGACTGATATTAATTAAAAACTTGTATCTGTTTTATTACTAACAAGTCTAGATTAGAGAATAAGATTTATATCTAAGACCAAATTATGCTTCCTTCAGCCCTCCCCAAATCTACATCTTTAGGCCAGTTCATGGTAAATATGTGTCTGCAACATATTTATCCATTCAATAATTCTTCAGAAAATATTTCTTCATTGTCTGCTATGTGCCTGCAACTATTTAGATGCATCTTATACAACAAAGAACAAGGGAGACAAAATCCCATGCTGTCATAAACTTTTATTCTTGAGGATATTGGCCTAACCATCTGACGAGACTACAGTATATTTCTAGAAGGAGGTGCAAATTCTGATCCCATCATGCTTAATATATGGAAGCAGGTTCAGAGTATACGGAAAGAAAGCGTGCCCTTTGTGAAGTTCTGCTCCTTTGAGGGAAATTCAGAAGAGGCTGGACCATTCATCCTTACTTAATAGAAAAACATGGCTCAATGAACGCCTGTCTTTCACTCTCACAAGCAAAGAAATTCAGGAGTGTCTTATGATATAATCCCTAAAGAAGGAAAAGTGTTAGAAGAAGGTATTATAGCTGCCTTTGAAATAAGTTTCAGAGGAAGAAACTGCTTCATCCATTACAGTTCCCCAAATATTTGTTATTTAAACCCACTGAGCTTATCAAATAAGCTCCTGGTCAACCAGAAAGTTCCTCTGGAGGAGAAGACCAGTAGTTTGTTGGGCAAAGTTCAGCTTCTCTGAAATTGTCAGAACACAGCACTGATGAAATTAATGTCATGGCCACACTATCCCTTAGGCTAAGCATTTGCTCTCTATCCTCTTTTCAACCCATTGAGTACCCACTGAGTGAAGCAGTAGCATTTAATTTAGTCATCATCTAATTTATCAAATGTCACAGACCCAATTTATATATTTTAATGATATTATTAAAAAACCAATAAATTAGAAAGCTTATATGAAGTGGAGAGTTTTGAAAACAAATATATTATAAAGTTAAAACATTCTGATTCAAGAAGTAATATAAAGCCTCGATAGTATGATAACCATTGAAGTAACTGAATGAGCAGTTAAAAGCCTTCCCTGTAGAAAACTAGTCATGCGTGGTTTCATCAGAAAAGCCAAACTTCTAAGAAATAATTCTAAGTGCATATAAATATTTCCAGAAAATAGAAAAATGAGAACATTCTTCATCCAATTTTATAAGTGCTATACTTTATCTTTATACCAAAACCCTTAAGAACCAGACAAAAATGAAAATTTACAGGCCAAAGTTACTCATTAACTTAGAAGTAAAAGTCCAAAACAAATGTTGGCCAGCCAATCTATGTATCCATCTGTTAATCTATAGATTTAATTAAAATTTAGGTTTATCCTGGAATCCAAGTTTGATTTAGCATTAGAAGAATCTATGATGGGAATTCCCTGGAGGTCCAGTGGTTAGGACTCCACGCTTCCACTGTAGGGGGCATGGGTTCAATCCCTGGTCAGGGAACTAAGATCCCGCGAGCTGCGAGGCATGGCCAAAAAAACAGAAAAAAGAAAGAAAAATCTATGAATACAGTTTACCACATACTCATATTAATAATAAAAAACAATTTTATCTCAATAGGTACAGAAAAAGCATTTAATAATGTTCAACATCCATTAATATTAAAAATAATTACTAAATTGAGAATAAAGGAATAATTAATAAATTGATTTTATGTGTCAACTTGGCTAGGCAACTGTGCCTAGATGTTTGGTTAAACACCAGTCTAGATGTTGCTGTGAAGGAATTTTTAAGACATGATAAACATCTGTATCAGTAGTCTTTGAGTAAAGCAGATTATCCTCCATGTTGTGGGTAGGCCTCATCCAATCAGTTGAAGTTCTTAAGAGAATAAGACTGAGATTTTTCCACAGAGAAAAAAATTCTACCTGTAGACTGCCAGACTGCCTTTGAATTTGAACTGCAACGTAAAGTTTTCCCTAGGTCTCCAATCTGCTGACTTGCCCTGCAGAGGCCCCCAGTCATGTGAGCCAAAAAAAACCAAAACCAAAAAGCTAACAACAACAAAAACCTCTCTCTCTGTGTCTCTTTCTCTCTCTATCTATGTCTACACTTGTTTTAGTGTATGGATATTGATATATAGTATAATATACATAGAATTTAGTGTGTATATGTTTATTATTTCTTCTGTGTCTCTGGAGAACCCTGACTAATACAAAAAGCAATTTTTCAGATCTTATCTTTAAAAAAGTCAGTAAGTCATCATATTTAAATGTGAAACGTTAAAGTCTTTCCATTAGGCTTAAGGAATAACACCAGGTTGTGTGCTCTGACCACTGACATTTAACACAATGTAGAAGATCCTGGCTGCATGGTAGAGCATGAATAAATGAATGGATGGCATCAGAATTCATTAGAAAGAAATTTAGGACAGATCATGTGAATTTTTTTATACAGATTTTTCCAGCCTACATATTTGTTATTAATGAGTTTGACAAGACTGATAGATGATTAAAAATTGAATATGTTTCCACATACCAGCAATAATTAGAAAACAAATTTTAAAAACTAAAATTTCATTTAAAAAATCAAGTACTCAGGAATGAAAGACAGTTAAGACCCACACAGGGAAAATTCTAATAATCAATTGATTGTCATAAAAGGAAACACAAATAAAGGATAAATAAACCAAGTTTTTTAATTGGTTGTTACAATTGTTAAAGTGTATTTTCTCCTGATATAAAAATATCAGTTTTCTCTTGATTAAAATATTATCAAAGTTTTCAAGAATCAGACAAGTTGATTAGAAGTCTCCTATGACTACCCTATTTATATAGTTCAGACCCCTCCACCAGACCATCTGGAGCCCACATACTGATCTATAATTTTGTAGCTCTCTTTACCCTCTAGTATTCCTTATAATATACCTTATTTCTTATTATTACTGCTGTGGCCTGTTCTTCCCCACACATGTTAGAATGTAAGCTCCACAAGCATGGGAAGTTTTGTCTTTTCTTTTGCATGATGTAGGTCATGTGCATATAATAGCTGCTGTCACATAGTAGGTGATTTGTAAATATTTTTTGTTATAAGTGATGTTCAAAACCAATGTAGAAATATAATTGGAAAAGAATAGCAAAGACACTATTGAATAAAAATTAGAAAGATGTCGTCAAGACTTATGAAATTAAATTAATTAGGACAGTAAAGTTTTGCATAAGTAGAAGTAAACAGACTACTGGAAGATAAAGGAGAACCTATAAATAGATTCAACTCATGCATGTTTGTGTTCCTGCCGTCATCATAGAGAAATGAGGGAAAGGACAGTCTTTGCAATGAATGGAACTGTAACAGCACTTATCCTGTACCATCTGTGTATCAAAAATACTACAATTGTCCTGAAAAGAAAAGCTACTGGATTAGATAGTATATTTTTTTTAAATGAGAAAGGACTAGTTTCATGAATATATAAATTATTCCTTCAAATCAATAGGAAGAAAGACAGAAAAACCAATAGAAGAGTGGGCAAAGATCTTTAGGAGATACTTGATCAAAAAAAAGTCCAAATATATAATCGATAAACAAGCTCCATTATTAATCAGAAAACTCTAAATGGAATCATAATAGACAACTATATTCTAAGCAGATTGGCAAAATTTAGCAGTCGTATACTACCATGTATTGGTGAGAATGTGTAGTGACAGAAACTCCCATATAATGCTGATACGAATGTAACTTCATACAATCACTTTAGAAAAAAATTTGGCATTATCTGGTAAGTCCAAAGCTTTTCATAGCCTATGACTAACTGTTTCCACTTTTAGATACCCAGTAGGACCGGTGCCCACGTGCACCAGCACATGTAGAAGCATTATAGGTGATAACCTCAAGCTGGAGACAACCCAAATATCCATCACCAGTAGAAAAGATAAACCAGTGTTGATTCATGCAGTAGAATATCACACAGTCATATAAAAGGACAAAGTGCTGTTAAATGAAAGAATATGCACAAATCTTACAAACATAAGGTTGAGTAAAAGAAGCAAGATTTAAAAGAACACATATTTTATTCCATTTATATAAAGTTAAAAAAGAATAAAAGCTAAATTATATATAACATTTATATTTATCTTATATATTTTATATATAAATTTAGTTTTTATTCATATATATGTATATAATTAGTGCCCAGATTTAATGAATACTTCTCTGTGTGTGTATATATGTATATATATTTTATAAATAGTATTTAATTTTAAGTATTTATATCAATATTGATAGAGATATACATGTAGCTATTACAGGGGGAGGAGAAAGAAGAGACACACAGAGAGATGATTCCGGGCAGTAGCAATGTACTTCTCCATTTGCATGGTGGTTACATAGTGTTCAGTTTATAATGACTCATTCAATTGCACAACTTTTGTTTTTATCTTTTCTGTGTGTATGTTATATTTTTAAATAAAACAAAATGAGAAAAATTAAAAGATGCTTAAATTTACTACTTAGGGAAATTAAATGTGATATCACGGAGAATAAAGTCATACCCTGACAGTAATAAAATACACTTTTTTAAACTCATGCTATACGAACAATATTGGAAACAATGGAGTGACAGAAACCCTTATGTGTCTGACTGCTGGAAACTTTTGGCAGTTAGACGTACACTGGGTTTGCCTTTTGGAAACTATACAGTTAGACGTACATTGGGTTTCCCTTTTATGACGTCTACTCAGGCGGAATTGTGGGGGGATGGAATTAAGTGGAGAATCTAGGGTTTTTTGACTCACACTGCTTCATGTCCAAACTTAACATCTTAATACCTTGCTGTTCCAAGCATAATACTATTCCCCTTAATGTTATTTTTTATTAAAAATATTGAGGTTTGACTAGACATAGAATCAGAAGTATATATAGCATTACCTAGAGATAGGCGTCTAAGTGTGGAGTTGCATATGTATGCTCAATCATTCATCAGATATTAACCAGCTTGTGCTTTTGGTCAGTCAGTCTGATGAGTGGCTGAGGATATAAACTGAACCAGATACCATTCCTCGTGTAGAAGACCTTAGAGTCTTAGAGAAGAGCTTAGGGAAAAAAAAACAAAGATACACCGAAAGTTTGAAACTATGCCTGAAGGTGGACAGAATTCTGGATCTTGATGTTCATACGTCCAGCAACGTGATCTGTATATCTGTGGGGAATTAAATGACAATATGTAGTTGACCGTACAGAGGTGTAAAGTACTGGTCTTGTCAGATTATGTGAGTAGTTAACAATTCCTGGCATACAGGATACGTACGAGAGAACTGCAGAAAATTACAAGTTTAGATTAGATTTTGTTAATAATTGAAACTCTTTTTCCTTTATGTAAATGTGAATTATCAAATCTTAAGAATGTTCTTACCTAATCATCAATCCCTTCATCTATTATACGCATTTATAGACATATTTGTACACATACCTGAGTACTAGACCAAGGTTGAACTTCCGATATCAATGTGTCCACTTTAGCCATTCCCAGTGGTTCTTATAGCCACGGAATAGCATAGTTCCATGCTTGCAGCAGATGATCAATAGATGCCTACTAAATTTTTGACTTAGATTATTTTTTAAAAAACAGGTGAGTAGGAAACCTCATATTTCTCTTTGAAAACTGTAACAAGTTGCTTTGTCATTTCACACTTGAATGGATTTTTTTCCCCGTGAATTAGTGGCCTACATAAATAAAACTTCCTAGCCCCTGTTTTATAACATATTAATTCAAGAAGAGAAGAGATATATCTATGCTGCCCATCGGAGTTTGTATTGATTGCAACCTCATAGCTCAAATATTATTATAGCAAACAGAGTATGATGGAACAGCCTTCACCACAGTCATTCGTTCATATTCGTTCATTCACCTAACACTTACGGAGCATCTGTCTTGAGCCACGCCAACCTAAATGCCCAACGCACTGATTAACTGGAAAGCGGCGGCAAATTTCCAGACCTGTACTATGGCAGCACTGCAAGAACGTATTCTATTAGACACAAAGCTTAAAGAAGAACAGTAAATCCACAAAGGCAACAAAATATTTATATTTCCCAGGTTTACTAGTACTAAGGCAAAGGAAAGACGTAAATAATTACTTAGCCGTTGCCCCGTGAATTATTCCCTAGGAGCTAGTCGTGTTTAAGTCCTTTCTTCTGTCTCAGAGGGACTATAGCTTTGATTTCACAAATATCCGTCAAGTCTGTCCCATGGGCTTTTATTTCTCCCATGCAATTGAAGTGTTGAGTGATTATGCCAATGAATCTAGAAGGCAACTGGCATCAAACTCTGCCCAGAAATATTGTGAATGACTAGTTCTACACGAACGCACTTCCTGACCACTTGTTATCTGCACTTGTTACCTTAGAGATCTTCCCATGCTTTCTCCACAGTGCCCTTGCTACTCCCCCTGGGACAAGGGGCCTTCAAGACCACTCCTTCTCCCTTTCTCACTTCCTCTTATCCTGCAGAAAGAATGATCTCTTTAAAATTTAAACTGCATACTATGACCCCGGGGCATCAAAGCAGATGCCAGAAAAACGGACAAAGCTTTATGCACAGAGAAGAAAAAGAATTTCTCTGTTCCTGAGGGGAAGGAAAGAGAGGTGGCTGGGGGCAAGATGATAGAAGCTGAGAGATGCTGCTATGAGATCTTTTTCTAAAAGTTATAATCATGTGAGCTTATTGGTGTGAGTGGATTTTTGGAGAGGTTCAGCTGTGCAGTTTGGTAAACAGAGGCAACCTGCAGAGAAGAGACCAAATATGAATGTTCGAGACCTAAGAATCAGGAGAAATTGTGAAGGAGCTCTGGTCTTTCTCAGGGCAAGAAATGCTCTGGTGTTTAAGACAATTATACTAAAATCACTGAGGTGAGTAAGACAACCCAAAAGATTTTTATTTAATATCAATTCAACAAATATGTTTTAAGAAACAGTAATAAATAAGATAGACTTAGTTCCTTCCCTAATGGGGCTTAAAGGCAAGTCAAGGAAGCAAAAAGAAAAAAAAAAAGTTATACACACACACACAGACATATAATTACAAATTGATAAGAATATGAAAACAAAGTATTAGTTGTAGAAAAATAGTAGTATAGCTAGATTAAATTGACAGTTCTTTTTTTTTTTTTACAGTGGATTTATTCTTTTTTTTTAAATTATTTATTTATTTATTTTTAAACATCATTATTGGAGTATAATTGCTTTACAATGGTGTGTTAGATTCTACTGTATAACAAAGTGAATCAGCTGTACGTATACATATCTCCCCATATCCCCTTCCTCTTGCGTCTCCCTCCCACCCTCCCTATCCCACCCCTCTAGGTCGTCACAAAGCACGGAGCTGATCTCCCTGTGCTATGAAGCTGCTTCCCACTAGCTATCTATTTTACATTTGGTAGTGTATATATGTCAGTATTACTCTCTCACTTCGTCCCAGCTTACCCTTCCCCCTCCCCATGTCCTCAAGTCCATTCTCTACATCTGCGTCTTTATTCCTGTCCTGCCCCTAGGTTCATCAGAACCATATTTTTTTTAGATTCCGTATATATGTCTGTTAACATACAGTATTTGTTTTTCTCTTTCTGACTTCTTCACTCTGTATGACAGACTCTAGGTCCATCCACCTCACTACAAATGACTCATTAAATTGTCAATTCCTGAAGGCTTAGGATGTTCCAGGATTGTGCTGAGTATTTCAATGTATATCAAATTTTAATTTTTCCAACAAACCATAGAGGCAGTTTGGCATGTTCACCCCATTATATATATGAAAAAACTTTTTCTTAAAGAGGTTCTATGTGAAAGAACTCAGTCTCATGAATGTTAGTGCTTCCTGGACATTCATTTCTAGGGTCTAGGTAAATCAGAGAGCTTTTTCTTATATTCTTTGGATTCAGGCCCTCGTGAGACCTTCTGAGCTCCTCCTGATTCTATTCTGACTCCTGGAGATAGAATCCCCACTTCCTGCTGATTCTAATCAGCCCCACTCCAGAACTGCACTTGCAGATCAACTCCAGCCTTAAGATGCCCCAGGCTGGTAGCTGTACCTCCCTAAACTCACCTTCCTACTGAAAGAGGGCTCATTAGGACCAGTTTTAAGCTCAATGATCTTGCTTCCTTCCTGCTTTCCTTCTTTCCTTCCTTTCTATATAAAAAAATCACATTATAATGGAATTTGAATTTAAACCCCTTGAGCATATTTAAGGTATTAAGTGGAAAAATTAAGTAAAAAAAAACAAAAAACTACTGAGAAAAACAATCAGAAATGCATGAAAACTGCGGGAAGCAGGGATCCATTCAGGTTTTTCACACTCTGACTAAAATTTAAAAACTTAACCAGAGAAAACATGTTACAACAAGAACAGTAGAATTGCTTAGATTTATTATTTGCCCACTGATTTCCAATTTCTAGCCTATTATTCAAAACTCTATAGGAGAGTTATCCTTAACCTCAGTTAGCCAGTTAAGAAACAGGCTCAGCAAGGTTAAGGGACTGGCCAAAGCCACAATTTGAACAGCCTTTGTTCTTCTGCTCCCTTGAAATTTCCAGTCTGGCAGTAAAGATAAGTCAGGAGATGGAAAAAGCAGCCAGGCTTGTAGAAGTGAGATCACCAGATGGCCCATGATGGTGTGAGTGGAGACCAAAGAAAATTTACCTTTTCAGCCACTGACATAGTTACCCGTGTTCCTACACCTCAGACTTTTTGTGCATCAGAATCAGGGTGTAGTGCTTGCTAAAAACATAGACTCTGAAGTCTATAACTTGAGCAGTTTGGGTACATTTTGGACATTTGTATTTTTAGCCAATTCCCTGGCTGCTTCTGATAACCAGGAAAGTTTGAAGATAACTCATAGCCTTCCTTTTCTGAAGTGAAAAGTAACGTAAAGAAGAATGGCTATAGAATAGCCAAACTGGATTACATCACTGCTTCTTCCACGGACCATTAGATTATTTAACCTCTCTGCACCTTGGTCTCCTTATCTATACAATGAGGAAATAATACCTTTCTGCTTGTTTTAAGGGAAAAAAAAAATATGTTAAGACATATAAGGACAATATGTGTGTTAAGAGTTAAGGGAGACACATAATAATTTATACAGTATTTCTTGTAAAAATGCATATTTTAATCATAAGGAGACAGCTATCAAACCCAAACTAAGGAACATTCTACAAAACAAACAAAGCACCTATATACGTAATTTTTCCTTCAGTATCATGAAAGACAGAAAAACTGAAACTATTGCAGATTTAAAAGGGAAGAAAAAGACATGACAATTAAGTGTAATGTGCAATCCTAGCTTGGAAATTGGACCAGAAAAAAATGCTTTGAAGGAAATCAGTGGAACAATTGGTGACCTTTTAGTGTAATATAGACTAAAAGATATCAGAATGCTATCTCTGTTAATTTCCTGATTTTGACATCTGTACCATACATAAGTGTGTGATTCAAGATGTAGATTCCCCAGGTCCCCCTTCAAGGAAGGAGTTGCTTCCCAGACATGGATTGTGGAGTTAGCAGGCAACCTCCAGTCATCAGCTCCTTCAGGCTCTAACTCAGCTGCTTAAAGCTACCTCGGAAGGCATGAGATCATGTCCTTCCTGGGAAATTTCATATGCATTATACTCGGATGAGCAATTTCACACCAGAGCTGCCGGCAGGCTGGCCGAAGCTAACAAGCCAGCTGGTATCACAGTTTGACTTCCTCTGTCCAATCTTACTTCCTGCCTCTTTTGTTCAGTTGATGATCCCTAATTAACGTCTTGCACAACAAACTGTCTCAGTGTCGGCTTCCGGAGAACTCAACTTGCAAACTCAGTATGGAAAGCAATATGAGAAAGGAAGTGATAAGGTTAAATCTGGTCTTTGATCACTCTCCTACTGGCAGTGAAGATCCTGTCACTGGCAGTAGGGGGAGGACAGCCTCACACAAGGGGCCAGGCTACCTGTTACCACATCCACCTTGTATGGAACGGAAGAAAGTTAGTTTTGAGAAAGATAATGGGGTTGGGTGGCCACGGTTTTGTTCCACAATCACAGGCACTTTACAGAAGCTGAAGTTGAGTAACAGGCAGATAAAAGCTAGGTATGAAAATTAGCAGCCTCTTTGGTTGCATAAACAGAAGTGGTGGGAGGGCAGAAGAAGACAAGGAAGAAAAAGAAAAGCAGGAACTAGTCCTCAGAGTGGCTAAATGTCAAAGAAGACCTCTAATCAAACAGGTGTGTTACACTATGGGCAGGGTCCTGGTGAGGGAAACATGGGACCTTAATGCAACAAATGGGGACACTTGGATTAATACCTCTCAAGATTTTAACTCTTCAGATTCCTCTGAATCTTCTGACCCTGTAGATATGACCCACCCCTCCCTATTACGAGCTAGCCTCTGTTTTCCTCTCTCTGAATTGGAAGATAGTCAGAGGGGAGAGGCCCTGCTCAGGACATGTGTCCCCATATCTTCTTGACATTGAGTCCATGACTTAAGTTAAGTTGCCCATAACCCAGCTGGAGAAGTTCTGGGGCCGATCAGGGAGAAAACGCACTATTCTTCAAAGGAGCTGCAAGATTTTGCCAGCACATACCTGCAGGCACTGGGAGAGTACAGTTTATATGGTCTGGAACCTGGAGGTACTTGATCAAGGGGTCAGGGCATAAAATTGAATTGGAAGGAATTTGTTGACTTGGAAGGGCTCTCCTGAAATATATGAATTAATATTCTAGAAAGGACCCCGGGAGATATAAGGATGAACTTGCTATAAGAATTGTTCCTAGAAGCATGGAAAAAGTGACGTTCCGTGGTGATCAAAATGCAAATTGTTAGGGCAGATGGTAGAGAGAGGGATTAAAAGGCTCAGAGAAGTGTGCATGCTGGAGAGTATATACTGTGTTTGATCAGGAGACTTGGCACATGATTGTATTTCATGGTAAGGTCCCAAGGGAGTGTAATATACAAAGGCTACAAGGAGCGTTTGATGGCAATGTGCAACATCAAAAGTAAAGTGTTCAGTGGTGGTTCTCCTCTGTATTCCAGGGTTGACATTAGGACTGTTATGTTGAAAAAATTAGCTCACTCATAGCAATGGGGATAATAGTACAAAAATCATTAAAGGTCCGGTTGCCTATTAGCTGTCAAAACCAAAAGTTGCCAATATCATAATAAGCATCAAGGCCATCGAGAGTCATAGAGATATTTTATAGAATGTGGCACGAAACCTCACATGGCGTAGTATCATGCCAGAAACCCACTTTACAACTGAGAAGGTGTGGGAGTGAGCCCATGGCCATAATATTAACAGGTGGTATTCAGATCACACCACCCAGAGCCTGCTGGCCTGCGAGAACTTTGAGATAACCTGATGAAGGTGCAGCTAAAGTGCCAACCTGGAGGCATCGCTCTGTGGGAAGTGCCATCCTGCAGGTCACAGTACATGCACCAAATCAAGGACCATTGTATGGTTCTGTGTCCCCAGTGGAAAGAATACCTGGATCCAGGAACCAGGAGGTGAAAGCAGGACGTGTGCATTCTGCCACCGCACCTAGTGCCCCATCTTCTGCAGGGCTATATGTCCTGGGACCCGTTTTCATAGAAGTCAAAGCATGAGTCCTATTGAATTGTTGGCTACGGTGCTGCCTGTGACTAGAAACTAACAGATGAGAGGTGTCATCCTCCTGGTAGAATAATTGACCTTCCCAACAGGAGGAAGCAGGGCTGTTGTTACATAATTAGAGCAAAGGAGAATATGTGCAGAACTCAAATGACCCCCACGGGTGCTTCTCAGTGTCCAGTTGTGACTCTAAATAGATGGGTACAGAAATCTTGGACTGAGAAGGGCTTGGTGATGACACACTCAGGCGCTCTGAAGAACCTGCTTTGCAGTTCCCATTCTACTTCCTCCATCTTCCCAAGCTGAAAGTGGAGATAGAGAAAGTGTAAGAAGTCTGGTTGGTGGCACTTGTGAAGGACATAACTGCCTACATGTTTGGAAAGAGGATAGTAGGAAACAGTGTCCTGGTGAGGCTTTCAGGCTCTAGCCTTGAATGATGTGCTGTGGAGCAGTTCACTGCAGTTCATTCACAAGCTTCGCTAACAAGGAAGTGATGCTTTAACTGTTAATGCCTGTTGGCCCTTTTCATATGTTTTCCTTGACAATGAGTTGTGACAGGCCAAGGTAGGATTAAGGTACTTCTTGTTCTCTTGGCTGAAATATCATATGCTAGAACCCCTATCTCCTACCTCCTCCTCTAATGCATAGTGCCTCTACACACTTAAAAATACCATACATGCACTGTCTAGTCACACTTGTATCCACACTCTTGGGGAAGTTGGGTGTTGAAAAGGAGAAAGGGGACGGCTGCAGAGATCCACAGAGCTTGAGTTGATATTCTCCTCAGAGCTCCACGCCCAACCTCAGACCTGGCACTCAACCTCAGCAATGAATAGTATTAGGGGAAGTTAAAGTTGCTTAAGAAATTGTTACTAGGTGTGTATTTTTGCCATTTTGAAAGAACTGCAAGAGCATGGAATCCAACGTAGGCAGTAAACTTTCTTTATCCATCTGTCACTAATTTAAAAGAATGCCAAAAAACATATGGTCATGGGACTATCAGGAGAGACAAATGACTGAAAAGGAGTACACTAACTACAGATCTAAATAATACTGTTTTCAGTAAGTGGCTGACAGGTTCCTCAAAAGGGACGAATAACCTGAAATGAAGGCTACCCAGGGCATGTATGATACTACAGTTTTATTCCTCTGCATGTTTTAATGATACTTCCTGACACCTAACACAGATATTATCCTACAGAAACTCACCTGCTGGGTTTTATCAGGCTTTCTCTGAGTAAATACTAAACAAATATATAACACTTTGTATTAACTATATTTTCTTATTTTCTGTATTCTTGATGCTCTGGCATTTGGGGCTTTGCAGACCTGGAAAAGAACTGCCTCTCCAAGGGTTAACTAATTCCTGGAGACAAACAACCTGCTTTCCTCTATGTCTTTTGTTATAGACTGAATGTCTGTGTTCCCCCCCAATTCATATGTTGAAACCTAACCTGCAGTGAGAGGGTATTTGGAGGTGATGCCTTTGGGAGGTGATTAGGTCACGAGAGCAGATCCTTCCTGAATAGGAATAGTGCCCTTGCAAAAGAGACTCCAGCAATCTCCCTAGCCCCTTTTGCTCTCTGAGGACAGTGAGAAGACAGCCATCTATGAACCAGGAAGCAGGTCCTCACCAGATACCATATCTGCTAGTGCCTTGATCTTGTACTTGCCAGTCTCCAAGAACTGTGAGAGAAAAAAAAAAAAAAAAAAAGTTTATAAGCCCTCCAATCCATTGTATTTTGTTATAGCAGTCCCAAAAGGCCAAAATACCTTTAACAGGCAAAGCATCCAATCCAGAGTCCATATCTCCTGCTGGTCTCATTTTACTTGACTTATTTATTCCAGGACACTATCCTCTGCTCTATCACTACAGGGTCAGTGTAGGACAATTGGGGAAATTATTCAAACTATCCAATCAAAAGTTTGTACTGCTTGCTTACCTGGCTTCATGCACTCCTTTCCCTGAAGAACTGCTATAAATGCTCCGGCCCTCATTTCCCTTCTCTCTCTCTGTGCTTCTCAAGTTGAGTTGGTGCCTCCTGTGTGGCCCTGCCACCAGTGGAATCTGAGTTCAACAAAAACTTCTTCCTTGATGGCAATCATTTCCATCTCTGTGTGTCTTACTATACTTGCTCAAAGCAAGTCCCAGGTATATTCTCAGAACCGCCTGATTTCAAAATTAAGCAGATAAATAGGCTAAAAGATACATAATTTAGAAATTGAGGAATAGTGGCTAAATAGAAAATTCTGCTTGGACTGTGGATTATTTTTAAAACTTTTTAAAAAAATTTTAGTATATTTGTTTCATTTAAAAAGCATTAATTAAGCAGTAGGGTAATTGCTCTCTATATAATCCCAGGCAAATATATAGAATATAAGGCCAATTTGGTTCCACAAAGAGATTAGAATTAAAGGCTAGATGAACAGAACACAAATAATTTACCAACTGTGTCTTATTCAAAAATAACCTCTTACTAACACTCAGAACATTTCCGTCTTTATCTAATCTGCTAGAGTCTTTTAAGCATATCTCTTTATGGCATTTATGACCCTTTTACCTGCTACTAAATCCATTAGTATGCAGGTCTTATGGCATCTATAACATACACAATTCAAGCAGGGTAGAGTGTAAGCCCTGATCATCATTTCATTTTGTTTTCTTTTCTTTTTTGTAATGCAAGTGCATGACTTAAGCTTTGATTTCAGAGACATCTGTATCAAGGAGGCATCTCTTTCAGAGATGGCTATCTCTAGTAAACACATTGCCCACTGAGGCTCCTTCATTTTAAAGATCTTGGTTGATTTCAATCTTGGTTGACCATTGGGCCGCTTGTTTTCTCTCTTCTCACTCTTTAAATTCCCATTCTTTTTTTGTTTTTTGTTTTTTTAATTTTATTTTTAATTTTTTTATTTTTTAACATCTTTTTTGGTGTATAATTGCTTTACAATGTTGTGTTAGTTTCTGCTGTATAACAAAGTGAATCAGTTAATACGTATGCATATATCCCCATATCCCCTCCCTCTTGTGCCTCCCTCCCACCCTCCCTATCCCACCCCTCTAGGTGGTCACACAGCACCGAACTGATCTCCCTGTGCTATGCAGCTGCTTCCCACTAGCTAGCTATTTTACATTTGGTAGTGTATATATGTCAATGCTACTCTCCCATTCTTTTTAAAAATTCACCAATAAAGAGGGAGTCCTCAAAACCCTCAGTCCCTACCCTCAACCCCAATAAAAGCAGAACCCCATGCCCTCTCTCTCTCTTTACCTGCAGTGTCACTATGTGGCCCCAGGTGTGCTGTGTAATTTCTAGATCCTGTAAGTAATAAACCTCAGTTTCCTTATGGTTATTGCTGAATGGCATCTTGCAATCATAATAAGAACCACAATGTTCAGCCATTGGTTATTGATAGGATGAAACCAGCACAAAACCCAGGCCCAGGAGACAATATGGTGCACTGAAAAATGCACATAAATCCAGGTGGGAATGCTGTCCTCTCACTTACTGGCTCTGCATTGTTGAGCAAATTATTAAATAGTTTTCATCTCAATTTTCTTCTTGGTTGAATGGGGAGAATAATATATCCTTCAATAGATTGTTGGAAAGATTAAATGAGAAAATACGTGTAAAATGCATGAGACAGAGCAGGTGCTTAATAAACCTCAGATTTCTTCCTTTTGCTTTTAGGAATCTCAGAGAATCATGAGTTGAATAGTTTGCTTATATAGTCTTTAATGAAGTTTATCACATAAGGCCCTAGTTATTTTTATAGAAACAAAGATAAATATACATCTGTACATTTATGGACAGAGGTAGAGGGTTTTAAGTTAATATTATAATGCATACCTGCAATTGTTAAATCCTTTATGGAAAAAAAAGCTAATAATATATACATGAATACATGTATGTATGTATACATGCATTGTTTATATATGTGTGTATATATACATGCATATATGATAATATATACATGAATACATTAAATAAATGCATATGTTGATAACACTGTGCAGTATGGTGAAGCACATCATGTAAGTAAGAGCTCACAGTTAGCCAATGGTTTCCCAGAGTCCAGCACTGGGCTGACAACACATTACATGTATTACTTCCTTGTGAGGTATATGCTACCATTGCATCTCTCTTCTTGGAGAATGCTAAAAACTAGGAAAATTAAGTGACTTTTCCAAGGTCTACAGCTAATAAATTTTTGAGAAAATATTTAAACTCAGTCACTATGGCTCCAGAATCCAAGATAATGACACTCTTACCAATCCCCCATCACTTTTATGCCTAAGATATGCTCTTCTGTATTCTACCTGTGAATTTATATTTCATGAATATGTATGTTAAATATGCAAACATTGATCAGTCCAACAGATATTTGTTAGCTGCCATCCATTCTGAGCTCTGGCTTATGCTTGCTTTGCTGCTAGGGAGCATGTTTTACATGCATCTCCATCTCCCCTTCCTCCCCAATTTCAGGCTGTTTTTAGCTTCTAATTTTAATAAAGTTTCATTTATTATTTTTCCTTTTCTTTTTTTGGTTAGTACTTATTGTGACCAGTAAAAAAGAAGTTTGCCTACTCCATGGACATGAAGATATTCTCTTATGTGTTCTTCATTTACCTTTTATATGAAAGTCCAATTCATCTCACATTGACTCAGCTCCATTTAATAAAAATACCGCCCTGCTGCACTGTATTGTAGTTTCACCTTTGTCCAGAATCAGTTGACCATATACATATGGCCTCTTTTGTATTTCATAGATATATTTCTATTCTTATACCAGTGCTGCACCATCTTAATTGCTATTGCTTCATGACATGGGATGGCATCGGGTAGTATGAGTCCTCCAACATTTTTTGTCTTCAAGATCATCTTGATTATTCTCTGTTCTTTGCATTTTCATATAAACTCTAAAATGAGTTTGTCAATTTTTACATGCATACATAGACACACACAGATTGAGACATTGATTGTGATTTATTATAGAAATCACAATTTGGATTATACAGATCAACTTGGGAAAGTTGATATCTTCACAGTATTGAGTCTTTGAATCTATAAATATGACTCTCTCTCTCCTCTGAAATATATATATGTTCTATGCTGTTTGCTAGGGCTAGGGAAAGTGAAATGTACAAATTGTATCCCCTTTCCTTGAGCAGCTCACAGTTCAGTTGGAGAGATGCTTCACATGAGGAAAGGCTGAAGGAGCCCCAGGAAGGAGCTACCAAATTCCAGTAGAACTGCAGTCAGGGAATTGACACCTGGCTGATGACTTATTTCAGTTTTAGTCTAGCTAAGCACATATCACTATCTGGGTTTTACACCTGCTCCTTAGTTCCTTTCCATTTAGATTATCTTTGGACCCCAAATCCAGTCAAAATTGATGGTCAGTCTCTTCATGTTAATGCTTTATTTCACTGTGCTTTTGCACAGAATGTAAACTCACCAACAGCAGGGAATAATATAAATATATGTTTACTGCTATATCTCTAGTGTCTAGAAATGTATCTGGCAAGAGAAGATGCTCAATAATTAATAAACGGAAACCTCAATAAAACAGAGTTGGGAGACCAGAAGGGGGAGCTCTCCTCTCATGCCCTGAAGCAGGAAGAGATTCGTCTTCTTTCCTGGCGAGGTCTCCGCCACCAAAAACCCATGGACTCTGTGTACTATGCCCTCCCAACTTCTTTTTCCTCTTTATGAAAGTGTTCTTCTTCCCTTGCTGTGTGGGAACTTGCACGTGGCTCACTATGGTTGCAGATCCTGAATCGCGATTCTTTGCTGATCCCATATAAGTCCATCTTTGTTGGAGAAATATGTGGCAGTCTTTGTTTCAGGTCAACAGTATACTTACCACTTTTATTTCCTTTTAAAAAAAGGTCTTTTTTTTCATCCTTATGCTTTCAAGAAAACTCTTTACATTAAGATTTGAAAAAATGTTTTTTTTTCTTCTTTCCTTCCATATGTGAGTCTCACTTGTCCACGAAATCTCACTTTGAACTCAGCAATTAGAACTGAGGATTATGTCTCACTTTGAACTCAGCAATTAGAACTGAGAATTATGTCCTTTGTCCCATCACTCTATTCTTAGTTGTGAGAATTTGTAGGCTATATTACAATAAAAAATGTACCCCAAATCTGTCTCTTCTATCTTTGTTGGAAGAGCTGTTTTCTTACTTACCTTCACTTCCTTACTGCCTAAGTTGGTACCTGATCCATAATAATTTAGTTTTCATGAAAGAGCAAACGAATGAGAGAGTAATTGAGTGAATGAAAAAACTGAAATCAGAGGTCACAGAAATAGTAACAGAGCTGAAAAGAAAAGCCCTGGTAATTGACTGATGTCAGCACAGTTGACTGCAATTCAGGTTCACATGTGTACTAATTGAGGGGTCCAAAGAGCTTTGGTAACTAAAACCAGTGTTCATTGCTTTTTGGTTACGAGTGGAAATTTACTTGTACTTGTTTCACATCCAGCTTCTATAAGGATCCAGTAGGTTGTGGTGTCTAAGTGATTGCATTAACCTTGTTCTTGGGTCAGACAGAAGTTCCTAGTCCCTGTCTGTTCTCCCACAATGACCAGGTGGTCTGGGTAATGTGGAGATGACAGTAACAACAAAACTAAATAATTGCTTCAACCACAGCTAACATTTCTGAGTTACTGACATTGTGATGAACATTCTCCTAAAATAATTCCCTTTACTTCTCGCAACAAACCTGTGAGTAATTAGGCTGAAGTTTTTTAACTCCTGGATGTGGATCCGAGGATGGTGAGAAATCTTGAGACTGAGTTTCTCAAGGACACAGATCAAAGGCAGAGCTATGCCTTATCCATCCCCCACCCCCATGGCATAAACATCTTGATAAAACATTTCAGTTACTCCCCATGCATGATCACTAACCCACATAAAATCCAAGTTAGGCAGGAATTGTGTCCTTCATTTTATAGCTGAGAAAACTGGCTGTTTAATGTAGTGAGATTTGAATTCAGGTTTGGGTGATTCCAGAAGCCTCTTTGCCTTCTTATGAGATGCTGATACTGCTCTGTGACAGAAACATATAATTATTCATAAACCTTTTTTTTAATATCTTATCCTTTAAATTGGGGGATTTGCATACCAATATTTTGGCTAATAAATAACAGGATGATGAACACATTACACTAGAATATGAAATGACTGTCCTTTTATTAGTAGTCATCATTTACACCGTCTAATTCAATAAGCACAATAAGCACATGAAACATTTGTTTCTTACAGTTTTGCCTAATATTTTATATCATAATTATAACTTAATCATAACTCAGCCTTATTAAAAACTGTCAAGCCCTAGCTGTTGATGTGGTTAGTTTTCCCCCTAGTTATTTGGACCTTTCTCTCCATTTCAGAACAATTTGTAGTCTCCTTCCTTAGGGAAAATTCATGGCCTTTTAACACATGGGCAAAAATCTGCAAATACTCAAGGGGATCAGTACAATGTTTCCTATTTAATTTGTGAAGTGCAAGTCTGTGTCCAAAAGATTGGAGGAGGTACAAAGTATCCCTGTCTCTGAAAATGACTCTTTGAGAATGAATGCCAGCATACCTTATATATGAATAAGGCAGACGGCACTGGATGATGTGCCTGCCCATTTGTAAAGGATTCCCAATTACCCAGATACTTCATTCTAGTGTAAGTCTTTCCATCTTCCGAAATCCCATCTGTACCTTTCCCTTGACACCTTTCCTTTCTACCTTACCTTATGGTTATGTGTGTTTAATAAAGAACACATAACCAGTGAAGAAGGCTGACTTGAACTTGAACGATTTCAGCTTTTCCAAGTGTTGTCTGCATGATATTGGGCCAGAGGGGTTATCACCAAGCCTTAGTAGACTCAGACTCATTTAGAAAATAGAGTCGCTATGTGAACTAAAGGCTTTGATATGTTTGTATTTATTTCTGGGAACTAACAGATAATTCTCATATTCTCCACTAATCTGCAAATTAATTGATAACTGAAACCGTGACATATTCATCATTATCTTTACACCTCTCACAGTTACAACGAAGGCAGAGGGGAGTTGATTACAATTATGAAGACAAGGCTAATAGAGTTCACTCAGTTATTCGGCTTGAACTGAACTAATTCATTCCAACATCAGATCCTCAACTCCTCCTTTAACAAATTGTAGCCATTTTTCAAAAGTCTGTGAAAAGCTATGTATATCCATGTATTCCCCTTTCATGTAACTGGAGGTACTCTTGGTAAAAGTAACCCATCTCCTATACCTATCTACTGGGATTTATTCTTTTCAACCCTTAATTATACACTTGTATTCACAGTTTATCTTTCTGTTCCATTTAAGCTAATTGAGATTAGATACATATCTGACTATTTATCTAATACCGGATACCCCAGTGGTCAAGGGTGGTCTCATGAGATTAACTTCTTTACTTTCAGGTTGTACATTAGTAAATGTAAGTGTCCCCATAGACATTCTATACTGTAACGTCATAGAAGACCAGGGACAAGAAAACAAGACACCTAGTTTAGGGTCTATGAATTTTGCACTAAACCTCTTGAATCTGTAAGCTGATAGCCTTCACCAGTTTTGGAAAATTGCAGCCAGTATCTCTTCAAATATTGCCCCCATCCTCTCCTTCTGAAGGGTGCACCTCTCTTACTGAAGGGTCAATATATTAGGTCACGTGTGTGACCCACATGATTCTATCACTGAGCTCAGTTATTTCAGTTTTTTTTCCCTCTTTGTGTTTTCAATTTAATATTTTCTCCTGATCTATCTTCAGGTTCAGTAAACCTGACTTCTATTGTGGCTGGTTTGCTGACAAACCCATTCAATAAACTCTTAATTTCAGATTTTTTGTACTTTTCAGGTATGGAATATCTATTTGAGTTTTTAAATTGTTTTAGTTTTCCATTGAAATTTTCATCTTTTCATCCATTTTGGCTTCCTTCCCTCTACTTTCTTTCACATTGTCCACAGCTATTTTAAAAAGTCCTTGTCTAATAATTCCAGTATCTGCCTTACCTTTGGGTTCACTTCTATTGTTTGTTGTTTTTTCTCTCTTCATTATCATCCAGCTAGCCTTGCCTCCTCATATGTCTAATAAGTTTTTGTTATATTTTTATAATGTGCCGGACAAGTGCATACAAGAACTACAGAGGACCTAGATGATATGTTCCCCATCTAGGGTTTCTCTCTTTTCTCTTAGGTGGATAGGACCACTGGCTGATCCCTGCATTACCATTATGCAATAAGATGGACTGGAGTGGTTTTGCATTTTTAATCAGATTTTTGTTTCTTGTTCAATTATATTCTTTAGGTGATACCGATACCCTCCTGAAATTTTTACTAAGGGTCTGGCTGATTTCTGCATGCTGAGCCCTGAAAGTCTTGCCTCATGGAGATTTTAATCCTAGGTCTTTAGCTTGCTGCCCATAGTTTCAAAATCTTGCAACTATCTTGAGAGGGCGATTAGTTTTGTTTATTGCAAGCCCCCTCCCTCTTCTAAGCACTCTGCCTTTCTGGCTCAGTTCCTCAGCTTCCTGCATCACTAAAGGACTGTGAATGTCCTATGGGAAAACTTCGATTTGCATTAGACTCCTCTAGTGCCCAATCTGTTTCAGTAACGCTGCACAGCTGCCAACAGCCCTTTTCCCCCAATGGACTCACCCAGCATGGGCCAAGCCAGATTCTCAGTCTGAGCTCAATATAGACAAATGGCCCCAGGGGTAAAATGGCTGAAGAAAACCAGTTTACCTAGGAAAAGAGTTTCCCTCTCTTGGATTTCTTTTTAACTTTTTATTTTGAGATAATTTTAGGCTTACAAAGGAGTTGTAAAAATAGTATAGCTAATTCCCACGTACTCCTTACCATATATCCAACCATAGAATATTTATCAAAATTAAGAAAATAACCATAGCACAGTGCTATTACCGAAAGTACAGAACTTATACAGAACCAATAGTGTCCTTTTTCTGATCCAGGACCCCACAGTGCATTTAGTTGTCATGACCTCTTAGTCTCTTCCGATCTGTGACAGTTCCTCAGTCTTTCCTTATCCTTCACGATTTTGACAGTTGTGAAGAGTATTTGGTCAGCTATTATGTAGGATGTCCCTAGTTTTGCTGTCTGTTGTTTTTGCATGATTTTTCTGGGGTTATGGGCTTGGGGGAAGAATACCGGAGAGATGGGGTGTCTTTCTCATCACTTTATACCTGAGAGTAGGGATGGGCATATGATATCAACATGACTTATCACTGGTGATATCAACCTTGATCAGATTTGCCCAGGACTATCCTAGTTTTAAGACAGGAGGTCTCACATTCTGAGAAGCCCCTTAGTCCAAGACATGCACTTTTAGTTGCATTTGGAAAATCTCAAGTAAGGAATTCTGTACGTTATAAAATGACATGGTATAGAGAAATTCCATCTAGGAGGAAAAAATAAGACTACCATAAGTCTGTCTTCATTTCAAGACCTCTGGGAGTAGATAAACTTACAGACCAGAACAAAATCTCATTGCCCAGAGAATTACCAAACTGTTCTGAAAATTGAAGAATTCTCTAGAGAGAATCTCTGCAGTGGAAAAATGAGAGCTCCTAATGCTTTCCCTTCTGAAATGCAGACTGAACTTCTTATTGCTAAAATGGTATATGTTCCATTTTTGTTAACATGAAAGTACCTACTTACAAGAGGAATTGCTTTTGAAAGAAATTTGTTTGGCTAATATTTTTATCTTTCCCTTTCCTTTGTCTATCTGTGACCATTGTTTAATATAGTATCTGTTGAATAATACACACCAGACAAATGTCTGCAGAGAATGAATGGAAAGAAAGTAGAAAAATTTAAAAACTTAAATGAGTCAATGAATGAATTAAATCAATGATTTCTATGGGCTTTTAGGTTAGTATGACTGTTTTCAGCTTGACAAAGTTTGGTTAATAGGCTAGCAAAGAAATGTATGCTATTTGGATTATTTTGAAAAATCTCCCATCATGTATAGATTGTGTGAAAATTATTTGATTTTGTTTGTTTTTATTTATTTATTTTTAGATTCTCAGATTCAGACTTTATTCATCTTATAGTTGAAAGTTTGTACCCTTTTACCGACCTCTCCCTATTTCCCCACCCCCTATCATCTGGCAACCTCTTTTCTACTCTGTTTGTATAATTTTGATTTTTTTCTTTTTTTAGAGTCCACAGATAAGTGATACCAGTGCAATGAAAATTATTTGATGTTAAGAGATTATACAGCTTTGTGCATATTAAGATGAATAATCTTTATGTAAATTAGATACTATTGATAATATGACTACGGTTATGCCAATTGTGTTAAAAAGATGTGCTAAGTGGGCAAAGATCTGTGAATTAATCATAGGATGGAACGGTGTCCTTGATCTATACAGTAGCTAGAGACTTCACCCCTTGGCCAGGTCTGTCTTCGTACAAATCCATCATTTACACACTCTCATTTGATTCGAATTTTCTCTTTATTGTGATCCTGAGGAAAGGCTACAGAGTCAGAATTCCATTTTTGCTATGTTAGCTGAGTGACTTTAGACAAGCCAGACGGATTGAAAAAGAAAAAGAAGATAATAATATGTGATATTTGGGCTTCTCCTGAGGATTAATAATATACTGCCTATTCTGTGATTTAAGTTTTGTTTTAATCATATAACAAAAGTAAATAAATGAACTAAAGTTTGAAGACTTATAGAATTATAACTGTCATTCCTGATTTCTAATGAAGATTCTCACTATATTCTTCCATAATTTTAAAATAACTTTGATATATTTTATGTTATACAATCAATGTATGTTAAAATGAATTATATATGACGATACCCTAGTTCCTGACGTATATTGGGTACCTCTTAACACTAACCTTCTTCACTTTGGTTCTTCTTTCTTACCTCTCCACTCCACTCTCCTCTCTCCCCTCCTCTCTACCTCATAGTAGCCTCCCTTCTCTCTTTCTTTGCATTAACTAAGTCCTTTGAATCATATTGAATTTTTAAATGACCAGAGATGAATCCTACTGTCAAGGAGCCGATAATCTAATGTTGGCCTTTAAACATGCACCTACCAATTTACATTACTTAGAAGTGACTTAAGAGACATATGGGTACAGGACTGTGGTAGTTTAGAGAAATGAGGTGCTACTTTCAGCCACAGAAATGAGAAAACTTTCAGTGGAACATAAACATATAAAGGGCACATAAGAATTGAATGTGGAGTGATACCATTCTCCTCTCTCATTGTACAAGTGCAAAGCTAACGGTTTTAAGTGGCTCTGGAGTCCCAAAGGTGGAGAGTTTAGAGGAAATTCATCCTCTTGGCTGAAGGAATCTTCAGAGCATAGGTCTTGCTAACGATACCGGCCAGGGCCATTAGGTCTTCTGTGGCTGAGCGTCAAAATAAAGCTCATAGCTTGGACTGGCTGAAGTAAGAGCAGGATTGTTGGAGCTAAGAAATAACAAACAAACAAACAAAGCAGGTAACAAAGTTAACACCACTGTGGCAGTAAGAAGGCCAGCAGGGATAGAGATGATCACTCCCAATTATACCACCTAGACTTGAACCACCTTATAGAAACAGTAGAAGGAGACCCCTTGAAAAACTGCAAAGGTGATGGTAGCTCATTACTATGCTTCTTTGCAGTCCTCCCCTTCTGGCCTCTGAAATGGTAAGAGAATTGAGGATATCTGCAGGCTAAAACAATATTTTAAATCAAATTGCTCTCAAAATTCTGGAGGTAGAATTGGGAAGGATTAAATAGGTCAACAAAAGCTGAAGTGCCAGTGGCTTTGAGATCTCAGAGTTTGGGTTGTGTTTTGACTCAGTGTGACCTAGTCCACCAGCCATGCTAAGCCAAGTAGCAAATAACATGGCCCAAATACACTGTCATAGGTCTTAAACTCCCAGCCACTCTCATGACTGCTAAAAGGCCTCATCTACTTGGAGAGGGCTCCAGCACCAGTGGGCATATAACTGTTCAGAGTTTTCTGGTCATATTGAATCTTTTATTTAATTTGAGACTCATAATAGTTCATTGATGGAAAAAAAGACTCTAACCAGTACTCTAACTTTTTTTTTTCCTGCCTAGGAAACTATCTTTCCTAACTCTGCATTTTCTTCTAACTTTATGTCAATCAACTGTTTTTCTTTCAGGATTCAATGTGTCTGTGTCTTCCTTGACCTCTCCAGATGGAATGAGCTGCCTTGTCCCATGCTTTTGTAACTTGTCAAACTTCTCACTCATTGCCTGAATTCCAATTTTAATACGTTTGTAACGTAATTTGTAATTATATTTTCTTAAAAATATAATTCTTATTAGAACTTAAACCACACATAAACAGGAAATACATTTGTTTGTTTCTACTGAATTTTAGTGCCTATCACATGGTCTTCCACACAGTAGGTATCCTAAAATATCACTTTAGAATAAATAAATGAATCATAAATCAAGTAAATTTGCAGTAAAGGAAAATTGGTATTCAAAGAGCAAACTACTTGTTCAAAGTCACAGTTGGAAAATATGACAAGGGTGTGCTTGAACCCATACCTTCTTACTCAGATTTAGTATGTTACCTAATACCCTTTTTCTTTTTCAATATAAAGTAGAAGAGATAACATGTGGGGAAAATATAATAACATATATTAAGATTTCAGAGAAGTTAATGAAGTTTTTAAGCCGTGTAGGTCTGAGAATATCCTCAATCCTAAAACACCCAAGTTTAATTTCCTCTAATTCTTGAACCAAGCTTCACAAAAGTAATTATCACATAATTTGTTGATTTCTTTCCCAAGTGAATGTTTGCCAAGCACTCCCCATCAGATTTCATATGCATTAAATATTTATGCCCAAGCCGTTACATAGAAGACTTGAGTATATACTTTGCTTTTAGAATTAATTTACTTCTAATTTTTAATGCAATGAAATAAGCTGAATTGCTCTTAGAATATAATCACTTGTTATATATTTGAATAAGTTAATCATGGCTTTGTGAAAATGTGACTGGTTTATAATTATCTAGGAGCCTGAAATGTTCTTTTTGGCTGAAAGAGTTATGATCAAAGTTAGTGCCCACTTAAACGGAATCACCTTAAGCGTGACTTTATGCAAAGGGTCACTCCTGGAAAATGTGCCTTGTTTCTCTGTTTAAGTCAATCAGAAATGAAAGAGAGAGGTTTTGAAGGAAATTCCTTAGACCATACCATATCTGTAGGCTAGGCAGTGTGAGCAGTAAATTAGCTCACAGACTGGGAGATAGAATGCATTATATGACCTTGGTCAAGGTTATTATAACCATGCGTAGACTAGATAGTCTCTAAAGAACTTCCTTGGTCACTCTGTACATTTTGTGATTTTTATTTTCAACAGAGCGTATACCACAGTAACATTAGTGATGACCCCTTCATATTTGCACAAAGATTTATAGATTCCAAACCAGATTCACATAATGCTTTCCTTCTAGGTTTTCACAACAAGCCTAGGAGGAATGATGTTATCATCCCTAATTTACAGTTTAGGGAATGAATTGAAATTCAAAGATCACGGCCTGATGCTTAACTGTTCCAATCACTGTTAGATAGGGTGGCCACCCAGTATCTCTACTTTCATTTCTGACCTCTTTGAAGAACAGAATTTATCTCCAGTAAACCAGATGATTTGTCACACCTTTTCCCTTTCAGATTCGATCTATAGAGTATCCTTCAACACTTTCAAATTAAAGCAGGAATTTTGGCTGCGTCTGCTATCAGTGGTCCTGCCTTCCTGATTCTCAAGAGGTGCAGCACGGGGAAGGGGCTGCATGCCAGCGAGAACGGTGCTGGGCTTGCCTTTATCCTGGAGTTAGTCTTACTGCCATTTGCATTGAATCCCTTGATCAATCTGAGAAAAGTAAAGGAGCCCAGGGGGGAGAAGTTTTGAGAAAAACATAGTATTTGCTGGCATATTCATAGTGAAACTAATACTACAGTAAAGTAATGGGATTTTTGATATGAACCCAAATCTGGCACTGATATGTTATGTCTTGGCAAATAACTTATCTATTCAATCATCAAATAATCATGACTCATAGCAATAACAAGGATACTATGAATAATGATAATGCATACTATATATTTATTATTTGCTACGTGCTGAAAAATATGCTAAACAGTTTTATATCCACCATTGCATTTAATTCTTCAAATTTCCCTATCACAAAGGTATCATTTTACATATTTTATAGATAGAGACTAAAACCAAGACTAAGTTTACGTAGCTGAACACTTATATATGTCCTAGATCAGTGGTTCTAATACTGGCTGTACATTAGAAACATTCTGGAAACTTGAAAAATCATAATGTCCCACATCAAAAAAAATTGATTTAAATAGTTAGCCCAGTCTTTGCACCCAGTGGAATTTTAAATGTTGTTATATTTTGCAACAGGTGGAGAACTAGTGTGTTTATATGCTGGTTAAACAAAGAGGAAGAGGAACTGGCTTCAAAGTGCTCTCAGCATCATAGAGGCAAATGTGCTATAAACCCAACAGTAGAATATTATAAGCCCAGCAACAGTGATGTGCAAATACTTCATTGGGAGACAGAGTGATAATGTCATTTGTACAATTTATTTAATCTTGGTCTATTTTTTTTTTCATCTGTAAATGAGGATACAAACAGCTGCCTTCCAAGGTTATTGAGATATTAAGCTGGAGACCTTATGTTGAAAATCCCTAGTACTGCATTTGGCACATAGGAAGTGACTAAAAGTGGATTCTCCTTCCATATTTACAAGTGCTATGGAGACCCCAGCTCTCCATCTGTGAAACAGTGATTCCTTAAGGATCAAACAAAACTGTATAAGACAGACCTTTTGTAAAATGCACCAAACAAATGCAAAATATTTTTATGATTCTAAATATCTAGGCTGGGAGATATATAGGATTCTTCTCCATGAATCAAGTTCTCCTGACATCTCAGCACCCTCCCGAGTGACTTGTTTCGAGGTATATCATGGCATTTTTAAAAATGTCCTCTTTACACTCTCCATGACTATGTGTGTGCATTTGGCTTCTTGTCCTGAAATCCCTATCCATAGTCAGTATCAGGGACGGCAGGGCTGGACTTGCTGATCATTTGTTGGAGGTGGAATAAATCAGAACCTGGGAAATTCTCACTCCTACTTACTTCAGCTGTGGGGTTTTTTTTTGTCACTTTTAATTATCTTTCCTTTTCCACCCCACCATCCTGGTAACTGAAGACCATAGGCATGCTGACTTTCCTTTTTAATTCTGCAAAATACCAGATCTCTATTCTGGAGAATTTGGCTGACTAGAGGCAATGACCCACTTAGATTTCATTTCCTCATTCTTTTCGAACTCCCCATGACTCTTAGGAGGAAGGAAGAAAACATCCGCCATCCACACACACGAGAGAGGCAGCAGTGTTCTCTAAAATGACTTGTATAAGTTTGTAGATGAAACATAAATTACATGGAAGAGTGGAAAGTGCCTGGGCCTGGGTGTTAGTGTCCTGAATTTCACTCCTGTGTTTGCTAAGTCCCTGGTCCTCAGGAGGACTGGGTTTGAAGGAAGAAAGATGGTGGATTATGGAGATTCAAAATAGGCTGCCTGTGAAGGAGTGCAGTGAATCCGGAGGAGCTCTTCAGAGAGCGGTTACGTAGCCAAGTTAGAGCTACATGCTTGGTGTGTGGATCCCGTGAACACAGTTTCCTTACATGTTATATGTACTCCACATGTCTTCATTATAGAATGAATGCCAGCCTGCTTTGAAGAAGAGAACCAGAGCCTGAGGCTTCCGTGGTTCTATTACTTTTGTCATTTTGAGCCTTACCCATTTCCATGTATGTAGAAAATGAATTAGTATCAATATAATACTAATTATAAAAGTATAATATTTGCCTTTCATTGATTAGATGTTATGTACTTTTCAGGATATTATGTATTTGGTATATCTATATAGGGTATTGATTAGGTTTCCGTATATTATCTCATGTACCTGTCAAAATTAGTCTATTGCTATATACATTTTATCATCCCCCTTTGCCAATGAAGAAAAGGATGCACAAGGCTGTTATACAAACTATCAAAGGTCACCCATCTAAAGTAGAGACAGAGGATTCAAATTCAGATTTCTCTTATTCCAGAATGTGTGTACTTTCTACAATCAGGAGTAATCAGTGACAAATACACAAGTGTTTACCTTTTTTCCAAAAGGGCCTGTTGTGACAGAAGCAGATGCTGTTGGTGTCTAGCTCCCATCCCGTCACCATCCACCTTCACCTGGTGAAAGGCACTTGCTGTGAACTCCTGTGTCTTTCTGCCTAAGAGCTGTTTTTTATTTGTTTTGTTTTGTTTTGTTTTGCTTTGTTTTGTTTTTTAATCCTGACTGGGGAGCAAAATGGGTTTAGGTATAGGGCAAGCTGTAAGTGCCAGAGGATTAATGCCTTCAAGAGATGCCACCTTTATCGAAGAGCGTATGAAGAATAATGAATAGACACACCAGTGTGCTGATCCCTAAATTAAGATGAACCCGAGGTTTGCTCTGTGGTGTCTCTAGCATTTCCCAGAGGGATCTTGCCTCAGTTGCCCTTAGGGGCTACTGTATAACTTTGCAGATTTTATTGGCCACCTTTCCTTATCTCAGTTTCCCACTCAACTAGTGGTAATTCTTGAGGCAAACTCTCGAACTACTGCCCATCAAATTCTTGTCTTTAAGTTTGTTTCTGGTCGAACCCAAACTGAGATAGGATCTCAGATTTTTTGAAATGTCCATATATTTCACTCATTGCAGGTTAATTAAGTTCCCCACAGTTTCCCTAATTTCTTCTCAATACTTTCTAGTTTGATCATTTCTGTCCTTGAAGCAATCCCCATCTCTTGGTTTGTATCTGTAAAATCCCAATCCAGTAATTAATATCTATTACTAGTACATGTGAGGAGATGTTGTCTGAGGCAATATTTGCTTATTTATCTACTCTGTAGACTTTGAAAACCATGCCCTTTCCTTAAATGGCCTCAGGGCACATGTACGATAAAGGATTATGTTAATTAAAATGCAGCTGGCACATTAATAAAGCATCAGACGAAGACTGCAGATGACACAGCCATTTGGCGGTCCCACTGCTTTGTTAGGTCAGGGCTTTGCTGTTAGTTTCTCCCCCTGTCTTTCATTAATAGGTCTTTAGTCTCTCTGAGATATCTAATTTGTGCTGAGGATAATGAATACCTGATCCCCTCAATGAGAGCTGTACCAACTTGAGAGAGGCCCGAGAGAGAGGGGAATTAAAGTACACTTTTGGGAGCATCTGGGCAGAATTGAGGCAAAGTGAAAGGAGGGAGCCCAAGGATCAACAGTTGGAGGGATTTTATAATATATTTCTTCTTACTTTGCCGTATTACTTCTTTCTTCAGCTCTTATTTCCTCTCCTGACCATACAAAAGCAGTGCCTTCGTGTTCTAGGGAGAGAAGGCATGTGATCTTATACTCTCTGCATCTCTAAAATAAGGATGATTACTCAATTCATTTGGCCAAATATGTCTGATTCCTTCATACAGCCTGGAGAGGGGATGTTTTCATACTTTGTTCACTCTGTGCTTTTTCTCCTGGGTGCCTGTTGAAGTTGCTCTAGGACTATATTAAAACGGGGGTAACCAAATCCTAAAATTACAATTATGCAAAGGACAGACCATTTCCTAAACACTCTTGTGAGCTTGCATGCTTCCACACTGGGGGACATGGTGCTTACCTTCATGAAATAATAATGTTCCTAACTACGGAAGTGTAACTCTTACCAGTTATGAAATGATTCCTACTTGCTAAGCATTTTCCAAGTGATTGCTGTCTCATGCATTTTTCATTGACTCTTCATCAGAGATCAATAATGTTGGTTCTGTCACTAGTCCCACTTTATAGATGAGTGGATCTGTCTTCTCAAGTTCCTTCTACACATAATTGGTAGGGAAAAGCATCTTACATTCTTAAAAATATTCTATACTTGTGCCATTCAATACTGTAGCCAATGGACATGTTAAATAAAATTCAAAAATTAAATCAAATGTAAAATCAGATTTAAATTAATCTTGTTAGCCACATTCTGCAGTGCAGTAGCCGTGTGTGGTCAGTAGCTATTGTATTAGACAGATTTTTCCATCACAAAAAATCTTACTGGACAGTGTGGCTCTCTACTGTTGAATGTTTTATTTATTTCTTTTATCAAGCAAATTTTATTTTGTTATTTTTTTATAGTTGTGAACATTATGTACATGTAATTTAGATTCTTTTTTCATTTATTTCAAAATCATAAGCTTTCTATCACAACATTAAATTTTATCCTATTTTGTGTGATTTAATACAAATATGTCTTAATACACCCTAGCTATCCAAATTATAACTTTTTTTTCCATATAAATTTGACTGAAGAGAACCTTTTTGAAAATAACGTATTTTTATATTAGGGGTTATTTGAAAAGGTGGCTCAACAAAATGTCTGTCAGTCCCTACATGGGGCAAATTCTGAGGGGTTTTCATATCTGATCAAATATGTCTTGGGTCATTTTTTTTTTCTCTTCAGCCTAAGAGAAAGCTGGAAGAATGGGGAACAAGCTTGTTTACCTGGTGTTTGTTTTCTGTGGCATCACTTCCTTATAACAGTCCCTTCCACAATGCTCTTTTCTGCCTTCCCAAATTCATAGGATGCAGATCCCGTATGTCCCTTGTCTCCCGTTGGAGAAAGTGTTTGTAAAATATTTTGGGTACATGAGTACATTGGACTTCTAATGCTGTCTCACTCTGCAGACTCGGGTAAGGTGCTTTACCTTTTGGGATTTCAGTCTCTAACACAATTCTCCAAATAGAGTAGGAGCTCAGTATTATTATTACTTAAAAATTTTTTGAAACACAGCCTCTTGATTTCTCTTCAGCTTTGCTCTATACCTTTAAAGGTGGCTTACATCCTCCCCTACTCGGAAACACCCAAGGACCTAGAGCCAGCTCCTAGGAGCAGAATCTCTGACTACCAAGCTTTAATGCAGGCTATGTCCTGAGCAGTTTTGGTTCACTAGATGTGCCCTCCATTTATGACATGGTAATTGACATTTTAGACTCCTGCCTTATGCAATGTTTGCTTCTTGGAGCTTCACATCTGCTCCTTGGACCCAGTTAGTCTTGACTGGGCTCCCTTTTACACTGTAAGTTAAATCTGCACCTAGCTATTCCGGGGGACAGACTCAGCCTAAGCCCAGCCCAACCATTCTCAGTCTAAACCACGAGCTGTATCCCATCATGTTTACTCCACATTCATTCAAAGAGAATTCCTCAATGCATTCCCCACCATTTCCTGCACACTTAATGAGATTTTTATAACCCATTAATTTTATTTTCATAGAAAATGTAACAGTAGGATTCCATCTACAGACAAGAAGTTTGTTCTGCACGGAAATATTTTTTAGAAAAAGGGAATATTACACTATAAATCTGTCACATAAAAGTGATTTCCTATTTCTGTCTTAACTTGGATGCATCTGCACAAGAAATATTATCTTTCTTCTATGTACAGTGTTCTCTAACTGTCCTGTCTGTATGTTTAATGAATATATTTAATGACAAAGCTAGGGAAGGGATGACAAATGGGGACACAGAAGGCTGGATAAAGATGCTGATAGATATAGTCACCAAGAAACCCCCATGAAAATGTAGGACAGAGCTTAGCTTCATGATCTTCCATTACTAGTAAGATGAGCCATTAGCTTCAGCACTCTGCAACTAGTGATTCCACACTTGCAAGGAAGGTATCCTAGCCCTGCAAGGGGGGAGGATTAGTCTGACACCATCCTCACTCGCAAGGAGCATGCAATCTGGCGAGGGCAACAGACATATGGACACACTATGCCAACATATTGAATCATGTGAAACAGTTCAGCAAAGCATGGAGAAAGAAGGAAGAATATATTTGAAGAACTGAAAATAACTCAGAATTACTAAATTATAGGCAGGAAGTGTAGAGCTAACAGATACATAGATAGATAGATAGATAGGTAGATAGATAGATAGAAAAATAGATATTTCATATTGAAAATAGAAACCTCTCATACGTTTTCAAGTTTTTTATTTCTTATATTTTTAAATTTTTTAAACCATCAATACCATAATACTATTGTCTTAAGGCATAAATGGTCTCATATTTTTTTTTTGCCTCTCTCCTTATACTTCCCGTCTCTTCCTCCCTCAAATTTTTTCACTTTTTCTTTTTCATCTTTCCTCTGAGTCTCCATTCTTTCCTTCACTTGCAAAGATTATAGATTGAAAGTTAGTAAACTTAAGGTCCTTGGCCTAATCTTAATTTAGTGAGAGATGTAGATGTCTATAAAATACTCCCAGTGTAATAAAGTCTGTAGGAACAAAGTGTTAGAAGCTATGCCCAGATCACCTGTTCTTTGTTGTTGTGTTGTTTGATTTTTATTGCTCAGTATTGAGAGTACTTTATACATTTTAGATATATTGTTTGCAATCATTTTCTCCCTCCCAAATTGTAGTTTATTTTTTCACCATTTTCACCTGAGCTTTCAGAGAGTAAAAGTTTTTAATTTTGTTAAGGCCCAATAAAATGATTTTTTTCTTTAATGAATTGTGAATTTGGTGTCAAGTCTGAGAGTTCTTTGCCTGGCACCATATGTTTATTTCTAAATGTTTTATAGTTTTTCACTTTACATTAAGTCTATAATCTATTTGAGTTAATTTTTGTATAAGTTGTGAAGTTTAAGTTCTTTTTTTCGTTTATTTTTAAATTGCCTACAGAGGTTCAGTTGCTTCAGACTATCTGTCCTCCAATGAATTGGTTTTGTATTTGCACCTTTGTCAAACCTAAGTTGAGCATATTTGTGTTGGTGTATTTCTGAGTCTTCTATTTTGTTCCATTTTATTATGTGTCTGTTTCTCTGCCAACATTACACTGCATTGCTTACTGTAGCTATATTGTAAGCCTTAATAACAAGTAGAATAATTCCTCCTACTTTATTTTTCTTTGTCAAGAATGTTTCAGCTTCTGAAAAATTCTAGGGCCTGTGCCCTTCCACATAAATTTTACAATAAGCTTTCCTGTATCCTCAAAAAAAAAAAAAATCTTGCTCGGATTTTGTTAGGAATTGCATTAAATCTGTAGATCAATTTGTGCAGAATTTAAATCTTTATTATGATGAGGCTTGCAATACATACATACCACATGTCTCTCCATTTGTTTAGGTCTTCTTTGATTTTTTTAATCAACATTTTGTGATTTCCAGCATACATGTTTTGTTAAGTATATTCTTAACCAATTTTGGGGAACAATTTTAAATGCTGTTGTGTTATTAATTTTGCTTTCTGCACAGCATTTTCATTATTAGCATATAGAAATGTGGTTGGTTTTTGTGGTGATCTTATATCCTATGACATTGCTGAGCTTACTGATTAGTTCTAGGAGTTTTTGTAGATTCCATGCTATTTTCTCCATAGACAACTATGTTATCTGCAAATAGGGGTGACTTTATTTCCTCTTTTCCAATCTGTATGCCTCTTTTTCTTTTTCTTGCTTTGCAGAATTGAATGGAAATAACTTCCAGCATTATGCTGAATAAGAATGAGAATAAATGCCTTGCCTTTTCCCAGTCTTAAAAGGAAATGGTTCAGTCTTTTACCATTAAGTATAATGTTAATTGTAGGGATTTTTGTATGTGCTCTTTAGTAAGTTGTGATCATTCCCTGCTATTTTTAACTTCCTGAAAGTTTTTATCATGAATAGGTATTGGCTTTTGTCAATTTATATGATTATATGAGTTTTCTTCTTTAGCATGTTTAAATGGTAGATTACATTGGTTAATGTTCAAATGCTGAACCAGCCTTGTATCCCTGGAATAAATGAGGTATATTTGTTATAGTGTGCAATTATTTATATACATTGTTGAATCTGGTTTGCTAATATTTTGTTGAAGACTTTTGTGTCTAAGTTGATGAGAGATATGTAGTTTTTGGTTTTTGTACTCTCTTTGTCTACTTTTGGTATCAAGATTTTAATATTGGCCTCATGAAATCACTTGGAATACATCTCATATTTTCTGGGAGAGACTGGCAAAATTTGTGGTGTTTTTATTTTTGTTTTTTAATCTCACAGAATTCTCTAGTAAAAGCGTCTGCCTTAGAGATTTCTTTTGTGGGAAAATTTAAATTACAAATTCAATTTTGGGGACAGTTATAGGGCTATTCAGATTGTCTGTTTCATCTTGGTTTAGCTTTGATACATTGTAGGCTTTGAGGAGTTGCTCCATTTCTTCTAAGTTGTTAGATTTATGAGTATAAAATCATTCAGAATAATTGTTTTAATGGCTCCAGTATCTGTAGCAATTTATCTTATTAAGTTTATACCACTGATGATCTGCATATTCTCTCTTTTATACATATTGATCTTGCTTAGAGGTTTATCAGTTTTATTGAAAAAACAAATTTTATATCATTTATTACCTCTATTGTTTCCTATTTTCATTTTCATTTGTTCTATTCCTGTCTTTATTTCCTTCGTTCTTCTTGCTGTGGTTTATTTTTTTATTCAGTATCAAGTTTTGTGAGGTAGGTATTTAAGTTACTAATTTGAGACCTTTCCTCATTTCCAATATAAGCATTTAGTTCTATACATTCTCCTGTAAAATTTTTTAAACAGTTTCCCTCAAATTTTGATATGTTGTGTTTTTATTTCATTCAGTTTTGCGTATTTCAAACATTTTCTTGGAGACTTACTCTTTGACCTATGGATTATGTAGAAGTGTGTTGTTTAATATTCACATTTTTAGAGATTTCCTGTTGCCTTTACGTAATGTATTTCTAGTTTGATTCCATTATTGTACGATAACACACTTTGAATCATATCAAACTTTAACACTTTTCTGAGTTTTATTTTAGTTACGGCACAGAAAATGGTTTAATCTTGGCTAATGTTCCATGGTTGTTTGGAAAAAAAAAAAAGTGTATTTTCTTCTCATTGGGTGGAGTGCTCTACATCTGTTAAGTAGATACTTTTGGAGAATTACGTTGTTCAGACCGTCTGTATCTTTGCTATTAGTTCTATCACTTGTTTGGGGTGTATTGAAGCCCCTATCTATAATTGTAGATTTGTCTATTTTTCTTTTCAGCTCTGTCAGTTTTTCTCTTATATATATTTTATGCTCTGTTGTTGTGTTAATACACATTGATTTTTGCACACATATTTAGGATTATGGTTTTATACTATTTGTGGTTTGCTCAACTTCTTGGATTTGTGGGGTTGTTTATTACACCAAATTTGGTAAGTTTTTGCTGTTACTTTTCCAAATACCCTTTATCTCCCTTTTTCTTTCTCTTTTCCTGCTGAGACTCCGATGTAAATGTTGGTTTGTGTTTTATTGTCCCACAGATCCTTGAGGCTTTGTTCACTATTGTTATTTTTTATTCTATTGTTCTATCCTCAGATCACTGACTGGATCCTTTGTCAATTTCACTCCACTATTGAGCTCATCCAGAGAGGATTATTTTATTTTGTTTTGATTATTTTATTTTTTAGTTCAATAATTTTCATTTATTATTTTTGAAACTTCTGTTTCTTCTTTGAGTTTTTTTATACTTTTTCATTTGTTTCAATAGACTTTTTAATGGGTTATTCAAGCACTTTAATGATGGTTGCTTTTGAACCTTATCAGATGAGTCAAACATCTGATTTATCTCAGCGTTTGCAGCAGTTGATTGTTTTTCTCACTTAAGTTGTAATTCTGCTGGTCCCTGGCATGATGGGTTATCTTTTATTATTGTATCCTGAATATTTTATCATTGTAGTGGGAAACTCAGGGGCTATTTACGTATTTCATTTTAACAGGTGATCACCCACTCTAAGTTTATTGTGATGGTCTGGCCTGACTCTGTAGGCTTCTGTTCCAATGACAACTTAGTTTTCAGAGCCTCTGAAGTGTTATTTTGGTCTGCTTGGTTTATCTAGTGCTGCTGGGCTCCCACTGATCCCTGGTGATGTTGTCAAGCCCAGGTTCCCGTGTGTGTCTCAGTGAGTAATGGCTGTGGTGGTAGTTCCCTACTGATACACCCCAGTTACCCCAGTGATAGTTGGTGGGGAGAGTTTTTGGGCTCCTGGGGGAAAAGAGGTTTGCTATACCAGGGCACTTGCTGTGCCTGGGTCCCTTTTTCAGTTCCATCAGCCTGCCTAAGTGTCTCTTAGTGGAAAAGAGGAGGCTTAGACCCAGCAGGACAGAGTACTTCCCTTGGCCACTTAATTCTGGTTGGGCTCCCACTCAGTTCCTCTTGATAGTGATGTCAGATTCATATGTTGATGTCAGAAGGACTCATGTTCAATCTGGGAAAAGAACAAGCCCACCTGGGCTACCTTTTTTAGAGTGTATTACATCTTTGAAGAGATTTGGAATGAGAATTTCACTATTAAGACCAACCAGACTAAGCATTGGTTCTGTCCATAACAACAGCCTAAGTTAGCAACAGAGTCGTGTTTTTCTCCATGATAATTCTGAAGGGTGCGGAAGGTGTCCTGTGGGAAACCATAGTGTAAGAAAAGCTAAAGGTATGTGAGAGACAGTGCTGTACAAGGAAGGATGGACAGATTCCGTAACAGGTAGACCTGGGTTTAATTCTCAGCTCTGTTGCTTATGGGCAGTTAACCTTGGGCAAATAAGTGAGGTCTTATGTCTCTTTCCAAAGCCCATGGGCTCAACCAGTAGCCCTCCATGGGCTATAGCCCTCCATGGTCATGACTGTATTAGTTAGTATGGGCCATGTGGCAGTAACAAATAAACCCAAAATAAAGATGCTTGAAGAACAAGAAGTTGATTTATTTCTCATTTCACAGTTCAGGGAAGGACTCAGTCACTGCTGTGATCATTCATAGATCAGAGTCAACAGCCGTTCTTCTGCCTTCACTGAGGGGCTCCCCAGATCACCCTGAACATTAACACTACAGTCAGCTGGAATCTGGAAATTCCCCCAGGAATTTCCTGGAGGATCACCATGAAAGTATTTTTATGGGCCAGGCCTGTACATGGCACAAACAATTTCCCTTCACTTATCACTGGAGAGGGCTTAGTCACATGGCTACCTGTAACTGCACATGAAGCTGGAAAATGCAAATGTAGCTGTGTGCCCAAGAACAAAGGAAATAAAAAACAGATTTTAGTAGATAGCTAGTAGGCTCTGCCACAAGAAGCCCATGATATATATTAAAGATGCAAAGACATTGAGACATGGACCTAGAGCTCCAGCAGCTGACAATCTAGAGAAAAAAAAGTCATTTAATGTCCATTATGTGCAATGATGAGGCAGTGGATGACACATTTACTTATTTGTCATGTTTCTGGTACTGTGCTCAGTGCTTTACATAGAGTTTTAGTGTATTTCTTTAAAACATGTAGAAGAGGAGGCAGTTGTATAGTAGAAATATACAGAAACTTGGGACTTTGAAACTGAGCTGGTTTAACCTCTCTCTCTTTCTCTCTCTGCATATATTCATATATTACTTGACCATTTTATTTGCCAATCCCCTTTTTGTTTTTAGAATTAAATAAGATACTGTGTGTAAGGGACCAGGACTCTTGCTTTGAACACTGTGAGATTATGTGACAAAGGAAGGTAGCTAGTAATTAAAATGTCATGCTCCCCATTCCATACTGTAAAACTGCATTTAGAAAACAGTTATCTTAACAAGAACAACATTTTTCAATTCTCCTTGTAGTCATAGGAAACATGGAGGTCATGCAAGCGTTCTAGTCAAAAAAATGTGAGCATAAGTCATGTGCGTCACTTCAGGGCAGTGACTCAACAAAGTAGGTGGGATTCCTCTCTCACTCCCATCTGCCTACTGGATAGAGACATTAAGGCCCTAGAATGACAGAGTCACAGGATGGAAGGACCAGGTCCCTGAGCCACCCTGGAGAGAAAAGCAACCTACTAACCAGAAAAATATCAGTGTAGAACTGTGTACAAAAGAAATAAACTTCTATGATGTAAGCCACTGACATTGTGTAGTTACTTTCATTGAGCAGTGCTACTGAGACTGATACAGTATTGAATCAAAGTTACAATACAACAAAAATAATAGCGATACATCAACTATTAGTTGTACTGTGTTTATTTTTTTGCATTACTGTTTGCATGTCAGGGGTCCTGACAAGACAGTAATATGCTTAAACGTCACCTACAGCTCTTAAAGATATTTACCATTTTCGTTCCCACTGTCCCCATATGCTGCTGCCCTCCCCTACCGAACTCTACCCTTCACCTAAGAGGGCATTTTGTTCTGAGAATTCCCACCCACTGCCGTCTCCATCCCCTCAGGAAACTCAAAGCTTTAGAAAATAAGTTTGGTTTTTGCCTTTTATTTACTTTTTGACTTAAAAAATATTTTTACTCCAGATACTGCACTAGCTTTAGAGATACAACTCTGAGCAAAGAAACAAACCTGGCTTGTCTTCTCACCCATCTTACATTTCAGTGACAGAGAAGGAGATTAACCCAAACAGCCACACACTCAATTATTTAGATACAAGGCCCACAGCAGACACTGTCATGCCTCGCACATCTTTACTTTCATGAGGTCATAAATCATGCCTGTAGTTCAGGGATTCAGCCCTTTTCAAAGCTAGTGCAAAAAACAACAATAAAATTATCCAGATTAGGCATATTCATTAACACTAATTTTAGGGAAGACCATCACAGCTAATGACCTTCTACGGATTAATCAGTAATAAAATTAGGGTACTGGAGTTTAAAATGTACTTGGCCGACATATTTTGTCAAGGGTAGCTGGGAAGTAATTATTTATTTTGGTTTCATCATTCATTCTAATAGGAGTTTCCAACCATGGGATGAATTCTAAGTAATAACAGCAGTAACGAGGCATTTGGTATGCATCTGGGATGTGTCGTTTCTGCCGGATAAATCGGGGACGACTTATAGCATTTTCTCCAGGTCTGTGAACCTGGGGGTAACGCCAACAGTGTAAGCTGGGTAGGATGTAAGAGGCCCTTCTTGGTTTATTCCCCCATGCTGCAACTCCATCTCATCTAAGTTTACACCTCTAGTTCAAAAGTTCAGTCTTTCTCAGATGCTTCATTTTAGGCCATTTTTATTGATGGTTTAACCCGGGAAATATTCTCCGTTACATAGCGACTCTCAGGCTTGTATCTGTACTGTCATGACCACCAGGCACAGTTCCCAACCCAGAATCATCTGTCCACCCACTCTTCTCATCACCAGTGTTTCTTTGATCCAAGGCCAGTTTCCTCTTTCATACCCACGGCTAAGTGTTATCAGAAAACTCAGTCTGTCATACAGAGTGAAGTTTAAGTCAGAAAGAGAAAAACAAATACCGTATACTAACGCTTATATGTGGAATCTAAAAAAAAAAAAAATGGTACTGATGAACCTAGTTGCAGGGCAGGAATAAAGAGGTAGACATAGAGAATGGACCTGAGGACACAGTGTGGGAGGGGAAAGCTGGGGCGAAGTGAGAGTAGCATCGACATATATACGCTACCGAATGTAAAATAGTTGGCTGGTGGGAAGCAGCAGCATAGCACAGGGAGATTGGTTCCATGCTTTGCGATGACCTAGAGCAGTGGGATAGGGAGGATGGGAGGGAGGCTCAAGAGAGAGGGCATATGGGGACATGTGTATGCACATGGCTGATTCACTTTGTTGTGCAACAGAACTAACATGGTATTGTGAAGCAATTATACTCCAATAAAGATCTATTAAAAAAAAAAGACAAAAAAAAGAAAATTCAGCTTCTGAGACGTGCATCACATGGAAACGTTCATTGTTCTAAAATGAAGAAACAGAGCAGTTTCACACAAAGAACATGAGACTGTAAAGCATATGACAAGTAAGGCTTAAGTAAAGCTTTAACTCTTTGTCCCACTTATCTAATCCCTTCTCAGCTTTCAGGGTCCTTGCAATGCCTCCTGACCCATCAGTGCCCCTTGTCAGAATCAATCCCATCTTTTCCTAACGTCACAAAGTTGCTGAGATACATATCTAATGATCACAAACTGTAGTCTGCATTTTATTTATACTTTTTCTAAGAGAAAAACTAAGCCTGATATAAAAACTTGCATAATCATGTTTTCCAAGTATAGTGAAGCAAAAGCAGCTTTTGGTTGAGTGAGTGGTGCAAGGAGAAAACTTAATTGGAAATGTTTGTTCACTCACTTCTCTGCTTATTATTTATTAATCAGTATCCGGTGGGTTAAATATTCAGTTAAGTAGTATATTAACTCACAATTAAGTACTAAAGTCACTGACTCAAAATAGAAATTGTGTGTTGTCAAAATTACCTTTGAAAAATCTTTAATATATAACCAACAAGGACCTACTGTATAGCACAGGGAACTATACTCAATATTTTGTAATAACCTATAAGGGAAAAGAATATGAAAAAGTATATATATATATATATATATATATATATATATATATAAAACTGAATCACTTTGCTGTACACCTGAAACTAACACAACATTGTAAATCAACTATACTTCAATTTAAAAAAAAATTTTAGGGCTTCCCTGGTGGTGCAGTGGTTGTGGCCCCCACTCGCCACAACTAGAGAAAGCCCTCGCACAGAAACGAAGACCCAACACAGCCAAAAATAAATAAATAAATAAATAAATAAATAAATAAATAAATAAATAAATAAATAAATAAATAAATATTTTTTTTAAAAAAAGAATGAGCTTTTAAGAACATTACCATGAACTTTAAAAAAAAATTTTTTTACACATAAAAAAGAAAATAAAATAGAAAAATCTTTAATTCCCTAGGAAATTTTGACTTTCAGTAAGTCAAACCCAAGCAGATTTTCTTCCAGGGTTGGAACAGATGCTTCTTTGGCTGAATACTCTATATTCTACAACAGCGGTCCCCAACCTTTTTGGTACCAGGACCCGGTTTTGTGGAAGACAATTTTTCCACGGACTGGGGTGGTGGGGGGAGCGGGATGGTTCAGGCGGTAATGAGAGCGATGGGGAGCGGCAGATGAAGCTTTGCTCACTCGCCCGCCACTCACTTCCTGCTGTGCAGCCCGGTTCCTAACAGGCCTCGGACTGGTACTGGTCTGCCGCCTGGGGGTTGGGGACCCCTGCTCTATAATATAACTAAATTTTATTGAGTGTATACTATATTCTAGGTCTCTTAATATTTATCACCTCATTTACTTCTCTCAAGCACCCTATGAACAAGGTGCTGCAAAACATGTCATACTTTACACATGAAAAAGCTAACGTAAGTAGACATTAAATAGATTTCTCAAGGCCATAATTCTAATGAGTGCTAGGGATGGATTTGAACCTACAGTTTTATTGAAACTAAAACATAACCTCTTTCCTCTACTTGTTGACAAAGACTGAAACAAATTAAATATTGGCAATGGAAAACCAATTGCTACCACTGTATTACTGGTCATGGATTCAGAAATACAGGGAACTCTTGAGAGTGTGTCATGCTTCCTTCACAGCGTACTGAAATCTTTTTTTTTTTTTTAACATCTTTATTGGCGTATAATTGCTTTACAATGGTGTGTTAGTTTCTGCTTTATAACAAAGTGAATCAAACAGATTCATAACAAAGTGATTCAAACAGATTTATAACAAAGTGAATCAAAGTGTATCTAAACAGATACATATATCCCCATATCTCCTCCCTCTTGCATCTCCCTCCCACCCTCTCTATCCCACCCCTCTAGGTGGTCACAAAGCACTGAGCTGATCTCCCTGTGCTATGTGGCTGCTTCCCACGAGCTATCTATTTTACATTTGCTAGTGTATATATGTCCATGCCACCCTCTCACTTCGTCCCAGCTTACCCTTCCCCCTCCCCATGTCCTCAAGTCCATTCTCTACATCTGTGTCTTTATTCCTGTCCTGCCCCTAGGTTCTTCAGAACCTTTTTTTTTTTTTTTTTTTTTAGATTCCATATATATGTGTTGGCATACAGTATTTGTTTTTCTCTTTCTGACTTACTTCACTCTGTATGACAGACTCTAGGTCCATCCACCTCACTACAAATAACTCAATTTCATTTCTTTTTATGGCTGAGTAATATTCCATTGTATATATGTGCCACATCTTCTTTCATCTAAATGCTCCTGTAATTTTAGCTCTATGCCACTGCTCTCCTTCTCACATGGGTTCTTCCATTGGAAGTTTTCACCTAAAACTCTCCAATATGAAAAGAATAGCAACAAACTCTTTTGACTTCACGTTCTGCTCCAGTGACCTGACTCCTTGGAAGAGCAGTCTTCATATCTGAGTCATTCACTTATTTTTATGTATTCTTTAACTGCCTCTAATCTGACTTCCGATTCACTCATTTTATTTAAACAACTCCCAGTAAGGTAAGCAGTAAGGCGACAAGGGTTCGTGTTACCAGATTTACTGAGCATAATTTAGACTTCATTTTTGTTCACTGCTTGCCCTTTAAAGTGTTTTATCCTTTATCCCTTTTGCCACAGCACCAGTTATACTGAACACCCACTTGTAGGACTTATCCATATGGCTAAATGCACATCTAGTTGTTGGTTTTAACTTCTGTGAATAATCCAGTAGGTGTTTGCAATCTTTTACTTATATGTTCCCATAGTCATGAACAGGTAGGTTGTCAGAAGGTCCCTACTATCAAAAACAATGCTGCATCTAATGGACCAGTGGGAATTTCTCAAGAGTATATAAGCAGGGTGGAATTTCTGGTTTATGGAGCATATGCATGCTTGATTTCCCTAAATGGTGTTTGAGTGATAATTAGAAAGCATGTATATGCTAATTTCCATGGACATTTCTGTCTCCCTTTTATCTTTGCCAACACTTGGTTTTATCCTGCTTTTTAATTGTTTGGCAGTATGATGGGTATAAAGAAGTATTTCACTAGTGTTTTCATTTTTATTTTTCAACCACAATGGAGTTGAATATATCATTTTATTCTTCTCAGCCACTGATCTCATCCTTTGGTAAATGTCTCCACCATATCCCTTGTCCATTATTCTATAAGCTTCTCTTTTTCCTTTTTCTCTCTCTTAGGCCATCTCACCAACGGTAACATTTTCAAAACGTATCTTTTTTCAGATGCTTCCTAAATTTATATTGCTATCCCAAACTGCTTTCTGAGTTCCAGATCCAATTCCATACTTGACCATTTCACATAAATGTGACTCAACATATCCAAGACTAATTGATGCTCTTATGACCCTTCTCTGCACTAATCTAGGCCTTATCTGGTGTTTCCCATCCCTGAATATCGTCACTTGTGTGACCCAGGGGTCCTCTTCAACATTTTCCTTTTCCTTTCTCCTCATATTTGTTGTACGCCAAGACCTGTTGAGCTTATTTGTGATCTCTCCAGTTCATCTAATCATATGTTCCTCAACTTCATTTGCCCTAGATAAGGATAGCTCTGCTGTTTCTCCTCAGCAATTACAATTTGGTTACCCTTATCCATTCTTGACTGCCTTAACTATACTTCCCACACTGAAACCATATAAAACTGAGTGTTTCTCCCCCGATGGAAAACAAAACAAAACAAACAAACAAAAAACAGTTGCTCCCATTGTTTTGGGGACACAAGCCAAGTGTTTTAAACTTTCTGCAAGAGCCTGCATGGTCTGATTCTGCTTACAGCTCTGGCTGCATCTTCTAACCCTGCTGTAACTGCCTTTGCTCCCCCATCCTTATCATAGATTCAGCTCTTTCCTCATGCAAATACTGGTTCAAAATATTACTTTTTCAGAGACGATTTCTCTACATCCCCAGTCCTTATTACACACTCTCAGAATAATGTATAGATTCCTTGCAGATTGATTACCTCTTTGTAATTATGCCTCTATTTGGGTAGTTATTTGATTAATATTTCTTTCCGTTATTTTTCAAGAGATCATATACCACGGATTTTTGTCTTCCAAAGCATGGTGTCAGATACACAGTGGACACTCAATATACATATGCTGTATGGATTAATACATTTTGTTTTTGTAAGTGTGTGTGTAGGTGTGTATGTGTGTGTATGAATTGTAGAGCAGAATGCGTGGAATTATTAATTATGGTTATAAGTAGTAAGATTATGAGTATTTTTTAGTTAGCTGTATGTATTTTTCCCCTACACTGTGCAATAAAAATGTTAAAGCAAAACAAATTATTTCTAAAGAACCAATATTTAGAATATATTTTTCTGAACCTCTCTTTTCTGCATTTTCATTTTCTTTCAAAATATAAATTCCTTGGCTTTCTTCTATTCCTACTTCTGTAATCGAAGATTGTAAATCTGCTTTCTAATAACTCTCAAGGGAGCAGCATTAAGAAGCATTGGATAGTAAGCTAATTAACTATTTCATGTTGCTTGCACTGACTAATTGCTTAAAATCAATTAGCCAATTGGAAAAAAAATATCAATGATTTCTTTGAAAGAGTCATAGGGAGATAGTAGCATGCTTTTTTTCCCTGCATAAATTATTAGCTTTTTTTAAAGAGAGAGTTATTTGTTTAAAAATAAAATGATTTGGGGGCAAAATAAATAGAAAATTTAACCCTTTTAATCCAAAATAATATTGATGATATTTATGTAAGCATACTTCAAAAGAGATAAATTTTTTCTTTCAATGTATTTTATCCTCTTAAAAATTGTTCAAGAACACAAATTAAACTTTATTTTCTTTATATTTCTCAGTTATCTGATTAGCTTTGGATCATGTGATAAAGACTGGGTACAGCAGGGAATAACCCAGGTTTTTTGTTTGATAGGCCAACCCCTTTTTCTATATTTGGTATTTTATTATCTAGAGAGCATTTTTCCCTGGAAATCTGAACTACTCACAGTAAGCTGTTCTGGAGACACCAGCCAGGGACACATTCCACTGCCCTAATAAAACAACTGGCATTTATTAAGCATGTCATAACTTGAAGGACTTTATTATGTTTCCATATGACCATTTCATATAAGTGGTATGATTTTTACTGTACAGTTGAGGAAACTAGATCCAGGACAGCTTAACTATTCCAACCAAGCTTACACAGATAATAAATGAAAAAATCAGTATTCAACAATTATGTTCTACACTTTTCGGCAAAATTATTGAGGGTAAATTAGCTCACCTAGCGTGGAAGGACAGGAAATGAGCAGATACCAAGTCTGGGACCTTCAGCTCTCAAAATATGTGTCTCAATTCTGCAACTGCATTTCAGCAAACAGTTGCTCAGCACACACTGTGTGAAGCAGGGTTAGATGTGCAAGGAAGTAGAAGATGGACCTGTCCTCAGAAGAATCTCAGAATCCATTTGTAAGGACACTGGGTCATGAATGTCTCCCATATAATGAGGTTAATGCATACTAGACATAAATAAAACAGTTCTTTGAAACCAGAAATGTGGTGGTAACTAATGTAGCCTGGGAGGATGAGAAAAATTTAATAAAGACAGTGGTTGGCCTAGAGCCATAAAGAAAAGGAAACTTTTTGTTGTAAGATGAGAGGAGTAATTCCTAATTAATAAGAAAAGGCATGCAACACAAAAAGGTGTTAAGACTGTGGTTTGTTACTAAATGGGAGAAAAAATAGTTTGTGGGAATTGTAAAAAAATTAATAAACAGAAACCTCAATAAATACAGTTGAGAGACCAGAAGGGGGAGTTCTCATGCCCTGTGAAGATAGCAGATCCCAACAGATGGAAGAAAGATTCCTCTTCTTTCCTGGCAAGTCTCAGCCAGTGAAGAGCCATGGACTCTGTTCACTGTAGCCATCCGAAATTCTTTTTCCTCTCTATAAAAGTGTTCTTCCCTTGCTTTGTGGGGACTTGCATGTGGCTTGCCATGGTTGCAGAGCCCGAATTGCAGTTCTCTGCTGATCTCAAATAAACCCATCTTTGCTGGAGAAATATCTGGGATTGCTCATGGCAGGGTATTTAAGGAGATGCTCTAATTGTGAATATTGGCTCTATCTTTTAAAAGTAAGCTTGCTGTTCAACAGGCAAAATTACATGAAAAACCCTGCAAAGGGCCACTGAAAACCTCATAGAATTGGATTACCATTTTCTCTGAGAGTAGAATCTTAGTACTGTGAATAGGTGAGAGATCATTGAAATTGATGGCTGGCAAATCTGAGAAACCGAAGTGACCCTGAGTTTCCCAAGCTGTGTGACCTTGGGAAAGTCACTTGAAATCTTTAAGCCTTTGTTGCCTTAACCAATAAAATGTGTCATGATAATCAGATGGTGTTGAAAAACTCCCTGGAGGGTTTAGGATATGAAAGGATGACTCAAAAATTGAGTTTCCATCCTTCTTGATTTTAACATGTGATCTTGATTCTCTTAGATGTGATGCTTCTCAAGAAGAAATGTTATATTTCTGTATACTTTTTTTACTTCAAATTGTTTATAAGCACCCAGAGGTTTGAGGTGATATTTTGGTCATCATTGTCCCTCTAATAACAAAGTAGCTGACCCAGAGTAAAATCTCATTATGAGTCTATTCGTTCAGTGATGAATTAGAGATGACTTACTCAAAATGAGCAATACAAAGTTTAGTCTTGTCATTTGGGAATTTTTTCTAGGTTAGAGACTGCCTGGGCTGCTTAATAATCTCATTATATGTAGAGAGAAACATTACAAGAGGATTTAGCCATTTAAGTTTCCCCAGGGCAACCAAAGATATAGCAGCTTCTTACAAAATGTACTTCTGCTTGAATGTAAAAGAGGATCAATTTGGGGTGTACTGCTGATTATGTATTAGAAAAATTAGCACCCATCTCTTTCCTCAGATGTTGCCTTAATAGAGACAACAATAATAATAATGCCAACATTTCAGAAGTATATTAGGAGAAAACATTGTGAGCAGAGAAACCTGTATATTATTTATTCTACTACATGTTATGTTCCCCTGAAGTCTGTATATCCATTACAAGTTTAATTCTTATCCCAGCAAAAGAAAAATGGATACCACATAGACAAAAATATCAGTGAACAAGTTTACATCCCAAAGTGACTTTCTTTAAACATTACTAAGAAAAAGAAGCTTGAAATTCAAGCTTTATAGAAAGAAAAACAGTTGCTTTCTGATATTCTAACCATTCCTTTTATGTATCAAGTATCTGGGATATTAGATTCCTATACTACATAACAAATTATAACAAACTTAGTGGCTTAAATAATGCCCATTTATTATTTCATAGTTTTTCTGTGCCAGGAATCTTGGCAAATCTTAACTGGGGCCTATGTTCAGGGTCTGTTGGGCTACTATCAAGGTGTTGTAAAAATCAGATTTTCATTGGAGACTTGATAGGGAAAGACTGGAAGAATCTTCTTCCAAGTTCACTCAGGCTGAAGGCAGGATTCATTTTCTTTCAGCTGTAAGATGGATTGCTCAGGCTTCTTACTGGCTGTTGGCTGGAGGCTGTCTTAATGTCCTAGTGGCAGCAGTTTCCTGCCATGTGTTCCTCTCCATAGGAAGTTCACAACATGGTAATTTGCTTCATCAAGCCCATTTTTCTTCAGCCCATTTTTAAGATCTTTTTACACTGGTTGTTAGCAATTCGATTAGGATTAACTTGGTTTTGTTTGCTTTGTTTTTATCCCTCTTAAGATTCTTTGAGCTTCTTGGATCTGTAGGTGCATAGTTTTCATCAATCTTTTTGCCTTATTTCTTGAAAAATTTTTGCTCCCAACTCTCTTCTCTCTTTATGGTATCCCTGTTGTACATATGATGAAATATTTCATATTCTATTTCATTCTTTAATTTGGATAATTTCTATTGTTATAACCTCACGTTCATTGATATTTTCTTCTGCAGTGTCTAATCTGTTAGTAATCCCACCTAATTGGTTTTTAAATTTAAATACTGTATTTTTCAAAAGTACAAATTCTACTTTGTTCTCTTTATATCTTTTGATTTGTCTTCTTTATATGCTTATTTACTTCTGCATAATTAAATCTAATCATGATAGCTATTCTAAAATCCTTGTCTATTAAATCTATCATTTCTGTCACCTTTGAATCTATTTCTATTTACTGATTTTTTTTTCTAGCTATGGATCACTTTTTCCACTTCTTGTCATGTCAAATAATTTATTTTGATCACAGCCATTTGGAATTCTACATTTTTTTTTTTCATGCTGTATTTTGTTGTATTTCTTTGTACTGTGTTGGACTTTGTTCTGACAGGAAAGTAAGTTACTTGTGGATCAGCTCAATCACTTCGAGACTGTTTTAAGCCTTGTTAGATTGTTAGAGTGAGTTTAATGGAGTTTTACTCTGGGTCTTCTTTATCTCTGTTACTAAAGAATGATCCCTCCTGGGTCCTTATTGGGTGTACTGATATTCACCAAAGACTCTTCTTTTCTGGCTGGTTGGAATTCATATGTCTCCCAGCCCTTCAATATTTTGGAATCATACCTGACTCAGAAGTATAACACTATTCTTTTTTTTTTTTTTGGCCTCACTGTGAGGCATGTGGGATCTTAGTTCCTTGACCAAGGATCGAACCTGCACTCCCTGCAGTGGAAGCGCAGTCTTAACCACTGGACCGCCGGGGAAGTCCACACTATTCTGTTATTAGCAGTTCTTTCTCGGTGTAACTCCCTCCTCTCTGGTATTTTGCCACCACCTCTTACTCCTTATTTCAATCTCTGTCTTTTCAATTCAACAAGACCATTGTGCTCTTCTTGGTATTCTGCTTGCACTGTGATCTAGAAGATATCTCCAGGCAGAAAACCACCTTCTTTGTTTCCTTTCCTTTAGAGGTTTTTTTTTTTGTTTTTTTTTTTTTTTTTTACCTCCCTCATTCTTCATATTCAAGACTTCTTGACTTCTGTTCATCCAGATCCAGAATTGAATATTAATTTGTTTATGGGAAATTGTATTCTCTTCAGCTTCTTTCACCTCCATTTTATCTTTTAGGCTCATTTGATCTACCGTGTAAGTTAATGACTTTCCCCTGCATTTTATAGAAGAAAATAATACAAAAATATGTTTGAGTTGGAGACCTGGATTTGAAAGTTTTAAGTCTGTAAAACATGTTTTCTTACTCCATGTCTAGTATTTCCCCGTTACATCAAGTCTTCTTTAAATATCTGTTTAGTTTGTAAAAGATAAAAACTGAAGGGCCAAGCTCCCCTGTCTCAAACCTTCTTCTTCTTACTGATGAGTGTCCTTGACAGTTTTGAGGAGAGCAATTTAATTCTGTTTAGACTCCCCACTTAACACCCCTTCCAACTCCCCCAGGGATCGGTAAGTTCATTAACTCTTCAGAGTTGGTCTAGCACACATTGGCTGACTTAGTTTCTGTCTCCTGTGGCTTTTTTGTAAATGACAATGACCACTCCACAGATGATCAAGGAGGTCTGCTGCAGAGACCCTAGCAGAGATGGATCAAAAATGTAACTTGAACCTTTGTCTTCTGCAATAACTCAGTCTACCAGGGAAATAAACCCGTGTCAAATGTCTCCCCAGTGGAGTGTAGAGATTAATACCTGCTCTTTTCAATGGAACCAAACTTAATAAGCAAAATAGCTTAAAATTAATTGTTATTTTCCCTTTAAGTAAATATTAATTGAATGTTTTGTATGTGTAAGTTTCTTTAAATATTGATTGATTTAATATTTTAACCACACAAAGCAGCCATGCTTTATCTTCATATTTTCCATGAGAAAATCTGATATTCCGAGACAGAACAAGTATTTCCCAGTTACACAGCAATAAGTGTTGGAGGAGACATTTACAACTCAATTGAAAAGCAATCTTGCTTGTTCTTTGTTTTCCTAGGTTTCCCCAAATATCCCTGTATATATGTCCAGTATGTTAAAGTTACTGTGGTTGTTAGGGATTTTGAGTTATATATAATAAAAACCAAATCTGGCTATATTAAGCAAACAAAAAATAAAAAAGCATTTAAAAATAATTTAAAGGCAACAAAGAACCAGGCTCAGAAAGATCAGCTGGAAATGTACATCTGGGATCTGGGGAACAGGAACAGAAATCAACAGAACAGTACTATCAGGTCACTGCCATGGGGACTTATTGGTCCCAGTCAAGTTTCATTTTGTTGTTGTTGTCTTATTACAAAGTAAGTATTCCAAACTCATAAAAAAGTATACAAAATAATAAAATAGGTATTCACATACTTATCAGGTTTAATAAACTTTAATAGTGGGACATTTTTTTCTTCAAATATATTTTATTTAAAAATATTACAGACACAACTAAATTCTCACCCTTTTAACCTTCCTAAGGTTAAAGAGGTTCCTAAGGTTAATCTCTGTCCTGAAGTGGGTCTATAGCATCTCCATTCATGCTTTGTATTTTATTACATATTAATATCAATAAAATCTCAATAAGGGATTTATATTTTATAATTTTTACATCCATATAGATGTTACCAAACTGTATGCGTACTTATCCAACTAGCTTTTTTCATTTAATATTATTTTTAAAAATTTCCACACGTAGATTTTTCCTGATCTCATTTTCACTATTTCCATAGTGTTTCATTGAATAAAGCAATTTATTTATAGAATTCCCTATTGAAGAAAAAGGTAAGTCATATCCAGTTTTTTTTTCACAGTGGCAGCGCTGCTCTGTCTTTATTCATAAGAGCCCCTCTAGAAGAGAATTCCTGAGCTGTTGAGTACACCCATTTCAACTTTACCAGATTTTGCCAAATTGCACTTCAAAGTGCTTGTAACAACTAATATATCAATTAGCAATTTGAATTTCTATTTTTCTATATTCTTATTAATATTTGGCAATTCAGGTCAATTCAGCAAATACTTACTGAGCACATGCTACAAGCTGATAACTCTTCAACATTTTCCAGAAATAATAGTAAACAGAAGCGATAAAAACGTGTGTCCTTACAAAACCTATACTTTGGTACGAAAACACATACAATAGCAATATAAATAAATAAAAAGTTTTTTGTTTTAGAGGATGATAAGTGTTATTATAGGGAAAGGCAGCCTTATGTGCTCAGTCTCTGATCCCCTCCCAGCCTTAGACCTGGAACACCTCCTAACCAAGAGCTAAAGAGCCCACAGTGCCTGTGTGGGGATATCTTTCTTCCTTTCAGGACAATGAGTACTGTTATTTTTCTCTGCTTGAAGTGTGTGTGTCATATGGCACGTGCACAACCCCACTGCTCTGTCTGTCCTCTGTGGGGAGGGGCCAGAGTTCCTTCAACTGGCAGTAGAGGGGTGCACATGGGCAAATTGCCCAGCATTGGCTGCTTAGAAAGGTCCCCAGTGGGAGACCGACACCCACTTTTGGGACTGGTCTTGCTGGGTCTCTGTTCCGTGTAGGTGGGGTGTCATTCCATCCAGTGCTTGACTGTGTTGTGTTCTCCTTGACGACTCTGATAGCAAAATGCAATGGGCCAGGGGTGTTTGGAGTCCTCTCTTGGGATTGATAACCAGTACAAGGTATTCTGCCCCATGGTTATGGAGAAAATCAATGCAAGGCAAAACAATAGAAGGTGCCAGAGGGAAGGTGAGATTGCATTTTTAAATTAACTGCTAAGGGAAGTTGTCACTGAGAACGTAGCACGCAAGCAGAGACCCGTTGACTTCACAGGGGTGTAGGAGCATACCTTTCAGTCATCTAGGAAAAAAGCATGCTAGACACAGGGAGTAGCAAATTAACTGAACTGAGACTGTTCCTGGACTTTTGTTTGTTTTTGAAGAAGCAAGGAGGCCAGTGGGGCTGTGAGTGAGCCAGAGCAAAAGAATAAAAGGAGAGTTATTTGGGGTCTTGTTAACCATCTTCAGGACCTTGGTATTCATCTGAATGGGATGGGGATCCACTTCAGTATTTTAAACACAGGAGTGATATGGTCTTAGTTGGCATTTAAAAGGACACCCCTGGGGCTTCCCTGGTGGCGCAGTGGTTAAGAATCCGCCTGCCAATGCAGGGGACACAGGTTCAAACCCTGGTCCGGGGAAGATCCCACATACCACGGAGCAACTAAGCCCGTGCGCCACAACTACGGAGCCTGCGCTCTAGAGCCCGCGAACCACAACTACTGAGCCCACGTGCCACAACTACTGAAGCCCGCGTGCCTAGAGCCCGTGCTCCACAACAAGAGAAGCCACCGCAATGAGAAGCCCGCGCACTGCAACGAAGAGTAGCCACCTCTCGCCACAACTAGAGAAAGCCCGTGTGCAGCAACGAAGACCCAACACAGCCAAAAATAAATAAATAAATAAATATATATATATTAAAAAAAAAAAGGACACCACTGGCTAGTATAATGAGAACAGATTCTAGAAGAACAAGATGGAATAAAAATGCCAATTAGGAGGGCAGGCAAGAGCAAATAATGTGTTGGCCTAATTGACAACAGTGATGGTGATGAAAAATAGTTGGATATTAATGAACTTTTAAAAATTTGCCAACCGATTGACATGAACTGGCTTCTGATTGCTTTTGAATTTACATTTCTTTAATTATAAGTAAGATTCAATTTTTTTCACCTATGACTTCTTTTTATATTCTCTGTAATCTGTCAATGTGATTTCCTGTTGATTTGTAGATATAGTTTATGTATTCTTTAACCAAATATTTTAATTATATTCATCTCAAATATTCTCTCCCAGAAGTGTGGATTATCTTTTCACTTATTTGTGAAATAAGTACATTTATATATTTTTTACTTTTAATGTATTATTTAGTAATAATTTTCTTCTGTAATTTGTGAATTTGGTGAGTGCTTTCCTCCTCTTATTTCTTCTTCCTTCTTCTTCTTCTTCTTCTCCTCCTCCTCCTCCCCCCTCCCCCCCTCCTTCTCCTCCTCCTCATCGTTTTTGTTTAAATTGCTTGTGTTTTGGGTTTCATATTTTAGAAATTATTGCCTAATGTAATGTCAAAAAGGTTTACTCCTATGTCTTCTTCTAAGTGTTTTAAATATTTAGATCTGTGTTTCATTTTGAGTTAAATTTGTATATGGTATGAGAAAGAAGTCCAAATTATTCTGTTGGTGTATGGATATTCATTTATTCAAGCACCATTTATTAAAACACTCTGCTTTCCCCTATTAAATTATCTTGACTTCTTTACTGAAAATTAATTGAAGATAAAGAATGATGATGAAGATGAAATGTTCTCTGTCCCGATGTCAGTCTCAATTACTGTAGTTTTGTAATAGGTTTTGAAATAGAGCAGTGTAAGTCTTACAAACTTGTGCTTCCTTTTTAGCTACCCTCGTTCCCTTCCATTTTCATTTGAATTTTAGGGTTAGCTTTTCAGTTTCTGTGAAACAGCCAGCTGGGGTTCTGAGAGAGATTGGTTGGATCTGTTGATGGACTTAGGGAGTAATGCCGTCTTAGCACTATTAAGTCTTCAGGTCCATGAACATGGTGTCTTTCTATTTATTCGGATCTTTATTGTTTTTCAAAATGCTTTGTAGTTTTCCGTGTATAATCTTCAAACTCCTTTTGTTCAATTTATTACTATTTTTTTCTTTTTGATACAATTATGAATGGTATTATTTTTTTAATCACTAGCTTTCTTTTGATCAGTGTTAACTTGATGTAGGTTTGGAGCTACTTTTTCTCACTGCCCACGTATTAGACAATGCCAAACTCCTTGTTGTTGCCCAGGGAAGGTGGGTAGAATATCTCCAAACTGTTTTTAATTGGTACTCTGGCTTAGTGCAGTGGCCTGAGCTCCTTCTTTGATCAACCCAAGGATTTGACTGGATGCAATGTGTAAGTCAGAACCCAGTAACAGCTAGTTGTTACTGGTCTAGTACCCTGCATCTCTTCATCCTTTCAGGGCTGCTTTAGCATTCATTGTAATGCTCAAGGCTGTGGTTGTCAATTATCTCTTAATTTCTTGTATCTGAACTTTTTCTCCCCCCTTTGCAATCTCCTCTATGCATTCAAAATAGTTTGATATTTATCCAGAGGTTGAAGATTTTTATAGGGATGGTTTCCACTATTGGTTAGTCTGCCATTATGTTAATGAAAACAAAATCTCCAGGGATTTTTATTATCCATTGTTACTTAACTTGAGACAGTACTTTGAGTCTAAGAAGAGAGAGTTCAATTTCTATAGACTAGTTTACTTGTTTCCCTTTCCATGGGAAGGACACTTGTTTACCTTTCCACGGGGAGGACAGAACAACGTGTTTGAATGGCTCATCATTAATGCAAAGTAGAGTTATTCCAAAAGGAAACAGGGACGCTGTTGACAGGTCTTTTCATGAGAACAAGAGGGTAAAATAGGCTATGAGGCAAAAACAATGCAGCTCCTTTCCAATAACAGAGACCAGAAGCATGTGGCTGCCTTTAGCAATACGGGAACCCTTGATTTTAGCTGAGTATTTTTACATCCCAAGAAATGGGATTCAGTCTGTGAAGCAGAAGTGAGATATTGGAGTCAAAAGTGATATGCTAAAATATTTAGTCGTGAATGCACTCTTCTGCCCCACTGATCTTGGGCCTTATGTGTTGCTTTGCCAGGTGAAATGTGACCAAAAGTGATATGTGGTCATTCCCAGTAGAGGCTTTAATAAACATATGCTTTGTTTTCCTGTCTTTCTCTCTGCCATAACAAGTATCAATAGTCCAGATTATGCTTCCTAGTGAGCCTTGGTTGTAGAGCGAGCATGATGCTGGCCTGGAAGCAAAGACCCAGCCGCTTTCCAGTGGATACCAAGCTTTAACAGGAGGTACATCTTTGCTGTCTTACGATCCACAGATTTGGCAATTTTTCACTACTCCAGGATCATAAAGCCATTAGAGACCACTACTGAGACAGAGGATTTTATGTGAACAATTGGCATTCTCTGCCATAGATGGGTACTATATGATTACTCAGTTTTGGTTTTTTTTGAACAATATTCCTGAATGTGAAATATCCCTAAAATAAAATATATCATTTACAGATGAGGAGTTCTAAATTCTACTTTGTTTTATTTAGCCAACAAATTGCATTATCACAGTTATACAGTAAACACTCAATTCCATCCTCGATATTTTTTTTTGAATTTTATTTTACTTATTTTTTTAAACAGCAGGTTCTTGTTAGTTATCCATTTCATACATATTAGTGTATACATGTCAATCCCAATCTCCCAATTCATCACACCACCACCACCCCCCGCCGCTTCCCCCCTTGGTGTCCATACGTTTATTCTCTACATCTGTGTCTCAACTTCTGCCCTGCAAACCAGTTCCTCTGTACCATTTTTCTAGGTTCCACATATATGCGTTAATATACGATATTTGTTTTTCTCTTTCTGACTTACTTCACTCTGTATGACAGTCTCTAGGTCCATCCACATCTCTACCAATGACTCAATTTCGTTCCTTTTTATGGCTGAGTAATATTCCATTGTATATATGTACCACAACTTCTTTATCCATTCGTCCTTCGATGGGCATTTACGTTGCTTCTGTGTCCTGGCTATTGTAAATAGTGCTGCAGTGAACATTCAGGTGCAAGTGTATTTTTGAATTACGGTGTTCTCTGGGTATATGCCCAGTAGTGGGATTGCTGGATCATATGGTAATTCTATTTTTAGTTTTTTAAGGAACCTCCATACTGTTCTCCATAGTGGCTGTATCAATTTACATTCCCACCAACAGTGCAAGAGGGTTCCCTTTTCTCCACACCCTCTCCAGCGTTTGTTGTTTGTAGATTTTCTGATGATGCCCATTCTAACTGGTGTGAGGTGATACCTCATTGTAGTTTTCATTTGCATTTCTCTAATGATTAGTGATGTTGAGCAGCTTTTCATGCGCTTCTTGGCCATCTGTATCTCTTCTTTGGAGAAATGTCTATTTAGGTCTTCTGCCCATTTTTGGATTGGGTTGTTTGTTTTTTTAATATTGAGCTGCATGAGCTGTTTATATATTTTGGAGATTAATCCTTTGTCCGTTGATTTGTTTGCAAATATTTTCTCCCATTCTGAGGGTTGTCTCTTCGTCTTGTTTATGGTTTCCTTTGCTGGGCAAAAGCTTTTAAGTTTCATTAGGTCCCATTTGTTTATTTTTGTTTTTATTTCCATTAATCTAGGAGGTGGATCAAAAAAGATCTTGCTGTGATTTATGTCAAAGAGAGTTCTTCCTGTGTTTTCCTGTAAGAGTTTTATAGTGTCCAGTCTTACATTTAGGCCTCTAATCCATTTTGAGTTTATTTTTGTGTATGGTGTTAGGGAGTGTTCTAATTTCATTCTTTTACATGTAGCTGTCCAGTTTTCCCAGCACCACTTATTGAAGAGACTTTCTTTTCTCCATTGTATATCCTTGCCTCCTTTGCTATAGATTAGTTGACCATAGGTGCGTGGGTTTATCTCTGGGCTTTCTATCCTGTTCCATTGATCTATATTTCTGTTTTTGTGCCAGTACCATATTGTCTTGATTACTGTAGCTTTGTAGTATAGTCTGAAGTCCAGGATCCTGATTCCTCCAGCTCCGTTTTTTTCCCTCGAGACCGCTTTGGCTCTTCGAGGTCTTTTGTGTCTCCATACAGATTTTAAGGTTGTTTGTTCTAGTTCTGTAAAAAAATGCCGTTGGTGATTTGATAGGAATTGCATTGAATCTGTAGATTGCTTTGGGTAATATAGTCAGTTTCACAATATTGATTCTTCCAGTCCAAGAACATGGTATAGCTCTCCATCTGTTTGTATCATATTTAATTTCTTTCAGCAGTGTCTTATAGTTTTCTGCATACAGGTCTTTTGTCTCCCTAGGTAGGTTTATTCCTAGGTATTTTATTCTGTTTGTTGCAATGGTAAATGGGTGTGTTTCCTTAATTTCTCTTTCAGATTTTTCATCATTCGTGTATAGGAATGCAAGAGATTTCTGTGCATTAATTTTGTATCCTGCAACTTTACCAAATTCATTGATTAGCTCAGCTCTAGTAGTTTTCTGGTGGCATCTTTAGGATCCTGTATGTATAGTATCATGTCATCTGCAAACAGTGACAGTTTTACTTCTTCTTTTCAATTTGTATTCCTTTTATTTCTTTTTCTTCTCTGATTTCGTGGCTAGGACTTCCAAAACTATGTTGAATAATAGTGGTGAGAGTGGGCAAGCTTCTCTTGCTCCTGATCTTAGAGGAAATGCTTTCATTTTTTCACCATTGAGAATGATGTTTGCTGTAGGTTTGTTGTATATGACCTTTATTATGTTGAGGTAGGTTCCCTCCATGCCCACTTTCTGGAGAGTTTTTATCATAAATGGGTGTTGAATTTTGTTAAAAGCTTTTTCTGCATCTATTGAGATGTCCATATGGTTTTTCGTCTTCAATTTGTTAGTATGGTGTATCACATTGATTGATTTGCGTATATTGAAGGATCCTTGAATCCCTGGGGATAAATCCCAGTTGATCGTGGTGTATGATCCTTTTAATGTGTTGTTGGATTCTGTTGCTAATATCTTGTTGAGAATTTTTGCATCGATATTCATCAGTGATATTGGTCTGTAATTTTCTTTTTTTGTAGTATCTTTGTCTGGTTTGGGTATCAGGCTGATGGTGGCCTCATAGAATGAGTTTGAGAGTGTTCCTTCCTCTGCAATTTTTTGGAAGAGTTTGAGAAGGATGGGTGTTAGCTCTTCTCTAAATGTTTGATAGAATTCACCTGTGAAGCCATCTGGTCCTGGACTTTTGTTTGTTGGAAGATTTTTAATGACAGTTTCAATTTAATTACTTGTGATTTGTCTGTTCATATTTTCTGTTTCTTCCTGGTTCAGTCTTGGAAGGTTATACCTCTCTAAGAATTTGTCCATTTCTTCCAGGTTGTCCATTTTTTGGGTGATAGAGTTGCTTGTAGTAGTCTCTTAGGATGCTTTGTATTTCTGCGGTGTCTGTTGTAACTTCTCCTTTTTCATTTCTAATTTTATTGATTTGAGTCCTCTCCCTCTTTTTCTTGATGAGTCTGGCTAATGGTGTATCAGTTTTGTTTATCTTCTCAAAGAAGCAGGTTTTAGTTTTATTGATTTTTGCTATTGTCTTCTTTGTTTATATTTCATTTATTTCTGCTCTGATCTTTATGATTTCTTTCCTTCTACTTCCTTTGGGTTTTGTTTGTTCTTCTTTCTCTAGTTCCTTTAGGTGTAAGGTTAGGTTGTTTATTTGAGATATTTGTTGTTTCTTGAGGTAGGATTGTATTGCTATAAACTTCCCTCTTAGAACTGCTTTAACTGCATCCCATAGGTTTTGGATTGTCGTGTTTTCATTGTCATTTGTCTCTAGGTATTTTTTGATTTCCTCTTTGATTTCTTCAGTGATCTCTTGGTTATTTAGTAACGTATTGTTTAGCCTCCATGTGTGTGTGTTTTTTACATTTTTTCCCCTGTAATTGATTTCTGATCTCGTAGCGTTGTGGTCAGAAAAGATGCTTGATATGATTTCAGTTTTCTTAAATTTACTGAGGCTTGATTTGTGACCGAAGATATGATCTATCCTGGAGAATGTTCCATGTGCACTTGGGAAGAAAGTGTAATCTGCTGTTTTTGGATGGAATGTCCTATAAATATCAATTAAATCTATCTGGTCTGTTGTGTCACTTAAGGCTTGTGTTTCCTTATTAATTTTCTGTCTGGATGATCTGTCCATTGGTGTAAGTGAGGTATTAAAGTCCTCCACTAATACTGTGTTACTGTCGATTTCCTCTTTTATAGCTGTTAGCAGTCTCCTTACGTATTGAGGTGCTCCTATGTTGGGTGCATATATATTTATAATTGTTATATCTTCTTCTTGGATTGATCCCTTGATCATTATATAGTGTCCTTCCTTGTCTCTTGTAACATTCTTTATTTTAAAGTCTACTTTATCTGATATGAGTATTGCTAGTCCATCTTTCTTTTGATTTCCATTTGAATGGAATATCTTTTTCCATCCCCTCACTTTCAGTCTGTATGTGTCCCTAGGTCTGAAGTGGGTCTCTTGTAAGCTGCATATATATGGGTCTTGTTTTTGTATCCATTCAGCGAGCCTGTGTCTTTTGGTTGGAACATTTAATCCATTCACGTTTAAGGTAATTATCGATATGTATGTTCCTATGACCATCTCTTCACATATTTTCTCGGGTCCTTTCTCTCTCTCTTCTCCTTCTGGGACCCCTATAATGCGAATGTTGTTGCGTTTAATGTTGTCCCAGCGGTCTCTTAGGCTGTCTTCATTTCTTTTCATTCTTTTTTCTTTATTCTGTTCCACAGCAGTGAATTCCACCGTTCTGTCTTCCAGGTCACTTATCGGTTCTTCTGCCTCAGTTATTCTGCTATTGATTCCTTCTAGTGTGTTTTTCATTTCAGTTATTGTACTGTTCATCTCTGTTTGCTCTTTAATTCTTCTAGGTCTTTGTGAAACATTTCTTGCATCTTCTCGATCTTTGCCTCCATTCTTTTTCCAAGGTCCTGGATCATCTTCACTATCATTATTCTGAATTTTTTTTCTGTAAGGTTGCCTATCTCCACTTCATTTAGTTGTTTTTCTGGGGTTTTATCTTGTTCCTTCATCTGGTACATAGCCCTCTGCCTTTTCATCTTGTCTGTCTTTCTGTGAATGTGGTTTTTGTTCCCCAGCCTGCAGGATTGTAGTTCTTCTTGCTTCTGCTCTCTGCCCTCTGGTGAATGAGGCTATCTAAGAGGTTTGTGCAAGTTTCCTGATGGGAGGGACTGGTGGTGGGTACAGCTCTGATTACGCAGTTTTGATGATAAGGGAACTTAGGCCCAGGCAGTTTAAACAATATGCCCAATTGCATATAGCTAATTAATAGTGGAGGAATTGTTCTCCAGAATCTATATTTGTAAAACTATGCCATACTGAATTGCTAGATATTATTTTTTATGATGCAAATGGCTCAAACTACTAGGTACTAAAGTGATTTTCATATTTCAAAACTCCTCCTATACCTAATATTCCCCCAGACTACTCCATACCCTCAAACACTAAGCAGCCCTATTTTTATTACAAATTAAATCTCTTGGAATGTTATCTGGTACACTTCATTTAACAGCAATTACATTTTTCATAGGTTTGCATTAAATAATGTATTAATGAACAGTGTTATAAATGTTCTGTCATTATGATCTGCAATTAAAATGTCCCCTAGAGGCTTGTGCTAATGATAATAACTAAATTACTGACACCTTTAGAATCACCGTGGCTTTCAAATACTGGGACTGTTATGGAAGTTCAGTGTGGTCAATATTAACTTCAGCTGTCACCAGATCAAAATTCCTCATGAATAAGCACTGTTCAACTCATTTCAAAATATATTCCAAACATCTGTTTCCAAATTAAAATAGAAATCTATTTTCAAAGGCAGCAGTAAAATGTGCAAGCATATTAATACAGGGTAAACTTTATTTTCATCAGTTGATCTGCACCTGTAGCATTTATTACATTGGATTAGAACTGTAAAAACACAGTGGCCACTTTGGAATCTCTAATAAATTTGTTAATTACTGCCCTAAAATATCCCCTTGATATTGCTAACATGTCATTAAAATACATATGTCTTTAACAATAATAGTAATATGTAAAATTTGTTATAGTACTTTTCACCTTTGAAATCGCTTTCATATAAACTCTCAAATACATTTTAGTATAGATTAACTTAATATCATTTTAGAAATTGAGAAATAGAGGCTGAGAAATAATAAACTCAGAAGGCATGGTAGAGGTGATACACAGAAAGTTCTTTTGACTCTAAGTGCCGCATTCTTGTCATTGCATGATAGAGGAACGTACCTGCCAAAGACTTTCAAGGGTGGAATTACTCAGAGTCAAAGTTATATGGAGAAGGGAAACATCCCAAAGAATGCCAGATGAAATCTGTGTGGCCTTTTAAGACCTTTACCACTATCAGTACAGAGAAACCTCCACTGACCCAAATGCACATAAAACCTGCAAGTGAAAATATTTAAGCTAATTTTGGGATGGACTCTTTATTGGAGATGGAACTTGGATCCTGAAAGAGGAGATCTGGATTATAGATCAAGGGAGGGGAGTGGCTTATATAATGTATCAGGGATGCTCTAGTTACCTACTATGCAACAAACTACCACATAACACGGTGGTTAAAGTCACAGCAGTCTTTTATTTAGATTATCCACCAGCAGTTAGGACAGATGGCTCCTTTCTGCTCCATGTGATGTCATCTGAGTGTCTGGAAGGTTGGGCTCAGAATCCTCTGAAGAACTCTGGCTGCCTGCTTGGTCCTTATCTAGGACTCTCAACAAGAACACATCTCCTCACAGCATGATAGCTGGGTTTTCAGAAGCAGCCATCCCAAGGAATAGCGGTGAAAGGTGTGTGACCTTCTAAGATCTTGTAAGACTGTTAAGATCCAGCCTCAGAAGTGATGCAGTGTCACTTCCGCCATCTTCTATTTTTAGCCTCTGTGTGTTGAGTCTCTAAGCCTTGCCCATATTTCTGTGGAGAGTAATTAGACTCACTTTTGATCACAGGAGTAAATACATTGACAGATGTATTTTAAAACCATCACAAGCTTTTATTTTTTTTAATTTTTAAAAAGTTTTTATTGGAGTATAGTTGTTTTACAACGTTGTGTTCGTTTCAGGTGTACAGCAAAGTGAATCAGTTATACATACACATATATCTACTCTTTTTTAGATTCTTTTCCCGTATAGGCCATTACAGAGTATTGAGTAGAGTTCCCTGTGCTATACAGTAGGTCCTTATTAGTTATCTATTTTATATATAGTAGTGTGTATATGTCGATCTCAATATCCCAATTTATCCCTCCCCTCTTCTCCCCCTGGTAACTATAAGTTTGTTTTCTACATCTGTGACTCTGTTTCTATTTTGTAAGTAAGTCCACTTGTACCATTTTTTTAGATTCCACATATAAGTGATATCATATTATATTTGTTTTTCTCTGTCTGACTTACTTCACTCAGTATGACAATCTCCAGGTCCATCCGTGTTGCTGCAAATGGCATTATTTTGTTCTTTTTATGGCTTAGTAATATTTCACTGAATACATGTACCACATCTTCTTTATCCATTCCTCTGTCATAAAACCATTACAAGCTTTTAAAGGACTAATTTGAAAATATCACAACATGAAATAATGTAATAAAATCATGTACAGAAACTGTGTGCTTAAGTTTCTCCCATTTATATGAAAGTGGGAGAAAATAATATATATGTGTATTTACTTATTTCCCCAAACACATTTCTTGGAGCTTAGTCAATATTTGTTTAATGAATGAATACTGAATGTGTCCAAATTAGACTCATCTCTGTCATTTATCCTTGTTGGTCTATCAAGGAGGAATAGGGAGTTAATAGCAAACAGTCTTTTATTCATAGAATCTCAGTGAGATGGACATTGAGAGACAGGCCTTCTGAGGAGGGAAAGGACATATTTGAAGAGGTGTTTGGGGGAGGGTGTAGAATATATACATGTGGGGATGTCTTTAGTCCCTCAGGTTTTGTAGTGGCGTCAGGTTCTAAGGGAAGGAAAAAGAAAAGTTGAGATGTGAGTGAGTAATAAGGAGAGAGAAAAGTTGTAAAGGGTGTTGTTGGGTGGGAGGGATTGATCACTGCCTGCTCTGTGATATAGAAGAGAGGAAAGCCATGTGGCTGTTCTCTAAGAAGTAAAAGTAGTCAGATAAGTCAGTTCAAGAGAAGTTCTGTCAGGCCCCACTGTGGCATGGTTTACATTTATTTTAGCATAAGATCAAGTCTGGCAACAAGCAGGATCAGACTTGGTAAGATCAATGCCTGAAGCCGAGAGAGGTAAAGATCAATGCCTGAAGGGCTTTGAACATCAACTCTTCCCAGTGACTTGGGCAATAGTGCCCCAACTTAAGGTCATGCTGTTATCATGGGCTTGTGGAGCTTAAGGCTTCTTTTTATTTAACAAACAGTTACATACAATCATGTGTCAGACACAGTTCTGATGTCATTTAACAAACATCCATTCATTTAAACCTCATGACATTATGAGGAAGGTACCGTTATTTTCACTCCCATTTACAGATAAGGAAACTGAGGCACAGGGATCCTACAGGCAGCACGAGGCAGAGCAGGGATTCAGTGCCAGAGTCCTCCCTCCCTTTGCAGACGACCTTGTTCATATAGGTTAGGTCAGAGTGCTCTGAAGCCACCATTTGACCCCTGTGCCATGCTCACTCTCATGCACTGAACTCACTCAGGGCTTCATTGAAATTATTATGAACACTAAATTTCAGGAAGAATAATGAAAGGGGACCCCGGTAGTAATAACATCAGCACCTCCTGATACACCTCCTCTTCAAGAGAGAAGTCAAGAGGCCCTACATGACCCATCTCGTTGATTAAAGGCAGATACCAGGCTAGAAGCCAATTTATTTAATAGGGTTCCTATTTTATTAAAGTTCCAACCATATTGATTTTATTTTCCCTTTCAACTGCCTATCTTTGTGAGAAAAGAATATAACGAGAAATCTGACTGTTCCCAATTTTGAACATTCCTCCTAACACTGGGGGAATTGAAATCTGGAATCAGTCTGTCTCAATCCAGCCAGTAAGTTTATCACACCCTAGCATGGGAAGTGATTGTTAATTTGTCTCTCTTTTTGCCTTTATTGTAAGGAACATATTTTTTTTTCTTTCAGAGTGATTCACAGGGCTTGTAATTAGGCATGCTGATTAGAATATCTCTAATAGCATGCAGAAGATTGCCTTCTGAACAAGAGATGGATGAAGGTGGCATCCCGCGGTTTCTTCTAGGAAGATGCAGAGGCAGAAAACCCCACCCCCCCACCCCCGGGGCTTTGTTAGGAAATGCCTCTCCTTGGAAATGGACCCCTACTCTCCTTTGAATTGGGTCCTTCCTCAAGCCAGAACAGACCCACCTAGTCACACAGCGTGACAGTTACTAGATATAAGGAAGAAAACAGCAGGAGTTGCAAGAATCCATTCCAAGATAAATAAGTCTAACATGCTGGTGACTTACAATAAAGATTAACTGTTCTACCACTCACCTAAGGAAATATCTACCTGTTGGGAAGCCGCTCCTTTCCAGTATATTAAGGATTAATTGCTTGCTTTACGGTTGTTATTAGCCAGGATAAATATTCCACTTACAATACAGAGGTCCCCAGACACACTGAAAATACGGAATGGAATGCGGCAGAATGGACTGATAACAAGTAAGGTATTTTTTCGCTTGCTACTTTTTAAGATTCTAGGTGAAACACTCTCCTTGTAGTTTTCCACAGTTCTTGCCCCTCTCCTTTGTGTCTTCCTACGCGTTGAGTCCTTCTGGCTCTTCCGCCTCTACTCCACCCTTGTATGCTGTGTGATGCGTGTATAATGCTAATATGTAGATACAGAGATATATAAAATAAGTCTCTTTTTGTTTTAATCTCTGGATCTTTGGCTCTCCCACTCCCATGATTCTAGCTCCATCTTATACAATCATTACTCCTAAATCCCTGTCTCCCATAGAAATCCTTCATCTGACATCATACCTGCATGTGATGTCACATCCATCTACCAGCATCCCAGATAACAAAATAACAATATAAGCCTTGTTCTCATAGTGTTATCATGCCGTTGCTTTTAAACGAGGCTTTTAAAGATCAAGTAACTTGGTAGCAAATAAATGACTAAGCGTGAACTTGAATCCAGGTTCATCCGACACGAAGTCTTTGCATTGAACCACTCAACAAAACTGCTTGTAACCCTGGATTATTGACTATCAGAACGAGTCTCTTTATCCACTTTGAGACCCTTGAGTACTTTCTATTCAATTGTACTGTTATCATCTTGTAAGTCTCTCAGGCTATTGAGAGACTAAGTTTATATCTTAATAGACAAGCTATCTCCCACTCCAGACTAAGCAGTATCCCTTTTATGGGCTCATGCACAGCAAAAACACTAATCCTAGCCATCTGCTTCTTAAACCGAAGAGTTTGTTTTTTTTAAAACAAAATGCTACTCACTGTGACAGGACATCCGCACGCTCATGGAAGTGGAGCCCCAGTTTGCCGTTGCGGCACAAGTGTTAGTCGTCCAACACGTGTCATCTAAAATACAGCCAAGACAGTGCATTCAAAGGCTAATGTCCCAGTGGTAAAATTACGTACATATTTATGGCACCTGACCCCAGAAAATTTGATAGTATTTTGACGTTTGTTTTGGGGTTTCTGCAGGACTTATGAGCTGTCATGCAAATGACACCTGCTCATTTACATGTCAGAATGGCCGAATAGGGTGTACAGATTCTCCATCCATACTAGCAAGGGTGGATTGTTAGAGTCAGCTGTGGATAGGACTTCAGGCAATAAGGGATATCCAAACTTGTCTATTTCAACTACACTTGGACCTATGAGGTGAGATCTTAAATCTTAACTGTAGCTTGCAAACGATTTATAAATATAGGAGGAAGCCCTTTTCTTTCTCTTTTGTTGAGACGTCTCAGCAATGGCTGGTTCCTTGTTAGAAAGGGTCATATTTACCAGCACTTAGTATAGAGTCTTCAAGACATACTGTCTAAAACATCAAGTATGGCATATGCCAAGATTTTGGATGTGCTTGCAGGTAAGCAGTGAGCATCTGAAATAGGCATCAATTACTAAGAAAGTTATCTTTCTGTTACACCTCCATTTAACCTTGAACATGTTTTCCTTTGTACTAATCTCATTTTGCTCTTGGGTGTTTATGTGTCTAACTTATGAGACTATCTTATTGGGAAGGAAGAATTAGTATTATTCAACTTTGCAATCCCATAATAGGATAGAATGTTTCTGTAACTGCTAATATATTTACTCAAAAATTAAAGGCTTAAAACGATGACAATATGTATTTTACTCAGAGATCTGCAAGTCAGGTAAGGCTTGGGGAGAATAGATCATCTCTGCATATTTCAGCACCATCTAAGGTGACTCACATTCTGGAGTCATGTGAAGGTTCACTCACCCACTCAACATGTCTGCCAGTTGATGCTATTAGTTGAGACCTGAGATGGGACTGCATCTACTCTTGGCCTCTCCATGTGGTTTGGGCTTCCTCACAATATGGTGGCTGAGTTTTAAGGGCTGTTGCCCTGAGAGAGAATGGGTCAGGCACAAGCTATGTTAACTTTTATGACCTAATCTCAAAAGTGACACAGAGTCACTCCCATCACATAATGTTCATGAGAACCTAGATGGAATGTTGTTCCATGCCCAAATTTGAGAGGAGGCGGTACAGACCTCATCATTTAATGGAGGAGTGTCAACATCACTCTGTTGGAAGAACATTTGGGATGAAATCTATCGTCTAGATCATCTTCGGATATTGCAGTCTGCCACACACAGTATCTGGTATATAGGAATGTTTTCTAAATGTCTGTTAGAAAGAATGAAAGAAGGAAGGAAAGGAGGGATGTAGAAAGAATAATCTACAGTTTATATCTGGCATTCACCTCCCACTCTCTTAATTTCCATACCAAATAACTAAGTCCCGTACATCCTTATACCTCCTAAATATTTGCCACAGCTGTGCCCCAGCATGGACATCATCTTGATTATTAAGTCTTTTCTGGACTATCCCAGCAGTACTCTCTTTGTATTCCTTGCCTCCAGCTTTCACCCCTACTTTCCTCCTGAGCATAATCTATAATACCACTAGAAGATTTTTCTAAAATATAAAGTTGCTTATGGCAAATATTCAAATTTTCTTCAGTCTTGCACTGCTGTTCATGCAGTAAACCCAAACATACATGGATTGTGATAAACTGACTTATGCTAAGTTTACTGCACCCTTTCCTTCCCTTGTAGGATGTTTCTGACATTGCAGTTATGCCACATTTACTTCAGTTAAGTTCAGGGATCTGGTGAAAGGGGGTTAGCATTGCTTACGTCCATCCTTTCCTGTAGTTCAAAGACCATCCTTAGAACATGACCTTGTACCCAAGCACCTCCACGTTGCTTTGCTTTCCCTTTCTTGTTTTTCTTTCAGTCTCACCAGTTCCATCAGATGAAGGTACTAATTACCTGAAAAAGCCTATTGCCATGGCTCTGTCTCTTTAGGAAACAGGACATCAGTGGAGAAGGCAGGTGCATCCCAAGAATGGAGCAGAGGATTTTGCCGTCAAGAGTCACTTACTGGCCTCTCCACGTGGCAAATCTCGTCCTTGAAACAGGGTTCAGATATGCTTCTTTGACCTTTTCTTCACATAAGATCACATCTTCCAGCATTTAGACAGCGCTTGGCCCGCTTGCCCAGCCTTGGCCGGGGGAAGGCAGTGCCTGCTGACGACACGTTCATTGGCTTTGCGGGGGGGCCACTGTCCGCAGACTTGGAGCAGTTTCTGTGGAGCTGCATCTTCTCCCCATGCTGTGTGCTTCTTCATTCTGCTGTTGCCAGAAGGAACAAAAGCATTTATGAGAGTGAACACATCCAAGAAAGTGTTTCTTGAGCAAAAGCTCTCCTCTCTCCCTCTCTCTTCGTATCGAAGTGCCCTGAGAGAAGAACAAAACCAACACTCAGTGAGTCTGCAGAATCACTCTCCTGGAAATATTTGTTTCCAACATAACGTCTCCTGCGAGGATTTGGCCTAAAGCCCAGGTCATCCTGTTGATAAATACAAGTGCTTAGACACTGTGTGTTTTTTAGAAACACTCAGTATGAATTCAAACAGAGGGCCCTCATACCCGTCTCAGAATCCTTGAAGATCAAAGGTGGAAGATACCTGAGTTTATTTATACGATGCCAACCCGTTCTAAACACTGAAGTCGGGAGGCCCCGTATAGGACAGGATGGGCCTGCAATGATCTCAAACGTGAAATCCAGACTTTTTTTCAGTCCTCTGGTGTTGCACTTGTCATGCGTTCATTTGTTCATTCATTCATTTATTCATTCAACCGTGCAACATTCGCTGACTACCTACTATTTGCCGAGCGTTTTGAGATGACGTGGTAGCTATCTCCTACTGATTTGCCTGCCATGAGCCACGCTTATTTCTAAGTGTGTAAAATTCACTCAGTCTCTACAACAACCTTATAAGCTCAATGCGAATATCTGCCTCCCTCTTACAGATCAAGAAAATGGAGTTCAGATAGCTTCAGTAACTTGCCAAAGACTACGTGGCGGGTGAATTGTGTATCTGGAAGCAGTCCCAGCTGTGTGACTCCATGGCTAAAACACAGGACATGACTGCTCTGTCAAAATTGCTCCCGTTTTGGTAGAGAAAGCACACAAACAATACAACAAGAAGTCATATGAGGGCGGGAATATCATGGAAAATGACAAATACAATTTATTTTTCCTCATTTTAAGAGCGAGCGATTTAAAAGTTAAAAGAGTGAGCCAATATAGCTGCTTTCAACCTACCAATGTAATGTTGGAAAGTATGCACAGAACTTCTCATCTATTCTGAGGCATGGTCTAGTTATGTTTTCCCTGTGTATATACATTTCTGCAATCATTTTAGTACCTTTTTTTTTATAACTAAAATATATATATTACAAATGTTCAGAAAACCTTATCCAAACCAATTGTCTCTCAGGAAACATAAGTATGTACTAAGTTAGACATAGAGAGAGTTATAATGGTAAGACTTCACTTGTCGTAGATTGTGCACACAGACCTAGTGTAAGCTTAGCAGCTCTGCACTGAGCAGTGACTGTGCATTAGGCTCTTCATCTATGTTCTCTGCTTTGGCATGACGTTATAAGACAGGTGATTTGACCTCCTTTTAACTAAAAGAGATCAGAGATTCAGAAATACTGTTCAACGAGCCTAATGGACGTAGAAAATCCAGAATTTTAATCCAGTTTCCTGGCCCCTAATCCAGCTTTTTTTCCAGCTATGCCATGCTACCTCATTTATAAAGAAAAAAAAAAAAAAAAGTCTGAGACATTTGTTATCTGTTCAAATTGTGTTGCCTCCCATGCCTTTATCCACCTACTTCAGAATAGCCTCATACAGAGTAAATAATGAAATCAGCTTTAGGATCCCAACACATTTAAAAGCGGTAAGTCCTCATATAATCAGATCAAGGCATATGTATATACAAAGTTCACATTTTTAAATCATATTTGGTTTTTAAAAGTCATAGTGAAAAGATAATTTAATTGGCTTATTTTCTCTGAGCTGTCAGAATGCTTTAAGTATCTTTACCTTCCTGAATAACAGATCTGTGGTAGAGAACTGACTTTATTGCAGTCCTAAAACTCATCAAGCACTCCGCTTGACACTAACTTGAAGTGTGTCATCACATATTTAAAATATATGGATTTTTATCCTAATTTTAGAGATGGGAGAGCTGAGACACACAAGAAAACAAGGTCACATCCCAGGGCCACATGATTATGAAGTACAGATCCATCTGACCCCAAGATTTTTTTGTTTTGAAGTATATTTGATTTACAATATTGTGTTAGTTTCAGGTGTACAGCAAAGTGATTCAGTTCTACATGTATATTTTTTTTTCTGATTCTTTTCCACTATAGGTTATATATTGAATATAGTTCCCTGTGCTATACAGTAAATCCTTCTTGCTTATCTGTTTTATATACAGTGGTGTGTATCTGTTAATCCCATACTCCTAATTTATCCCTCCACCCATCAGACCCCTTGATTGAACTGTAACAAACATCCCCTCACGGAGGAGACCAGAGTATCATATTGTTTCACAGTTTTGGATGCTACTAATAGTTGTGTGATTCTCTTCTAAAAAAAATCCTAAATTCCCATGTGTGTGCATTTGTGTGCACATGTATGTGCGTGTGATGGGGTGGGTGGCTGGGTGTTTAAGCTATTGAACGGTTTTGGGGACACATAAGGATAAAGGGTGAGCAACAGTCCCTCTATGAAGTGTTTGCTATTTTTTAAACTTATTTATTTACTTAAAACTTTTACCATGGCAAATGTGGAGAGCATTTAAAGAGCTGTGGCTACAATGTGAACTATATTCTACAGTCACAGCCATAAGCTTCAGAAAACTTGATAAGGGCAGCTGAGAAGGTGTGAGCATTCCACTAATGTTAGCTGATATTTCTACTTTGGCTTTTGACAGACACCCCCTAGATTCAGTGTACAAATTAGTCATTTAGTGAACATTCACTCATTTTTAGCATCCCATAAAGTGAGGGCACCCTCCTTTCCATCACACCAAGTCTTCAGTAGAGTTCTAGCGCTGCTCTTCTACTTGTTTTCCAGGCCCAGGAAAGAAAAAAAAAAAAAGTTTAAGGAACTGGAGAGGAATCCCAGCACTTGCTTAGCATCAAAGCCATGGCCAACACAGCAGCGAAGAAAAGTCCATGCTTGTACCCATCTATTCACCCTGGCTGATGACGGCGTTGGAGCAGGGAAGGAGGTGAGAGGAAACATGTGGGTAGCTGGAAGGGGAGCCTAAGACTCCAGAGAAGAGTGATGTCTCATCAGGTTACATAGTCAGGGCCTGACAGGTCTGTGCAGTGAAAGCGTTTACCGAGCATTTGCACCAGGTAGCCAGCTCATGGTGCATTTGCTGCACATGCATTTTGACTATTTGAGGAATGTCTGTTTTTCCACCACACTTCAGGCTCTTTGAGGGTAGAGATCAATTTCTTTTTTTTGCTCATATTATATCATCAGTGACTATCACATAGCCTGGTGCATAATAAGTGCCCAGTACGTTTGCGATAACTAAATGCATGAATGGATGAATAGATGGATGGATGGACAGATAAATGGATGCATGGACTACAGGTAGCTTTCCCTGATGAAGGAGTCTGGGTAGTCACTTGCTGCAGTTTTTGTGGACAGGATTTTCTACTTATGGTGACTTTGACTTTGAGGTAGAGATGGTCTCTGTGCTTCAGTTTACTTATCTGTCAGTGTTGAGTAATAAAATATCTTATGTCCTTTTTATAATTTGTTTTGTCAAATGCTAAAGTAACTCTGCATTTAATATTACATCGGGAGGCATATGGTAGAGATAATGTTCCTCAAGTGACCTCTATGATATAGATGACAATACAAATATAAATGAAGATATTGCCACTGAGTGCAAGGCGCACTTACAGTCTAGTTGGTGGGTAGAGAAACAGGAGTTCGAGTAAATAATGATGTAAAACAAACAAATTAAGATGTATTCAGGGCTGTATGGTTTGGAGGTGAGATTTGGACATGCTGACATGTAGTTTTAATTGATGCTGTATCTCTGCTCTCTTTCTCTGGGGTGAAGCCACTGTGACTGTCTTTCTTGGTTATGTAAGCATATGAGGTATTTCATATAAACTGTGGTTCTTAGATAGTAAAATTGGAGGTCAGACCTCTCCCCCCATCTTGAAAGAGAAATTCTTACTCCCACTAATTTTCATTTTCTTTGGATATCAAGTCTCCTCACTTCGATCCAGTGGGACTGTCCGCATCCCTTTATTTCCATGGCTTCTAGGAGAAGCATGGGAAAGAAAATGAATCTTGGCCATGGATGTTCAGAGTTATAAAGCTCTGATTGAAAAACATAGGGTGAGAAAGACCAATGAAAAGCAGAGTGTCAGGAGAGACAGCATGCCCAGGAGAGAAAAGAGCACTGGAAGTGAGTTAGAGTCTAGGCACAGAGGGCCACGGTTGGAGGGCCTGAAGGGAGAGGAAATCATGAGCAGGGAGTGTGGCCGGACATTAACCTACCCAAGCCTAACCCCAGTCCATCTCGTTGAATCCTCTGCATGCCATGGGCTCTCTCCCAAAGGACCCTGGGGAGACGTATTTAACATGTTTGGTAAATTGGTAAAATTCTTAATATGCAACCCTGCTCTACTACAGCACCTACACCTTGGCCCTTCTCCCACACGTCTGCATGAGAGAATGGGAAGAAAGCAGAGACACCTGCCTACCGAAGAGGAGATAGGTGTAGGTGGACCCAGGAGGACAGAGCAGACCGTGGTTATGTCACTGAAAGGATTAATTGACTTGCAGGGGCATTGGCATGGGAGTAGGCAGAGGGGAGATTGGTGAGTTGGACATAGTACGACTCTACATGCAGTGTTCTAGTAGAAGTGGCAGCAAGCTGGGTCAGCGGGAGAAGGAGGTTGAACAAGCAGGAAATGGAGAGCAACCGCAGGAGAGCTGCAGCCAGCTGTAATGTTCAAGTTGTATATGAAACAATTTCTCACATGAACTCAGGGTCTTTGGGTAGGGAAAATTTTAAAATGATTCTCATCAGCATCCACAAATTGGTGTTACTGAGGAGGCATGAGGATTGCGAGTCTAATACTGTGCCGTGACGGGTGCTAAAGTGCGCGAAGGGTACACCAAGTGTCCTGCCAGCCATTCGTGCTCCTCCCAGTGGCCGGGGAGGAGATGACATTTGAGTTGGCCTTGAAGGACACTCGCAGGATGTATCCTCTGATTCCATAGCCCCTGCTCATCCCAGAGGCCTCTGAACTCATCAGCCTCGTACAAAACGTTAATGCTGGTTGGCTAGTTTGAGCAATAGCAGTTCTCTGCGCAAATCACATTGACTCCAGTCTTCGTCATTTTGCTGGGGAGTGTTCAGGCACTGTGGAATTATTCGGCTATCCGTCTGCATCAAATGCTGCATTACCAAAGAAAACCATTTCTTCAACTGGACACAGGAAGTTCAGGGCTGATTGCAGACAGGATCTATCTGTGAATACAGCTTCCCTTTGCTTGCCCTGGTGATTGAATAGTACATGAAACTCCACGATATGTGGAATCCAGGATGCATCTTTTATGCTGAAACCTCAAAAAAAGAAAAATAATGATAATACTGCCTTTGTGTCATATCCCTTTCCATGAGTTTCCCCAGTAATTTGTTTTGGGAAATGGTCTTTTTTTGTGTGAAATTGCCCATACCACCCCACGCGGAAATCAGAAATTCATCCAATAGCAATGTTATTCAAATCACTTTCGCTACTGTCCTTTGTAGTGTAACCTAGGCAGGGTCACCTAGTCATTAAGCATGCTCATTTTGGAGTGAGAGAGTCTCGGGGCTCAAATTCCAGCTTCTCTGCTTATCAGCCAAATGCTCCCTGGTAAATTACTTAACCCCTCTACACCTCAGTTTCCTCCCCAATAAAAAGGGGATCATAGTAGCATCCATCTCATATGATTGTTTTGAGGATTAATTGCAAAATATTTCTAAAGCTCAATAAATGTTAGCTGTAGCGGATTCATTTCTGAGCTACTAGATGCTCTGCAGAATTCCTGGTTGACGCAACCTCAAATCTTTTATCTTCTCTGAAATCTTCCCTTACCCTGACCTATTCCTAAATCAGTCCTATTAGAAAATGGATCACACTAATACTTCACTATGCCAAAGAATATGTCTATTAAAGCTCTTAAAACCACGATAATTAAGATGATTCGAATAACAACATTACAACAAAAACGGGCTGGAAATTCTGTATACAACAGTCACATCTGACATTCTTGGGTGATTATATGCTCTGTGCTAATTGCTTTAACGTGCATCATATGTAATCCTTCCCCAAATCCTATACAATGGGAGTTAATGATTATTCACATTTTAAGAAAATAAAAAGTAAGGATCATAGATAGCAGTTAGGTAACTGACTGCACATCTCACCCCTGGTAAGTGCCAGGACCTGAATGTGAATTAGCCTGGTGGACTCTGGTACCTCTGATCTTAACCTAATTACTCCAGACCCTCATCTATCATCCTGTACTGTGCTCATTAATTTGAAATGCTGCGTCTCCCTGTAGATTGTGCATAGAAGCTGCGTTCTTTCTCATTTCTCCTGTACCCTTGTGCAAAACCCAGCTCTTTTTAACAGTATTACAATGTTAACAATGTCCTTTACAACTACTTATGGCTAACATTCCTTGACTTGCTCCACTTTGCCCAGTTGTTGAATGACTAAATGTCATTTGGTGTTTCATTCTACTCTTTGTCTTCATCCTAACCCTTCCCTTTAACTCAAATCTGGTCATATCAAGGCTCTGCTGAAAACTCAATGGCTCCTCATTTTTCTTGAGGTACAGGTCAATTTCTTACCTTGGCTTGTAAGCCATGCAAGATCCAGCCCTGCTGAGCCTTCCATAGCATGTGACGTGATGTTCTCTCTTCTTCTCCACACTTCACCCACCTTGATTTTTTTTTTCTTTCTAAAACGAGCCTTGATGTGTCAAATTATAAAGACACTAATGTAAGACTCCTCTGCCTGAGTTTTCCTTCCTTCCCTATTTGCCCAGGTTATCCAATTATTCCTAAAGATCTAAAGTCAGTCGACATTTCCTAGCAGGAGACTTTCTGGAACTCCATGATTAGATCAACCACTGCTCTGTATATCTTCATGATGCCCTACACCTCACCTTCATAACACCCGTCACAATTTGTCTGTCCCATCAGGCTTAAAGCACTCTGAGAGCAAGGACCAGATCTTTTAATATCTAATCACCATAATAGAACATGAAAATGATTCATTTTGACTAAAAATATTAATGTGCATAAAAGACCTTCACTATCATTAAAAATCAACTATATCTTCACTGTAATAGAGAAGATGGGATTCCATGATTTCACACACACACACACACACACACACACACACATACACACACACACACACACCTACTAGGATATTTCCAAAATAATAGAGATTTTTCTAACTAATTTCTCTTTCTAAGCAGTTTTCAGTCAACCAAATACAAAATTGAAGTCAGGAAGATAATGGGACCACTTGGGGCATCAGTGTCCTGAGGTATCCTCGGGGGTTGTATCTTTTGTTCTTTACCATCTCCTACTGTATGACCCCACTGTGTCTGTTTTAACCTCATCACAGTTGTGCTTTCAACCCATTACAAAGCCCCCCACCCCACTCCGCCTCGGACATACTTGCCTTGTGTACTGCTCATCCTCACCCCCAGGTCCCATGCTTGTCTGGGCTTTTGCTTATTCCATTCCCTGCCTCATTGTCCTCCCTGTCATTCTACTTATCCCTTTAAGGGTGCCATTTAAAGAGCATAGATTTGGAGTCAGACGGTGTTCAAATGGGAATGTCACTGCTGGTTCTGGAAGGATGCTGAAGGATTGGAGATGAGGACTGGTTATAACAGGCACTGAGTAAATATTACTCCTCCACCGTACTCCATTATTCAGGAACTAGATAAGACCAGCTTCTCCAGGAAACCTTTTTGATTGTACCCATCCAGATAGACTCTCCACTTCCATATTCCACCACTACTGGCTGTCTACCCTGTGCATTCTTAGTCTCATTCCCTAGGATGGTTCTACAACTATTTCACATGTCTATGTCTGGTCCTTCAAATAGATTGCTCATACGCAAGGGCAGAAAACTTGTCTCATGCTAACTTCTTTATTCTCATCCACAGAGCCTATTAATATGTTAAGTGAATATTATAGCAGCTTAACTTGTACAGAATGAAACTTATATCATCTGGCATATATCAGCTGTCCAGTATTGTGTGAGGGTATTAAGTATACCATTTCATTAATCTCTGTGATAAATATATTAGCTTCTGTGGAAAACTGACTTCAGCTTACTAACTAAGCACACAGTGGTTTTGGTAATAAACAACTTTGGCTTAAAGGAAGTATCCATATGGGGGAAAAGATTCTGTTAATGTATTCATTTTAATCCTATCATGGCATGATTACATTAACACACCTAAATTATTTTATTACTGACTTACGCATGCAGGCATAAACATATTTGACAAAAATTTTTAATGATGGGAAAATATCAAGATATAATATTAATTGAAAATAGGAGGATAAAATATGTACTGTGATGTCAGTTCTGTATAATGTGAAATTATAAATTATATACTACAAGGGAAGTCATTAAATATTAACAGAGACTGACTCTAAATGTGATTTTCAATTTTATTTTAAAATATTTTTACATTCATTAGCATTATTTTCAATCCATATAATAAATGCCTATTACTTTTATAATCAGAAGATTTCAGAATTTTTTGTTATATAGAAGTGAGACCAAGATGTTGTAAACTTATATTACAAATTCTTACTAAAATACAATAGTCTCTATGTAAATTAGAAATATATTCATTTATTACTTAACTTTTTTAATTAAAAGTTTTTACTGAGTGTCTATTATGTATTAGTGGTGCATAGTACAGTTTAATAGGTATGAAGAAAATGATAGTAAAAATTCACCATGTTTCTGCCCTTAGACTAGTGGCTAAAAAAGACAAGTGTAAGTCTGAAAATATATGAAAATTGAATCAATACAGGCTATTAGTCAGAGGTCTCCAGAGAAACAGAACCGATAGCATATATCTATAAAGAGATCTATTATAGGGTACTGGCTCACATGATCATGGAGGCTGAGAAGATATACCATCTGCTGTTTGCAAGCTGGAGACCCAAGAAAGTCAGTGGTGTAGTTTGTAGTCTTGAGAGCCAGAGAGATGATGGTGTAGATTCCAGGTGTAGATTCTGAAAGTCTGAGAACCAGGACTGCTTTGGACAAATGAGGATGGATGCCGAGTCAAGTAGAGAAAGAGAGACTCCTTCTTCCCTCCACCTTTTTGTTCCATTCATACCCTCAGCAGATTGGGTGATGCCCCCTCACACTGGGGAGGGCCATCTGTTCTACTCAGTCCACCCATTCAGATGCTTATCTCATCAAAACACCCTCGTTTACACACCCAGACTTAATGTTTAACCAAATATCTTGGCATCCATAGCCCACTCAAGTTGACTCGTAAATTTAACCATTGCATATAGTAAACACAAGTTGATAATGGGAGTCAGAAAATCTTTCCAAGAATATAATGAGTGAAATGAGACGTAAAGGATCATACATGTTATGATGATCAAAGATGTGTCTCAAGGATGTGTCATTTGCTCTGTTAGATTTAACATTGTAACAAAATAGCAGTGAAAACTATCATTGTTTTAGTATTATAAATGCACACTTATTGTACTTATTTCTTTATACATACATTATCTCATTTATTTTCACACAAACCTCTGGGGTATATGCCATTCTTATCGTGCTTCTAAGTAATGGAATGGACGCTTAATCTAGAGTTTGTCACCTTAGCCCTAGACACACGTTAGCCTCCCTTAATTCAGCTTGTCTTGCTCGCACTTCATTGAATATCTTGTTTCATTCTTTGTGCTTTATCATCCCAGCAAGGCTCTAGGAAATATGGTCATTGATCCCCCATACACATAATGTTCTACTGTTGTATGTATGTTACCAGTCAGGATTCTACTGAGGGAAAAATTATACAATAAAAAGAGTAAAGGGCTTGACTTAAAAAGTCTTTGTTTCAAGGCCCTATTCTGTCACCTACTGACTGTGAGTTCTTAAGCAAGTGGCAAAGTTCTCTAAACGTTGCTCCCATCAGACTCAAATGGGTTTGGAAAATAACTTGCATATCAGTGGCAAAACATATTTGAGAAATATTATTAAACAAATATTCCCTCCTTCCACTCCCATCTCCAGGACCCTCTGCATTAGCCTTCCAAGGCTGCCATAGGAAATACCACAAACTGGGTGACTTAAACATCATAAATTTATCTTCTCACGCATCTAGAGGCTAGAGGGCCAAGATCAAGGTTCTGGCAGGTTCTCTACTTGTGAGATCACCCTCCTTGGCTAGCAGACACCTGCCTTCTCCCTGTGTCCTCACATGACTTTTTCCTCTGTAAGAGCACACTCCTGGGGTCTCTTCTGCTTTTTATAAGGACATCAATCTTATTGGATTAGGGCTCACCCTTAGGACTTTATTTAGCCTTAGTTACCTCCTTAACGGCCCTGTCTCCAAACACAGTCACACTGGGGAGAAGGGCTTCAACATACGGATTTGAAGGGAACACAGTTCAGCCCATTCAAACCTACCTCCCGACTCAGGTCAGACATGGCACTTACAGTGGCCTCATGGCAGGCAGAACATACTTCCTTATCTCTTGATTTGGGTCTCAGCTATGTAAGCTGCTTTAAATGGCATATTAACAATGTGATGTAAGCAGAGACTTAAGAGTTACTCATACATTAGACTTGTTCTTCTGAGGCTCTGCCATAGCACGAGAAGGACCTGCCCTGGGTATCTTTCTTGATCCACCAGAATGAATAACCATAGGACAGAGAAACCTCGCCTGGCCCACGGTCCTCAGCCAGATGTAGGGCACCCTAATTGGCCTGCAGAACTGTTGAGTGTGGTGATACGTGCTTTGTGCTGACGTTGACCATGCAGTTGACCATGTGGCACCGTTGTGGTGTCCTAATCTATATGGCATCCACTCCCTTACTCCCTCATTCATTAATTCAGCAACAACCTAAAACGCTGCCATATTCCACTTAGGCCAACAGTGTCAGGTTCAGAAAACTGGCCAAGTTCAGCCAACTAGTAGATTATGGAAACGTATTTGAGAGGCTAACCCTTGCCAGAGAAATCACCTCATTGGAGCAGCTGCTGTCAACTCACTGAAAAACAAAGAGATGTACTGCTGCCGGATCTGTTAAAAATGGCAATTTACACATTGAAAAAACACTTATTAAGCACAAATAATTATTTGGGTAATGTGAAGAGCCTCTGATGGCAACCAGACATTCTAACCTTTAGATGCAATGACGTTACTATTCCTGAGGGTCTGTAAAGATCCTGAATTTATTCACTCATGATAAGAATGGATAGGACAAACGGGGACCACTTTATATTGAGAATTCTGTGCCCCATGATTTTAAGTCAGTCTCAATATAAAAAAAAGGGGTCAAACACTACATAATGATCAAGGGATCAATCCAAGAAGAAGATAAAACAATTGTAAATATTTATGCACCCAACATAGGAGCACCTCAATACATAAGGCAAATGCTAACAGCCATAAAATGGGAAATTGACAGTAACACAATCATAGTAGGGGACTTTAACACCCCACTCCCACCAATGGACAGATCAACCAAAATGAAAGTAAATAAGGAAACACAAGCTTTAAATGATACATTAAACAAGATGGACTTAATTGATGTTTATAGGACATTCCATCCAAAAACAGCAGAATACACTTTCTTCTCAAATGCTAATGGAACATTCTCCAGGATAGATCATATCTTGGGTCACAAATCAAGCCTTGATAAATTTAAGAAAATTGAAATCATATCAAGTATCTTTTCTGACCACAATGCTGTGAGACTAGATATCAATTAAAGGAAAAAATGTGTAAAAAATACAAACACATGGAGGCTAAACAATACACTACTAAATAACCAAGAGATCACTGAGGAAATCAATGAGGAAATCAAAAAATACCTAGAAACAAATGACAATGAAAACACAACGACCCAAAACGTATAGGTTGCAGCAAAAGCAGTTCTAAGAGGGAAATTTATGGCAATACAATCCTACCTCAAGAAACAAGAAACATCTCAAATAAACAACCTAACCTTACACCTAAAACAATTAGAGAAAGAAGAACAAAAATACCCCAAAGTTAGCAGAAAGAAAGAAATCATAAAGATCAGATCAGAAATAAAAAGAAATGAAGGAAACAATAGCAAAGATCAATAAAACTAAAAGATGGTTCTTTGAGAAGATAAACAAAATTGATAAACCATTAGCCAGAATCATCAAGGAAAAAAGGGAGAAGACTCAAATCAACAGAATTAGAAATGAAAAAAGAGAAATAACAACTGACACTGCAGAAATACAAAGGATCATGAGAGATTACTACAAGCAACTATATGCAAATAAAATGGACAACCTGGAAGAAATGGACAAATTCTTTGAAAAGCACAACCTTCTGAGCCTGAACCAGGAAGAAATAGAAAATATAAACAGACCAATCACAAGCACTGAAATTAAGACTGTGATTAAAAACCTTCCAACAAACAAAAGCCCAGGACCAGATGGCTTCACAGGCGAATTCTATCAAACATTTAGAGAAGAGCTAACACCTATCCTTCTCAAACTCTTCCAAAATATAGCAGCGGGAGGAACACTCCCAAACTCATTCTATGAGGCCACCATCACCCTGATACCAAAACCAGACAAAGATGTCACAAAGAAAGAAAACTACAGGCCAATATTACTGATGAACATAGATGCAAAAATCCTCAACAAAATACTAGCAAACAGAATCCAACAGCACATTAAAAGGATCATACACCATGATCAAGTGGGGTTTATCCCAGGAATGCAAGGATTCTTGAATATACGCAAATCAACCAATGTGATACATCATATTAACACATTGAAGGAAAAAAACCATATGATCATCTCAATAGATGCAGGAAAAGCTTTTGACAAAATTCAACACCCATTTATGATAAAAACCCTCCAGAAAGTAGGCATAGAGGGAACTTACCTCAACATAATAAAGGCCATATATGACAAACCCACAGCCAACATCGTTCTCAATGGTGAAAAACTGAAATCATTTCCTCTAAGATCAGGAGCAAGACAAGCTTGCCCACTCTCACCACTATTATCCAACATAGTTTTGGAAGTTTTAGCCACAGCAATCAGAAAAGAAAAAGAAATAAAAGGAAAAGAAGAAGTAAAGCTGTCACTGTTTGCAGATGACATGATACTATACATAGAGAATCCTAAAGATGCTACCAGAAAACTCCTAGAGCTAATCAATGAATTTGGTAAAGTAGCAGGATACAAAATTAATGCACAGAAATCTTTTGCATTCCTATACACTAATGATGAAAAATCTGAAAGAGAAGTTAAGGAAACAGTCCCATTTACCATTGCAACAAAAAGAATAAAATACCTAGGAATAAACCTACCTAAAGAGACAAAAGACCTTTATGCAGAAAACTATAAGACACTGATGAAAGAAATTAAAGATGATACAAACAGATGGAGAAATATACCATGTTCTTGGATTGGAAGAATCAACATTGTGAAAATGCCTATACTACCCAAAGCAATCTACAGATTCAGTGCAATCCCTATGAAACTACCAATGGCATTTTTCACAGAACTAGAAAAAAAAAATGCACAATTTGTATGGAAACACAAAAGACCCTGAATAGCCAAAGCAATCTTGAGAAAGAAAAATGGAGCTCGAGGAATCAGTTTCCTGGACTTCAGACTATACTACAAAGCTACAGTATCAAGACAGTATGATACTGGCACAAAAATATAAATACAGATCAATGGAACAGGATAGAAAGCCCAGAGATAGACCCAAGCACATGTGGTCACCTTATCTTTGATAAAGGAGGTAAGAATGCACAATGGAGAAAAGACAGCCTCTTCAATAAGTGGTGCTGAGAAAACTGGACAGCTACATGTAACAGAATGAAATTAGAACACTCCCTAACACCATACACAAAAATAAACTCAAAATGGATTAAAGACCTTAATGTAAGGCCAGACACTATCAAACTCTTAGAGGAAAACATAGGCAGAACACTCCATGACATAAATAACAACAAGATCCTTTTGACCTACCTCCTAGAGAAATGGAAATAAAAACACAAATAAACAAATGGGACCTAATGAAACTTAAAAGCTTTTGCCCAGCAAAGGAAACCATAAACAAGACGAAGAGACAACCCTCAGAATGGGAGAAAATACTTGCAAACTAAGCAACTGACAAAGGATTAATTTCCAAAATATACAAGCAGCTCATGCAGCTCAATATCAAAAAAACAAACAACCCATCCAAAAATGGGCAGAAGACCTAAATAGACATTTCTCCAAAGAAGATACACAGATTGCCAGGAAGCGCATGAAAGGATGCTCAACATCACTAATCACTAGAGAAGTGCAAATCAAAACTACAATGAGGTATCACCTCACACCAGTCAGAATGGCCATCATCAAAAATTCTACAAACAATAGATGCTGGAGAGAGTGTGGAGAAAAGTGAACCCACTTGCACTGTTTGTGGGAATGTAGATTGATACGGCCACTATGGAAAACATTATGGAGATTCCTTAAAAAACTCAAAGCAGAGCTACCGTACGACCCAGCAATCCCACTACTGGGTATATACCCTGAGAAAACCATAATTCAAAAAGAGTCATGTACCACAATGTTCACTGCACCTCTATTTACAATAGCCAGGACATGGAAGCAACCTAAGTGTCCACTGACAGATGAATGGATAAAGAAGATGTGGCACATATATACAATGGAATATTACTCAGCCATAAAAAGAAACAAAATTGAGTTATTTGTAGTGAGGTGGATGGACCTAGAGTCTGTCATACAGAGTGAAGTAAGTCAGAAAGAGAAAAACAAATACCATATGCTAACACATATATATGGAATCTAAAAAAAAAACAAAAAAAGAAAAGGTTCTGAAGAATCTAGGGGCAGGACAGGAATAAAGATGCAGACATAGAGAATGGACTTGAGGACACGGGGAGGGGGAAGTATAAGCTGGGATGAAGTGAGAGAGTGGCATGGACATATATACACTACCAAATGTAAAATAGATAGCTAGTGGGAAGCAGCCGCATAGCACAGAGAGATCAGCTCGGTGCTTTGTGACCACCTAGAGGGGTGGGATAGGGAGGGTGGCAGGGAGACGGAAGAGGGAGGAGATATGGGGATATGTATGGCTGATTCACTTTGTTATAAAGCAGAGACTAACACGCCATTGTAAAGCAATTATCCTCCAATAAAGATGTTAAATAAAAAAAAAAGGGGGTAAGACTAAATGATCTCTAAAGGCTCTTTAGCTGTAAAATTCTGAACTTTGATGGCTATGGCAAGTCTCTATTGCTGAGTTAATAACCCTAGACTGTGTCCTTTAGGTATCTGTTATTCATCAACATCTTGATAATCACAGGGAAAGAATTTCACTACCTGTGAAGTTTTACATTGCTTAGAAGTATACTTTTTATCTGTGTGATGTCTCACGGTTTCCAAAGGACTTACAATGTATTATCTTCTTGTATCCACAAAAATGCCCTGTGAAGTAGAAGAGGCAGAATGTTAGTCGCTATTCAGTGGTTGAGTGGACAATGTCTCTGAGTAGTTTGATAATGGCCCAAATTAGATAAAAAGTTAAGGTCATTGTCGGAGCTTGAAATCAGATTTCTTAAAATCTAGTAGTATGTTTTCAGGACCCTGCTCTGAAGAGAGCACATGTATGCTTGGGGTACACAGACAGAAATATTTTCATTCTGTTTATTGTTCATTCATTTACTGACCCTTCATGAATACATTCACTCCTTCAAGGAAGTATTTAAAGAATGTAAAACCCACCGAATCAGTATTCAGTTGCCAAAGTGTTATCTCAGCGCTGCTACTATTAGCCCTATGTGGTGCCACTTCCCTCATCTGCAAAACAGGGTTAATCACAGAACCTACCTCATAATTTTGTTAAGGTGATGGAAAAGTTAACGTGTGTCAAGGGCTTGGGGCAGTGCCTGCTCTAGAGTACATACTGTATACCTTTCCTATGTTTCTGCACTGTCTGTGCTTGGCACCAAGGGGAGAAAAGAGAATAAAACTTATTGTTTAGTTTATAGTTGGGAGTAGGGGGAAGAAAGGAGTTAATTGAGTGTTTCCATTTATAAATAACTTTGTAATATGCTATGGTGATGGGGTTAGGTGCACTCTGAAAGTAGGTGAACTCTGTTCTGAAAGCTCTGTAGTAATTGTGATTTTTAAAATGTCTGCCCTTGAGTTCAGACAATAGCTCTCTAGTTTCAAGGTGGGTGGGTGTCTGTGGTTGCCTCCCAGGGTCCCATTCTTCATTCTTCTGCTGCAGATCAGACATTCCTTAGAGGAGTCTCTCCCAGTTAGTTGCAGCTGCACAGCTGGATGGAGCTCACCTGCATCACCAGCTCTAGTGGCAGGTCCACTATTGTCAGCTATCTGGTGACCACAGTGACAAGTCAACCTTAGGATAAGGCAAACTCCATGGGAGACAGCAGGAAGAGAAGGACAGAAATCATATTCTTAAATGCGTTTTTTGGTCTGCTAAATAAATCTCAAACCAAGATCAACTTTAATTCTGGACTTTATAGTAAATAGGTCAATGAATTTAGTAACTAACGTCTACTGTTTAAGCCGGTTGGAGGTGGGCTATGTCTTACACCTGGATTCACTCTACCTAAAATAGAGTGTAACTTGGATACATAAAATTGGGAAAGTGGGCTTAGTGGAGTCAAATGCAGAGTCCCCTCCAGAGGTCACGTCCCACCGCTACTGCCACCATCATCTTCCCCAATCCATATCTCCACATCAGGACCTATGTGGGCAATTCGTCTTGCCTCACCCATCCTTCCTCTTCAATTTTTGGTTTGTCTCTGAAACAGATGAGGACTTGCAGCTCTAATTCCTGGGTGCTTGTGACTTCAACTTCATTTATCCCCATTCCCATCCTCCAGGTTACATTACAAACAACTGACGTCTATTTTGCCATCCATTTTCTCTTCTTTCTACCCATTACTAGCATACCAGGTTCATATTCAATTAACATAATAATATGTTAATAGTTAATTAAAACCCAAATTTCCTTAAAAGGAGATATGCAAAGTTAACGAGTCTTGAATAAATGTTTCAACAACTATTATGACTAGTAAGAGAGTCAGATTCTGAAAAGGGCTTCTGACCATCCAATTTCCAACATTTTTTTCTTCTTTGCTCTCAGTCTTCTGAGAATGTTAAAGAGATTCCCAGGTTTAAGCCTTGCTTTGATTTATTTGTTTCCTACTCATTAAAATATGTAAATAAATAATAATAAAAAAGCATAACAACTTGCTTGTCTGAAAAAGACATCCAATCCTTTCTAACTTAAGCAGGAACATTTCTATGCTTTTTGCATTAGTTGTCCTCTTCAAAATTGTTCTCACATTTATTATTCTTTGAATTAAAATGTCTGTTTTTAAAAATCTCATATTTATTCCTCTGGATCTTATCACTATCTGTTCCTGACTGCCTGATTTTCCATGGTGACTTCAACTAATTTATTTCCATCTCCTCACAGCAAATGAAATTTCCTTAACCTTTCTCTGAGACATTACAAAGGATATTACTCACGGTGCTTAATTCCTTCCCACCTTTCTGGCAATTATATGCTCAGTGAGTTATGTCAAAGGCTACAGAGAATTCTCCAGGTGATACATAAACCCAACTTCATCCAGAAGAAATAGAGCCCCCTGTGGTTTGCCTTATTTTCAGAATTATATCTATTGCAATATTTATTTTATCGACTGTATGAGATAAAACCACACTTGTGGTTTTACTCTCTTTTAAATCTTCTCCATTTTGATCTACATCCCTGACTACTAATAGTAGGGGGTGTATGGGTACAGACTATTTTAGTCTTTCTTTGAAGGCCATAGAAATATGAACTCCATGTTTATTGAATTCCTATTATCAACTAAGCACCATATTGGTTATTTGGCAATTATCATTATTTATTAATAAAACTAATTGTGAATTATGTCCCCAGGTTAGACTCTGCTCTGAACTCTAGGTTTATATATGCTGCTGCCTGCTTGGTCTCTCCATTTTGATGGCCAGTGGTATCTCAAAATTATCATGTCCAAATTAAACTTGATCTCTCAGTCGTGCTTTTACCACAGGTTTCCCTGTATTCATTTTTCCCAATGCATATTAACTCCATCTCCAAGTCTTGTTATATCTTTCATAGAAGTATGTCTAGAATCTCATGCATTCTCACCACTGCCACTCCTTATCGAAGGCACCATGATATCTGTCCTCAACCAAAGCTTTGACCCCCAAACAGAATCCCATCTTTCCCCATGTCTGGAAATAACTGTGTAATAACGAGACTACTTGTTTCACAGGTTTTTAGAACCCCATCTTACCTAAAAGGAGATTGTTTGTGCATTCAACAAATATGTAGATGTTGAGGGTCTCCATCCTTGGTATTAACCATTTTATCATGCAGGATTCCAGCAGGAAACAGGGTGCCTCCATGTAGTTCAAATGAAATTGTTCAGATGGAATCATTCTTAGTACCCTTTGTAGAAGAATGAATTCTGTCTTCCCAATCTGAGTAAACTGGACATCCCTTTTATTAAAAATATTTTAGAGACTTCACCTGGAAGGTGCTTCATAAAGGAATGCCTACCCTCCTTAAGATTCTCCCTCGACACAGGCTATTTTTTCTTTCAGACCCATAATGAAAGTAAAATTTCAGCATGTCCAAGGAAACAGTTGCAAAGTTTACTCTGGGTGGAGGCAAAATATACATAAAGGAATTAAAAATCTTGTGAACTTTTATCCTCAGGAAATTGGGAAGCATGCAGAGGAATAGATCCTAATTATGAAATATCAAAAGGGACAAAATCTAAGATTATACAAGATAAAATTTTTATTTTTATGGGTCTGCTCAACAAAAATTTAGATTCTAATGTGTTAGCTTGAAGGGCAGGAAGTATTTGTAATAAATTGTTTGGTGGATTAGGAGGAGCCTAGATTAAGTGGTAGTCTATAATCGAAAAGGTTGACATGCCAGAACTTGCCTGGCATGCTGTGGAGGAAGAACTCATCTGAAGTGAATATTGAAATGAATGCTGGATAGGATCTAGTCTGTGATAAACTCAGTCACATCCTAAACATAGCCCTGGGAAGACCCACAGGAAATTCACTTCTTTGAGCTATTTAAAAATTTTATTGTGGAGGAAAGCACCAGCATCTTGATAGGGGGAAATTCTACGATAGAATTGGGCTCTTTGATTTCAGTGAGACTAACAGGGTCTTTAAGTAACAGGGTACAGATGCTGGTGGCATTTCACCCCCTGACAGAAGGTCTTCACATTACTATAAAAGACTTCAAGGGTGGAGTAACTGTCAGTGTTTTGACCCTTAGGAATCTGTGTGGTGACTAATTGATCCTGTATCCAAAGGAATAGCGTAGATGTGCAGCCCACTAAGAGGCTACTTGAGCCATATAAATCACATGACTGATGAGCACAAACCTGATTTGAGAAACTAAAGTGAGAATTTATGGCCTGAAACGTTATTCCCACAGTTAATTGTCGCTGGGCCAGGGGCCCTTGAATTAAGAGGATGTTAGATACATTTGAAGATGTATGTTCATAGCAGTTGTATGTAATCCTACCTTACATGTGTACGGTGAGTCTTTCTCTGTGCTTTTCCCAAAAGTACCTAAAGCCATTTAACAAGGTTACTGTATAATGGAGAAAGGGGTACACCCAGATCTTCTGGGGTTCTGAGTTAGCACGAGTCAATCAGAACCGAAAGTGTCTGTATGTTAAGAGTGAGAGCTTATGACGGTCAGGCAATGAATGGAGCGTGGCCTGAGTTAGTCACACAGTGGGTCAGAGTACCCAGGAGCCCATTCTGTGGTTATATCCCTAGTTCCTCAATGTGCAGTTGGAGTGGAAGTCCTTAACCACTAGCAGCATCTCTATCTTGATTCCTTAGCATGTTGTGTTAAAAGCCAAGATTGATACTGGAGAATGATGGTGGATCATAGTAAACTTTACCAGGTGTTAGCACTAATTGCAGAATGTGTTCCAGATTTGGCCTCTTTATGCAAACAAGTCAAACAGCTCTGGGCTTCCCTGGTTGCACAGTGGTTAAGAATCCGCCCACCAATGCAGGGGACACGGGTTTGAGCCCTCATCCGGGAAGATCCCCATGCTGCGGAGCAACTAAGCCCGTGCGCCACAACTACTGAGCCTGCGCTCTAGAGCCTACGAGCCACAGCTACTGAGCCCATGTGCCACAACTACCGAAGCCCGTGTGCCTAGATCCCATGCTCCGCAACAAGAGAAGCCACCGCAATGAGAAGCCTGCGCCCCACAACGAAGAGTAGCCCCCGCTCGCCACAACTAGAGAAAAGCCTGCGTGCAGCAACGAAGACCCAATGCAGCCAAAAATAAATAAAATTTAAAAACAAACAGCTCTGGCAATATATATGTGGCTACTAATTGATCAAATAATTGGTTTCTCAGTCCCAATTAATATATTCAATTGGGAGCAGTTTCAACTGGCAACGACAGCACTTGCCCTGCACTGTTATTTTAGAATTATGTCAATTTAATGTGCTCTTTTTAGCATAATATGCAAAATTTTACTCATATTAATTTCTCCTAGTACATCATACTGTTACGTAACATAAATGACTTTTTTCGTTGGATAGGAGAACACAGGAAAATCCTAGATGCTTTAATATTTCAGTGATATTTATACATTATGCCAGAAATATTTCAGTGATATTTATACATTAATGAAGTTTCTAGGGGCCTAATGGTCTGGATCAGGTTTGGATATAGCTGCTAAAGTATATTCCCTGTACCATCCATCATGGGAAAAAATAAATTATAATCTTTGTTGGGAATATTTTGATTTTAGAGACAACATATAACACATGTATATGCTGCTCTGATACATTTAGAGAATAGCCCTTAAATCTCACAGTTTTTTAAAGTTAATATATTTTATTTATTTAAAGTTTGTTTTAGAAAAACTGAGAATAAAGTACAGAAAGTTCCCATATACTTCCTGTTTCCCTCACATAGTTACCTCTATTATTAACATCTTGCATTAAATATGGTGCAAGTCTTACAATTGATTAATATGATACATTATTTTTACCTAAAATCCATAGTTTACATTAGGATTCATTTTTTGCATTGTAATGTTCTGTAAGTTTTGACAAATGCAGGTATCCACCATGACATCATTCAGGGCAGTTTCATTGCCCTAAAAATCTCCCATGTTCCACCTACTCATCCCTCTCTCCATCCTTCTAGCCCTTGGCAACCACTGATCATTTTAAAAAATGTAAGTTGTGGTAAAATGCACATAAAATTTATCTTCTTAACCATTTTTAAGTGTAGAGTTAAGCAGCATTAAGAACATTTATATTGTTGTGCAATCTCCAGATTTGTTTTCATCTTGCAAAACTGAAACTCTATACTCATTAAAAAACAACTCCACATTCCTCCCTTCTCCCAGCATCTCACAACCACCATTCTACTTTCAGTTTCTATGAATCTGACTACTCTAAGTAGCTCATGTAAGTGAAATAATACAGTATTTGTCATTTTGTGACTGGCTTATTTCGCAAAGCATAATATCCTCAGGTTCATCCATATTGTAGCATATGTCAAAATGTCCTTCTTTATTAAGACTGAATAATGTTTTATTACATGTATATATCATATTTTTTAATCCATTCATCCATCAGTATGCACTTGGGTTGCTTCCATTTTTTGGCTATTGTAAATAGTGTGACTATGGACATAAGTGTACAAATGTCTCTTTAAGACCCTGCTTTCAATTCTTTTGTGTTTATACCCAGACGTGGATTTTCTGGATAAATGGTAATCCTACTTTTAATTTTTTGAAGAACCACCGTACTGTTTTCCGTAGAGTTATCCGTAAGTCTGACAGTTTAGAGGGCTATGATTCAGGTTCATTATTTGATGCAGCTGCCCTGACACGTGGGCCTTATAATCCAGTAGATTCGATGGTACTTTTAAGTGAGGTATCAGATATGGATGCTCTACAGTGCCTCCATAAGCCTAAAATAGTCATCACAGCCTAGACTCCTATTGTTTGGGAGTAAAGACTATGTTATACTGTACAGACAGCTGTCTCCCGTTGAGAAGGCGCTCCTGGCGTGCTGCGAGGCTCTGGTGGAGACAGAATGCCTGACCACGGGTCAGCAAGAGATGATGCTTGCTGAGCTTCCCAGCATGAACTGGGTGTTAATCTAATTTTAAGTATCATAACGTTGGGTAAACACAATAGCGTTTCATCCATAAATGGAAAGGATTTGTTTGAGGTCAGGCCTGAGCAGATCTAGAAATCATAAAGTAAATTGCATAAGAAGAGGACTCACATTCCCATAGGCCTTCATCTTGCTGTTGCTCTGCTCTCCTTCAACCCACACCTGTGAGATCCTCAGCAGTCTTCCTTTAAAGATGGGCATTTATATTAATTTGATACCAGCTAAAAGTGAATTGCAACTGCATCTAGTTTACTCTAATGACAATGTCTGTTAGCAGATTACCTCAAAACAGAGTAGCTTAAAACAACTTTTGTTGTTACTGTTATCTCTCATAGTTCTGGCAGTTAACAGACGTCAGCTAGGCAGTTCTCCATCAGTTTCTCCGTTGTTTCAGTCTGGGGCTGGGATCATCAGGTGACTTGCTCATTCGCGTGTCTTCTGGTTGACACTGGCTGTTGCCTCAAAATAGGGGGACTGAAACAGATAGGGTCCCTTAAGCGTTTATCACCGTCTCATGATTTCTCCTGCATGGACTTCTCCTATGACAACTCAGGCCACCAAAGGAGCATTTCCAAAGAAAGACAGATAGAAATTGTATCCCTTTGATGACATAACCCCAGGCATTGTAGAACATCATTTCCACCATTTTCTCTGGATCAGACAAGTCACAAGCCCACACCCAGTTTTAAAAGAAGGAAACAGAGACCTTACCTCTTAATTATAACAGTGTCAGTTCCATTTTAAGAAGAATTGAAGAACATGAAGAAATATATGTAACACACACACATACACAGACACATAGAGTCAGTTCTCATCCTTTGCAATAGTTATGTCCTACACAGCTGCCTCAGACACTGAATTAGCAAATACTCAACCAGTGCTCCTAGGAGAAATACAGTTAGTTTCCTGCAAGATTCTGGTCACATATTTTCATCAAGTGATTAACACATATCATTGTTCTATACACATTTCTGTTTAATGACACTTTTTTTAAACAACTTTATTGGAGTATAGTTGCTTTACAATGGTGTGTTAATTTCTGCTGTATAACAAAGAGAATCAGCTATATGTATAAATATATCCCCACATCCCCTCCCTTTTGCGTGTCCCTCCAAACCTCCCTATCCCAACCCTCTGGGTGGTTACAGAGCACGGAGCTGATCTCCCTGTGCTATGTGGCTGCTTCCCACTAGCTGTTTTATATTTGGTAGTGTATATATGTCCATGCCACTCTCTCACTTCATCCCAGCTTACCCTTCCCCCTCCCTGTATCCTCAGGTCCATTCTCTATATCTGCGTCTTTATTCCTGTCCTGCCCCTAGGTTCATCAGAGCCATTTTTTTTTTTAGATTCCATATATATGTGTTAGCATATGGTATTTGTTTTTCTCTTTCTGGCTTATTTCACTCTATATGACAGACTCTAGGTCCATCCATCTCACTACAAATAACTGAATTTTGTTTCTTTTTATGGCTGAGTAATATTCCATTGTATATATGTGGCACATTTTTTTTAAACATCTTTATTGAAGTATAATTGCTTCACAATGGTGTGTTAGTTTCTGCTTTATAACAAAGTGAATCAGCTACACATATACACACGCTCCCATATCTCCTCCCTCCCGCATCTCCCTCCCTCCCACCCTCCCCATCCCACCCCCCCAGGCAGTCACAAAGCACCAAGCTGATCTCCCTGTGCTATGTGGTTGCTTCCCACTAGCTATCTATTTTACATTTGGTAGTGTATATATGTCCATGACACTCTCTCACCCTGTCACATCTCACCCCTCCCCCTCCCCATATCCTCAAGTCCATTCTTTTTTTTTTTTTTCCTCTGTAGTTCTATGTTTTTTGTTTTTTGTTTTTTTTTTTAAACATCTTTATTGAAGTATAATTGCCTTACAATGGTGTGTTAGCTTCTGCTTTATAACAAAGTGAATCAGTTATACACATACAATATGTTCCCATATCTCTTCCCTCTTGCATCTCCCTCCCTCCCACCCTCCCCATCCCACCCCTCTAGGTGGTCACAAAGCACCGAGCTGATCTCCCTCTGCTATGTGGCTGCTTCCCACTAGCTATCTATTTTACATTTGGTAGTGTATATAAGTCCATGCCACTCTCTCACTTTGTCCCAGCTTACCCTTCCCCCTCCCCATATCCTCAAGTCCATTCTCTAGTAGGTCTGTGTCTTTATTCCCGTCTTGCCACTAGGTTCTTCATGGCCTTTTTTTTTTTTTTCCTTAGATTCCGTATATATGTGTTAGCATACTGTATTTGTTTTTCTCTTTCTGACTTACTTCACTCTGTATGACAGACTCTAACTCCATCCACCTCATTACAAATACCTCCATTTCATTTCTTTTTATGGCTGAGTAATATTCCATTGTATATATGTGCCACATCTTCTTTATCCATTCATCCGATGATGGACACTTAGGGTGCTTCCATGTCCTGGCTATTGTAAATAGAGCTGCAATGAACATTTTGGTACATGACTCTTTTTGAATTATGGTTTTCTCAGGGTATATGCCCAGTAGTGGGATTGCTGGGTCGTATGGTAGTTCTATTTTCAGTTTTTTAAGGAACCTCCAAACTGTTCTCCATAGTGGCTCTATCAATTTACATTCCCACCAACGCTGCAAGAGGATTCCCTTTTCTCCACACTGCCTCCATCATTTATTATTTGTAGATTTTGTGATGATGGCCATTCTGACGGGTGTGAGGTGATACCTCATTGTAGTTTTGATTTGCATTTCTCTAATGATTAGTGACGTTGAACATCCTTTCATGTGTTTCTTGGCAATCTGTATATCTTCTTTGGAGAAATGTCTATTTAGGCCTTCTGCCAATTTTTGGATTGGGTTGTTTGTTTTTTTGTTATTGAGCTGCATGAGCTGCTTGTATACTTTGGAGATTAATCCTTTGTCAGTTGCTTAGTTTGCAAGCATTTTCTCCCATTCTGAGGGTTGTCTTTTTGTCTTGTTTATGGTTTCCTTTGCTGGGCAAAAGCTTTGAAGTTTCATTAGGTCCCATTTGTTTAATTTTGTTTTTATTTCCATTTCTCTAGGAGGTGGGTCAAAAAGGATCTTGCTGCGGTTTATGTCATAGAGCGTTCTGCCTATGTTTTCCTCTAAGAGTTTTACAGTGTCTGGCCTTCCATTTAGGTCTTTAATCCATTTTGAGTTTATTTTTGTGTGTGGTGTTAGGGAGTGTTCTAATTTCATTCTTTTCCATGTAGCTGTCCAGTTTTCCCAGCACCACTTATTGAAGAGGCTGTCTTTTCTCCACTGTATATTTTTTCCTCCTTTATCAAAGATAAGGTGACCATATGTGCTTGGGTTTATCTCTGGGCTTTCTATCCTGTTCCATTGATCTATATTTCTGTTTTTGTGCCATTACCATACTGTCTTAATTACTGTAGATTTGTAGTATAGCCTGATTCCTCCAGCTCTGTTTTAGTTTTCAAGATTGCTTTGGCTATTCGGGCCCTTTTATGTTTCCATACTAATTGTGCATTTTTTTGTTCTAGTTCTGTGAAAAATGCCATTGGTAGTTTGATAAGGATTGCAGTGAACCTGTAGATTGCTTTGGGTAGTATAGTCATTTTCACAATGTTGATTCTTCCAATCCAAGAACATGGTATATCTCTCCAACTGTTTGTATCATCTTTAGTTTCTTTCATCAGTGTCTTATAGTTTTCTGCCTACAGGTCTTTTGTCTCCTTAGGTAGGTTTATTCCGAGGTATTTTATTCTTTTTGTTGCAATGGTAAGTGGGATTGTTTCCTTAATTTCTCTTTTCTCTAATTGCTTCCTTAATTTTTCCTTAATTTTTCATCATTAGTGTATAGGAATGCAAAAGATTTCTGTGCATTAATTTTGTATCCTGCTACTCTACCAAATTCATTGATTAGCTCTAGTAGTTTTCTGGTAGCATCTTTAGGATTCTCTACGTATATTATCATGTCATTGGCAAACAGTGAGAATTTTTCTTCTTCTTTTCTGATTTGGATTCCTTTTATTTATTTTTCTTCTCTGATTGCTGTGGCTAGAACTTCCAAAACTATGTTGAATAATAGCAGTGAGAGTGGACAACCTTGTCTTGTTCCTGATCTTTGAGGAAATGGTTTCAGTTTTACACCATTGAGAACAATGTTGGCTGTGGGTTTGTCATACATGGCCTTTATTTTGTTGAGGTAGGTTCCCTCTATGCCTACTTTCTGGAGAGTGTTTATATAAATGGGTGTTGAACATTGTCAAAAGTTTTTTCTGCATCTATTGAGGATATTATATGGTTTTTGTCCTTCAGTTTGTTAATATGGTGTATCACATTGATTGATTTGCGTATATTGAAGAATCCTTGCATTGCTGGGATAAACCCTACTTTATGATGCTGTATGATCCTTTTAATGTGCTGTTGGATTCTGTTTGCTTGTATTTTGTTGAGGATTTTTGCATGTATGCTCATCAATGATACTGGCCTGTAGTTTTCTTTTTTTGTGACTTCTTTGTCTGGTTTGGGTATCAGGGTGATGGTGGCCTCATAGAATGAGTCTGGGAGTGTTCCTCCCTCTGCTATATTTTAGAAGAGTTTGAGAAGGATGGGTGTTAGCTCTTCTCTAAATGTTTGATAGAATTCGCCTGTGAAGCCATCTGGTCCTGGGCTTTTGTTTGTTGGAAGATTTTTAATCACAGTTTCAATTTCAGGGCTTGTGATTGGACTGTTTATATTTTCTGTTTCTTCCTGGTTCAGTCTCGGAGGGTTGTGCTCTGCTAAGAATGTTTCCATTTCTTCCAGGTTGTCCATTTTGTTGGCATATGGTTGCTTGTAGTAATCTCTCATGATCCTTTGTATTTCTGCAGTGTCAGTTGTTATTTCTCTTTTTTCATTTCTAATTCTGTTGATTTGAGTCTTCTCCCTTTTTTTTCTTGATGATTCTGGCTAATGGTTTATCAATTTTGTTTATGTTCTCAAAGAACCATCTTTTAGTTTTATTGATCTTTGCTATTGTTTCCTTCATTTCTTTTTCATTTATTTCTGATCTGATCTTTATGATTTCTTTCCTTCTGCTAACTTTGGGGTATTTTTCTTCTTCTTTCTCGAATTGCTTTAGGTTAGGTTTTTTATTTGAGATGTTTCTTGTTTCTTGAGGTGGGATTGTATTGCTATAAACTTCCCTCTTAGAACTGCTTTGGCTGCATCCCATAGGTTTTGGGTCATCGTGTTTTCATTGTCATTTGTTTCTAGGTGTTTTTTGATTTCCTCTTTGATTTATTCAGTGATCTCTTGGTTATTTAGTAGTGTATTGTTTAGCCTCCATGTGTTTGTATTTTTTACACATTTTTTCCTTTAATTGATATCTAGTCTCACAGCATTGTGGTCAGAAAAGATACTTGATACGATTTCAATTTTCTTAAATTTATCAAGGCTTGATTTGTGACCCAAGATATGATCTGTCCTGGAGAATGTTCCATGAGCATTTGAGAAGAAAGTGTATTCTGCTGCTTTTGGATGGAATGTCCTATAAATATCAATTAAGTCCATCTTGTTTAATGTATCATTTAAAGCTTGTGTTTCCTTATTTATTTTCATTTTAGATGATCTGTCCACTGGTGAAAGTGGGGTGTTAAAGTCTCCTACTATGATTGTGTTACTGTCGATTTCCCCTTTTATGGCTGTTAGCATTTGCCTTATGTATTGAGGTGCTCCTATGTTGGGTGCATAAATCTTTACAATTGTTTTATCTTCTTGGATTGATCCTTTGATCATTATGTCATGTCATTCTTTGTCTCTTGTAATAGTCTTTATTGTAAAGTCTATTTTTTCTGATATGAGAATTGCTACTCCAGCATTCTTTTGATTTCCATTTGCATGGAATATCTTTTTCCATCCCCTCACTTTCAGTCTGTATGTGTCCCTAGGTCTCTTGTAGACTGCATATATACAGGTCTTGTTTTTGTATCCATTCAGCCAGTCTATGTCTTTTGGTTGGAGCATTTAATCCATTTACATTTAAGGTAATTATCAATACGTATGTTCCTATTACCATTTTCTTAATTGCTTTGGATTGTTTTTGTGGGTCCTTTTCTTCTCTTGTGTTTCCCACTTAGAGAAGTTCCTTTAGCATTTGTTGTAGAGCTGGTTTGGTGGTGCTGAATTCTCTTAGCTTCTGCTTTTCTGTAAAGCTTTTGATTTCTACGTCGAATCTGAATAAGATGCTTGATGGGTAGAGTCATCTTGGTTGTAGGTTTTTCCCTGTCATCATTTTAAATATGTCCTGCCACACCCTTCTGGCTTGCAGAGTTTCTGCTGAAAGATCAGCTGTTAACCTTATGGGGATTCCCTTATATGTTATTTGTTTGTTTTCCCTTGCTGCTTTTAATATTTTTTCTTTGCATTTAATTTTTGATAGTTTGATTAATATGTGTCTTGGCATGTTTCTCCTTGGATTTATCCTGTATGTGACTCTATGTGCTTCCTGGACTTGATTGACTATTTCCTTTCCCATTTTAGGGAAGTTTTCAACTATAATCTCTTCAAGTATTTTCTCAGTCCCTTTCTTTTTCTCTTCTTCTTCTGGGGCCCCTATAATTCGAATGTTGGTGCATTTAATGGTGTCTCAGAGGTCTCTGATACTGTCCTCAATTCTTTGCATTCTTTTTTCTTTATTCTGCTCTGCGGTAGTTATTTCCACTATTTTATCTTCCTGGCTCCTTATCCATTCTTCTGCTTCAGTTATTCTGCTATTGATTCCTTCTAGAGAATTTTTAATTTCATTTATTGTGTTGTTCATCATTGTTTGTTTGCTCTTTAGTTCTTCTAGGTCCTTGTTAAATGTTTCTTGTATTTTCTCCATTCTGTTTACAAGATTGTGGATCATCTTTACTATCATTACCCTGAATTCTTTTTCAGGTAGACTGCCTATTTCCTCTTCATTTGTTTGGTCTGGTGGGTTTTTACCTTGCTCCTTCATCTGCTGCATATTTCTCTGTCTTCTCCTTTTGCTTAACTTACTGTGTTTGGGATCTCCTTTTCGCAAGCTGCCGGTTCGTAGTTCCCATTGTTTTTGGTGTCTACCCGCAGTGGGTGAGGTTACTTCAGGGGGTTGTGTAGGCTTCCTGCTGGAGGGGACTGGTGCCTGTGCTCTGGTGGGTGGGGCTGGATCTTGGTTTTCTGCTGGGCAGGGCCGCATCCGGTGGTGTGTTTTGGGGTGTTTGTGAATTTAGCATGTCATATTGTTTTAGGCAGCCTCTCTGATAATGGGTGGGGTTGTGTTCCTGTCTTGCTAGTTGTTTGGCATAGGGCATCCAGCACTGGAGTTTGCTGGCCGTTGGGTGGAGCTGGCTCTTAGCGTTGAGACGGAGATCTCTGGGAGAGCTCTCACTGATTGATATTATGTGGGGCTGGTAGGTCTCTTGTGGTCCAATGTCCTGAACTCAGCTCTTCCACCTCAGAGGCTCTGGCCTGACACCACGCCGGAGCACCAAAACCCTGTCAGCCACACGGCTCAGAAGAAAAGGGAGAAAAAAAGAAAGAAAAAAAATAATAAAGAAAAAAAGAAAAAAATTATTAAAATAAAAATATAAGAATAATAATAATAAAAGAAGAGAGCAACCAAACCAATAAACAAATTCACCAATGATAACAAGCGCTAAACACTAAACTAAGATAAACATAAAAATCAGAAACAAATCTGTCACAGACAGCAAACCCCACGTCTACAGTTGCTCCCAAAGTCCACCACCTCAATTTTGGGATGATTCGTTGTCTATTCAGGTATTCCACAGATGCAGGGTACATCAAGTTGATTGTTGGGATTTAATCCACTGCTCCTGAGGCTGCTGGGAGAGATTTCCCTTTCTCTTGTTTGTTCGCACAGCTCCTGGGGTTCAGCTTCGGTGCTGGCCCCACCTCTGCATGTTGTTGGTTGCCTTCAGGCATCTGTTCCCCCCCAGACAGGACGGGGTTAAAGTAGCAGCTAATTAGTGGGCTCTTGCTCACTCATGTGGGGGGAGGGAGGGGTATGGTAGTTATAATTGGAATGTGGGGCAAGCCTGCAGCGACAGACACTGGTGTGATGTTGCAACAGCCTGAGGTGCGCCGTGTGTTCTCCTGGGGAAGTTGTCCCTGGATCACGGGACCCTGGCAGTGGCAGGCTGCACAGGCTCCCGGGAGGGGAGGTGTGGATAGTGGCCTGTGCTTGCACACAGGCTTCTTGGTGGCAGCAGCAGCAGCCTTAGCGTCTCATGCCCATCTCTGGGGTCCGAGCTGGTAGCCGCAGATCACACCCGTTTCTGGAGACCGTTTAGGCAGTGCTCTGAATCTCCTCTCCTTGTGCACCCCGAAACAATGGTCTCTTGCCTCTTAGGCAGGTCCTGAGTTTTTCCCGACTCCCTCCTGGTTAGCTGTGGTGCACTAGCCCCCTTTAGGCTGTGTTCACGCGGCCAACCCCAGTCCTCTCTCCGGGACCCGACCTCTGAAGCCTGAGCCTCAGCTCCCAGCCCCCACCCGCCCCGGTGGGGGAGCAGACAAGCCTCTCGGGCTGGTGAGTGCTGGTCAGCACTGATCCTCTGTGCGGGAATCTCTCTGCTTTGCCCTCCGCACCCCTGTTGTTGCACTCTCCTCCGTGGCTCCAAAGCTTCCCCCTCCCACCCGCAGTCTCCGCCCGCAAAGGGCTTCCTAGTGTGTGGAAACCTTTCCTCCTTCACGGCTCCCTCCCAGAGGTGCAGGTCCCATCCCTATTCTTTTGTCTCTGTTTTTTATTTTTCCTTTTGCCCTACCCAGGTGTGTGGGGAGTTTCTTGCCTTTTGGGAAGTCTGAGGTCTCTGCCAGCATTCAGTAAGTGTTCTGTAGGAGTTGTTCCACATGTAGATGTATTTTTATGTATTTGTGGGGAGGAAGGTGATCTCCACGTCTTACTCCTCTGCCATCTTGAACGTGACCCCTAATGACACTTTTTAATATATACTGTTGATTCACTAAAATTGAACTCATGGCCAGTAGCACCATAACTCATGCCTCAATGAAGCTTATTAAAAAGTGTTTTTTCCCTGTAAGGTACATAACAGTCTACTTTTGCTGAAGAACATAAGACAGTACTTTAGCACTACACTTGGGGCCCATTTAAAGCAGCAAAATTACCAAGAAAAAGCACAAAAATGTGAAAAACATAGCACTACATAGATCACGAAAAGATACTCGTTTATTGCACGAGAGCTGAAAGAAGAAAGGCCAGCATGTCTTGTCTGACCTCATCTGGGAACATGAATGGTAGATAACTTGAATTTTTTGCCACTTTGTGCATATCTGCAAATGGCTGCAAAAGCACCAGGAATTACTTTTTTTAATTTAATTTTATTTATTTATTTTTTTATATAGCTGGTTCTTATTAGTTATCTATTTTATACATATTAGTGTATATATGTCAATCCCAATCTCCCAATTCATCCCACCACCAAAAGCACCAGGACTATTGATTTGCGGGCTACAAATAAATTTTAGCAAGTAGACAAAGTAACAAATATGGAATCTGAGAATATTGAGGAGTAGTTCTATATGAATGTATATTTCCATGTTTGGAAAATATAACCTGCTACACATCACAGTCGTGGGTGGCCCAGAAAATGTGATGAATGAAGTCTTCCTAGTGAGTGGCAGGACTTCTAGCAGAATATCAAGCTGCCTACTCTGCATGTTGTGAAAGTTGCCCTGGGTGATCAGGAACTTGTAAAGAAGGAGATTAGAACGTTGGCGGTAAGGTGGTATGATGCAAAGCTACATTTATGCACCTCTCAGAATACAGATGGGGGACATAACATCCATTCTCTGTGTAAAAGCTCATCTCCACTGCAGAGATCTGAATAAGCAGGTGGAAATGGTGACACAATCTGTAACGCCAGTCTTTCCCCACGTACCCTGGCACCTGCTGTATGATCCTGTGTATAAAGTGACCACAGAGACATGAGAATGCTATACACAGGCTTTACAATTTAGCTGCTAACGAGTGCCCAGACCACCAACAGCAGCAGCTAGAGCTGAGCCCCTGATAAAACACCATGAGTGGATTAACCAGGCACCTGGAGACAGGTGGTTACATTGGTCCCCCTTCTATTATGGAGTGATATATCACAGGAATAGATACGTATTCTGGATATGGATGTGCTTTTCCTGCCCTCAAGTCTTTTGCCATCATCACTACTAAAGGAAAGCCTTATTCACACTCATGTTCTTCCACTTTACATGGCTTCTTACTAAGATGATAATTTTACAGCACACGAAGTTTAACAATGCACTTATGCCCATAGGATCCACTGGTCTTATCACACCTCCTATCACCCAGGAGCAGCTGTCTTACTAGGAAACTGGAATGCTCTCTGAGTACCTGAGAGATGACCACCAATGTGGTTGGAATGCGTCTTTCAGGATGCAGAACAGGCCAATACGTGGTGCCATTTCTATGTATTTCCCTCTTAGTCAAATACGTGGACCCAGAAGCAAGGGTCTGAATGATCTCTTTCACTATTACATTAAATAACTATCTTCTACAGTGTGTGCATTGCTTCTTCACAACCTGAGTTTGATAGGTTGCAAATCACTTAGATGAAAGCTGAGAATTTCCTATGGTCACTTGCATTCTTGGGTTACTGAGGAAAAATATAGGTTAATATATTAGCCAGCATGATTGACTCTGATTACCAAGGAATGTCAGTTGTGTCTAGAATCTAGGGGATTTACTGGGTTTCGCTTAATACTCTTGTATTCAATGACATTCAATAACATTGTATTCAATAACCTCAATGGAAGACTGTGACCATTCAATAAAGACAGGATGAATAAGGACTGAAATTCTGTGACAACTCATTTATAAAATGGAAATAATAAGAGTACAGTTATCTCACGTAGAGGTGATCAAACTAAGTTAGATGCAAGACATTAATGACAGCACTAGAATATAGCATGCACCATATTTTTTGTTTTTCCTCCCATAGAGCAAGCTCCCTGAGGGCAGGATTAGAGTTTGTGTGTGTGTGTGTGCATATGTGTGTGTGTGTTATATGTGTATATATATTCTGGTAGGTTTTCACTAATAGGTTTTCAAAACCTTGAATGAATAAACGAATTAGTTAATATATAAAATAATGTACCAGTATTTAACTTGAACATATTCCCAGCAATATGTCTGGAAAACTGAATATAGTAGGAAGTTGGGTAAGGTGGAGCAGCTGTTTAGGAAAGTGCTTTTCCACATTTGTACGTTATTAGCCAGTAACTCACCTCCCCTCCTACTTGCCTATTCTACCGTATCCCTCTCTACCTGTTACCAGAGAAATACCTCCCGACCTGACCACTGGTCTTTCACTATATCTGTTGCTTCTCTCAAGTTTGCCTCCTTCTTACATAACATTAATTTCCATACTCATCCCTTCAGTAACTTTCATAAACAGTGATTGCTCTTGGCTAGTAATTTTAGATTATTCTCTATTTTAGAAAATTCTATTATTCTTTTAATTCAGAAAGCAGTTTTTGTGTTCTTTCGCCTTTGTAGGCACTCTTAAAATGATGTTTTATAGTGAATTCAATTACTGTGATGTGAGGAAGAATGTTCTTGATTTTTTTATATACTGAAAATAAAAAAGAATGAAAAAATAAAGAAGAAATGAAACAACGTGTGCAGAAGATGCACATCTGTAATGTTCCCACAGTCATGGCCCAAACTGCAGTGAATTAAGGTGAGGATTCTGAGCTCATTCTCTTTACTTGGACTGGAACAGCAGTTCCATAAAAATTTTCTGTACCTGAAAAGGGTGAAGGTAGCTGTAAATCGGGCCTCAGCTAAGATTGTGAGAAATAACAACTTTGTTCTCTATTTTGAATTAAAGTCTTTAAAAAAATAATCTGCTATCATATCCTCCAAAGCCTCTATAGTCCTTTCAGTCTTCTCTGTTTTACGTGATCTTCTCTCCATCATCTTGGGCAATCTTTCATTTGGGCACATACCAATTCTCCTCTTCCCTCACTTGCACAAACACATGGAGACCAATTATTTAATATGTTTTGCTTTCTCCTCTATTCTCCACTTGTAAACCTCAATCACCATTCTTAAGAGATCCCTCTCTTTCCTTCAGTGTTGATTACCACAAACAAGGAAATCATTGCCTTTGTTCAGAGAAGAAGGTTATATATGTTATTATAATTCACAAAAATATTAAATTGTGTTGTTGAATGACTTCTTGTTTGTTTCTTTGATTTTATGATTTAGTAGCCAAGGTTTCCTTTTTTTTTTTTTTGCTGGATCATATGGTAGTTCTATTTTTAATTTTTTGAGGGACCTTCATATTGTTTTCCATAGTAGCTGCACCACAAGGTTTCTAATTATCAAATTGAATTGTTGCTTTTAGATGTTTCTAAGGTGTCTCATTTTCTTGGTTACATTATGCACTAGTCACCTTGCCTTGTGTCTCCTGCTGTCTTTTCTTTCTTTTTTATTTTTTTGGACAATTAGGACAATATGTATGAAACGAATATATCATTTATAGGACAATAGCTGGAAGGAAATGTACCTGTCCAAAGTAAATTGCCAGTTTTCATGATTCACCATTCCCACGCCCTATTTCCCTGGCAAAAAACCCATTAATATCATTCTAAGAAAGTGAGCATTTCTGTGAATCATAAATTATGTGTTTTTTCATTTCCTATGAAAGGCTACTTACAGGAATTGTTTTTGCTTTGTTTTTTTCATTTTTTATTATTTATTTTTGGCTGCATTGGGTCTCCACTGCTGTACACAGGCTTTCTATAGTTGCGGCGAGCAGGGGCTACTCTTCGTTACGGTGCACAGGCTTTTCATTTTGGTGGCTTCTCTTGTTGTGGAGCACAGGCTCTAGGCGCACAAGCTTCAGTAGTTGTGGCACGCGGGCTCAGTAGTTGTGGCACGCGGGCTCAGTAGTTGTGGCACATGGCCTCAGTAGTTGTGGCACACAGGCTTAGGTGCTTTGCAGCATGTAGGATCCTCCCAGCAGGGATTGAACCAGTGTCCCCTGCATTGGCAGGCAGATTCTTTTTTTTTAATGAATGTAATTTTATTTATTTTTTTATACAGCAGGTTCTTATTAGTCATCCATTTTATACACATCAGTGTCTACATGTCAATCCCACTCTCCAAATTCATCACATCACCACCCCCACCACCCCCGCCGCTTTCCCCCCTTGGTGTCCATACATTTGTTCTCTACATCTGTGTCTCTATTTCTGTCCTGCAAACCAGTTCATCTGTACCATTTTTCTGGGTTCCTCATATATGTGTTAATATACGATATTTGTTTTTCTCTTTCTGACTTACTTCACTCTGTATGACAGTCTCTAGATCCATCCACGTCTCTACAAATGACCCAATTTCATTCCTTTTTATGACCGAGTAATATTCCATTATATATATATGTACCACATCTTTATCCATTCGTCTGTCGATGGGCATTTAGGTTTCTTCCATGACCTGGCTATTGTAAATAGTGCTGCAATGAACATTGGGGTGCATCTGTCTTTGTGAATTATGGTTTTCTCTGGGTATATGCCCAGTAGTGGGATTGCTGGGTCATTTGGTAATTCTATTTTTAGTTTTTTAAGGAACCTCCATAGTGGCTGTATCAATTTACATTCCCACCAACAGTGCAAGAGGGTTCCCTTTTCTCCACACCCTCTCCAGCATTTGTTGTTTGTAGATTTTCTGATGATGCCCATTCTAACTGGTGTGAGGTGATACCTCATTGTAGTTTTGATTTGCATTTCTCTAATAATTAGTGATGTTGAGCAGCTTTTCATGTGCTTCTTGGCCATCTGTATCTCTTCTTTGGAGAAATGTCTATTTAGGTCTTCTGCCCATTTTTGGATTGGGTTGTTTGTTTCTTTAATATTGAGCTGCATGAGCTGTTTATATATTTTGAAGATTAATCCTTTGTCCATTGATTCGTTTGCAAAGGTTTTCTCCCATTCTTAGGGTTGTCTTTTCGTCTTGTTTATGGTTTCCTTTGCTGGGCAAAAGCTTTGAAGTTTCATTAGGTCCCATTTGTTTATTTGTGTTTTTATTACCATTAATCTAGGAGGTGGATCAAAAAAGATCTTGCTGTGATTTATGTCAAAGAGAGTTCTTCCTATGTTTTCCTGTAAGAGTTTTATAGTGTCCAGTCTTACATTTAGGCCTCTAATCCATTTTGAGTTTATTTTTGTGTATGGTGTTAGGGAGTGTTCTAATTTCATTCTTTTACATGTAGCTGTCCAGTTTTCCCAGCACCACTTATTGAAGAGACTGTCTTTTCTCCAATGTATATCCTTGCCTCCTTTGTTATAGATTAGTTGACCATACATGTGTGGGTTTATCTCTGGGCTTTCTATCCTGTTCCACTGATCTATATTTCTGTTTTTGTGCCAGTACCATACTGTCTTGATTACTGTAGCTTTGTAGTACAGTCTGAAGACAGGGAGTCTGATTCCTCCAGCTTCGTTTTTTTCCCTCAAGACTGCTTTGGCTATTCGGGGTCTTTTGTGTGTCCATACAAATTTTAAGATTTTTGTTCTAGTTCCGTAAAAAATGCCATTGGTAATTTATAGAGATTGCATTGAATCTGTAGATTGCTTTGGGTAGTATAGTCATTTTCACAATATTGATTCTTCCAATCCAAGAACATGGTATATCTCTCCATCTGTTGGTATCATCTTTAATTACTTTCATCATTGTCTTATAGTTTTCTGAATATAGGTCTTTTGTCTCCCTAGGTAGGTTTATTCCTGGGTATTTTATTCTTTGTGTTGCAGTGGTAAATGGGAGTGTCTCCTTAATTTCTCCTTCAGATTTTTCATCATTACTGTATAGGAATGCAAGAGATTTCTGTGCATTAATGTTGTATCCTGCAACTTTACCAGATTCATTGATTAGCTCTAGTTGTTTTCTGGTGGCATCTTTAGGATTCTCTATGTATAATATCATGTCATCTGCAAACAGTGACAGTTTTATTTCTTCTTTTCAATTTGTATTCCTTTTATTTATTTTTCTTCTCTGATTGCCGTGGCTAGGACTTCCAAAACTATGTTGAATAATAGTGGTTAGAGTGGACATCCTTGTCGTGTTCCTGATCTTAGAGGAAATGCTTTCATTTTTTCACCATTGAGAATGATGTTTGCTGTGGTTTTGTCGTATATGGCCTATATTATGTTGAGGTAGGTTCCCTCTATGCCCACCTTCTGGAGAGTTTTTTATCATAAATGGGTGTTGAATTTTGTCAAAAGCTTTTTCTGCATCTATTGAGATGTTCATACGGTTTTTCTTCTTCAATTTGTTTATATGGTGTATCACATTGATTGATTTGTGTATGTTGAAGAATCCTTGCATCCCTGGGATAAATCCCACTTGATCATGGTGTACGATCTTTATAATGTGTTGTTGGATTCTGTTTGCTAGTAGTTTGTTGAGGTTATTTGCATCTATAGTCATCAGTGATATTGGCCTGTAATTTTCTTTTTTTGTATTATCTTTGTCTGGTTTTGGTATCAGTGTGATGGTGGCCTCATAGAATGAATTTGGGAGTGTTCCTTCCTCTGCAATTTTTTGGAAGAGTTTGAGAATGATGGGTGTTAGCTCTTCTCTAAGTATTTGACTGATTTCACCTGTGAAGCCATCTGGTCCTGGACTTTTGTTTGTGGAAGATTTTTAATCACAGTTTCAATTTAATTACTTGTGATTTGTCTGTTCATATTTTCTATTTCTTCCTGGTTCAGACTTGGGAGGTTATACCTTTCTAAGAATTTGTCCATTTCTTCCAGGTTGTCCATTTTATTGGCATAGAGTTGGTTTTAGTATAAGTCTCTTAGGATGCTTTGTATTTCTGCAGTGTCTGTTGTAACTTCTCCTTTTTCATTTCTAATTTTATTGATTTGAATCCTCTTCCTCTGTTTCTTGATGAGTCTGGCTAATGGTTTATCAACTTTGTTTATCTTCTCAAAGAACCAGCTTTTAGTTTTATTGATCTTTGCTATTGTTTTCTTTGTTTTTATTTCATTTATTTCTGCTCTGATCTTTATGATTTCTTTCCTTCTGCTAACTTTGGGTTTTGTTCGTTCTTCTTTCTCTAGTTCCTTTATGTGTAAGCTTAGATTGTTTATTTGAGATTTTTCTTGTTTCTTGAGGTAGGATTGTATTGCTATAAACTTCCCTCTTAGAAATGTTTTTGCTGCATCCCATAGGTTTTCGTCGTGTTTTCATTGTCATTTGTCTCTAGGTAGTTTTTGATTTCCTCTTTGATTTCTTCAGTGATCTCTTGGTTATTTAGTAACGTATTGTTTAGCCTCCATGTGTTTGTGTTTTTTACATTTTTTTCCCTGTAATTCATTTCTAATCTCATAACGTTGTGGTCAGAAAAGATGCTTGATATGATTTCAATTTTCTTAAATTTACTGAGGCTTGATTTGTGACCCAAGATGTGATCTATCCTGGAGAATGTTCTGTGTGCACTTGAGAAGAAAGTGTAATCTGCTGTTTTTGGATGGAATGTCCTATAAAGACCAATTAAATCTATCTGGTGTATTGTGTCATTTAAAGCTTCTGTTTCCTTATTTATTTTCATTTTGGATGATCTGTCCATTGGTGTAAGTGAGGTGTTAAAGTCCCCCACTATTATTGTGTTACTGTCAATTTCATCTTTCATAGCTGTTACCAGTTGCCTTATATATTGAGGTGCTCCTATGTTGGGTGCATATATATTTATAATTGTTATATCTTCTTCTTGGATTGATCCCTTGATCGTTATGTAGTGTCCTTCCTTGTCTCTTGTAACATTCTTTATTTTCAAGTCTATTTTATCTTATATGAGTATTGCTACACCAGCTTTTTTTTTTTTTAATTTATTTATTTTTTAATTTATTTATGGCTGTGTTGGCTCTTCATTTCTGTGCGAGGGCTTCCTCTAGTTGTGGCAAGCGGGGGCCACTCTTCATCGCGGTGCGTGGGCCTCTCACTATCGTGGCCTCTCTTATTGTGGAGCACAGGCTCCAGACACGCAGGCTCAGTAATTGTGGCTCACGGGCCTAGTTGCTCTGCGGCATGTGGGATCTTCCCAGACCAGGGCTCGAACCCGTGTCCCCTGCATTGGCAGGCAGATTCTCAACCACTGCACCACCAGGGAAGCCCCGCCAGCTTTTTTTTTGATTTCCATTTGCATAGAATATCTTTTTCTTTCCCCTCGCTTTCAGTCTGTATGTGTCCCTAGGTCTGAAGTGGATCTCTTCTAGACAGCATATATATGGGTCTTGTTTTTTTATCCATTCAGCAAGCCTGGGTCTTTTGGTTTGAGCATTTAATCCTTTCACTTTTAAGGTAATTATCGATATGTATGTTTCTATTACCATTTTATTAATCATTTTTGGTTTGTTTTTGTAGGTCCTTTTCTTCTCTTGTGTTTCCCACTTAGAGAAGTTCCTTTAGTGTTTGTTGTTGAGCTGGTTTGGTGGTGCTGAATTCTCTTAGCTTTTGCTTGTCTGTAAAGCTTTTGATTTCTCCATCGGATCTGAATGAGATCTTTGCTGGGTATAGTAATCTTGGTTGTAGGTTTTTGCCTTTCATCACTTTAAGTATATCATGCCACTCCCTTCTGGCTTGTAGAGTTTCTGCTGAGAAATCAGCTGTTAACCTTATGGGAGTTCCGTTGTATGTTATTTGTCGTTTTTCCCTTGCTGCTTTCAGTAATTTTTCTTTGTCTTGAATTTTTGCCAATTTGATTACTGTGTGTCTCGGCGTGTTTATCCTTGGGTTTATCCTGTATGGGACTCTCTGAGCTTCCTGGACTTGGGTGGCTGTTTCCTTTCCCATGTTAGGGAAGTTTTCGACTATAATCTCTGCACATATTTTCTCTGGTCCTTTCTCTCTCTCTTCTCCTTCTGGGACCCCTATAATGTGAATGTTGTTGCGTTTAATGTTGTCCCAGAGGTCTCTTATGCTGCCTTCATTTCTTTTCATTCTTTTTTCTTTATTCTGTTTCACAGCAGTGAATTCCACCATTCTGTCTTCCAGGTCACTTATCCATTCTTCTGCCTCAGTTATTCTGCTATTGATTCCTTCTAGTGTAGTTTTCATTTCAGTTATTGTATTGTTCATCTCTGTTTGTTTGTTCTTTAATTCTTCTAAGTCTTTGTTAAACATTTCTTGCATCTTCTCGACCTTTGCCTCCTTTCTTTTTCCGAGGTCCTGGATCATCTTCACTATCATTATTCTGAATTTTTTTTCTGGAAGGTTGCCTATCTCCAGTTCATTTAGCTGTTTTTCTGTGGGGTTTTATCTTGTTCCTTCGTCTGGTACATAGCCCTCTGTCTTTTCATCTTGTCTATCTTTCTGTGAATGTGGTTTTTGTTCCACAGGCTGCAGGATTGTAGTTCTTCTTGCTTTTGCTGTCTGCCCTTGGTGGATGAGGCTATCTAAAAGGCTTGTGCAAGTTTCCTGATGGGAGGGGCTGGTGGTGGGTAGAGCTGGCTGTTGCTCTAGTGGGCAGAGCTCAGTAAAACTTTAATCCGCTTGTCTGCTGATGGGTGGGGCTGGGTCCCCTGCCTGTTGGTTGTTTGGCCTGAGGTGACCCAACACTGGAGCCTACCTGGGCTCTTTGATGGGGCTAATGCCGGACTCCTGGAGGGCTCATGCCAAGGAGTACTTCCCAGAACTTCTGCTGCCAGTGTCCTTGTCCTCATGGTGAGACAGAGCCACCTGCTGCCTCTGCAGGAGATCCCCCAACAGTAGCAGGTAGGTCTGGTTCAGTCTCTGTCAGGTCACTGCTCCTTCCTCTGGGTCCTGATGCACACACTACTTTGTATGTGCCCTGCAAGAGTGGAGTCTCTGTTTCCCCGAGTCCTGTTGAAGTCCTGCAATCCAATCCCGCTAGCCTTTAAAGTCTGATTCTCTAGGAATTCCACCTCCCATTGCCGGACCCCCAGGCTCAGAAGCCTGACATGGGGATCAGAACCTTCAGTCCAGTGGTTGGACTTCTGTGGTATCAGTGTTCTCCAGTGTGTGGGTCACCCACCCAGCAGTTATGGAATTTTATTTCATTGTGATTGCGCCCCTCCTACCGTCTCATTGTGGCTTCTCCTTTTTCTTTGGATGTGGGGTATCTTTTTTGGTGAGTTCCAGTGTCTTCCTGTTGATGATTGTTCAGCAGTTAGTTGTGATTCCAGTGTTCTCGCAAGAGGGAGTGAGCACACGTCCTTCTATTCCGCCATCTTGAACCAATCTCTCCTGTTTTGTTTACATTTTGATTCCTGCATAGAGATGAAGTAATGCTCTATTGAAATCTATTTAGACTTGTCTGGAATGGGTAAGATTTAAAGATTCTTTGAAATTTAACCTTAAATGTAGGCAAGCCCTTTTTGTCAGGTTTCTCTCCAGGAAAGACTGGCAAACTAGTAGTTTTATTATTAAAAAGACTCTTATATTTCTACACTTAGCCCTAAATTGTCTGTTGAACTCCAAATTAACAAACCCAACACCATGGTAGACAATTTCATTGTATATTGCAGACATGTAAAATTAGTATATCTCAAACCAGACTCATTATGTCTTTTTAACCAATCCTATCTTACACCCTCTAAAAATATTCAATTTACTATGTTCTTGTTAACATCAAAATCTAACTAGGTTAGATAAGAAGTTCCTCAACTTGATAAAAATATCTGCAAAAATCCTAGAGCTAACATCACACTTAATGGTGAGAAACTCAAAGTTTTCTCACTAAGGTCAGGAACAAAGTGAGGATGCCCCTCTCACCTCTCCTTTTTAACACTGTAATGGAAGATCTAACTAATACAATATGACAAGACAAATAAATAAAAGTATACATATTGGTAAGAAAGAAATAAGACTATTTTTGTTCATAGATGTCATGATCATCTATGTAGAAATTTCAAAATGCAGTTGATTTGAACAATGTGGGTTTGAACTCTGCAGGTCCACTTATATTCAGATATTTTTCAGTAGTAAATACTGGGCTTTCCTGGTGTTGCAGTGGTTAAGAATCTGCCTGCCAATGCAGGGGACACGGGTTAGAGCCCTGGTCTAGGAAGATCCCACATGCCGTGGAGCAACTAAGCCCATGCACCACAACTACTGAGCCCACATTCCACAATTACTGAAGCCTAGAGCCTGTGTTCCACAATAAGAGAAGACACCACAATGAGAAACCCGCGCACCACAACGAAGAGTAGCCCCCACTCGCTGCAACTACCCCACTCGCCGCAACTAGAGAAAGCCTGTGTGCAGCAACGAAGACCCAAAGCAGCCAGAAATAAATAAATAAAATAAATTTTGTTTTTTGAGCTTAAAAAATAGTAAATACTGCAGCACTAATTGAAACTGAACATGTTGAGGAACCATGAATAAAGAGGACCTACTTTGAGGACCCAAAGCAGCCAAAAATAAATAAATAAATAAAATTTTGTTCTTTGAGCTTAAAAAATAGTAAATACTGCAGCACTAATTGAAACTGAACATGTTGAGGAACCATGAATAAAGAGGACCTACTTTAAGTTAAACATGGATTAACACTTGTGTTGTTCGGGGTCAACTATAATCGGCAAACAAACTCCTGGAACTAATAAGTGATTATCACACGATAATACAAAGTTAATGTATAAAAGTCAATTGCTCTCCCATATACCAGCAACGAACAAGTGAAATTTGAAGTTAAAACCACACTACCATTTATATTAGCACCCCACAAAGTGAAATGCTTGGATATAAATCTAACAAAATATGTAGAAGATCTATATATATGAGGAAAACTATAAAACGCTGATGAACAAAATCAAATAAGCACTAAATTAATGGAATTAATGGATGTATATTCCATATTCGTGGGTAGGAAGACTCAAGATTGCCAGGATTTCATTTCCTTCCAAACTGATCTATTGATTCAGTGTGATGCTGATCAAACTCCCAGGAAGTTATTTTGTGGATATCAGCAAATTGATTCTAAAGTTTATAGCGAAAGCAAAAGACCCAGAATAGCCAACAAAATATTTAAGGGGAAAAACAAAGTTGGAGGCTTGACACTACCAGATCTAAAAATTTACTAAAAATATACAGTAATCAAGACAGTATGGTTTTGGTGAAAGAACAGACAAATAGATCAAAGCAATAGAACTGAGAGCCCAGAAGTAGACCCACATAAATATAGTCAACTGATGTTTGATAAAGGACCAAAAAGAATATAATGGTACAAGAATAGTATTTTCAACAAACAGTGCTGGAAAACCTAGACATCTACATGCAACTGACTTATCTGTTCTAAATCTCTGAGAATTTCAATTACTATCAAGATAAACTCCCAAAGTCCAAACTCCCAGGAGGGCACCTTATCATAGGTCCTACACCACCTGCACCTGCTATTGGATGGTCTATGTCTTTGATCCATCCAAACTTGAGTGTTCCCCACTTATGCTATGCTCATGCTGATCCGTCCTTCTTTTGACATTTCATTCCATAACATCTCTGCATGGTTTCATCCTCACTCACCTCTAATAATCAAACCACATATGGAATTATGGTGGATTTTCCCAGAAATAAGACTACGTAGCATATTGCATAGTAATGATTCCTAGATGTTTGTTTGTGGCACACATTAAGATTGTACAATTTTAGGTAACACTTTTGAAGTAACTAGAGGAATCAAATTAACATTATTTAAAGTGTAATTACTGAGTTCATATATTAGTTCTAACAGGTTTTTTTTGCTGAGTCTTTAGGGTTTTCTACATCTATTATCATGTCATCTGTAAACCATAATTTTACTGCTTCCTTTCAGATTTGAATGTTTTATATTTGTTTTTCTTGTATAATTGCTCTAGCTAGAACTTCCTACTATGTCAAAAAACAAACGTGATGAGAGTGTGCATGCCTGCTTTGAACCAAATCTTAGAATAAATGTTCTCTGTTTGTTTGTTTGTTTTTTCCCATTAATTATGGTTTTAGCTGTGGGCTTTTCATATATGACCTCTATTGTATTGAAGTAAGTTTTTTATATACTTATTTTGTTGAGAGTTTTTAATCATGAATGGATGCTGTACTTTCTCACATGATTTTTCTGCTGCTATTGAGATGATCAAGTCGTTTTTATCTTTAATCTGCTAATGTGGCGTATCACATTGACTTATCTGTGTATGTTGAACCAAAATGGTATCCTTGGATTAAATCTCACTTACTTATGGTGTATAATCCTTGTATGTGCTATTGAATTTGGCTTGCCAGCATTTTATTGAAGACTTTTTCATCTATGTCCATTATGGATATTGGCCTGCAGTTTTCTTTACTTGTGATAACTTTGCACGGCTTTGGTATCAGGGTGATGTTTGCTCATGAAATGACTTTGAACATGTTCCCTCTTCTATTTTATGGAAGGTTTTAAGTTGTATTTAGTATTAATTCTTCATTGAATACTTGGTAGAATTCACTTGTGAAACCAGCTGGTTCCAACCTTTCCTTGGTTGGGCCGATTTTTTTTTTTTTTTAATATTTATTTTTGGCTGTGTTGGGTCTTCGTTTCTGTGCGAGGGCTTTCTCTAGTTGTGGCAAGTGGAGGCCACTCTTCATCGCAGTGCGCAGGCCTCTCACTATCGTGGCCTCTCTTGTTGCGGAGCACAGGCTCCAGATGCTCAGGCTCAGTAGTTGTGGCTCACGGGCCTAGTTGCTCCGCTGCATGTGGGATCTTCCCAGACCAGGGCTTGAACCTGTGTCCCCTGCATTGGCAGGCAGATTCTCAACCACTGCGCCACCAGGGAAGCCCGGCTGGGCAGAATTTGATTATGATTCATCTCCTTATTTGTTTTTTTTTTTTAAATTAATTAATTAATTTATTTATTTGGCTGTGTTGGGTCTGCGTTTCTGTGTGAGGGCTTCCTCTAGTTGCGGCAGGCGGGGGCCACTCTTCATCGCGGTGCGCGGGCCTCTCACCATCGGCCTCTCTCGTTGCGGAGCACAGGCTCCAGACGTGCAGGCTCAGCAGTTGTGGCTCACGGGCCCAGTTGCTCCGCGGCATGTGGGATCTTCCCAGACCAGGGCTCGAACCCGTGTCCCCTGCATTGGCAGGCAGATTCCCAACCACTGCGCCACCAGGGAAGCCCCTCCTTATTTGTTATTGGTCTGCTCAGGCTTGCTATTTCTTCTTGATTCAGTTTTGGTAAGTTGTATGTTTCTAGGAATTTATGCATTTCTCCTAGGTTACTCAATTTGTTGGCATATAGTTGTCCATGATAGTTCCTTATGATCCTTTTTTATTTCTGAGGTAGTTGTTGTAATGTCTCTTTCATTTCTGATTTTATTTCTTTGAATCTTCTCTCTCTTTTTTTCTTAGTCTAGCTAAGGGTTTGTCAATGTTGCTTACCATTTCAAAAAACACAGTTAATTTTGTGATTTACCTATTGTTTTTCTATTCTTTATTTGTCTTATTTCTGCTCTAATCTTTCAATGGTGTTTCTATACACTAACAATGATTTATCCAAAAAGAAAATTAAGAAAACAATCCCATTTAGAATAGCATGAAAAATAATAAAATACTTAGGAAAAAACTTAAAGAGGTGAAAAGACATATACTGAAAACTATACAACTTTGATGAAGGAAATTAAAGAAGATAGATAAATGCAAAGATATCCTGAGTTCATGGGTTGGAAGAATTAATACTATTAAAATATCTGTACTACATAAAGTATTCTACAGATTCAATGTTATCTCTATCAGAAGCTGAAAACAGTATGGAGATTCCTCAAAAATTTAAAAACAGAATTACCATATGATCCAGCGATCCCACTTCTGGGTATATGTCCAAAGGAAATTAAAATATGCGTCTTGAAGAGTTATCTGCACTCCTGTGTTAACTGTGGCATTATTCACAATAGCCAAAATATGGGGAAAAAATGTGAATGTCCATCAACAGATAAGTGGATAAAAAACTCATATATATATATATGATATATGTATATATGACATATATATGCATATATGTGTATATATATATATGTGTGAAATTCACCCTTAAAAAAGGAAGGAAATGCTGTTGTTTGCAAAAACATGGATGAAACTGGAGGACACCCATGCTAAGCTAAGTGAAATAGACCAAACAAAGAAATACAAATACTGCATGATCTCACTTATATGTGAAACCTAAAAGTCAAACTCATGGTAGCCAAGAGTAGATTGGCAGTTTCCAGGGATAGTGATGGGAGAGAAGGAACTGAGGAAATGTTGGTCAAAGGGTTCAAAGTTTCACTTACACAAGATGAGTGAGTTCTGGACATCTAATGTACAGCATGATCACAATAGTTAACATCGCTGAGTTGTATCTTTGAAATGTGTTTAAGAGAACAGATCTTAAATTGAATTTGCTCAACACACACACACACACACACACACACACACAACACACACACAACTGGTAACTGTGTAGAGGTGTTGAATATGTTACTGAGCTAGACTGTGGTGCTCCTTCACAATGTATACATATATCAAAACATGAAGTTGTACACTTCGAATATATAAAACTTTTATATGCCAAAGATATCTCAGTAAAGTTGTTAAAATGTAATTACTACCTAAGTACAAAAATGTCTCCCGGTACCTATGGTTCTCTCTTGCACAGTGACGCACACACTGTTGGATAGTTAACTCCTTAGTGTTGGTTTGATCTTTCAGCAGACCTCTTTACTGCCTTGATAGTGCTCCCTTTTATGACACAAATCATGCTTTGGCTCTGGTTAGACGTTACACTAAACCTCTTACCTCTAACAGCAAGCTGTCACCATCTCTACCACATAGCACTTAAAAACAAGGTAACCTCCACAAGTCATCTGATTTTGTTTTGCACAGCATTAAAATTGCCTACCTTTAGACACAAAGAAGATTAAGTTACACATTTGTCAAGTTTTGTGATAGAGTTGAGAAAAATTAAAGTTAATGTTTCCCTTAGCACATAGGTAGAAATCACTGCTTTAAGAAATATATTCAACACTTTATTACAGTTATTTTTCTGAGTTTTTTTATTCATAGTCGAAACTCCTTGAGGATGTAAATATGCTTAGAAGTTAGAGTATACCTTTTGTGTAATCAAATCTAATATAACTTAAGTGGCAAATCTGTACCGTAGAAGTATCCTGAATTACAAGGAAAGACAGCTGGAATCAAGTCCCACGTTAGCTGTTTGATCTCCATGTGCTCCATTAACAAGATCAGTCCTATTTCTTTACCTGTAAAATGAAATAAATAGACTGAATTAAATGGATCCTTCCAGCGGATCTAGAGGAAGTTGAGAATGCCATCTAAACTGTGGTTTAACTAGCTTGGGTCAGGACTAGCTTGGGAGAGAGGTGGGAGGCAAATCACTTCATCGACATGGAAGGCTAGGGTGAAGGGTGAAGCCCGTAGCGTTATGGTTCGACATGTTAGGAATGGGGAGAGGACAACTATTCAATACTCAGCTTATGAACAGTAACCACAACACCATATTTTAGGGTGCTTAGCAGCCTAATTATGGCTGCAGTTGTGTGGCTCTATAAAAGACAAAATTGGGCAGTTTCCAAATTTCTATATAAGATTTACAATTCTGTTTATAAAATTTCCCTTGAAAGCTGATATACATAGTTGATAAAAATAAAGAACAACCCCAGGTATGAGAGCCTTGTTAATAGTTTGCATGAATCACATCCATCTCATAAAATCATGACACAGTTGTTATGATTACTAATGTAGAAATTCTTTAATTTCTGCTCCACTTAATTTGCATATGTAATTGACAGCTCATTAGAAATGATGAAAGCATAATTATGAAAACAAATCTAGAAGAAAGGACAAAGTCTTGACTGCTAAATTATTACTGAATGTATATTTTGTTTCATATTGTGGACTCGTTATTATAGAAGTTAATTAGTTTTTTTCCTCCAAGATCCCCACTCTAAGAAATCAGAAAATGAGATGCAAACACGTACAACAAAAATGCTAAGCAGTGTATTCATGGCCAAGTACAAAGTCAAAGCCTCAATTTCAACTTACCACCATGTTATCAATTCTAGGGTATGGTAATGTTCTTATATTTGGCTAGAAAAGCAGAATTCCAGTTCAACAATAAACTGTGTTGAATTTTATTGTAAAGATTAAAGATGTCTACTAACTCTAAAGGTCTTAGTAACTGTCCTGTGAAACTAAGATATCTCTTTTAACTTAAAATTTATATTATACATTGGATCAATTTATTTACCCATGCATTCATTCATTAAATTTATATTTGTTAAATGCCTGTGATTCAAAATCCTGAAACAAGTAAAAAGAAAAAAATAAGTTTGATAAATTCAGGACTGCCTCACTAATAAATAAATAACTCCTACCACCATGTAGAAAAGTGAACAACATAGGAACACATAGGTTCACAGAAGAATAAATAAATTTCCTGTTGAACATAAAAAACTGTTTTTTTTCTAATATTAAGAAAATGCAAATTAAAACCACATTGAGATACAGGTTTTACATCTGGTAATGGTGAAGCATCTTGTAGCGGTTTAATTATCCTGCAGGTAACTATACACTCTTGAAACAGAAAATAAGAGCTAATAATAACTAAAGTAACAAACAGTAACTCACTGGGGAATGACACACATAAGCAGAAACTATAGGAGGACTTTAACTTGGGAAGGGGGCAGGTATTTTTATACCTTTGGACTGACAGTAGTCTATACTGAGGGCATGAGGGCTACCTAGAACTTGGAGAGAAATTTAAAGTCTTTGTTTTTTTAAAACACCAGAGGGCAGGGTTCCAGACAACTACACAGCTAGTATGTGGAAATATGGCAGAAATGAGAGTTAAGAGAGATAATGCTCTAAATTCCGCACACAATCTCTGCCCAAATCTTTTGCTGACTCTTGCACTACTCATGAGTTTGACAGACTCCAGGCATCCCAGCTAAAGTTAAAATAAATATTTCAGCCACTGCTCACTGTAGTAGTAGAGACATAGGAATTTGAGTTTAGCCTAAGTAACTGTATGCTAAAGAAAGAAACAAAACAAAACCAAAATAAAAAGTAGTATTGTTGAGATGAAACTAAGGAAATCTCTAAAATACGTGTATCATTCACAAAGTCCAGGATACAATTTAAAATTATCCACATTATTAGCTATATTTAAAAAACAAACAACAACAAAAACGCACGTGACATGGACATAAGTGACAAGATAAGAAATAAAGATCTTGTCATACAGAGTGAAGTAAGTCAGAAAGAGAAAAACAAATATCGTTTATTAACGCATATATGTGGAATCTAGAAAAATGGTACAGATGGATCAGTTTGCAAGGCGGAAATAGAGACACAGATGTAGAGAACAAATGTATGGACACCAAGGGGGGAAAGTGGCAGGGGGGTGGTGGTGGTGGGATGAATTGGGAGATTGGGATTGACAGATATATGCTAATATGTATAAAATAGATAAGTAATAAGAACCTGCTGTGTAAAAAATAAATAAGTAAAAATAAAATAAAATAACAAAAGCAAAAACCAAACAAATAAAGAAATAAAGATCAACCCTGAAGTGACTTGGATGATGGAACTCGCAGATGATGATTTTAAAACAGCTATTATAAATATGCTCAAGAATAATAAAAAAATATGTGAATGAATAAGTAACAAGTATTAGCAGAAAAATGAAAGCTATAAAGATAACTAAATGGGATTTTTAAAAATAAAAAATGTAATATCTGAATTTTTTTTAAAAATAGAAGAAAACATACATATTTGCATGGGGTTACCAATAGACTGAAAATGAAAGAAGAAAGAATCAGCAAATTTGAAGACAGATCCACTATTCAATTGGAGGAACTGAGAACAAATATAACATTTTTAAAAGTCTCAGTTATGTGTAGAACAATATGAAAAGTCTAACAGGCATATAATTGGAGCCCCAGAAAGAAAGGAGGTAAGAATGGGTAAGACAAAGTATTTTTGAAGAACTAATGCTCTCAAATTTCCCCAAATTAGTAAAATATATGAAGATTCAAGCAGTTTAGTGAACCCTAAGGAAGTTATATTCAAAGCTAGAATAACATAGCCATATTGTTAGAAACCAGAGTTACATTTTAAAAGAATCGAGAGAAAAGTGAATCATCTCATACAGAAGAACACCGATATGAAAGTTTGTCAACTTCTCACCCCAAGGAGATTAGAAGAGACTGAAAGCACAAGTCTAAATGACAAATAAAAAAATTATCTCAATGAAAAAATTGTTGTGTCAATATTCTTTTATAATAAAGGGAAGATAAAGACATTACTGATAAGTGAAAAACAGGGAGTTTGCTACCAGCAAACCTACACTGTTTGAAATACTAAAGAAAGTTTTTCAGGCTGATGAGAGACGATACCAGAGAGAATCTCAAATCGTCAGAAGGAATCCAGAGTCCTCGAAAGAGTAGATAGGTGGGTAGATATAAAAGTGTTTTTTTCTGTCTTTAAAAATACATACAAAGTTGAAAACAAAAGAATAATATTGTCTTGTGAATTCCTATTGTACATCAGTGTAATTTATATACAACTTTAGTATAAAGGAGAGAGAGGGTGGTAAATCAACCTTTTCACTGCCTGGTTCTTATATTTTATGTGTAGTGTTGAAATACTAGCTCTGATATTGTGTTCCCTTGGAAAACCACTACAAGTGCAAAGAGTTATAGCCAAAAGGAGAACTAGTAAATTTTTTAAAAATTGTAAAATACTGAAACAACCAAAAACATTTTAAAGGAAAATACAGAAGCCTCCCTCCACCCCCCAAATATTTGGCAATTTAACATGTTTATAAATAAGCCATGGATCAAAGAAGAAATAGCAATGGAAAATTTAAAGTGTTTAAAATATAGTGATAATAAAGCTAAAACATCAACATTTGTAGAAGCAGATAAATCAGTACTCAGTGGGGAAAATATGGCTTTTAATGGCCATATGATGTGAAACAAACTGTATAAAAGCAGTGACCTAAGATTCCTCTTGAAGAGTCTAGATAAAGATGAGCAAAGTAAACACAAAGTAAGTGGAAGAAAGGAATTAATAATGACAGGATCAGAAAGAAGTGACATAGAACTGCAATAATGAAGAAATTTAAGAATGCTAAATTTTGAAAATTGGTTTTTTTATTAAAAACCATCCCACACAAAAACCTCCAGGTCCATGGTTTCACTAGTGATTACTTTCAAATACTAAGTTTAAAAAATGTACACAAACTTTTAGAAAACAATAGAGAGGAGAACACTTTGCATCTTGTTTTATGAGCAAGTATAAGCCTTTTACCAAAACTTGACAAAGAAATTACACACACACACACACAAAATTATAGACCAATATCCTTCATGAATATATATGCAAAAATTCTTAACAAGATATTTGCAAGTCGAATCTTGCTGTATATACTTACCATTGAAGATATAAAAGACTCTCCTTATTCAGAAAATTGGCAATTAAAGGGAAAACATTAAACATTTATCCTACTTTCCTTTGATAAATGCATTTCAGTGAAATAACTCCAGTTAATGAGGGTTAGTTCTTTATACAACAATCACAAGTAATAAAAACAGAAGGAATTATAGACTTAGAAAAATGACCTTATTGCCTTTTTGCCTTCCAGACAACAGATACCAATGGATGAAACCACTAGATGAAATATTCATTAAAAAAAAAGTATATCTTCTCAGTGGAGTCATCTGTCATTCACCCTCTGAGATTCTGAGACCACTAATGAATAATAACTAAAAGAGGGATAGCAAAATATTTTGTGATTGCTGTTTGTATATAGCATACAATATGAAGTATTCTTGCCAATAAAGTTAAACCGGAATCAAATCAACAATTAGTGCAAATTTTATTTTTTACAAGAAAAACAGAGAAGAGAGGGTAAGTTAAACATCAGTTTGAAATAGTAAACATACCAATATAGGATATGGTACCGGGCATTAAACAAGATGTAGGTTTTCCTAAAAGCAATTCAGTGATTAAAAATAAATATATGAAAATTTGGGAGAGAAGTTGGTAATAAAAGAGGCAATATATATTTTTTAAAATGTAGTAAGTAGAACCTGTTTGAATCCTAACTGTGTAAAAAACACATTTTAGACTATTGGGAAAATTTGAATATAGCCTGGATATTAGATAATAGAACATAATCAATGTTAATTTCTTAGGCATTATGTGAGAAAATATTCAGAAATCTTAGAGATTGTGATAAAATACAGATGAGTAAAATCACATGATATCTGTTTCTTTATAATACAACAGCATGTAAAATAAATAAATAAAGATAAGAAATTTCAGAAGCAAATGTACCAAAATCTTGATAATTTCTAGGTCTGTTGAAAGTTGTATTGAGGTGAATTAATACATTCCTCCCCAAATACATTTGTCTGTAAATGCTTAAAACTATTCCCAATTAAAAAATATATTCACACACACACACACACACACACTTGTGTAATTTACAGACTCTTTTATATGCATATCAAGTCAAAATTAATTTGACATTGATTTTCACATGTTGGAAAAGTTGTCAGTTTTAATTTTCTCCACCAACGAAAATTAGGCAAAAATTTGTTAAAAGGTTTTAAAAATTCCTCAAGCTATATATTTTTGTTTGTTTTTTTCATTAAATTGAGAAAATATTTCTCAAGCAAATTTTTAGATTTATTTTGAATTGAAAGATGAACACAATTAGAAAAAAAAGAAAAGGACTCCTTTAAGTTTTGTTTTGATTCTGACTGTCCATATTAACAAGAGGACTTAGAAAACTTATCAACTTCCAAGTGTCAGCTTTTCATCTGTCAAATGGGTTTCTAATTCTTTGCTATAATTATGATTAACAAAACATCTAACATGAATCAGAAGAGATGATGTAATTAAAATACTTCCCTAGACCATTCATCAAATCGTACAAGTGATTGTGCCCCCACCCTCATTTAGATACCCTTCACTCCAGGCTTATGAAAGTTATTTGTACTGTCTTCTGTGTCTCAGTGACACTGTTATTTACCCACCCCTCATCACTCACCTTCATGTTCAGGAGACAGCTCACAAATTCTGACTCCACCACATATTCTGCCATCTTCTTTCTATCTTTGCTCAGAGCTACGGGTAAGAGGAAGGAGGAGAAAACAACAGCAACAACCAAAAACTCCCACAGGAGATGCTGAGGCACTGAGGTAGGACAGAGCTGGAACTCATTGCTCCTCGCTAGGGCTGAAGGATCAAAGGGAGGGATACTGTTACTGGAGCCCAGTGAGGACTGAGGTCAGGAGGGCCAGCTGCCAGACGGACTCTCTGAAGAGAGTTGTCAAAGGACATCGCTGCTGGCAGGGAATGTGTGCCATGCCAGGGGGTACCTGAAATACCCCCAGCCTCCCAGTGACTCAACCCAAACAGAAACCAGAGAATAGAGAGTCCAAATGTGGATGGGAAAGCAAACTAGGAATTACTGGAACACCTGCTTCCTCATGATTTTGACAGAATGAAACTCAGTCACCCTAAGATGATTGGTCCTTCGTGTTCACGATCTCAGAAGAATATAGGTTTTTTTCTCTTTCTCCTTCTCCCTCTCTGTCACTGTCTCTATCAATCCTATGGAACCAAACAAAAATTTCATTTAGAGTAAATTCCGTACTTCAACTACATTTGTCAAGATCACAGGGCGATCTTGCCTTCTTTACTGCTCTCTCCCTAATAATCAAAGGCATGTATGACTGGATTCATAAATATTTGCTGAATGATGAATGAATGGGTTAGATATTTTGCATATAAAACTTAAAGCCATTATTAGAATGATATAACTAGAAAAATATTTTGCAAGAATGGTTGTCAAACTATTTAAAATGGTTTAAGAATCGTTTAATTAAATTTAGAAAATAAATACCATCACTTGCAAACTACACAAAAACAGTATACAAGTAAGATTGTAAGTCGAGAAACCTGATTCTCTTGTCTGCTTTTTAAATAAAGAATGAAAAACAAAATTCTAGCCAATAACCAATTACATTTTTTAAAAAAACTACTTCAAATCAATGTTAATTACAAATAAAAGAGAGAGATGAATAGAGAGTTTAAAATTAACAATTGAATGTGGGTACCTGCATGTAGACACTTTTGGAAAGGCAACAGAGATAATGTCAAACTCTAAGAAAAAGAGAATAAAAAGCCCAGATAATGAATACGTCTAGGATTAATTTCCGTAATGTTCTTTATTAGCTTTTTTTTGTTTGTTTTTGTTTATTTCCTCTAAACACTTTTAAAGTTTGTTACATCTCGACAGAGCCATGGAATCTATTTGTCGAGTAAAAATAATGCTAGCTGCTCTAACAAATAATCCCCAAATCTTACTGGCCTCTTTTAGCATAACAAAGATTTATTATTACTGAGGCAGAGTCTGATGTAGATATATTTGGTTGGGCATATCTCTTACATAGCTTTCGTCCAGGGAGTAGTGATCAAGGCCCATTCTGACTTGTGGCTTTGACGATTCAGAATCTCCTGCAGCCCACTGTGTGGGCATGGGTGAAGGGGAGAGAAGACAGAAAATCTTGTGCAACAATTTAGGAGTCAGGCATGGAAGCAGCAAACACCTTCCCTTACATTTAATAGATAGAATGGGCCTAACCCATATAAAAGAGGATTAGAAGTTGTGGTCTTTTTGTGTCTCTAAGTTAGAAAATAAAATAGCTTGGTGAACACAGAGCAATGACTCTGCCACTGAAGGTAATATTGTCCAGTGATTCTACGGATCCCTTCTGTTAGGTGTTCTGCAAGTGTACAGCCATTTTGCTGTTTAGACATCTCCCTAAAAGAGATGGGTGTTTATCTCTTTCACAAAGTCTCATACCATATTGAAATATATAATTAAAAAAAAAAAACCTGTTCTCTGTGTCAAGTCAACATGGATTTTATCTAATTGTGCTCAGAGGATAGCTATCTTCTTCCCTGCCCTATTTGGTTAATATTTATACAGGAGATTCATGTTATACAAGAGAACGTTTGCTAGAACACCCTGTTTATGTATGTTCCCAGATTTTTCTTTGACTTTTATTTTTACCTATCTACCTAACTCGCTCTATTTTTGCTATTCTGTGTAGGGGTTGGTTTTAGCCTGATACCTGAATCACTCTCCATAAGAATTTGAGTAAAATCAGATTGGATTTTTTGGAGTTGTTTTTCAGTTAAAGATTTAAAAGCAATATGATTGTTTACTGCATATGTATCTCCAAAACTGCTGAACGTCAACTTTTTTTAGAAGTTGAAAACAGTTGAAAAATTGTCTTAAAGCACAGCATTAAATCAAGAGGAAAACTTCCACTGCATCTAAACTTGGGGGTTTCCACCATCAATGTTATCATCAAGTTCATTTTAAGTTGGAGTAGCTATTTTTGACTGCCTATGGCTGTTTTCGGGATTATTTACCATCTTGTAGATCATTACATATTAGCAGTGGAATGGACATCAGGGACATACTAGCTTAGCCCTCTCAATACGTGGGGAAGGGAGGGACACCAGGGAAAGTAGACCAAGCCAGGCTTGCAGTATACATCTCCACAACTCTGGGCTGGAAATAACCTTGACATTGCTGGAAGTCCAGACACTAAAACCATATTACCAAAGAAGTGGTGGAAACAAAAATGATGAAGATACGTACATCTTCGCACAGATTGTCTGCTCTATTCTACTCATATCGGTTGTCTTGAGATTCTCTGAACCTGTGGTGCTCATTTTCATCCCTTTGTTTATTTAGTATATGCTCTCTCTACTCCCTGAGGGCAATCACTATTTATATTCTGAATTTAACTACAGACATTGGCTCCCTCCTGAATCCAGCAGTAATCTGCATTGTGTTGTTTCTGCTCCATACATCTTCAACTATTCTGATGTGTGCTCTCTCTCTCTCTCAGTGTCTCTCTATCTCTCTCTCTCTCCCCTACTCTCCACCACCCAAATACACTCAGTGGAACAGTACTATATGTATATTACTATAATATTATATCATATCATAAAGGTCACCCTTTGACATTACAGGATACAGTCTAGTATATTAAGAGCTAAAGATTTTGAATTAGAAAGTCCCAGGTTTGATTTCTGACTCAGTTATTTAATTAACAGTTTACTTATTAGGCAAGTTTTAGAACGTTCTAGGGTTCAGTTTCTTAATGTAAAGCAGAACAAATAATACCTAGTTCTCATGGTTGTGGAGAGAATTAAATGAGATAATTCATCTAAAGCGGGGTCGCCAGGTTTAGCAAATAAAACTACAGGATGTCCAGTTAAGTTTGAATTTTAGATAAACAACAATAATTGTTTTTAGTATCTGTATTGTTAGTTTCCTAGGGCTGCCGTAACCAACTACCACAAACTGGGTGGCTTAAAACAACAGAAATCTATTCTCTCACAGTTCATGGAACTAGAACTTTGAAATCAAGGTGTCTGTAGGGTTGGTTTTACAGGAGTCTCCGATGGAGAATCTATCCCATGCCTTCTTCCAGTTTCTGATGGTTTCTGGCAATCCTTGGCTTGTAGATGAATCACCTGATCTCTGCCTTCATCTTCACATCACCCTTTCCTCTGTGGCTGTGTCTTCTCCATTTTTTTTTTTTGTTTTTTTTTTTGTTTAATAAGGATACATTGGCATTGGATTTAGAGCCCACCTTAAATCCAAGGTGATCTCATTTCAAGACCCTTAATTACATCTGCAAAGAACCTTTTCCCAATAAGGCCACCTTCACAAGTTCTGGGGGTTAGGACTTGACATATCCTTCTTGGGGCCATTATTTAAGCCACTGCAGGTATGTATCAGATATAGCATATTTCATGAGACCTATGTATACTAAAACTTATTTGCTGCTTATCTGGAATTAAAATTTAACTGAGCTTCCTGTATTTTATCTGGTAACCCGAATGTTCTATAAATTAACATCTGACAAATAGCAATGGCTAAAATGAATGAATAAATAACTGTAGCTTTTATTTTCAATTTTTTTCTAGGGAATTTCTTTCAATAACTTCATAACTACGTTGTATTCATATATACTAACTAAAATGAATGTTGTTGATATCACACTTTTCTGGCATTTTCATCTTAATCTTTTAGAAAACACTTAAATAAAATTTAACATTTGAATTGTTCATTGGTCATGCAATAAATACATTGCATTGCAACTTCTAACTGCTAGGTATTAACCCTCCTGCTTTAATATGGATAAGATTCAAAGTCCTTGCCTTTTAATATCTTATACTTTGGTGAGAAAATATGCAAATATCTTTCAAAGTACTTACAATTCTGTTTAGCTGATTAATCATTCATCCTCACCTCCATGTAACAAAAAATTGAAACTAATTAGACAAATAATTCAGGCAAATAAAATAATTTGGGAATAGGGTAAGGCATTATGTGTCTTTACAGAATACTTCCTAAACTGCTAATATTGTTACTTAAAATGAAAGAAAGAGATCACATAAGAGAGAGAGTGTGTGCTTTCTTTTTTTTTTTTTAAATTTATTTATTTATTTTTGGCCGTGTTGGGTCTTTGTTTCTGTGCAAGGGCTTTCTCTAGTTGTGGCGAGCGGGGGCCACTCTTCATCGCGGTGCGCGGGCCTCTCACTGTCGCAGCCTCTCTTGTTGTGGAGCACAGGCTCCAGACACGCAGGCTCAGTAATTGTGGCTCACGGGCCTAGTTGCTCTGCGGCATGTGGGATCTTCCCAGACCAGGGCTCGAACCCGTGTCCCCTGCATCGGCAGGCAGATTCTCAACCACTGCGCCACCAGGGAAGCCCTGTGTGCTTTCTTGATGCTCTAAATATTTCCCGTGTCTTAAAAAAATATTTCTATCTTCTTTCAGTTTTTCTCTTTGTAAGGATCTTTGCTGAACCGTGACTGGGACACACACCTAGAGTAAAAAACATATTTTTTAAAAGAGATAAAAATAATAAACCAATATGGGACAACATGTAATCTTACATGATACACAGTTTTTAAAAATAAATATAATTCATTATAAAATATAAAATGAAAAGTAAATAAAGTCTACAGAACAAATGCTAGACAACAAACAAGGTGGTAGATTTAATTCATTCATATCAGTAATTACATTAAATATAGTGGTATAAAAATAACAATTAAAAGAAATGATTCTTAGACTGAATAAAATTTAAGAACCAAATACATGCTGTCCATAAAAAACCTTCTTTATGTAGAATGCTACAGATAGTTTAAGAGTGAGCAGAGGAAAAGCATATGGACCATCAAAACACTAGTCAAGAAAAAGAAAAGCCAGGGTGAATACATTAATATAAGACAAAGTAGCATCCGGAGCAAGGACTGTTATTGTTAAATAATAACCTTACGTAATGATATAAGAATCAAGTCCCCTAAAAGACATAAATAATCCAACAATTCAAAATACACAAAGCAAAAACTGGTAGAACTGCAAGAAGAAACAGGCAAACCCATAATTATAGTTGGGATTTTGCCCCCCTCCCCCCCATAGTCTACAGAACAAGTACACAGAAAATCAGTAAAGATATAGACTATCTTAAGAACTATCAACAAAATTATCCAAATTGCCATTCATAGGACACTTCACCCAACAATAGCAGAATAAAATTATTTTCAAGTGCACTTGAAACATTCACCGAGGAAGGACATATTCTGGACAATGAAGCAAACCTCAACTATTTTAATTAATTGGAATCATTCAGTGTATGCTCAAAAGTAACAGGTTAGTAAAAATAAACAACAGAAAGATTTCTGGAAAAACGCCACATCTTTGAAAACCGAAGACCACACTTCTAAATAACCTGATGGGACAAAGGTGGAATTATTCAGGAAATTAGAATATATTTTGAATTTAAAAAGTGAAAGTGCAACATATCAAAATTTGTAGCATGTAGCTAATGTATTATATCAAGAGGTTTCAAAACATTAAATTCTTACATTAGGAAAGAAATAAATTCTCAAATCAATCATTTAAGCTTCTACCTTAAGAAACAAAATGAAGTGTAAATTAAAAAAGCAAGCAGAAGAAGGGATATAAAGATCAGAACAAAAATCCAGAAAATTGAATACAAGAAAAGCAATAGAGAAAATCAATGAAATCAATCAGTTGGTTTCCAAATCAACTGGTTTTTGGAAAAGATCAAATTGATAAACCATTAGCCAGACTGATCAAGAAAAATAGAAAGAGATAAGACCCATATTACCAATCTCAGGAATGAAAGAACTATAATAAAGAACTCTACAGACATTAACAGTCTAATAGAGAAATATTATGGAAACATTACGCACATAATTTGGCAACTTATGAAATGGACAAATTTCTTGAAAGATACTGCCAAATCTCACGGAAAAAGAACTAAATAATTTGACTTGTGTTATATCTATTAAAGACACTGAATTTGTAGTTGAAACCTCTCCAACAGTGAAAGGTCCAGATGGTTTTTCTGGCAAATTCTACCATACAGTTAGTGGTTCTCAAACTCTGGAGCTTCCTGGGTGAAATCTGAAACTGGCCCCATAGACTGAAATCAGGGAGAGACAGAAGAAAGGCAGATCACTTCAGATTGGTAGGTGGCAGGTTGAATAAGCAGGGAGCTTACATACAAGGCTTGTTTTTGTTGGCGAGGCAAATGGATCTCCGTACCCGCCAGCCAGAACCTTAAAAGTTTACAAGGTGACCTTAATGGGGTTTAGTCACATACACCATCCAGATGCTCTCTCACAGTTGTGTCCCTGAAAACAGCTTCCACTATGGGAACATTGGGCAGAGTGCAAGTTCCAAGGACACAGGAAGGGGTGAGGAGCCTCCGATTGCCCGGGTCCTACTTTTGGGTCAACAGACAGTCACGTCCTCTTGATGACTTCCTCCAGCAATATTTAAGGAAGAAATAGTACCAGTTCTACACAAAGTACTCAAAGCAGTAAAGAGTGTTAAACATTTTAAAAATGTGATTGATATTTGATAACAATGAGAGAGAACATGTGTTATCATCGTCAAGTCTTTTTTGTAATTAAGACCACCCATTTGCAAACATTTTGCAGTACCTTCATTTAAGTTTTGTATTTATAAATATATTTGTAAATTTTGAAAAATTTAACTTTAATTGCACTGGTAGATTTATTGGAGCCTGCTCAATACCATCATGATTATCCACTATACAAGGAATTATTTGGTTGTGTAACACAGTCAATTTCAAGTATATATCTGCTCTGTTGATTTCTTAATTTAGTAAGAACATTGCTTTTACCACACAATGTGCTCCACCAAAGTTGTTTTTATATTTTCACCACAAAACAACTGATTTGTATCTTCCTTCTTAAAATTTTGGTCAGAATTTGCAAAACAGTCATATTAATGTCATATTAATGTTCACCCTTAACATAATGAACTTCCAAAAGATTTACTTTGACTTCATGAGTTGGATACAAAAAAATAAAATAAAATACAGAACCAGTGTTGGAAATAACAGGTATCATATTTGAGGCATCTAATGACACCAATTTAAAACCATCATTTAACTGTCTGCAAAGATCTTCCTCTGCTAATGGAACCAACACATTAACGATTATTTTTTACTGCACGAAAAAACTTGGAATAGAAAAATAAACAACTTAATTTAAAACAATAGGCATTTAATCCAAAGTAAAAGTCCTGCTCCATGCTGTGATGTGTAAAAACAACAATATAGGTGAAATTGTCATCTTCGGGCACAAACGTGTTAAAATTACTTCTTACATTTTAAGAAGATGCTGAGGCAGATTGACCTTTTTTTTTGGTTTTCATGTGGTCGGTGCTATTACTGTTCAACCCTGAGGTGGAAGGTAAATACCATCAAATATTTTGTACAAGTTTCATATTCATCATCAATTTCACTGAGAAACAGAAATGTGGTACTTGATATTTTTCTGTTAAACTGTTATCTCATTGCTGTTAAAGGGTTTATTTAAAATAAAGCTTTACCAAAAAAAAAAAAAAAAAAGAGGTAGTTACAGATACAGTAAGTGGCAAAACCACTATTCAGACTATTCTCTATTCCAGGGATCAGCCAGTTTTCCTGTAAAGCCCAGATATTTTAGGCTTTGCAACACTGGTCTCTGTCACAACTACTCAATTTTGCCCGTGTAACGCAAAAGCAGCCAGAGACTATATATACAATGTTGTTTAAGGATACAGATTTATAACTAGCAGATAAACAAGTTCTGGAGATCTAATGCACAACATTGTGATTATAGTCAACAATATTGTATTTTAAGCTTTAAAGTTGCTAAGAGACTATATCTTAATTGTTCTCGTTACAAAAAGAAATAATAAGTAATGTGATAGAGGCATTTACTAATGCTAAGGTAGTAATCACACTGCAATATATAAATGTATCAAACCAACACATTGCATGACTTAAACTTATGCAATGTTATATGGCAATTAAATCTCAATAAAAATTTTTAAAAGAGTGAGCAGAGATGTGTTCCAATAAAACTTTATTTGTGGACACAAAAATGTGATTCTATGCAATTATTGCATGTCAGGAAATATTGTTCTTCTTTTTATTTTTTGCAACTGTTCATAGAGGCAAAGGCCATTTTTAATTTGCAGGTTGTACCAAAATTTTCAGCAGGCCAGATTTGGCCCATGGGTGGTAATTTGCTGACCCCTTTTCTGTAAAATCTCTAGACCATACGTTTATTTCCCCAGGTATGTATCCTAGGTAAATCAGGATAGATGGTCACGATAGCTCGAAGCCAATGTTGACAGCATTGCACAGGAAGCAGAGTTTTGGGATGCTGGAATAATAAGTTATGTTGAAATATCAGAAATGACCCCTAAAGACCCAGCAGTTTGGGGGCATCAGGAGACCATAAGAGACCCTCATGATGGGCAGGGGCATCATGAGGTTTCTCCCAACAGATTTGCAGGCTTGGGATGTGGATAAGTGGGAGTCAGAGCAGGTAAGAGAGAACTGGGCCGTCTGGGATATGCCTGGTGGTCGTCACTGCTAACGAAATGGTTTATTTGACCTCTTGGTGTCTCTCAGAAATACCAAGGGGATTTTTATCTCAGATACTGCTGCTTTTGTGCCAGTGGATCGACACAGATGTCTATTTCTCTGGAGAGGTTTTCTAGTTCACTCTATGGATTTTATTACTTCTTCTTCTGATCTACTTCTACACTCAATATAATTATTATAGCAGGTCTTACAGGTCGTTGTCCTCATTTACATCGTGTCAGTCCCCCCACCCAGACTGAGCGCCTTAAAGCTATGAGCAGTCCTTTATTTACCTCTGTAACTCCAGGGCCTAGGACAATGCTTGACACGGAGTTAAGAACTCCATAAATATATATTGTGCAAAACCTTATTAGAGCAGAGATATGATTTTGCATTCTGCCTTTGTCACTCACTATTTTATTATAAGCATTTCATTTTGCTTTATAGCCTTCACAATTATCACTTTAATGGCTGCATAAAAGTCTATCAAGTTTGTGTGTCATAATTTGCTATATTATTTCCACTTTGTATATTGAAGTTATCTCCACAGTTTTACTATTCATTAAATATTTAATTAGATATTACTTTATCTGTTTTGAATTTTGAAAGCTTGAAGGCATGATTTGGATGACTCATGTCTCTTAAAAAATCTTTATGATGGAATTTGATTACTTTTCCATAAACACATTTTCTTGTTGATCAAAGTAATATTTAATATTATAAGTCAGAATATGGGTATATGAACAGAGACTGTGTAATATGTACAAATAAATATACAATGATATGTAAATATATAAAATATACACTGTAGATAGGAATATCTTTTAAATTGAGGTATAATTGATGTGTAAGAAATATTTAACTATATGCATGAAAATAGGAGATGTTTGCCATTTAAATTGGGGAAAAAATATGAGAAAAGAAAGACCTTACACTCAAGTTGAAAAAATTTAAAGCAAAAAGTTCAGTCTGGCAGATCTCAGCAGAGAAAAACCTAGCATCAGACAGGAAAGATTTGGTGGGCTTTGGAACATAGGTCCCCAGTAATTATAAGCTGAATTCAAGGGGCCAGCTGAGAGGCATATAATTTTCTAATTCTTTTCTGACCTATTTAATGCAAATATAATTGGCTAGAAATTTGAAATGCTTATATATAATATGGATCAAATTTCAAAAATCATTACCAGTAATTTATTTTTAAATAATTTTATAAATATATAACTTATATACAATAAACCACACATGTATTGAAAATGTACAATCAGATAAGTTTTGACATATGTATAAATTTTGAAATCATTATCACGGTCAAGACTGTGACCTTTCTCATCACCCCCCAAAATTTCCTCGTCTCTTCGTTTTCTCTCCTTCTAACCCCTCCCTGTGTCCTCTCATAACCAGACCACCTGGTAACCAGACAGACCTGCTTACTGTCACTACAGATTAGTTTGCTTTTTCTAGAATTTCATATAAACAGAATCTTACAGTATATATTCTTTTTGTCTGGTTGCCTGTGTGCCAGCAATTCTGGTAAACATTTTTATATGTGTAACCTATGTCATTGATTTTAAAGTGTCAAATTCTTTAGATGACAAATGACAAGAGACAGCTTTGACATTCTGCCTTGAAAGTGAGAGTCTTACCTGAATTCTTGTCCTATTTCATGGCCCTCCTACCCTCAGACTATGGAGATGGTCTCTGAGAACAGGAAAAAGTCTGGCCATCTCCTGTTTGCACAGTACTTATCCTAAAGCCTTGCATCTCATCCTACAAAGCAGATTTGTGTTGATTGGAGCCAAATTGAAATGAACTGAATTTAGAGGAGCAGATAGAGTGCTATTCAAGAACTCCTGAATTCCCAGTTTAAGGAATGTTACACAAAAGAATAACTAGCACATTGAGTGGTCTTGATTTCCTACAAGCCTGGAAACAGAAACTCAGAAGTTGGTCCCCAAAGTATGTGGCAGCACTTACTTATTTAAGTCATCATTCCAGTGATCCAGAATATTTCCTAATAATATTTTATTTTAAAAAACCATTGAAAATTAGAACTTTTGTGACCCTGAGAATATGTTCATATGTCCAGGTTTTGGAAATATTGGTGTAGAGAGGATCATCCTGAACAACGTCAAAATACAAGAGTTCAAGGCCCACTTCTAACATTTCTTACTATGTAATCTCATCTGCTTTTTTGTGAATTCCAGTTGCCTCATTTGGTAAATATGGGTAATAGGAACCAATAGGGCTGTTGTGAAGACTGAATAAATAGGAAGTATGCATAATCATCAAGTGAGTGTTTTGTATATTGTCTTTGATGAGTAAGTGTGAGTATAACCAACTGAGAATTACATGGATTCTGGGCACTTCAATATGAAATCACTGGTAGGACACGGGGAGCCAGATTGCATTTGAAGCTTGGCTCTTTCAGTCAGTGCTTTTGACCTGTCTTTGGCAAATCTACATCATTGTGGACCTAGAAGCAAGAAGCCTATGTTCAAGTCACTGTTAATCAATGGCTAGCTTTTCAGCCTTGGGCAACCTATTCAGTCTTTCTCAATCTGGATGGACTTATTTATGAAATGGTACTAATTGTACCTATTTGTCTTATCTCACAGAGTTGTTTTGAGGAAAAAGTATATTGCCAGGAAATTTTCAACGCATGGCTATTTATTGAGCACTGGAGTAGTCATCTGGGTGGCTGGCTTTATTTGCATCCACCCTTTCTGAGCCAGGTACCTTTGGTTCCATTGAGAAGGGTTTCACAGCATTTGATTGACTGTATCCATTAGTCATAAGGGTCATCCTGACACATCGCTTAACCTGAGTTCAGGCTGGAAACTGACATGAAGGGAAAGACTCTGGTTACTGACTGAGATGCCACGGCAGCTCCAAGGCTTCCCACCAACCAGAAGGCTGTCATTTCAGACGACACCCCTCCTGAGCTCCATCTCCAGTGCTGCCGCTGCCCTGAGCAGAGGACCTTTTGTTCTTATTATGCAGCTATCAAGGGTGCTGACAGCCAGCATCAGCTGAATGAAACAAACCAATGTCAGAACTTCCCAAGAAGATTTGTAAGTTTGTCGACAGCCATTTCATCTCATTACAAATGCCACAGCCCTCTGAGAGCCTTCTTTCAATGTGTCACACTCTTGAAGTCATTTTGTGATGATCTTCTCTGCCAGGGCTTCTTTCAAAAAAGCAGCATAGTCAGTCATCACAGGGATGATCAAGCATGAGTCCTGTGCTCTATTCCTAGGACAAATTAATCAAATATGACTGGAAGGAAAGTCCTGCACTGAGTTATCCGGTAACATAGGCAGCAAAAAGCCTAGTATATCAGGATGATTTTACAAATATAAAATGAAGGAAAAGAGGGGATGTTTATTAACAAAGAGATATAAGTAAAATAATACAGAATTTTAGTGATAGAAAGGACATGATTTAGTTACTACTATTTAATAAATAATTTTTTAAAAAATATTTTCTAATGACTACAAAAGCAAGTGTCTAGCTCTCTATCTGTTTTTTTGAGTGGCAAACAGAACAGAAAGGGCCCCTGCTCCCTTGACACTGATACCCTAGTAAAGAAGCTACATGTAAGTAAATAACCTATGCAAATAAATGTAGATAATGAGTGAGTAACTTTTTGATGGAGTCATGACCTCCCACCCAAATCACTAAAAAATGCATAAATAAATTCTCCAAACAAGAAAAACAAATCCCTAACTTGAGCTAAATAGTGATTTATGGTCAAACTTAAGAACAGAGTCTAGAGCTATAATTCTTTTCTACTTTCTCACTAATCTTCCTATGGAAGAAATCATCCCGTTTTGTCCTAAGAGCCTGAGAAGAGACACACTGTAGACAAGAGTCCCAGAGTTCTTTTGATTATTGTAAATTCCAAAAGCAACTTTAAAAAGTCAGAGACTATAAGATATGGCTAGGCATCCAGTAGGAGCAGGAGGCTGGACAAGGGTGGGATTTAGAGCTACTGGCGTTTGTATGTGTGAAAGAGGGTAGAAAGAGTTGGAGGTGATGGGATCAGGCTCCTACAAATCCTTCCTGACTTTTCTTTAAGATATAGCAAGATACATCAACCTCTAACATGTCCAGCGTCCCCTCCACTATCCACGTCACTGATGTGTTTCCTGGATTCCCAGGTAGAATCAGGATGCAAACTGCAGTGGGACATTAGATTTAGGCGTCTCCTGCTGTGTTCTTCCAGACAGAAAACAACTGCATCCCAAGGCTGTGGATACTCAGAATGTCTAGGAATAGACAAGTGAGTACAACAGCTCAGGCACAAACATCAGGATTCAACTTTCGTCTTTTTCCGTCTCTCGCTATGATTTCTTCTGGGTTCACTTCATGTTAAGGCGAGTCCTTGGGGCAGACTGCAAAGATTAATTTGGTTAAAAAATAAAACTAAGTAAAAGAGGAGAAAGAGAGAGACAGAGACAGAGAGACACAGAGAGAGGAGATGAGAGACAGAGACAAAGAGACATAGAGACACTCTTGAATCCAGAACACTAGGCAACCTGTCTGTAGTAAATCAGCCAGTAAATTGATAAATTTAAAGTATGAATAAATCAATACCATTAATACCATTGCAAGGTGGTTACATGACCAGAATGAAGGCATGCATGGAAAATTCTCTAGCATTGTTAGTGCCAGCATATAGTAGATGCTCAGTGAATGTTGGCTAGCTGAATCTAAATTCAGTGAATGCCTGTTCAGGAATCAAAATACTTCTATTCATAGTCCAGTACCTTTCTTTTGCAGATATAAGAAGTACTCTAAGAAGAAATAATAAGAAATGGCCACTATGCTACCGAACGCAAGTCTGTGTGCCTGACGCACAGTGAGGCCAAACAAGACCAAAACATCAGAGTTTGGAGCAGAAAAAGGTTTGTTGAAGTCCCATGCAAGGAGACCAGGTGGCTCATGCCCAAAAAAACCCCGGACTCCCCTAAGGGTTTCAGCAAAGCATTTTTAAAGGCAAGGGTGAGGGAGGAGCGTGGTTGGTTGTTGGAAACTTCTTGGTGTTGGAATCCTTTGTTCTTGCAGCCGTCTACATAGGTCAGGTCATGATGTTCCTGTAAATCTCCAACAAGACAAATGTTATTCTCTGTTCTGCAACTTTTTATCTCTATATGAATGGAAAAGTTTCATACCCTTAAAGGTCAGAGCCTTGAGAACCTGCTATCCTGTATATTTCAGGCTATAGACAATATTCTTAACTCAAAGCAAAAGCAATAGAATACAAAGGTTAAAGTAAAAGAAACAGATCTGACGTGGAGTCAGATTTGTTCTTCCCTATTACAAATAGATTTTCAGGATCGACTAAGACAGAAAGCTATGTGAACTAAGCCTGTGTAGCTTCTAGCTCCCTGTTGTACTAATACAAATTAGACTCACTCTACCTCCTTTTTCTATCAATATATGTTTAAATTGTTTTGTGCTGAAAAATTTTAAGTGGAGTAGAATAACTATCATCAAATTGAGAATCATATATTCCTAGTTTTAATCCTGGGTCACTTATTTCCTGTCTTTGTGACTTTAAACAAATTACTAACTCTTCTGAGTAGATTTATTTAATCAGTACAATGAGGACAATATTACTTACTTCACTAGTTCATCGGGAGGACTGATTTTAAGAGTGCAGCGCAGTGACTGGCATATAGCAGTTTCTATATGAAAAGATGTTATATATAAATCTAAATGGCAAGGAGGCATAGAGCCCATCTCTGTAATTTTCTCACTTACTCTGATTCAATTAATTTGCACGATCTTATGATGCTACATTCCCAAAGGTTGATTAAGAAATTTTAAGTCTCTATACCTTCCTTTAACATTTGCCAAACAGTTGTTAATGATGTCATTTTAAATGAGCCTGCATTTCATGAATTATGATCCAATTCAGAATGGTAGAGCATAAGGTTGATAAAAACACTTTCTTTGGTGGGAATTAAATTCTGACTTTAATGAAGGGACACATTAAGGTGAGTTGATTCCTGGTCCCCATCCCTATGCTTATTGTTATGTACTTATTTTTTAATTCTAATAAAGTCAATTTATCACAGATTGGGAGGCTCTTGAGTGTAGTGATCATGAGAAGGGATCCTGAAATTAACCTTCCTTCATTCACATTCCAGCATCACTACTTAATGTTTCTGTAATCTTGGGCAAGTTAAACATAACGTTCTTCTAAATAAACTACCCTGCTCCTCCCCTCCCCCAGTTTGAGTCAGATGTCGTACTTATACTCTTCTCCTTCTCTATAAATACTTTTGCAAGTAACATTGTGCTTTGTGTAGGAAACAGGATTTTATTTTTGTTTCTCTAGTAGGCAGGAAGGTCCCAAAAGGGATGCCCTACATCTTCTAGTTTGGCACAGAGAAGGTACTTGGTAAATAATTACTGAAGGAATGAACGTACCTTACACTTGAAAACAGTAACGATGAACAAAGCAGTGATTGTAGTTATAGTAATATAAATCATAGTGGGAATGATAACTGAAACAACATTTAATTAATGTTAAACACTTGAAATTTGCCAGGCACTGTTCTAAGGGCTTCATATTTATTTAATCATGCCCCCATTACAAAGCTCTATGAGATATTTATATTTCCTTCATTTTATAGATAAGGAATCTGGAACAAAGGAAACTTTATAATCTGCCTGGGATCACACAGCAAGTGCGTGGTGAAGCTGGGATCAAATTCAGATGGTCCCCGACTTAGAATAGTTAGACTTATGATTTTTCGGCTTTACAATGGTGTGAAAGCCATACACATTCAGTAGTAACTATACTTCAGATTCCAAATTTTGATCTTTTCCCAGGCTAGCGACATGTGGTCAGACACTCTTGTGAAGGTGGGCAGCAGCCCCGTCAGTCACCCGGTCACCAGGGTAAACAGCCGATACACTCCCAACCATCCTGTAACCAGATGACCATTCTGTTTTTCACTTTCAGTAAAATATTCAATAAATTACATGAGACTTTATTATAAAACAGTTTATTATAAACACTTTATTATAAAACAGGCTTTGTGTTAGGTGATTTTGCCCAACTGTCAGCTAATGTTAGCATTCTGAGCACATTTAAGGCAAGGTAGGCTAAGCTATGATGTTCAGTAGGTTAGGGGTATTAAATGCATTTTCAGCTTACACTATTTTCAACTTATGATGGAGTTCTTGAAACATAACCCTGTCGTAAGTTGAGGAAGACTTATATCCTAACCTCAGTTCTCTGAGGATCCCGAATTGTCCAAGGGCATAAGTAGTGCTAGGTATGTATATCTGCATTTCTTGACCTCAGTTTTCTCCATTGAGGGGGTTGGACTCTATCATCTCTAAGATACAGTCTGCCTCTAATTCTATGATTCTGTCCTTTATTCCTTATCTGTGACTCTGTTGCCCTTCTGGGCCACCCCACCCCATCTCCTGCCTTCTTTCCCACAGTCACGTTTGCCATCTTGGTCTCTGGTCGCATTGGTTTCAGACTCCTGTGTGGTTCAGACTCCTCCTGCACACTGCTCATTCCCCTTCTTGAGGGGAAATCAACTGTAGTCAAGGTAATAATCAGCCGCTGATTACTGCTGATCTATTAATTGGGAAATGCCATAGGCCCTGTTTAGACTGATATGACTAATGAAACCACAGTATCTTTAATCAAGGATTCAGTAGTGCTTCTAGCTAGAGGATTGAAATTGGATGTATTTACTGGTGAAAATACTCCTCCCTCTCCACCAAGATGTTTGGTGGATGAAGCGTCCCATTCAAACTCCTGAGACCTCAGCCTATGGCAATTTCTTGTAGGTTCGCTTAATTGTATCTGCCCCTAGACGGTTAGTGTTACAAGGGCAGGTACTCTGTGTATTTTATCCTTGAGTCCCCAGGTTCTACTCCTTCCTGTAGACACAGGACATTTTCCATGGACACAACCATAGCAACACTCTTTCTTATTAAGTCTTATTAGGGTGAGGCATCCACATGCTTGTTCTAGAAGTGTCCCCACCTGCTAGAGGGTTCATATATCCAAAGTATCATAAAAGCCACAAGCAATAAGTTCTATAGTCATCAGAATTATAATTCTAGTAGCCAAATCATCTTTTATCCAGTTGAAAACCAGTGCTTACTTAGCAATCCCATTTTGGTGGGCGCTTTTGTCTTTTTGATGTTAATAAAATAGTCAGGAAAACAGTAAATGTTTTTAATTTATTCTTTCCCCTTTTATTTTTTTCCCTTTAATATACAATCCTGTAAAAGTTTTATCAGGTCAAAATGTGACCAGTAATTGATTCAAAAATAAAATGACTTACCTTATTCTTGGCTCTCCAACTTAACAATCACTCTGTGATGGAGAGAGAAATGTATTAATCTCTAAATTGCACAATCCTATTGCAGATCTTCTCCGCAATCCTCTTCTCTCCCTGTGTAGCCTGTTCCCTGGCAACAAATCCTCAGGTAAAAGATATTGGAAGAAAAAGCACCTTTTCCCAAAAATACTAGTCAGATTCAGTGAAAGTAAAATCTTTTGTTATGAAGAGGATATCTTGTAATTTTTTTAATTCATTTGTCATCATAAATGGTTATAGGAAATTAATGGATAGCTTTGTCTTTATACTTTCAATGTAGTTGTTCATTTTTCTCTAATTTTCTATAGAAAAATTGTCTATTTGTGATTCCCCTAAGATTTGATCTTGTTACCCTGATGTAATAAAACTCTTAGTCTGTAGAACCATTGTTCAAATCAAATTGGTTGGCCAGGTTCATGGAAGCAGGATGTGGATGAGGGCAGAGGGTGGCTGATAGGGACAGCAATTGCTTCCCTTTGGCAGGTCAAGAATGAATGCACAGATAGCTTACAGAATTGCCCGCTATCACACAGATATTTACTGAAGGAATCAAGCATCCTAAGGCCATGTTTTAAAGAAGGAGGGAGGGAGAGAGGGAGAGAGAGAGAGCGAGAGTGAGAGCAAGTTGAATCGGGGTGAAAGAACAAGTAGTTTAGTTTAAAAAATGTTTTTCCATGACTATACTCAGACGTTTTGTTTTTTAACATCAGTCCCTTACACCTGGAGATACAAGATGGGTTTGGGCCAGAGGCGCTGGGGTTTGTACAGAGTGCTTGGTTAGGCTTATTTAAGATCTTGCTTTCAAGCTGCTTCTGATATCTTTGCATCACCCTCTTATCAACAGGCCAACAAATTACTACTTTAAAAATGTTGAAAAAGTGTTCCTTTCAGAGAACGTGCTAGAGAATAACTGCTCTTGTGACAGACATTCTCCTAGCCCAGTGCAGCTAAATAAATGGCTGAATATTCGGGCTTCATGAGCTTGCAAGCTGTGTTTTGTTTTCTTCCCTAAATTAATGCCAAAAGCAGCAATTCTTTTATTCTCAACTATTGACAGCTGACACATCTGCTTCTTATAGCCTCTTTGGCCCCTGGAAAGTTCTATCTGGGTTGAATTTCTTGGAACACAAAGGTATAGATTCTACCCTAAAGTTCTTTCTGGATGTAGGACGGAAGCTAGGACGAGGTTGTAGTCTGGCAAAATGCCCAGAAGCAGGGTGTGGAGGCCACACTGGGAGGGAGGGGGGAACCCTGCCCTGGGGAGCAGGCCAGGAGTCTCAGGGCACTGACCCTGGGGTTTTATAACATGTAATAATACATATATATTTAATATTCGATGGCTCTGACTTCCTCATTCTGTTGTATTGCTGTCCAAGTGAATAATCACCCCTTCCCTGAATACCATGAAATTGAAGTGTAATCTCTAACAGAAACTATGGGTTCTTGACAAAGCAATTCCAATGTACCACTCTAGGGGGATGATTGGAGGGACAGGGGAAAACCGTGGAAGGGAGATAATGAAACATTATTTTCTCAGTCCTAGGAATTTCAGAGTTTGACAGTGAAAATCAGCAGGCATTTAAAGACTCACTTTGTTAAAAGGAAAGCACTACAGGGACTGATTCCGTTCTTCGTGTCTTATAATCTCATTTTCAGAAAGTGACAGTTGCAAGTTCTCTTTGGCACTAATTGCCTTTCTCTGATCAAGCTCTCCCATCTCTAACCCTGACAGTCTGTCTACGGTCAAGTTTTTATCTGTATCTGTGTTCCACAGCCCTGACAAAAGCTCGTCTGTGTTGAGTGGTTAAGTTTGTCTCTGAGAGGAGTGAATATCTTGCCATAGCATCTGTGTTTTGAATCATTTTTTCTTCAGAAATGTGGATCCCTAATTGTTGTATATTAGATTGCATTCATGGGAGATACTATGCTCTCCTTTTAATAGATTTGATAATACTCTATGAAAAAAGGAAAAAAATATAAGAAATTGTTATAAAAATAATGAAAGACACTATACGATACATGTTGGCATCAAATGAGAATTTTTAAGCAGCCTGATGAAAATGAGTTTTCACTCTTGCCCCTAATCAGTCAGACAGTCATGGGTTTGAATCTCAACTTGCTGTTTAATTACGCAAATTGACCTTCTTGTTTTTATAGCACCCTGTTTTTCCTTTCATCTTTCCATGCTGCATTTTAGTTTTGGGCTGTGTCTGCCTTGCCCACTAGACTCTGAGCTTTCCAAGGAGAGGGACGGCGTCCTATTCATTTTGTAACTATCACCCAGCACAAAGCCTGCCTGAGAATATCCACAAGATGTATGTTTCGTAAATGAACAAATCTGTCATATCATGTTCTTCCCATTCAGTTTCAAATATATTAGAAAGTTATTGATCCAATTCCTCAATATTACTGAATATGTTCTTCTTCCCTCTCCCCACTCCAGCACCCTCAGGAAATACTGCTTTGCACATTCTTTCATGGGTCTTCAAAACGAGAAGAATTTCATCTAACTCCCAACAGTATTTATCAAGTAAAGGGTGAAATATGGTTAGACAAGTGTAGTATTCTCATCTCAATCAGGGGAAAAAAAGTAGGTAAGGAAGTTGTTCTGCTCTTGTGAAATTTGAGACAACAGCACAATTTAGAGTTAGTCGTGAACATAAACATGGGTTTGTCAAGTAGTAGTACTAATGGGGTCGATGTTTCAACACTCTGGTGATTTGGCTCCTGAAATGTGCGGCCCTTATTTAATATGGAAAAGAGATGATCTGTTTACTCTTCGTAGTGTTTATCATCAACTTCAATTTTTATTTCCGGCAAAGGCTGGGTACTTCATCTTAATTGCTAATGATGAAGCAAATGATAGGAGGGGGCTAGCTTGATTTTTGCATTACCAATTGCCTCTGTCAAAATTTTAAAACTCTCATTTTGGCAATTACGAAATGTTTAATTAGGAGCCACAGAAGAGAGATACATATTTGAAAATATGTAATCTTTCATTTAACTATCAGGAAGAGTATCTATTAAATGTTGGACAAACTGCTACTCTGAAGATTCCAAGCTCAATAAGATACAGCTTCTGATTTAGAGGAGCTTACATGCTAATTGAGAAGTCATATGTTTAAAACAATAATTGCAAAGAAATGTGAATAAAAGCCTTGGTTGCTGACTGTATAAGACCCAGGGATCACACAAAAGCATTGATCAACTATGCTCAGGGGATGGGAGGCCAGTAAGGCTTCACAGAGAAGAAGTTGCTGAGACTTTAGAATCAGGAGATGGTTTTTCAAGCTGTACAAGGAGTCTGGGACATTTCAGGAAGAGAAATGAATGTTTGCCGCCCCAAGGATAAGAAAATCGTGTGTTTTGGAAGTTTAAACACGTGGAGTGAGTACAGTATAGGGGACATGCAGACAAGGAGATTTAATTGTGGAGGTAGATAGGGTACAGATCATAAAGGGATTGGAACAACACACAGAAGAGTTATAATTGTATACAGATTAGGAATAGTTGTGCCTATTTTCTGATTTCATGTGAAAGAATGAATCTCCTATCCTTCTAAGTGTAGCTAATAGAAACATACAAGTTTCTGAATATAGAGTTTCTGGTCAGTGAAGACTTTCATATAAGTGTGGTCAGTTAGCTTTACCAAATCCCTTACCTGACCCAGTTTGAACTTAGCTGACTGGACAACCATAATGTGGCCATGGACAGTGAGAATATATTGAACACATTACTAATCACTGAGAGACCAGAGTCTAGTTTCATGACCTCGGGCTTCAGGATGCACTCCGCTACTAATTGAAAGTAAAAAGTTGAATAAATCACTCCACACAGAGGTTGCAATATTGCAATAAAGGGATCAACTTTGCATTAGCTGTACAGTTTAAAAAATCACTTCCCAGCACTTAAAAAATGGGAGATTTAACACAAACAACCTGAGAGTAAGCCCCTCTTGGAAAAAGTCACAGTGAGCTGGAAGGAGATGCTCTCAAGGCAACAGTGGGAAGGGACTGAGATGGAGCAGCCAGTGTAGATGGCGCATGGGTGCTCCAGTTTGCCAGAACTCCCTCCACTTCCTGCTGCAAACTCCATGCTCAAGCCAAGTGTCACGCATCATTTGTCATCACTGATGCATTGTTGATTTTCTTAAGTTAGAGTTACAAGTCAAGAGAAGTACTTGCTGAACTCAACCCTCCATCAAACGTGGGGAGGTGAGGAGAAAGTTCTGGCTATGCTTGATATTGAAAAAACATAGCATCCTGTAAATACATATCTTTGTTAAAGTGAGAAATATTTCTCAGATTTAAGCATATGAACCAAGTGTTCATCTGCCCATGGAATAAACATGAGATAAAGCCCTGCCCTGGTTCATTCTTTTTCCATCCTCATTCACTATTAGAATTGCTATGATTGATTGAAACTCTCTGAATGTCTTCTTGAACAGACTCCAAGTTCAGGCTCACTTACCTATTCCCTGTTTTGCCTGTGGAATGCAGTGGGCACAGTTCTATCCCCACAGAGTTCTAAACCAGAATTCTAACAGAAAGGAGCAAACAGCTGTCAGGACTGACCTCCAGCAAGTTGGTAAAACTTTCTTGTCTTTGATTTTTCTGTCTTTAAAATACAAGCAGAAATCCTACTTCATGCATTCCATGAGATAACTTTTAAACACCTAGAATGTTGATAAGCAGGATTTTTAATAAGGATTATATATAATGATATATGATATATATCATACATATCTATATAGCTATATCTATCTGTATCTATATATGGCCTTATACTGTAGTTAAAACAATATATCTCAATGTCCTTGGGGTTCAGTGATCAAATAATGGCTACTATTTATTGGAATATTTTATTAACAAGGTCAGAACTGCTAAGTATTCTATATAGACTTTATTGTATTTAATTTATCAAAATGAGTTCATGGTTCTATTTTTTTTTTTAGTTTTATAGATGAGGAAACTGAGAACAAGAAGTCAATAGTTAACTTAAAATTCTACATCAATTTTATTGTAAATTCTGTGGTCTTTTATTTACTTCAAAAGTATCCTTGACACAAAACTAGTAAGTAGTGGGTCAGGATTCAGAATCAAGTATCAATCCAAAACTCACAGTGTTAGCCATAAATCTAGAACCTGATTTTATATTTCTTTGGGCCTAGAATTTCCATTAAATACCAGAATCTAATATATGAATAAAGAATGATTTAATGAGCACAGGAATGGACTACATATATAAAACATAAAAATATGCACATACTATGTACAAATACATGTTTGTAAATACACTGATGATAGTTTTTGGCAAATATTCTAGACTCTAGCACAGGTAGGAAAACATTTCCATTTTATGTATTATGTCAATGAACTATCTTAATAGCTTATTTGTTCATGTAATTTTGAGTAGAAAATACAATTTCAAAGTCACTTAAGGATTGTAACAAAAATAACCTCACATTAACAAACTGCAGTAGCCACCATTCACTTAGACAGCATATCATGCATGGCATGGGATAATTTGTATGCCTTGTTTCTGCTAATATTCGAAGTTTTCCTATGAAGTTACCTTATGAAGGAGGTCTGTTCTATTTTGTAGAAAGGAAACTGCGGTTCAGAAAACTTGACCCATTTACTCAACTCTCATAGTTTAAAACTTTTAGAATTTTATCTTTAACTCCAAAGATATTCTACTTCCACTTCAGTGCACTCATTGCCTGCATCAGTGCTGATCCAACTCCTCAGGAACGTAAACGTCCGCTCTATGATATAGATTTGTTGTTTGTAATGTCCAAGTGCCATTTGGAGACCAGTCTATTTATAAACGATCTTGATCAAGCTGGTCCCAAGGAAAGATATGACTATAGAAATAGAGATTTTTCTAGCGTGGCTTTAAAATTGTTTTCTGTATGTAATCTATTCTCTCAACCCACTTTCCAGCTCATAAGCTCTCGGATTATCAGAACAGAGGAATGTTGTAATAATAAATCCTGATATATCTGTCTGATCTGGGCTAGAGCAATGAAGCAAGCAGACATTAAATTCCCCTTCTTTCTGCCTTCTATCTTCCCATTCCCCTTCAGCTGAAAATTCCCAGCTCAATTTAACTGAAGGCTGCACTGGGAGACTAAGGGTCAGGGCATGGGTAGCTCAATGCATGATATGAATGATGGCAGATCGTTGATGAATTGAACAAATGAAACACTTCACTCTTTGAGGGAACTCCTGTCCAAACTTGCAGAGCAGTTGTAGGAGGGATGGCTTTAGCTCATCCACGGCCTGCTGAAACTTCAGCAACTCCACGTAGTGATGAAAGAGGAAAAGGCTCTGAGATTAACCAAAGGAGGAGTTTCAGAACCACAGCTATGAGATCAGCGTCGCCTGCTACACAGCTGTGCAGCCTTCCGCATTATGTGTCCCAGTCAGTGCTTTCCTAAGATTCAGCTTCCTCCTCGGCCCAGTGAAGACTGAAATACCTGCCTCTGAGAATCATTGGGATAAGATGAAAGAATTGTTTTAAAATGTCCAGTTTAGTAAACAAAATATAGTAGATAAAATGATAGTAGATACAAATGGTAAATAACTTTTTTGTTATATTAGGGAATCCGTATTTGCATTGTATAATGTCCCATGATGGTAGCAACAACAAAGTGCCAATTCAGGTTGGTTTAGACAAGACCAGGTACCAAGTCTAAAATGGTGGGTGATAGTATACCAACAAAACCATGCAGCAAGGAAAACAAAGAAGAATTGCATGGTGGTTGAGAGCTAGGACTCTTGGGTCAGCCAAATCTTATTTTTTTGCCATTTAACAGCTAAACAATCTCAGTCAAGCTATTTAAGTTTTAAGCCTCAGTTTCTCTGTCTTTGAACTGGCCACAATAATCGTTTTTATTTCATAGATTTTACGCAAGGATATACATTTTTTAAATCTATGTCATTTTTTACAAATGTCTGTGTAAGTCACTTAATTCAAAGTCTGACACACATTGAACTTCACTCAATATTAGATAATACCATCATTATTATTTATTAAGTACCACATAATACTTGACACTTGCTCACAATATCTAACCTAATTCTTTCCATTGCCTACATCTCTAAATCCATGTGTTTTTCTCTAAGCCAGGATAGTTTACTTTGTTACATGGTGTCTAGGTTCCTCCAGAGTGAGTATTCCAGGAGAAATACTCACTGGGAGTAAACTACAAGGCTTCTTATGATCCAGCTTGGAAAGTTCCAGAACATCACCTCTTTTGCATTCCATTGGCCAAACAAGTCACTAAGGCAAGCTCAGGCTCAAGAGGATGGAAACTATAATCCAACTTTCAATGGGTGTTGTGGCTAATGATTTGTAACTATCTTTAGCCTATTAGAAGGAATAAACACATAATGAAAAGCTGTATTAGCCAGCTCAGGCTGCCATAAAAAACAGTACCATAGCCTGCATGGCTTAAACAGGAGAAATTTATTTTTTTATAGTTCTGGTGCCTGGAGATCTGAATTCAGGGAACCAGCATGGTCAGGTTCTAGTGAGAACTCTCTTCCTGGTTCGCATGCAGATGTCTACTTCCCCTTTGTGGCCTTTCCTTGGTATGTGTGCATGGCCAGAGAATCAGAGGGAATTCCCTGGTGGTCCAGTGGTTAGGACTCCAAGCTTCCATTGCAGGGAGCATGGGTTCAATCCCTGGTTGGGAAACTAAGATCCCGCAAGCCATGTGGTACAACCCAAAAAAAAAAAGAAAGAGAGAGAGAAGGAGAGAGCTGTCTTCCTCTTCTTAGAAGAACACCAATTTTATCAGATTAGGACCCAAGCCTTATGACCTCATTTAACCTTAATTACCTCCTGAACTCAAAATCCAGTCACAGTGGGAGTTAGGGCTTTAACATGTGAATTTTGAAAGGGCATGATTCAGTCCGTAGCAAAGACAGAGAGAATGAATAAGATCCATATAGCACCTATTGAACGCCTAGACCAGTCATGCCTGAAACTAAGTCTAGTTAGTTACGCCTCAATAATGAGAATAAATAAATTACATTTGCTTCATATAAGACAGTTTTCATCAGAACTTCTTCTGTTTGTTACAGAAAATGCCCTGGCTGATGTAACTGCCAATTATTTATCACCACATTATAAGGTCACTAAAGGCAAGAATGGGATTTATAAGAAGGACTTTGAGTCCTGAAAGAGAAGTACAAACAGGAAATGATGGCATCAATGAGTCTGCAGGACCTGAGCACTTAAGGTATAACATGATAATTCCCACCGAGTCTTGCTAGCTTGGGGTTATCTGTAGAAAACTAGATATAAACTGTTTAATTTACCATAGAGAATCTTAAAGTCCTCATTCAGTACCTCAGAAACAGCAGCAAAAACAAGCTGCAATCGAATCAAAACACCTTCCGGAATGTAAAGCAGATGTCACATCCTTGAGTTTGGTTAGAAAAGCATATATTCACATGAGTGATCATTTCAATTCCCTCTCTTTGTGGAAGAGAAAACCAAAGACCTGAGAGAGCAATGCTTACATCGGGGAGTACAAAAACACCAGCTTTCACTATAAAGACCTTGGGACTTCCCTGGTGGTCCAGTGGTTAAGACTCCACGTTTCCACTGCAGGGGGCGCAGGTTCGATCCTGATTGGGGAACTAAGATCCCACAGGCTGCACGGCGTGGCCAAAAAACAAAACAAAACACAATAAAGACCTTGATTCATATTTAACACGAGCATGATGTTTCCTGCCTTTCAGAAAGCAACAACTCCATATTTATCATAGCTCCATCCTCCCTCTGACTGTTGACAGACAGTGAGAGTGAATCAATGGCTCCAAAGGCAAAAACAGGTGTTGTCAAGGGCAGAGAAGGGAATCTGGGAGTGTCTCCAAACAGCAAAGGTGACCTCAGGTTTAGTAAAGGATGATGCCAAGAATAGATGCCCATTAATCCCTGTCACACGGGTCACAGACACCTCTGTCAACCAAAACACGTGGCTGCCTACCTACCTAACAGTGTGCGTTGAGCCAGGAAGTTACTGCCGTTACTGCCGGACAGCAGTACATCTCCCTGCAGCCCCTCCTGCCCTTTCTGAATGTATTAGGTCAGCATCCCACTTTGATTGCAGAGAGGAAAATGACACTTGCTCTATAGCAACCTGGGAAAGAGATGAAAGTAGATGTCCACAGATGAGGAAAGAGATCATTTTGTATGATGTGTTAAAGAAGAGACTAAATTTGGCAGGTGAATGCTCTGGAAGCTTCAATTAATTTACCAAAAACTAAAATAATTTTAGTGCCCATATGTCAGAAGTTTTCTCTTTGAAGGATACTAATGTGCCTATATGTCAGAAGTTTTCTCTTTGAAGGATATTTTTAGCTACTTCACTCCCGGTACTTGGAGATCACTTCTTTTCATAAAATCACTGATTATGTTGCATAGGATCTATTGATTAACTTAGTCCCCTCCTCCTGCAACCTCACTTCCCATTTCAATAGGCAATAATTTGTCTTTATAGAAGGGATTGTTTCCTTTAAAGTCATATGTGTCTCAGGATAGACACTAAACTATCTGTGCATTTCATTATAGAAGGTAAGGGAGTCAAGTAAAGCCCAAAGGGAGAATCCTTTATGACAGTGCATCATGATTGCTGGCTTGATTGGTGGTACTGCCCCTCCCTGTTCCAACACACACAAACACACGCATGAAATGTATGCAAGTGCTTTGGCAGCAAGGGTCTGTCAAATCCCACTTTGGTTTTTGCAGTGAAAACGAGAGTGTAGGCATGAACTGCTACATGCATGAAGGAACAGATGAATGGAATAAGTAAAACAAAGGGCTTAAAAATTCAATTGTATATTTTGACCTCGCCAGTTGGTACTCCCTGACTAGAACAGCTATAAGGTTCCTTTATGCACTTAAATTATGACTGTTTTCCCAAGTGTCCTCAGCTCCTTCACCCTCAGATAGCTCATCTTAAAAATTAAAAATAAAAAAAAATTGTTTCTTTCTCACCTTAGAGGAGTATTAATATATTTTAAAAAATAGAAATAATATACGTGAAATAAGGGTGAATGAAATTAAGAAGTACATGTATAAATATGCAATGTTATAACTGACCCTATCCTCCTTTCTTTTATTTTTATTTTTTTAAATATTTACTTATTTATTTATTTGGCTGCGCTGGGTCTTAGTTGCAGCCCGCTGGATCTTCAATCTTTGTTGCGGACTCTTAGTCACGGCATGGGGGATCCAGTTCCCAGACCAGGGATCGAACCCAGGCCTCCAGCATTGGGAATGCAGAGTCCTAGCCACTGGACCACCATGGAAGTCCCCCCCCCCCACAACTTTATTTTTGCCCTGTATTATTTCTTTCTGTTAAAACCCTGATTCAAAAGTTGCCAAAATTTCTACAGTTTAAAAGGCTTTGGCTGTGAACAAAAAGAAAAGATGGGATTGAAATGGCTGGAGGGGGTGGAAGAAAGTCTGCATATTTGAATAAGAACTTGAATTTACTGGAATGTTTGGGGAATTGGGACTCTGGAGAGTTGGATTTTCTGTGGGTGAACATTTTTATTTCAGCTCTTATCAAAATGATTGCAAATATTTAAGTCCCCAGACTTCCTTCATCAATCTAACATGATTGCATCTTTGCTTAATGACTCTTGAGTTCTTCCAGATCTTGGGCTCATCAGTGTTCACTATGTGGAATTTGATGTTAATATAAATGTTTTAGGAGGTTGAGTCTGTTCTCTTCTGAGTTTAGGATGCAAATACCCATGAACCTATATGGTTTTGGTAGAATCCCAACATACTTACAAAATAGCTCAGGTATCAGAAAATATAGGAGAAATGTGATGATATAATGTGTGCTATTGTTATTGTTTAATATAGATCAGGCATTGTAATATGCATTCAACTTTCATTAGCACATTTATTGCTGAAAACCACCATAGGAGGTTGATGCTGGGAGTCCCTTATACAGATGATGAACTGCTGGGTTGGAGCAGACCCACTTAAACACGGATAGGCCTACAAATCACCTGGAGGTCTTATTAAAATGCCAGTTCTGATTTACATGCCTGTGGTAAAACCTGAGATTCAGCATTTCCAACAGGCTTCTAGGTAATGCCAACGATAAACACTTTTGAGTAGCAAGGACTTTGAGAAATTCGGGCCCCCTAGTTAGTTAACAGTCTAGGTTGGCATTGGAGGCTCCAGATCACATTACCTTTGACTACCATTATGCTCAGCAAACACCACGCAGAAGGCTGTCAGGATTCCTTTCTTGTTTATGGTAGATACTAACATAGCACCTGGCATTCTTTTCTGTCCAGCCTGGGCATGCATGCACATTTCTTCTCAATACAAAGCTTCAGAAACTTCACTGGCAATCAGTCCATTGGGTTTGGCGTGTGACATGAAGCTTATGCTGTCATGGTGCTATGGTTTCTATTTTGACCAAAAGACACATGTCAGTCTTCCTTGAAAAACACTAAATTCTATTGTTCTAAAATGATTATTTTAAAATGAATTCCATGAGAAGCAAAAATTATATTGGTAGTACATAAAAAAGGAAAAAATATATAATCTCACTACATAGAGGCAAAGACTTTTTTTTTTTTTAACATCTTTATTGAAGTATAATTGCCTTACAATAGTGTGTTAGCTTCTGCTTTATAACAAAGTGAATCAGTTATACATATACAATATGTTCCCATTTCTCTTCCCTCTTGCATCTCCCTCCCTCCTACCCTCCCCATCCCACCCCTCTAGGTGGTCACAAAGCACCGAGCTGATCTCTCTGTGCTATGCGGCTGCTTCCCACTAGTTAATCTATTTTACATTTGGTAGTGTATATATGTCCATGACACTCTCTTACCCTGTCACATCTCACCCCACCCCCTCCCCATATCCTCAAGTCCATTCTCTAGTAGGTCTGTGTCTTTATTCCCATCTTGCCACTAGGTTCTTCATGGCCTTTTTTTTTTTTTTTTTTCCTTAGATTCCGTATATATGTGTTAGCATACTGTATTTGTTTTTCTCTTTCTGACTTACTTCACTCTGTATGACAGACTCTAACTCCATCCACCTCATTACAAATACCTCCATTTCATTTCTTTTTATGGCTGAGTAATATTCCATTGTATATATGTGCCACATCTTCTTTATCCATTCATCTGTCGATGGACATTTAGGTTGCTTCCATGTCCTGGCTATTGTAAATAGAGCTGCAGTGAACATTTTGGTACATGACTCTTTTTGACCTATGGTTTTCTCAGGGTATATGCCCAGTATTGGGATTGCTGGGTCGTATGGTAGTTCTATTTGTAGTTTTTTCAGGAACCTCCATACTGTTCTCCATAGTGGCTGTATCAATTTACATTCCCACCAACAGTGCAAGAGTGTTCCCTTTCCTCCACACCCTCTCCAGCATTTATTGTTTCTAGATTTTTTGATGATGGCCATTCTGACCGGTGTGAGATGATATCTCATTGTAGTTTTGATTTGCATTTCTCTAATGATTAATGATGTTGAGCATTCTTTCATGTGTCTGTAGGCCATCTGTATATCTTCTTTGGAGAAATGTCTATTTAGGTCTTCTGCCCATTTTTGGATTGGGTTGTTGGTTTTTTTGTTATTGAGCTGCATGAGCTGCTTGTAAATCTTGGAGATTAATCCTTTGTCAGTTGCTTCATTTGCAAATACTTTCTCCCATTCTGATGGTTGTCTTTTGGTCTTGTTTATGGTTTCCTTTGCTGTGCAAAAGCTTTTAAGTTTCATTAGGTCCCATTTGTTTATTTGTGTTCTTATTTCCATTTCTCTGGGAGCTGGGTCAAAAAGAATCTTGCTGTGATGTATGTCATAGAGTGTTCTGCCTATGTTTTCTTCTAAGAGTTTGATAGTGTCTGCCCTTACACTTAGGTCTTTAATCCATTTTGAGTTTATTTTTGTGCATGGTGTCAGGGAGTGTTCTAATTTCATACTTTTACATGTACCTGTCCAATTTTCCCAGCACCACTTATTGAAGAGGCTGTCTTTTCTCCGCTGTATATTCTTGCCTCCTTTATCAAAGATAAGGTGACCATATGCGTGTGGGTTTATCTCTGGGCTTTCTATCCTGTTCCATTGATCTATATTTCTGTTTTTGTGCCAGTACCAAACTGTCTTGATTACTGAAGCTTTGTAATATAGTCTGAAGTCAGGAAGCCTGATTCCCCCAGCTCCATTTTTCGTTCTCAAGATTGCTTTGGCTATTCGGGGTCTTTTGTGTTTCCATACAAATTGTGAAATTTTTTGTTCTAGTTCTGTGAAAAATGCCAGTGGTAGTTTGATAGGGATTGCATTGAATCTGTAGATTGCTTTGGGTAGTAGAGTCATTTTCACAATGTTGATTCTTCCAATCCAGGAACATGGTATGTCTCTCCATCTATTTGTATCATCTTTCATTTCTTTCATCAGTGTCCTATAATTTTCTGCATACAGGTCTTTTGTCTCCTTAGGTAGGTTTATTCCTAGATATTTTATTCTTTTTGTTGCAATGGTAAACGGGAGTGTTTTCTTAATTTCACTTTCAGATTTTTCATCATTAGTATATAGGAATGCAAGAGATTTCTGTGCATTTATTTTGTATCCTGCTACTTTACCAAATTCATTGATTAGCTCTAGGAGTTTTTTGGTAGCATCTTTAGGATTCTCTATGTATAGTATCATGTCATCTGCAAATAGTGACAGCTTTACTTCTTTTCCGATTTGGATTCCTTTTATTTCTTTGTCTTCTCTGATTGCTGTGGCTAACACTTCCAAAACTATGTTGAATAATAGTGGTGAGAGTGGGCAACCTTGTCTTGTTCCTGATCTTAGTGGAAATGGTTTCAGTTTTTCACCATTGAGGACAATGTTGGCTGTGGGTTTGTCATATATGGCCTTTATTATGTTGAGGAAAGTTCCCTCTATGCCTACTTTCTGCAGGGCTTTTATCATAAATGGGTGTTGAATTTTGTCGAAAGCTTTCTCTGCATCTATTGAGACGATCATATGGTTTTTCTCCTTCAATTTGTTAATATGGTGTATCACATTGATTGATTTGCGTATATTGAAGAATCCTTGCATTCCTGGGATAAACCCCACTTGATCGTGGTGTATGACCCTTTCAATGTGCTGTTGGATTCTGTTTGCTAGTATTTTGTTGAGGATTTTTGCATCTATGTTCATCAGTGATATTGGCCTGTAGTTTTCTTTCTTTGTGACATCTTTGTCTGGTTTTGGTATCAGGGTGATGGTGGCCTCGTAGAATGAGTTTGGGAGTGTTCCTCCCTCTGCAATATTTTGGAAGAGTTTGAGAAGGATAGGTGTTAGCTCGTCTCTAAATGTTTGATAGAATTCACCTGTGACGCCATCTGGTCCTGGGCTTTTGTTTGTTGGAAGGTTTTTAATCACAGTTTCAATTTCAGTGCTTGTGATTGGTCTGTTCATATTTTCTATTTCTTCCTGGTTCAGTCTCGGCAGTTTGTGCATTTCTAAGAATCTGTCCATTTCTTCCAGGTTGTCCATTTTATTGGCATAGAGTTGCTTGTAGTAATCTCTCATGATCTTTTGTATTTCTGCAGTGTCAGTGGTTACTTCTCCTTTTTCATTTCTAATTCTATTGATCTGAGTCTTCTCCCTTTTTCTCTTGATGAGTCTGGCTAATGGTTTATCAATTTTGTTTATCTTCTCAAAGAACCAGCTTTTAGTTTCATTGATTTTTGCTATTGTTTCCTTCATTTCTTTTTCATTTATTTCTGACCGGATCTTTATAATTTCTTTCCTTGTGCTGGCTTTGGGGTTTTTTTGTTCTTCTTTCTCTAATTGCTTCAGGTGCAAGGTTAGGTTGTTTATTCGAGATGTTTCCTGTTTCTTGAGGTAGGCTTGTATTGCTATAAACTTCCCTCTTAGCACTGCTTTTGCTGCGTCCCATAGGTTTTGGGTCGTCGTATCTCCATTGTCATTTGTTTCTAGGTATTTTTTGATTTCCCCTTTGATTTCTTCAGTGATCACTTCGTTATTAAGTAGTGTATTGTGTAGCCTCCATGTGTTTGTATTTTTTACAGATCTTTTCCTGTAATTGTTATCTAGTCTCATAGCGTTGTGGTCGGAAAAGATACTTGATACGATTTCAATTTTCTTAAATTTACCAAGGCTTGATTTGTGACCCAAGGTATGATCTATCCTGGAGAATGTTCCATGAGCACTTGAGAAAAATGTGTATTCTGTTGTTTTTGGGTGGAATGTCCTATAAATATCAATTAAGTCCATCTTGTTTAATGTATCATTTAAAGCTTGTGTTTCCTTATTTATTTTCATTTTGGATGATCTGTCCATTGGTGAAAGTGGGGTGTTAAAGTCCCCTACTATGATTGTGTTGCTGTCGATTTCCCCTTTTATGGCTGTTAGTATTTGCCTTATGTATTGAGGTGCTCCTATGTTGGGTGCATAAATATTTACAATTGTTATAGCTTCCTCTTGGATCGATCCCTTGATCATTATATAGTGTCCTTCTTTGTCTCTTGTAATAGTCTTTATTTTAAAGTCTATTTTGTCTGATATGAGAATTGCTACTCCAGCTTTCTTTTGATTTCCATTTGCATGGAATATCTTTTTCCATCCCCTCACTTTCAGTCTGTATGTGTCTCTAGGTCTGAAGTGGGTCTCTTGTAGACAGCATATATATGGGTCTTGTTTTTGTATCCATTCAGCCAGCCTGTGTCTTTTGGTGGGAGCATTTAATCCATTTACATTCAAGGTAATTATCGATATGTATGTTCCTATTCCCATTTTCTTAAATGTTTTGGGTTTGTTATTGTAGGTGTTTTCCTTCTCTTGTGTTTCTTGCCTAGAGAAGTTCCTTTAGCATTTGTTGTAAAGCTGGTTTGGTGGTGCTGAACTCTCTCAGCTTTTGCTTGTCTGTAAAGGTTTTAATTTCTCCATCGAATCTGAATGAGATCCTTGCTGGGTAGAGTAATCTTGGTTGCAGGTTTTTCTCCTTCATCACTTTAAGTATATCCTGCCACTCCCTTCTGGCTTGCAGAGTTTCTGCTGAAAGATCAGATGTTAACCTTATGGGGATTCCCTTGTGTGTTATTTGTTTTTTTTCCCTTGCTGCCTTTAATATGTTTTCCTTATATTTAATTTTTGACAGTTTGATTAATATGTGTCTTGGCGTGTTTCTCCTTGGGTTTATCCTGTATGGGACTCTCTGTGCTTCCAGGACTTGATTAACTATTTCCTTTCCCATATTAGGGAAGTTTTCAACTATAATCTCTTCAAATATTTTCTCAGTCCCTTTCTTTTTCTCTTCTTCTTCTGGGACCCCTATAATTCGAATGTTGGTGTGTTTAATGTTGTCCCAGAGGTCTCTGAGACTGTCCTCAGTTCTTTTCATTCTTTTTTCTTTATCCTGCTCTGCAGTAGTTATTTCCACCATTTTATCTTCCAGGTCACTTATCCTTTCTTCTGCCTCAGTTATTCTGCTATTGATCCCATCTAGAGTATTTTTAATTTCATTTATTGTGTTTTTCATCATTGCTTGGTTCCTCTTTAGTTCTTCTACGTCCTTGTTAAATGTTTCTTGCATTTTGTCTATTCTATTTCCAAGATTTTGGATCATCCTTACTATCATTATTCTGAATTCTTTTTCAGGTAGACTACCTACTTCCTCTTCATTTGTTAAATCTGGAGTGTTTTGACCCTGCTCCTTCATCTGCTGTGTGTTTTTCTGTCGTCTCATTTTGCTTATCTTACTGTGTTTGGGGTCTCCTTTTCACAGGCTGCAGGTTTGTAGTTCCCGTTGTTTTTGGTATCTGTCCCCAGTGGCTAAGGTTGGTTCAGTGGGTTGTGTAGGCTTCCTGGTGTAGGGAACTAGTGCCTGAGCTCTGGTGGATGAGGCTGGATCTTGTCTTTCTGGTGGGCACATCCACGTCTGGTGGTGTATTTTGGGGTGTCTGTGGCCTTATTATGATTTTAGGCAGCCTCTCTGCTAATGGATGGGGCTGTGTTCCTGTCTTGCTAGTTGTTTGGCATAGGGTGTTCAGCACTGTAGCTTGCTGGTCATTGAGTGATGCTGGGTCTTGATGTTGAGATGGAGATCTCTGAGAGATTTTTGCCGTTTGGTATTACGTGGAGCTGGGAGGTCTCTTGTGGACCAGTGTCCTGAAGTTGGCTCTCCCACCTCAGAGGCACGGCCCTGATGCCTGGCTGGAGCACCAAGAGCCTTTCGTCCACACGGCTCAGAGTAAAAGGGAGAAAAATAGAAAGAAAGAAAGAGGCTATAATATAGTGAAGTAAAATAAAGCTATTGTAAAGCAAAGCTATACAGACAAAATCTCACCCAGAAGCATATACATATACACTCACAAAAAAAAAGGAACAGGGGAAAAATTAATATATCCTGCTCCCAAAGTCCACCTCCTGAATTTGGGATGATTTGTTGTCTATTCAGGTATTCAACAGATGCAGGCACATCAAGTTGTTTGTGGAGTTTTAATCCGCTGCTTCTGAGGCTGCTGAGAGAGATTTCCCCTTCTCTTCCCTGTTCGCACAGCTCCTGGGGTTCAGCTTTGGATTTTGGACCCGCCTCTGCGTGTAGGTCGCCTGAGGGCGTCTATTCCCCGCCCAGACGGAACGGGGTTAAAGGAGCCGCTGCTTCGGGGGCGCTGGCTCACTCAGGCCGCGGGGAGGGAGGGGTACGGAGGAGGCGGGACGAGCCTGCGGCAGCAGAGGCCGGCGTGACGTTGCACCAGCCTGAGGCGCGCAGTGCGTTCTCCCGGGGAATTTGTCCGGGGATCACGGGACCCTGGCAGTGGCGGGCTGCACCGGCTCCCGGGAGGGGCGGTGTGGAGAGTGACCTGTGCTCACACACAGGCTTTTTGGAGGCGGCAGCAGCAGCCCCGGCGTCTCACGCCCGTCTCTGGGGTCCGCGCTGATCGCCGCGGCTCGCGCCCTTCTCTGGAGTTCGTTTAGGCGGCGCTCTGAATCCCCTCTCCTCGCGCACCAGGAAACAAAGAGGGAAGAAAAAGTCTCTTGCCTCTTCGGCAGCTGCAGACTTTTTCTCAGACTCCCTCCCGGCCAGCTGTGGTGCGCTAACCCCTTCTGGCTGTGTTCACGCCGCCAACCCCAGTCCTCTCCCTGCGATCCGACCGAAGCCCGAGCCTCAGCTCCCAGCCCCCGCCCGCCCCTTTTTTTTTGCATAAATTTGATTAGGTAATACAGAAACTCTTGTGTTACGATAAATTACATTATTTGTCTTTTTTAAATGAGTGCATACTACTTAATAAAGCAGATATAGGTTACTTAAACATTTTCTAAGTGAGCTTTCCCCTCCCAATTTTACTATTAATTACTATTTTACTCTTAATAATACTGGAAACAGCATATTTGTGCTAGGCCTTTTTGTGTGTGTACATCAATATTATTCCAAGTTATTGATTTGAAAATTCTAAAGTCATTCACTCTTTTCTTATAGTTTGTGCTTCAAAAGGGTAGTATTGGCTCCCTTGGGGATATGCATTTGATATAAATATAAAATCTTATCTATTTCCATTGATCAGACTGCATACACAGTCTACACTTCCTGCTTTCTGATTCACATTTGGTTGTTTTTATACCTAAATACATGTCCTATCTCAGAAATTGTTCTTAAACACAAAAACTCCTGTTTGAAGAGAACTCCAGGTAACAGAAGTAAAATAATTGAAATAATTATCCTTTTCAAACCTTTAGTTAAAAAAAAATTTACCTCAAAATGAATTCTCTGCTTGAGTCATACTTCACCATCTTTCCCTGCTGCCCACAGCTTGATTAAAACACAAGAATGTAATTATCTGCTAATTTGGAGTCTCAGCTGATTAAAATAGAAAGAACTTGCACAGGTCAGAGGTTATCATGGCGCATAATTAATTGTCCAGCATCATCTTAATCAACATCTCTTCAGTTTGAGCATTCTGCATTTCTTGGACAGGAAAGAGGAGGAGACATGTGCGATTTAATCAACTCTGCCTGAGTTGTCAGAAATGGGTTTGGGGAGGCTGCATCCGCCGGTTATTAGAGAAGGAGCTGAGGTGTTGCAGCCTTCCGTTATGGGTCGTGCATTACCAGGTTTGTAAGATACAAAGTGTGTTCATCAACACAGGGCTTCTAGTGTGTGGCTCACTGCAGCTTGATTAATAAATTGAAGTATTAGATCTGAGAAGGAAAGGTATGCACTTATGAATGTCAGCTAACATGACATGAACCACTAGCCACAAAAAGCCATTGATTTTTACCGGTGCTAGATTGGTTGTGCTATAACCAATGTGTGCTAAAATATAGACTCTGTCCTTTTATAAAAATATCACAATAATGTGACTTGTCACATTTTCACAGAGATGCAGTAGGCCAAGTCAAATAACAGGTATGTTTCAAGCAAGGTCTGGGCTTATACACTCAGAGAATAATATTGACTCCTATGTCACGCTCTAAAATAGAGCACGGGATATCCACTGGTTTTCAGCCCTGGGATAGGAAATCAATACGGATTTTTATCTTATTTAATCAGCATAACAATGCGGTAAGATAGAGATGATTGTTTCCAAGTTACAGATGAGAGAACTGAGATTCAGAGCAATTCACTGTCTTTCCTAGTGACTTTGAGCTAGAAAGTGGCCAAGAGACAAGATGCTCCTGGTTCAAAGCCAGCAGGTGAAAGCCCTAAGCGCAAGCCAAGCTTTTCAAGTACAAGGAAGGAATTTGGATTATGTTTTAAATGTGTAGTGTTTATGTCCACTGAAGTTCACCCTGTCAGCAAAGTGAAGGATGGACTGTCGGGGCCGAAGGGGAGAATTAGTTTGTATATTGTTCATTGCTGTAACCATAATGGTTAGTATAGTGCTGAGCTGAAAAAAATGCTCAGTAAATACTTGCTGAACAAAAGGAATTGATAAATTAATCTCAGGAAGTTCATTTACTGTCATTGCAGGTCATTCACACTCATGAAATTTATGTTTTTGCTTCTTATCTCAGTATTTTTGGCAAAAAAAGACATCAGAATATATTCAGAATCATACAATACTTTGTGAAAGTTTCCCTCACCTTTCTCATTCAGAATTCCAGTCGTCCTTAAAACTTAACAGCACCACTTTTTCCCGCTATAAAAATTTCTCTCATTCATTTGTTAAAGTATCTTATAATAAAACACTGCAAAATAACTGCCACCATACACACAATTTGGCTATAACTAACAGGACCTGCAGTATTATTTTTCTTCTATTTTTGTTTAATAAAATGCTCTGAATACAGATTAACTTTATTCCCCCAGTGTTTGTTACTGTTTTACCTGCCTGCAAACACAAACTGAAGGTTCTTTGATAAATGGTGATAAAACTCACTGGGTTTCAATTTATTGTTGGCAACTTCCTCTGTTTTCTCACCCAGAACACAATTTTATAGTCTTCTTCAGCAGTACAGCTCCACAGATCTCAGCTAATCCCTATATCTATGAGTTTCTCCCCAAGTTGACTCTCTCTGGGCCTCCATCCTGCTGATCTGGTTGCCCTGACATAACAGGGACTTTTTCAGGTGATACGTGCTCTTGGCACTGGGCACCAGTAAGGACCAGGAGTGGGAGCGGGTTCTGTTAGTCTGGGAGAACAGATCTGAGTCCAGAATCTGGTCCTTGCAAAGAATTCTCCAAGGGAAATGGTACCCAACCATGTACTAAGCTCCAGGAGGACTTAGTTGACTTGTTAATGTTCACGTCTTTTATTTCCTCATTGGTCATTTGCCTGTTTGTTCTACCCACCATTGAAAAGCAGGGTATTGAAATATCCAGCCATTATTGTTGGACTGTGTGTTTATCCCTTCAATTCTTTCAGTTTTGTTTCATGTATTTGGGGGCTCAATTGTTAGTTGCATAGAATGAGGTTTTGTGGAGTATGACCATTTTCTTAGGGAGCTGGCAGTTTCTCCAGTAAAAAACCCTCCTTGAGACTAGAAATTCTGTAAATCCTTAAACATGGTACAAGGTTACAAAATTTTAATCCATTGCAACTACTTCTTCTTTCACGAAATGTTTAGTAATTAAAAATCTGAGGCTTCTGTCAAATTAACTGATGGTTTTTGAATTAGGTCTCCTGTAAATCCACATTTCTGTTTTCTTTTAGTGTATAATTATTGACTTAGTCTGTGGAATGGGAATCTGAAAAACAGACACTGTGTTCTGGATTTCCATGAGCGTCTGGGCAGTTTATATAAATTGCTTAAGCCTCAGGTTCTGACTTCAAAAAAGAAATGAAGATTATTATTTCTTCTCAAATTTCTATGTACCACCAGGGCCCTAAGGGCCCTATCATTTAGCAAACAAAAGAATGCTGTTCTCTGAGTGTAACTAAAAAAATGTATCCCTACCAGTGAGTCTGTTCTGCTTGAATAAGTGTACTACTAAACCATGTTGATCTAATTCCATTCCAAAAAATATAATAATTACATATTTGAGTCACCTGTTCAGAATAAATTTGGTAAGTTAAATAGCATAAAATTAAGTTTTTAGATCTGAAGTACAATGTTTTGTTTTTAATTCTTACTCTGTGGCTGTGTGACCTTTGGCCTGTCTTTGTCATCCCTGGCCTCAGATTACTTAGCTGAATGAGCAGTGTTCTGAGAACGCCTACTTCATAAAGCTGGTGTAAAAATTAAGTGAGAAAAATAGGTAAAGAGCTGGTAATAGTGGCAGGCAAAAAGAAAGCACTATGTCAATTAGTTATTATTATTATCATTATTGCTTTTTTTTTTTTTTTTTAAGAGATTGGAGTTTATTTATTTATTTTTGGCTGTGTTGGGTCTTTGTTTCTGTGCGAGGGCTTTCTCTAGTTGCGGCGAGCAGGGGCCGCTCTTCATCGTGGTGCACGGGCCTCTCACTATCGCGGCCTCTCATGTTGCGGAGCACAGGCTCCAGACGCGCAGGCTCAGTAGTTGTGGCTCACGGACCTAGTTGCTCCGCGGCATGTGGGATCTTCCCAGACCAGAGCTTGAACCCATGTCCCCTGCATTAGCAGGCAGATTCTCAACCACTGCGCCACCAGGGAAGCCCTACTGTTTTTAAAACTATCTTAAGTAATACAAATTGTATTTTTCTATTATTTATTTATTTATTTGGCTGCGTTGGGTCTTTGTTGCTGCACGCAGGCTTTCTCTAGTGTGGCAAGCGGGGGCCACTCTTCGTTGCGGTGCGCAGGCTTCTCATGGCGGTGGTCTCTCGTTGCCGAGCACAGGCTCTAGGCGCGCGGGCTTCAGTAGTTGTGGCATGTGGGCTCAGTAGTTGTGGCTCGCGGGCTCTAGAGCGCAGGCTCAGTAGTTGCAGCGCACGGGCTCAGTTGCTCCGCGGCATGTGGGACCTTCCTGGACCAGGGCTTGAACCCGTGTCCCCTGCTTGGCAGGTGGACTCCCAACCACTGCACCACCAGGGAAGCCCCTATATTTTTCTGTTTTTATGACCTCTGGAATCTAAGGACCCAGATTATGTACTTTTAGACCAATTTGACAGTAAAATTGCTACTCGTTCTCTCAGATTCTATGACTTGAGTTCTGAAGCCCTACACGAGTCACAGAATCTGAGAGAGCTACTAGAAATATTACAGTTGAACAGGCTCCAGAAGAGGCTGACCCAGAAGGTTAGGCCCAGGGTATTTTTCCAAGATAGGAATATCTAAGAAGTTATCCAGGCCCTAGTCCTGGAAAAACAGTTGACAATCAAACCCCAAAGTGGAGGAGCTGTATTAAATAAACAGGGGATAGAGTCAAGATTTAGAAGCTGGAAGAAACCAAAAACATCACAAAATGCTATGTTTCTTCACGCCATCTCTGGTACCATAGCTCTTTACACACCTAAGATTAATAAAGTAATGATTTAGAATTATGTATTATATGCATGTCTTTTGGAATAAATGATAAGTTAAATAAAGACACAAGCTGTAGTTATTCTGTCCATCTCTTTAGGGCCTAGCAGTGTCTGGCATATAATTGAATAAGTGAAGTAAGGAAGGCCCTCAGTGATTACGGAGAAACGGTATAGGGTATCTAAGTTTTCTCCAAATGAGCTAGTATTTACATGGTCCTTGTACTTGTTCTGTTGCCTAAAACAGTAAGATTAACATGTGCATCTATGAGCCATGGGCAGAAGAGGACTGAGAATAGAATAGAGAGATTGCAGAGAAGCAGAAACATTTTATTATATTTAACACTAGATTAAGACTAGTTTGTCCTTTAAGAACATCATTAGATTTCAAATTTACCTGCTATGGGAAATCCCAGTCTGAATTCAGAAGCTTAATCCACTCAGGTTTGTTGTGAGAATTAAATTTGACAACGTATACAAAGCATTTAGTTGAACACTGAGAAACTAGCCACTTCAGAGGACTGGGAAGAAGCTACATGATTCTTTCATTTTTGTTTTTGTGCTTGTTTCCCATCTTTTTATTTCCAGAGCTTAACCCAGCGAGTTCAAAATACTCATTTGGTAAATAAATGAATCAGACAAAAATGAATGGACAGATGGTTGGATGTCTAAGTAAGGGAAGGGAAAAGTGTCTGAATTAACTGAGGTTATTCTAAGATTATTATTTGTTTTCATGTTGTAGTAGAGAGAAAATGTTTGATTAGGATGAGATTTAGTAGACCTCTTAACTTTGCAGGTACCCTGAGAATGAGCATGTGGCTTTCTGTCTCTAATTTTCTCTGGCTTCCTAATGCAGGCCTGCTACTAACTTGGCCAGAGCCCAGGTTACACCTGTCCCCATTTTGCACCCGGCTGGTAACTGCCATCTCATGACTTCCCTGCTATTAAAAATCTCTTTCTGAAGCTCACAAATCTAGTGTAATCCAGATCAACAGGCTCAGACATGTGGTATGGTTCCAGTGATTTCAACGCTAAGCCAAGAATATCACAACAACCCCTGTGCAGGTAGGAATCACAATTTCCTTGGAAGCCAGTGTGACCTGGATGTCATCAGCCCTTCTCTGCTTGCTGTTCTTCTGTCTGTAATTGAATGCTGACCTTCTTCCATGAAGCCTTTTGAGGATCTCTCAAAAATTATGTTTTGGCCTCTCTCTGCTCTTTGCAAGTTTTTTCCCTGACATTTGTCATACATTCAACAAATATTTACTAGCATATGTTGTTTGCTGCGCCTTGTGTTAACATCTTAGTTCAAAGAATTAAAATTTTGATTCTCCATGTCCTCTTGGATAGGATGAAAACAAGAGCTAAAAATAGATGTTACAAATGTAGCATGATCATTAATACAGGAGAAGCATAATAAATATTAATTCATTATTATGTCAATGTTTATTTCGTATATTAAAAATAACTTCTATTTGCATATTATAATTTTCACCTTTGTAGAACATTATAATTAATTTTGGATGTGGGCTCCTCACAATATAAAAGAACTATTATTATCTCCCTATTTTTTCACATGAGAATGTAGTTTCAGAGAAGTTCTATGAATTACCCAAAGTAGTAACTAGTGAATGACAACTGTGTTCAAAACTATGTCTCTGACTCTAAGTGCAGTGATCTCTTCATGGTTCCTTATTCCTCTATGACTTTCTGTTTTGAGGATTCCCCCCCACCATCACTTGGCACTGTGCCTTTCAAGTACGTAATATATGGACCAATGTTGTGTGGTTCTATGAGGTCTGGTTTGGAATCTGACGGGTCTAACCAGGAAGACTTATTCGTAAATGACCTGAGCTTCTGGTCCCTTATCTGCAAGATGCAGGTAAGAATATACATCTCATTGTGTTCTGAGGATTAAATGCCCAAAGTACACAAACACTTCAGCATACCTCTGGGGCTGATGGAGGGAACTCTGCAAACATCCATTTCCTTTATTTTCCCTGGTATCTTTTCCTTTCAAGTTGAGGGCAATGAGCTCTAAGCAGTCTCAGTGTTTTAAGTTCCGTGATATTAATTTTGTTGTGTGTTGTTTCCCCAGGAAAGAATAGGAATGTGTGTAATTTGAGAGGCTCAAGGTCAGAGAGCTGGTTAATGCTGGAGCTGGAGCTTGGCCTGCCCATTGGGAGCACTCCAGACTCCCAGCCTACTGTGCTTTGTCCGAGACAACACGGGAGGAATCTATTCATTCCAAAATAAGCCCAAACCTTTCCCCAGTTTGCTCCAAGCCTTATCGAAAAGCCTACGGTCCAGAGGTGATTAAATGACTGATGGTGGCAGTGCTTGACTCACGGCGCTTTATATTTCTTCCTATTTCTTTTTCTGCCAATAGTCTGTGCAAGCTGATCCCAAGATTGCCAGGGCGGTGATGATTTTTCTTAGAAGCCATTTCTTGAGAACTTCAAACCTTTCTGTGCTGAATGACTTGGCCGTCTCTGGGAAATGTGATAACATTTTCCCCCATTTGCCCATGTACATTAACTTCTCCCTTCTATGTAAGATACTTTGCAGAGGTAAGGAGATTAAATCTTCCCCAGAGTTTATTATTTGTTAGGCACTGCCCCAGTATGGAGACACTGCAAATTTCAGTGTCGAATATATAAATGCTGCATTCAAAATACAGCAGCCTCAGTCTGGTATCTTTCTATTTCTTTAAGCAAATTTGATCATCTATCTAATCAGTATATACTAAATAGCCCCCTTGAGTGTTACCATCCACATTGACACCTGAGGTGGGAGCTAATTCAACCGCTTGATGTGCTCTTGGGGTGATTAATAACAGGTATGGGACATCAGCTTAGTTTGTTAAGTAGGATGGTTTTCACCCCCCCTCCACACACACACACACACACACACACACTCTCAGCATTTCTATGCTCACCCTCCTCCAATGGCTTTGACATTCAGTAACACTCCCTGTAGCCCTGACAGCGTTCTTTAGGATACTGTCTTATTTGTGTACACCCTGTCCATCCACTTATGCTACTTCCCAGTAGTGCCCAACGCCTGTCAAGTCTTGCCCAGTTCAAAGAATGCAAAAGATTCAATAAGAAAATACAGTCAGCCCTCTGTACCCCTCGGTTCCACATTCTCAGATTCAACCACCAGTGGGTCTGTACTCCTCCATTAAAGGACCTGAGCGTCCGCGGAGGGATGACTGTAAGTGGGAAAGACTTTGGAGTGATGACAGTGTCTCTTTCCTTTGCTTCACCCTCAGTTCCTCCTCTTTTCCCCTCTCCCTTTCCCGCCTCCTCTCTACTTTCTCTGGTAAGTTACTAGTATTGTTAGCAGCAGCTGCAACAGCAGCAGTAGTAATAGAAAGCTTTGCTCTCAAGACTGTCCTCAGGTCAAACCTTACTCTATCACTGTTTGTTTATATAAACTAGTGATTTACCTAAACCAACGTATTTTGATCTGAAAAACAAGAATGATGCATATCTCCACAAGGGCTGTTGCGAAGAATAAGTAGAAACATAAATTCTTATTAGTACCATTGTGGCACATGGCAATATTTCAATAAAAGGAAGCTGTTGTTATTCCTGACATTGTCATTCTTATCTACTACTCAAGTATTCTCAGGAGAAACACTCCTGCAATTCTGAATCAAGTCAACTTGAAGTATGGCAGAAATCCTCTTGCTGAATCAGTATTAGGAAACCTATCGACAACAAATTTGAAGGCTCAGTATTAAAACATTAAAGAATTGAGTTTGATTAAGACAGAACAATGGGGGAGAAAATCTTTATGTGTGCCATTGCTCCTAAAAGCAACAGAAGATATACTACAGAAGAAAAGAAATTCTAGAAAATATTTGGAGACTTCAAAAGAGAATCAAGTTGAAGACTTTTGCACTATTCCACATTTTCTACTTTCCTTATTTTACCTTTTGCCGTTTTAATGCATTTTCATGAAACAACACCATAGTATACATTAACTAAATTTGGTGATGAACTCTAGAAAACCAAGTAATAACACTAGGTTCTTATGTTCAGACTACCTCTTATTTTTCTTGCAAAATTTTACTCATTTAGTCTAAAAACTATAAACTTTTGTTTAAGATCCCCTGTCCACTTCACTCTTACCACCCCACCCCCAGCAAGAAACTTAGGGCTTGGGGGATTGAATCTCTGGTTTTGAATCTCATTCTAAGGTTTATCTTTTTTATGAACTTGGGCATGTCACTGCCATCTTCTGTGCTGTGGGTGTTCTCCAGGTGTCAGTAACCATCCTGCCAACAAATGGACCAACCAAATATAGAGAAGTAGTTGGTATTTCTTAGAACCACTATTATTAGAGTTAAGACATTTATTTTAGCTCTTTTTGTCAATGAGTAATTGAATGGAAGCAAAAATGAGGACATAATAGCTATAATCTCTATGTACCTTTATCTTAGGGAAAACTAAAAGTAAATCAGAATTATTTCAGATACTGATCATAATACTAAAATCCTAACCCCTAAACATTTCAGTAGGAAGAATAGGATTGGCAGCATGAGGGACCTCTTTCCCTCCTCCGAGGGACATGAATCTCTGGGAATGAGCCTTCCCGGCACTGAAGAAGCCTATGCCCACAAAAGCCACATAACCAAATGGTTGATCACCAATGCTTTCCAAAGAAAGATATTCATCAAAAGGGGGAAATGTGAAAGAAAAATCAAAATGGAATTAGTATTGCTAGGAGAACTCTCTGAAATAGAGCAGGGAGGCCATTGAGGAAGTGCAATTTATGTACAATCTCAGCCTGGGTGGAATCTGACCTTTTGACCACTCATTGTCTTAATGAAGGCGTCTAGAACATCTGCAGAAAACTCAAGATACTTATTGCACTTTTCTTCTAAAATGACTTGTGACTGCCTATCTACTTTTCGGGTCCATACACTAAAACAACTCACGACAGCCATCCCTTGAGGATAGATTGTTCCTCGCTTGTGTCAGAGTACAGCCTCTTGGCTTTGCCTTTCTAAGCAAAGACGCTTTCTCTTCCCTGAACACTCTTCTTTTTTACCCAAATCTGTGTCTCTCAAATTGCAATTCTTAAGACCCCAAATAAAACTCTTTGTTTTTTGCAACCTCAATATTCATTTTAGTTCAACAGGGAGCAAGTTTAGAACACACATTAGGAGATAAACAAGAGAGATGATAGTAGCTACCTCTTAGGGTGGTAGCTTTGTAGATAACAGTAAACAGCAGGATCCAGTGCATGTTTTGAAGCTCCTGTCTGTAGGATCTATCGATGTACAGGTCATGACAAGAAAAGAAGATAATTTCCAGGCCATTTCTCTATTATCCTTCTTTTCAGTCATAGTTTTCTTGGATACCAATGGAATGCTGCACTTGGTCTTGAAGGAGAAGGGCACCCATGCTTATCAAGTATTCCTCCGGGATCACTCTTCTTAACACGGCACAATCTTCTAACCTCACTCTCATTCCCTGTCAATGGGAGCTGATGGAATACATAGAGACATAGAGTTATTCTGGTTTGGTTCTCATCTGCTAGGTTTTTCCTTTGGGGACCACCCCTACCACCACGCCGGGTGGAAAAAAAACAATGCAGTATCACTAATCTACATGATCCTACCATACTCCTTTCTATGTAAAACACTCTTATTGAATGAGAGGTGAATCCTGTGGACTAATGAATAAGGTGGGCTCTCAGGTGAGGACACTGAGCCATGGACGGGAAAGTCCCCGTTTGCAGTCATGTGACTTCTGTGACTTAGGTTAGAGTCAGAGACTGAGGAAAGTATATATAGTATATATAGTATATATAGTATATATAGTATATATAGTATATCTTTTTATTTACCTCCAGTGTTACAGGTTATCTCTATGCAGATATCAAAGACACACATGCATACACATTTATATACATGCATTTAATTATTCTTGGTTCTGGCAATTTCTAATCTCTATATTTCCTTTTTTAATGTTATATTATTTTATTTTTTAAAATTTCATGCATATATTTTATTGGGAAGATAAGAAACACTGAATCAAAGTCTGTTACTGAGCTTTCTGTGGACAGATACTTTGTGGGTACTCAACTCTCAGTCCTCGTGAAGCACCAAAAATAAAGGCTAGCCTGGTACAGAACAAACACACTGTAAAAAATTATTTCCTTTAATAAGTTGTTTAGGGTCTGCTAAAATTATTATCTGCATTAATTAAGCATCAACATACTAGCCAAATATGGGGGAGGCAGCACACTTTTAAAATACATTACATTTCTTGATTTTTTAATTAAAAATAATTATTCACTCAGTGCAGAGACAAATACAAAACCTAATTTTAATTAAAACCAATGCAAGTGCATTTGTGTAAAAGTAGACTCATTTTGAAAAGATGACTTTGAATTTTAAACAGAAAAACTAAATGAAACATGCTATTACTCTTCTGGTGATAAAATATATAAGCTTGCAGTCAGGAAACAAAATTTTTAAATACCCCATTTTTTAAAAATCTCCACAGACATTTTGATTTGTAAGCAATCTTACCACAAAGAATATTTGGTATCTGATATTCTCCTAGATTTTATTATACTTTTTTAGCTGATGCAATCTTTCTTTGTATATTATATTATCTGATTTCTATAACAACCTTGTGAAGTAGATCAGAGAGTATCTTTGTCCTCATTTTACATGAAACTGGCTTATCCAAGGTTGACATAGCATGGATGTGGCAGAGCCAGGACATTAATCTTATGATCCTGTGGGTATTTTTCCCCCTCTAATTCCTTTATACTTTGGATGATACCATAGCACGTACCCTGGATTTTTCAGGACATTTATATGGTTTGTGTCACTGTTGCTACTTGAATTTTCTATACATATGCATACTTGAAGTTACATTTTTACATTAGAAACTATGGTGACCATGATAAACTGCTGACAAGTAGCATTAATTTAATTAGTAACCTCCATTTATTTTTTTTCTAAAATCATAGATTGAGCAATTACAAAGTGGCAAGCATCACAGATCAAAGGTAGAACTCCATTTCCAAAAAATAAAAATAGGGGAACTTATAAGCTAGTGTCATCCATCTCAGCTGATCGATTGGCTTTTCTTGTTTCACTTGGAGAAATGCTCTTTCTACATAATTCTGAAGAAAAGACTAACAATTTAACGTATCAGCAACTCGATGAGATAAGCTGTAACCTTTGAGTAATCACCCTGTCACCTGGCTTCTCAATGCTCAAATGCTAGAAATATTAACAAAGATTTAATTTACACATTAAAATTCTTGTTTGAAATACTTTAATATTTTATTCTACCAATTTGAAAAGATTACTATTTACTATAATCTGCTTTATCTTGAAATCCAATACACTGTGTTCTGAGGCTAGTGTAATTTAGTTGCATTTGACATGCTTGGAGAAGGACGCAGAGTAAATCCCTGATGTGTGGCTTAAACATTATGAAAGTAGCCGATATTCCTGGGAGAGAAGAATACCCAGTTATGATTTGTTATTAAAAGAACAGTAATTTACAAATGTACTGCTATTGTCTGGGAAGACATAGAGAAAACACATAGGATGAGACATCAGCTGAATAATAATCTGCTGTGAAAGCGGACAACCTTTTATACTCGGCCTTAGAAGGCCCTGATTCCTACTGCTTCACCGTCCTGTGGATGAGAGGGGCAGGGTGAGCAGTTTCAGAGTGGGGCCTTGTGAGGCTCTGCAGCAGGGCAGCTGTGAATGTCAAGGCCTCGACATCAGTCTCTCTTCCTCTGGGTGACGAGCACTCCTGTGAACATCTCCACCCTGCCTTCCCAGGATACCTTAGGATTCAGTATCCGTGTGTTTCCTCCTCACTTAACTCCTTTTGGCATCTTAGAATAAGTGAACAATACCTGTGCATGCTTTAGGCACTCAAAGGAGACTTGTTGAACCAGTGAGATGTGAATGAGTGAACTAAAAGTTCTGAGATCCTTCTGAGACCTAGACTATTTTCATATCCATTTCATCTCTGTCACTGAACAGTGATACAACCTTCCTGAACTCTGGTTCTCTCAAATACCTATGGCAGGCACTTGTTCTAATTACAAAACAAACCGACCAACCAGCCGACAGACAAAACCCACCGCAAATGAAAGTCACTAGATCACCCCTGACCAATATTTAAGACATGTAAAACATGTTAAATTCTCCTTTTTTTTTTCAAAAGACCACCAGAGCCAGTGTGGGCTTTGAGGGTCAGAGGGTTGAAGAGGACAGCAGCCTCAAGCGGTGGGAAGGAGGGAGAGGGGAGAGAAGCCAGTGCTAAAGGCATCTTTACCAGCCTGCAGTTAAAAGCCGAATTGTCTGGAGACAGACCTCAGTTGTGCCATGGAGAATCAATGAAGAAACTGTTCTGAGTCAAAAATCTTTGTTTATAAAACTCAATTAATAATCTTGGCAAAAATCACTTAATCTCTCTAGGACTCAGTTTTGTTTTTAAGTTTTTGTTTTCTTCCTATGCTGGAAGAAGCAAGGATTGGACTGAAATATATTTTCAAAATTCTTTCTAGATTAAATCATAAATTCTCTTTAATTTAATTCAACAACTTGTGATGTGATTCTTTTTAATCTGCCTTATATTACAATAGCAAATGTGCATTAAACATGTATTAGAAGGCTATGGTAGTCAACAGGAGGTAAGGGACATGTAAAGAATTAGCATCACGCAAACAGTGGTGCTATGACAGAAGGACCTGCATCACACCTGGGAGCGAGGCTGCAGCCCTTCCTCGCAGCCCAAGTTGCCTCTTGCAAATGGTGCCCTGGGCAAGGCTGCACAGAGGAGGTGATGATGTCAGAGGTTGGGCCTCGCCGGTGACATCTTGGGGACATCACTGGCAAATGTAGAGTGGTTCAAAGTACAAGAAAGTTTTCTCATTTACTCGCCATCTGTTAAGTGTCTGCTATATACATGTCAGCCTTGAGGCATGTGCCTGAAGTTCAGAAAATGACAATTAACCTCTGGACACCTGGTGGTCCATGGTAAATAGTGTGATAAAACAAGATTGGAAAAATACATTGATCCCACATCTTGAAGGGCCTTGGATGAATGATACAATTTCTGGACTTTTTCTGGGGAATAAATAAAAGGGAACCAATGATATTTCTAATGAAGGTAGTGAAATAACTTATAATATCAAAATATGATTCTTGTTTCAGTATAGAGCCATAAAGTAGTGGTCGGAAAGATTAGAGTCAAGGAGTCCAGGGATGAAGATAGTTTAAAAAGATCTTAACCTCTGAAATCAGATCTCTGCCCTAATATATGCCCAAAACCCCTCTTCTCTCGGCCATGATTTTGATTTGTAATTTAGCTTAACTTGGAAACAACCTATTCATAATGCATGTCACTTCCTCAAAAATTTTGGTGTATCTTCTTAAGGTGTTTCTTGGACAGTTACCATAAACCTCTTGTAGTTCTTTCACCATTATTTTTTCTGATAACTGTTACCTTTCTTTGCCCATCGAGTTCACTTTTTTCCATAAATTATTGTTTAAGATATTATTTATTGAGTACTTTCTACGCATTGAATATAATACTCAACATTTTGCATGTATTACCACATTCATCCTCCCAACAAACCTCTGGGCATTTCTTCCATGTTAGAGACAAGAAAATCAAGACGTAATGCTTTGCATAACTTGGTCAAGGTCAAACACTCTACAAGCCAGTGGCTGAAGTCTAAAGCCCACATTCTGTCTAGAAAAAACATTGGTGATCTCTTCCTCCTCAGAGTCTGACCCAATACAGACAAAGGAAACAAATAAAGGAAATCACAATTGGAGTCAAAATTTTCAAATTGGATTATCTCTTCCTTTCTCTCTTTCTCTCCTCTCTCTCTCTCTCTCTCACACACGCACACAATTTTCTACCTGAGACTGTATACCTAAACTTTTAGCATTCTTATATATTAAACAAAGCTAATAGTATTTAGCTAATTGACTTAGGTTGAATTTTGTATAAAATATCAGTTGTAGAACAACCAGCACAAACACTAAATCTCTAAAATGGCCAATTCCTTTCCCCAACTTGTGTTCTTCTGAAGCCTTTCATACCTTCCTTTGCATTCATGTTTCAGTTGTCTGCTAACAGGTCTTCTCTGGTCTGGCCAGCTGTGCATATTGAGATGGCAAGTAACTTTCCTCATTAATTGTTGTGCCCCCAGTCCTAATTCAGTGCCTGAACTGAGGAACTTAGTATACAATCAGCACATGTTTAGTGAGTGAGTATTCAGAGGTATGAATGGAATGCCCTGTTTCAATCACTTCTCTTAAATTCTTTTGGGTGTAATAAGGCATCCTGGGTGGAGGTGTTAGGGAGAATGTGTGTGCGTGCGTGTTTGTGCGGTGTGGTGTCAGAGAGGACAGGAAAATAACTGGCATGCTCTCATAGGATGTACAAACAAAGTGAGTACAATCAGAATTCAGGACTATGGGAAACAGGAAGAATGAAATACGCTAACCAAGAGCACTGGTTGAGCACCAATTTAGTCTCTACACTCCCTGGTTACCATGGCAAAGAGTAAGACACAGTAAGCTAAATAATTCTGATTATCAGGAAGGAAGACATCGACCTAAAATTTTTCCTGGCACCCAATTATAAAGATATGTCATAATAAGGGGCTGTCAGATGCCAAAGTCAGAGGAACATATCTTTAGAGAGCTAGAGGCTCAAAGGAGATCCCATTACAGCACGTCTCTGAGAATCACAGTGCATCCCCTGTCTAACCCGCAAGTGAGCCTTCGCCTTGACCTAAGGAACATTGACTACCTCACCCCTTGCTCTCATTTACTGACTCTGGCACTTGATCCACTTAGACTTTTCTCTCCCCTGCACTAACCTGGTAAGGGGCTTATCATCCAGGTACTCACCATTGCTCTCCTTTCAGATTCTCCCAGCATTCTTCTCTCTTCTGACCCAGGTATCTGACTTCCTTCCTCTACCTGAGAAGATGACCAACAACCCTCCTTCTCACGTTGCAAACACTTGCTGAGTTTGTGTCCACAGCCGCCTCCGCTGTACGACTACAGAAGGCACCACTCATTTTCATATTCCGTACTATATCCCTAAAACCCAGCACAGCACCTGTCACAGAGCAGGTGCTCAGGAAATGTAGAGAAGTGCAATTGGGGGGTCTAGCCTTGTTAAATGGCTGAAATAGCACAGGACCTCATAGACGGGACATAGTCCTATTTAATGTACAATATTCTCCGGAACAAGTCATGATTGGCTGCCAAAGGATGAACACAAACTCAGACACTAAGAAGCACTTAGGACCCAGGTTGAGAGAGGAAACCGTTCTCCTTCATTCTGCCTAAAGAATAAACTTCAGGCTTCTTAGCCCGATGTTCAAATCCCTGCGTAATACCCCAAAATATCCGTTTAGTCTCCTTTCACACTGCTTCTGTTCCAGCACCCAAGACTCTAGACGTAACAGACTGATTGCCAAGAAATTTTTATTTCTCTCTGCTTTTTATGCCATCTGTTCACACAGCCTTGAAAGATCTTCCTTTTTTATTGTCCAGTATCTTCAAGACATTTAAATGACACGTATGTGAAGATTTCCTTCATCTTTTGTTAGAATTAAGTTCAGACTCTTATTTTGCTTATACTTATGTGATTATCTTATTTCAATATGCTTTATCTGACTTTGTCCTACTAGATTTAATAATCTCAACAGCAAATGCCAAGCGTTAAAAAACAAAACAAAACAAAAACAAAAAAATGTCTCCTGGCTTCCTCTCATGACTCAGTGGCACTAGTCTTGGGTATTTGCACAAGGTAAAATCTCCATAAGTATTTTCTAAATTAATGGCTTTTCAGACCATGTTTGTGGCACTCAGTTTTTTCCTGCATAATTATTTGATTTATTTTGTGTGCATTCACTGATTTAATTGAGGCATTTGGACTAAAGCTTCGCTGGGAGAATTGGTGTGGTGAGAGATGGGGCAGGGAGAGACTGGCTTATTGGCCTTTTTAGCAGTTGACACAACTGAAGATTTTCCTCTCCTCTTGCTTTTCTTCTAAGTCTCCTGTTCCCAGCCCCCCCCCCTTTCTTGATGTATAAAAAGCTGTACATAATGTATATGACTTGATGAGTTTGGAGATAAGAAAACACCCATGAAACCATCACCACAGTCTATGCCATAAACATATCCATCCCCTCTGAAAGTTTCCTCCTGCCCTATTTATCTATTATTATTATTGTTATGATTATTTTGTGATAAGACACTTAACGGAAGATACACCCTTTTAGCACATTTTGAAATATAAAATATAGTATTGTTTACTGTCGGCACAGTCCATAGAGTAGATCTCTAGGACTCTGCTCACTTCCGTCCAGCCTTCCTGGCAGCATCTTTGTCTCTCCTTGGCCCTTGATGCAACGTGGTGCAACGTGGGCACCCCGAGTACCTCGAGACTCCCATCCTTGCTCCTCACCTGACATACACCGTCTGGATGATCATTTTTATTCTTCTATTATTAGTCCTTTCTCTGGTTGCAAAGGAATGTGAGACATCTTAGTTTTCTGAATGAAAAAAAGGAAAGGGAAGAGAAGGGAAGGGAAGGGGAGGGGAGGGAAGGGGGGATGGAAGGGAAGGGGAGGGGAGGGAAGGGGGGAGGGGGAGGAGAAGGTGGAAAGGAGCAGCAATAAGACAGGGGATAGGCTTAGGAGAATTCATCATTCAAGACAGAAGGTCAGCTAGTACTCAGGAAGGACCTGGAACCAGGAATTGGCTTCATGTTGGAAGTCTGATCCTATATCATTCTCTCTCCATTTCTTTTCTCTGTTTCTCTTTTTACATATGATATGTCCTCTTTCACCGATCATGGTTCATACGGAAGAAATTGGCATTCACGTTTCCTTAGTTTATCGTTTTTACACATCTAGCCACATTGAAAGTCTGATTTCTCTTTGCATCTGCTTGTCATTCTTTTTTTTTTTTTTTAACCACCCAAACTTTATTTCATTCTTTTGACAAATGCAACGTAGATAACAAAGGTGCTAATTTCAGGGACAAGTCTGAAACAAGGAGAATGCAAATATATTATTACTTCATGTCAGGCAACAGTAACTGAATTATAACTGAAAGTGCATTAAATTACTTCCCTAGGGGTTTCCTAAGGACCAAAGGTAGACAGAAATGGCCTGTTTTACATGAGTTCACAGACACCTCGAGGCAGTCACCATTCAAGGGACAGTTGTGCACCCTAGGGTTTAGTTCTCAGAGCTGGAGTTGCCTTTGCTTCTCCTCCCAGGCAGAGGGAAGCTCGCTTTGCTCTGGGGCTGGGAGAGTTTGCGGGCTAGCAGGGTGAAGGGCTCGATCAGGGACTTGCGGTCTGTGACCGTCACCTCCCACAGATGCACCTTCTCGCTCCTGGCCCACCGCTGTGCCACTTCGGCGTCCACTTGTCTCTGCTCAGGAAGGTCAGTTTTGTTTCCTAACACGACAATGGCCACCTCTTTTTTGTCTTTGAACTTATCAATTTCTTCAGAAGCTCCACTCTTTGAAAGGATTCAAGGTTATTCACACTGTACACAAGAACAAAGCCATCAGCAAATGAAAAATAATGCTTTGGCAGCTCCACGCCTTCCTGTAGGCCTTGGGTGTCGTAAAGATGTAACTGTTTCTTGACTCCCCGATCTGTTTCCACTGCAGCCATATACACATCTTCCATTGTTTCACAGTCCTCCATTCCAATAGTATGATTCCCATAAAGGAGCTGCTCCAAAATTGCCGTTTTCCCCACAGATAACAAGCCACAAACCACAACCTTACAGCCCTTTCCCATCTTCTCTTAGGATGTCACTGTGAGGGCTTTTACAACCGTAAAGCTCCTCGCGGCGGCGGGATGTCTGGACGCTCTCCAGCCCAGGCCTTGCCGCTGACGGTCGCGCCGCCGGCTGGCCTCTGTTTCTCAGGCTCGAATCCCGGGGAGCGGGGGACGGGACCCGGGGGGAGGTTGCGCTGAATCCCGGCCGAACTCCACCCAGCGGGCTCTGCTTGTCATTCTTAAGGGAAGAGACCTGTGGTGTGGGTCAGCTGCCCCCATGTCATCCAGTCAGTCCTGGCCAGGCTCTTAGGTTCACCCTACACACAGGCTTCTGGGAACCACTCCTGTGGATGGGAGACGTTTAAGAAGTTCTAATGAGCCAGAGGACACCCCCAAATTATTATGACCCCAACAGTTTCTGTTGTCATCCATAGGCTGTTATCTCTCGTCACTAGGTTGTTAGCAAAACTCACCAACTCATCATTTCAACCTCCTGGATATACTGAGATATCTTACAGCACATAAGCCAAAATGTTTAAAACCAACCTCAATTTTTTCCTCTATCTTGTTCTCTTTCTCTGATCTAACCAAGATATCTGGAGATTATCTTTAAATTCTTACTATTTTTTTAAAAAATTCAAACGTCTACTCAATTACAAGTTTCTTTAAAATATATATGTCTTTCATTGATTTATTTCTTTGAGTCCCCGGTATTAGGCCACCATCATTTCTAACTTAAATTCAATAGTGAAACACATTCTCTTTTCCCCCAATCTCTTTGTTTTGATGTATTTTTTAATATATGTGCTTTAGAGCAAGTTTTTAAAGCTAAAGATATTTGCAGCTGAAAACTACCAGGTGTTTTCTCATCATCTTGTTTGCTATTTACAACAATTCTTTGAAGAAGGTAGGAAAGAAACTCCATTTTATAGAGAAGAGAACAGAGTCTCGGAGAGATGAATTTCCTGGTGTCATGTGGCCAGTAGAAAGGTGAGCATGGGTGCATACAATGTATGAAGATATAAAATGTCAAAAACGTAGCTGGCTTAGGTGTAGAAATTCTGAAGGGGAGTAGTTGGGGGGAAGTAGGAGATTTATTATCAATAAAAATAATGCAGCTTCCCACAGGATACATACTCAACCGTTGTTAAATTTCAGTCTCCAGTAAAGCCTGATCTATGTTTAAACGACTGATGAAGATATTTTCCACTATTAATTTTTATAAGACTTAAGTTAAAGGCCCTGAAATTTTTATTATTTATTTATTTGTTTGTTTATTATTTATTTATTTATGGCTGCATTGGATCTTCGTTGCTGCACGTGGGCTTTCTCTAGTTGCTGCGAGCGGGGGCTGCTCTTCGTTGCAGTGCACGGGCTTCTCATTGCTGTGGCTTCTCTTGTTGCAGAGCATGGGCTCTAGGTGCGCGGGCTTCAGTAGTTGTGGCACACGGGCTCAGTAGTTGTGGCTCGCGGGCTCTAGAGCGCAGGCTCAGTAGTTGCGGCGCATGGGCTTAGTTGCTCCACGGCATGTGGGATCTTCCCAGACCAGGGTTCAACCCATGTCACCTACATTGGCAGGTGGATTCCTTACTACTGCACCACCAGGGAAGTCCTGCCCTGAATTTTTTTAAAAATTACAAAGAAGTTCTCTTTTTCTTACATTCATCGTGGGATGCAGTTGGCTTAAACTTAGAATGATTTGAGTCTAGTCTGATGTACTCTACTAACCTTATGCGTTACCTTAGGTAGATTACCTGAACTTTCTAGAACTGAGTTTCCTAGTTTGTTAAAAATGGAGGAGCTGCCTTTACACTGGCTGCCCCCTCTCAGCTTGTACGTTTCCGTTATTGCATACAGCTAATGAAGTAGAGGTGTTCGCTGAGAGGTGACTTCTTTTTCTTCAAAATGACTCATTTTTCACAGTAAATGATTTATCCAATCTAGTTCCTAAAAAGAGTATTTATTTCAGTCTGATGATGTACTGTATGTATTTTACCAGTAATGTAAGTTTCAATAGTTAATGCGCTATGGCTATTTCTAAGAGTGATACATCTTCATCTTTTTACAGCTTCAATGAGAGCACCTTGCCATAATTTAACTTACCTTAAAAATGAGGCTGTTCACTACTTCTCATTTAAAGCAGAGTTTCTTGAGCCTCAAATCCTAACAGAAACTGGCTCAAAATTAGAGATATTTGTAATTGTGTGTGTCACTTTCAACTCACAAAGCTGATTCCAATATGAAACTGAAATTATCAAACCTCATTCCTACTTATGATAAATGATGTGAAACACTGTATGTCCCAAACCCTGGACCTTTAACTCAGATCAGCGCACACGTATTTTGTAGGGGCAACTGATACATTAGGGTAGTGGGTGGCCTACAGGACCCCAGTTCAGAACAGAACATGGAATGAATATAATCTTTCCTCAGTCTGCCTTTTTGACCTGTTCCTTTTCCCCGTTATCTGTTTGTCTCTCTCATGACCTCTATTTTCAGATAATATATTCATTCTTTGGACCAATGACATCTTTGGCTTTTCTGGAATGATCATATGTTCTTTGTCCTGTGCCTAGTTTTGTTTTCCTAATCACCCCAGGAAATTACTCTGACTGCTTAACCCTTGTAATAGAAAGTGCCCCTGGCACTGGCCTGCTTGGCTAGCCTCACGCCAGGTATTACATGACCTTATTAAAGAGGATTTGGTGACTACAGCACTGAGGGAGCTGATCCAAATTGTCTGTATCCATGAGATAATGGTTCTGAGAACACTTGTAAACTATAGGGAATTAGTCAAATATTATTTGATGTATAAAACCGTCTCTGACTTTACTAAAGATATGTATATGAGTATATGTGGATGCATACGTGTATGTGCATATGGACGGGCATATTATCTGTGCATGTGTGCATATGTATGTACGTGTGTATATGCGTGACTAGGTGTATATGTGCATTTGTATATGTATACGTGCATGTGCGAATGTCGTGTGCATATTTGTGTGTGTATGTTCTGTATGTATATCTATATGTGCATATGTTTATATTTGTGTTTGTAGGTCTGTGAATGCCACAAATTTGACAGTTTATTGGACCTTTCCTTGCTGAAAAATAATTACTTCTCCATTTGACCTCACCCTTGATCCACATTAGAGCATGTCTGCTCATTTCTCAGCTTCCTGTCTCTGCATATTTTTTCTCACCAGAGATGCAACTGCATGATCCTGCATTGAGACAGAGCCCTGCCCCAGTTTCCAAGATAACTCCGGGTGAAGGGCATGAGGATTTTCAAAGGGCTCTGCTCTAGAGCAGAGCATTTGGTATTACAGGTAACACTTGAGTAATTCCACACCCCATTTAGAGCACTTGCCTTTCTGCCTTGTCACCACATATTTCTAAAACTTTAATTCACTTCTCGCTAACATCAGAATTTTCCCTCTTGCCAGGCCACCCCCTCCTGCCTGTGGCTGGAGTCTGGTCCTTGCATGAGAACCACACACCCACCAATTGCCTTTATAAGTGCATATTAGCAGCTCAGGGTTTCCCAAGGATCTCCACCTGTCCGTTGGAACACTTCACTGTGTCATTACATGTGCTTGATGCTGACAGTAATATGTTACTAAACCCTTTGGATAGCAATGATCAAAACTATAACTATTGGTTTGCCTGCAGTGGATAAATTTTAAGGTGTTTGAAAATAGCAAATGATAGAAAGAGGGGTGACGTTGTTGTTTGGTGTGATTTGCTCTGACCCACAACACACGTAGCTGAGTAGTTATCACTTTTTAGATCATTGTCATTCTTGCGTTAATAATCAAAAGGGGGAAGGAGTTCCCTGGTGGTCTAGTGGTAAGGATTCAGCGCTTTCACTGCTGTAGCCTGGGTTCAATCCCAGGTCGGGGAACTGAGATCCCACAAGCCAGGCAGCACGGCCAAAAAAAAAAAAATCAAAAGGCAGAAAGGATGAAAAAAATAGGTAGGATTCAGAGATGGAGACTGCCTGAAGGATGGGTTGAAGGTATTGAGTACATATTTACTTGGACATTTAAATAATGCTGAAAATGTAATGACTTGGCATTTCCTTTGTTCCAGAAATGTCTGTACTGTATCTCACATATTCCTTCAGGCACCTTATTCTACTGCTTAAAGGGCTTCCTCCCAGCCTTACCCACAGAAGCGCACTACACTGCAAGGGGTTGCCTTGCTTCAGAAAATCTGACCAGTTGCTGAAATGTGACTGTTTTGTTTTCCTTTCAACAGTCTAGATGTGTTGCTGGTGATTAGTGCAAGTGATAGCCAAGCCACATTTACTGAATCTGAAATTCCCCTGGGCTCTTTAGTACAATCAGAAAATAAAATGAATTAACAGTAACAGAAACAAGGTAAGAAACACTAAGACTCTGCATTGAAATGAAAGTTTGAAAGTTTTACAAAATAATTAAAAATGTTTTCAAAACCAAGCATATAATTCCAGTCGAGTGGTACCGTGAAAGGATTTGAAGGGGGGCTTCTCTTTCACATATGTACCGTCTGTCTAACCTAAGGCAATCCATAGAGCCTCTCCAAACTCCACTACCCTCCTTTATAGTTTTGGAATAATCATAAAATCCTTTTTTTTCCCCCAATTGGGACTGTATCAGACAATTATTTTTATGCTTTAGAGTATCGATTATGTAATTCCTCCCTAATTCCTCTGGTAAGAGGAAGAAGCTGAAATAGAAAGACAATGTTTCTTTTCTACGGGAAGCGAACCCAGCTCTGATGCACGCATGATTTTCATGGCCACAGCCTAGGCAAGCTTAGCCATAAGGCATGTTGGAATCCAGCCATGCTCACCAGAAGAGGAAAATAACTACGGGAAGCACAGACCAGAGCCTTTCTCTAGTCCTCATGCAGACTTGTGTCTCTTCTCTCGTTTCCTCTCTTGGCTCCACCCACCCCCTCCCGGCCCACCCACACCCACACCCACACTTTATCCTTCATTCTTAGTTCCCTGAATGGGAAGCTTCTTGCTGGCTAACTTCTACACATCTCTTGCATTAGTTCCCTTCTCTACATGGTCTCATAACAATGTGTGTTTATCTCCACATGTCCCTTAACCCGTTTGATTGTATGTCCCTAGTGTTTGGTCCTGTCTCCGCCACTAAAATGTAAGCTGCTGATGGGCACAGAGTACGTTCTACTCATGATTTTCAGTGTGTTACAAAGTAATATACACACAATATGTATTAAAAATTTTTTGGATTGAATCAGTGAACACACATATAATTACCATTTTAAGTAATAAAATTAAGTACTTAATATAATAAGTTTATATTATAAAGTAATATACACACATGTATTAAAAAACATTGATTGAATTAATGAACACATGCATATAAATATAAATATATATTCTCATACAATATATATAGAAGTTATAACCAGTGTTAACTTGAATTTCTTCACTGATAGAAAAATCATGACCTCATAATGAATCACCCTCATTTATGAATAACTATAACCATTACAACTTTTCTTTTTATGCTGGGACAAACTACGCCTCCCAGTAGCACTCAAAAACGATCATATTTCTAGTATCGGGGGTCATATGCAACGGCCATGTCTTACTAAACAAGATAAAAATTAACAACTACATTACCCTTTATAATTTAGGAAACATTTTTTCCCAGATATTATCATTTAATTACCACAACCACCTTATGCGATAGATTTTATTCACGTCCCTATTATCAGTCAGGGTCCAGTTAGGAGAGAGAAAACATGCCAGTTATTTTAAAAGAGAAAAATTAATGTAATAATTGTTAAGTAGGTTTTGAAGACCTGGAAAGACAAAACTGGAAGCAAGAGAAAAGTTGGAGTTATTAACACTGAGAAGTTCAGAGGAGGGACCCTGCGGAGGTGGGCGCACTGGGTCAGTGAGGGCATCTCTGGGGACAGGTAGGGAGGTTGATTCTGTGGGTGCTGGAAGCACTGCAAACGGGAGTAAACTGCTTACTTCTGGGTGAAGAACTACCGCTTCAGTGAAGCTCATAAACACCAGAGGCAAAAACAGAAGTAGCGAGTAAACAGGAAGGGATACACTCCTGCTTCCCCGCCAGCCTTCCGGCCTTCCTCCGGCACTCCGTATTGACAGATGATAAATGAAGTCAGTTTTCACAACAGAAATTTTGTTGGCCGAGTCATAGCCCAGCACCACAAAGCTGAGTAGAAAGGGGTGGGCTTGCTGCCTAGAGACACGAGCGTAACAACTGGCTCATTCATTTCGTGTTCCAGAACATTGAAGGTACGAGAGGCTTATCAAGAATTTCCCCATAACACCCAGTTCATAAGAGTGTGCAGCACAGACCTGGATTTCTGCCTTTCCTCTCCAGATGCAGGGCTAGATTATTAGACCATTCCTCGTCCTCCATCCTCAATGGCAAGGAAAATGGTGTGTGCGTGCGTGTGTGTGTGTGTGTGTGTGTGTGTGTGTTTGGCAGTGGGTACAGTAATGGTATGGAAATTAGAAAACGAGGGTTTGTGTTGACAGTATCGAGTCCTGACTAACAAAGCCATCTTTAGTGAGTTGCATTACCTTTTTGAGCCTTAGTTCCTGTACCTGCATATGCACATAATGGGTTTCCTATGTAACAAGATTAAATCATTGCGGTGAGGAAATATTGAGCAGCCACAATATGCAGAACACTGTGCTACACGCTGGGAATAGAACGATAAAAAGGACAACCAAGGTCACCTTCTCCAGAGGTGAGACTCTAGTGGGGGAAACAGGCATCAATGAAACAACCACACAAAGTATATGGAATAAATACAGCGTATATGATTGCAGTTGAGCTTATGGCTTTGGCAGAAAACCTCAGGCTCAATAAATCATATAGAGCAAAGGCTCCTGACTTGGAGTGCAGTCAGGGAAGACTTCCTGGGGGAAGTACAATTTGAACTAAAATATGGAGAGTGAGGAGGAGGTGCCTGAGTGAAGTGGTACGGGGAGAAACGTGGGTTGGGAGAGACGTGGTGGGGGCCTGGCTCATGCACGGAGCTGAAAGAGGGACCATGGGGCTGGGTTGATGCCCAGAGAGCATGGGGGATGGAGAGATGGGCCTGGAGAGAGGCAGCAGCCAGAACCTTGAGTCGATGAAGGTGAGAGAGCTTTGTAAACTACAAAGCGCTCATGAAATACATGTGCAGCTGTTGTTCCTGGGATTTAAAACAAAATACCAGGATTTTTACTCTCTGCCATTTAGAAAGTGAGTTACTGGAACCAGAAGGAAAGACTGCAACTGACAAGAAACCAGAATTATAAAAATTCACCAAAAAAGTGTGTATCCCTCCCAAGTCAAAGTTTCCTCCCCAACCCCTGCATTAATGAAGCTAAGACTTTGCAGAGGGAGAAGACTGCTAACATCTTACTGTATAAGTTCTTTCATCAGATGGTTAAAATGTAATAATAATGTGGGCTTAAAAGGTTTGATTGCTTGATCACAGCAGCTTGTTAATTAAAGGTGCAAAGAGGGGAATGATTAGAGACGGGAAATTTGCACCTGAGGGAGGAATAGGATTAGTCTGCCTGAGAAATCAGATTAGTGTACCTGGCGGCAGGCCAGTTGCAGAGGAAGAGTACAGAACCTCTGGAGAAATAGAATGTGTATCTTTTCAAGTGCTCTGTGGGAGGAGAGGCCTCCCCTTCACGTGTCCTAGGGCAGAGGAGGGACAAAGACACTCGGACTGCTCACCCCTGCCATTGACTTGCTTCCCCAGTATTAAATGTGTGCGTCTCTAATTGCTCGTGGTGGAGATAACTGTGTTTGGAATTCATTTGGCGGATGAGTACGTGTGGTTGTGGAATCACTGACACCACTTGATTAATGAGGAAGCCTGGTCTTCGCATCCTCTGTTGCGGAGATTTGGGCCTCATCCCATCCCGAGGGCCCCTCTGGGTTTGGCTCCTGTCACAGTGGCCTGTGTTTCATTAAGCTGAGCAGCTTGCTTTCCGGAGGGATGATTAGGAGAGAGAGGATAAGGTGGAGCAGACTGGGAAGTCGGGCGCGACGATGATAAAATCCAACACGTACACCACGTGCACGCTGCTCAGTGAAATGAGAAAGCAAGGGCTTGCAAGCCAGGCGGTCCTGGGCTAGACCCCTGTCTTCCACAGCTAGGAGTCCTGTGACCTTGGGCAAATTAGCTTGGTCTCCCTGAGCCTCAGGTTACCTGCTGTAAAATGGGAAGCATAAAACCATCTTGAGGGTGCTCTAGGGAATTTGTAGACGATGAAGCCCAGGGGTTTCTGGCATGATACTCTTGTTCACTAAGAAAAGGCTGTTGTTGTTATTATAGCAAAATGTTTTCACACGTGTTCTTTCACACTACTGAGATGGGCCCAGCTATCTCAGCCACCTAAGAATTGATAATTCTTACCTAAACACTGCTAACCCCACACTGGGCATTTCACCTAACATGAGCAGTAGGGCTGCCACCCAGGAGACAGTCTCAGTTTCAATTTTGATGATTTTTTTCAATAATTAATTTACCCAGCCTTCATTTGGTGCCCTTCAGGCAAAGTCATCATCCTAAATAAGTCAATCCTCCCTGGCTACACTGACGCACAGCTCCCCTGCCAGGCATCACACGTGCTCCTAGGTCCAGTGTGACCCTTAGGCATTTGCAGTGGGCACACATGCACCTTTTAAAGCATTTGGTCATGATCTTGTCCTTTTTCCTCCCAACATAGGATATTGACCCAAGAGCATATCTTACTCCCTTCCCTGTGATTGTACTTTGATATTCTTTTCTTGTAACTCCCGGAAAATCATGTAAGGATCCTATGAAGAAGGCACAGTTGTCTTCATTATTGCCATTCATACTTCATTTTTAGAAAAAGCTGAGGCTCAGCTGTGACACATCACATTTCTAAGGCCAAGGTACTTGTAAACTGTGACTGAGTGGTAATCTCAGTTCTTCATCTGAAACCATCTTATTATTATTATTCTAGGATGCCTATACTATGGACTCCTAGAAGGTCCAATGCCACTCTTCACACCGTCATTGATGTGGTGTCATTCAATCATTCAGTTGCTCAGGCCAGTAGCTCCTTGGCTTCTTTCTTTCTCCTATGCCCTACATCTGAACCACCAACCTATCTTGCCACTTCCTCCTTCTCAGTTGTGTATATCCCAAAGTCAATCCCTTTTAATCACTTTTATCACTACCACTGTGATCCTGGTCCCCATCATATGCCACCTGGGCCACTTCCTTAGGCAGCTAAGGGCCTCCCCTGCTCCAGTGCCCCCTTATTCTGCAGAGTATCCAAAATGACCCTTTATTAGAGAAGTTTGATCATGCCAAATCCTGCCCAGAAGCTTCAGTGGTTCCTTATGATAGTGGGAAGGAACCCCATAGTCCCATATCACAGTCTATAGATGCCTCTATGATCTATTTCCCTACCCTTCCTCCCTTCCTTCTTCCTCACCCTTGCATGGCCTCCAGCTCTACCCCAGCCTTACACTGGCCTCCTGGCTATTCTATAAGCATTTCATCTGTTTTATTCATTACTGTATCCCTACTACCTAGAACAAATCCTGACAATCTGTGTTCAATATATGTTTAATGAATGAATACATTTATGAATTAATATGAAAACGTATAAAGTAAGGTTCTTACCCACCCACCTTCAAGGAACTCACAGTCAGGTTGGGAAACTGGTCTAAAATCAGAGTACAGCACAATACCATCTATAGAGGCCAGCAGATCATCGGCTCAGAGCCCGTGTTGGTCAAGGGAAAGCCTTGGAGTCAGATACGTTTGAGTCCCAGCTCCTACATTCACTATATCTTCAAGCTTTGGAAAGATACTAAACCTCCTGGTGAATCCATTTTATACTCTGAGGACAGACATAGTACTTTCCAATAGCAGTGTTGGGAGGATTAAACAAGTTAGTGAGGCACTAAGAGCAGTGACTGCCCCATGGTGAATACTTGATAGAATTATCTAGTAGTAGTAGTACCTGATGGTTATGCTCAAAGCCTGTGCCAGGGAACAGGGTCTGAGATTCACAGAGCAATGAGCTTAAGGGCTTTGACCATCACCCACGTCGGATGTTCACCTAGCCTGTGTCTGTCATGCATGCCAAGGTACGTGCCAAAGAAAGCTGCTGGAGCTGCATATCCATACCCCATTAAACATCTGCTCCCCACGTGGTGCTACTTCCTGACCCTTAGGCTGCAGGCTGGTCACCAGGGTTAGGACAGACCAGGGGGTCCTAGGGAATCGGTTTAGGGCAAGGCCTGATAACTTAGGATAGAGGAAAAAGCCTCCTTTCCCCTTTCTGATCCACTTCCCTCCCTCACCACTCACACAGCACTCCTTGGACGAAAGATTGCAAACAGAAAGGGAATGAACAGAGTCAACTTCTTTCCACTAATGAATGACATAGGCTCTGCCTGACTTGCAGAATGATTATAAGGATCTCAATAAACTCTGCCAGCTCTGTTTTTAAAGGGGGGCTAGGCTGCTGGAGGGAAGAACTTATGTCTGTTTTAACTGATTTTGTCCCTGATTTCTGGGAGGGAGACTAAATTCTTGGAATTTCTTGAGTAATAGGAGTTTTTTCTTGTGTATGAGCTCCAGAGACCACACTAGAGAGCTGTCACCAGAAAGGATAACCATGTCATTAGAGGGTGGGGACTTGAGCCAGTCCGACCTCCACGGAGGCTGAGTTCAACTGTGTAACAAATAATTCAATGAATCATACTGACTTAATGAAACGCCAATAAAATCTCTAGAAAGGGAGGTTCAGTGGAGTTTCCTAGTGGGTGGAAACATTGATGACCCAGGAAGGTAAAGTGCCCTGATTCCACTGGGCGTGAACACAGAAGTTCTGCCTTCAGGAACTTCCCAGACCTCACCCTGTGCATCTCTTTATTTGGCTGGTTCTGATTTGTGTCCTTTATGATAACACAATCAAAATAATTTTCTGGATTTTGTGAGTCATTCTAGAGAATTATTGAACATGAGTGGCATTGTAGGAGCCTCCCGGATTTACATCCAATTGGTCTGAAGTGCAGGTGACCTGGGGATCCCATTTGTCGCTCGCTTCTCAGGCGGGGACAGTCTTGTTGGGAATCATGCCCTAAATCTGTGGAATTGATGCTAACCTTGGGTAATGTCAGAATTGACTTCAAGTACACCAGCCTGTGTCAGAGTAAGTGGGAAGAACATCACTCTAGAAGTAGTCTGAACTGCTGAAACACTCCTATATGCTCCTTAGCTGTGTGGACTTAAAATTATTTATCCTCCCTAAATCTAGGTGTTACCACCTGATAGTCTGAGATAATGATGACTGATTGCTGGGCTGTGGGCTGTAGGTGAGGATTCAAGGTAACGTACATAAAGCATCATACACGGTGCCTTGAATATAATCAATGCCTAAAAGATATTACTTTCACTTATGACCATGGATTCTATCACACTAGATTAACAAAGTTGTCATCACTGTGTTCCCCTTTTTGTAGCTACACGACACATCGATTGAAGGTCAAGATATTGGGTACCCCGCCAGCTGGCATAGAGCCCATCATCATGCTGTTGAGGAGGGTGGCCTAGAGGAAGCCCAGGTGGATGGGCAGAGTTGGACAGAAGCAGTGGAGCCACCTTTAGCCTTGGTGGTTTGTGTGTGGCAGAGTCAGCAACATTTCGTCAGTCTATTCTAGGACAACTTAGTGTTTAAGATTGCTTGCTCCAGCGTTAGAAAAAAAATCAAAACAAATCGGACCCAAAAATGTCCTTTTTGTGCTCTGTGGTTTGAAGTAAATTACTTAAACTCCTTTTATCTTATTGTCTTCCAGTGAAAGGTTGATGTAAAGACTTAAATAATATATCGCAAAAGAGCTTAGACTGAAGTTGATGCCAAGTCAATGCCAGTTATTATTGTTGTGGATTAAGTGCAGACCTGTCTTCATCACACAGCCTGACAGTGAATAACCAGGTCAGTGGACGGTGTGCTCTAATGGATATTAAAACCTAGTTGGTTTAAGCATACTGTTCCCTGACCCTCTGCCCTTAGCACAGTTCCTGGCACATTGAAGGCACTGAATAAATAATTACCAATAAATATGTGATAACATATTTTCTTCTTAACCTTGCAAATGCATGGTTTAAATAGATTGTTTTAAAACTCCCAGTGGTACTCTGAAGACAATGTACAATTTATTCTGATTTTAAAGACCTTGAGCCGGTTTCATGTTAGCACTGACAATTATAATATTCATCACATTCATCTGTCACATTATGAGGCATTAACACCATTTCTTACAAGGAAATGAAAACTTCTGAAAATATGAATAAGCCCAAGTTCCATTTTTTTTTCTGATTGACAGCAGGAATTTTATGTCGGGTTCTGTTTATTCATCTGGGGCTTATGACATTTTTTTTTTCCATAAGGGAAAGGGACTTAAAAAATATCAGATTCTCTCAATACTATACCTTCCTATATTTCTTATGAATCCTGCAAGAAACTAACTAAAGAAACATATCTTATTGGAAAACAACTTCATATGTAACTTTAATACTACTTAATGGAAAGAAAATATGTAAAAACATTGCTCATTCAGTTTTGTCCCAAGTAATGTGGGCTGAGAGATAAGATCAAATACAGACTGATATAATGACGCTGATGATGATGAAGTCGTATGAACAGGAGAACCGCTGGGGACTTGTCCATCTTATGTGAAAAGGATGATGTAAAGAGCACAGGTTGCAGGAGTGGACAGAGGAGGACTTGGAAACTGAAACCCTAACTTGAAGGCTTGGCTCTGGTGTTTTAACTTGTTGAGCCTATATTAAGTAATCTTTAGATTACTTGTGAAGCAATTTGTGTTACCACATTGCTAGTGGGTGGGAATGACTTCCTCCATGCTTAATGAGATTGTTATTTCTTTTTGGAGAACTGCCTCCATTACCATTATATAAACCCCTCTTTATTTTTGATCATTTTCCTTGTTCTGAAGTCTGTTTCGTTTGGGATGAATATAATTTTTACAGATTTCGTTTGATTAGGGTTAGCCTGGTAAATCTTTATCCACCTCTCTACTTTTAACTGATCTGTGTCTTTATATTTAAAATGGATTTCTTGTAGATAACATATATTTGAGTCTTTGTTTCTTCATTTGTTTTAGCCACCCTGACAATCTCTGTTTTTACTTGGTACAATTTTCATTTAAAGTGATTATTGGTATAGTTGAGTCAATACCTACCATGTTCGTACCTGTTTTATATTTACGGCATTTTTTTCCTTTGGCCCCTCCCTTTTTTTCTGATTTCTCTGGTTTCACTTGAGCATTTTATATGATTTCATTTGATTCCCTCTCTAGTATATTAATGATAATTATAGTTTAACCATTTTTAGATATTGTCCTGGAGTTTTCAATATACATTTTAACCTAAGTTAAGTCTGCCATCAAATAACACTGTACTACTTCATGTTAGTGCAGGTGCCACAGAGCAGAGTATTTCCACTTCTTCCTTCCCATCCCTATGTCATTGCTGCCGTTTATTTCACCCACCTACATGCTATAATTACCAATTACATTATTTTTATTACTTTAAACACACAGGTAGGTATCTTTTAGATCAACTAGCTGAAACAGTCTACTTTCATTTTTTTCTTCTCTGACATTTTTTCTTTCTCTGTGTAAATTTGAATTTCTGACCTGTATCATTTTCCTTCTCCCTAAAGAACATCTTGTAATCTTTCTTGCAGGTGATTTTTTGTTAGCACTAGATTCTCTTGGTTTTTGTTTGAGGAAGTCTGTATTTCTCATTCATTTTTTGAGAATAATTTCACTGAATATAAAATTAAAGATAGTGTTTTGTTCTGTTTTTCTTTTAACAGTTTAAATATTTCAATCCTCTGTCTTCCTGTTTGCATGGTCTGTGCCAGGAAGCCCTCTGTAATTCTGCTCCTTGCTCCTCTTCAGGTAAGATATGCTTCCCCAACCTCTGGCTTATTTCAAGATGTTCTCTTTGCCTTTGCTTTCCTTCAATTTGCATATAAAATATCTAGGTGTAGATCTTTCTGGTATTTATCACAAAATAAATACTTCCTGGATTTATTAAGCTCAGATCCTGAGCTTCCTGGCTCTGTAGTTTCTTTTCAGTCGTTAATTTTAGAAAGATTTTGGATATTATTACTTCAAAATTTTCTTCTGTTACATTATCTTTCTTTTCCTTCTAATATTCCAGTTAGACATGTTCCACCTTTGGAAATTTTCTCACAGATCTTGGATGTTCTGTTGTGTTCTTTGTATTTTGGTTTTAGTCTTTGCTTTTCAGTTTGGAAAGTTTCAAACAACCTGTCTTCAAGATAACTGATTCTATCCCTGGTGGTATTCAGTCTACTGATGAACCCATCAAAGATGTTCTTTATTTATGTTATAATATGTTGTTTATTTTTTTAATTTTAACTTTCCCTCTTAATTTTTTTCTTTGCATTTCCATCTCTGCTTACATTACCCTTCTGTTCCTGCGTGTTGCTATCTTTTCCATTAAAGTCCTTAGCACATCAATATAGTTATTTTAAATCCCCTATTTGGTAATTCCAGTGTCTCAGTCATATCTCAGTCTGATTCTGATGATTGCTTCATCACTTCAGATGTGTTTTGTTCTTGCCTTTTGGCATGATGACTTGTAATTATTTTGTTGAAAGCCAAACATGACATATTGGATATTAGGAACTGAAGTGCACATAGGCTTTTAGGGAGCGATTTTATGTTATTCTGGCTTGGAGTTGGACTGGATTTAATTTTGTTGTAATTGAAGTGTCAGAAACATCAAATTCTTCTAGTGTTCTCATTTTTGTCTTCCCTGTTGAAGTTGGGTTTCCCTACATATTCCTCCTCAGAGAGAGTCTGTGTCTTGCAACTCTTTCAGCTGTTATCTCTGTGAATATCCTGAGGTCCTGTTGGTGTAGTGGTAAGGTCCAGGGGAGGGGAAGTGCCCTATCATGTTTTGATTAAATCTTTTATTTTAGTAGGCCTGTGTCCCTGGGCTGTGACCTTTACATGTGTTTCCTAGTCTTTCTTTTTTTTTTCTTTCCATCCTTCCCTTGCATGAGACAGGAAATCTAGAAGGGAATAGAGTAAGAAGAATGCTCTTTGTCCATGTGGGATAAGGTCCTGGGAAGGTCTTTTACCCTGGAGAACAGGCATTTGTTATGGGGAACACACTGGGTGTCTTTTACAAAGATTAGTTTTCCCCTCCTCCTGCTAGAGTCACATGGGAATCTTTTTGGCATCATCATTATGACAGCCCGGCGGGGTTCCTATTGCTAAAACTCATGAAAGTATGGTGTCCCACCCCCCAAGAGAGGCCCCCAAGACTTTCTCGTTCTCACACTAGTCAAAACTCAGCCTCCAGAAATTTTTAAAATTTTCCATTTAAGTGTTTCTAACAGCTTATGGCTCTAGCGGCTTCTGCCTCAGGTAAGCAGATGTCAGCTGTGACTCTGGATTCACTTGTCTATGCAGGCTGTAGAGGGCTAGTTTGTCATGCCATCTCCATTCTCTGATAAATCCCAGAAAAGTTGTTCAATATCAGGTTTCCAGGGTTTTTTTTTTTTTTTGTAAGAATCAGACTGATGTGTTCTAAACTCTTTACATGTTGGAATTGAGTGGTATATGAATTGTATCTCAACAAAACAGTCAGTTAAAAAAATAAGGACTAGAAAATAGTCTCAGACAGGGTTGATATTATTTCAAGTATAACAAAATGTATTAAAAGAAAAGGTTGTTTTAATTACCTTTATTTACTATGATATTACAATTAAGTGCTTTATGGCAGGTCATGCTGATTCTCCAATTACAGGGGTAACATCAAGTTTACTCTTTTAATAAAAACATTTAACTAAGATGCAAATAAATAAGAAACAATGTAATTAAGGTGGTATCATAAGGACTGTGCGTGGATTGAATTTGGGAAACCCTTATCCATACCACACTAACCTGTCCCATTGGACAGATTTTGCAACATGACCTGTCTGGAATGTTTCCCAGAATCCTGTCCACTTAGAACAGCTACTCCGGAACCAGGACAGGCTTAACTCAATCTTGATATCTAAAACCTGGGAAGGCAGTTCCATAATTCATCCTTTATTAAAGATAGCCCCATGCCTGCCAAAGTCACCAGGGCCTCCTGTGGGAGCTGGGGCTGGAGGCAGCTTCTGGGGGTGTGGAAGCATAAGGTTAAGAAGACTGAGGCTTCCTTTGCTTTCCCTGGTTAAAGTCTCCTGGTCTCTTGCCTGAAGGTTGAAGACATCAGCAGTGACACAATTTTCAGAGCTTGCCTTTAAAGTCACAGCGCTAGACAGAAGTGTCTTCCTAGTGCACTAAAATCTTACCTGCGACATCTCAGAAGAGCACATACCTGCTGGCATTTTGAATATCGTATGATCTAGTAAATGGAGTGGGAAACCATAGGGTACAGTAAGAGGTATGGAGTCCACCGAGCTGAGGAGATGCTTATGCAGAAGTTTATACTTGGCTTTTTTTTTTTTTTTTTTAAGATGGGAAGCTAAGAAACAGATGCAAGGAGGAGAGACAAGCAGCGCGGAATTCCTGAGAAGGGTAAGGGTCAAAGTAATTTTTTTTTTTAATTAATTAATTAATTTATTTATTTTTGGCTGTGTTGGGTCTTCGTTTCTGCGCGAGGGCTTTCTCCAGTTGCGGCAAGCGGAGGCCACTCTTCATCGCGGTGCGCGGACCTCTCACTATCGCGGCCTCTCTTGTTGTGGAGCACAGGCTCCAGAGGCGCAGGCTCAGTAGTTGTGGCTCACGGGCCCAGTTGCTCCGCGGCATGTGGGATCTTCCCAGACCAGGGCTCGAACCCATGTCCCCTGCATTGGCAGGCAGATTCTCAACCACTGCGCCACCAGGGAAGCCTTATACTTTGCTTGTTAACCAAGAAAGTAACATTAAATATCGGCAGTCTTTATTTTGGATTAATAAAATAATGAGGTACTTGCAAAACAAATTATATTAGGAACAGGACGCTGAAGGTATCATATTTCATAAGGGTGTGGTCCCAAGATAAAATAAGTACATTAAAGGGACTCTATATTTAGGAATTGAACAATGGCTGTTGTTAGGACTAGGTAAATGATTTCTCCTAGAATGCATCAACCCAAGGGCAGAGAAATTGCACACTGAACCAAGATATGAGGAAATTTCATTTTTAATAAATGTGCCAAATCTGAGGACTTGGGACAAATGGGATAAATTGTTCATCGAAAGAAGGTCAGTTTGGACCCAATGATATGTTGAAAGGATCTGTGTGTGGAGTAAGAGCTACAGAAAATAAAAAGCAGCGATAATGGCATGTGATAATTGCTAAAGCAGTGTGTTGTGGGCTCTGGAAATACCAGCTTGGAAGTCAGGCAGGAAGGCACAGGCCTTGCCTCTGGGTTCTGCTCCCCTGGAGTGCTCTGAAGCTGAACACGTGCAGAAGGCGACACCAGCCCGGGGTATCAGGGTCACTGACAAGGCTGGGTCTCACTCCCAGCTCTGGCTCTACTAGACCTCTATTCACAGGCACGGCTTTCAGTATGTCTGTGTGGTCCAGTTTATGCTTGAGGGCTCCCAGCCTGCTCATCGTATTTCCTCCCTGCCTGTGTGCCTGTGGACTTCGAGCTGCAGGAAAAGAAAAACACCTGCAGAGACTATTAACCAGCTCCGCAGTTGCATAAATCCAAACGCCTATAACAAATAAATGTGTATGTGTGTGTGTGTGTGTGTGTGTGTGTGTGTGTGTGTGTGGTGTATTTTTTCTGCTTCCCTGGATGATCCCTTACAGATAGGGGTGATTAGCTTAAATATCAATAAAAGGAATTTGCAGCAATGCCAAGCATTCATGGGAGAGGGAGATAATTCTGGAAGGTGAGTTATCAGGAGCCACAGAGAAACGAATTGATTCACTTCAGCACACTGGGCATCGTGTTCAGCCCTGGAGATAAAGCAGTGATACGACACGGTCCTGTCCAGGCATCAGTGCATGTGATGAACAGGAAGGACTGAGTTATCATAGGACATGCCAGGTAGCTATTGATAGAGCAAAGACCAGGGTCACAGAAATAGGATCACAGAAGCAAAGGCTGAAAGATGATGATAAATTATAGAAAAATTACACAGAACTTTATTTTTCTTATAGTAAATTAAGGAGGAAGCTGTGGGTATCATAGGAAATGTATGCCTCTAGTGTATATAAGACATTGAGACACAAGAAAGACAAACCTTTTGTCTTTTCCAGCTACCTAACCCTGCCTTCATAGAGGGAGGGACCCTGGGCTATTAAAGAACCTTCAGAGAACATTCAGAAAAGCAGTGTCAGGTGGGTAGAGGGTCGTGAACATTAACTGGCACCTATTGTCACTATGCTGCCCCTTGGCAATGATGCTTTTATTTAGGGGCCATCTATAACTGCCTGAATTCAGTGGTTTAGGAGCTAGACTTAGTGTAGTGTGCTGCAACGGTATCATATAATCTGTCACCACTAAATCTACATTAACAGGGCTTCTGTGTATGACACCTTTGCTTCTGTCTTACTATTTCAACTCTTTAAAGAACATTTGCCCTTTTGTGTCCCCAGATGTTTGTCTTTATTTATGGACATTGGAAATATGGGTATCATCGTTAACCCTTCCTCTCATGCTGATTTCATCTCCTTACATTTACATAGGCTAACGGAAACTGTAGGATTTAATAAAGTGCTCATTAGGTATCAAGCACTATGTTAAAGTGAAGAAACTCGAGTTAGGTTCACATGCATCCCCATCACTTACAGAGCTTGAGCCCTCAAGTGTATCGCAAACTCTGAGTTTCTGTTTATTGACGTGTAACTTAACATAGAGAATGCCTCCCCAATAATAATGCAACGGCCACATTTATTTGCATGTGACAGAGAACTTGGGTACCTCTTTAAGCGGTACAAGGGACATCTAAGGACGATCAGTGTCCTAGACACTTGTTCGTCGTGAAAGCAACACAAATCATTAGATCCCTGGGAACAATGATAAATGTAACAACACAATCACATTGATGATAATCCAAGTAATGCTGTCTTTTATTTTTACATTATTTCTCATCCACAGCTGGAATGTGGACTTTAGAGTCTAAAAATATCGGATTTGATTTCTGCTTCTACCACTTCATTTCTAGGTGGATTTAGAAAACCTCAATGAACTTTTTGAGAATGATTTTCCTTACCCTTAAATCTAAAAATAAATACTACCTGCTTCACAAGGTTGTGGTAAAGACTGGGTGAGTTAGCGCATGCAAAGTACTTAGCACGGTGCACACGTACAGTAAGCCCGCAAGGAGTGAGAGCAATTATTAGTTTTATTTCACTAGTTGTCGCTATTACTATAAATTCCCACTCTACAGCCATGAGCTAGAGGTGATATTATTACTCCTCTTTAGGGAAAAGGACAAGAAATGAAGTAAGTTTCCGAGTCATAGCTAGAGAGAAGGTGGTGGGGTTGTGTTTTGAGCCCGTGCCTTCCATCTGTCAGCATGCCATGTGCTGATTCCACATGGTCCTATAAAGGACTTGGGATCTAAGTGAGAACAATGAATGGTAGTTCAGATTATCTTGAGGGGTAAAGTTTTGGGTAATAGAGGTACAGGGTCTTGGCTTTCAACTTTTGATAAAGTTGTTAATTTCTCAGGATTCTCTACCATCCAGCCCAGTGGTTTATTTTATTTTATTTTTTACACCACAACTCTTTAAGAGATAACCTGACTTCACAAGCCTGAATCCATAGCACCTTCTTACATTAACTGTTTTTCTGAACCCTGCAATTGCCCTCTTCTTGATGCTTTTTTAAGAGTACCTTTTATGCAGAGTTTTTTGGCTTGACCTGACCTGGTTAAAAACTACCCTCCCTCCTCCCCTTCCACACACACACTAGGAAATAAAGAAGCAGCAAAGTGTCTTTGATTGAATACTATACATTATAGGGGTTATCACTATTATGGTTGATCCAGATGCCTGATTTAAAGGTACAAAAAAAACAGAAATAAAAAAAAAATACAAAGTGCTGAGTAGCAGGCTATCCTTAGGGTCTCGCGTGGCTCACCATGCTTGGAACATTTCTGTGTATGCCTCTTATCCTGGTATAATTTTTAAGAGTGCCCCTTTTCACTTTCAAAACTGTTCTGGTATGGTATTCAACTGAAGGATATAGAACATATGTGCAAAAGAGAGACAAAGACTATTTTATGGACCATTAAAAATTTCTTCAAAGAAAATGGAACAGAGAATTAACCAATCAATACACAATTGGAAATGAAAGGACTATAGGCAAGGTAATGACAAAGTAATTACTCTGGTTTGAACTCAAGGTCTAAACTTTTCTAATTTATTTTAATGAAACACTATGTTCTGCCTACGTAAATCATATATTTCTATTAAATGATTTGTTATAAAATGTCTATTTAAATCGTTTAAAAGAATGTCTGGCAGCAAGAAGGTGCTGGTGGGGATAATTCTGGGTCCAGACTTACTATCTGCATTAACAGAGGAACAGGATCTGCAGCATTTTAATGAAAATTTGAAATGAAACTAAATTAGGTATTGAAATTAAGTGTAATTTCTCAAGCTAAGAATAGAAAAAATATATTGAGTGGAGCTCTTTATAGCTTAGAGACATGAGACTAAAAGTTTAACCCAATTTAGTTATTCTTGATGTTCCTCTCTAGCTGGAGATATCATCTCCTTCTTATCCTAATTGAGTTTCCCTATCTCACTCCCATTAATAACTGTTAGCATGAGATATTGGTCAAGTGGAAAAATGACTATAAATGTTTTCTTGTTCTATAGAGGATTAGGCGCTTCCAATATATATGGGATGATGGTAATTATGACCCAGTTGAACTATTCCTAAACAAGAAGATGAATAGATTTTTTTAAAAAATAATTCTTTAAGTTTTGGATAAACATTCAGCTCGCTGAACAGTCCTTGATTAAACATTATTATGTTGAGATATTCTGCAAGTGCAGAATTTTAAAAATCAGGGAAATAATTGTCAGGATAGAACAAAAAATTGTCTCTGCCTACCCACCTCAAAACACACAAACTAGTAAGAAAGACACGTAAGGCAAGAAAGAAATAATACAAATGCCATACGTTACATGGTCTAGTAGATGGTGTCACAAATGAGGGAATGACCAGCTTTTCCAAGGGGCTGAGGGAAGGTTTCAGGTAGGGTAGCATTGGAGCAGGTGTCTTTCAGGGTGACCAAGCGTTTCAGGGGACAGAATAACGCACCAAAAGTATCTTCTGAGAATTCTCAGGGAATGTGCAGAGTGGGTAAAAAGCACGATAAGCCCTGGGCATGTTCAGGGAATCCAAGAGGCACGGTAAATCTAGAAAAATGATGAAACAGTGTGGCCAGGACGATGCCACTCACATACTGTGCCACGTTTTTGTGCTTGACCATACAGGCAGCCACTCCCAGCTTCCTTTCAATCTGATGAGACCACATGACTGATTCTATCCAATCAAATATGTTTTATCTCTGAGCTGAGGATGAAAAGCCCCTTTCAATACATGATTCTCCAGGATATTTCTTCCCCTGAGGCAGTAAGCATGGAAGCCATTGAAAGTAAGGTATCAAAGCTAAGGCAGGTTGATTTGCTGAATCACCACACAGAGGACAACTGCATAGTCATCCAGCTGACAGCTGATTTCATATGAGCGGTGCTGGCTAGAGCTTTGCGTTAAGCCACTGAGATTGGGGGATTGTTTGTTACGGCAACACAAGCTTATCCTCTCCTTACTAATGCCAGAGACCATGGTGAGAGTTGGACTCAGAGAGTAAGGCAAATGGACTCAGAGGAGCTATGCTTTGAGTCCCGAATCAGAATTAATCATTCTTCTCCTGCTCCCCAAGAACCCAATGGGCTTCCTATTGAGCACTTATTTCACTCTGAAGGTCCTAGTTCATTCTTTGTCTATTTTCCCCATTATATTATACAAGAACGTGGTCCAAGTTACGCACGCTGTAGTAAACCTTATTTGGATAGCAAATACACTAAAATTTGAATATCCTTTTGCTAAGACTGTCTAAATGTAGAACATGATGAAACCCTTTGAGGATTAAAAAGGAGGAAGATGGAACAGAATAGAATTTTATGGTCTGTGTTATATGAGGAATTCAACCATAGCTTTTTGCTATTCAGTGAAACGTCAGCTTCTTAGGCCAAGTTTTTCTTCCATGTATTGCATTTCTTTGTATAGCAGGCTTCAGAGACTCTGCACTGACCCTTTCGCTAGGACTAGGGGCTAGAGAGGATCTAAAGCCACAACAGTGCTACCCTAGAGAAGTTGAAGCCTTAGCCCAAAGCAGGGTTTCTTAAGCATGTATGCAAGCTCTGCTATCTCCACAAGCAGTATTTTAGCCTAGTGTGGATTAGATTGAAACACAGCAGCATGGTCCTGCAATGTTTCAGATGATCTCCTCAGAGTTCCATGGATGGTGTCTAAGAGCCCCATAATGGTCAGCCACGCAAGCATTTGCTAAATTGGATGTTTATGTGTGTAACATGTATATAGGGCATTAGATTCAAAACATACACTGAATACTCCAGACCGTGGTCTACTTCTCCAAGTGCTTACGAACCACTTTTGCAGTGGGAGACAGACGTATAAACTGCGATTTTCAATCTAACTTAGTAAGAACAGAGAAATTTCTGTGGTTTTCTAGAAGAGAGATTATGAGATTACTGTGTAAATAAAGGTCACTTTCTAGAGTCTATATTTTTATATATGATAATATCCTTAAATGTGTTCATGTGGAAAACATTTTAATACTTTATTTTATTATTTGACGTTTGGGCAGAAAGCAGCAACACTCGGATTTACAGATAAAGCATTTTGAATTCATTTAGGATGCCTACAGAATGATCGACTTCTCATCAATCGACAATCCAAAGCTCCTGTAGGAGGAGCTCTGCTCCGCAGGCAGTGAACTCTTTTTTTTTTTTTTTTTTTTAATTTTATTTATCTATTTATTTATTTTTGGCTGTGTTGGGTCTTTGTTTCTGTGCGAGGGCTTTCTCTAGTTGCGGCAAGTGGGGGCCACTCTTCATCGCGGTGCGCGGGCCTTTCACTTTGGCGGCCTCTCTTGTTGCGGAACACAGGCTCCAGACGCGCAGGCTCAGTAGTTGTGGCTCACGGGCCTAGTTGCTCTGCGGCATGTGGGATCTTCCCAGACCAGGGCTCGAACCCGTGTCCCCTGCATTGGCAGGCAGATTCTCAACCACTGAGCCACCAGGGAAGCCCCGGCAGTGAACTCTTACTGCTCCCGACGTTCACAAAACATGTCCAAGCTTCGGCACAGATGTGATTGTTTTGACTTTCAAATCGAGGTGAGTCCCTGTGTCAAATCGGTCTCATTCTCTACTCTGACTTATATTTCATGCTGTCCAGGTTTCCACGTCAAAATAAAATATAAAGGAATTGGCAAATTGTTATCAACATTTTCATCTTCAAAGGCAGGAGAAGCCACACATGACTTGCCACGCTGCAGCTGATGGCATCTTTATTCCAGTCATTCCCCTCTTCTCTGTGTCAGATACCCCCCATTCAATTACCAAATCCTTTTGTTTCTGCCTTCAAAATAAATCCAGAATCTGACCAATATTCAAGAAACCCCAACAAGAACCCACAAGTCTGTCTTAATCCTCTATACCCTGCCTCACCTCCACCCCATCAAAAGCTGGGTTCTGAATCTTCTCTCTTCAAGGATGTACAACAAATTAGCCATCTCCATCCACTTTACCATGGCCACAGCCCGGATCCAAGCCACCATTACCTCTCACCTGAACTGCCACAACTATCTCTTTGTTATTCTCCTCACATCCATGCTTTAATATATCCATTCTCTGCAGACATGGAAAGAAGCATATGTTATTAAATGTCGATCTACTCCAATGGCATGTCAAAGGACTTAGAATAAAATTGAAAGTAATGCCGTGGCCTGCAAGGCTTGACCTAATCTTTACCCTGTTTGTATTCTCCCTAGATACATGTCATGGCAGACCTCACTATACTCAGTATACTTCTGTAATAGTGGTGTTTTCTGTGTTTTTTAAAATATTTAAACATGTTCCAACCTTACAGCCCTTGTATTTAGGATTTATTCTCCCTGAAGTCTCTTCCTATAGAACATCCCATAGCTCACAGGTTTTTTAGTTCTCAGTTGACTACACTATCTAAATTACTTCTCAGATCGCTCTATCTAAAGTGTTTCTGATTCCTCCTATCGCCAGGAGGAATATTATTCTGTTCTTTTATAAACATTATTGCTATCTGAAAAGATTGTTTACTTCTTTCTCCTTTTATTCATCATCAACTAGAATTTAGATTCCATGCAAATACAGACCTTGTCTGACTTCTTCACTGCTGAATCGCAAGACAGTAAAAGCCCATATATGTTACAGCAGCACGGTAAATATTGAATAACTGAATGAGTTAGGTTGAAGGTAAAGGATGGGGTTGAGGGAAGAATTAAATGACTCCGAGAAGTCCTTCCTGATTTCAGGTTCTACAGATAAAGAGCGTGGTGTTCTTATAACAAGGAAGAAAAAGCCGAACCAAGTGAAAATGATTTTTCTTTGATCCATCAGAGAACTGAGGTTACAGGACAGACCATCGCATCAAATCTGGAGAGACAGATGGATACACAGAATAACAGCCAAGATCAGAAGCCACCTGAGCTACTAACTGGTAGGAATATGCAGGTGGCAATTTTGATGGATTTCTGGATCCTGAATGTGAACTTAGTTTGAGAATTAAAAACCCCTGGAGGCCCAGTCTTAGAGAGGTCCACACACTTTTATAGATTTTTTCCGGCAGAAGCCCTACCAGGTTTTCATGGGAAAGATCAGAGAAAAGTCCCTTCCTGTCTTGGGAAATGGGACCAAAAAAAAAAAAAAAGGAAAACAAACAAACAAAAGCACAAGGAAATTAAAGGAAACTGAAGCTTGTGGCATCTATAGCTGCAGCAAACATTAAACGCCGCCCAACAGCTAGCCAGATTAACACAAAACTTACACTAAAAAACTAATTATCTCAGTTTCTGTTACCCAGTACATGGTGTTGGGCTTTCAATAAAATATCCCAAGGTTTGCTAAAAGGCAAAAAAAAAAAAGAAAATTGAGGAGACAATACAAGCAACAGAATCAGACTCAGATATGGCATGTATTTGGGGGATTATCAGATAAGAAATTTAAAATAACTATGACTAAGGTGCTAAGAACTCTAAAGGAAAAAGTATACAGCATGCAGGAACAGATGGGTAGTGTGAGCAGAAATGGAAACTCTGAGACAGGGTCTAGAGGAAATGCTAGAAATCAAAGACACTGCAATAGATGTGAAGAATGCCTTTGACTGAACACCACCCAGGAAGGAGTTAATGAGCTTGAAGATAGGTCAATGGAAACTTCCCAAACTGAAATGTGAACAGAAAAAAAGGGGGGAGGATAGAGGGAGAACAGAACATCAAAGAACTAAGGTACAATTTCAAAAGACAATTTAGCAGAGAAAAGATAGTCTTTTCAATAAATGTTGTTGGAATAATTGGATATCAATACGCAGGAAAAAAATCTAGACACAGACTTTAAAACTTTCACAAAAAATAAACTCCAAATGGATCATAGATCTAAGTGCAAAACTATACAACTCCTAGAAGATAACATAGGAAAAAACCTAGATGACCTTGGGTTCAGAGATGAGTTTTTAGACACAACACCAAAAGCACACTATATCAAGAAAAAAAAAAAATCAGTAAGGCTTTATTAAAATTAAAAACTTCTGATTTGCAGAAGATGCTGTTAGTTAGTGAGATGACAAGCTACAGCCTGCAAGAAAATATTTGTAAAACACATATTTGATAAAGGACTTATATCCAAACTATAAAAAGAACACTTCAAACTCAACAATAAGAAAACAACCCAATTGAAAAAATGGTCAAAAGATTTGAACAGAGCTCTCACTAAGATGCATAGATGGCAACTAAGCATATGAAAAGGTGTTCAACATTATTTCACATTAGGAAGTTGCAAAGTAAAGCAACAATAAGATACCATTATGTACCTATTAAAATGGCTAAACTGAGCTTCCCTGGTGGTGCAGTGGTTGAGAATCCGCCTGCCAGTGCAGGGGACACGGGTTTGAGCCCTGGTCCGGGAAGATCCCACAAGCTGTGGAGCAACTAAACCCGCGAGCTACAACTACTGAGCCTGCGCTCTACAGCCCACGAGCCACAAATGCTGAAGCCTGTGCGCCTAGAGCCCGTGCTCCACAACAGGGGAAGCCACCGCAGTGAGAAGCTCATGCACCTCAACAAAGAGTAGCCCCTGCTCACTGCATTAGAGGAAGCCCACGCGCAACAACGAAGACCCAATGCAGCCAAAAATAAATAAATAAAATAAATAAATTTATAAAAAAACAATGGCTAAGCTGACAGTACCATATTCTGGTGAGGATGTGGAGCAACAGGAACTCTCATTAATTGCTGATATGAATACAAATGTTACAGCCACCCTGGAAAACTCTCGCAGTTTCCTACAAAGCTAAACTTAATCTTACGCATTTGATCTACCAATTATACTCCTAGACACTTACCCAATTGTGTTGAAAACATATGTCCACACAAATAGCTGCACACAAATATTACAGCAGCTCTATTCATAATCACTGGAAACTGGAAGCAACCAAAGTGTCCTTCAATACATGAATAAATATACAAACCATGGTACATCCATACAATAGAATATTATTCAAAGATAAAAAGAAATGAGCTATCAAAACAGAAAAAGATATGAAGAAATCTTAAATGCATATTACTAAGTAAAAGAAGCCAGCCTGAGAAGAATACATACTGTACGATTCCAACTACATGACATTCTGGAAAAGGTAAAACTATAGAAACAGGAAGAAAAACAGTGGTTTAGGGAGAGAAAGGGAGGGATCATGATATGGGGCACAGAGGATTTTTAGGGCAGGGAAACTATTCTATATGACACCATCATGGAGGATATGTACCGTGATACACTTGTTTAAACCACTGAACTTTACAACACAGTGGGAACCTTAATGTAGACTACATAATTCAGTTAATGATAATGTATCAACACTGGCCCACTAATTATAACAAATGTAGTACACTAATGCAAGATGTTAATAATAGGTGAAATTATTTGTAGGGGGTTGTATATGACAACTGTACAATTCACTTAGTTTTTCTGTAAATTGAAAACTTCTAAAAAATAATGTCTCCTAACTAAAAAACAAAAAAAGACTCCAAAGCTTTGAGTCTAAAAAACTAAGGGAAAATGGTAAAATGATTTTGCCATTTACAGAAAGAGTCAAAGAAGGAGGAAGAATTCATACATTGTTTATGGTCCCTTTTTCTGAACTGGATGCTTCAAGAATCAGAGCACAAGTCAGTTTAGATACAACAGTTACATTGACAAGATGATGAAGTGGTCTGATGATTCCTTTTAAGATATTAATCCTGAAATGTCACATATTTTCATGCTTATAAATGCACTCACTCTCCATTTGGTTCAGATGTTGAAAACTTTTTCAGAAAACCTTGACCAATGGAGAGCAGAAGAGTTTTCCAGTGGAACATGGTTAACGAAGGCTAAGAGGTTTTGTGTGTTGAGTCGGACATGGTCTGGGCAACTATAATGAGAAAAGCTGAATGTAGTTATTGAAAAGAGTCCTGGAAGAAGGACTAGGCCTGCTCAATCAAGTGGTACAGCACTGTGAGCTGGGGTCCACCAAGATTGGGCGGTGGGGCAGAGTGTGCCCCAAGCAGGAAGATGTTATGTTTTGATCACTATCATATGCAAAGAGTTGTAATTATCTCAGGCCACAGCTGCTTCCTCGCTCAGACTTCCAGGAGGCTGGGGGTTGGGATGGGGTGATCAATAGAAATCACGGTCCCTTTGTTCGCCTTTCTGACTCTATAGCAGACTCTGGCTATGAGCAGCTATGGTGCAAGTGCTAGAGGAGATTGTAGTAAATGATTTCCTGGGAGTTGTGCATAATTTGCTCTGCCTCAGAAGACATAAGCTAATTTTGAACAAATCCCCTTGCTGTCATCTAGTATAACACAGCCAATTTAGATAAATCCTTGAACGGGGATTCCACATGCATAATATAGTCTCCTAAACAAAGAAAGACATACTCGGGACATTCATAGTATCCAAAAGATTGCTTAGGTTTAATGCCGAGCTCCTTTAAAAAAGTCCAATTTTTTAATCTCATCTGTGCAAACGAAGACTCAGTCAGAAGATTAAGTATGTTCAAGAGACTCTTAACAGTACAAAGAGGGCCTGTATTTTAAACAGCAATTGGTGCCTATCCTTCTTGCCTGTTTTGACCAGATGATCTGGCTGCTAATTAGACACTTATTAGAAGGAAAGATTCGTTTTAATGAGTTTTCCTTCAGAACACAGTGAGAAAATATACCTTTGCTAACTTTATTATCATGGCCCTGAAAGCATGGATAGTGGGCCAATGGCTGCATCTTGAATCCATTTATGACCACATATTTAGATTTAAATGAGACTGGGCTCCAGTCTTCCCAATTTATCCACAGAAATATCTCACAATCCAGTTCTTCTTCTCAATCTGCTGTATTATGCTAGTTAAGATCAGGGGGTTAGAATTATTATATTTCTTGATTCTGGTCCAGCTTGTCACTCTGGGCAGGTTCCGTAATCTTCATGAGCTGTAGTGTCCCATCTGAAATATGGAAATAATAGAACAATTTGCTCTATAATGTAAGTGGAAGAACTGAATCAAATATGCACAGAAAAGCTTTAGCACTGAACGCACACACATGCACATAGGAGCCTCTCAGTAAATGCTGGGCCTGATAAGGATGCTGATAATATGCTAATAATGGGAGCAACGTACTTAGCGGTCATGGTGCTAGAAGCCAGAAAGGCCCAGGAATAACAGCGCCTGGCTCCTTTCCCATTAAATACTATGACCTGCTATTCCCTATACTTCCTTTCCCGGCTCTTCTAATCACTGGTTCCTTCCTCAAACTCTTGACATCTTTAGAAATAGAAGTATAATTGTTAAAACATTTATTGAGTGCTTATGATGTGCGAGACCAAGTGCTGGTCATCGGGGATATAGGGCTGAAGAAGATAGACATTTGTATTCCCTTGGGGGGCTTACAATTTGTTAACAGAAACAACAAACATGTCTTGATGTCAGAGCAGGCTGTGCTTTATGCTAATAACCTTACATGCATTGTCATTTTCTACTCATTATCAGGTAGATATTGCTATCATCTTGTACTTGAAGAGACCAAAATGTAAGTAACTTGCTTAAAGATACAGCCTGTAGGCAAAAGAGACTTAGACCTTCCTTGCTTTGATGCCTTATTAGTAAGTGTTTAGATTTTGACATGTTGAGTTTTAGATGCCTATTGGACATACAGTTGAAAACGTCAAGTAAGTCATTGGAAGTATTTAATTAGATCTCAGAAAAAAAATAATAGAAATATGGATATGAGAGCTATCATCTCAAAGTAGGAATTTGGAGAAGTGGGAATGAATGAAATCACCCAGGGCTATACCTTTGAGTCCCCTCAGGGGACTTACACAAAATATCAAATGTCAGGCTCTACCTCTAAAGATTTTTATTTAACTGGTTTTCAGTGGGACCTGAGCACAAGTCGTTTTAAAGTTTATGAAGTGATTTGAATACACAGCCAGGATTGAAAACCTAGACTGAAAAAAACAGTGAAAAGATAAAAGAAGACAGAACAGAGTCCAGAGCCTCGACTCCAACATGAAAATTCATGCAGAAGGAAAAAAATGTAGCGGGCTTCCCTGGTGGCACAGCAGTTAAGAATCCGCCTGCCAATGCAGGGGACACGGGTTTGAGCCCTGGTCCCGGAAGAACCCACAGGCCGTGGAGCAACTAAGCCCATGTGCCACAACTACTGAGCCTGTGCTCTAGAGCCCATGAGCCACAACTACTGAGCCCTCACACCATAACTACTGAAGCCTGTGTGCCTAGAGCCCGTGCTCCGTAACAAGAGAAGCCACTGCAATGAGAAGCCCGTGCACCGCAAGGAAGAGTAGCCCCCGCTTGCCGCAACTAGAGGAAGCCCTCACGCAGCAATGAAGACCCAATGCAGCCAAAAATAAATAAATAAAAATAAATTAAAAGAAAAAAATATAGCTAAAGAGACAGATGGACAGTGGGAAACAGACAAACATTCCAGCTGGGGATACTGGGGTTGACAGTGGTGTAAGTGAGAATTTGAATAATAGCGTTTGGAAATACAGAAATGGGACTGAGTGGGAATTTGGAGAGAAGAGGAAAAGATGCTCCCATAGGAATACACTCTGCTAACCTTTGCATGGGACTGAGAAATCACAGGGAAGACCTTCCAGATTAATCAGCTGTTAGACGTGTGGGTCACCGGCTGAGACAGACTCTGGCCCATCTCCTACTGGCCACATCTCCAGGTCACACTTGGTTCTCATCCATAATGCAGAATCAGGTGACAGTTAATTTAGGTCATCAGATATTGTCTGGGAACTTAGATCCATCTACTTTTTTCCATCATCAATTTACACAAACTGACATCACTGTAAATTTCTTGCAAAGAACTGCCACTGATCGAGCAGGCAGACACAAAAGAATTCTCCAGATTGATGATTGAAATAACTCAAGAAAAAGGTCTCACCCTGAATCCCTTTGGTAGACGTGCCAGGAAATCATTTTCATTTAGGACAAGGGTGATTCTTTGACCCTTCTGTTTACCTATTGCTCTACGTGACATTTTTTTTTTTCATATTTGAAGTCACAGTTTCAGCCAGAAGGTAGACCCTCTTAAAATAGCAGTTACGGTTGGTTCATTATGTAGGGTAACGTTCCTGGTATATGAATCCCTGTGATTTAATCCCAGTTTTATCACTTACTAGTTCTTTTATCTAGGACACATTACACCACACTCAAAGGCTCAGTTTCCAAGTGTGGAAAATAGTTGTAACACTAGAACAAACGTTATAGGTTTTCGAGAATTCCTGGCACATGCTTGGGATTCAGTAAATATCTCTGTTCTTATAACACAATCATTATTTGTGTTGTTTCTCTTTCACCTTAATTATCAGGAAATTCATGATTAAATGTGTTTTCTGCAACTTGCATAGCCTTGAGTTCGTGATAGAAATGTAAAATATAGAAATGAATACGAAATGTCCCTGCCCTTGAGGAATGTACATCCTGGTGGAATGTGCAAACACACGGAGAGATGTTGTTTGGTGATCAGTACAATGCAGAAGTGCCGTGCACTATGGGACCACTCATTCATTTGTTCATCACGTAAATAGTTTTCAGGATTTCTCATGTGCTAGCATCCAAAGTACCTGGCCCATATTAGGAACTCAATATGCACAATATATGCCAAATGAATAGATATATCAATACTTTAAATCATTAATTTACAAATGAACATCCCAGATAGAATACTGCCTCACATGACCTATGTTACATTACATCTGAGAAGTCCACATTGAAGGTCAACTTCAGAATAGAAAATTCCTCTGTCTGTTCCAATTTTTATGAACACTTTCAGTTTCATGTGCATAACCTATCAGTCTGGTCATGCTAAAATAAAGCAGGGGGAATTAGCTTTAGAGTCAGCTTTAAATCCTCTCCATCAATATTTTTTTTTGTCTTAGAATGAAAATAACACAGATAAATTAAACCAAAGGGGAGAAAAGACACCCTCTTATTTTTTGTTCGAGTTCATTCTGATCCAGTGAGATAATGTCTTGTGCCGAGAAGAGGCACTTCTGTCTCTCAAAGGCACAATGCCACCTGACTTCTTTCCATCAACTTCTCAGTGCTGTTTCCTTCGCCTTCCCAAACGAGCGAGATTTTCCCTGCTTTGTTTGATGATGCACTGTGTCAGCTTCTCCACGGCAGTGTGATGAGTGAAGGACCAAGAGGAGGGGCTTGAAATACAGGCTGAGTCTCAAAATGAAACTGATGACCTGCTTGGACACCTGCCCCAGAAATCCCCAGGATTTATGGACACGCCTCACATATGTGCACAGACATGACAGCTGACCCTGACTCTAGCTCCCTCTCCCATTTTTCTTGGCTTTGGTTTCCTGTGATCAAAAGTAAGTAGGAAAACATAGTTACCATAGAATCTTGAGGGATGGGAAGGCAGATTGGTCCAGGGGTTGCCAAGAAACAGAACAGTGAGGAGAGGATGTTGGAGGACCCCAGCATCTCCCCCGCAGTGGAGATGCATTAGAGCAGAGTTAAGTGGAGAATCACGAGAGCACAACACCTCTCCCTTTGGTGTTCCCAAACATTCAGGAAACAGCACATATCATTAAATATCAAATGTAACTCAATTTCCTGTGGGAAGTCGGTGTGGGAGGTTATCAGTGAGCTTCTTTAATATTTTCACCAACTTTGATCCCCAAGTTACTGGGAAAAAATAATTTTCTTTAGATTTCATGCATTTATTCACTCATACAACAGTAATCTGAGATTCCAGTATGTGCATTATTGTAGGTGCTTTGCTTACCGTGGTGAACAGAATGGTGTCTCTACTCACTTAGACCCCCCATTTCTGTTTCTGGGAGACTGATAAGTCATCAAGAATGTATTTTGAAAAGTGCACTGGTCTTCACGCTAGGTGTAGGATTTCACACCAGACTCCAAATTTAATTAGCCACATAAACTTTTTATTCCAATTAAATTTTTTTTCTGATTTTTTAAACTTTTTTGGGGGAAAATAATTATAGAGTCACAGGAAGCTGAAAAAGTAGTACAGAGAGGTCTTGTGCACCCTTCACCCGGCATCCCCAGTGGTAACTGTAGCATGTATCGAACCCGGAGATTGATGTTGGTACAATCCACAGACTTTATTCAGATTTCACCAGTTTTACCATGATTTCTTTTTTCTTAATTTTTTCTTAATTATTAATATAACCATATTACAGAAAACTCAGAAAATAGAGAGGAAAAACCTGTTCTTGGTTCTGCTGTCCTGTGCAGCCACTGTAATCATTTTAGTGTCCATTTCCTTCCAGTTTTTATGAGCCACATAAACATTTTGGATCACAGTTTCCTTAACTGTAAAATGGGATAAGAAGGGATAAAATTAGCTGCTCTCTGTATCTCACAGGGAGATGATGAGAATAAAATCAGACGTAGATCTGAAAACATTCTATATAGTGGAGTATATAATTCGATTGCCGCTGCTGCTGGACTGTCACACAGCTTATGAGTCTGGGTGTGGATTATCAGCGGTTTCTGTGTGTGTTTGGGAGGTATTAATTATGGTAAAGTGTCGTGGGGACCTGGGATCAGTTCAGCTCTGCAGGTAAGTAGGCAAAGTGTCACCAGAGCAGCTCTAGACAAGAGGGGAGTTTTTTCTGGAATAGGCTTGGGTCCTCTCACCCCATAGGAGGGAGCGCCAATAATCAGGGTAATCAGCCTCTGTCTAATTACTGAGCCTTTATAGGGAGGTGGGCACTGTCCGAGGTCCATATTGTGTGTAAAACACGGTAATCCAATCTGGCCTTTTGACCCTCTGGGAAATCATCCTGTTCTCAAAGCTTTTACAGGCTGCCAGTGTAGGCCAGGGCCAGGGCGGAGCCAGAGGCCTGCAATTACCAGATAAATAATTAAGAACATTTCAAAGCTAAACACTATTACATTTATTTACCAGTGTATTATTCACAATACACTCAAATGTGCAAATAAATTAAACTTACTTTTTCTTTAATCTGATTTTCTTCAAAAGCTTCATCCTGTGAGTAGTAAACAAAAACTCAAATTCTGTCCTTTTTGATAAACTCTATCAAAGTTAATCATTTAAGCATAACTTTAGTAATGATCTCTTGGAATTTCACCCCCGTCTCCCTCTCGTTCCCCTGATGGTGCTGTGTTCTAGTCTAGTGGATCCAGGAAAAAACAAGGCTTCTCATTCACGATGCCTCGCTTGGATCCAGCTGCCATCTGATGTAAACAGCCGGGCTCGTCTTCTTCCTGTGCTGGAGGTAGAAGAAGTGTTCCCTTGGCCCATTGTGGTGATGCCTTAACATCCAGGACTAGAGTCCATAACGCCAGCCATTTGCTGGTCTTAAAGTCCCTTTGCATTGCAGCCTCCGCACTTTGACCTTGGGCCTCTGCCGGCCATCGGCCTTCTGGTACTTTCTAGTTCCTCCCAGTAGTGTGCAGGAACCTGATTTACATGCACACATTGGAGTCATGCCAGACATCTAGCACACTGCTTCGGTTGGATTCCTGCAGTCATCCCCTCCGTGCCCTTGTTCCCACACCATGCTGGGCATGATGCCAGGTCACCAGGTAAAGATGGAAATGCTCCTAGAGGACATCAAGGGAAGCAGGTGGAGGGAAGGGGAAGAGGTGGAGAGCCTTGCTGCTGACCTTCTTGCTCTTTCCTGTCTGTTTTCTCAACTACTCCATCACCTGCAGTTGGGAAATACCAATTTTTTAAAAAAATTATCTTTCTTTCCAACCAAAACCTCTTCTAAATTCTGGGAAAAAAATAAATTTAATCAAAGAGAGTTTGAAAAATTATATAATTTATAATTGTTATAATATTTGGGGGATGAATGAAGTCTCAGAAGAAATTGATAGTTTAATATTTAACTAGTTTAATATTACTGGGGATAGTATTTTGGTGGAGTCAAGGCTTGTTATTTTGATGAAAAGGCTGAGTTGTGGATCGGTGGTGGTTTGAAGGCTCCAGAGGAGAGTACACGGGGGCAGCAACAGGAGGAAAGGACCTGGGATCAGGGGAAGGCCTGGCATGGAGTACAGTATGTTCAGCACGCTTCAGGGAAGTGGTATAGTGGAGTATCAGAAGGGTGTACATGAAAGCAGGCCCCTGACCTCTCTGGGCTGCGTGACTTTGAGTGAGTTCTTAACCTCTCTGAGCTTCACTCTAACACTTTGCTGTCATACCCGTCCCTTAGGATTGTTGTGAGAATTGCATAAAGTCCTTAGCACAAGTCCCGGACAGCAGATTGTTTTCTCTTCTTCTTGCCTTTCTTAGAAATGAATGGAAAATGCTAGGGATGGTTAAGGGAATGATTAGGAGAAACCACAAGCAAGAGCTATCTGCTTACCCCCTCTTGTAACATTTACAAAATTGACACCTCCTTTTTGCAAGTACCTGGTCTGGCATAGAAATCAGGGGCTTAAGGAAGCCGGCAATTTCTATGCAGGGTTATCGTTAACTTCCCTGTGCATAGCAAGTGCACTTCTGAAAATTATTCCCAGTGGACAGCTTTTCTGTGTTCAAGTTTCTAACTGTAAGCTTATCCTGAAAAACAAGTGAAGGGCATTTGTTCATCATATTTCAACTGCATCAGCACACTGACAGCATGTGCCAAATCAGTTAGAAAATTCTGTTGGAAATGCTTTGCCTGGGGAGGATACTATGGCTTTTGGGAAAGAGTGTGTGACTTGAATTAAGTGCATTCTGACCCTATCATGGGAACTGACTTCTGGACCTTCACTTCCTGGTCTGTACACTATGGACATGCTTCCCATCCCTCTCTATTTTCTGATGTTACAAATATTAAATGAGAAAATTACTGGGACTTTCCTAGCGGTCCAGTGGTTAAGACTTTGCCTTCCAATGCAGGGGGTGCTGGTTCGATCCCTGGTCGGGGAGCTAAGATCCCACATGCCGCGTGGCCAAAAAACCAAAACATAAAACAGAAGCAATATTGTAACAAATTCAATAAAGACTCTAAAAATGGTCCACATCAAAAAAATCTTTAAAAAAAGATAAATGAGAAAATTACATGAACCTAATTTGTGAAGTTTACAAATTTCTATATAAATATTGGAGGTACTTAACACATACCTTATGCATTCTCCAGAAAAGGTCCTTCTGGTACTAAACATATTACCTAAAATTTATTAGATATTTTTTTTCAACCATGATAATATTTGCATTTTTAAAAACAATGACTCTGATTCCTTTGTAAAAAGGAAAGGTGATGAGTGACAGGACTAGAAATATATTGGTGTCTTTAAAAGGGGTGGGATAGCAGAGATGTGAAGGGGGGGCGTAGGCGCTAAAAGGGTTCGAAGAGGGGAGAGTAATTAAAGGGGTGTTCAGTGCATCCTATTTCGTGAGCAGAAGCTAAGAGGGAAGTAGATGCACAGTGGGCTCTGGGCTTAATGAGGCCTGCCTTCCTTAAGCAGTCACTTTCCAGGGATGGAAAATGGAGAATTGCAAGGCTGAGGCTAGTCAGAGAGGAGCCAAAAAAATCCCAACTAGAGGCCTTAGTCTTTACACTCAGTACTTTAGGGACTGCAGAGCAATGAGGAGACGCTGGTAGCCGTTCCATGAGGTGGTGAGGTTATTAAACTGAGCACTGGGATGATAGAGCCGAGGGGATATTGGAGTCAAAATACCTGGGTGTGATGCTCAGCTGTGCCCCTACAGCCTGGCCAGGTTGATAGACAGAGAAATCTTCCAGCAGCTGCGCTCAGCCAGCTGTTGACCGTGATGGGAGAAGCACCAGCAACATGGAAGAGTCATCCAAGCCCAACTCAGGGTCAGGTTGTGTTTCCAGAAGTGGCAGTGAAAGCAGGATTTCAAAACACAGAGAGGAATCGTTTGGGTAAAGAAAGGTAGGGATTCAGTTCCAGGGGCATATATTTGGGGCAGAAATGCTTGAGGTCCAAGTCAGGAAACTGTATGAAGTGTCAAGGAACAAGGAGGAAGTTCTTACAAGGAGGGGTGCAGCAGGTGGAGAAGGCTTTATATGAAATAAAATAAGGCCTGAAGATTTGTCCTCAACGGTGTGCCCACTTGGACCCCCATATCACACTCAGCCTCTCTGACTTTGTTCTAAGTTTTCAAGTCAGGAAATCCATCAGCGACTATTTCAAGCCTGATGCAATTTTGCTTTCTGCCCCTCCTGCCTGAACTGTCACAAACCCAGTAGGAAACCTGATTTGTTATATTCACAGCATTTTTTTTCTTAGGGCAATACTGACTGCTCAAGAAACGTAATGACTAAAAAGCACCTGCTCTCCAAACTCTCTTGTCAATAGAAGAGGAAAAAAAAATAGAAGGAAAGAAAAAATACCTGACTAGCATAGGTATTGTAAATGGAGCCGTCAAAACCCCCTCTGGGTTTTTATGATAAATACACACACAAGGCAGGTATTTTGGTAAGAAACTATTTCTATTTTAATGCAAGAAAGACAGACCAATACATCAGCCTCCTGCCTCTTAATTCTCATAATGTGTTGCCTCATTTTGCCCACCCTGCTCTTTGCTGTAGAAAAAACTCTTTAAATGTGTTAGTGAAGTGAACTTGGTTCAGAACCTCCAAACTGTCTTCCCCAAGTCTCTTGTTTAGAAATCCCAAGGAGCAAAGTCTTAACATAACTATTCTTCATGGAATTTCTAGGATTTCCTGAGTTTGAATTCATAACTGACTAATAATTTATTTCCTGAAAAAGACAAATTAAACCAGAGTTAGTGGGAGATCTGTGATAGACAAAGCAGAAGCAAACGATTACTTTAGAAGGTAAGGTGCTTTCTATTGGACACTTCATTTAGTCTAAGGACAAAACTGGAGGGAAAGAGGGGAAAGGGAAATTGCACATGACCTCTTCTTGTCCTCTCCCACCCTTTGTTTTATGGCAGGATGGACATCCATAGGTGGCAGGGCAGGCCTGAGCAGCATTTGGTCTCTTGGAAAAGACGAACAAATGGTCAGGTGCCCTTCGGAAATTACAAAGGAGCTAGATTCTAGAGGGATATTTCATCTTGGAGTAACTTACTCAGTTTTTCATGCACTCAGTAGGGTGGGTGTTTCTTTGACTTATGATGGAATTGCTAGAAGCTGGACCATTCTTTCCAGCTGTTGGACCTTTAGCTCAGACCAAGACACTGAGCTCTCCCTACGTAGCTTCTTTTAGTCCTCTGGGACCCCTGCCTTGACAGATGGTCCTTAAATTCTGTATTATTGATAACTTTCCATAGGGATAGTCACAGTTCCAAATTATACTTAATGCTTTTAGCTATTCTCCATTAACATCTTAGTTTATTCACATATGTGAATGTACCTATTACCTTAGTCCTTTCAGGCTCCTATCACAGAATACCAGAGACTGAGTAGCTTATAAACAACAGAGATAGAAATTTATTTCTCACAGTTCGGGATGCTAGAGGTCGAAGATCAAGTCCAGCAGATTCAATGTCTGATGAGGGCCCACTTTCTGGTTCATAGATGAAGTTTTGTCACTGTGCCCTCACTTGGTGGAAGGTAAGACAGAGCACTCTGGGGTCTCTTCTGGAAGAGCACTAATCCCATTCACGGGGGCTCCACTCTCATGTCCTAAGAACTTTCTAAAGTCCATACCTCCTAATACTATCACATGGGCATTAGGTTTTGACATACGAATTTGGGGGGTACCCATTCATGCCAAAGTACATATCCTATATGGATGCATACACGTTGGATCAACAGGGAACATACACACGTGCTGACACATATATTTGTGTATACATATATGGTTGAATAGTTAGATAGGTAGGTACATCTATCTGTCTGTCTATCTATCTATCTACCTACCTATCTATGTACAGACAGAAAGAGGAAGGGGAAAAGGAGGTGTGTAAGGACGAGGAGAAGAGATGATATTCTTATAAGGTCAACATTCATGAAAACAGACAAAGGCTGTGTAGCAATAATATACTAGAATTTGTTGAGTGATTAAATGTGGGGAATGAAAGGGGAAAGTTTTTACCACCAATTGAAATAGAGTATGAGAGGAGGTACGTACCTGGCAATATGTACAAAATAAATTCATATTTTGATATTTTGAACTTTAAAGGGCTTATTGGGAAGAAAATGTTCAGATAGAGCTGTCCAGAAGGCTGTTAAATACATGACTCTGAATTATAGAGAGGAGGTCTCAACTGGAAATAGTGATTTTAGAGTTAACATAGTATAACTCAGTAGTTGAAAATAGTATAACAAGTGGTTAAAGTTCTTTCAGTGAACATAATGGCCCATGTGTGCAACTCTGAGGAAGGGAAGAAGAAGAAGACAGTTAAAGGAGATAAAAACAAGAGGGCAGTTAGGCAAGAGAAATATACAACACACCAAGAAGGAAGAGAGTGCTAATAATTTGGGAAAGATCTACAATGAACAGGAACTAGAGATATTCAGGACTGATCTTATCTGTATTGAAAATTTTGATATTTTGTTCCTCATGCATTTTTTCATTAATTTTGATCTTTTTAAATATTGCATTAAAACACACGAGTCTTGACCACTGGGTGCTTCGGCGTCTGCTTAGACGCTGAACCTGAGGCAAGAGCCTCCCTCAGCTCACTGTCCTTCCACCCTTGCCAGTAAACTCTGGGTCATTTTTGACTCTAGCAGGAGTATTTTCAGTAGAGAAGAGGGCACAAGCAAGAGTCAGAGTTTAGAGGCTTAGGTGTAAATGGAAGGGAGTGAGAAAATGAAGTCAAAGTATAGGTTACAATTTTGAGAGGTCCAGAAGTGCAAAGGAAAAGATGAGGCAGTTGATGCCGAAAGAATCTGCAAGATTGACAGAAAATCAAACTGAGGAGTCACTTTCACAACCTGGCACAATTCCTTCTGGGACTATCCTTGCACCCTAAGTTCTACCACCCCAAGAAAAGTGGTAAAGCTTCTTTCTCACACGTCTACCCCCACTGTTGGGCTGAACCAAGCATCTGCCTTTCCTTTTTGAGACAAGGGCAGAGCAGCGTCCCAATGCATAGCAATGGTCCCACAGATGTAGCACAGTGGGGTCCTTACTGAGACACACGCGCTCTTCTGAACAGCAGGGAGTCTCTCGTCTTCCAAGCCCTGCAGATGCAGCACAAAGGCGCTCTGCTGTCCAAAGCCCCAGCATCCATTCCTCAGATGGCTTCTGAGGCAAACAGTCAACTCACACACCCCCATGTCTTCATGATTACCCTTGAGTTGATGATGTCTATATCTGTATGTCCAACCAGATCTCCCTCATGAAACTGAACTCTGCACCACTGAACATCTCATGGACATGTCCACTTCTGTGTCCCACAGACCACCCCCCCACCCACCCACCGGTCTCAGCATGGCCATGACGAAGGTATCACCTGTCTCTGTGTAGAATTACGTACACGATCCCATGTCGTATATTAACAGATAGGCTCATTGTTTACCAATTCCATTTTTCTTTCTTCCTGAACACACAACTCGACTACCACTGCCAAGCTCCCTTGGGGTTTGGTGTGGACATGGAATGTTTCTGGCTAGTGAAAAGTGCATGGAAGCGATACATTCCGCTTCCATGCCTTGCTTATTAAAACTAACAACAACAATAACAAAATCTGCACAATTCTATACCTTCTCTCTTCAACCAACTGTTGATCAAATGCAGGAGATTCAGAGGATGCAGAGACCCCTGGGGATGATGGAGCCCCAAGGTGGAGTGAACCCGGTCCCTGAATCACCATGTGGAACTCAGATCCTGATCCTTCCCAGTGCAGTGAGAAAAAAAAATGAAGCTTAGGTTTTGTAAAGTCACAAGATTTAAGGGTTCATCATTACAGTAGTGAGTATACTTAATACATAGTATTCTATGGAAACTGAGTGTCCAATTGAATGAATAAATATTACTCCCAGATTCTGTGTTTTCTTAACCCTCCACGTTAAATTCATTCACTTAACTCTGTAACATCCATTCAACTTCTCTTTCCATTTACTTATTATTTTATTTTATTACCATGTCTATGCTAGATTATTGCAATAGTCTCCTAACGTATATCATTGCCCTCAGCAGCACTGTCCAATAGGAATGTAATGCAAGTCATGCAGATTATTTTAAATTTTGTAGTACTTATATTTTTTTTTAAAGTAAAAAGTAACAGATAAAATAAATATAAGTAATATATTTTATTTGGCTCAACATACTCAAAACATTACTTCAACTTGTAATCAATATAAAGATATTAATGAGACAATTTACATCTTTGTACTAAGTCTTTAAAATCTGGTGTATATTTTACATTTACGTTTACATCAATTCAGCAGAATAGACACATTTGAAGTGCTCGGTGGCCGCACATGACTAACGGCTGTCATAGTCATAGTGGACAGTGCACGACTACACTCGTGTTTCCTTCTGAATAACTATCTACACTATAGTCAGAAGGTAGAATTTAATAATTACACTTCTTGCTTCTAAGATTAAAAGGACTTTGCCAACCAGGCCTCCATCAGATCTACCCCAAACCATCTCAAACAGATTTATAAAAATATCAATGCACTTTCTAGCAAATGTACATTCAACATGGACCTATAGTCATGCTTTTTAGAAGGGCTTGCATAGACGGTTATGATCCAGCAAATTCTATAACCTTAGTTTTTTCAGTCATTACTTTCTCCTTATGGTCAATTCCTAGTGAATTTCTAACCCTTCTCATGTGCTAACCATCTTCTTTGCCTCCTGTCTACTGCAAATATAAATCCCCATCCCAGAAAATGTATCTTTTTTCCCCACGCCCATCACATAGTATTACATAGGTGTATTTTGTTGTTGTTGTTCAGGAAATAGAATACCTGACATAACATGGTTTAAAGAATAATGCATTTTTATCTCACATGTCAGGGATTTCTGAAATTTCAAGACTAGTAAATTCAACAGCTCAAGGATGACACCAGCACTCTAATTTCTTTGTTATTTCTTTTTCTTCCCCCTCATTGTCAGAAGTTGGTTGCCCAAGGCACTGCATTCTCAGACAACAGCATCTAAGCCTAGGAAGAGATGACAAGGTTAATTTCCTTGCATTATTATTTTTACTGGGAGAAAAACATTCCCCAGAACCACCCCTCAGATGTGTCCTCTAGTCCTGCGCCAGGATTGGGTCACAGGCCCACAAAGTAGCTGCAAGGGAGGCTAGTAATGCAAGCACACAGCATTTCAACTCTATGGTGGGAGGTGGGACCTGCAAGTGCAGTAGAATAAGGAGAAAACTGTTGAGCAGTCAGCCAACAAGGCCAACTAACATATTCCTAAGCTTTGTTTGTCTCTCAAGGCTCTAATCAGGCATCACCCTGTTTGAGGCCTCCGTGAAATCTCATTTCCCAAGTGGGATTAGTGCCACTCACCTTTGGTTCACTATGCCCTGTGCCTGTCATCCCTGTACCCCTCGCGACACTGTTCTGAAACTGCCTGGTTGGTGTCTATCTCTCCTGATAAAAAGCAAAAGCTCTTTGACGGAAATGAGTTTGTCTGGCTCATTATTATGTAATCACCGCCTGGTATATCGCTTGGAATATGATAGACATTAAAAAATAGATAGTATTTAACTGATTATTTTATGATACATTTTACTTCTAATTTGACAGTATTTGGATTACACACTGAGGGATAATTTATCTATAAGTTTTGATTTTTCCAACCTGGCTTTTAAACAAAAATAGTATGAAACTCAAGGGATAATTTGTTCCAGGTCCCTGCATTTAATCATTTCATTAATCTCACTAAAGAGATAAATTAACTGAGGTCTCAGAGAGAGACTTGCTCTAGCAGTTTGGGCTCACTGCAGGAAACAAACCACTCTATGTATTTTAAACAACGTGTGAATTAATGCAAAGAATTAAGTGGAATTTATGGAATCTTGGAAGGACGAGAGGAGCAAGAGTCGGGGACTTGCAACAGCCGAGACTAGAGTCCACTCCACCACAGGGATTGGGGAGTCAGAAAGTGTTGACACAGCTGTCATTGCCACGCCTACAAATGCGTCTTGGCGATCAAATGGCTGTAACTTGAATGACCAACAGAAACAGCAAGGAAGATGGCCTTCTCTTCACCCCTCTCTTCTAAATCACTTTTCTGCATGTAATTGACGGAACCAAATTTGCATCCAGAAGCCTAGCTGCTATTGAGCCAAGAAATGTTGATTTTTGCTTTCCAGGCTTTGTGATACAGATAATCACAGAGAAAGATGGGAGAGTGGATGCTGAGTGTCAATTGGCCATAACCGATGCACTTACCTAGAGTTATTCAACTAATGATTAGTAGAGAAGGGACATAACTTCTAACCTACAGACATACGTAATATTGACAACACCTAACAAACCCATACTCCGGTAGCTCTCAATTATCCTGGCACAGCAGAAAGATTTTTATAGGAAAAAACAACTCACAGTAAAGCCAGTCTCAGGTTATCCACATAGAGATATTCTTGGCCCAGAAACATTTGCTTTTCTGTCTCCAGTTATTGGCTTCGCTGCTCAGATGAGATAATCACAATGCATATGTACAGTCAGAAACTTTAAAGTTGAATGCTACAGTCTATTTATGGCTACTAGACAAGGTGGGGAAACATGTATAAAAAAAATCCAACTGACATTTTTGGATTTAAAAAGGCATTTATATTAATGTAACATTCTGGAAATTAAAGCCTGAGGGGGAATGGAAACCATACCTTCTAAATGATACTAAAACATATGAAATCCTGGGGTGATACACTCACCAGGCTTATATCATCTACTTAAATCTCCACCTGCAGGTGACACCCTGACTAGAGGAAGCTTCCACAGTAAGTTTTACCTTAGCTCTGAAGGCTTGTCACCATGAGCTCTGGGCCACTAGGAGGGAAGATAACGTTCAGGCACCTGATTTGTCAAGACTCTAAACTGATGTCATATTTGAAAACCCAGAGGTGACACCTCGGAGTGTTCTGGCATTCTGTCCATTGCCTTGAGTCATAAATCTGTCAGCAAGTCCTTCTGACTCTGCCTTCTCATGTATCTACCTTCTGACATGTCCAAGCCTGTACCTACTTTGTTCAATTGTTCATTCTCTCAGTTATTAATGAAAAATCTGATAATTTAGGATAGAAAAAGAGATCTCCCTACTAGATACTCCATTCTCTATATCAGACAATCCATTCTATCAATTCCAGAGGTTTCCTCTTAAAGCTGATAATATCTAACATTTCAATATTTTATCTACTTACGTTGACCCACAAACTATGTCAGGGATGTAAGTTTAAAAAGCAAATAAAGCTCTTGCCATGAAAAAATTCACAGCGCAATCAGGTGATGCCATATAGTACTTAAACAGATGACTTCTTGCAAAAGAATATGGGTTCACAGATTAATCCTCTGCTGAGTAGCTATGTGGCCAAAGTTTCTTAACCATTGTCTACATCAGTTCTCCCATCTGTAAAATTAGGATAATAATAATAATAGTAATAATAATAATACCTACTCTTTTGGGTTTGTAGAATTTTGTAATTTAATGCATGTAAAATTGCTTGGAATCATGGCAGTCACAGGGAAATCAGCCAAAATAAGTTGCCTATAGGTAACCAAACAGTTATAACTCAGCTTGATGATTGCAGTGAGTAAAGAATATAAAACCATACTGGAAGCATGATATCTAATCAGTTTGAAGTCCTCTAATATTTTTCCCTTAAACTGGAAAGTAAATGGTTTATTTTAATTAATGCGATTCATTTCAGTTCAACCAAAATTTGTTGGGTGCACATGCTATGTGCCTGGCATGGATGCACAGGTTTTTGCACGTATTACCTGTTCAATATTGTCCACACAAGAATATTATTATATAAATAAAATTATCCCTCATCCTAAAGTTAGAAGACTAAATCTTAAGCTGTAAAAACTAGACAGATAGCAATATAACTTAGTAATTAAGATTATATTCTCTGCAAATAAAAGGCAAACGTTAAAACCTTAGCTCCAAAACTTGTCTCTGTTACTGCAGACAAGGCCTTAACTTCCTGTACTCTAGTTACCTCACCCAACAAATCTCAATAAAAGTAGGACGTGACTCACAGAAGTGCTACAAGCATGACACAAGTAGGTTTACGCCATTTTTTAGAAGAGTTCTTGGTACTTAGTGAGCACGCTAATGTCAGGTGTTATTCTAGAACTTGTCGAAGGCCTCAAAGTTAAAATATGATGGAGCTGGGATTTGAACCTGGGTCAGTATCTTTCTCGAGCTCATATTCTTCTTACAACATTGTACATACGCTTCTCCAACAGTGTTTTGTTGTTTGATAGGGAGGATAATTAGAAGACACCCAGACCAAATGTGCAGTCTAATGTGTGGCTTAAATGAACCAAACTGTCCCAAATTTGAGAAGATTGGAACTCGGAAGGTCTTGAGGAAGCAGGACCCTCCTACTAGATGCTGTCATTTGCTAGACTGTCTGCTAAATAGCTACAGGCACAGTGAATATTAATTAAAAATTAATTTTAAATGAGTGACTTTAAAAACATACTTCATAAATGTCTATCAAGCAAGCAAGTAAATCAGGATTGAGAATATTGTCTGAATTATGTTATTTTGTTATGTCTAAAAATTCACTTTTCTTAATGAGTCATTTGGTAATTCAGGATTTCAAATTTTTTCTTGAGTCAAATTTCTAATTTTTTGGAAAAATTTTATTCCATCTGAGTTATCAAATATATTGTCATGATGTTTTCATGGAAGTTTTTATTGGCTTAAATTTCAACTCTAAATAATTGTCTCCTTTCTAAATTTCTAATACGCTTTATTAAGGCCTATGTATATGTAAAATATACATACAGAAAACTAAAAGAAGTTTCAGTGTAGAGCCCAAATCATAATTACAAAGTGAACACACCTGGTCACTAGCGTCCAGTTTATAAAACAGAGCATTACCAACACCTAAGAAATTGTCTCGTGCTTTCTCCCAGTCACCAAACTTTCTCTCCCCCTCAACATAACCATCATCTTAAATTTAAGGCCAAAATTAGCATTGCCACTTTTTTTAAAAATTATTATTTATTTATTTTTGGCTGTGTTGGGTATTCGTTTCTGTGCCAGGGCTTTCTCTAGTTGTGGCAAGCGGGGGCCACTCTTCATCGCGGTGCGCGGGCCTCTCACTGTCGCGGCCTCTCTTGTTGCGGAGCACAGGCTCCAGACGCGCAGGCTCAGCAGCTGTGGCTCACGGGCCTAGTTGCTCCGCGGCATGTGGGATCTTCCCAGACCAGGGCTCGAACCCGTGTCCCCTGCCAATATTGGCAGGCAGATTCTCAACCACTGCGCCACCAGGGAAGCCCTGCAACTTTTTTTTTTAATTTTTGAATTTTATTTTATTTATTTTTTTATACAGCAGGTTCTTATTAGTCATCAGTTTTATACACATCAGTGTCTACATGTCAATCCCAATCTCCCAATTCATCACACACCGCACAACGCCCCCGCTGCTTTCCCCCCTTGGTGTCCATACGTTTGTTCTCTACATCTGTGTCTCAATTTTTGCCCTGCAAACCTGTTCATCTGTACCATTTTTCTAGGTTCCACATATATGCATTAATATATGATATTTGTTTTTCTCTTTCTGACTTACTTCAGTCTCTATGACAGTCTCTAGATCCATCCACATCTCAACAAATGACCCAATTTCGTTCCTATTTATGGCTGAGTAATATTCCATTGTATATATGTACCACAACTTCTTTATCCATTCGTCTGTCAATGGGCATTTAGGTTGCTTCCATGACCGGGCTATTGTAAATAGAGCTGCAATGAAAATTGGGGTGCATGTGTCTTTTTGAATTATGGTTTTCTCTGGATATGTGCCCAGTAGTGGGATTGCTGGGTCATATGGTAATTCTATTTTTAGTTTTTTAAGGAACCTCCATACTGTTCTCCATAGTGGCTGTATCAATATACATTCCCACCAACAGTGCAAGAGGGTTCCCTTTTCTCCACACCCTCTCCAGCATTTCTTGTTCGTAGATTTTCTGATGATGCCCATTCTAACTGGTGTGAGGTGATACCTCATTGTAGTTTTGATTTGCATTTCTCTAATAATTAGTGATGTTCAGCAGCTTTTCATGTGCTTCTTGGCCATCGGTATGTCTTCTTTGGAGAAATGTCTATTTAGGTCTCCTGCACATTTTTTGATTGGGTTGTTTGTTTTTTTCATATTGAGCTGCATGAGCTGTTTATATATTTTGGAGATTAATCCTTTGTCCTTGGATTCGTTTGCAAATATTTTCTCCCATTCTGAGGGTTGTCTTTTCATCTTGTTTATGGTTTCCTTTGCTGTGCAAAAGCTTTTAAGTTTCATTAGGTCCCATTTGTTTATTTTTGGTTTTATTTCCATTACTCTAGGAGGTGGATCAAAAAAGATCTTGCTGTGATTTATGTCAAAGAGTGTTCTTCCTATGTTTTCCGCTAAGAGTTTTATAGTGTCCGGTCTTACATTTAGGTCTCTAATCCATTTTGAGTTTAGTTTTGTGTATGGTGTTAGGGAGTGTTCTAATTTCATTCTTTTACATGTAGCTGTCCAGTTTTCACAGCACCACTTATTGAAGAGACTGTCTTTTCTCCATTGTATATTCTTGTCTCCTTTATCAAAGATAAGGTGACCATATGTGCGTGGGTTTATCTCTGGGCTTTCTATCCTGTTCCATTGACCTGTATTTCTGTTTTTGTGCCAGTACTATATTGTCTTGATTACTGTGGCTTTGTAGTATAGTCTAAAGTCAGGGAGTCTGATTCCTCCAGCTCCGTTTTTTTCCCTCAAGACTGCTTTGGCTATTCAGGGTCTTTTGTGTCGCCATACAAATTTTAAGATTTTTTGTTCTAGTTCCGTAAAAAATGCCATTGGTAATTTGATAGGGATTGCATTGAATCTGTAGATTTCTTTGGGTGGTATGGTCGTTTTCACAATACTGATTCTTCCAATTCAAGAACATGGTACATCTCTCCTTCTGTTGGTATCATCTTTAATTTCTTTCATCAGTGTCTTATAGTTTTCTGCATAGAGGTCTTTTGTCTCCCTAGGTAGGTTTATTCCTAGGTATTTTATTCTTTTTGTTGCAATGGTAAATGGGAGTGTTTCCTTAATTTCTCTTTCAGATTTTTCATCATTAGTGTATAGGAATGAAAGAGATTTATGTGCATTAATTTTGTATCTTTCAACTTTACCAAATTCATTGATTAGCTCTAGTAGTTTTCTGGTGGCATCTTTATGATTCTCTATGTATAGTATCATGTCATCTGCAAACAGTGACAGTTTTACTTCTTCTTTTCCAATTTGTATTCCTTTTATTTCTTTTTCTTCTCTGATTGCCATGGCTAGGACTTCCAAAACTATGTTGAATAATAGTGGTGAGAGTGGACATCCTTGTCTCATTCCTGATCTTAGAGGAAATGCTTTCAGTTTTTCACCATTGAGAATGGTGTTTGCTGTGCGTTAGTGGTGTATGGCCTTTATTATGTTGAGGTAGGTTCCCTCTATGCCCACTCTCTGGAGGGTTTTTATCATACATGGGTGATGAATTTTGTCAAAAGCTTTTTCTGCATCTAATGAGATGATCATATGATTTTTATTCTTCAATTTGTTAATATGGTGTATCACACTAATTGATTTACATATATTGAAGAATCCTTGCATACCTGGGATAAATCCCACTTGATCATGGTGTATGATCCTTTTAATGTGCTGTTGGATTCTGTTTGCTAGTATTTTGCTGAGGATTTTTGAGTCTATGTTCATCAGTGATATTGGTCTGTACTTTTCTTTTTTTGTAGTATCTTTGTCTGGTTTGGGTATCAGGCTGATGGTGGCCTCATAGAATGAGTTTGAGAGTGTTCCTTCCTCTGCAATTTTTTGGAAGAGTTTGAGAAGGATGGGTGTTAGCTCTTCTCTAAATGTTTGATAGAATTCACCTGTGAAGCCATCTGGTCCTGGACTTTTGTTTGTTGGGAGATTTTTAATCACAGTTTCAATTTCAGGCCTTGTGATTTGTCTGTTTATATTTTCTGTTTCTTCCTGGTTCAGTCTTGGAAGGTTATACCTTTCTAAGAATTTGTCCATTTCTTCCAGGTTGTCCATTTTATTGGCATAGAGTTGCTTGTAGTAGTCTCTTAGGATGCTCTGTATTTCTGCAGTGTCTGTTGTAACCTCTCCTTTTACATTTCTAATTTTATTGATTTGAGTCCTCTCCCTCTTTTTCTTGATGACTCTGGCTAATGGTTTTTCAATTTTGTTTATCTTCTCAAAGAACCAGCTTTTAGTTTTATTGGTCTTTGCTATTACTTTCTTTGTTTCTATTTCGTTTATTTCTGCTCTGATCTTTACGATTTCTTTCCTTCTGCTAACATTGGGTTTTGTTTGTTCTTCTTTCTCTGGTTCCTTTAGGTGTAAGGTTAGATTGTTTATTTGAGATATTTGTTGTTTCTTGAGGTAGGATTGTATTGCTATAAAATTCCCTCTTAGAACTGCTTTTGCTGCATCCCATAGGTTTTGGATTGTCGTGTTTTCATTGTCATATTTCTCTAGGTATTTTTTGATTTCCTCTTTGATTTCTTCAGTGATCTCTTGGTTATTTAGTAACGTATTGTTTAGCCTCCATGTGCTTATGTTTTTTACGTTTTTTTCCCTGTAATTCATTTCTAATCTCATAACGTTGTGGTCAGAAAAGATGCTTGATATGATTTCAATTTTCTTAAATTTACTGAGGCTTGATTTGTGACCCAAGATGTGACCTATCCTGGAGAATGTTCCATGTGCACTTGAGAAGAAAGTGTAATCTGCTGTTTTTGGATGGAATGTCCTATAAATATCAATTAAATCTATCTGGTCTGTTGTGTCATTTAAAGCTTCTGTTTCCTTATTTATTTTCATTTTGGGTGATCTGTCCATTGGTGTAAGTGAGTTGTTAAAGTCCCCCACTATTATTGTGTTACTGTCAATTTCATCTTTCATAGCTGTTAGCAGTTGCCTTATGTATTGAGGTGCTCCTATATTGGGTGCATATATATGTATAATTGTTATATCTTCTTCTTGGATTGATCCCTTGACCATTATGTAGTGTCCTTCCTTGTCTCTTGTAACATTCTTTATTTTAAAGTCTATTTTATCTGATATGAGAATTGCTACTCCAGCTTTCTTTTGACTTCCATTTGCATGGAATATCTTTTTCCATCCCCTCACTTTCAGTCTGAATGTGTCCCTAGGTCTGAAGTGGGTCTCTTGTAGACAGCATATATATGGGTCTTGTTTTTGTATCCATTCAGCAAGCCTGTGTCTTTTGGTTGGAGCATTTAATCCATCCACGTTTAAGGTAATTATCGATATGTATGTTCCTATGACCATTTTCTTAGTTGTTTTGGGTTTGTTTTTGTAGGTCCTTTTCTTCTCTTGTGTTTCCCACTTAGAGAAGTTCCCTTAGCATTTGTTGTAGAGCTGGCTTTGTGGTGCTGAATTCTCTTAGCTTTTGCTTGTCTGTAAAGCTTTTGATTTCTCTGTCGAATCTGAATGAGATCCTTGCCAGGTAGAGTAATCTTGGTTGTAGTTTCTTCCCTTTCATCACTTTAAGTATATCATGCCACTCCCTTCTGGCTTGTAGAGTTTCTGCTGAGAAATCAGCTGTTAACCTTATGGGAGTTCCCTTGTATGTTATTTGTCATTTTTCCCTTGCTGTTTTCAATAATTTTTCTTTGCCTTTAATTTTTGCCAGTTTGATTACTATGTGTCTCGGCGTGTTTCTCCTTGGGTTTATCCTGTATGGGACTCTCTGCACTTCCTGGACTTGGGTGGCTCTTTCCCATGTTAGGGAAGTTTTCGATTATAATCTCTTCAAATATTTTCTCTGGTCCTTTCTCTCTCTCTTCTCCTTCTGGGACACCTATAATGGGAATGTTGTTGCATTTAATGTTGTCCCAGAGGTCTCTTAGGCTGTCTTCATTTCTTTTCATTCTTTTTTCTTTATTCTGTTACACAGCAGTGAATTCCACCATTCTGTCTTCCAGGTCACTTATCCGTTCTTCTGCCTCAGTTATTCTGCTATTGATTCCTTCTAGTGTAGTTTTCTTTTCAGTTACTGTATTGTTCATCTCTGTTTGTTTGTTCTTTAATTCTTCTAAGTCTTTGTTAAACATTTCTTGCATCTTCTCGATCTTTGCCTCCATTCTTTTTCTGAGGTCCTGGATCAGCTTCACTATCATTATTCTGAATTCTTTTTCTGGAAGATTGCCTATCTCTACTTCATTTAGTTGTTTTTCTGGGGTCTTATCTCATTCCTTTATCTGGTACATAGCCCTCTGCCTTTTCATCTTGCCTATCTTCCTGTGAATGTGGTTTTTGTTCCACAGGCTGCAGGATTGTAGTTCTTCTTGCTTCTGCTGTCTGCCCTCTGGTGGATGAGGCTATCTAAGAGGCTCGTGCAAGTTTCCTGATCGGAGGGACTGGTGGTGGGTAGAGCTGACTGTTGCTCTGGTGGGCAGAGCTCAGTAAAACTTTAATCTGCTTGACTGCTGATGGGTGGGACTGAATTCCCTCCCTGTTGTTTGTTTGGCCTGAGCCGACCTAGCACTGGAGCGTACAGGCTCTTTGGTGGGGATAATGGGGGAGTACTTCCCAGAACTTCTGCTGCCAGTGTCCTTCTCCCCACGGTGAGCCACAGCCACCCCCCGCCTCTGCAGGAGACCCTCCAACACTAGCAGGTAGGTCTGGTTCAGTCTCCCCTGGAGTCACTGTTCCTTCCCCTGGGTCCTGATACACACACTACTTTGTGTGTGCCCTCCAAGAGTGAAGTCTCTGTTTCCCCCAGTCCTGTCGAAGTCCTGCAATCAAATCCCACTAGCCTTCAAAGTCTGATTCTCTAGGAATTCCTCCTCCCGTTGCCAGACCCCCAGGTTGGGAAGCCTGACGTGGGGCTCAGAACCTTCACTCCAGTGGGTGGACTTCTGTGGTATAAGTGTTCTCCAGACTGTGAGTCACCCACCTAGCAGTTATGGGATTTTATTTTACTGTGATTGCGCCCCTCCTACCGTCTCATTGTGGCTTCTCCTTTGTCTTTGGATGTGGGGTATCTTTTTTGGTGAGTTCCAGTGTCTTCCTGTCGATGATTGTCCAGCAGCTAGTTGTGATTCTCGTGTTCTCGCAAGAGGGAGTGAGAGCACGTCCTTCTACTCCGCCATCTTGGTTCCCACTTTCCCATTCAATACATTTTTATTGATTTCTTTCTATATCTTCAGTTTTTCTTCATGTGAGGATATTGAGAATCTGAGAGATTGAGAGATTTGTCCAAGGTTAAACAGCCTAGAATCCTTGACAAATATCCCTTTTAGATACTTGGAGTGCCCGATAGACTTGAGAGCAAAGCAAGGCTGTGGCATGAGCCAGGAAGTCGGGAAGGGTGTGGGTTAATCTAGCATTGCCACTTTTGAAAATCTTTACATAGATGGAATCACACGCCATTTAGTGTTGTCATTTTTTAAAAATTAGCTATTCTGTGAGTGTTTTGTAGCAACAATTTGTGCTTTTAATTTACATTTCCTTGAATATGTGCTATTAATGGCTCTTTGGATATCCTCTTTTGTTAAGATTTATGTCTTTACCCACTTCGTCTTTTTAAGTGCATTATAGGTCTTTTTCTTACTGATTTGTTGGCATTCTTGGTGTGTGTTCTGGTTATGAGACTTTTGTTTGTTGTGGGTGTTTGTAAATATCATCCCCCACTTTGTGGCTTTACTTTTCACTTCCTTAAGAAAATATTTTGATGACTAGACATTCTTAATTTTAGCAGGGCCTGCTTTATTAATGTTTTTCTTGTGGTTAATAATTTTTTCCCCAGCTTAAAGAATCTTTCCTGATATTATTGTCTAAAAGATATGCTAGTTTAGTTTCACATTTAGATCTAGAATCAGGCTAAACTTTATGGTATTTTAGTATGAGGTAGGGTCTATTGTAATATTCTTCAGTGTCTACATCCAATTGTCTCTACAACATATATTGAAAACCTTTCCTTTCCCAGTGTTCTGCAATGCTGTTTTTGTCATAAATCACGTGTGCTTTACAAGTGAAACTAATTTTCAGTTGTCTCATCTGTTACTTTTATGTAATAATCTGTGCCTGTGCTGATATCACACCATTCTACTTACTATAACTTTCTCATAAGTCTTCATACTGAGAAGAGTAAACATCATATTATGTCATTCTTCAGTTTAGAAGCAAAAGAAAGAATTCAGGTGAAGGCTGGGTGTGGCTGGTACGAGAGTGCAGAGATTCTGGGGGCCAGAAATCTAGAGGCAGTTTGAGCCCATTTTTTAGGTTTTTCTCCAAAAACTCCAGTTTGAGCCCATTTTTTAGGTTTTTCTCCAAAAACTCCAAAAACTCTGATTGCCACAAATTCTGAGAAAACGCCCCTGTGTACAAGTTTGGAGAAGGGGAACAGCAGCTACTGGGAGAGGGACACAGAGGCCTGATGAGATCATTCTTCTCTGCCTCCCCTGAGGAAGGGAGTCTTAAACTACAGCCCTCACCCAAAAATCAAGGTACTGCTGGAGAAATGCAAAGGCAGCAGTGCATTGAGAGTACCCATAGCAGCAACAAACCCCAAACCCGGTACAACTCCTGATGAGACTAACTCAAACCCTATCTTAAGGGCTTAATGCAGGGTTTCTCTACTGAGGGCGATTTTGCCCCCCTACCACCATCAGGTTGGTTGTCCACATTGGAAGGGGAGGCGATGTTATTAGTGTACAGAGAGTGGAGACCAGGGAAGATGCTAAAGATCCTACAACGAATAGGGCACTTCCCCACAGTAAACTGCCTGATTCAAGATGCCAGTGGTGCTGAGTTTAAGAAACCTTGAAATAGGTGAATGAAAACCTATAGGCAACATCATATTTAATGATGAAAGTAATAGTTTTCCTTAGGACTGGGAACAAGGCAAAGATTTCTACAAAGATTTAATATTGTGTTGGAGGGTCTAGGTATTTCAGCAAGCAAGCAAAGTAAATAAAAGTTAGGAATATTTGAAAGAAGGGTGAAAATCGGTTTTATGTTCACAACACATAGTATATGTAGAAAATCCTAAGGAAACTACAAAAAAGCTCATAGAACTAATAAGTGATTTCACAAGGTTGTGACATACAAGTTCCTATACAGAAAGCAATTGTATTTCTATATATAAGTAACAAGCAATTTTAAAATGAAATTTAATAAATTACCAGTTCCAGTTGCCTCTGAAAAAATGAAATACTTAGGGATAAATTTAAAAATATATATGTGTGAGACCTGTGCTCTGAAAACTACTGAGAAAAATGCTACTGAGAGAAAATAAAAGTGAAATATTAAATGAAGATATATACAATGTTTATGTATTGGAAGACCCAAAGGTATAAGATGCCAGTTTTCTTTCATTTAGTTATTGATTCAATGCAATCCCAATCAAAACACCGGGAAGCCTTCCTTGTGAAAAGACAAGCTTATCTAATATGTATATGATAATTCCAAATATCTAGAGTAGCCAAAACTATTTTAATAAGGATAACAAAGTTGGATAACTTACAGTATTTGATTTTTAGGCTTATGGACAAAGTTTAAGAGCTATATATTTATATTTTTGTTGCTTTTAAGTATATTTCTTGAATTTCCTAAATTAAGTGCATATTTATTTCATTGTAGAAAAGAAGTTGCAATAACTTAAATACAAACAAACTAAAAATACTGGTGGCTGGTCCACTGTATAAGGCCATCAAGCATAGGGAGGATTCCCAGATACCTCTCACAGTTCAGTCCTGGTCAAGGGTCTGAGTTATCCCTTAATGCCCCATCAGCATAAAAGATGTCTGCATTCTCAGGTTCTTTTCACAGGGCTGCCAAGTGCCCAGTACTCTAGACTCTGCGTCATCCGTAGGTTTGGATCAGTGGCACGTGGGTGGTTCACACTTGAAAAGAGCTTGGTGGAGGCCCTGCCCTTCTCCTTCTGCCATCTTTTCTTCCCCTGGAGTTCTCTTCTTCCTCCGTATTTTCCTCTTTTCTCTTAGTCCTCCTTTCTGTCTTCCTCTCCTTCCTCTCAAGGTTAGCTAACCATTGGAATCTATATAATTTCATCAGGAATCAGTATCTTTCCCTGCAACAGTTTTTGCTCAGAGGGTGCTCCCAGAGTACCTGTGAAAGGACAGTAGTAGCAGAGAGAAACTGAAGGACAGAAAACAAACACGATCATAATTTCAGATATAAATCTGCCTCCAAACCACAGCAAAAATCTGGGAAGAAAATGACTGCATAGGTTGTAAACCCTGCGGACGCTCTCTCCTTTTGTGATTCTGTGGCCTTCTGAATCACAGAGGTGGCATTTGAGCTACATCTTGAAAGATATTATTCACTGCGTACAGTAAAAGGAAGAAAAAAAGTCATAAAATGTCACATAGCTAAATAACCTCAAAATTTCAAAAGAGGAATAAGAAAACCTGATATAATACCTGAAATTTTTATAGATGAAATATTGACACTGCTCATTTGTTTTTGTCTTTGTTGCTTGTATGTCAACTCAGGGAAAGAGAAAAATCCATCCTGTTTCAAAAATGTAAATTAAAAAAAATATGTTGTTCAAGGTGAAAGTGGCCATAGCGCTTTTGAAAAAGAAAACCAATAATATCATATCTCTCCTATTTATATTGATTCCCTTTCCCTTGTCCCACGGAGGTGACATTTTACAACTCATCTACTTCGTGGAAATTGTCAGCCTTTTTTACAGGTTTGGGTTTACTTTGAGTTCTTTTTAATTCAGTTTCCAATGATGGAGGTGACGGAAGATTGAAGATATTTTAAATCTAATATATTAATATTTTAATATTTTATAGGAACCTGGGGGGTTTTTTTGTTTGTTTAAGCACAGAATTTGATTTAGCTTTACCAGGAGACATTTTGAATCCTGCTTAAGACAAACAGACAAACGAAACTAAAATTTGTGTTGGCTTTTTTTTTTCTTACTTCATCTTATTTAACCCTCTGAACAATTCTGGCCTTTATATCCCTATTTTACAAATCAAAATATTTGGAATGACTTCTCTATGACACAGGTAAAAGTTATAGATAAAAGTAAACATGAACTATCTTAGGAATAATCCATGTAAAGTTTCACTTAAAATATATTCATTGTAAAATTAATAGAAATACGATAAATATAATTTTTATGTGGCAATATTTAGAAGTTACTGGGAAAGCCCACCCTCCCATTAGATTCCTCCGACTAAAGTCTTGTGACTTTTTCCAAATGACAGTGTTTTCTAGTGAGGAAAGGGGGGGGACATAACATTAAAGTAGTTTATCAGATTCATTCATTCAAAAAGTATTAACTGATCTTCCCAATCATATTAAAGACATTCCTCTGAAGGACTGTGTGTTTTAACAGACATATAGTTCTCATCTGTTCTCAGTGGAAAAGCCAGAAATACCTCTAAATCCTTAGGCAGGTATGTTAGGGTAACCAGAGAAACAGAAATAATATACAAAGAGATTTGCTATGAGGAATCGGCTCACAGGATTCTGGAGGCTGAGAAATCCCATGATGTGTGATCCACAGGCTGGAGACCCAGGAAAGCTAGTCCCAGTGTGAGCCCAAAAGCCTGAGAAGCAGGACCACTGGTGGTATAAGTCCCAGTCTGAGGACAAGAGAAGACAGATGTCCCAGCTCAAGAAGTGAGGCAGGGAGCAAATTCTCCCTTCCTCTCCCTTATTTTCTATTCAGGCCCTTCTACACAGATTGGCCAGATGCCCAAGAACACTGGGGAGGGCAATTGCTTTACTCACTCTGCCAATTCAAATGCTAATATCATCCAGAAACACCCTTACAGGCACACCCAAAAAACCATCTGGGCACCATGTGGCCGAGTTAGTTTAACATGTAAAATTAACCATCACATCAGGTTATATTTTACTTCTGGTCAACACATTCCAATGGCTTCCATTCCCTCAGGAATTAGAGCCTGGGCCACTGCCAAAGTCTACACTGTGGAGCGACCAGATTATCTGTCATCTCAGTGTGTTCTGACTCCCCTTGGCCCACACCTTTCCAGCCCCTGCTTCCAAGCCTTCGCTCTGCATGTTCTTCCTTCAGGTACCTCGGGGCTTTCTCCCTCACCTTCTACGGGCTTTGACCGAAGTGCCACATCCTCGGTGAGGCTTCCATTAACCATCCAATTTAAAATCTCTGTCTCCCTCACCATTCACTCTCTCCCTTCCCCACTTTATTTTCTCCTTGGCATTTACCATCGTTTTATTTTTTTATTTTGTTTGAGTGTTTGCCCCACATAGGCTGTAAGCTCTAGGGTGACAAGGAAGGCATGGTCCCTGCCCATAAGGATGCTACTTTCTTTCAAGGAAGATGCACAATTAAGCCGGCAATGAGGACGGCATGATGGCTTTTATGACAGGAGAAGTGTGTGGTGTTAGCAGAACCCATAAAAAGGGCTGCTAGTTCAGACTTGCTTGAAAGGTAATGAAGTATCTTAGAATATTTACCATTATTCACTGTCTCTTAGGTGAGACACGGTATTTATGCTGAAGGGACAATCAAGTTAGAGGCGCCCAGGATCTGAGTTTAGAAGATCAGGGTTGGTGTTTCGACCACTCACAACCAGTGTAATAGCAACTTGTTCAGGTTCCGGATCCAGTCAGATATGAGAACAGAATTTGCCTGAGGGCATGTTGTGAGCAGCAGGGAAGTGAATGACTGTGACACAGCCTGCGAAGCATCGTGTGCCATGCAAATGACAATCGCTGTTCCTGGATTCAAGGGTCTTTCTCCAGCAGCTGTGGTCATTTTCTGGTCCTAGGGTAACACTGAAAGGGCAACCACAAATATAAATTGCATTAAAATATTCTATTACTCTCAAGAAGCCAGTGGACTCCACAGGATAAACCAGGATAGAAAGTGAGCTTTCAAAAGTTGATTGCACATACCCCTTTTTCAAAATGCAGATCAGTGATGAGACTTTTGACGTTTGTCTTTTTAGGACCCCATTTTCTGACATCCACTTTGTTTTTGTAGAGCTGCCATCCTTATCTTAGACAGTCCATAATTCCTTTGACTTTCTGGAATTCAGATAGGCGTTTTATTTTGTAAGATCACAGATAACCGATATGTGTAAACCAGGAGGATGGGCATTTCTATTGGAGTCATAAAATAAAAGAAACATAGGTAGAGGGTCTGTAAATTTATTTTGAAACAAATATCCAGGAACTTGAAGAATTTGTTACGGAGCGTTTTTTTGCTGATACTTGGCCTTAAGGCTATTCTGCCTTAAGACAACACAAAGTTCTTTGTTGGCAATAAATAGGAGAAGAAGGTTAATGCTGTGCAAATATGAAAATATTTTAACACTAAGCTTCTCTGACCGCAATATGTGTTAATTGCTAGAGTAGGCCTGCAGGGGAAGTGAGTGTATGCCTGGCTCATCAGCATAGCGATTCCTTAGCTACGCATGCACTGAGCACCAGTCTTTCCTGCCATTATTTTCCCATATATTCAACCTCTTCCCAACCCTGAAAGACGTCTGATATGAGGTGTTTTGCCTAAAATGTAGTGATTAACTCGATAATTATGAAAAAGCTTCGATTATTAAAATGCTATTAAAGCAGGCAAAAGGTATCCTACGCTGAAAAGAGAAAAAGATTAATTACCCTGATTACAGATTATGAGGGAGTTTGATAAGGTATTTCTGTGCAGAGGACAAGCAGAGAGAGCCCACGAATTCCAAGAGCCCGTCTCTCTATTCCTGTGATGTCTCACTATCTCCTGTAGGTCACCAGAGCTCATGCACACATGTCCCTGGGAAGTGTAGAGGGGAACATATGACACTGGATGCCCCTTCAAGTCTCTAGATACCAATCTGTTTCTGAGAACCCCTCAGAATAAACCTGTTTGCAACATATATACGCTACCAAATGTAAAATAGATAGCCAGTGGGAAGCAGCCGCATGGCACAGGGAGATCAGGTCAGTGCTTTGTGACCACCTAGAGGGGTGGGATGGGGAGGGTGGGAGGGAGATGCAAGAGGGAGGAGATATGAGGATATTTGCTTATGGATAGCTGATTCCCTTTGTTATACAGGAGAAACTAACACACCGTTGTAAAGCAATTATACTCCAATAAAGATGTTAAAAAAAAAAAGAATAAACTTGTTTTCAGGATGTGTTTGTTGAATCGCTCATGGAAGATTCCCATTTGGGTAGAGAGGTGTCTGAGGCGGTCACCCCTTCTGTAGACCCCAGTGATGAAGGCTACCCACCTGCAACAAAGGAGACTTTTGTTTCTATAGCTCCCTCCAAATCTCCCATTGCTGTAATTGTTAGGGTGTTTTGTCACTGCAGTTTGATTGAAAAGCCGCTCCCCTCCTGCCATGGGAGTTGTGACACAATGTGAATTATTAATGCCTCTTCATGTGTCATCCTTCAGATGTAGTGTTTGATAAATAAGCTTGAATTGAGCTGATTTGAGATAAATTATCCTTTCAGTCTTAATTAGAGAAAAAATGTGTTTTAAAGTATGGAAGAAGCAGCATGTCTTCCACTCTTGGTTGGGAGGAGGGATGTTGGTGAACCCTTCTTGGATCTGGAGAGCAGAGCCTGAGTTCCATGGGGCTTGCAGTTACCACCTGAGAACTGAGGACAAAAGCCCAGGAATAACAACGAAGGAATCCACACATTTCTGGGCCTCTGGTCACCTTTCTGTGTTTATTATGTTTCTAAGCTTCTGTTAGGCTGTGAAAGCAGTCAAATCCTTAAGGAAACAAACAAACAAACAAAGCCAAAGCATGCCATGGTACTTCTTGTTTTTGAAGAAGGGAGAAGGGGGTCACAAAAGACAGTGGCTTTCCCAGGTGGTCTTGGCCGTCAGCAGAGAGAGTCAGTGCAGAAGGCTGAGTGCATCCTTGGAATCTAGAATGTGGGAGAGCAGATAACTCCCCAGGAGCAGGCCTGGGGTGGAGGGCCAGCCTTTATCATTAGGAAAAAATTCTCGGGGTATCAACTCAAGAAGGGATTCCAGGGCTTCCCTGGTGGCGCAGTGGTTGAGAATCTGCCTGCCGATGCAGGGGACACGGGTTCGAGCCCTGGTCTGGGAAGATCCCACATGCTGCGGAGCAACTAGGCCCGTGAGCCACAACTACTGAGCCTGCGCGTCTGGAGCCTGTGCTCCGCAACAAGAGAGGCCGCGACAGTGAGAGGCCCGCGCACCGCGATGAAGAGTGGCCCCCGCTTGCCGCAACTAGAGAAAGCCCTTGCACAGAAACGAAGACCCAACACAGCCATAAATAAATAAATAAATAAATAAATTAAAAAAAAAAGAAGGGATTCCAAATGTATCACTTAAAAAGAAAAAAGAAAAAGTATGCTTTATAAAGAAAATGATGAGAAATTTTAAAAATACAGAATATGGAACAGTTTAAAAAAAGAAAGACGAAAGACTGCTGTAACTAGAGAAAAGCAAGTTTCTGCCTGTGCCTCTACCTCGCCTGACTATGCACATGCTCTGATTGCGGCTCTCTAGGATTGTTTACTTATTTGCTCAGTTGGAGGACATATAGGTTACTCCATCAAACATAGATTTTTTTTTTTTCAAAAAACAGTGATTTAAACTATAGGAATGTGCTTTGCAAACCATAAATGGTAACTTCTTTTCCCTTAATGTATAACCTAAGCATAATGAAAGCACAGTTTTGCTTTAAGTATTAAAAATAATAAATGTGAAAAACCTAGCAGAGTGCCTGAGACACATACATGCTTTCTGTTTTTCTTACCATCATTGCCATCATTATGATTTATTATTATTACTGTTTTTATTACCACTAAGCCCAGTGACTTCCCAAGCCCTTGGTGAAGGACTCCAGGTATTGAGAAGTAGACCTTTATTAGGCGGTGGTGGGGAGCCTGTCCATTCTGATTGAAAACACCCCGCACACGGTGCCCAGTTCAGTCTGAGGCCATGGCTGTGACAGAGCCTGTGGGCTTTGAGTTACCTCTGGGTGGTGAACAATGTTGTTGGATGGATGGCTCTCTGACAAGCCAGCTATCCGTCATGCTTGGAGCTATTAAACCTGAAAAGCTCATTACAACAATAATGACTGTTTTGATATTTCCAACTGCCTTCAGTGAGGTGGTCACTGGAGGGACCTCAATGAGGCGAGAAGCACTGGCTGTGCAGCAGGTACGAGGTCCTACTGGCCCATTGGTTTTCATAGATCTTACCTTCTAGGGATAATGCAGGTACAGCATGACGTGGCACTCGGTGGCCTAATTCAAAGTCACCCGCGTTCTTTCCACTGCTCACTACTGTGAAGGCTTGTTCTCAGATTCTCAACACCTCCTTATACTACCAAGCACCGCATCATGGTTATTATGGTGTTATTATTATTATTTATATAACTCTCTAGAGTTTAAAACACTCCGCCAAGCCCATTTTCTCATACAATCCTCAAAATAAGCCTGTAAGAACAGAATAGTTTATTATTATTATTTTTTGCAATTTCCATTTGGTCCTTTTTTTATAGTTTTCATTTCTCTGATGAGATTTACACCTGTGTATGCATTACACCCATTTTCTGCTTTAAATGACAGAACGGCTCATATTTAACCACTACTATTCAAAGGATGTTTCTGAATCTCAGAAAAGTTATGTGACTCATCACAGATAAGCATCTAGCAAGAGGCTTCAGGAAGACGCATCCATGCCTGTGCTGGCTGCCCTGGTATTTTATTTTGTCTTTGTGACCAATAAAGGGCCAAAAGGAAAGAGGCAGCCGAGAGAAACTGCCTAAGATTGGCCATGATAGGAAAGCTCAGAAGGATGAAAATGAAAATGTCTGTATTTCTTCTTGGGATGCCTGTTCTCCTTTATCTCGGAAAGGTAGGAGAGGGCCTGAATTCGGACAGAACACCTTTAGGCTTCCCCACTCTCAGACTCTTGAGTTCTTGTACATAGAATTGTATAGGGAAGAAAACTTAAAAGTCAGCGGCAACTACTATTATGCTTTGGGAAGGATAGGATGGGTAAAAACTACCTAAATGCTCATCATTGAAACTGTGCCACTTATTTCATGGTGAGAACACTGATCCTTAGGGTTGGGAAGTAAATGCCTAAGCCCCATAGAGGGTGGTGCTAGAAATGTGATTAGAATACTAGGGTGGTGCTAGAAATGTGATTAGAATACTTTCCAACGAGTCCATAAACTCTTCTAAAAGTCTTCTAGAGAAAGGAACAGGATAATATTGAGTTCGTGATTAATGATTCCCATAAATGTACTGGCACAGCTGGAGGAATCGGATCCCTGGTCTCCTAGTGCACTCCTCTTTGCATTATAGCACACTGAATTGCTTCCAAGGCTTATGGAAGGATATAGGAAAACTGAAGTGCAGTCAGCCTCGGGTGATTAGGTAGGATGAGATAGGAAATAGGTAGCAGGAGAAAGTGTAGAAGGAACTGGGGCTGTTCAGCCAGGGAAGAAAAGACTCTGTGTATGGGAAATACATGACTTGTCTTCAGAAAGGCTGGAGATACTTGGATGGAGGAGTTTTAAAGTTAATCAGTCCAGCTAGTGGTTATGATATGACCTGTGCAGCCAAACTGACTGAGGTTGGAGATCAGCCCTTTCTCTTACTACTTAATCATTTAATTTCTTGGAGTCTAGTTTTCCAGTCTGTAATAGGGAGAATTAAAGTACCAATCTTATACTCTTGTTGTAAGGATTGCATGAGTTTCTACCTGTAAAACATCTAGCACAGGGCTTGGTAAATAGAAACCAGTCCATGTTTAAAATATCATTACTATTACTTCCCTCAAGATGTAGAACCAGGACCAATGTGGGGAAGATAAAAGGAAACTGAATTCAGCTCCAGCTCAGAGCATGCTGAGAGTCAGAAGTATCAGGAGATAGAAGAGATTGACCCAGAAAGAGGAAATCTCTGATACCGGACTTATGCAAGTAGAGAAATCCATTTAGCATTTAATGACATCAAAGCAATAGATTAGAATGAGTCAGAAATTCTTTTTGAAATGTAAGGACATGTGAAGATTCCACGGTGTGGAAGTAACATTTTGAGGAGCCATTCCACATGACCATTTATTAGATAATTATTAGATAATATTTTGGAAAACATTTTCAGCCTTATATTATCAATGGTAGGCTGATTGTATAATATAATATGTTGTTCAGATAAGGACGATTTTGAGAGTGAAATGATGATGTCATTAATAATTATTATGCTGGCACTGTCCTGGGTAAACAGAGGCTTATGATAACATTAGTTTCTGAATATTTATTGCATTTATATATAATGAAAAGCATAGCTATGTATAGGATGCAATAACTCAGTGTAAGAAGAATTCTGCTTTGAACCCATCATGAGCTAGGACCTTAAGACCAACTTTTTTTTTTTTATTTTGAAAGGAAGTATTTATCTAATTATTTTTATTGAGGTGAAATCTGCATAACATTAACTAGCCATTTCACAGTCTACAGTTCGGTACCATTAACTACATGAACAGTATATTTAAAGAGTACCTCTGTATAGTTCCAACACATCTCTATCACCTCGTAAGTTTTCCTTCACATTCGTTAAGCAGTCACTCTCCATTCGTCTCTCCCTTGGCTCCTAATCTTCTTTTGCTCTCTATAGAGTTAAAATTATTCTGAATATTTTATATAAATGGAATCATAAAATATATAATTTTTTGTGTTTTGTTTCATTCACTTAGCATAATGTTTTCATGGTTCATCCACATAGAAAGTGTTACACCCGTCTTCATTTTTGCAGTTGAATAATGTTCCACTGTATAGATATACATATTCTGATTTTCCATTCATCTGTTGATGGAAATTTGAGTTATTGACATACTTTGGCTATTATGAATATTGTTGCTATGAACATAACCGCACAGTATTTGTTTGAATTTCTGTTTCTGTTCTTTTGGGTACCTACCTAGGAACAGAGTTGCTGGATCATATAGTATTCTATGATTAGAAATTTGAGCCAAACTACTTTTTACAGAGGTTACACCATTTCACATTCCCACCAGCACATTATCAGAGTTCCAGTTTTCCCACACACCCACTAAATTTGTTGTTTTCCACTTATTTTATCATCACCATCATAGTAGGTATGAAGCTGTATCCCCTTTAATGCGTTTTTAATTTAATTAACAATTGTACATGTTCTTAATTTCATATCCTTAATTACTAATGACTCTAAACATGTTTTCAGGTCCTTTTTCGCCCTTTGTTTATCTATTTTGGAGAAATATCTATTCGAGGCTTTTGCTAATTTCAGTAGGATTGTTTGGTTTTTTTGTTGTTGAGTTGTAAGAGTTTTTTTCTGGATAATTAGCCCTTATCAAATACGTGATTTGCAAATATTCTCTCCCACTTTTTAGGGTTTTTTTTCCCTTTTGTGATAGGGTCCTTTGGTGGACAAAATATTGTGCTTTTGATGAAATCCCACCGAACGTTCTTAATACCCTTGCCGAAAATCAGTTGACCATAGATGTATATCTATGAAAACTCAGTTGTATTTCAGTAATATAGATGCTTTTTTTATGTTGCTACCACACTGTTTGTATTACAGTAGCTTTGTAGTAAATGTGTTTAAGCTATAAGGAAATAACTAATGGAAGAGGTCTGCAGCACTGCTTTAACGCATGACCAGTTTTGACCACTTAGGCATTGATTCTTAAAGTGGAATGCAGAATAGTCCAGTTCCAAATGGTATCACTGCTAAAATACTCCAACGTTATCTCATAAAATCTAAACCTAGTTCATTATAAGATGTGAAGTTGTGTAATTGGATTTAGGTTTTAGAAGATAATGTTAGAATATTTTAGGAGTGGCATAATTTGGAACTGGGACTGGCCTTTCTATTCTGCACTCCGCTTTTAAGAATCCTTATCTGTATAGTCAAAATTGGTCCTGGATATAACGTCACAGACCACTTTCATTAGGTATTTCCTTGTATTATAAACACAGACACCTGGTAATAATAAGTAGTCCTTTATTGTCTTGATCAACTTTTCCCCTTTATATTGTTTGAGATACAGAGTCTATGATCAAATGATCATGGAACATGGGAAAGATACAAAGGCTAAGATGTTGATCTGAGATATCTCAAGATGCTGAGAGAACAAAGATGATAGAAGATTCATTTTAGGACAAACACCTCCACATTGATGATGAAGGCCCCAGTGCAAGGCTCACTCTTTCCATGACTGTATGGCCTAGGTGATCATAATGGCAGAAGAGAGTAGAAAAAGGCAGGACATGGAGATAACTATCTCCCATTTCTGCTGGGAGAGGCATTGGGACCAGTTAAAGTGGGCAAGAAATGCATAATCATAGTTGGTGTCTTCTTTGTGCCTTGTGCTGTTTATGTACTGATTCTATTTGGGACTATCCAGGATGAAACAGACATTCTCTGTCCATTGTAAGTTCCCTGTCCCTGGAGTGTGCTAATGTGGCCTAAACGAATACCTGGAGGGCATGTCGCAGAGATGACTGAGTGCCTGACCAGGAAGGACTAGATGACCTTTAACATCTCTGAGAGTTACAGGATCATAAGATCTGTACCTACAAGAAATCTTCCACGATACTAGTCAACCTAAATGGAAAAAAGAGCCATCTCCAGACTATATATCTGTGCCTATATCATATCCTCATGTCCATCTCTATCTATAGACATACGTGTGTGTGTGTGTGTGTGTGTGTGTATATATATATATATATATATATATATATATATATATACATACAGTCCACTCCATATATATATATTTGTAACCATACTTTGGAATTTAACTTGAGCTTATTTAGATCTGTTAGAATGTTTTTCCCTTTACCTCTATGGAGTGCATCTTCTCTAATAAGAGTGGTAATAATTATTATGTTTCAAATTCTTCTCTATCTTATACACACCTTTTTCATTTCAGATGTGTCTTACAATAACTAAATTATGGAAGGACATTCGTTCTGCTGTTGGCAATTTTCAGAATAAAGCTCAGTTTTACCCTTAGAGTGGATAAAAAACCCCGAACTCACAATCCTATTCAATTTCGTTTTCTGACACTTTTTTCCAGATATAGTCACCACGTTTTCTCGAATTACTGACATAGAACAAGTAAACGTGTCCCCTTAAGGAAAAAAAAAAAAAAAAAACTCACTGTGAAAAACTTCTCTTTCAAAAGAAAGGCTTATTGGGTTTTTACACCAGACAACATGAGCACTAGTTAAATACAGAATGATGTTCACATCCCTTCTGGCATTCAAAAGGCCGGTGTCAAGGTTTCTCAAGTCCAAAGGTAAGCCAGAAAAAAAAAAATCTGCCTTCATCTTATTGGGATGGAATTCTGGCTGCAACTAGAAATTAACAAAGTACCTAAGCAAGAAGCACGTCTTTATTTCTAAGGTTATAATCTGGTTGTACCCATCTGGAGGTAAGGAAGGAAAAGTTGCAGTTTATTAATTTTAAATTGGCACTCATTACTTTTGCAATCAGAACCCTTTCTTTTTGCAATAAAGAAAACTTTTTTTGGTGTTTGGCTTTAAAAAATATTAAAATCTCTGCTGACTAAATGATTTTAAATGTTTGGAAATTCTCCTGTGGTAAACAGCAATGCAGATAGAAATACATCTTAATGTCACCTTGAAACAGGTGCTGCTTGCCCAGCTGTGCCCTTTCTCCCCATCAGAACCATGGTTCGGATATTTAGGGATCTTCTTTTTGTTGGAGTGTTTGAAGGTACACAGTAAGCATCAAACCTTTTCTCTGCCTATATTCTGAAGCAAGTGAAAAATAACACTTAGAAGATACTCAGCAGCCAGAAAATCAGCATACCACATTGATCACTGATGAAGAGATTGGTTGGGGGACACAGTATACCTGAGAGCTAAGATGAACTGGGTCTCTCCCAGCAAATTCCTCCACAGTCCATCTAGGTGTGGGACGGCCCACCTAACTGAACACTTGTATTCTGCTATTCCATTTCAGTGGCCTACTGTGCAAAGCAGATGGAATTAGAGTCTGTTTTCCATATACATGCTCCATGTCTATGTTTATATTTTTCTTTGAGAAGTTTGGGAATTCTCAGCCAGCTGGTCCTCTAGCACTTCTGAGAGTGCTATAGCCTATACACTTTAAATCAGAAGTTGGCAAACTTTTCCTTTAAAGGATCAAATAGTAAATATTTTAGGCTTTGTGGCCATACAGTCTCTGCTGGAACTACTCCAGTCTGCTCCTGGGGCTCAAAAGCAACGATAGACAATCCATGAATAAAAAGCAGCATCCCAATAAAAATGCACTTGCATAAGCAGGTGCTGGTCATTTGCCAACCTCTACTTTAAACTATCCCAAACAACCAAATTAAAAATGCCAATTCAGTAATCTGCACTATGACATGAAAATGAATATAAGGATATGGATTCAGGAGAGAATGCGGTGGCTCTGAGTAGCCTCAAAGGATTTAGTCCAAGCATGACAAGCTTTTCCTTTCCTTTCCTTTTTTTAAACTGCCTGTCAGATTGTAAGCATCGCTGAGACTCTAAGATCAATAAAGAGATTCAGTGCCATTACTGGGAAACTGAGTGAGATCCAATGGATTTGAATCCTGACATGCCGTTGACCTAGATAGTCTAATACTGATGCGTGGAATTAGAGCGAGATTTTTCCCAGAAAGAAATTTTAGTTTGAAACAAATTTAAAATTCCTTCTAAAAGCCAAGCTTTCAAACTTAGTATTAATTTTATTTATCAAAGAAGCCTTTTCAGAATAATAGAAAGGCATAAATGTTGGAGAAAGGTGGGTTTGTGTTTTTACACAATCTTTATTATTTTCCAGAAATTCATTCCACACTTTTTAAAATTCCTAGGCCATATTCAAGACAGTATTCACCATACTGGGAATATAAAATTGTCAACAAAAAGCAATACATGGCCTATGCTCTCACGCCACTTGTAGCGTATAAACTTTGTGCTTTGGATAAAATTAGTTGACTTTTTCTAGGTTCAGCTTCTTCAACTGCAAATTGTGAAAAAATAGCTCATATTTTTTCTAGATGATAGGAATTTAGGGGTGATAGGGATTTAATGCATTTATTATTTGAAGTGCTTCACATAAATAAGGGTAATTATTATTTTTTTAATAAAAATTTATTTTTATTTATTTATTTTTGGCTGCATCGGGTCTTCGTTGCGGTGTGCGGGCTTCTCATTGCAGTGGCTTCTCTTGCTGTGGAGCACGGGCTCTAGGTGCATGGGCTCAGTAGTTGTGGCTCACAGGCTCTAGAGTGCAGGCTCAGTAGTTGTGGCACACGGGCTTAGTTGCTCCGCGGCATGTGGGATCTTCCCAGACCAGGGCTCGAACCCGTGTCCCCTGCATTGGCAGGCGGATTCTTAACCACTGTGCCACCGGGGAAGCCCGAGGGTAATTATTTGATGCCTAAAACATAGTGGTTCCCTTCCCTAACACCTGCACCTGGACGCATGTCCTCTTAACTCTTCCTAATTGGAAATCCTCATAGATCCTAGGCATATGACATGTTGTGTTCAGTATAGGTTAAAAGCTTAGCACATTAATTAAATCTACATAAGAAAAATTACAAATTTGTTTTTGATTTTTTTAAATGTAAAAGATGTAATTACATTTTGAGAATCTTAGGTACATATAATTTATAGGCTAATGTAATGAATGATTACAAATTTATATAAGAGGTACATTTTTTTGTGAGATAACCACTACAAAAATGGTTAAAAAAAAAAAAAAAAGCCTTGAAATTTGATGATAAATAGTGTAAACAGGCCCATGACAATGCAGGAAGATGCCAGATGGGTGGAACAGAGAGAGCTCTGACCGTGATATGGTCATCTCTCCCATTCTGCAGGTTTAAGTGGGGGCAGGGAGGGGGACTAGATCCAGTGAAAATGGAGTTTTTGTGGTTTATTAAAGGGTGTGAGCCATAGAGTCTGAGTTTAGGAAGATAAGCCCTGCTCATCTCTCTTGTGTCCAAATAATGCTTCCAGGTGCTGCCGATCAGAATTTTTAAAAAAATTCCAAAATCTTTTTTGTATTCCTTCAACATTATGATGTTTGGTCATCATTGCCTTAATATCATTCTCTGAACAAAATCTCTGCAGAATGAGTTTCAGTCTTAGAAAGTCCCATAATCACAGAAAAGGACCTGTACCTTTTAGATACACACACAACTCGCTCACAGTTACATTTTCATTTACCCTATTTATTTTTAGACCCCAGTAATTTCCAGTGTAGTGAAACAATAACCACAAGAGATAATTCTTAATTAATAACTTTTTTAAATGACTAACATTATCATATATATTTACTAGTAAGCACACTCATGGCTATTAGTAAGTCAGTAGATTGTGGTCATGGAAGGAGCAATGCAGGCAGAGAAGATAAATACATATCAATAATATGTGTTTCTTCCAGTGAGAAAATTTGCTGCCTTCATCATGATGAAGGAGGTACAAAGTTATCAACTTGGTACCACGGGATGCTGCCATACTGAGGACTTACCATTGGTCTATGCCATTGGCAAGTTAGGCACTCATTTCTGATGGAGCCAACCCAACCTTGTTAGTGGAAGTTCAGGTTCTTAAATCCATGGCTAGCAAGTCTGCCCACCAGGACCACTTTGTATATGTTCCTGCTGAACAAACACAATGATGGCTAGAAAAGAACATCTCAGAACATCCCACTTTGTATACCTGCTTATTGAGAGCATTCTGAATTTGCTGAGAAGTCATATCAAATAGAAATATATGTAATCTCTGTGTCTCCTCCAATAGATTCATCTACGTACCTCTTCTTTAGACCTCTTTGTACCAAAATTCTAACCAACTCATGAACCAGTGAGGGTCTGCACATCTGACCAACTTTAAGTCTAACAAAGTGGACTTATTATGCTGCTCAAAGTTCTGCCTACTGTGAGCATTTTCCATCATGCCAGTTTTTCAAGAACATTCCTGATTGGATCTCCAAGACTATAGTATTCTTCTTTTGGTGGATGCCAGCAGAGCTATTAGAGCCATCTGTAAAGTAGACCTGAGAAACATGTTATTGTTTATTTATTCATTTCTTAGTTAACTGGTCATAAGGAGCTTTCATAAAGTCACAAATGTGAATTGAAGGAAAGAAAGCAATGTCATAGGATAGGTGTCAGTGGGATCATGAACCAACTGGTCATGTAACCATGCAACTTACTTCTGACGTCTAGCCTGGCTTGAATGTGATCTCTTACATACCAGTTGATGAATCACTGCTGAGCATGCACTAACTTGATGGACACTCAGCTAAGGAAAGGCAGATGAGATCATATTGACGTCCCATGGTCAGAAATTCAGTCTCTTCAGGATGCAGTAGCAAGTCAGAAACTCTTTTATTAAAAAAAGAGTAGTTATCTTCAAACAAAGGGTTTGGCTTTGTGCAGAAACCCTCAGTGTGTTCTGTGATCTTCTGATTGGGACATATCGAAAGGACAATTTTAGTGATGCTCTGAATTTGATTGGATCTATTGAATCGTAGCGCCCAAGTGGAAGAGATGCGTAAACTGAAGCCTGGGCCTGATACAGATTCTTTTCTTTTTCCATAATCAAACGTTGTCAGTCCCATGGATTATTTAGAAAACAAGTTAGACTAGCAGATTCAATGAGTCATATATTATCTCCAAAATTCAAAAAGACCCATTTCATGTTGTCCTACTTTTTGTTTTAGTTGTAAAGAGTTCATCGTACAGCACATTTTCTTTGACTTCAGAGGGAAGGTGCCAACATCCTCCCATTCTCTAGACTCCCAAGATCTTCAGTAAGACGTGGGACACTGAATTTTCACATGGTTTATTACCCTGTTTGCAGATCCCATGCATTGTACTGCGGCATCTATGTTTCCTAGTAGTTCTTATTCATCAAGTTTAATCAGCCCGATGATTCAATGCAGTATAGCAGTGAAATGTTTCATGGAAAGTCAAGGTTATCAAGATTCCTATGGACATTTACTAAAAGAATAAAGATAATTGGCATAATCCTGGATGAGATGGGAAAGGTGACCTGTTCTTTCTACCAGGTGAAAAGTATTCTTTTTGATAATTTTTCAAATTGACATCGAGGAAGAGGCATTTTAAGAGTCAGTAGCTGCAGACCAGGTGTCAGGGGCTGTGTTGTCTCCTTGCAGTATATACACAACATCTTGATTAGCCACTGAAACTGATGTCACCATTTATTAAGTTTATGACAATCTACAGCCATACTCCAAGATTCATGTGCCTTATGTGCTGGCTAAATAGAGTTAAATGTGGATGTAATAGAAATAAACAACCCTACAGTTTTCAAGGCTTTGATGGTGGTCCTAATTTCCTCAGGGATGTAGTATTGCTTTCCATTTTCTATCTTGGTGGGAAGAGCAAATCCCTAGTACTTCTACTTGTCTCTTTTTGCAGAACTGACTTGACTCAGAAGGTCAGAAAGCCTGTGGGGGATTTTGACAATTGCAGATTGTTGGCTGGGTCTTCAGCTACAGTGGGTCCGCTGTCAGAAGGAGTTGGACCAAACTCTGTATATCACCTGATAAACATATAGCCTCATTGCTTTGATTGCCATAAAATCAGAGCCAGTATCTAATAATCTCTGAAACGTCTGGGCATATTTCTTTTCCCAATGTGAAACCACTATGGTTAGGAAGCAAAGAAGCAAACAACAGCAGCAGCAACAAACTACATACGTATGATTAAACAACGATTTGAGGAATGTTTGCCCGAGCTCATTCAGAGAATAAAAGAGGAGAAATTCCCAACTCATTTTATGAAGCCACTACAGTGCTAACAATAAAACCTGGAAGTAGCTTAAGGAAGATTCCAGGCCCATCTTCCTTGTAATCAGAAGCGAAACACTTTCTCTCTCTCTCACATTCTGTCTTTCTCCCTCTCCCTATCCCTCTTCCTATCTATCTATCTATCTATCATCTGTCTATCATCTGTCTATCAGTTACATCAATTACAATTGAATTCATTCTAAGAATGCAGTGTTGGTGTAATAGTTGATAATCAGTTTTATCATATAGTAAAATAAAGGACAAAATCATATAATTAGATTAATAGATTCAGAATGCACCTTAGATAAAAACTCAGCAACCGTTTTCAATAAGAAATAATCTTAATAAACTAAAAATAAAAGTGAATATTTCTTAATTCAAAAATTAAACAAACATCTCCCTTGATAGTAAAAAGTGGGAACTTTTTTTTCTGAAACTGGGAATGAGACAAGCATGTTCATTAACACAGTATCCATCCAAATTTATGTTGGAGATCCCAGGAAGTACAGCAAGGCAAAAAAAAAAAAAAAAAATGCATAATGTTTGTAAGGGGAAAAGAAAGAATCCTTACATTAGCCCCAGATGAAAGAATTGTGTACACAGAAAATCCAAATGGATTTACACATAAATTTTTAGAATTAATAAGTGAATTTTGTAAGATTATCAGATATAATACAATATACAAAAATCAGTGTATTTCTGTATACCAGCACCAAACAGTTAGAAATTGAAATTTTAAAAATTACTATCCTAAAACTCATATGGGAAAAAAAAGGTTAAGAACAGTAAAATAATGTTTGGAGAAGAACACAGTGGGGAGACTTGCTCTCCCAGATATTAATACTAAGTATAAAAGCCATGATAAAGATAGCATGCTATCTGCTCAATGAAAGACAGACAGACAATTGGAATTATAGAAAGAACTCAGGTAGAAATTCAGGCATATTTGGACACTTGATTTATGGCAAAGATGTCATTTGAGAACAATAAGTAAGAAATGTTTTCGTTTAAAACATTGGAAAAGTTCGTTATCAATATTGGGAAAAAATTGAAAATTTACCTCTACCTTACTCTGTAGGTTAAATTATTTTCCAGGTGTATTATAAATTAAAATGTTAAGAATAAAGTTTCTATATTATATAGCAGCATACCTTCAATACATCAAGGTATTAAAACAATTTTTTAAACAGAATACAAAAAGCACTAAAAATAGAATATGCTGATAAAATTCACCACCTTGAAATTAAGTATTTCTGGAAAGGTATGTAGTAGTCAGGGTTCTCCAGAGAAACAAAACCAGCAGGGTGTGTGTGTGTGTGTGTGTGTGTGTGTGTGTGTGTGTGTATGGTCACATTAATTGTAATATCTTCATACCATAAAAAATGTAAGTATCCATTGATAGATTGGATCAGTAGAATGGATTAATACATTTTAGCCAATGTACGCAGAGAAATTGTATGTGGCAATGGAGAGGAATGAAGTCAGTCATCTCAAAAGTTTATGGCCAAATTTCAAAGCACAACATGGAGCAAAAGGAACCATACATGTAAAGCACTTATATGTTGTAATTCCATATAGAGAGAGTTCCTGACACAGAAAAATCAAAATCAGAGTGTTTGCGGTTATATGCTAAGGTGATATAACTGTATAGAAAATGAATGAGAAGCTTATCCTAAATGTCAGTTACCTTTGAAGAGGGAAGTAGGAGATAATCTTGGAAATGAAATGCTTTACGGGTGCTGGTGATAGTCTATGTCTTCACCTAAATGGTAATTACACAGGTGTCCTTTTATAATGAATCACTGAGCTGTTTAAAGAACTTGGAATCACACAGATCTGGTTTTGAATTCCGGCTTTCTTAAACTTTAGGCTGCTAACATCGCTTCTGAGTGTCCCTTATCTATATAAACAGTGTGGGGAGTGTAGGGGGTGTCTTACAGGGATGTGAGGGATGACCACCTTTGTAAGCCTCCCCAACCCAAATGTTCCCCCAGATAGGATTTCCTCTATGCACTTCCACTGCCTTCCCATCAAGGTACAAGCACAACTGGTACTCTTACTTGGAACGCAGTGTGTGGGGATTGGGACTACTGATGTTTCAAAGTGAAGCATGTGAAGCGGGGGGCTGCCTTTGTAGAAAGATTGCTTTATTTCCGGGAAGTTTTCCACAGGGAGGCACTGACTCCACATAGTTGCAGGGATCCAGAATCCCATCTCTAACTTTAAAGATCAGACCTCAGAGTTGTGTTCTTAGAGACAGAAGCAATGGATTGCACATTTTTAAACTTTTAGTTGATGATATACAAATCGAGTAATAATGTTAAGAAACATTAAGTATTTTGATGGAAAATGAAGTATGAAAGGCGACAGAGCTAATAAATACAGAGCATGGGGCATGATCTTAAGTTGGGGGCGCGTTTCAGGGAAATCCTCTAGTCGCGGGACGTCTGATCTGAGACCTGGCTTTTCTGAGGAGTGAGTCGTGCAGATACAAGGAGGAAAGGAATTCCAGGCAGAGGCGAAAAAAAAAAAAAAAGACTTAGTGTGTTTTGAGGACAGTAGAGAACCCAGTAGGTAGACAGAATGAGTGATGGTGTGTGAGCAGGAGCGGAAACTAGGAGGCAGATGGCGCGGCGCCCCAGATTCTCCGCTAAACTGTAGACTCCAGCATCAGGCAGTAATTGTCCTCACCTTACTTCCGTCTCTGTGACAGCGCTTTACTTACAGTCTCTGACTGCAGTTGCCTTAAAATTTTTTCTTAATGTACCTTTTGCAAATATTTCCTCCCAGTTTGCGGCTTGCCTTCTCATTTTCTTGACATTGTTCTTCACAAAAGTCTTTTTTTTTTTTTTTTTTTTAATTTTAATGAGGTCCAGCTTATCCATTATTCCTTTCATGGTGTTGTACCTAAAAAGTCATTGTCATACCCCAAATCATCCTATGTTATCTCTTAGGAACTTTGTAGTTTTGCATTTTACATTTAAGTCTGTGATCTGCTTTGAGTTCATTTTTGTGAAGGGTGTTAAGATATGTGTCTAGGTTCATTTTTTCACATGTGAAGGTCCAGTTGTTCCAGCACCATTTGTTGAAAAACTATCTTTGCTCCATTGTATTGCCTTTGCTCCTTTGTCATTGATCAGTTGACTAAGTCTATGTTGTTTTACTTATTGATTCTATTTTCTGTCTCTTTGACCTATTTGTCTATTCTTTCACCAATACCACATTGTCTTAATTATTGTAGCTTTATAATAAGTCTTGAAGTAGAACAGTGTCAGTTCTTGGACTATGTTCTTCTTTAATATTATATTAGCTATTCTGGCTCTAATTTTTTTTCAAAGTATTTGTTAGAGATATCTTGCTGAAGCCACTGAATGTTGCTTTATGTCTTCTACCCTACAGCCTTGCTTAGTATTTCTTAGACTACCATTGATAAAAACAGTTTGAGTAGCTTATTCCAGATAGTCTCAGCACTGACCCTTCTCTCTCAACTTGACTTGTATAACGCAAGCCAAGTGAGTATATCACCGTATATTCTACTTTTATCATCAATGGATAGATTGATTAATTCATTCATCATTCAACAATTATTATTGTTTGTCAACAAAAATTCCAGGCTCTGTTGTAGGTTCTGCGTCATTGAACACAAATGTCAAGTTTCCTGCCATCATGGAACTTTTATTTTAATGGGGGAGAATATCATAAGGATGTATAGTGTATTATAAATAATATTATTTGGGGAAGGTATTTCCTAAAATTTCTAATACATAGGATAATATGTTGAGAATTGGTAGAATAAGTCATTTTGCAATTATTTTCTCAAAGAAGTGGTTTACATTTAGGAAAATGTCTCCTTTCTTATACCAGTGTGTTAAGTGACCATAATTTCTAGTTTGCCAAGGACAGTCCTGGTTTATACTGCTACCTCATTGCTATTAGTAAGAATACCCCTTCAATATAGAGCTTGGAGAATAAATTACAAAGTTATTCTAACAATATGGTTCTTTTTGTAACCCCAAACCTAATTTCATCATTGACTAAATGCAATTTATAAAGAAACTTCCGCTGAACCGGGCCCCGTAGAAATACAGAGAATGTGCACATTTCAAACATCAGTGCTCACTTTACCACCTGGGTTATAAACCACACCCATCCCAGATGGGAGGTAGGATTTTCTGTCTGATTTCAGATACCTCCCTCCCCCCACTTCACAATGGCTCATAAACCAGAGCCCTTTTGAAACCCCGAACTGTAAGTAATCTCCAGGTTTTTTTCAAAGTAAAATGCCGTATTTTTCGTAATATTTATGGCTTTCTTTGCATTTTAACATATGTAAAACTGTGCTATCTTTTTTATTAGACCCTGATCTTCATTTTATTTTATGTCACTCTTTATTATTTTTGTGATGAAGCTTTCAAGTCCTGTACACCCCTAAGCACATTTTTCCTGTAAATTCTATGGTGTTTATTGCACAGTTTTGCATAATGCGGTGATTTTGAGGTACACACGTGCCTCGTTATAGCAGAACTGGCTATAGTTCATTATTGAGTCAGCAATACACTCTTTTGTTCAACAGCAAATATTTATAAAAACCTCCTTGACTAAAATCCATGAATTTGAATATGTTGTTTGTGTCTAACTAATGAGTTTCATGATTAACTCCTCTGGTTTTCCCGGACAGCAATTAAACTCCGAGCTCAGTTCTTAGCCCAGGAATGGGATCAGGAAATTGAAAAATGAGCACTGCAAAAATAATTTTTAAATTCCCACTATGCTTTAACTACTTTACTTAATCAACTTAGCATTTAATTAAACCTTATTAGATGGGTTTATAACCCCATTTTTACAACTGAAAAAAACAAAGCCTTGTCTTATGTTTTACAGTGTACACATTCATACACTTAGTGTTTTACAGTGTACACATTCATACATTTATGTACAGTGTACATGTTCTTACATTTATGACCTGGTAAGATCAGAATTTCGGCTATGGTCTATCACTCTATCTCCATAGTGGCTTATATATTTGTTTTTTTGCACAATTTTGCACAATGTGTTTGGATTCTCAGTAATTAACATAACTTTCTATAAGGAAAAAATGTTTTTAAAATAAATTTTGTGAATGAGGAGATAATTTGTCATTTTAACTCTGTGGCTGGTTGCTACAAGTATGAATCACTTTGATAGTCTGAAAAAATAAATCCAACAACTCCCAAGTTTAAGTCATCTTGATATTCTGGTGTCTATTACAAAGCTTGATTGCAGAGAAGAAGAGAGGGAGGGAGCAAAGGAGGATGATTAAAAGAGAAACAAAGGCATAAAGAAAGAGGGAAGTGGATTAATAAATCAATACCATTTATCTGTAGTTGATATTTCATTTCTAAATTCCTCCCTATCTGGGTCATCTGCATGTGGAAAGCAATGTACTTTCCTTGTCAGAATAAATTACCTTGATTATTCATGCTGATGAATCCCAGGACTCACTCCCTGTAATACAAAGGATTTTATGGTCTTCAGCTAGTCCTTCAGATCTAGAAAAGCATGCAGACCACAAAGGTCAATTACAATATGCGACTAATTATGTTTCCTTGTGCTGTACCACATGGAAACAATGGAATGAATGTGCCTGTAATTAAGGCTTGAAAACCCACTATTGAATAGCCAGTGGAAGTCTCATGATGCAGGAGGCCTCAGATGAGATCATTCTTTTCATCTTTCAAAAAATTATATATATATATATATATATATATGTGTGTGTGTGTGTGTGTGTGTGTATATACACACACACAAATAGCTGTTAACAACCAGTATATTCTTAAGATTCTAGATCACACATGTAACTTGAGTTGCTTATAGAACAGTCGTTGTTGGACTTGCAATAGTTAGAAATGGGAGAAATTTGGTTTCTTAAATAATAATAATAATGACATTATCACAATAATTTCGAGTGAAATCAGGTCTCTTTGTCTCTTGGAGAGTATACCTTGACCCATCAATTAATTCATCTTTTATTTATAATTATCATGTCATCTTACATTACCAAAGTAAAGCTGCGGATTTATGCAGCTCCATCGTGGAACAGAGTACGCATTAAAATTAAAGAAATACAAAATATGTGTACAGAAATAAAAAGGAGACTGATTTTTTTTCATTAAGTCCAATTGCATTCAGGGTCACTACACCTCAACAATCTCTCTCCCCATTAATGTGCAAGAAAACAGCATTGGAACTAAAGCCAGCTGAGTATCTATTGTATCCTCCTGGAGATGTCTGTTATAAACAAAAGGAGAAATGAAATTGTCCACTTAAAGAAGCCAATTATTTTTGGAGGCTCATTGGGTGAATGGAAGCCGTTTTAGCTTTATTCTAGTACTTATGTAAACCAGCTTCGAGGCTTAAAAGAACCAACTTTACAAGTGTCCTCAAGTGAAGTGGCTAAATGCTGTGATTTCAAAAATAAAAGACTTTGACTATTTGATTAGCTGGCTGTTTCTCATGGAGTCATTTGCTCTACCTAGCTGTGAATTCACCTGACTTCCTCTGTGAATATATGTGTTCCATATCCATAAATAGCAATGCATAGCATTTTCAAGGTTCTTCAAGTAATGAATCTGTGACCATTTTTGTTCTTACCAATTGGTTGCTTGATCTAAATACATTCAGTGGTGGGTTCTGCTAAGCTAAGAAAAGTGCATTTCCAGGAGCTGTAAGAGATATTGATTGAATTACATTTCCACACCACATATATTTATTAACTCTCCCTCTCCCTCTCACTGAGCTGACTTGGAGCGGTGCATACTAACTGGTGAGCTGCAGATGCATTAGCGTGGTCAAAGCTGGAAGCGCAACTTGTTATGATTGCATTTGACTCGGGTCTGATCCTGTGCAACAGGTATAGTCAATAATTGTTCCCGGTTTGCACGTTGGAAAAGAGGCTCTGAGAGATTAAATAGTCATGATAAGTTTACATACCATTTTCCAGCAGACCCAGAGTTCAAATCCATATCTGTCTGAGTTCAGATCATAAGAAAGCAAAGTGATTAAAGACAGCGTCCTGAAGTCAGATTTCCTGGTTTTGAAATCTGGCTGCAGTGCTTACTAACTCTTAGCCTTGGACAAGTCCCCTGACATCTTAGATCACAGTTTTCAAGCAATCAAATGGATTTATGAGTCTTACCTGGTAGGGATGGTGTGAGGAGTCACTGAATTTAGGCAGGTTGAGATCCAGTACAGTGTCCGTACTTAGCACAATAGACTACGTAGTCTATCTAGCTAAAAAGGCTTCTATTCGCACAACGAGCCTCCAAAAATAATTGGCTTCTTTAAGTGGACCATTTCATTTCTGCTTTTGTTTATAACAGACATCTCCAGGAGGATAAAATGTAAGCGTTCAGTAAATATTGATATTTTTAAAAAATTTTGCATTCCGCATTATATTTTAGAACTTTCAAAGGAATTTCATTTAACCCTTAAGGCAAATGTGAAATCAGTTAATATTCTTACCCCAGTTTTATACATCGCTGCAGAGGGAGGAAAGTGGAGGAAGGAGGGAAGATATTCATTTTCTATCTGAAAATAACAGGTCACTGTCCCTTCTAGGTCCTTTGTGTGTGTGTGTTTGTTTTTTTTTTTTAATTAATAGCTACTTTATTTATTTATTTATTTATTTATTTATTTATTTATTTATTGGCTGTGTTGGGTCTTCGTTTCTGTGCGAGGGCTTTCTCTAGTTGAGACGAGCGGGGGCCACTCTTCATCGCGGTGCGCGGGCCTCTCGCTATCGCGGCCTCTCTTGTTGCGGGGCACAGGCTCCAGACGTGCAGGCTCAGTAGTTGTGGCTCACGGGCCCAGTTGCTCCACAGCATGTGGGATCTTCCCAGACCAGGGCTCAAACCCGTGTCCCCTGCATTGGCAGGCAGATTCTCAACCACTGCGCCACCAGGGAAGCCCCTTTGTGTGTTTTAATTCCCTAATCAGCTCAGCATCTGTATTTGCTAAGAAAACACCTTGAAGTTGGGAAATAAAGTCCCTTTGCTAAGGTCACGTGGCTGTATGTGCAACACAACCAGAATGTGAAACCAGTTTTGAATGACTTCAAATTCTCTACTCCTTTGGCCCATGGACCATATTTGGCCCACTGCATGTTTTTGTATGACCTGCGACCTAACGATGGCTTTACATTTTTAAGTGGTTGAAAAACGCATCGAGAGAAGAATATTTCATGACCTGTGGAAACTATCTGAAATTTAAATTTTGGTGTCTATAAATAAAGTTTTATTGGCACACAGCCAGGGTCCTTCATTTATATATTGTCCGTGGCTGCCTTTGCTCCATAACTGTAGAGGTGAGAAATTGCAACACAGATCTTATGATCTCCCTTGTAACGACCAAATAATATTACATTGTATGTGTGTCTCACATTCTGTTCAGCCACTTATCATTTCCATTTACAGAGCTGCGGACATGGGGACTTTACATATATGGCAGGTGAAGGAAGAAGGATTCAAGCCCAGGTCCTGTCACCCAGAGGCCTGCCCTTTCTCAGATGGCTCACCATCTCCCTGCAGGGGGAAAGACTCAAAGCTTATGATCTCTCCAGGACAGTCCGAATCGTGATGCACATTTCGTCCCTTACTCCCCTTGCTTGAACTGCATTCTTTTCCCTGGCCTCTAAAACCTTCTCTCAGAGCCAGCTGAGGATCACTGCATCTAAAGGGTCTTCCGCCACTGACTCATCCCTGATGGGAGTAATTGACTGGACAGGGGTCAGTGATGGGTTCCCCAGAGAGTCAATGTTCTGTTAAAATCATGAGAGAATAGAACTCCAAGGGACATCTGACCCCAGTCCTCATTTTACAGATGAGAAAACTGAGGCACAAAAAGAGAAAATAATTCCCCATGGACACACAGAAAAAGCCAGAACTCTAAACCAGAGCTCCCGATGGCCAGGCCTGTGCATTTCCCTCTAGATCCTCACGTGCAGAAGAGATTCCAGGGTCAGCCAGAGGTGGTGGAAATAATAGCATGTCCACAGGACTTACTGTCACAACATCTGCCTACTTGGATGTTTAACATCCAAGTAACTTGGATGTTTAACTAATGTTTAACTAATGTTTAACTAATAAGCAGTACATACAGACCATAGAGGACAGGCTTAAATGAAGATATAAATTCTTTATCTTCATTTCTGGCAAGATTAGCTACACCTCCCACTACCCACCTCTCTAAAGAAGAGAGAGAAGGATTCAGAACACTTCTCTTGACATTCTTCCCACACTCAATTTAGTTTTCTTTCCAAACTATCAGCATCCTCTAGACATCTCTATTTCCCCTGCCATGTGCGATTACATCAGAAACTGCCTTTTCTTCTATCTACTTGCAACCACAAAGGACAACTCAGGAACTGTGCTCTGTCTGCATACATAAAGCGTTGCCTTCATCGTTAGATCATCCGCAAGCGCTTTGATTGGTTGGTTGTTTTTATTGCTATTTTCTTTTCCGTCCTCCCTCCCTCCCCTCCCTTTCTTTCTCTCTCTGCCTTTCTTTCTTTCTCTCTCTCTCTTTCTTTCTTTCTCTCTTCCTTCCTTCCTTTCTCTTAGCCTCCCTTGTATATTGTAGATTTTCTATAACAAATTTTAGTAGATTTCCAATAAGGAAATGCCCTCTAAATTTTAAGTGCCCTTTGTCTAAGAAAGGGTCACTGGTAATTATCTACAGAAAGACAATATATGTGTACGGGGGTATGGGGTGGGATAGCACAGAGAGTAATTTCAGCTAAACAAGGAAAACTAGCACTGGAAACAGGCCCAGAGAAGGATCGATGTGGATGATGAAGTCTGCTAATAGTTAAGTTGCGCGATTTTTTATTGTTAGCACACAGTGATAATTTAGCCTGGCTGCTGGCAACCAATGCAAGAAGCTTCTCCTCCACCTCCTCCTCTTCTTCCTCCTTCTTTTCTCCTTCTTTATCTCCTTTTTTTGGGGGGGGGGCTGCTTTTTTCTCACCCTCCCACAAGTCCTTTGTGGCTGAGACTAGACCTTATTCATCTCAGCCCTCAAGATCTACCCAGGTTCTTGCTGATTGAAGGAGGACCCTGTGCCCAGTATTGGTGTCTGTACCACTCAGTGCCTCTCCAGACCCCCTTTTCCCTCTCTCGCTTCCACTGTAGAGGTAGAGCTAGACACATCTTCCTTCCGCAGGTAGGGGTAGCATGTGGCACAAGTTAGGGGAAAGAGACATAAGTAGGAATTCACTGTGGGATGTCTGGAGGCTAAATCAATCCATCTTCTTTCTGCTTCTATATAAACATTATGGCTGACACACGCAGAACAACTTATGTTCCTGGCAGAAACCCCTTTGTACCACATACAAAGGTCCTGATTTTGTTGAATCACAGCCTCTCTACCACTGTCCATCTGCCATCAGACTTTTTGGCTTGAGAGGAGGATAAGTCTTTGCTCAAGTAAAGTTTTGGGTGCTTTCTATGTGCCAAGCGCTCTCCTAAGCAAGACAAGGAGATATTTTACTACATGCATCTAAAAGTATCCCCAGCTAATGAACGGTGCACTTCTCTTTGTCTGTACAAATGATTCAACCCTGAACTGAAGGTTATCCTGACTCTATTTGAAAGAACCTACTGTCCCTGAAGCAGTCTGTGATTGATGAGCATGATGGTGGAAATACTACCGTCTGTAAAAATGTCTCCACAGAGTACAGTACACCCATGGTGCGGTAGCGTCTTCATATTCACAAACTATGGCCACAGCCTTAATCTTATATGAACTCCACAGTCCTGAGGCTGACAGGGTGGGTAGCTATCTACTCAATTAACAGATAAAGACAATAAGGGAAACAAAACAAATATAAATGACATTTCCCTAGTTGTGAAGACAGTGCTGGAAAAATTCAAGAGCTTCTCTCTTCTTGTGCTAAATGTTTAGTCAGACACTGAGCGTGCCAGGAAGGAAGCATGAGTGCCATCTGGCATAAGTGACACTGCTGGTGTCCCCTGACTTGAGTGATCTGATTTTTAGCAGGAACATCTGATTCACAACCATTCAATTTCAGCTCCTGTGTTTAACACCCTTTGACAAGTATGTGTATTTTCAATTGGTGTCATTTGAATGAATCTCTTTGCTTTCAAACTAGGATGTCTACAGGTTCAGTCTGTGAGAGCCCAAGTAGTTTATTTCGCATTCATTCACGGTCAATAGATGAAAGTGGGGTATTCATTTCTCATTGAATATCTGCAAGCTTGAAGTCATGTTAAGCTCTGTTCTAGAAGCTGTGTTCTCCCATCAGAGGTCTTTGCTAAAAAAAGTTCTCTGTGTAGCCACCTGTACCCTGCCATCATTGAGTATTTGTGGCATCTGAAACTCTACCAGCAGTGATCATTTCTCTCCCTCTCCCTGACATAACCTTAGCTCTTATGAAATATCCTGTATTCAAATCATAATATTTTCTTCTACAATGATAATCCACTTTATATTAACCCAACTCCCAGGAAATCTCAATTCCAGAGTTTAAAGGGTGGGTTAGAACAGAATGGGGAAGACATACCATGTATCTTGCCCTGGAATCTAGGCAAAGGTTATGAGTAATAACAAAGGTGAATGTCAAAATGGAAAAGAAAAAAAAAAAAACATACCAAATGAGAAACAGACAGTAACCTTGATGAGAGTACGAGATAACAAGAGATTACTGAAACTTAAAAAATTGAGAAAAATCTAAAATAAGATTATAACATACATATATATATATATATATATATATGTCTGTGTGTGTGTGTGTGAGAACATTACAGGCTTGTGAAAAAGCATAAGCAAAGGCCCAGTGGTAGGAAAGTGCATGGTGTATTTGGAGGAATTGACATGCCCCACTGAACCTCAATAGTTAATATGAAAGAATATTGTAAAATCAGATTTAAAAGATGAGCGACAACTACAGGATGAAAGCCTTTGAATGACAGGGTTAGGTGTTGGGCACGAGTGCTGTGGGCAGTGGCGGATCTTGGGAGTGTTTGGGCATGGTGGTAAATTGCACTTAGCAGAGAGCTGGAAGCCAAGTATCAATACAATGGCCTAGGTAGGAAGCAGTGGGAGAAGACTAGAAATACACGGATCTCCCCTGAGCCAGAATACATTTTATTAAAAACGTCTTCTTTGTCCAATAAAAACTATCGCATCCCATAGAGGGTCTCAAGGGTCCTGACAATGGCTCCTGTTTTCAGTCCCTTTCTTCTGGGATGCAGCATGCCTCCCAACTCACTGACCTCTTACTTAACTTTGAACTTGCAATTCAGAGTGAAACCCAGTGATGGGGCTATTAAAGAAAAGTAAAGGAGTGTTAATGGTTCCCAACCCACATAATGAGCTCCATAAAGGAGAGGGAGGGGCAAAGGCAGCAGGAGCAACTGAGAAAAGAAAGAAGGCTCTGGAGCAGCCCTAGTGAAATTCCTGGAGGGTGACTCTAATGGAAACTTGCAGACCCTACAAGGGCTTGAGAGATTCAGTTTTAGCATAACATGAGCGGGCTCTTCCTAACCAGCTATTGGTGTTATTCAGGATCATAATCTTTAATTTTCCTTAATGGACTTCAAATAATATGGAAAAACGCAAACTTTGCAGTTTTGAATTTTTATCAGAGTTTCTGTGGCTATTAAAAATGCACTCTGGGGCTTCCCTGGTGGCGCAGTGGTTGAGAATCTGCCTGCCAATGCAGGGGACACGGGTTCGAGCCCTGGTCTGGGAAGATCCCACATGCCGCGGAGCAACTAGGCCCGTGAGGCACAGCTACTGAGCCTGCGCGTCTGGAGCCTGTGCTCCGCAACAGGAGAGGCCGCGATAGTGAGAGGCCCGCGCACCGCGATGAAGAGTGGCCCCCACTTGCCGCAACCAGAGAAAGCCAACGCACAGAAACGAAGACCCAACACAGCCAAAAATAAATAAATAAATAAATAAAATTTAAAAAAAAAATGCACTCTGAACCTCTGGCCTGGCAATGGTACCATAACGTTTATTGTAATTGGTGCTCAGGTGATTCTGATCGAATCAGAATCGAATCCATACAGATCACACTCAGAGAAATTCTGCTCTGCCCGCCGCTTACTGATCCTCACAAAGACCACGTTACAGATATTTCATGTACAAGGAAACTCGAGGGGTTCAAAGACAATCGCAGAGAAACACATCTTGAGAGTGGTACAGTTGTTTCTTTCTATTTTTATTTTATTTATTTATTTTTGGCTGCGTTGGGTCTTCGCTGTTGAGTGCAGGCTTTCTCTAGTTGCGGCGAGCGGGGGCTCCTCTTTGTTGTTGCGGTGCACGGGCTTGTCATTGCGGTGGCTTCCCTTGTGGCAGAGCACGGGCTCTAGGCGCGCGGGCTTCAGTAGTTGTGGCACATGGGCTTAGTTGCTCCACGGCATGTGGGATCTTCCCGGACCACGGCTCGTACCTGTGTCCCCTGCATTGGCAGGCGAATTCTTAACCACTGCACCACCATGGAAGTCCAGTTGTTTCTTTTTAAATTGTTTCCTTTCATTTTTTATTTGAAGTATAGGTGATCTTCAATATTATATATTACAGGTGTACAATATAATTATTCACAATTTTTGAAGGTTATACTCCACTTATAGTTATTTTTAAATATTGGCTATATTCCCTGTGTTGTACAGTATATCCTTGTACCTAATTTTATACCTAATAGTTTGTACCGCTTAATCCCCTACCCCTCTACTGCCCCTCCCCCCCTTCTCTCTCCCTACTGGTAACCACTAGTTTGTTTTCTATATTTGTGAGTCTGTTTCATTTTTGTTATATTCACTGGTTTGTTGTATATTTTAGAATCCACATATAAGTGATATCATACAGTATTTGTCTTTCTCTGTCTGACTTATTTTACTTAGCATAATAGCCTCCAAGTCTATCCATGTTGCTGCAAATGGCAAAATTTCATTCTTTTTTTATGGCTGAGTCATATTCCATTGCATAAATGTATACTACAGCTTCTTTATCCATTCAGCTTTGGTTGGACACTTAGGTTGCTTCTGTATTTTGGCAATTGTAAATTATGCCACGCTGAACGTTGGGGTGCCTGTATCTTTTCGAATTAGTGTTTTTGTTCGCTTCTAACCCAAGTGTTACTTCTCCGTCTACTCTCCCCTAGTTTATAGATGATGAAACTAAACCCATAATGCCAACAGTTGGATTAGTGTCTATTCCAGAATTCAAACACATGTTTCTTGCTTCACAAGTCCTTGCTACTTTGATCAGCAGTTCTCTTATGAATTTCCCCAGACTTGTAATTTTTCACTTACCATTGTTCGGCATTGCGTTATGCATTCTCGCCTGAGTTTTGCACTTGTATAAAAAAGTCCACTCCTACTGCCCCCTGAAGCCCTTGCAGGGAATCAAATGTGGTGTTTTGCTTATTATTTCCATTATGATTTCAGGCACATGATAGGTGTATGTACGGGTGAAGGTGAAAGTACAGGAACTGAAGACAAGACGAGGGGAATCTATTCTGGTCTCTCTTCATTGGGGGAGTGACAACGAGCCCCCCGACCCATCCAGCACGAGCAACTCCTCTGTGGAAGGAGATGATCACGTGTGGGGCAAGGAACCTAGGTGAGGAATTGGAGGTAATTTGAACGCTCACCTCATCTTTTCTTCCTTCTTCAAACTGTAGGGTTTTTTGTTTTTGTTTTTTGTTTTTATTTATTTATGTCTGTGTTGGGTCTTCGTTTCTGTGCGAGGGCTTTCTCTAGTTGAGACGAGCGGGGGCCACTCTTCATCGCGGTGCGCGGGCCTCTCACCATCGCGGCCTCTCTTGTTGCGGAGCACAGGCTCCAGACGCGCAGGCTCAGTAATTGTGGCTCACGGGCTCAGTTGCTCCGCGGCACGTGGGATCCTCCCAGACCAGGGCTCGAACCCTTGTCCCCTGCATTGGCAGGCAGACTCTCAACCACTGCGCCACCAGGGAAGCCCCAAACTGTAGGTTTTGAAGACATATTTTAGCAAACACCAGAGCTCTGCCTTCAAAAAAGGGGATCTTTGAATAACACAGATAAAAGTGGAGCTGCTCCAGGTGTAACTGAACCTCAACACAGATCCTGCGGTGGCTGCAGGGGTCACCTTCCAGAATGTTGACAGCTCTGAGAAGCACATGGGAAGAACTTCCAGGGCCTCAAGTTCCTGGGGTGAGTAGGAAATAGAAAGAGCAAGAGGGCTGGGCCCCGTAGGATCTGGGAGAGGGTTAGTTTCTGTTCCTCTTGGACTAAAGTCACTTTTCACACTTCAAGTCACTTTGCTGAAGCTGAGTTTAACATATAATAGTCCTATTGTCAGTGATCTCTAAGGTGTCTTCTGGCTTTTCTAGTCTATGTTATAAATTATAATGCGTAGATGAGGTTGGTACTAAGGCTTAAAATTTCCTCAGTAGACTGTGAGCCTCATGAGGGCGTCCACCCGTGGTAGACAGTCAAGAAACACAGCAAGAAAGAATCTGAGTGGCTTTAATTATATAAAATGCAGATGACCCCCAAATCGTTCACACTTGATTTGGGAATGTTTCTTACGGTTGGCTTCGTTATGTCGGAGAATGTTTTAATATGTGTATTGTAAAACGCTTAAATCATTGGTATGGATATTTGATTTACATTCCTTCATGTTTAAAATTTACCATTTATAATCTGTCAGTTTCCGTACGTGTGCATCTATAAATAAACTAGCACAATGCCTCCTGCATGACAACTGCTCAATGAATGTTTGATAGACATAAATATATGTATATACTTATACTTACATTAAGATATGCTAACATGTGAATGTAGCTATGTGTGTGTGCATGTGTGTGTGTGTGTTTGTGTAATGATTCAACTCCCAAGCATGACTATATATGGTTAGTTAAGGAAAAAGCCCAATTAACTGATCCATGTTACAATAAATCTTTTATTCAATGCCTAGCTGACATCTCTTAGAAAGCCATGAGAAATGATTAATGAAGGCTTAAAAGACAAATGTATGCTTTGTTTCCTGCTATTTTTTTAAGTAGCCCACTTTAGCTTCCAATCAAGACGGAAATTAATGCATCAGACATTGAGAGCTCACACGCTGAAAGCATTAGAAGGTGTATGCACTCAAGCATACAGGCTCTTACCCACAAACACAAACTGACAGCCTGTTGTCTGACCTTCACATCCACATATCCATAGCCTATTGTGTTTTCAGAATAAAGAGCACATGATGTATTGTCAAAGTAATTGTTGAATGTGCACATAATCATTCACCCTGAATTAATGTTCGGGCTCCACGGGCAGAGCTATTTGTGTTGATGTCTCAGTGGTGTGGACATGCCAAGACAGGGCTTCAACAATGGACTCGAGATGCCCAGCTCAGGACGTTTCCAGTACAGCTTGCAGAGTTCTGGGCGTATGTAACATCTGTCTAAGTTGCTGGGTAGGCTATCCCAGAGGGCTGTGGTCCAGCCCTCGGTCAGCTGGGAATGCAACCCTCTTCCATCTGAACAGACCCTGACTTTTCGTCACCTCTTATGCCCCACACTTCGCTCTAGAAGTTCCAGGAAGGGATCTCCTTTAGGTCCGACTTCAGCTTTCCCTTAGTGAACATGATAACACGCTTCCAATTTTGGTTCAGCGGCTTTATGCCTCTCCAGGTCAATGCATCTTCTGATTCACCTCACTTCTAGCACCCTGTTCTCTGGCAGAAGCCATGATTCCAGTCATGACCTGGAATCCTCACTCTGGCCCAGAAAATTGAACCCAAACACCTAAAAGGTCAGGGTGTGGCCTATCAAGGAGCTCAGTGTGACACAATGAACAGCAGGAACTTCAAAGACTAAGACTAAAGCCCAGAAAGGGAGGAAACGCCCAAGGCCATAAAGTGAAATTGATTTCAAGGTCCTGGGTCTTCTCTCTCCTATTGACAGTGAGCTGTATTTTGGAGTTTCTTTTCTTTTTTCTTTTTTTAAGCCTGCAAATATGCTTGTATAGAAAATCCAATTTCCCTCCCGGCAAGAATAAAAGGGTAGCTCCCTATACTCACCTAGCTGGACACTCCAGTGATTATTCCACAAAGAAAGCTAAAAGCTACTGATATTTGCAAGAAAGAAGAACATCCAATTTCTAACTGACTCCTTCCGTCTCTCTCTGTCTCTGTCTCTCTCTCTCTCTTTCTTTCTCCCACCCTCCCTGCCTCCCTTTCTCTTCTACTCTCTTTTCAATAAAGAGGATCTAATTACCGCAAAATGCTAGATTCCATTCTCATTGACAAGTTTGAGAAAATGGGGTAAAACATCTGATTCAACCCCCAGCCTCTCTCATGGTCTGTGATTAGCATTCCACCATCCGGATGGGTTCCTAGAGCTTTATGATCAGAAGCCTGTTAACTCTGTTCATGCTGAATTCTTTTTAGAGTCTCTCTGGCAAAAAGGGAAAGGAATCAAGTCACCCAACTAAAGAATGTGGCTCGGCTCGCCGTCTGGTTCGACAAGAACTAAGTCATTAGCCACTACAGCCATGACCTTTGGCATAGCCTGAAAGGAATTCAGGGCAGGGATCAGGAATTAGATGCTCTGTGCTCTGCGAAAACGGACAGAACGGGCCTTCAGATAGATATTTTCAGGAGAAAATTTGATGAACCCAAATTCTTGCATCTTCCCATCCATAGAAAAGCAGTAAAATCATTAAATAATATATCTGTTCCTCATGACAAGCAACAGCTAAGACCCTGCCTCCTGCTGAGAGATGCTGCTATGCTACTAAATTTTTGAGCTTCCAAACAATTTCAGGTTCTAGATGCCAGATTTTCCTAAAAGGCAATTTTAAAAAAGCAAATCTCTTTTGATTTCTTGTTATATATTTGCAATTGTGCTAGATGCCTTTGGTCAGCTCAAGGACTGGTTCAGAAAACTCAAGTCAACAAGTAGCTAGGGTATAATAAGCCAAGTTCAGCAGCCATGGAAGGTACAAAGTGCCAAGGAGGCCAGGAACAGAGGGATATTCATTCCATCTGTAACTGTGAAGGGGAAGCTCAAAAAAGACTAGAGAAGAGGAATTAATATTAGAGATGAAAGTAAAAGAAGTAAGTCTTATCCTAGGAAGGGGAGAAAAAGCCTTCCAGGTTGAAATAACAGCAAGTGAAAAGGTACAGGGGGATGATTGATAGTGCATGATTTGATGGAAAAAATGATGAGGAATCAGACATAACTGGAAACAAACCCTAACTTGGTTTCGTTGAGCTGCTTTCCCAGTGACTCAGGCTCTGCAGACATTCTACATTGTTAGAACCATCCCACTTGGGCTTCTAACACTTTCTTGATAAACAGGAGTAAATGTGAGATGAGATTTAAAATAGCCGCTCTCCAAGACTCAGCAGCTGGTGGCCTGGTCATAACAGCAAGACTCCCAGAAGGTCCCTCTCTGCTCAACTCCTTGGTCTCCAGCCCTAGCCATACCTAACACTCCAGAATTTGATGTGTCTCTCCCTTTCTCTCCATTTCACATGGTTCAGTCTCTGGAACTGGAGTTCTGCCTGTCTCCCTCTCTCTGACCTATGTTTTTCTTCCTTCATGTCTTAGTCTCCACGGTAGGTTTTTTGGTTAGTTTGTTTTGCTTTTTTTTTTTTTTTTTTTCCCCCAAGATCCCTAAGCTTCATAGCCATGTCTCTGTTCTCTTTTCTAATTAACATCAATTCTGGAACTTGGAAGAGATTCTATTTGGGGAGAAACGTTGATATTTGAAAATCTATTGCACAATGGAATTTGGTGAAACCTCTCTGTTTCTGTCTCTGTCTCCCCTCTTCCCCTCTTCCTTCCCTCTTTCTATTCTCTATATTTTATTATATTTGAAAGTCACCACAGGTTCACTCATACTTTTGGATGTTTAAGGTTGTTTTCAGCAGATTCCCCCAAGAAGGCCCACCTGAGGGAACATATGGAATTTATGAAGAGACTTGGAGTTGACCTAGATGAACCCTTTGCCCTTGTATCAACCTGATGTCTCATTATCCTTACAGGTTATTCCTACTTTCCCAATAAGATTCAGAGGGATTTAGATGGCTTGTAAATTCAATCAATAAATTTAAGTCCATGGAGATCGATCTATCTGTATTTTTTTAGATAATAATAATAACAATATAGGGAAAAAAAACACCATGCTGGTGTTTTTTTTTTTTAAATTAGCTTTTTTTTTTTTTTTCCTTAAACTTTGGGTTTATTTATTTATTTATGGCTGTGTTGGGTGTTCGTTTCTGTGCGAGGGCTTTCTCTAGTTGCGGCAAGCGGGGGCCACTCTTCATCGCGGTGCGCAGGCCTTTCATTATCGCGGCCTTTCTTGTTGCGGAGCACAGGCTCCAGACGCGCAGGCTCAGCAGTTGTGGCTCACGGGCCTAGTTGCTCCGCGGCATGTGGGATCTTCCCAGACCAGGGCTCGAACCCGTGTCCCCTGCATTGGCAGGCAGATTCTCAACCACTGCGCCACCAGGGAAGCCCCCCATGCTGGTTTTCTGTTACAACATATAATGCAAGTATTTCTTTAGAGTTTAAGTTCTCTCAAACAATCTCTGTAAATCTTTTTCTTGTATCTCAGTGGTCAAACGAATGAAATGATTCCTCTTATAAACTGTGCTGGGTTTTAATTACAGCTGGATTGGTGGTAGATTGGAACTAAATGCCTTTCACAATCAGACAATATGTCAGAGCTGGCAGGCACTCTTGACGCAGGTTACCCTGGATCCCTTGCAATCTGTGCCGTGTTGGCCAAAGGCCTGTTCTTGAGCTTGAAACGTTTATTTTGGCTGCCCGTCCATGGATGTGTGAAACATAACACAAGTAAGCAGTCTCCCAAGGAATGCAAATGTGTATTCATGGAGAAAATGCAACTGTCTGCCTGAATTCTACACTGAACTTTCTTAGGTTCCCTAATTGTACATATCAATGGGGCCTCACCTGTAGGTTCAAGTTCAAGTTCATTCTAGTTCCTGGCCCTAGTACAAAGTATACCAAGAGCTGGAATGAATATAGATCTATCATCCCAAAGTTTTGGTATCTCTTATGCCTTGGCTAAGCCACACATAAAAGAGAACAAAGAAACTACCATTTCTTGAAGTTACTCGGATATATATATATACATATATATATATACGTATACATATATATATGTATATATATAGCCGCTAATTCTCATATTAGCCAGAGAAGAGTGTATTTGTATTTGTATTTGTATTTGTATTCTCATGTAAAGAAACTTCATGTTAGGTTAAAGCTTAGCGAGATTACTAAAAATGCCAGATCACATCACCAGTAAGAAAGGACTAAGGATTTAAATCTGTGTCTGATTCCAAGCCTGTACGTCTCCCGGCAGAGAGTTCTGTCCTGAGGCTCAGAATCCCCATTCCTCTTCAGCTTGGCCAAGTTCAAAGAGAGTGGTGTTTCTCTCAGAAGGACAGTTTAAAGTCCTTGCTTTAGAAGTGACTAGAGCTTTGCTAAGGACTTGGTGTACACTGTCCTGGAGGAAGAAAATTTTCTCTGCCCTCCTAGGTCCTTCTGGCTGGTCTAAGAATTAAATTGACATAAGACAGATTAACAGGAGAAAATCAAACACAAGTTTAATAACATGTACACTTGGGAGAGACCCAGGAAAACTGAGTAACTCACCGAAAAGGCTGAAACCCTCATGTTAAAGACCATCCTCAACTGAAGACAAAAGAGACTATTGGGGGTAGTGGGCCTAGTGGTTTGGGACTTTGACGGGGAATCAGGCAACTCACATGGAGATAGAGAAGCAAATGCTGGGTGATGCAGAGACAGGGGAACCCAGAGTGGACTCCGATCTCTAGGCCTGACTAGTTCTCCCACCACACTGAGCCCATATCCCTCGCAGATATCTTAGTGATAGCTCTATTCCTGAACAGACAGACCCTCTATCCAAATTCTTTTAGGCAGTTAAGGGGAAGATCAAAGCTTCTTCCTGAGTCTTTTGTTTTCAGCTCAAAATAATCTGAATGTCAAAAAGACATGGGGGGTGGCAAATTTTCTCCCCTACAGCACAATCTCCTAGAATTGTCAGCACAGATTTATTTGAATAGCACTGCTATTCCCATTTCACAGATGAAGGGATTGAGGCTCTAGCTAAAGCAAATCCCAGAGAATCACAGTCAGAGGAGGTTGCTGAACTTTATTTAATATTTCTATTTCCAATGCTATTTTGTTTCCATCCCACCACTTACTGCACCTCATCAGGCACGTACTATTATTAAAGCTTTTTGAAGAGGCTGTTACCTGATGTGATTTTTTTTTTAAGTTTTTGCCTGAAAGTAAAAAATTCACTCAATTCAAGGACAGTTATGCCACCTCCGAGACACAGTCTTTGTCCTGAAAAATGAAGGCCATGTTCAGCTTGCTTTCCTCGGAGGACAGAAGTCTTAGAGCCCATTGCCGGCGCCGTCACAGCAGGAGGAATTTATAGCATTAAGTGTAAGGAAGGGTAATTAAAATGTTGTTGGTACTCATTTTTTTTTTCTCTCCCGGAGTTTGTTTTGTGCGTGCTGTGCCTTGGGCATCATCTGTTGCCCTGCAGGATGTAGGAGCGTCCTAATTTGTGCTCCTCTTTCATTTTGGAATTTTGATGAACTACAACAGAATCCCTGGGCTCTGTGCCCTGCTTGGAGGCTGTGGGCACAGCTCCTCCAGAAATTTTCCAGCCAACCCACTGCACGTCCAATGGTGACAACTCACTTTTACTCAACTCTTCTGTGCTTCTTGACAAAACTCTAAAATAGCTGAGACCTCTGGTTATTCAGGCCCCTAAATTTTGTTCTATTTTCTAAACCTAAGTGTCTGTTATGAACTGAATTTTGTCCCCCCCACCCTCCATTTCACATGTTGAAACCTAACCCCCGATGTGACGACAATGGGGAGATAGGGACTTTAGGGAGGTAATTAAGTTTACATGAGGTCATAAGGGTGGGACTTTTTTTTTTTTTTTAAACCATTTTGTTTTTTTGTTTGTTTTTGACTGTGTCGGGTCTTCGTTTCTGTGCGAGGGCTTTCTCTAGTTGCGGCGAGCAGAGGCCACTCTTCATCGCGGTGCGCGGGCCTCTCACTATCGCGGCCTCTCTTGTTGCGGAGCACAGCCTCCAGACGCACAGGCTCAGTACTTGTGGCTCACGGGCCTAGTTGCTCCGCGGCATGCGGGATCCTCCCAGACCAGGGCTCGAACCCTGTCCCCTGCATTGGCAGGCAGATTCTCAACCACTGCGCCACCAGGGAAGCCCCAAGAGTGGGACTTTAATCCAATAAGATTGGTGTCCTTATAAAAAGGGGGATAGACACTAGAGAACTCTCTGTCTGTCCACGTGTGCACAGAAGAAAGGACAGGCAAGGACGAAGCAAGAAGGTGGCCATCTGCAAGCCAGGAAGAGACTTCACATCAAAAGCCGAATTCTCTAGCACCTTGATTTTGGACTTCCAGCCTCCAGAATTATGAGAAAATAAACTTTCTGCTGTTTAAGTCCCCCGTCTGTGGTATTTTGTTGTGGCGGCCCTAGCAGACTAGTGCGGTATCTGCACACTTTCCCCACAAAGAACCCGTTTCTCACTTCCTCATTAATACTAACTCACTGTCCTCTGTGAAGCATGTTTTCACACCTTGAGGACTCAGCCCAGGAAGACCTGCTGGTTGTGTGTGTGGCCTCCTATGTGTCCCAACAACGCCTGGAATGACATCTTCATAGTCACCACGATGGACAGTAGTCTATAAATTATCTGCTTTCAAATACATCTCCCCGTGTCAATGGTGACCTCTCAAAGGCCTGGACGAGTGTTTGTTCATTTTTAAATTCCCAGTGTGAAAAGTGCTGCTTGACACATTACAGCACTCAATCAGATCTGCATAAATAAATAGCTTTACTGTATTTCATTGAATCTGCACAATGAAAAATATTGGGTGGAGGAAGTAAAGACCATATTGTCTTAAGAAACTTATTTGTAGAAGAGATTAGATATTGCTGGCTCAACACTACAGGAAAATAAATAACCACACGGAAATTTGAAGGCAGGGCCCTCCATGGACTCCAACGTCTTGTATCTTTCTGCATCCCTCACTGTGAGCTGTTTTCAATAAGATTTCCGAAACTCATTCCTACTGTGCTGCGAATGATTCATAACCACTGGGTGAAGGTGGTGCCTCAGTAGCAACTGAGAGGTAGATGACATAACAAATTGCAATAAGTCACAGAAGCCCTAAATCTGTGTTTTTGTTTTCTGCCTGTGAAGTGGTGAAAATAACCTCCCCTCTGCAGAGCTCACGAGTGTGTTGTACGAACAACTGCCATAAGAATGGGGAGTAGTTTTATTTTCTGAAATATGTCAGACAACCATAAAATGTAAAAATGTAACATGGGGAGGGAGTTAGCTTAGATAGTCTCTAGGTTATCTTGGAAAATTCCAAGATCCAGTACTCGTCTATAAAAATAATTTGTTGATACACCCAGAATGTTTGATATGTTTTTTCCTTAAGAAAGGAGAAATAACTGTAAGCATTGCTCTAAGTTCAACCTTAAAATCATTGTTATTATTAAACTCTCAGAGGTTTCCACTGCCCCACCACAGTGTCCATGGTCCAGCGAACACTTCATCCAAAACTACATCTCCCAAAACACTTGTCACCCATCACTTAGTTTACAACCCCTGCAATACTCAAGCTCTTGGAGATTCACAGGGCACACCATGCTATCCTATGACAAATTTATACACCCACTCTCACTTCTTTGTGATATTCTCCCACAGGTGGTTTTATTAAGAACCTATACATCCTTTATCTCTCATCTCACATATCGTTACTCAGGGCAATCAAAGAATGTTCTCCCTCTGTAAATTATACATATTACCATCATAACAATTATAGCTTTATATTAATCTCTTTTCCTGCCACTACCTGTTTATCTAAAGTAGTGTTTCTCTTCCTTCGAACTATTTAGCTTTGGGGCTTGACAATTCTTTGCTGTGCTGGGCTGTCCTGTGCATTGTAGGGTGTATAGCAGCATTCCTGGTCTTTACTCGCTGAATTCTAGTAGCACCCCTAGCTGTGGCAACTAAAGACGTATCCAGATTTTGCTGATGTCCCTTGTGGGAGCAAAACCACTCTGATCGAGAGCCACTGATCTAGAACCTTCTAAGAACAGGCATAAACACTTGAACATGACCTTGCAGAAGACAGTGTAGGCTAAACAATGGCCCACAAAAGATGTCCACATTCTAATGTTCGGAAACTATGGATGCTACTTGACACGGCGAAAGCGACTTGTAGATGTGTTGAGGATATTAAGATGGGGAGATTATCCTGGTGGGCCTGATGCATTCGAGGATCCTTATAAGAGGGTGGCATGGAGGTCAAGGGTAGAAAGAGAAGATGAGGGAAGGAGCCAGTAGCCAAAGCACCCAGGTGGCTCTGGAAATTAGAAAAGGCAAGGAGATGAATAATCCCTGAGAGCCTCCCAAAGGAATTGTGACCTGCTGAAACTGTGATTTTATTCCAGTGAAGTTGATTTCAGACTTCTGATCTCCTGAAGAGCTAAGATGCATTTGTAATCATAAAATCTTAGTGTGGTTGCCCAGTTAATGTCACACACCCTTAGTCTTTGAGCTCTCAGGAGAGCAGGCTCCTTGACTGTCTCCACTTACCCTTAGACCCTTAGCTTCTAACAGAGCATGTGAACAGGGGTAGGTGCTGAATGCATATTTGCCGAATGAATAAACTACCATCAAGGAACATGGTACCTTACATTTTGTTGTGTTCAAAAATACAGAGCAGGGACTTCCTTGGTGGTCAAGTGGTTAAGCTCTGCACTTCTACTGCAGGGGGTGCAGGTTCGATCCCTGGTCGGGGAACTAAGATCCCACACGTTGCGTGGCCAAAAAAAAAAAAGAAAAGAAAAGAAAGAAAATTTCTTGAACTGAATAAAAAGGAAAATACAACATATCAACTTAAAAATATTATATGGGGAAAGTAACAAATTTTTAAAAAGCAAAACAAAAGCAAAAATATAGAGCCGAACACATCATAAACTCCCAGGAATCAAAAATTTTGTTTAATTCTTTTAAAATGTTTTTAGGTCAAATACTTATCCCATGGGCTTTCACAGGTAGGATATTATAATGTTAAAACATGGGGATTCTGGAGCCAAACAGGCGTGGGTTTGAAACATTATTCACTAACTGGGATATTTTGTCATATCACTAAATCTCTCTTGGCCTCAATTTTTACGTCTATAGAAAAAGGACAAAAATACTTGGGGGCATGCATCTTCTTGCCAGAAAGTTAAGTGCTAAAAAAATTAGCACTCACACTGATGTATATGCTAATTCCTGTGAAAGGGACACAGAAACTGAATGAAAAAACTCCCTACGGTTAGAAATCTAACAATATCAGCACCACAAGAAAAGTACTATTAACTCAAGAGTATAAAACCAATATGCCTGAGTCCATACTGATATAAATAAATGATTCAATGAATAAATGAATGGAGGAGAAGAGACAAATCTCCCAGGAAGAAGAAGTTCAAATAACGTATGCAGATACATTACTCTCAGGAGGTAGGACATAACCCCTGACTCCTAAAATGTGGGCTGTGCACAGTGACCTCTTCCCAAACAGTACAGTATGAAAGAGGAAGAAAAGAGTGACTTCATAGTGGAGAAACCTGATGAAAAATACCTCAGCCAAGGGATCAAGGTCAACGTCAACAGTGACGGCCATGGTGAGAAAATGTACCATTAACTTAATATGATGAAAATGACGTTTTGCCTCTGTGGTCTTCCTCCCCCAAACCCATAACTAATTATGAGAAAAGCCTCAGACTAATCCCAATTAAGGGACAATCTACAAAGTAGTTGACCAGTAGTCCTCAAAACTGTCAAGGTCAGCAAAAAAGGAAAGTCTGAGAAATAGTTATAGTCAAGAGGAGCCTAAGACATGGTGGCTAAATGTAATTTAATATCCTGGATGGGATCCTGAAGCAGAAAATGGACATTAGGTAAAAAGTAAAGAAATCTGAAAAAAAAAAAAAAAAAGAAAAGAAAATGATGAACTTTGGATAATAATAATGTTCCCATATATTTTTATGAATTGCAACAGATGTGCCATTCTAATGTAAGATGTTAGTAATAGAGGGAACTGTGTGCAGAATATATAAGAGCTTTTTGTATGCTCCACAATTATTTGTAAATCTAAAATTGTTCTGAAATAAAAAGTTTTTTTAAAAAGAGGTCTGGCAGATAAAGTTTCAGAGTGCCAGTTAAAAAAAATAAGGACTAAACAAAAGACTTCATTTATAACACTTGACATATGGGAAATGCCCAATAAGTGTAATGGTGTAAGTTGGTCATGACAGAGCGAGCACTTACCACTTGGGTGGACTGATTCCCAGAATTGTGAGCCCCTGGAATGTAGGAATGGTGAGCTCTTTCTCTCTGTGATCCTCAAAGCCCCAAGGACTGTTTTTCCTTAATTAGATTATTATCAAGTATATTTCCTATTTCTGTTGTCTTTAAAATAAGTGGCCCTATATATACACCAAGTGTTTTCTTTAAAACTTTGATGATGCTTTACCACCTGTCAGAGCCCAATTCATATGTGAATCTCCTCATCACATCCATATAAACAGGAATGATTCATGTGTTATCCCAAGTCTCACTTCTTTTTTTCACTTTGTACTTATTGCTGTTATAAGATTCTTGAGTATTTATGCATTTTCTAAACCAAAACTCAGTATAATATTTGAACATAGCTTATAAAAGATGAAGGAAAAAATTGATATGTGATTGGAGAAAATAATCAAACAGCTGAAATCAACAGCTGTACAACCAATATGGCAAATGCATCTATCAAAGCATGCTATTAGTTCAAACTCTGTCACTGCAAGTCCCAAAGAAACATGCAAAACATAATACATGCTAGTTCTCCACAGATGGATCATAAAAGCTTTTAGGTGACACTGCCTGGGCTGTCTAAGAATGACTTGTCTAATCAAAAGAGACATCTTCTATTAGAATTAATGACTCAGCACGTGGATTAGAGGTTCTATTTAAATTCTCTCCCCTCTTCTTATCCATTCAAGAGATATCTTTAATTTTAGGGCTGAAAATTTATGAATTGAATCTCTGGTTCATAGGTAAGCATTCTACAGTGTTAACAAGTAATATCTTTCTGTGCTGTAATACATTTATTTAAAATCGCAAAACAGTCTACCACAGGATGTTTACTGCCTGTGGAATCAAAGAATTTCAAAGCTGGTGAATGAAGTGAATTCACTCAAGTGGTTGTTTTAGAGTCAGATTATTAAGCAAATCTCTTCCTTTCCTTGTACTGTGACGTTGATTCTAGAAACCTCTGGTCTTTCTAAATTCTTTGGAGGAAGTGCTATGAATAAGTCATTTGAGATATTCAGTATTTGTGTTATAATATAGTAAATTCATAGTAATATGAGCTTAAAGATCGAATGAACTCCAAGCCCTGACAAATACATGCCAAGAATGACCCCGCCCTAGACACCCTTCCAAGACAGATGGTGCTGTTACAAATGACAGGGAGGACACCTAGAGCCCATTTAAGTTCTGTCAGGGGCAGGCATCATGTTAGATACTCGTATAAAGTATTTCCTTAGACCCTCACAGCGGTTGGGAGTGGTAGGTTTCATTGTTGCCACTTTACAGATGAAGAAACACAATCAGCAATATTAAGTCGCCTAATCAAATCACACAGCCCATAAGAGGAGGGATCAAGGTTTTCTGGGGAAGGACGACCCCAAGACATTTGCTCTCATGTTGACAATACCTCTTGAATCTATGTTAAGTTCCATATTTATATGTGTTGCACATAGGCAGATGCTTCTTTAGGAGACAATGAAGCAATTCAAAAAGTTTACCATTTAAGGGTCAGGTTTACTCCACAGATTTGCATGAACAAATTGAATAAATTTGCCTGTTAACAAATAGTGTCATATAATGAAATTTTGAGAATACCAGGGAACTCATTTAGTGCAACTGACTCAGTTTACAAATGGGGAAATCAAGACTGAAAGAGGACAAGTTGTCTGTGCATTATTATCTCTACACAATTTTTGGTGGAGTTGAAAAAGGGCAGGAAAGGTTACATTTGTGTTACTTCATGGTTTTATTAGTTTGATAGGGATGCCATACAAAGTACCACAGACTGGTTGGCTGGAGCAAGAGAAATTTATTTTCTCACAGCTCTGGAGGCTAGAAGTCTGAGATCAAGGTGTTTTGCTCCTTCTGAGGGTTGTGAGGGAAGGATCTGTTCCAGGCCTCTCTCCTTAGTTTGTAGATGGCCACCTGCCCCCGTGTCTTCACACTGCCTTATCTCTGTGTCTGCGTCCCAGTTTCCCTAAAGACCTCATCTTAATTTAATGACTTCTGTCAAGACCCTGTCTCCAGATACAGTCATTTTGTGAGGTACTGGGGTTAGGACCTCAGCATATGAATTTTGGAGGCAGGATGTGGGCGGGGACAGGCACACAGTTCAGCCTTAGCAGTGGTTTTTATCCCCACAGAGTTGAATGGGCAGAACTTTGAACTTCGAGGCTTTCGATTTCTTCAGAAAACTAAAAAATGATCCACAACTCAACAGAAATATTAAAGAACAAAACCCTCTGCTTTTTAATAAAACAAGAGGATGAGTTGTGCCAGGCACCACATATGACAAATCATAGAGAATTTGAAAAATACAAGCTTTGGGCATGAAAATTCACAGAAAATTTAAAATTCCATCTTTCTCAGGGCTCCTTTCTTAAGTACACCTCCACCTCCTTTTCTTCTTCTCAGTGTCTCAGACAGTATACTTTTTCCCACTTTATTTTATTTTATTTTGTAATTAATTAATTTATTAATTTTTGGCTGCGTTGGGTCTTCGTTGCTGCACGTGGGCTTTCTCTAGTTGCGGCAAGCGGGGGCTACTCTTCGTTGCAGTGCGCGGGCTTCTCACTGCGGTGGCTTCTCTTGTTGCCAAGCACGGGCTCTAGGCGCACGGGCTCAGTAGTTGTGGCTCGCGGGCTCTAGAGTGCAGGCTCAGTAGTTGTGGCGCACGGGCTTAGTTGCTCCGCGGCATGTGGGATCTTCCCGGACCAGGGCTCGAACCCATGTCTACTGCACTGGCAGGCAGATTCTTAACTACTAAGCCATCAGGGAAGTCCCCCCACTTTATTTTAGAGTCAATTCAAATTCCTTATGATATTAAGAACTCCTTATGATATCAGAACTTTGGCTCCCCATGTTGGGCTGGGTATACTATGAAAATGGTTCATGCAATTAAAATTGCCCTTCAAGGGTAACTTTTAAAACAATGGAGTATTGGGATGTGGAAGGAGATTCCTAGTTCTCCAAACAATTGTGTTCTTTCTTTCACATTTGGACAAATAAAAAAATATCACGGACAGACAATTATTTTTTAGCCACATATATTTCACAATTCATGATAATGGCTCTGAGAGTGAGATTTTAAATGCCCACGTGTAGATGAGCACACAGAGCCTGAGATGGATGTGCAATATATTCAGTCACACATTTAGTAAGAGGAACATTTTGAAGGACATAAAGTGTCCGTCTGACTCACTTCAAAGCCAGGTTCAAGTTTTACACCATTGCTTGTAGAATCTAGATTATCAGCTGAGATTTGCAAAGCCATTGACCTGTGAGTAACATTTCTTCCTTCTCTGTCTCCTAGCCTTCAAAGCCCTCCCTGAAATTGTTGGATGTGCTCAAGGATGACAACCCCATGGTTCCCCCTCCTGTCCTCCAGGATCATGTGTTTACTTCCGCTATCTCTGTCCCTCACCACAAACACAGAGGACCAAACCCAGCCCTCCACTGGGTTTCTCCCAAAAAAACACAGCACAGACTTCCTGTCTATTGTGGAATGTGGTGAAAAATGGGGAGGGCCCATCATGAACCATAAAACAAATAATCCGACAAACGCACAAGAAAGGAAACAGGATAACAAAGGCACAATTTATATTAACTTTAAGATATTCTTGAATTCTTAAATCCTTTCTGACCACCATTCCCCTTGTAGTTCCTCCACCCAGGATCTTTGATTTGGCTCAGAGACAACCAATGCTAGTTTATTCTCCCTCCATCTCTTTTTTTCTGCTCACCCATCCCTGCTTTTCTCTTGTACCCTCCCCTCTTGGAAGAATAAGCCTATTTCTTACTGTGTCTCCCATAGAGAAATTATCTCCTTTTCCTAAACCCTTGGTAGGAGGTTGGGGTGAGGATCTTGCGAGCAAGAAAACATGAGGCTCAGCAATGCTGTGAAGGGGTTTATCAAGATGGCAGGACTTCCTGGGGAGGGAGGGGTGGTTACGTGGTTGAGATAATGATGACGTTTTCCCTTAAAGGAAAAGTAGGAATTGACCCAGTGAGGCTCGGGGGAGGGGAGGAAGTTGGGGGAAGACAAGGCATTTTAGGCACAAGAGACCATCTTCCAGAGAAAGTAAAACTTTTCCCTAAGGCATCTTTTGCTAAGTTAGTGCTGAATCTCTAGGAAAACAAGTTGAAGAAAAAAAAAACACACACAAACAAAACAAAAAATGTTCTTACTCCCATAAAAATTCAGGGACACCTATGACCAAAATAGTTTTTTATGAAAAATCTGGGCGCACCTTCTTTTCCATCACTGTGCCCGAGTACCTGTGTATTGGGGGGCTGTGGAGCCCGAGGGCATTTCCTCTTTCTTCCCCCATCAGCCAGCGCACTATGACTTCTGCCCCAGCATGCGTGGTGCATCCTTTCTCTAAACAAGCTCTCTTTGTAGCATGGACACTTGAGAGTGTGTTGCCAGGCGCTTATTTTTCTGGGACCTGTGAAAACCAGCGGAATTGTCTCGTACTCAACAATTTAGTGTGAAAGACATGGGTGCTATTATCTCTAAGGCCTCTGAAAGATTATAATTAAGGGTGGCGGTGTTGAAAGAGAATTTCAGATTTTCTCTAGCAGCAAGGCTATAAGTTGAGGACAGTACAGCATTCTGGACAATTGAACCTCCACGTAGGCACTCAGTCGTAATTGGCATTGATTTAACAGTCCACAGCTCGCCCCCTGCATCATAAATTGATTGGAAATGACAAGGGACTAAGATGAACACCTTTTAGGGACAGCATTCTCCCTAAATAAATATCAAAAAAGGTAAATGGTCAATTTTATTGCACTTTGTACCTCCCTCTGTCCCATGAAAATCCCATCAGGTGGTGGTAAACTAGAAAATCTTTCTCAAAGCAAAGCCAGGTAACCCAGGACAATCCAGATAGGATCCATCTCTGGTTGAGTGCCATCCTGGAAGATCCTGTTTAAACCATGGGGAATTCTTCTCTTTAAACCTTTGCAGTTTAACAAGGGCTTATGTTTCTAGCACTCATTTGCTTTGAAAGTTTAGAAAAATGGTTTGGGTACAAGATTTGGGTTCAGAAAGCCTGAATTCTAATCCATTTGTTACCTCTACGAGTGTCTATCCCTGGCTAAGTTACTTACTTGATTCCTTGGTGCCTCAATTGTCTCACATTTAAAGAGAAAGCAATGATGCGGATTGACCTCACAAGGAAAAGAAAATTAAATGACTTGCCTAATGTGAAGCGTTGAGGACAGCATCTCTGGGCTATAAATGTTAGCTATTCCAATCAGCTGTATAATCAAGGAGGCTGAGGGGAGAAGGGGCTGTGATTGATCTCTCATGTTTAAGGAAAGTGACGTTGCTTATTTAATTTTGAATATTACATAAGTCACATAGTCAAAACTCAAAATATATAAAATGTATACAAGGAAAAATCTCACTGTTACTTCTTCTGGCTTTTCTCTTGACCCTCGGGAAGTGTGTGAGATGATGAATGGGTACCGATGTTTTATGTCACCAGGGTTTGGTGTCATTTATTACATGACAATAGATAACTAATACACAACACCAGGGTTTTACACCCAGGTGAGCTGTCCTTAAACTATTGAAGTTACAGACAGAAACATGAAGCGTACAAGAAACCAGAGAATATTGTTCCCATAAACTTAAGGTGCTTTTTATGCTGATTGGTCTCCCTCTTTTACTAAGTTTTACTATTCTTATTTTCAATGTCTTATATATCCATTTTTATGCTGTCCATGTTTCTTTCCTAATATCACCGAATGAACGAGTTCAACTGGCCAAGAATCCAGCTCAAACTCTAGCTGTGACTCTGATTTGAAAAGCCACCCTTTGGATGCCCGTGGCAGTAACAAAACAGAGAGCAAACTCTCAAGGGCTGTTCCCAGCCTGATCTTCAAAGCAACTTTACCTTATGACAGAGCCTGCCCGCAGCCTCATCCCCAGTCACTGCGGTGCACGAGCCCCTCAGTCCTCAATGGTACTTGGCAACAAGCACTAACCACGTGGTGGTTACACATGCTGGGGACGTGGCCCAGGTTTCGGCTCATCTTACAGCAGCCACCTAGTGGACTTTGCTCCACAGAAGTGCTCCATGTTCTCTCCATGGTTTTTTTTCCTTCTTTAAACTCTTCCAGTTTTATGGGATGTAACTGACAAATAAAATTGAAAGTGTACAACGGTGTGAAGATTTGACATACATAACATTGTGAAATGTTCACCATCATTAAGTTAGCACATCCCTCACCTCACGTAGTTACGTGTGTGTGTGTGTGCACATGTGGGGAGGGACCATGTGCTCCAACACTCCTGGAGACCTGGGGAAATTCAGGATCCCTGACATCCTTGTACAGAGTAACCTTCAGTAATTCAGTAAGTCCTTCCTGAGGAATGATCACAGCCTGGGGCCTGCTGTCACGACCATCATGTAGTAGTAACTCCTTTACTTCTCACAGCAACCCTTTGGGGTAGGGCAAAGCCATAACCACTTTCGATGGCACGCACGTTGGGGCAGTCCCAGGACTGACAGCAGGTTGCCCGCTTGCAGATCTGGACCAGGCCTCACTCTGTTTCTGTCACCAGCACTGCTGAATCCATCTGGCTGCTCCTGCCACAGAGATGGTGCTCTACACATGCATGTTGAATGGGGGAAACAAACACTTTCTTAATGCCTTTGCTCCACTGAGGGGAAATGAATACCGTTAAGGACACTGTTACACACGACAAAGGCTATCAGGGAAACACAGGCCCCATTATCCAGAGTTCATTGTGCGTCTGATGAGTTGAGTCTCCTCCATATGATCAACCATCTTTGGCAGATGTAACCTCCTCTCGGAAGTGCTCTCCCTTGATGACCACACCATGAACACGACCATTTAAGTATGACTTTCCAAAACCTACAGAAGTTCAATGTTGCTATGCTCATATGATCACATTTTTTAAAGTTAATTAATTAATTTATTTTTGGTTGCATTGGGTCTTCATTGCTGCACGCGGGCTTTCTCTAGTTGCGGCGAGCGGGGGCTACTCTTCGTTGTGGTGCGTGGGCTTCTCATTGCGGTGGCTCCACTTGTTGCGGAGCACAGGCTCTAGGCACGCAGGCTTCAGTAGTTGTGGCACACAGGCTCAGTAGTTGTGGCTGACGGGCTTAGCTGCTCCTCGGCATGTGGGATCTTCCCGGACCAAGGCTCGAATCTGTGTCCCCTGCATTGGCAGGCGGATTCTTAACCACTGTACTGCCAGTGAAGTCCCAATGATCACATTTTTAAACAACATTTTGACTATACCTGACCTTGAGGGTTTTAAGCATTTGACCTTCCAGTGTCTAAGTATTAAGAGATTATGACAGTGATTTATTTCTTAGAAGATCATAGTTTTGAAATCTGCCCCTGCCTCTACTAACTGTGACCTTGAGCAATTTGCTTAACTACTCTGTGCCTGTGTTCCGTGTCTGATGTGAATGTAGTGCTACTTGCCGTAGACACCATATGTCTTATGTCGGGCTTCCCTCCAAAAAAGGTACAGAGTTACGCATGTAATTACAAGTGGTTTATTTGGGAGGTAATCTTGGGATATACCAATGGGAGAGCAGACAAGGAAGTGAGCGAGGCAGGGGAGGGTGTGTTAATGAATAGGTGACCCCTGCAGTAGCTGGGGACTTGTGGAAGTTGCATGTGACCCCTTCAGTATTGTCCCACCAGAGGGGTGAAGACAGTATTGGGTTATTTATCTAGCAAATCCCAGCTGTCGTTGACTGAGGGCTGCTCTGAGAGTTGTTAACAGCCCAGAACTTCTGGCCCTTCTTCCTCTCCACCCACAAGCAACCAAAACCAGGAATGACAGCTGGAGAGAAAGCCCTTGGACAGAGAGGGACTGGCTCCTGGAATGGAAAGCTGTAGGCAGACACAAGATCTAGGAGGATGGTGATATGGCTGGGGCACCCCGTGGAGCTGTTGTGGAACTCAGATGAGAAACTTGATGTGATCTCAGTGTGTGGATGCCAGGTCGGCATCAAAGGAATCTATGTGCCTTATTCTTATTAGTACTAGTGATAACAGAAGTGATTTTCATAAGCAATCAAGAATGAGCCACTGGCAAAAACAAACGAAATAATTCTTTGATGTACCTACAAGTAGCATAAGCCTTCCCACAATTGTAACTTATTAATGCAGGAGTCACTGCAATGCAAGGGCTTCCTTTTCAGCCTTTGTTGACTGTGTGTTCTGGAATGCGGCCACTCAAGTCCAAGAGTGTTTGCTGAGGCACTTGGTCATCTTTCCCTGTGGGTACTTTGTGCCCAGGACTTAGTAGGAAGAATGGGCTATTTACTGAATGAATGAACACCTTCACACTGCACCTCACTCTCTTCTAATACTCTGCAAATTCCTGTTCTTTATTCATTTAAGCGATGGAACTGTCATTTCTTAAAATATATCTGCCTCTTCCTTTCCAAGAACTGGCACCTACAACCAAACTGATTTATGCAGAAGCATACTTTTGTATATTCTGTGAATAATGGTGTAGGCAATTATTAAGCTTTGGGTTTTTCAACCCTTGGGAATGATTGATTTTTACGACTGTTTCCATCTGAGTTAGTTTTAGTCTGCTCCATGATGTAAACAGACTGAGAGCCCAGGGCATATTAATCCACGTGGCCCATCATTCCCCAGGGCTGTGTAGTTCCATCAGTTCAAAGACAAAAATAAGCTCATGTTTTCCCTACTAAATCACTTAACAGATATCACAAAGAAGGGAAGATGGGGTTAAGTGGTATTTATTATCGGGCAGATATAGTCAGGTGCACTCATGGGTGACTGTGATTTGCAGTGATGACAAGCATAATGAAGGAGCGGTTCACTGCCCCTCAGTAGAGATTCGTGCAGAGTTGAGACAGTCCTGGTGATCTCCACGGGCGGGCAGCACACTTTTGAGTAAAGGGCTCCAGGGAGAGAGGGAGCCTCTGGAAACTTAGCTCAGAAATAGAAAGTACTATCTTAGCAAACTGGTTCTAAAAATACACCTGGTCATCTTAGGGGAAAAACAAAGTTACCAGTAAGATACTGTACTGTGAATAGACTAATGGTTGCATTTTTTTAACCTCTTTGCTGTGCATGCTATTCATTACCTTATATTATGCTCCTGAAAAATGAAATTCTATTTAAAATGTAATTATAAGTCTTCCTTGGTTCTTGTACAATTTTGAGCTTATCGCTGTTCATTTTAGCTATCCAGAAGGTACTGATTTTTGGCTTTTATTACTCCTGAGGCCTTTTGAATTTTGATTTCGACTTCTAATTCATGGGGACAAATATACTTAACATGCTTGATGGAATCTTATCTACCATGTTTCCTTAAAAGTATCTGAAAGCTATTGGAAAACTGGCTTACTCCTATATATGAAATTATATATTCTCACATGTTCGATACATATCAGGTATCCCTTTTTAACACTTTGGTACATTTAAAAATATGTAGACATACCCTCCTTAGACTAGCATGCCTAAGGATAATAAAGAGATTGTCAGGACATAGCTTACTCCATTCTCGTCCAACTGAATCTCCTCCAACCAAAGCAAAACTCCCCATGAAACTCCTGTGTATACTCTTTTTGATGTGTTTTGGGTTCTCTAGGTTGTCATTGGTCATTTTCAGGGCCCTCCCTAGGGGGAGTTAAACTTTTCTTCTTTCTAAATGCAGTGCTTTATGCGCCAATTTCTGTCATTAGATGGTGATGTGCTTGTTCTTGCTGATCACTGAGTTGTATGCTCCTAACCCATTCTCTTAGGAGAAAAAATAAGACCATTTATTGAGCACCAACTGGATGTCAAAAGTTGGCTTTATTCTTGAGTAAAAGGCAGTTATGTCGACCTCCAGAGAATGCACCTGGCAGATTTCCAGGGGACATGGTTGATGGAGGGTCCCTGCTGCTGTGCTTGGAAACCAGTCACTGTGTTTGCTCTCAGGCCACACTTCCCGTGACTGCACCCCACCTGTGATGCGTGGAGTGTGCATGGTAAGGCAGACTTCTTTCTGGGAGACTTGGGAACCCTTTGTCAGCCGACCTTGGCTCAAGTGAGTGATGGCTTTGCTAACCCTTCTCTAGATGACATGGATGTCTAGGATGCTTCTACCCAACCCTCTCTCTTCCTTCTTCACTGGGAGTCAGGCTTCTATCACCATCTGGGAGTCTCCTGGTCTCTCTAGCTGTCTCCCTACTTCCTTACACAGTATTTCCCCTAATAAGATCTAGATATATATAGCCCTGCCGTGGCGTTTGCTTTATGGGTGCCCTGGACTAACATAGCAGCCAAAAAGACACTTGACGCTTCTAGTCCTCTGGAGCTTTAGTGGGAGGGGAGGAAAGAAAGTAGGATAAAAAGTAAAGAAAGATGGAGGAAGGGAAGGAAATGATTTAAGGCACTAATATATAAATCATATTTTGGAGGAAGGGGTTACTATTTTACTAAAGCTGGAAAAGATCCTCTGAGGAGGTGTCTGATTTCAATAATGAGAAGGAGATGTCCATGCCAATATAAAAAAAAATTATCATGAGAAAAAATAAAAACAAGTTCAACAATCTTTAGGTAGGAAGTTTTATGCTATCTGAGATACAAGATGAAGGCTGGTGATGTTTAAGGAAAGTATAGAAAGGGCTGAGGTAGAGGATTAGGCAGAAGCTAGATTAAGGAGGATTTTTTAAGCCATTTTAGGCAAGTGCTATCATGTGCTCTATCATCTTGAAAAGTCCCTCAGGCCACCTGTGCAGAAGACAAGCATGGAGTAGAGAGAGGAGTCTGGAGGCTGTTGTATTCTCACAGCTAAGACATGAATGTGCTGGGGACGTAGTTTTTAGTAGCAGAAATTGTGTCAACTGATGAGAGTTGGAATATATTTTGGAGACTTACGATTAATTGAATATGAGGAAACTGCATGCTTGATGGTGACATTTATTGAGATGAGAAAAGCTGTAGGGAGTAGATTATATGCAGAGAATAGAATCAATGTTTTAATTTAACATATTAAGTTTGAGGTTCTTAATATAATATTGTAAGTCAACATACCTCAATTAAAAAATTTTTGATGTTCTTGTTATTAATCCAAGCAGAGGTTTGGAGAAGACATTTGGGTATATGCCTCTGGATCTCAAGGGAGAATTCTGAGATGGGATACAGATTTGAATCTTAAAACTATTTATAGTATTTTAAACCAAAGAAATGTATAGAATCACCTAGAGAAACAATGTAGTAAAAAGTGAAAAAAAAAGTGGATAGCACAGCACAGAAATATCCCAGTATTTAGGTCTTTGGGGAAAGAAGAAGATCCAGGATAAGATACCAAGGAATTGCCAAGAGGTTGGAACAAAACCAGGCAAGTATAGAGTAAAATAAAATAATAAAATAGAGTTTCAAGGAGGAGAAAGTGATCAGCTCCACAAACACTGCTGAGAGGCCTAGAAGCAGGAAAACAGAGAACTGATCATTGATTTTGCAAGTAGTGACATGATTGGTGATCTGGACATGAGCCATTTCAGTGGAGAATAAAAGCGGAGTGTCTGCCCTCTCCCCTAAGAAGAACGAGATAACATTGAAATGTCAACCTTCAACTTCCTCTCTCCAGACCGCCTCCTTTCCGTATTTACACGGGCCTCAAAGGCCAGAGGGGCAGCGTCAGGTTAAACACATGCTTACTGCATGCCTTAACCTGATGGTGTACTTTTCCATTTGTGACCACTTTTCACTATGAAGACAGGTCAATTCGATTACATTTGAGTGTGGTTATGGGAAGAGCCCCAGCGTATGGTTTCAGGCTGCCTTGGCTTCCGAATCTCAGGGAAGAACTGGATACACCCACCAGTGTTATATGAGTCTGGCGCATCACTTGGCGTCGCAGGTGTAAGACTGTTCTGTTTCCACTTAAAGCACAGCTACGTCTCCCCTGACGAAGGAAAAATACCCCGAAACCAGGCTGGAGCTTCCAGCTCCTCTTCCTCCTCTCAGTCACAGGTTCCTGCAAAGCCCTGAGAAAATCAGAAGCTTCCATAATAACTGTAAACGTTTATATACTGATAGGCATGAAATCTTACCCAAATATGGTTTTGAAGATGTCGTCCATAAAAGCTTCAATATTTCTTCATCTACCGAACACCCTACTACTGTCCTTAGGCTACTTTACTGGCGAAGGATGAACACCAAGGCCACCGAAAGGAGAAGGTGCAAGGACGTTTTCTTCCTCCTGGTTTGTTCCCTGGGTTAAAGGGTCATCCCATATGGGAAGCAGTGGACTAACTGGAAAGAACTCTGCCTTTGACGAGTCCCTGCTCTGCTCAGGGTCATGTTAGTTGATTTGTTGTCAATTTTATGTTAAATCGCAACAGATATTTGGGCAGGTTAACCTCTTTATCCTCAAATCTAAGGTGGGGATAATCAGAGATAAACCATAGGCTTGTTGAAAGAGTTCAATAAGAAAATATGGACAAATCACCAGGAAGAAATCTGATTGACTGAAAGTACACAGTTCGAAAGGCAGTGATTTTGATGAACTTGTCCCTCATTTTTCTCAGACTAACAAGACTCCGAAACATCTCAGCCCTTGATTTCACATCCATAAAATATCTAATTTAGGCTCAGAATCTGTCAGTGTCCCAGCAAGAAGCATTTGGCACCCCAAAAGGGGCCATGGGTGAGAATTTAATAAAGGACCTTGTGTAAAGGTGTGAGCAGAGATAAACAGGTAAAGAGGGCAGTGAAGATGAGATCTTAGATTTAACATCCCCAAGGTGTTGGCAAGGGAAGAGAGTAAATACCAGACTGGAGAGAGCTATGACAAATGAGATGGGGGGAAGATAGCAGTACCTGAAGCCGAGGGAAAGGAGGACAGTTCCCAGGAAACACAGCTAAGAGTGGATGATGCAAGGTCGAGGGGTGGTTGCATAATTATGCTGATCTCCCTTTTTTCTCCCACCCTGTCTCCTACTGGTGCCTTCCATTGGCCCAAACCATCTGGAAGCCGAAGGCAAGGGGTCAGCTTAAACCTCACTTACTCTCCATCTTTGCATCAATGAAATGGTTCTAAAGCATAGATTCGAGACCTCTCTCTCAAGGCTCTTGAGAAGATTAAATCAAATGCTTTGTAAACTCTAAAGATTTCCACAGAAATAAAGGGTGATTCCTGGCCTTCACTTAGGAGACACTCCTTACAGTTTCCCTTTGTTTCAATAAATAAGATGCTTCATAAGTTATGGCCGTGATTTTCTCTTTACCCAGGAAACCACGTTCCTTGATTGTTTTTGTCTATTGTATGGCTACTCTTTCTTAAAAGCCCAGCTCACAAACTGTCCCTACATGAATCTTTCACAATACCCCCGCACTGGATTAACATTTCCTCCCTCAGATCTTTTATAACATCTGCTTTCATAAAATTCTGACATTTAATTCCGTAAAATAAATACTGTAAAGCATTTATTTCATTCTGTTTTTAATTATTTTGTTTTATTTATATGCCTTTCTCCCCAACCACATTATAAGATCCCTCATGAAAATGCAAGTTTCAGTGTCATTGCAAAGGGTAATGAGATTCCCTTTCCAATGTTCCATGCCTCTCTTTCTTCTGGGAAGAGAATTTCTCACATGGGAACATGAAATCAAGGGTTAAGAGAGTGTAAGCAAATCAGGAGATGAAGTGTTGGTAGAAGACACAAAAGAAGGGGTTCTTCATCTACATTGTTCATGTCTTTCCTTCCATTTCTAGCTTGGAAGCCAAGAAGAACCTGAGGGTCCTTCAGCTGAATGATTCCCTTATTCATGTACAAGGCTTGACAAATGGCATAAGTCCAGGGAAAAGGTGTCATGGAGAAGGCAAGGTACGGCTGGCTTTCCTCCAGGCATTAGAAGAGAGAAGAAAATAAGAGCTCGTGAGGTTTCTACATAATCCAGATGGGCTTGCTTTGGCAAGGGTATGAAAAAGGATTTAAAACAAGAGAGGCACTATAGCAGGAATGCAGTGTGCACTTGCCTAGAGTATCTTTTGTCACACCTCTTACCAAACAGGCCTGGCATTAATGGTTAAACACTGAGTCTAGTCTTTAGATATAAAAATGAGACTCCATGGACATCTTGATAAAGAATTAATAGGGAGGAGCCAATTTTACTCATCCTTCTAATTCCAAATTCCTAACACAGGACTTGGCTTAATGAATGCTAGTTGAACGAGTGAAACAATTAATACATCATTCCATCCCCAAACTAATATTAGCACGAATGAATAGGATGGTGTTGCAAAGCCTAATTAAAAGAATATTATACATATAAAAATATATAAAATATAAAAAAAAATTTTTTAAATTAAAAAAAAAAATTAAAAAAAAAAAATCCAACAAGGACTCAGAGGCAAAGAATATACAAATCAATTTTCACTGCAAAGTAAAGGAGCTGTTACAGTGGAGGATTACTGGACTGAATGTCAATATTATGACATAGTATGAGTGTGTTTCATGTTTGGTAATTGCAATCATTGTTGCTTTTGTTGTGGTCATCCATGTACAATGCTTGGTGTCAGTCTACTTATCTCTTGTAAAAATAAAATACAGTGTGTGTGTGTGAAAAAAAATAAAAATAAAAAAAATAAAATAAAATAATAACAACCTTAAAAAAAAAAAAAGAATATTATACAAACCAAATATAATATTTTTGTAGGATTCTTCTCTTTCAAATGAGAACGGAGAAAGAGAATTAACTAATGGCTATAGACCTTTAAGATCCTATCATTCTGTCTCTTTTCAGAGACTGCATAGGACTCAGAAATGTTAATGCTCAGGATTTGGTGTCTTCATGAAGGGCACAAAAGGTTCTGGTACCAGACAGGAGAGAAATGTTTTACTTACAAATGTTGCAAAATTGTTTTGCAACCTCACAGCCTCAGGCAGGGCAGACCTATGATAATATGTGTAAGTAATGTGAGCTCTTGTCACATTGGCATTGTAACAGGTTAGACTGATGTGGGACAGCAATTAGCATCATGCTTTTGCATTTTGCAGCCTGTGATGGATTTAAAATCTCTCCATCTGCGGAAATGTTATAACTGGGGGACACACTGAGAAGAAGACATCACTTCTGTGTTGTTCTTGCCAGATATACATAACCTCAATTTAATCCAGAAGAAACATCAGAGAAACCCAAATTGAGAGCCTGGACAATAAATACGCTTTTTCCCCCCTTGACTCTTAGGTCAATTGTGATCTTCTCAGTAATTGGAGGCTTTTCAGTAGAGCTGAAAGATCACCACATGGTCACAAGTTAACCATCACCTTATCATTTAGATGAGCTGATCCAACTTAGAATTTTTTTTTTTTTTTTTTTTCAACTTAGAATTTTGAAAGAGCACTCTGGCTACTTGGATTGGGGAGGAGGTGTGAGAAGAACAAAGGAAGATAGTGGGTTTAGAAGACTCTTGCTAGTATTTAGGTAGAAGATGATGGTGACTTGTGTTAGGCTGGTCGTAGAAACTGAGAGAATCAGGCAGATCTCAGACATGCTTTAGAGGTAGAACTTACCCGTGGATTTAGTGAAAAAGATGAAAGAAATAGAAGTCCCTGGTAGGCATTCTAGGACGGGGTTGCAATGAAAGGCTTTTAAAAGAGTGTGGCAAAATCAAAACTGGATTTTAAAAGTCATTCTTGCTACAGAGTTGCCTAAACAATTATTATTGTGTGATGACCTGTATAATTTTTCTGCAATCATATGAACCTCTAGTGTTATTAAGTGCATGTGGACTTCTACTCTTTAATATATTTATACTGTTAATTTGCATGAACTCATTGTTTTTGCATACACACATATTATGTTAAAATGAAACTTTACTTCCTTTTGGGAAAATGGAAGCCAGTAGTAGTCTTATTTGCTAAAGATTCTACCTTAGTGTAATCAGAAATATTTAAAAATACAACTTAAAAAATATAAACAACTTACTCATGCATTACTCAATATTTCTTTAACGCTATGGTAGTAGATCTATCTAAAATCATTGTTTAAGAAACATTGTTTAAGAATAATGGAATATTATTCGGTGCTAAAAAGAAATGAGCTATCAAGCCATGAAAAGACAGAGGTAACGTAAATGCATAATTAATAGGTGAGAGAAGCCAATTTGAAAAGGGTACGTGCCACATGACTCCAACTATATGACATGTGGTAAAGACAAAAACATGGAGACAGTAAAGAGATCAGGTTGCCAGGGGTTAGAAAGGAGGGAAAGATGAACAGGTGGAGCACAGAGGGATTTTAGGGCTGCAAAAATGCTCTGTAAGGTATTATCATGGTGGAGACACATCATTATGCATTTGTCAAAATCTGTAGAAAGTACACCACCAAGAATGAACTCTAATGTAAACTATGGACTTTGAGTGATTATGATGTGTCAATATAGATTGATCGATTGTAGTAAATGTACCATCTGCTGGTACATTAAACAATAAATAGATGTTGATATTGAGGGAGGCTGTGCCTGCCTGGGGCCAAGGGGTAGATGGGAAATCTCTGTACCTTCTGCTCAGGTTTCCTGTGAACCAAACACTTCTCAAAAAAAATAAAGTCTATGAAAAGAGAGAGAGAGAGAGTCCAATTTAAAGGCAGGAAAGCCAGTCAGGAGATATTAAAATCCACCAGCTGAAGGTGTCTCTTGGTATAATCCTATACACTATCCCAGTGTGCCTTCTGAAACATTTCTATGTTGGAGTGGTACCCACAACACCAAAAACTGTATTGATAATTACTCTTGTTCTCCAATTGATTTTTTTTTTCTTTTTTTTTTTTTTTTTTTTGGCTGTGTTGGGTCTTCGTTGCTATGCGAGGGCTTTCTCTAGTTGTGGCAAGCGGGGGCCACTGTTCATCACGGTGCGCGGGCCTCTCACCATCGCGGCCTCTCTTGTTGCGGAGCACAGGCTCCAGACGCGCAGGCTCAGTAGTTGTGGCGCACGGGCCCAGTTGCTCCGCGGCATATGGGATCTTCCCAGACCAGGGCTCGAACCCGTGTCCCCTGCATTGGCAGGCGGACTCTCAACTACTGTGCCACCAGGGAAGCCCCTCCAATTGATTTTAATAGAAAGCAGACCTGTGCAACATAAAATATCCTATTGGTGTGAAACAGTTAATTCCCTAGGCTCCCAACTTGCTCACGGGAAATGAATTAGGTTCTGGAATGAGTCCAGCTCATTTATTCTTTTACTCAGGATTCATTCATTGGCCTCAGGCTTATGATGACTGGTGAAAAATAAATATAAAACATTTAAATTCAATGTGGAAGTTAAATAAGGAAGCAGGGATGAATCCCTGTAGGTAAATCACCAATAAAATAGATTCTTGTCCCATTTACTGAAGGCTGACAGTGAAGCTCCAGAGAGCAGAAAAGTGTGGTCTATTTAGAAAAAGACGTAAACCATTTAGAGTTGTGCAGTCTGCTGGATCAGACTTTCCGGACAGTAGTCAGTGGCGGTATTGGTGAGTCCAAAATAGACATTCCTATTCATGACCCATAATGGCAGCCCTGCATTGTCTCATGGGTTTTCCTCCAAGAAAGCATGCAGAATGAATGTGCATACAGAAATGTGACCCTGCCTCTGTGATAAAATGAGTTTATCCCTCATCTGACTAAATGGCCTAACAAATTATAGGAAAGTTTAGCATACACAATAGTCCCTGTGAAGACTGACTGTCTTCTGGTTTTCACGCATGTAAGAATTGGATATGTTCAAATTTTTATGCCAGGTGCATTACATTCCACTCTTATGCCCATTTCTTCTTGTTTGCAGTTTACATTCTAACCACTTCAGCCTCACAGCCTTTCACAGTGTGCCCTGTAGACTGCCTTCTCTGTGGCTACGCCCTGTCATCCCCTCTACTTTAAAAAGCCTTCGTATAAATTGCCCTGCGGAAGTCCTACCAGTGTTCAGAAACCAGCTGAAATCTCACATTCTCCAGAAATCTTTCCCAAACCCTTCTTACCTAGTGTTTCCTCCCTATAGATTCTACACTAAATTGCTGCATTGGGCTCTTTCTATAAAGGAGGGCATGAGAAATTACTATTTTTAACAAAGGCTTCCAGTGATTTTTATCATCAAGAAACCTGGCAAAGCAGCTCTCTAGTCAAAATCCATCGTCCAAGCACTTTATCTTTTTCCCAAATGCTGAGAAAAACTTTGCAAAATAAGGATTATTAACTCAATAAGGGGAAACTTGTTCAGCAAGGTTAAGAGGCTTGTGTAAAGCCACACAGCTAGTAACTAGTGTACATTCAAGCCTTGCTCTGCCCTGTGTTAAAGCTAGAACTCTTTCCATTAACACCACTCTGGTACCCCCAAAATATTTGTGTTATGTTATGTGGTGCTATTTTATTTTATGTTATTTCATTTCATTTCAAATTGTCATACAATGATTTTTAGGGATGAGCATCTCTGAATTTTCCAGGAAAGATACCTGAGGCTTCTCGAAGCTAAAAGAAGTGCCTGAGATCACATTGCGTGTGTTACCTCTCACCCCTAATAAAAACCCTGCAGTTAGTACTTCTTTTCGGGCTACACTCCAGGCAACTAATTTCATGATTCATACCCAATCAAACCCTGTCACATTCCTTGCTGAGATGGTAGAAATCTAACATTAGGGCAAGCAGATCGATTAAGCACTTGAACATTGATGTACTACTTAATAATAAGGCCCAGAAAGAAGGTCTAAAATTGTCAAACTGCAGTGAGGGTATTCTGTAGAAGGCGTTTTTCCGCAGCCGTTCCCTCTGCCCTCTGGTCCTTCCTGAATCACTCTCCTTTTGTTGTCAAAGACACCCAGTCGATTACCTTTTTGTGTCTCCCTTTTCAAACTCATTCCCAAAGTCAAGAGTAATTGTGCGTTCAGCTTTGGTGTGAAAACCCATGATCACGTTAAAGTAATTGTTGCTTTTCATTCCTTGGCAAACAAGCTTTAAAGAAACAAGAGAACATTTCATATCAGCTCTTAACAGCTTTCCTTTTCAACCTAAAACATTTATCAGTGTTTAATTTTTGAAGAGCCACATAGCCACAAAAGGTGGTGGATACAATCACGACAAGAGAAAGAACCCCAGGAGAAGCAAAACAAATAAATGTCAAAGAGAATGGCTATAGTACTGATGGTGACTGAGCTTCTGCAGCCTGAATTAGCAGGGAATGCATGGACCTGTTGTTGCTCACAATGCTGGGATCCAACTAGCCTGAGGTTGCCAAGGTAGGGACCGGAACTAATTATCTGGTCAAGCTCCCTTGATAATGGACGCTGGGATGTCTGCCCTTGGCTTCCTACATTGGAATTGCCTCTCCTTCTGAAAGCACTCTATCAATGAGAGAAATTGGAAGGTGTAAACAAGCTCCCAAAGTAGCCAGATCAAGGGATTCTGCTGGCTTGACTGTACACTACAAATTTCACTCTCCTGTAGTGTATTCATGTAAAGTAATACAAAAGAGGAAGAAACTACCTGTTCTGTATCCAGAGAAGTGATCTTTAAGATGCTCCTGTGAGCTCTTTCAAGCCCAGTCAATCAGCAGCCTCTTAGTAGGCCTTCAGTTGGAGTTGAATGAATATGAAAGAAACAAATATATGAATGGGGAAATTTACATTTGTACTTCATTAAAAAGACTGTTGTCATACATAATATTGGATTCTAAAAATTAAGACTGAATATCAAGAAATGTGATTAGACAAAGTATTCTTTAATGTCTAACTCATTGTTTCCTTTATCCATCCATTCATTTAAAAATATTTAGCAATTGAATTCCAGATGTTAGAAACTATAGAATTAGGCGTTGGAGATACATTAACCAAAAACACCCATGTGACCTTGGTAAGATTTCCCTATTTCTATCTAGCCAGCATTATCAGTGCGGGAGGAGAGTAGTCTCCAGAGCTCTGTGTCCTCCCGCAGACCTCTACTCTCACCTCCTTACTGATGCTCAGAGCTGGGATAACACAGTCCTATTATGGTCATGATGTTGGAGTCATTTGCAACCATAGGTCAATAAGCCAGCATCCCTTGAACTTCAGTGATGGTGTGTAACTCATCCTTCAGTGAAAACCATCCAAATAGATACCCTCGACCTCATCCTTACCAACAGTTACATACTGCTTTCCAAACTTTCCGTCTTCTAACCAGCACCTCCTATTATTTCAACTTATGTCCTCTGGTATCCAATTTCGACAATTCTTTCATCCCACAGAAACCCATATTGTATTACCTTACCATTATTGCTTCTGCCAGTGCTCGTGACCTGACTTTGACATTTACTTCCACTTAGAGTCCATAGTCCATCACTATTATCATCCTTTTAAATCACATTTCAATATGCTATCCTCTCTTTCTCCGGAAATCACAAAATAAAGCATTGCCCTAGTGAAATGAAAGTCTTTACACTACTCTCTGCCAGCACCTATAAGTCTGAACATGGCTGAAGAAAAGTGGAATTAAGCTTGTGGTTTCATGTCAATTCTATAATTTCTAAACTGAAGTTGGCTGTTAGTGCTACTGTCAACCCTATATTATTTCATCAGTCTATTGAATCTTCCACTTTCCTAGGTAGTTATCATACAATTTATTCTCTGCCCTCAACCCTCGAATGCCACCTCCAATTTTCCCTCTTAGGTAGTAAGCTTCTACCTGTTACATTGAGAAGACAAAACCATGATCCCATCACCATATTTACCTACCTGCTCTCTTTCCTGCTCCAATGCTGAAGCAGCCCAGCCTATGACCTCTTCAATCCTTTATGAATACTTACTCCTTAGAGATTTCATCCCTTCTTGTCACTTTTTTTTTTTTGAAAAAGCCCAGTGTCAAAAATATTCAATTCAATTGTCCTGTGATGGTGTTAGCTAAAATTGGAAGTAAATGTGTGTTTTTTTCTCCCTAAACCTTAATTCTTCTCACTAATTGAGGCCTTGAGAATTCTTCTCTGAATAAAAAAAGAAAACAAGTAGAAAGAAGATTGGAGATAACAGCAAATAATGTTTAGGCCCTGTTGAAATTAGCTCCCGGGCTGGACATAACACAGGTAAAGAGATGAGTACCCTTGGGACTTGATGCTGCCTGGAATGGTCATCCTCATAGCAATTACAGAGACATGCAGGACACCACTGGACCTGCTCTGCTTGAGATCTAAGTGACAGGATCTTGCACTGCAGCCTGGACTTGCTACACAGCGTTGGTTTTTGACACCCCTGACAGAAGAAATTCTCATTTGAACACTGGCTTCTAGGAAATCAAGTGGAAGGAGTTTTAAAATGTACAGAAGCAGAGGAAGAGCCTTGAGAAGGCATTGCTTCTGAGACAGGATGGAAGGGGGCAGGGTACAACCATTAAAGAATGAAACAACCATTAAGAAGAACAGGATATGACAGAAACTGGTTAGAACCTACTACTAGGTTCAAGATGGTGAAAGATTCGACTTCCAGGAGACCTTGAGCCTCACTTTTTTTTTTTTTTTTTTTGAACTCTAGTTAGAATCATTCGTTCTTATGATTTTAAATATCTTACGAATTCTGAGAACTCTCAAATGTATATCTATAATCCAAACCTCACTCCCAATTTTAGGGTCACCATCCCAACCACCACCAGTCCAGAATCCCTAGTTTATATGCCCCCCAAAGACCTCTAGACTTATTACTCCTACTACTTACTTGGCCTCTCATCTGACCACCTACTAGATATCTCTAGACAACACATCTTCCAGCCTTTCTTTACTTCAGTTAATCACATAACCTGACACCCCATTTGGGGGCCTTCTCTTACCACCCACATTCAATACATCATCAAATTCTGTTGCTTCTACCTTTGAAAAAGTTGGAATACATCCAGTACTTGACCACTTCTTACTTGCTCCACTGTCACCATCCTGACTCAGCCCCATTCTTTCTCACCTTTAATTCATCATTTCATCAACCTCCCAGCTGGTCTCTCTGTTTCCTCTCTTACTCTCCCCTCCCCCAGTTCATACTCAATACAGCAGATACAACAGCCAGTATAGAAATCCAGTTAAATCTTAAATTAGATCATGTTATTTAGCTTCTTTAAATTCTCCCATATCGTCGCATCTGTACATTTTTGTAGTTGTCTACAAAATCCCACGGGATCTGCCCCCTGTAATTCTCTGTGAATTCACCTCCTTGGTTTACCCTCTCAACCCCTCTATTCCAGTCTTGCTTGCCTCAGGCATGCTCAGCGTGCTTCCTTCTGTCTTTACACTACTATGGCCTTGACCTCGACCTTGCGTCTTCTGGGCTTGCTCTTTTCTTTCCTTTAGGTCTCTGATCAAATGTGGCCTATTTGATGAGGCTTTTGCTGACGTTTCTACATGCAATAGTTGCCCATCCCTGACACTTTTTAGTACCTTTTCCTGAGCCTGTTTTATTTTTCTTCATAGCAGTTATCATAATATGTTCACATAAATTCATCTACCAACACATAAAGAGATAAGTTTATTATATATACCTTCCCGCAGAATGTAAGCTGTTTGAGAACAATGATTTTATCTGTTTTGATTGCATCTTAAATATCAAAGCTTAGAAAAAAAACAGAAATAGTGTAGAAGATTCATAAATACGTCTTTTTGTAAAACTGAATAAATGAATGAATTGTTTCTATTCTCATTGAGTCAGAGTTTAGGAGGGAAGATGGACATCATAATTCCATAAACTTCTTCACAAACAATTTAACATTTGCAATTCAGTTGCTTTAAATTAGTCTTATAAAAATTACAAAACTTAAGTATCTGTTAAGGCTATATTTAATAAAATATCTTAAATGTAAACAAGAGAATTTCCTGAGACACTCTGTAGAAGCAATATTCATGTTCACATCCAGTGTACATATAGCAAATACGTACATATGACTTAAAACTTATGATCTCTGTTATTTATTAAAACTTATCCCCTCTAGCTCAAAACTCAGTGAGTGAAATTTGTGTGCTACTATTTTGACTCTACCCAATCTTCTTTGTGGATCTCCAGCTCCTTCAAATTCTGCTCTAAAAGTTTGGGTTCCCTTGTATGTGTTATTCCCTTGTGTTTTTTTCCTCCCCAAGATTCATGGGCTTCTGCCTGAATCCTGGATTAAGATACAAAATATAAGAAGTAAAAATGGGGGAGTTGATAATTGGCCCAGCAGCAGCCCATAATTAATTACGATTATGAGTCACATCTTAACATAGACAAAGTTGTCCTTTGCAGAACTCTAGGCATCCACACTGTCACAGGCAAGGTAAAATAGGAGGAAAGGAAATGGGCAAATACCTTAAAATAGTTAAGAGGATTGCCAACCCTGCAACTTAGCCTTAAAGAAATTCTCCAGCTGCACCAAAAATGAGGTGTTTCTCTTTGGTTTTCAAAGCATAGAGTTAGATCAACTGCTGAGAGTGAAGACGGGAATTACAATGGGAAGTTTGGGGAAAAAAGAGAAGGTGTGAAATACCCATCTTGGAGAGTAGGAGACCAAGATGATGAGAGTAGGGTAATATGTATTCTGTGCTACTCGGGAGAGTCTGTTAGAAGTGTGAAATCACAAAATTAAAGCAAAACCAATCTTCTAGGCTGTGTGATTTTCTCCAGTCATGTTCACAAGTTTGGTAGTACAAGCACACAGGTTTATTTTATCTAGCATTGGGATTTTGTGAAGAAGGAAGAAAAGGGCAAGTGGGTTGAAGTAGGCCATATTAGAATGATTTGAATGATGAGACCTGGGATTCAAGCAGAACAAGGAGACAAGTAAGGGCAGACATGAGGGTCAACAGTATTTTTGGGTAGGTCACAGAGCTGCTGCAGCAAGAGTCCTTGAGCAAGCAACCTGAAAGGATAGTTATGGCGACATATCCCTGGCACAGGTCTGCATTTGAAAATGCTATCCTTTTAGGTAGTTACGACAATCAAAATACTATTGTACTCAATATAAAAGAAGAAAAGTGCCCCGTTCCCATTAGCAGCAAAGCAGTCCTAGAGCCTTGCTTTTCTCTGAACCGGCTGATGGTGTCTTAATCGGCTTGCTTCTACTGCTAGTTGGAATCCTGTAGAGCTAATAATCCAGTCTCTCCTCTCAACACTTAATGCTGGCATGACCTCACCTCCAATAACACCCCAGCTCCTTTTACCCAAAATCTTAGCTCAGGAGAGTGTTGGGAAAAAGACTTACAATGATTAAGCACCAACAACATGCTGGATTTTATGTTGGGAATACACACAGACATGTATCTACACACACAATACAGTAACTTACACGTAACAGATATTAAAGATTTTGTTGACAACAAAATGAATGGATGCTATTTTATTTGCCAACAGTTAGAGATTTTCATTTGTTGTTTGCTCACTAGAGCATGCGCTGAACTCAAAATTAGTGACTATTTTTCTTTCCAGAAACTCTTTGAAGAAATAAAGTAGTTGCTATCACTTTTGGTGTTCAGTTTAAAAAAATTAAATTAGAAATACATTTTAAACCTCTGCAGGATAAAATGAATAACAAAAAGCATTCTAATCAAAAGCTCCATGATATAATATTTAAGCTCACAACTGGCTGCACTCGAGCTTAGAAATAATATAACCTAATGGAATAGGTGGTACCGTATAATCCCCTTCCTGGGATTCATTGCGTCTTGCCTCTCCAGAGAGGACAGCTGGTAGAGGGAAAATGGAAGTATTTCAACAGCAGATTTGTCATCTCATAAGCCAGCATTATTTACTTTAAAACGTGCACTAAGAGCACAACCACAGAGAATTGTCAATGAATAGTTAGTTCATTGGTATGCAAAGGAGATCATCAACAATTTGCTAATATTTAAATGGAAGATTATCCTGAAAATAATTATAGGGACAGACTCATCAAAGAATATTTTATTGGCAGGTTTAAAAATTAGCATTCAATAATGAGATCTGCTTGTGGACTGGGGGAGAAAATATTAACTGAAAGAAAACAAGAGTGATTAGTGTGTTTGGGGGGTTAGAGAAGGGCTGGAGAAATTTGAACATTTTTATAAAGGATGAGAGCAAATGCATTATATACACTTGCTACTTTTGCTAAAATTAAATAAACTAATATTTTTAAAAAAAGATAATCTAAGCTGTGGCTATCTTTTGGGGCAAAGCTAAAGAAACAGAGTCCTAGTTTCAGTATAAACTCAGTTCTCATTGTGGCCAAAGTGTATATTCTTGTATCTGCATCGCTGGTTTCCTGAGTGTGTCCCACGCAACATCCATATCAAGAGACAGGATGATCGACCATGTTGAAGACCCTGTACATTTTAACCTTCATTTGAATACTTACATAATGCATCTAAAAGGCTCTGAGATTTCCTGCAGTAAACACATCTGATGACTTTTATTTTAACATGCACACCTGCAAAGAAAACACTTCCTTCTTTTCTTCACTCTCACACTACTCTGCCACACTCACACTTCTGACACCAAGCAGGTGGGTTTATTCCCCACACCAAGCAGTTCTCTGCAACACCAGCTGGCTGTCCTACAGTTCATTTCAATTCTGACCCTAATCCAGGAGTCCACCAAGAGTCACCTCATTATAACAAAAGACAGTACCATTGCCCAGAAAATTCCAACGGTTTTAGGACCCCTGTGCCAGGAACCAGGAGCAGAGACAAATATATATATGTTTTCTATTATTGCACAATATGATTCCCATCTTATTTGACAATGCATTTATGCATCTATCCATTCATTCATTCATTTATTCACTGTATAGAACCTTTTAAATTGTGAAAACGGTGCTACCTGTAACGTACCACAGATAAGAATGGACTGGAACATGCTGGGACTTTCCCTTGAGACATTGTGTTATAGCTTCCAGGCCACACTGTACCATTTTAACCTTCAATCTCATGGACCTGTGGAAAAGTAAAGAGAGCAAATGTGACTGGTGAATCTCAGCAAACCTTATTGGTCACTTGAACCACCAGGTGCCATTGGAGTAATGTCTTACTTCTGATCGGATGCAGTTATTTTCACGAGCATTTTAAGATCCTAAATTAGAATAGTTTTCAAACCTTCCCACTCATCACATCTCCCTCCTAATGTGGCCTCTTCACCTTGCCCATCCATACCCATGTAATGGGATAGAGGGTATTGGGGTGTTGGGGGAAGCAGCCCCTACCTGGGAGGAAGCTGACTGAGGCAGCCTTTGACCTAGGAGGTCTCACTCTGTCCTTGGATAAACCAGACAAGCCTTGTTGAGTTTTTATGTTATTCTCTGATTAATTTCAGTTTTGTTGGGGGAAGTCTAGATTTTGCCTTATTCTAGAGGGGGTTAATGAGTGAGGCTACTTTTCACTATTAACAGCCACATTGGCCGTAGGTGGGTCTACATCCAGAGACCTGTTTGTTGAACAGAGAGAGATGTTCTTAGTGTGCTGTGAAGAAAAGTAAAGAAAGAAAGAAAGGAAGCAAGGTGGCCAGAATTGGGATTTAGGACTTGGCAGATGTTACCTTACCTACAGCTCGTTCACAGTGAGATAACAGAAGGCCCTATAATGAGGATAATGTTTTGCAAATGTGAAACCTATCCACTTTAATTTACTCCCGAGGCACGTTCCTATGCAGTGATCCACCTCCCGGGGCAATCCTGAGGTCCCTATTGCTTTGTGGAACGTGTGTGTGCATTTTAGGGTGAGAGAAGGATGACAAGCAGTGGAAAGGCCTAGAGAGGGGAGAAGGAAAGGGCTGCTGGAGACGATGATGAAACCAGCAGGGCCGAGGTCACTTTAGGGCACTCTGGAAGGAGGTGTCTAACAAATCACCCCCACTTGCACCTGGGCAGCGACACCCCGTGAACTGGGCAGCAAGGTTTGGTGAGGCAGAGGGAGGGCCTCTTTCGCCTTCTCAGAGCGAGCCCTTGTTCCTCACTACCAGAGTGTGCCAGCCGCCCTGGTTTCTCTCCTGCACTGTGGAAACTGTTGTAAGCTAGAAGACAATGCTGAGAGGACCAGATACTGCAGATGTTGCCAAGGATTTGGAGCAAACCTCCTTCTCACGTGGTCATCATATTTAGGGGTGAAGGGTTTTTTTCTCACCAAACTGTTACGGATGTTTTCCTTCCTAGCATTTTAAAGCTGCAAGATCGCACCAGAAGTGACCTCACCAACAGACCTCAGAAGTAAACACCAGCAGAACATCTGAGAAGGACACACTTCACTGTCCTTCAGTTCACTGTGTAGCCCACAAACAGAAGCTCCCCGGAAGCAAAGACCTGGGAGGATGCAGGATGCTTCCGGTATCACAGGACCACAGCTCTCTCTTCTCCATCAACACGAGATCATGTAACTCACACCTTCTCTCATGCATCATTGGGGGATGGAGGGCTGGCAGGCAAAGCTCTGAATGACAGTGCTTCTAAACGGATACTATTACCTAAAAGACGTTCCTACTCACAGTACCTCCACCACACCACCATCTGAGGACTTAGAGAAAATCTGATCTGTTAGCGTAGAATCCCACTCAACACTGTCTCAGACCTGGGGACCCAGTTTATTACAAAGGAGAGGCAACAATGAACACGATTATCATGTACTTCAAATCAATGGCAAGTGACCAGCTGAAATACAGGACATTAGAACGTTGGGCTGGTGTGTTCCAGGATGCCGCATATGTACACCAACGGCGTATATTTTAGGTAGTGCCCCAAGAGCTAGCACACGTGGGTCTGTCTTCCAAGTGGTCACAGTAAATTGGCCCCTCTCAAAAACAAACACACACCGATATCTCATTTCTGGAGCTTGGGCTTCCCAACCTTGAAACCTTAGGCTTAGCTGACAGAGGTCTTAGTTTTTAATAAGAGACAGCACCTACTAGGCTCCAGGGTAAGAGAACCACTGAACTGAAAACTACAAACCACACCCTGTCATTTAGGGTATGTGAAAGACACAGCAGACAAAGCTGGTGTTACTTTATTGGTGGTGGTCACTGACCCTGATGACTCTGATTCTCTAGGATCATTGCTTAACCAGTGTGTCTGTAACCCAGGAAAGCCACTGGAGTAGCTCTCATTCTGTTATATCCAAGGACAAATAAAACTGGATAATTACAGCCACCATGGCTCCCCATGAGATGACAATGACAGCCTCAGAGAATCATGCTCAGATCACCCCACTAAATACAGCCAAAGTGCTGGGTGAGGACATTTGGAACGGTTGATGGAGGAGATGTTGAGAAACAATTGCAAGTTTGGGGATAGAGGTAGAAAAGGAGTAGTTTGCTCCACTTCACCTAAATTAAATCTTTTTTAGAGGTTGAGGCTGGCCATGACCTTGAAGCTGACCATTGGGGCTAAAGAGGTACAGTGAATCTGAGGCTGTGGAAGGGAAGGTCATAGGTCATGATCCCTGCCTCACACCTTCGCAGGTAACATTTTAGGGCTTTGGTGACCCCCTGGTTTCTGTTTTATGCTCCCTTTTCCAGCAGTATCCTGGTCTGGACTGAGAAGACTAAAGAGGCTGGTTGTCACCTCAGGCATCCAGAGTGTCCTGACTCAGTTGAATTCACACTGATGGGCCGTCAGAGTCCAAGGCCTCCCCTTCGCTTGTCTTTTTACGGGGGAGACAAAGCAGCCCCAGTCAGGATGCAAGTTTGACGTTTTGTTTCAGAAAATTGAAAATAAGGCGGAGGATTCTAATGAGTGGCTGGAGTCTAAATACTCAGAAGTCTGAGCCCCAAAACCAAATTCAGGGCACAGAAGTGACATTCTGCTAAATGGCATTGATTCCAGAGGTCAGATCTGTGCAAAAATGCGATCTAAACGGAAACAGGCCAAGTCAAGAAAAGTACAGAGGCCAAAAAATTAAAATGAACATCAGAATATACTATTTATATTATATATATATATATATATATATATATATATATTTTTTTTTTTTTAACAGAAAACCTCAAAATCTCAGTGACCTACAACAATGCATGTTTTTTTCCCTTGTCTGGCAGGGACTAATCTGATCTCATCTGAGTCCCATGAACTTGTCTACAGGCTACAGGTAAGACCTGGTTTTATTCCACACGTCTCATTCTGAAGTCCAGCCTGGAGAGGCAGTGGCCACGTGCAGTTTGTCCTTTGGGGGGATCATAGCAACATAAGAGGACCCAAGAAACCATACAAATGTTTATAGTCTCTACCCGTGTCATGTTCCTTCACATTCCATTGCCCAAAGCAAGTCATGGCCAAGCTCAAAGTCAGTGGGACAGGGATATATATTCCACCCCAATTGGTGAGAGAGAGAAGTATTTGCTGAGTAATAATCTAACCTATCACTGCTGGGCAAATGGTGGCTTTCTTAACCAATCCTTAAGAAAAGATGGGCACATGGTATTTGTGTTTGTGCATTTGACTTAAAAAGCTATTGTCCATGCTAGATCCATCCTCAGATTTGGAGATCCAGCAACTCAACTTTGTCACTTCAACAAAAATGAATCAAACTTTCTGTGACTCAGCTCAACAGAGACCAATATACACATCAGGATGCCAGTTTATTAACTTATTAGGAATTGACTATTTTTGCTAAGTAACCTGGACATTTGTTTTGATTGATCAGAACCTTTTCTTCTTAAAAGCAAATCTATTAGGGTGTCATTTTAATAACAGCTTCTGGCTTGGCAAGTGTGTGAATTCAGAGTAGAATTCAGTGGGACGGTGCCTCACCACTCATGACCTTCGCCTCTAGATCCCCGATATAGAGAGAAGCTGCCACTGGGTAAGCAGGCTTGTTGGGTGTTCCCTGTCTCAGCCTCAGAATACACAGCACCAACTGGATTCTGTCACTTGGACTCATGTTTACCACCCTGCTCCTTATTGAAATGATCTCTCATTATATATCTAAAACAACTCATTAAGCTGGAGATGGTCATATTCCCAGCTCAAGAGCTAGTTTGTCTCTTTCTAAGAACACTTTCTGTATATCAGAGCATCCATATGAGTTGCTTTCATTTGTCAAACTCTCTGCATTATAAAGGTGTCCATTTTCATCATCCATAGTAGCTATGCATATTATTTAATGATTTATATTTCTTATATATTCTGGATCATTGAGATTTCAAATATTCTGTCTCATTGTTCTATTGTATACTTCTGTTTTGGGTTTGGTAAATATGGTTCCTCAACATGTAAAGATAACTTATTTGGGGGCAGTGATTATTTTTTCAATTCTGACTTTTTTTTTTTAATTTATTTGTTTATGTATTTATTTATGGCTGCATTGGGTCTTTGTTGCTGCACTTGGGCTTTCTTTAGTTGCATCGAACAGGGGCTACTCTTTGTTGAAGTGCACGGGCTTCTCATTGTGGAGGCTTCTCTTGTTGCAGAGCATAGGCTCTAGGCGCAGGGGCTTCAGTAGTTGTGGCACGCGGGCTCAGCAGTTGTGGCTCACGGGCTCTAGAGCGCAGGCTCAGCAGTTGTGGCACACGGGCTCAGTTGCTCCACGGCATGTGGGATCTTCCCGGACCAGGGCTCGAACCCGTGTCCCCTGCATCGGCAGGCAGATTCTGAACCACTGCGCCACCAGGGAAGCCCTCAATTCTGACTTTTGTATGATGTCTACACTGATATCATAAAATAGTCATTGAAATATTACTTGACATCTGGCTTAATGCTACTGTTCCATAATATGGTACAAATAAGTCTTTGGCATTTGAGAAAGCTGTGTGAACATTTTGAGTATCTGTTTTCTAATTTGTAAATTGGGGGGAAAAAAATACCTGCTTTGCTTGCTGTATAGAAACATTGAAAAGGAAATTAGATTATGTATGAAACACAGTTACTTGGTCCATGAGAGGACTCAATAAAAGATTGATGAATCTGATTAAGATTTTGCAGTGTTTCTGTGAACTTTCAAGCAATGTATATTAGGAAGGAAAATGATTAAACTCTCTTAGGTATTGAGTGTTGTTGTTTTACATGATCCCTCTGTTTCAAAGGCCTTTTCGTCAGGAGATCAAATTAGGTTTTTTCTCCTTCCTTGTCCTTTGTTTTCTAGACCTATTGTACTTGTATATAGAAAAATCTTGATTGATTTATACCTATTGTTCCATTCATCAACAAATGACAATTCAAGCCAGCAAACAAAAGGAAAAGAAAATACCAAAGAATTGAACAATAGACACAATTTTAATTTTACTGCAAAATCTCCCAAAGGGAGGTAGCAACAAAAATGCCACTTTTGGCATCAGCAATGTGCATTTTTCTAATTCCTTCTTCTATCATGATCTTCCCTGGTTCATTTTAATCCTGATGGAGTTCTCTATAATGGTCATTAAATTTCAAAGTACTGCACAATTAAGGATTAGTTAACTATTAGACCATATAACGCCACTCTGATTTATGCAAGGTTCATTAAAATCTTTTTCAGCTAAGATCTGAGGGGGATATGAAATGCATCAAATTTAAGAATCTAAAACAGTTTAATGAGACTTTTTCCTTTCTTGACTTCCAGTTATGTGCTTGTGTGGTGCTAGATACTTCAGAGAATGCAAAGAACTATAAATGGTTGTTAATGATGACAAAAGGAGGGAATTTGGTATTTAGACAAGAGAAAGGAGTTTAAATGTATGGCAAGAAAGGGGAAAGGTATTTTTTACATTAACATAGCGGTAGAATGTGAAAGTTTTTGAGTCAGACTGAACTGGGAAGTTATGCAATCTTTCTATTTTAACCACGTATTAGTTTTCTCTTCATGTGTAGCAAATTACCACAAGCTTAGCAGCTTAAAGCAACATCCATTTATTAAATCTCAGTTCTGTAGATGAACTGGGACTTCCCTGGTGGCGTAGTGGTTAAGAATCTGCCTGCCAATGCAGGGGGCATGGGTTCGAGCCCTGGTCCAGGAAGATCCCACATGCCATGAAGCAACTAAGCCTGTGCACCACAACTACTGAGCCTGCGCTCTAGAGCCCATGAGACACAACTACTGAGCCTGCATGCCACAACTACTGAAGCCTGCGTGCCTAGAACCCGTGCTCAGCAAGAGGAGAAGCCACTGCAATGAGGAGCCCATGCACCCTAACCCCACTCGCCGCAACTAGAGAGGGCCTGCGCACAGCAATGAAGACCCAATGCAGCCAAAAATAAAATAATTAATTAAAAAAAGAGTCCGTTCAACTGGACTCTGCTTGGAGTCTTGAAAAGCCAAAAACAGGGTATTGAATGGCTAAGCTCTTATCTGGAGGCTCTGGGGAAAAACCCACTTCCAAGCTCATTCAGGGTATTGACAGAATACAGATCCTAGTGGTTGTAGGACTGAAGCCTCTTTTTCCTGAGGTCACTGGCTGTCGACAGAAGGTTCCTCTTTTTTCCTAAAGACCATTCACGTTCCTCCTCACAAACCGGCCATGACACATCCAGTCCTCTCCTGTTTCAAATCTCTCTGACTTCCCTTTATGCCTTCTTCTTCTACCACATCCAAAGAAAATCCCATGATTTTAGGCCTCATATGATTAGGTCAGGCCTGCCTGAAAATTCCTCTATCTTTATGTCAACTGATGAATAATCTTAATTACATCTGTAAAATCTCTTCACAGCAGTACCTCATTTATGGTTTGATTGGGTAACCAGAAAAATAGATTCTTGGTGGGGGGCATCATTGGAATTTTGCCTACCACAAGCTATGAAATGGGGTTAATAGAAGAATGTAACTCAGAGGATTCTTACAATGATTAAATGACATTACATAGGTAAAGAACTTATTACTAAGACTTAGTAAGTTTAAGAAAATTTGGCCATTATCAGCATTATTATTATCATTGTTATTATCACCATTACATTATGATTATTATTAAATTCCTATTTGCAAGTTTGGAAAAATCGTAAATAGGCCTTCAAAGTATATTGCTATTTTATGCTATGGTTTGCTTACTCTAGCAGGGAGTTATTACAGATAGAACCAAAGCTATACCATCCTATATGTATATTGAGGATATATACATATACATATATATTTATGTTATATTATATTACATGCCAGTTTGTACCCTATCTTTTCAGTTTTTTTAAGTTTTCTGATGAACGGAATACTTTTCATTTTTTTAAGTGAAACATACATTAAAATAAAATGATGAAGAATTATATAACATGCAAATAATAATCAAAAGAAAGCTAGAATGGCTATATGAATTTGAAAAAGAGGCTCCTGAAGCAGTATTATTACCACAATAAGGAAGGACTTTCCTAATAATAATAACCTAATGATAAATGGGTAAATAAGCAAAAAAAGAAAAATAATCCTAAACATATGTGAACCTAAAAGCAGAGCTTCCTTAAACATGATGCATAGAACTGAGAGGAGGAAAGGACGAATGTCCAAAGTTACATATGGGCACTGTTAACACTCAGGTCTGCAATTGATAGAACATGTTGGTGGAAATCAGTGAAAAAAGAGAAAGCTGAGAAATAGGATCAACTAAATTGACCTAATGTGTATTTATAGAAAACTCGACCCAACAATAGCAGAATACACATTATTTAATTGCATGTGAGACATCCATCGAGAAAGACAATATTGAGGGCCATGAAACAAACTTGTGAAAATTTAAAATATTGAAATCATACAAAGTATGCTCTCTGACCCTAATGGAATGAAACTAGAAATCAATAACAGAAAGAGAGCTGCAAAAAATCCTGAGTTTGCAAATTAAACAATATACTTAAAAAATAACACGAGTCAAAGAAGTCACATGGGAAATTAGAAAATATTTTTAATTGAACAAAAGTGAAAATCTAAGAAAGCAAAATTTGTTGAAAAATAGCTAAAGCAGGTAAAACTTCAGCTCCAACATGTAAAGTGCTTGGCAATTACTGCTCCTGTCCCCCAAACAGCAAAATCGTAAAGAAACTGAAAATCAAAAACTTATCTTGGACCCATCAGGGACTGAGGCTGCAGAGCAAATTACCACCATGAACTCTGGAAAGATAAGTGAATTCAGATTCACAACTGAGATTTGCTTAATCAGAGCGGAAGCTAGTGGAGCTGAAGCTTGTAGGAATTCTTAAATGGTAATTTCAATGAACTCCTGGGTATAGAAAAAATCGATACACCTAGCCAGGCTTAACCAAGAAAAAAAAAAAAGAGAAAATAAACATTGCTAATATCAGAAGTTTGAAAAGGCATTCATCACCACCGATCCCATGGACAATAGAAGGATAGTGAAGGAATACTGTAAGTGCCTCTAATACCCGTAACTTGAAAACTTAAATGAAATGGGCTAATTCTTTGAAAGATGCAAACTACTGAAACTCACACAAGGAGAAATAGCTAATATTAATAGTCCTATATTATTAAATAAATTGAATTGATAATGATTTTTTTTTTTTTTTCCCAGAAAGAAAGCACCAGGCCCAGATGATTTCACTGGTGAATTTTACCAAACATTTAAGAAAGAAATTGTACCGATTCTTCACCATCTCTTCAGATATTAGAAGCAGAGGGGCCATTTTCTAACTTAATATCCGAGGCCAGCACCACCCTAATACCAGAAACAGATAAAGGCATCCTAATGCTTTCAAGTAAGTTAATGTGTATAAACCACTCAGAACACTGGCACAGAATTAGCTCTTCACTATTTGTTTGCTACTAACGTTCGTATTAATCTAGAATTTACTTATATCGGCAGGTATTTGGAGGACTCCTAAAGGCAAGTTGGAGTCACTGAAGTATTTTAAGCAAAGAAGTTGTGCAGGGCTATGTTTTCATTTCAGGAATAAACACAATCCGTCTAGAAGCAGTGATTAGCAGCAGTAGAGAGGCGCAAGATGAGTTATTGAGAAGGGCTTAGACTCTTTAGTCGTGGTCCAGGACGGAAAGAATGAAGGCTGGCGTCAAAACCGCACCCTTGGGAGAGGGGTTGTAGCGAGGAGATAGCTCTGAGAGATGTTTAGGGGGAGAACCATCAGGGCTGGGCGCCTGATTTAGTGTGGAGATTGTGGGAGAAACGCTGCCCTAGGAAACAGTAAACATTCTGCACAGAATGAACACGCCTCCAAGGCAATTCTGTACAGCTGCAAACATCGCTGTGGAGCAACAGCTTATGTAAATCACTGCGGTGAGGTGCTTCAGGAGCTTGAAGAATCAGAACATGAATGTAAACCTCAGTGATCCCTGACGTAGGATCCGAAATCTTTGGCATGAGACTCCAAGGTCCGCCAGGGAGCGCACAGAAACAGAGAACAGAGGGACAGAGCTTCTTTCCATAGCCATATGATTTTTGCAATCTCAGCAACGTACAAACAGAGACCCATGGCGATCTCTAGTGCGCTCCTCTACCCTGGACACATGGTCTAATCAGCCAGGATGGAGTTACAAAGGGAGGAGATAGTAAACACACACAACTATGCTTCAATAAAGAAGAAAATAAAAAGTAAACACATACTGACGTTTTCTCTAAAACCCACTGTAGGGCTGAAGATTTCCCCAAAATACCCAGCACTGCTTAACAACATACTCTCTTTCTCAGATACACAGTGACTAACCTGAAAGAAAACATTTGGTTCAATGCTCTCATTTTTGGGGGGAGAAGAAGTGAAGGGTCTAGACATGACTTATCCGGAGCCATCCGCCCTCCAGAGGCAGAGCTGGGAACCCACCGTGTTGTTGCCGTTCCTCCTGAGCTCCTTTTTCCTCCCTCGGCTGTTTTGCTCTCCTTTCCGTCCCTTCCATCCATCCTTCCTGGAACATCTGGTAAACATTACACAACGGAAGACGTCATTCTACATGCAAGTCTTTCTGAAGTTATTTCAGACAGGATGTTGTCCTCAGCTGAGTCACAAAAGGGACTGCCAGTGAAGACCCCTCAGACGTGAACAGCATGTGTGAGTTTCCCCCGCAGGTGAAGAAACATGGATCTCAAGCCAATCAGCATCCCCCATCGCAATTCCCTGAGCATCGACTTCGGGTACCAGGAGCCTGATGGTCCTCCCTGTACACCTCATCAGTCACTTCCTCGCGAAATGCCTGGGAGATGGGGCCTGCGCGTGAGCATTCCTTCCTGCCCTGTTTCTGCCTAGCAGTCCCCCTGCATGGTGTTTGCTGCCTTTGTGAACAGAGGCACGTTGGCCGTGTAACGTTACCCCCTGCCGGGTGCTGTCAGCACTGCCATTCCCATCCTCAGGCCCCCAGCGGCTGTCCATCTTGCCATGATCCCCGCAGACCAGCAATCTTCACTCTCCTCTTCCGACGCAGGAGAAGCCTCTTCTCAGCAGCATGTATCTCACAGGCAATTTTCACAACAGACCTTGGGAGGCCCGGAAACAGCAGGCTTCTCTTTCCCTGGTCGAGCAGGCTGAGCTGTGTGAGCACAGGAGGCCGGGCTCAGCGATGGCCCAGGACAGCCCGATAGCAGATCCTTGAGAACTGCCCCTTTTGGGGCAGTTTACAACATTTTCTACTTTTTCACTATTATAACTCTTCAGGTATTATTTATTATGTGTATTGTCTTTGCGTTCATCTCTTCATTTCAAAAGTGATGTCCTGTTATTTATCATTCTTTCATGAGTTCTGTCACCTAACTTCTGAGGTTTTCATAAATTCTGACATACATTGCCCTGCACATCTTGTATGCATTTCTTGATGTGTTTTAGCCCGTTTTGAAACAGTGTGTTACAGTTTTGATCTTTCTGACACATTGGCTTTGTCTGTGGCATGCTATCCTGCTCCTTTTTCTTCTGTATCTTAAAGTAACTTTACAGGGATGTGAGTTTCAGAGTGTTCAGATTGTTTATTTTGAAGTAAATTTCGTTCTTCTGAAGTTTGAAAGTTCAGATTATTTCTCTCATGTCACGAGCCTCTCTCTTCTGTAGTTTCCCTGTAATATTAAAAATGCAAAGTTTGCTTTCTGATGGCCCAGAGAGGTCTTTGATTTTATGACTCCTCATTGTAAAAGCTTAAACTCAGTGACCCCCTCAAATGAGCCTTTCCTACATCTCTCTCCCCACCGACCTTCTCTTTTTCATCTCGCTCTCATGCCAGGCCTCTTGTGAGTGCCTTGGAAGCTAAAAGAAAAACGCCGGGATGATTTTGTTCTCAGCTAACCAAATAAAGGATTTTCGTCAACATATCCAATTATTTTCTTTTAGTCCTAGCTTTCCTGCTTCCATATACTATTAGAGAGAGAGAGAAGGAAAGTAGGAAGCTAGGCATTTAGAAAAGAACTTGGGCAGCATCTCCAGGGGAAGGAAGATGAGGGTCTGGGCTGAGCTGTAGCGGGAGAACGTTTGCTGAATCCACAAGGCGTTGAATCAGGGTGATTAGTCCCGGGTTCAGTGGCTCCTTCCTCCTCACGGGCCTCCCTTCTCCTTTACATCCCGCTCTCCTTCTTTGGGTGGACACCACCGAAGTCTCTCCTCACTCACCCCAGTGATGACGTAATTTCTTGCCCTGGCTTAGACTTTATTCTCTCCATTATCATTGTGTTTTTATCTCTTTGGCTCTCCAGCCGTTCAGGCAAGGGCTCCAAAGAATGGTTTGTTCTGCTTTCTGGTTTTATGTCTTTTTGTTACACCACTGGGCAGACTTAAAAACCCAGTTCTTTAACATCTCTGAAACAATCTGCAAATATCAGCTAACCGATTCTCACCTTGGCCCTGGGAGGCTGGGTGAGTGTGATTGTTTCCGCTTTACGGATGAGAGCACCGGACTGGGAAAGTTTAAGGTATGTGCTTGAGTTTGCGAAATAAAGCAGAGAGCAAATGCATCATTCACAGTAGGACCATTCCTGACAGATCGCTACCCTTGAAAGCAACTGGTGGATAAAGAGGAGGGTGGAGGTGGGTCCGGGGAAGTCAGAGGACAGTTTCATGGTCTTGGGCAAGATACATCAGGGACATGGGTGTAATTATATGTTTATGTATCTTTCACCCGTTGGGTGATCCTTGAGGACATGGATGGAGATGTACTCATTTTACCATCATCACAGTCTGTGATGCACAGTATGTATTTAGTAATAATATATGTGTCTGAAATGTAGATGGTGCTAGAAATACAGATTCCTTAACCTTCCTAAACTCCACCTGACTAGGGCATAATGGGTAGCACTAGGTACATTTAATTTTCATGTTTATTTCTGGGCTCTGGAGTCGGCCTAATTCCACACCTTGGCTTCATCATTTATATGCCTTGCAATCTTGGACAGATCACTGAGCCTTACTAAGCTTTATTTTCCATCATTTGTAGAACAAAAGAAAACAATAAAAAAATATTAATAGTACCTATTCATGGGGTTGCTGTATAAGGGGAACTGAAATTATTAGACCAGAAACTGGTACGAAGTAAGTACTCAATTCTTCCCTGTCTCGAATACATGCACACACGAAAGCATTATTCTTTTTATTTCCCCTCCCTGTGTCTAGTACAGAGAGTTATCAAATACTGCACGTGAAGCATACATGCTTTTGGAAGCTTACTGCCTCCATCAGACAGTTAAAAATAACTGATTTGTGACCACCTAGAGGGGTGGGATAGGGAGGGTGGGAGGGAGACGCAAGAGGGAGGGGATATGGGGATGTATGTATATGTATAGCTGATTCACTTTGTTGTACAGCAGAAACTAACACACCATTGTAGAGCAATTATATTGCAGTAAAGATGTTTAAAAAAATGAAATAAATAAAAATAACTGAGTGCTACTAAGGTAAACCATACAGCAAACTTCAGGGGACAAATTTAAATTGTTTTGACGAATAAAATTCTTATAAATAAATACAAAATATTTTTGGCTGGTCGGACAAATGCTTTTTGTTGCCGCAAAAGTTCTTAGGATAGGATTTGCCTTATGCAAACCTTAGAACAGATGTGTGCAGCAGCAGTTTGTTGATACCTAGTAGGGGACTCTCGCCATAGATGTTCACTAAATGTTTACCGACCATTAGGGGTATTCATTTGGCAGTAGTTTTCACTAATAGCCACTTGAGAATAATAGAAGAGAAAAAAAATGTGCTCACTGTTTCGCATGGAGGTGGTCAGAATTTTTACATCCTGTTCAGACTTGCTGAAATCTTGAGTCAGAGTACAACTTTTACACTCAGATATACAAGTTGTCCTACGGATCTGAAGATTACTTTGAATACATCAAAAGCCAGTTGTACCTGTTCTTTATTCTAAAATGTATTCTTTATTTTGAAATCCACAGAATTTAAAATGTTTTATTAGTTCTCAAACCACCAGATGTTGCATATACTATCTTATTTTTAATTTAATTTGTTTTCTTTTTTGTGGCACCGTTTCTCCTAGAGATCCATATGGTATTCTCCTGACAGGGTTTAAAGAGCCTAAGCATTTGCTTCAGGTGTATTTGGAGACACCTGTAACACTCCTTGGAGAATGGAGAGAACTTACACTGTTGCATAACCAGATTTGGAGCTTCACTGGCAAAAGAAAAAAAAAATCAAGTAGAAAGTAGAAAACAAAGTGTATTTCTAGTACCTATATTCTAGGCTGTCACTTTGATAATTCTGATTCAGACTTATGATGCATTGCAGGGAATATACAAGAGGGCAGAAAAAAACAGAGTTTTAAAGAAAACATCAATAGTGTTATTTCTCAGAAGTAGATTATGCAGGAAGTATGCAAATTACTTCTTGGATTCCTTGCTGAAGCAGGAACTGAGAATAGCAAAAGCCATATGAACAAGGAACAATCTCTCGATTACCTCATCCTTAAAGAAGAAGGAGAAAAAGGAATCTGAATATTTAGCAAAGAGAACCTGAAATCTTTGCTAGAAGGGTCATTTATGTGGGTGTGTTCCTCTGAAACTATTGAAGCAAAGCTCTTACATCTTAAATTTGAGTGTCATGATAAGATTTTACGTTGGATGGAGGGAAGTTTAATCTCTTAGATTGTTTTATCCCATTCTTGGTTTTGACATATGAGGGGTCTCATAAAGCTTTTAAGGGTTGCTTACACTTTGGGGGTACACTGACAACCAGGACGAGCCTTGTTTTGACTACATTTCCTTGATCTTGGTATTACTGTCTAAATAGGCAGGCTTCCCACAGGTAATATCAAATGTTTAAAAGAAAATACATTGTTTTTATTATTCCATGTATTTATAGTTTAAAGACTCAGATTCAATATTATCTCTGTTTCTATTATTAACTTGTACATATCTCTGTTGTGCAAACACATTTTAATTATATTTTCTGCCTGATGAATTTCCAATTCCCTGTCTTTTATTCTAGGTAACGCTTGGATTTACAAGAGGGACTGAGTCATGGAAGAATCTCAAATGGTGAGTAACTTGGTGGGAAAATAAAAATGGAATGATTTATTTAAATATCTAAAACCGTACTATTCCACAATCATCATTGCAACAATTTCACTTAACTAGACCCTCAAACACCTTAAGTCAGTACTTTTTTCAGAGATGTACCCAGAGCCTCAGAATGTTCATTGATTGAGACTTTAATTTTGCTTTTTAGTGAAAGAGAGGCCATGCTCTTCCAAGCTTAGTTAGATTAACTGTCATGCTTTTCCTTGTGCATGCCTCAGACTGGCGCTGGCTGAATACCGTTTCAGAGGTGGATGGTGGGTCTACACCACAAACTATATTCTCTATTAGGCTCCACTGATAAGAGGCTGAATAAGAATAGCCTCTGATATTGAAAACTTACAGTTTAGCTTGGGAATGGCTTTCACCAAAAATCTCACAATGGAAGTATGATTATTGCCCAATGGAATGTAAGGATGGAACTAATTAATTAAATGGAGCTTGGATGGCAGCTGGATGGAATCCAAGAATACAAAAACAAAAACAAAACAACCAAAAACAACCGAGAACATAATTAAGCTGGTCCTAACAACTAGGAAAGAAGCAGGGGCTTTTTCAATAAGAGACATGTGATCAAAGGTTAGGAAGTGTTGATTTCAACCCAAATGATTTATTAAGAAGAGGTTTTTTGTTTTGTTTTGTTTTTTAAACAGAACAAGAAATCCAGAGTTTGAGCACTTCCTATTTAGATTAAAATCAAGAAGTTTGGCTTTTGACCTTGGGCCCTTCCTCCCTCATTTACTGGACACTGCAGTAGTTCCTAGCCTCATATCATTACACAAATACACCTAAATGCCTGGGGAGTAAAATCATAGCCTTGAGCCTTCTTTAAAGATCAAGGAAGGTGCTTCATGTCTATTGGTTGGATTTATGCCATATGCCCATTTTTAAATCAAATGCAGGAAGTGGAAATGGAGCTGTTATTATTGACTCTTAGAATTCCCGCCGGGGCTGGGTACATCTCCTATACAGAACACGGTACCGGAACAAGAAGAGGGTTCTATCAACACAGAAGGAGTAGGTGTTAGGGTGACATAGGACTAGCCACTCGGGAGCATCCAAGAATGGATGACTGAAGGGTAAGGAGCAAAAGCCACGATAGGGGTATTTAAGGACCTCTGAGCAATTCAACTTGTATGAATGATAGGATCTGGTCCAAGGGCCACATGCAAAGAGTTTGCATTCTGGGTTAAATAATGTGGGTCCCCAAATTACTTTCTCTTCCACTGGTAAGAAAAATGTGGAAGTGGTAAGAATACGATTTTAATGACCTCCTTACAGTGTGATTGATGCTTGAGATTTGTGATTGTATGTATTCTCACAAATACTAAGAGATAAGTATTATATTCACTTTTCACAGATGAAGAAAATGATACTCAGATGCAAAACCTCCTCAGCTAATAAGGAGCAGAACTGAGATTTAAAGTGAGGCTGGTTTGGCTCCAAAGCCTGGGTGGGTTCTAGTTCTGTGTAGGCCGAGTTACCTGTGCACGCTCCATTAGAGTTTTATCAAACCTAGAAGTAATGTATGAAATTGAGATATTGCATTTTTCATGGCTCTCCTTGCCTCCGTGTGGGTGTTGAAATAGAGCTATGAAGCCCTCAAAGGGGCCTTAACCAAAGGAAGGAGGATGGACTCCTAGTGACAGAATGTTCTCCCTACCTCCCAGGAGTCTCCTTCTTGCCCGTCGTGGTGATGAAATTTAAATTTGTCTCTGTCTTCTATTTTAAGATCATCAGAGTATAAGAGCCTAGAAGGAATTAGGAAGGTGATATTCCTCAAACGTGACTATTCGAGGTGCTTGTAGGCCTGGCAATCGGGGCTCTCCTCTGGGCCCCCATGCACTTCAGGGCCCCCTCTATCCTTCAGCAGCTGTGCTGCACCCACAGGGCGAGGGGTCCATGGAGCCATGGGGTGTATGTCCACACCTACTGAGAACTCACTTCCTCCTTTTGAATCACTGTCCGGAGACCCAGGTCTCTGAAATCCCTAACAGCTACAGGCGCACTCCTGGGCCTGTGTGCGTCACCTTCTAAAACTCTTTTCTTCCAAAGACAGACTACCCCATAGGTGTATGTACTTTTTAGCTTGAGGGGTAGAAAAAGGTGTTCGCTTTCAAATACTGGAGTGCTGAGAATGGAGCTTGGGTTGGGTAGATGTGATCGCTTGTCAGTGGGTATGCTCACTGACATGAGATAGGATGGTACCCGGAGTCAAAGAAAAGGCACTAGCCTGAGACCTCTCTTGGCACCTTTGGTCCGCGCCCTCTGAATGCCAGGGGTGGGCCTAAGGCTATGGTCGTAAAAGTTATGTTGATTAAGGCCTAGTACCTTAGTCGTGAAAAATAGCTAGCACTTACCTATCACTCCCTGTGGGCCAGGCTCTGATCTAAGCCCATTCAATATACCAACCCACTTAATCCTTATATCAACTCAGTCATAAAGTTTGTGAGGTGAATAAAACCCCCTGAGTTGTGCAAATTACAGCATGACTTGACAGTCCTGGAATTTTATGAATTAGGGCACTATTAAACACCCTTTTTTACAAATGAAGACACTGGGGCAATGAGATAAAGCAACTCACCCATAGACACACGGTAAGATTTGTTCCCAGGCCATCTGCCTACAAGTCTGTGTTTTAACCATCTCACCATCCTCCCATGCTAGGAGGAGGTGCATGTTTTTCTCTCCATTGCCTTCTGTGTCATATTTTCAGGACCCTTGACATTAAGTATCAAGACCTAAAATTGGGGCAACAAAGGAACTTCATAGCAGAGGAACTCTTGTACAAGGCCTCTCACCCCTTGCTTAAAAACCCTCAGGGGTTCCCTAGTGCTCTCAGATGATAGAATCCCAACCATTTAAACTGGCTCACAAGACCTTTTAATCTTTGGTAACCTGTTTCACTTTGAAAATTCAGCCACTGCTTGTCAGTCTGTTATTTTCACTTCCTCACATATAGCATCTTCTCCATTCCCTTTGGACGTTTGCACACCGGGTTCTTTCTGTCCAGATCTTCCCACACTTCCCAACTCCCTCCCCTCGCCCCAGTTAAATCCCAGTCATTCTTCAATTTTCAGCTTCACATCACTTCCTCCAAGGAAAGTACGTCCATCAACAGCCCCCTAAATATTTGTTGACAAGTTCCATATTGTAGCACACATCAAACTTTGTTGGCATTGCCTGTTTATTGTCTGTGTCTCCCACGGAATTATAAACATCTTCAGAGGAGAGATTGTGCCTGATTGTCTGCTGAGTCTTCCAGAGCCTAGCACAGAGACAGCAAGCAATTCAGAGCTGAACAGAAAAACCCTGAAAACTCTCATTATTGAGTTTACAAGTTAATAAAATCTCAACAGCTTCCAAATCATTAGGTATAATTTCAGTAATAATTAGCATTATGTTTTCTTCTTCTTTCTATTTCTCTTGCCAGTTTGTAATGGTAAGGATTATGGTGAAGCTTAAAAGAAGAAAAATTAGTAGGAAAAGGAACTGGGTGCTTCTCTACGTTTAGAGGATATGAAGTGTAGAATTTTAAAATTCAGGATTCGATGTAACAAACTCCGACTTGTTCAGAGTTTTTCTGAAACCATATGCTTATCACCATATTTTTTCTGCCTTTTCCTTCCCTTTTCTATTTCAATTTTAATGGACACATACGGCTCACATTCAATTTTAAATATGGGTACAAGAAATTCAACATATTTTTCAAAAACAATCAAATATAAAGGATAATTAAATTTATTATATCTCACTGACTTTTAGCATAAAACTCCATATCCCTCACAAAAACAAAAACAAAAAATAAACAAAAGAAAACCATACATACACACACAGTCTCAATTAGATTGAATGGATCAGAACAAAGCCTAGGTTAGATTTTTTTAAGAAAAGGTCCCTAAATAACCACAATTTCATTTCCAGTTTGTAATGAGTATGGAGTGATATTACATGCAATCCTGAAGAAGGTAGATGGAAAGAGTGCCAAAAATTTTAAAGTGTTTCCAAATATTTACATTTGCTTAGAGTTTCCCAAAGAAATCACTGATTTAAGGATTAGAAAATGAATGAGCACTTTTAATAACAATGCAATATTGATACAAAGACAAACACTTTGGGAGACAGCTGCCTCTGTTCTGAAAAGCATGTGAAATGTACACATTTGGCTTCCAAGAATAAAAGAAAATGCTTAGTGAAAAAAAACAGCCCAGGAAAGAAAAGCAGGAAGATGTGGAGACTGGTGGGTAAAATAGAAAGAGGACAATTGATGAACATTTCTATAGTAGTAATACCACAGAATACCGGGCCCTGGGAGCCGCCATCAGCCCAAACCTAAGGTTGGCTATCCCGCTCTCATTTTCCTGTAAAATTTGTCCAAAACATTTTAAAGCTCTAAAAATTACTCTCAGGCATAGTAAGTAGGCTGTACTGCTATCTCTATTTCCTAAGTGCAGTGTGTTATGAGAAAGTTATTATGCAGAATAAAAAAAGAAAGAAAGAAACCTACAGAAACATGGTGGGAATTGGAATGAGCAGTGTCACAGGCGTGGAATCCCAGGCCCTTTTCAGGAGGAATATTCAGGATGGCCATTTGACCATCTGTAAGATGGGGTGGTTTGGCTGCATATCTGTATGATCCTGTTCAGATTCACTTATTCATTCAACAGAGTGTTGAATGAGTCTTTCCTGCTGGAACATACACTGTTCTAGGTACCGATATACAGTCTAGATGCTAGTGGCAAGGAAAAGATACCAATCTTCAATCAATCCATCAATCGATCAATGAGTTAATATGGAAATTAACAGTTATAATAAAAATGCAATATGGTCATGTGATAGAGAGTCACTGGTTGTGTAGGGAGAGGGTGGATTGATAAGAGAAATCTCAATTAAGAGGTAACATTTAAACAATACACGTGTGATGGCAAGGATATATCGATATTCAAATGTTTGGGAAGAATATTGTAAAAAGGTAGGGCATTATGTGAAACAAACTATGAGATCAGAAAAAGCATACATAGATTGTTCAACAAAGAAAAGAGACAGAAAGACAAATGTTATATGATTCAAGCTTTATGAAGTATCTAAAATAGTCCAACTCATAGAAGCGGAGAATAGAATGGTGGTTGCCAGGGGCTGAGAGGAGGGAAGAAATGGGTATAAAGTTTCTGTTATGCAGGATGAATAATTTCTAGAGATCTGTGAACACAGGACTACAGTTATCAATATGGTATTACGCACTTCAAAATATGTTAATAGGATGGGTCTCATGTTGTGTTCTTACCAAAACACACACACTTACACACACGTGTAATCACAAGAACACAAGAAAAATTTTAAATGCACTATGTTTAGTATCTTGGTTGTGGTGATGATATAACAAGTGTACACGTGTCCAAACTTATCAAGATGTACATATTAAATATATGCAATTATTAGTGTATTAATTATACCTCATTAAAGCTGAAAGAGAGAGAGAAGGAAGGAAAGAAAGAAAGAAGGAAAAAAGAGAGAAACAAAGAAAGACAGAGAGAAAGAAAAGAAGCTAACTGTGTATATTGAATGTGGGAGAAAATGATAGAAAGGAGGTCTGGCCAGATACAAAGGACCGTGCTGTGTAGACTCTTTCAAGACAGGGTAAGTAACGTAGATTTCCACTCCCTGTTAGGAGAAGCCACTGAAGGGTTTTGCATTGGCGAGCATTAATTTGACTTAGGTTATTAAAATACCACTCTGGCCACTGCATGGGAAATCAATGCCAGAGAGGCAAGAACAAGAGCCGGCAGGCAAGGAGGGCACAATTTCAGTGGCCAGATGAGAAATGAGGAACAAGGATGCAGAGGAAGTGGTCGAAATAAAGCCTCATCAGATATGGAAGATATTCTAAACACAGAGCAGATCAGAAATGTTCATAGATGGGAGGTGGATGCAGGTAATGTGAGAAATCAAGAGTAGACACAGAATTGGAGGCCTGAGGTGTGAAAGACTTGGGAATAAGCCAGTTTGAGGTAAAGAATGTAAAGAGTTCACTGTGGTCCACGTTTGGTTGAGGCCTCCATTTGACATCCAACTGGAAATGTGGACCAGGCTGCTGGATGTGTGAGTCTGGAGAAAGTTGGAGGTTGATATAGATGTGGAGTCATCAACACCTATGAGGTATTTAAAGACATTGCCTTAGTGTTTGGGCTGCTATAACAAAAAATACCAAAGGCTGGGTGGCTTGAACAACAGAAATTTATTTCTCACCATTCTGGAAGCTGAAAGTCTGAGATTCCGTGTCTGGTGAGGACCCACTCACTCCCTGATTCTTAGACGGTCATCTTCTCCCTGTGTCCTCAGATGGTGGAGGGGGCAAGGGAGCTCTCAGGGGTCTCTTTTATAAGGGCACTAATCCCATTCCTTAGGGCCCCACCCTCTTGACCCAATCACCTCCCAAAGGCCCCCATCTTTAAATACCATCACATTGAAGATTAGATTTCAACATATGAATTTTGAGGGGACACAAAGGTTCAGTCTATAGCAGACATGCACTGGACAATACTCCTCAAAAAAGGGAGTAGAGAGGGTTTCAGGGGCCATGAACATAAGCCTGAAACACTGGCCTCTAGAAGTTGGGAAGGGAGAAAAACAGCATACAAAGGGAATGGAGAAAATTTGAACATTCTCTAATTCTGGGACCGTCAGGAGGTGATTTTTTTCTGACCTCAGTCTCACACACCAAGAACATTTATTCAAATGGCCACCACTCCATCTGAACGGTGCTAAACACTGAAAACACTAAAATAAAAGAAACGCCTTTTTTTTTTCTCAATGAGCTCAATAATTGTTGGGAAAAGTTATGCAAAATCAGTATGCTAAGTACAACCTAAGATGCAGGGATGAGGTACTGAGAGCACAGAAGAGAGTTTGGCTATTTGTAGAGAGGAAATCAGGGAGGCCTTCTTGGATGAGGAGTACTGAGTAGGTGGTGTTCAGAAATAAACCCTAGGATGATGTCCTAGGTGCCCTGGATGTATAGTTCAGGATGTCCAAGTGGGGATTCACATGTTAAAGAATCATCTGATCTAGGGGTTCCCTAGCCCACCTGTGTGCTGTCTCTACCCTAGACGGGTACTGAGACAAACATTCTGCTTGGTGTGCTAACCTGCTCGCTTGTGAAAGTATATGTGTGTGTGTTTGTCGTGTGTTTTTCCTTTCTCTAAATTAAAAGGATGAAATATAAACATCGATCGTCTAAGGTCATTCAGATTGATGTGTCTTAGCTAAAAGATTTCCTCCTGGGGATCAGCCTAAACAACTCATCTCTTTGCTTTGCTTCCCAATCTCAGTGCACATCATCTCCCTGGATGGCCCAGGGTGAGGGTGTGACGGTGTCAGCTCTGCACTTGGGTTATGGTACCCGAGAGCATCTGCCCAAATCCTGAGTTAATATCTCGACAGAGCCACCGTGCCCCCGTTCACAATAATGAACAGCGACCACGAATTACTGTACAAGGATATGGTATATAGGAATAGTAATTAGTAGTTTCAGATAGTAATTCTAAATACGGTTTGCAGAGTGAATCTGAGACAAGAGGGAAGAGGGAAGAAGATTAGTTTGTTGTTTCAGGACAAAGAGCTGAGGTGGTGATATAAAACCGCTGGGTTGCCATGGGAATCAAGGAAATGAAATGAACACAAAAGGTGCAGAACTAATACTTGTTAAGTGCGCCCTATGCGTGAAGCATTCAGCTCACCACAAGAGCCCTTTAAGGTTGGGATTTCAGATGATTGAAATTGAGACTGAGAGAGGGTGAGCAAGTTACTCAAAGTCACACAGCAAGGAGTTGGTGGAGCCAATCTCCCTACACGATCTGTCTAAATGTTAAACCTGTGCTTGTTTTACTGTCCAAGACTGCCTCCCAGTGGCCTCTTTTACCTTCCGCATCACATCCGCCCACACACCTTATTGGTTATGGCTTCTGATTCTGTCTTCATTCGCTCTAAGTCTCCCTTGGTATTGCCCTAATACAGATCCACATCATCTCTCGCTTGGTACAGGAGGCTGGCAGCTCCATTTCCTGAAACCTAAGTGAGAGTAAAATACTCAGCTTCAAATACCCAAGCCTGCAGGAGAAAACAATGAAGGTAAGCTTTCATAGTTTGAACCCAAGCACATGAGGCCTTGTTTGTACCTTCCATAGCATTCCGTGCGGCCCTCATACAAGAGAAACATGATTATTTAAGAGTCTATTTTGCATAATAACCGGGTCAGAAATCTGGTAGCACTTTTGCATATTTGAGCCAAGAATGCACCCGTCCTGATAAATGTTTCTTCTCTACAAACATTGGCGGTAACCGGAAGATCAGAAAGTGCCTGAAATTTTGCCAGACACACACCACTCAGCTTGTTCTTCGCTTTCTATGAATCGTAGAGAAAAGTGAGTTTGAACTCTTTTTTCAATCAGATAAATCACTTCATACTTTCGGTTTCCTGGTGTCTGTATATGTTATTTGTGCAGTTAGCTGGAAAGCACCTGTATCTGGGTTTATGGAGGTTTTGGTCCATTTGCTTCTTCAGAAAACAGAGTGATGGAGCTGAGGTGGGGTTGCCTGGGAGCCATGGAGCTCTGACGGGTGTCAATCCGGATGAAGCTCTCTGATGCTAAGCAGCTGAATTCAGTGAGTCATGTGGCTGACTGAGAGTTCCTTCCGTAATCAGGACGTCCTCAAGTTTCCTGGATCATCTTCCTAAGTTCAGTCTAAGCGTCCAGTTCCCTCATCATCACACTTTAGTTTCTAAGTGTCGGTGTGGATGACACCGTCATTAAAACCGTTATGATTTTAATGATGATGATAACTCCAGACAAGGACAGCTTAGTGGCATTAGGCAGAGATGGGCTATGGCTACTTCACGTATCTTGGTGTTCTGTCCAAATGGAAGGCTGCCCACTCTGGAAAGCAGAAAGTGGAAAGCAGTCCACTCCGCTTCAGCCCATTCCCGGCATCCAGCTCTTCAACTTGTATCAATGTCGTATCAAGACGTAAGGTAGAACCCAGGCTCATCTTGCTCTGCCTCTTCCCTCTCCCCTCCATCCACCAGTTCTCACTTTCCATTATTGCTCACTTGGAGAGATCTCCTCAGCAATCCACTTCTCCGGTCTCCCTGAAACTGGAAACTTGGTAAGCAGACACCAAATCCCACCAAATGAGGCACAGTCCCGTCAGCTGCCCCATGTTTTTTAAGTCACCTTTAAAGTCATGCTATTTACAAAACAAACAGTAAACAAGCAACAATGAAACAACTTTAAAGGCTCTCCCGAAGGGTAAAGGCCTAAGTGTCTACAAGAGCAAGACAATTGCTTCAAAAAGGGATATAACAAAGGGACAAATTTGGAAATGCAGAAACACCTCAAAGTGTGTGTGTGTGTGTGTGTGTGTGTGTGTGTGTGTGTGTGTGTATCATAGTGTTTTCTGTCATAAAAGGTGGCGTGTCAAATCTGAGAAATGGGATGGATTTATCGATAAATAATGCTAGGGAAACTGGTAAATTATTTGGAAAACATCAGGTACTTAATTCAAGTACCTACTAATGTAATTTCAAGTTTAAAATATTACCAATAAACATTTTAAAAGCACTATGAGGAAGATAAATAACCTTAACCACAGGATGGGGAATGCCTTTCTAAGAATAATACCATGGGGCAAAATCATAAAGAAAAATGTACATAGGAGTGATATAATAAAACTATAAAATTGATATATATAAAAGGACATAATAAAATATTTAAAACCAACAACAGATTAAGAAAAGTATATCTTCAAGGAAAGATATAGAATTGATATTTTTAAAGGGCTTTAATAAATCAGAAAAACAATATCCCAATAATAAAATGAGCAAAGAAGAAATCCTCACTCCCCCCCCACCCCAACACACACACAATTAAAATTTCATGGCACAAAATCTTATATTAAAAGTAGTAAAAATTCTCAATTTAACTAGTAAAAGTAAACATAACTTACATTTGAAAAATGTATTTTCATTCCCTACCAAATGGGCAAAATTGAGAAAAGATAACTAGTGCTTGTTGACCTGAAACAAATTGACTGCTAGATATTTATCCCGCAAAGATGGGTTTATTGGGGATCAGCAGAGAATTGAAATTCAGGGTCTGCAACCACGGTCAGCCATGTGCAACTCCCCACAAGGCAAGGGAAGGAGAACGCTTTTATAGAGGGGAAGAGGAAGTTGGGAGGGCTACGATACACAAAGAGTTCACGGTTTTCATTGGCTGAGTCCTGGCCAGGAAAGAAGGGGAATCTTTCTTTGTCTTGCTGGGCTCTGCCATCTTTGCAGGGTGTAAGAGCTCCTCCTTCTGGTCTCCCAAGTCTGTTTAATTGAGGTTTCCGTTCATTAGTTTTTTATCAATACATACTAATTCAGAATTTGTTTCTTTCCCCAATTAAATTGGAACCATCACACATGGCAAGATTTATCAAGAAAATTCCAAGTTAAAAAAATCTGCCTTGCGGCTTCTTAGAACCATTGTCATTTCAGAATACAGACCCAACAAAGAGAACTGCTAAAGTTACGTAGATGCTCGTCTGCCGGGCTGCTCAGCGTGCAGTGAGTCTCCTGCTGTATCCAGGGCTGGAGCAACTCGTCCAGACTGTAAGCCTGGGTCAGATGGAGGGTTTCAGTTCCCATCTCCTAGCCTCTCAGTTCTGTATTTCCCCTTTTCCCTATTACGTTGCCTTAATCACATCACAATGAACTTTATGAGGGTAGAGCCTGAATCTGTCTTGGTCACTAGTGAATGCCCAGCACAGAGTGTGTGATGAGTTCACAACTAGCTTTGGCCCTTCCTGAGTATATTTGCAAATTAGCTGAACGATCAGGCGTTTTCTAAAGCAGGTTCACAGAGCATCAGTGTCTCACGGGTGTGATGGAGGGGAAAATCATAGCCAAAGCATCGTTCCACCTCGACTCTCCCTGTGGCTCATGGCCGGCTGAAGACAAATCATAGGCATTAAGAAAAAAAAATATCCAAACATGCTTAATGCTTTTCCAAAGCTAGGGAGGCTCAATTGGAGAACACTGTGGCCGCCTCATGACCAAACAGTATGAGTGGTCTGTCCCAGCACCATCTTTGTTGTCTTAGAAGGATATGCTCATGAGGTCAGAGGGTTTGCAGTTGGCATTTGTTCCATGATATTCAGAAGACACGCTGCCGTAATTGCTGTTAGAAAGTAAAAGGGCCAGTGAAGTAAAATACAGATGAGAAATTTTATCCTGGGAAGGGCCTCGAGAAGCCTTTGTTAAAACTGTCCTCACTCTTCTAATTAATATAAGGGGAAACTAATAACTGCAGAGGGAATGTGCCTTGACTAATGTCACAGAGAAAGTTGGTTTAACAACAACAGAAAAAGCATCTTCTGAACAAGCGTCAGACTGATGATAAATAATATTTCTTGTCTTCCTCCCACTCTCCTGCCTCCCTTCCTTCTTTTCTTTTTTTTAAATAAAATATCTGTGTAATGAAGGGGAGGCTCACGGAAGTCCCAGCCTCCTCAGGGCTGGGTGGGGACAGTGAAGGAAAGCAGATATTGCCATAAGCTTCTCATGAGCAAATGACATCACTTCCTCAGACCCATGGACACCTGCTATTTGGACGTGAGAGAATTGCTGTCTGTACCCTAATTTTGCAGCCTCAATGTTGGGAAAATAACGGAAGCCAAATTTGACTATATTAGAGGCACCTCTTAAGTCATTTTTACCTCTTGTAACATAGGTTCCGATGGGAAAATGATTTTTTATGGAGGAGAGGTAGGGACCACAACTCCCTTTAAAATGATTTAACCTTAAAAAAATCCAACATGTTTAGGAATGTTTGAAATAATATAGACAGCAAAACCACCAGGGCAACCGCTGATCAGATTAGAAAATCCACCTGGGAAGGAATTCATCTGAGTCGATTAATAAACTGTGGGTCAGTGTTAAACAGAAATGGAAATCCTGCCACTGAGTCATGGCAACTCATCACCATGGACTCAAATTATGAATCCTTGGGAAAGAGGCTGACATTAAAACTGAAAGTAAAAACTAAAAGTGTCCTTCCTCTAAAATTTGAAGGCGTGTCAGAGATAACAACCTTTAGATGCAGAATGGAGTCCAAGGCTTTAATGCCAATGGGAGAAAATGTCAGCGTCTTGAAAAGTTCTGAGGCATACCTCCTGTACTGTAAATCCCAGAGCCCTCCAGTCAGCGGTAATTATCCTTGACATAGACACTGGGAAAACAAGAGCAGGGACTTTAAAGACCTTGATAAAATACTTGACGGTTTTAGAGTTTTTAGTAACAGAAGTTATATCACTGTGGCCGTGCCATAGCACGGAAGGAAGAACATGGCAGGTACCATGAAGATTCCTGGGCCGGACACGACAGTTAAAAAACCAGACCTTGTAGGTGGCGAGGCTCAAGAATCTGCTTTTTAATGAGATCTGCGGGTGCTGCTTATGTACACAAAAATTTTTAAACTTGTTGTAGCTTTCCACCACAATCCAGACTTAGAAAATTTTAATTTTTTAACTTCAAGTGATTTGTTAAATGCATATTTATAATTTAGGCATTTCAAAATCTTTTATTTAGACTCTCCTTAAAGTGAACATTAAATACAATATTACCGGAAGTCGGAGGAAAATGCAGCCAACTCAGCTGGGGAATGTTGCCAAAGATTTTATGTCCTCAATTATCACAAACATGCTCTCAAGAAAAACTGCAGCAATGAAGCAATTACACAGGAAAACTAATGGAAAACACGCTATTTATCTAGAATGTTTAGGTGAGAGGCTTCTGTTTCCTTTTCCTGCTTTTTTTCTTTCCTCAATTAACTGATTCACAGGCAGAAGTCCCAACCTTGGTTTGTCACATGATGTTCAATATGAGAATTTTTGTCTGAGGCAGATCCCCAAATGAGGTCCTAGACAAATGCAATTTTCTTTTGCAAATGATGTTTCTGGGAACTGGTTAGAGGCTCTTAAATGATCCTCCCACACTAGAGTGTCAAAGTGATGGAAGCTGGATGCAAGCGACGGATTCTGAAGAATCATTCTTGGGAGAGAGCTGTAGTGCGACCGCTGCCCACTCACCACAGAGGAAGGTGCTCCTTTCTCCCAAGTCACGTTACAAAGCCTGACCTGGAGCCAGGGACCACTGGGGTCTGAGTGTCGCCGGAGAGGACGAACAGTGCGGAGCTGGACGGAGCAGCATGAGGAAGGGCTGGTTTTGGAAGCAAGTCTACCACCGAGTTTTGGAGGCTAAAAAGCATCATGATTATCCTTCCGTGTGGACAACATGCTCCAGAGAAGCTTTCTTCTAGAAGCCCCCCTGAACGGAAGTGGGGAGCTCAGAGCAGGGGAAGCCAGAGAGGAGGCTGCACGCCTGGAGACGTGCAGAGAGCGAAAAACAGCCACAGCCTGAGCTGGGCTGGTTTCCCCGTGTCGGGAAAAACCACCAGGATAAGGCATCCAGGTGATTCTGTCCACCGGGGGTTCAACCTTAAACACTTGCCAGGTTCTAGGTCATCCCTGCAGTGCCAGACAGATAAGAACACTCGGGTCCCCTGACCTTTCCTCTGTTTCCCAGCTTTCACTCTGGAAGATCCTATTCCTGCTGTAACAAATCACCACATACTTAGTGGCTGAAAAGCATGCAATTTTGTTATCTTACGGTTCCGGAGGTCACATGTCTGAAATGGGCATCCCTGGGGTAAGACAAGGTGTTGGCCGCCCTGCGTTCCTTTTGGACGTTCCAGGGGAGAATGCATTTTCTTGTCTTTTCCTGCCCATAGAGGCCACCCCTTGTCTCGGTCCCCTTCTCCGCCATAAAAGCCAGCAAAGCCAAATCAAATCTTTCCTAGCCTCCCGTCCCTCTGGTTCTGCCTCTTGTGCCTCCCTCTTTGACTTTTAAGGACCCAGGTGACTACACTGGGCTCACCCAGATTATTCAGGGTAATCTCCCTACTTTACGGTCTGATGCTTAACAACTTTAATTCTCCTTTGCCATGTAACCTAACGTATTCACAGGCTCTGGGGATCAGGACGTAGACATCTTTCGGGGATCATGATTCCACCAACCACAGGATCAAACACTCTGGTTACCAAAAGGAGGAAGAAGCAGCTCCAGATTAGGGAAGTAAGAAGGTGGTACCTCACTCACCATCTCAACATAGGCACCCTTCCAGCTGGAGGCAGAGCTGTATGGGGGAGGGAGGGCTCTTTAGGAGAAGTCTCAGCTGCAAAATATATTCTGAGTACTGAGTATTACATAGGCCTCGATATTTCAGTTTATGGATTTTATACCTTAAAATGACCTAGGAGTTCTTTTGTTTTGTTTTTTTTTTTTTCTACGAAGTGACTAAAGCGGTCATATAACTAGTCAAAATTTCATCTGGGGGCAGTGGAAAAATTCAACCCATGAACACATGTACAGGAATAATAGGAACCACAAACAATAAAGTTGTTCTACGATTGTTATCCCGCCACTTGTGTTTGTGTCATTTAATAGTTTCATATAGGTTCCATACAGCTCCATACAAAGTAAAACATGACCCTGTTCGAATTAGTGAAGACACTTTTCCATATCAGAGTTTGCAAACTGACAGCGTGAGGTCACTGGCTGTGTTTTGTCTGGGGACATACCGTACTTATTTTTAAAAATTTGTTGCCAACATTTTAAAATTGGAGATTTAATTAAAAAAAATTAAATCCAGTGTTCTGATTTCTCAGTACAATTGGAAGATCTGGGAAAAGTGGACCCTAATTCCCCCTTGGCAGCCGTTTCTGGAGGACAGTGGCAGACCTTGATGTCTCCAAGGGCAGACATACTGGGAAGTCTTTCCTTATGTGGGTCACCCGTCTGGCCTCTGCAGACATTTGACCTTGGGATGCATGTAGACCAATACAATACTTTGTCTAATTTAATTTGTCAAGTGACTATATATTTAGTATGTTGACTTAGAAAATTAGGAACCTGGTAAGTTAGAATATTTGGTTTAGCTCCTAGCTCTGTACTTTAAAACTTACGTAAAATTAGTCCGTCTGGTTGATTCCTCTGCAGCTGAATTATTCCTCCATTAACTGGAGAAGAATCATACCTACCCCGACAGGTTGCAGTGAACACTAAGAGATCCGTGCCATATAAATCCTATGGCATATGGCCAGGCAAGTTAATAGAATAACAATAAATAGCGGACAACTTTAGCAACAACCTGAATTTTCAATAGAATTATCCAAGATATATTTAAAGCTGTGTGGAAATGATGATATAGTTATCTTTTATCACATAAACATATGTATTTCTTCCACCTGAGAAAACTCAAATCTAGCCTATCGTGAAATGAAAGCTGGAAAGACCCCTGAAAATCACTCATTTTCCAAACACAAAACAGAGGCTTGCAAAGATAATGTGCTTATTTATGAACACCTATCACCTATAATGTGAGAGGTGTGCCTGGAATCTGTACCTCCTCCTGCCCTGTCAGCTGTTCTACGTGAGTGAAATAAGGCTGATATACAAATAATAAGGGAGATGGTTATCCTAGTGAGAGGCTGACGTGAGAAACCACGAGAGAATAAGGGTCTTCAGGTGCAAGTATGATTTGTATTTACTGCTGAACTAAGCCTGGGATTTAACTTTTAAAGGATTATATTACAATCCTGTTTGTCATTATTATTCACTGTAAAGTCCCATAAACTTTACAGTTTATGAAATATTTTCCCATACGTGACCTTATTTGATTCCTCATAATCCAGTGAGATTCGCTTTATTATCCTTATTGTACAGATGATAGAAAATCAAAGCTGAGGACCTAAAGGGATTTCGGAAATAAATAACTCCTTTTAAATATTAGAAAAATACTATGTGAGAAACAAATAACACAGGGAAGGAAAAGACACATGTGGCAGAATCTAAACTAGAAAACCAGTCTTCTAAGTCTGAGCCTTGGCGCAGATGTTCTTCTCTACACCTGACCCTCTGCTGCCGTTGAATTCATCAAGGGGGTCAGGTTTATAAGAGGTAAAATATAGACAATAATAATAAATCGCCATTCGCAATGTACTTGTCATTTACTGACCCTTGTGGTTGTTATGTATCATCATTCTAAGGCACAATTCCATTTGATGGTGCAAATATGCTAACTGTCAATTTACAAAAAAAGGCAAACTCAGACTCAACTTTATGTAGCCACGAAATGGCAGGCTTAGCACTAAGGCCCAACCTCTCTGATTCTAAGGGACTCAGCTTGAATTAGTTGCCAGCGTTTGTTCTGTGATTCCTCTAAAGAGACTCTGTTTATCAACCGCCTATCAGAACATGGTCAGGGCATTTTTATGGACAGTCTTTCCCAGGACAATATGGTAGTGCTTTCTCCAATCATTTCCCAAAGGGATCCCTAGTCACTTACTCACAGAAATGTACGTGTAGAAGAAATTCATCTCCAGACATGTGAGGTTGATGGAGACAGGATCCTTGTTGGCACTCATCCCTGGAAGCTCAAAGTGTCATCAGGTGCCCTGTTTGAATGGGAGTGGACACAGGCCAGGTAATAAACAGAATCCTGGCCAAGTTGTGGCTCACAGGGGACACACTGGGTCCATGAACCAACCCAGTGATCGTTCTCCTGTCCCTAAAAAATATAACAAACTGGATAGGACACGTTTGATAGTTGGCAAAAGCCCAACATCATTACCTTGGCCTCTGGTGTATAATAACTGTTGTCCTGGGAAATGCCAAGTGAGAGCCTCTGACACTGTCCTGCTTTGGTCAAGATAGATAGTAAAAAACAAATAAAATAAAATAACATCATAGGAAGGATGGTGGAAATTAGTGCTACTCTCAAAACCGAAAGTGCAGGGACCGTGGCCTTTATCATACTCCCATTTAATAAACAAACAAACAAACGGTGGGATCCTGCAGGGCTACAGGGACTAATGCAAACTCACACAAGAAGTAGATTCAAGTGTAGTTCCTGTTCCAGTATGGTATCTTGGCTACATCATGCAGACCCAAATCAGGTACATGGTATGAAGGTATTGATCTCAAATTAAGTTTTCCCATCCCTACAATGAAGGAGACCCAGACATATTTCATATTCATATGGAGCCAGCAATTGTATGCAGTTATGGTCTTGCCCTAGGGAATGTTAACTCTCACCTTCTCTGTCTTAATACACTCTCAAGGGACTTGGGTCACCCACGTATTTTGCAAAACATCACATTTGTCTAATACATCAAAGACATCGTGTTAATCGGGATAAATGAGCAAGAAGTGACAAGTTTATTGGAGGTCTTGGTGACACACGTGAGCTCCCAAGAGTGGAGAGAAATGCTACAGAAATTCTTGGACCTGCTGCGCCAGTGAAGTTTAATCACTCCGGTGAGATCCAATTATCCAATGCAGAGATCAAATCATTGTATTTCATACCTCTCACCGTGAAAAAGAAAGCACAATGCCTGGTCCACACTGTGTTCCCAGGCAGCAGGAGATTCTGAGAATACTGCTCAGGCCCGTTCTCTGAATGGTTTAGAAGGATGGAAGGCTAAAAGCTTCGAGTGGGGCTAAGAGTAGTAAAAGGCTTTGCAGCAGATCAAAGCCTGGCCATTTGAGTCATGTGGCCCTGCAGACACCGTGGTATCTATCGGCGGGAAAAGATGCCCTGTGCATTTTATGGATAACCTCAAGAGGTTATCCATAAAATAAAACTCCGTGATTCCAAAGCAAAGCCATGCCATCAGCGGCAGAACATTTTACACCAGAGTGATGCCTGTTCAGGGTGTCTCATGACTTTGCAGTCAAGTTGTCAACTGGAGCTGCAGTCACACCAAGATTTGGCTGGGGCTTGAGAATTCACCTCAAAGCTGGTCCGCAGGGTTTTAGCAAGCCCCAGCTCCCCGTGGGCTGTTAGAACAGGGTCCCCGTATCTCACACATAACCCTCTCTGCGGGGCTGTTAGAGCATCATCAAGACAGGGCAGCTCTCCTCCCTCAGAGTTCAGTAGAAAGGGTGTGCAGCCAAGACAGAAGCCACGGTCTTTTCATAACCTAATCTCAGAAATAACATTTCATTGGTTCAACCATATTCTGTATAAGAATGTTAAGTCAGGAGGCCCAGCCCACGTTCAAGGGGAGAGAATTACAAGGGCATGGATGCCAGAGGTGGGTGGGGGGGGGTTTGAGAACAGGCTGCCCATGACAGGTCCATGTTTTTGTCATACTCTCCACATCTCTTTTTCTCCCAGAAATTAGAGGTCAGGACTGTTAAAGGGTCTGGCTAGTTATTCACTGGTTATTGTTTCAGATCCTTGGGAGTTGTTTCTCTGCTCTCTAAGCTGAATGTAATATACCTACATGACATAGGTTTTAAAATATTAACAATAGCTAACACTTAAATAGTACTTACTGCATGCCAGACTCTGTATTCAAGGCTTTACATATTATAACTCACCTAATTCTTATAAGAATCAAGGTAGGTACTTTTATTCACTTACTTTACAGGTAAGGAGACTGTGTTTTAGAGGGCTAAGTATACACGATAACAATAGTAATGTCGTGCGACGTGTTTGCTATTATACAGACACCAAGTAGGCATCTTATACATATGCTTAACGGTCATGCCCACCATATGACTCAGGTCTCATAATTGTCTGAGAGATGAAAAACTGATGCTAGAAGAAATTAATGAGACTGCACAAGTTCACACAATTGGAATCTGATTCTGAAAACAGGTCTCAAAAAGTCCAAGGCCAGTATGAATTGTGCTACGTCAATTTCTGTAATATGAAGTATGTAGTTTCTGTCTGCCTGCTTCCGGATACATAGCAGGCACTCTACGGCATTCATTTTCACCTCTCCTCCACGACAGCCCCCATTAGCAGACTCACATCTCAAGAGGAGCTCCTGACTGATATTCGAGACAAGATACGGAAATGCGGGTATGTAGGATCTCAGTCATCCATGGGTTCAAGGGCAGCTTGCCAACTCAGGGCAGATATTTTACCTTGCAAAGTTATAAAGGTTGATTTTTTTTTTTTTTTTTTTTTTTTTGCATTCATTGCAGAATATTATTTAGTTTTCTTTTTTGTTTTTTTCTTTTCAAAAGAGGCATGACAGCAAGTAAGAAGGCATTCCTAAATCCATTGGCAAGGCTGGAGTGAACAGTCTTCATCTTGCCCACAAGGGTAGATGTTTTGATTGGAAAGAGATTGGAACAGAGAAAGAATGGATCTTTCTGCCTGCTCTGATCCCTTCAAATGAGAGCCTGCTGCTATTGGAAAGGTCATTGAACCTTTAGCAACTTTACATTTTCTGTGTAGCTCATTTAGTATCTATAAAGCGCCCCTGCCTTCTAAAATATATTTTTTGCTGTTGATAAACAGGTATTTCCTTATCTCTAAGTTAGTCTTGCCTTGTTAAATTTGTCTATAGATTACACTCAATCTTCAGGCCCACTAGCCAATCAAAAACCCTTCCCTCTGTCTGATCCTAGGACGCGTTTTACCTGTGGCAGTTTCTTCCTGGAAAATCTGTTCATGGTCTCCAAATATTGTGCTTGTGACTATAGTTCGTGAAAAATAAATGCAAAACTTAATGTGACCTTTCATTGGCACAGCTTTCTTTACTTTCCCTTTCTTTCTTCCCCTATGTAATTACCTTTAGAGAATTGTGCCCATAGATGCCAGGCATGCTGTTAATGAACTTTTGCCAAAAGCTATCCCTAGAAAGAATATATGAATGAGCCGACTTTTTAATTCAATAGTTTCACACTGCCCATGCTAGGATAAAGTGGAAATAGCATAGGCTTTGGAATTAAGCAAATTTAAGGCTGAAGTCTAGAGTGACTTAGGGAGAAAAATTGTAACTTTTGAGACCACAAATCTCTAAGACAAATACAAAATTTCCTAGGATTGTATTTAGATGAAAATTGGTCTAGATTTGCATAGCTGTACAGGTGAAATATTTCAAATATGTTTAGTCCTGCTTCCTGAGAGCATGATCAAATCTCAAAGGTACATCTTAGCAGAAATCTATCCTTCTTAGGCACCTAGTACCCAATCCTCAGCTTAAAGATTTTCTGTTTTGTGTGTATGTCTATCCTATAAGTTACATCATAAATATTGATCTGCTCTATTGACTACCTTTTACAGCTAACATGATGCTGTGTTAAATAAAGCCATCAGGAAGAGTAGCATAATAACTCTACCCTACTCAGGCAGAGAACAATATCGCCAGTGATTAAACGGGTAATTGCTTTCAGGAAAAAACGGTTTTAGGCATGGACTTCAGCCTGAGAGTACGTATTGTAGCCCTGCCAGAAAAAAATGCAAAGAGAATAACTTATCGTTAACTAATATTGACTTTGAGGGGAATGATATTTCACAAAAGCAGAAAGTTCAAAGCCCCATGTCACAGTGTTTGAAAATTAGTGTTGACAGGCTCAGATGTCTACATTTACATCACATGCCCTGCTGCAGAAAATACCTGTAGAAATCACTACCGAAGCAGTGTCATTTCTATCATCACTTGGGCCGTGTGCACTTAATAAACAGTACACCTGTTCAGAGTGGTAAAGATGATGCATTTTTAATGACGTAAGAGTTATGCCTTTTCAGAGTTTAACTTTAGGACTACAGATGATAGACATCATTTACATTCCTGCTTCATGAAAAGATAAAAAGTCACATGTAACTATTTCCCTCAATTCCTCCCTTTTTTTTTACTGCAGTATCTTCACCCACCACCCACTCTTCCCATCTGTCTCTTTCATGGGTATCTTGTGAAAGTCAGTGTAAGTAGTCAAAAGAGTATAAACTAGGGTATCAAGCAGACCTGTATTCTCATGGTGGCACTTCCCTATACAAGCCGAATAAATTTTGGTATGTTATCTAAATCGGTGAATCTCATTTTGCTTCTCTCTCAACTGGAAATAATAATAAATATGTGATAGTCTGAAGACACTCAGATATACTACCAAGGAAAACCACCTGACTTATACAAAGTGCTCAATAGCAGTGGTAAAAGTAGTAACACTAAGAATATATTAGGAGAGATGGCTGTCCAATTCAAAGGCTCATTTGTGAGCAAGCCTCTAACTTGCATGACTAAGCATAATTACAATTTCAAGACAGAAACCCGTGAAATGCTTCATGAATTATTTTACTGACACTGATAATTTTTAAGTCTTTAAACACATACTCTTTTGGATCCTTCAGGGTTTCACAGTATTCATTATTTTTACCTTTCCTGTGACTTCCACCTCGTTCTTGCTCTGAATTCTTTGCATTCCATTTCAGTTGATATCTTATATTGCTTCTTACTAACAGCAACGAAGTCTTTGAAAAAGCTGTCTACCCTACTGCCTTCTCTTTGAATCCCGTTTACATTTATTTGTTCAGAAAGATCTTATCGCCTCCCAAATACCACCCAATTGCCCAGACGAAGCTGTATCTTCATGTTCCAATCTTCTACTCTTTTCTAGTAAGTGCTTTCTAGTTAACAATAAATCAACAAATTGGTGTCCTATAGGTATTTCCAACTCTCCATTAACTACAGAATAAGCTGTTACCCGTGAGGATGATCCCTAGTATGACTGTCATCCAAACAAGAGATTCTAGACAGCTTAGCCTTGTTTTCTCAGCTTCACAATTAGGGTCAGTAAGTTCTCGTGACTGGAGTTCCCTGGTGGCTCAGTGGTTAAGAATCTGCCTGCCAGTGCAGGGAATACGGGTTCGAGCCCTGGTCCGGGAAGATCCCACATGCCGCGGAGGAACCAAGCCCGTGCACCACAACTACTGAGCCTGCGTTCTAGAGCCCGCGAACCACAACTACTGAGCCCACATGCCGCAACTACTAAAGCCCGTGCTCCGCAGCAAGAGAAGCCACTGCAATGAGAAGCCCGCGCACCGCAACGAAGAGTAGCCCCCGCTCGCCGCAACTAGAGAAAGCCTGCGCGCAGCAACGAAGACCCAACGCAGCCAAAACAAAAAACAAAAAAACTCACTCCTGGTCATTTTAAACACCTGAAATGTGATTTGGCCTGTGGATAGAGCTTGAAGAACTGTGGGGTTACATTAAATGGAATCTCTGCTCCATACACCCCGTGTATCCCCATCCCTGACTGTTTTCCTTTATCCATTTTTATTTCTATTGTTCCACAACCAAGTTTATTAAGTGAAGGCTTTAAATGTACACTATAAATACTTATTTGTTTATATTTTCATTCTTAAGGTCAATCAATGTTAAAATTGTATGATTTCCCCATGGAGCATATGGATAATCCAAAGAGGAAGCCAATCTACTTATGGAGAAATGCCAGAATTCCAGAATTCTCTAGAAGCTGAAGGACCCGTGGGAATGAAGAATCATTAACGGTCCTCAGAAATATTGCCAAAACCCCCACAAGTCAACCTGTACATGCAGGGGGACAAGGAAACTCCCTCCCAGAGTGTTCACGTGACCTCCCTCTAGACAGTGCTCCTAGCCTAGCCTCCACTTACTGCATGCATTTTCTTGTTTTTTCCTGGGGTTCCTAGAGTTGTAGTTGTTTTGCAAAACATCTATTATTGCTTTGCTACATAACTGGCTTATTCAAGGAAAAGCAAACAAACAGATGCTGGATTCTGTCTTAAATTGAAAGAGGTAGCTATTAGGCTGTACAGAGAAATCTGTTCTTAGGGTACTATCTAGAAATAGCTCTTCGTTCATGCATTCATTCACTCAAAATATATATATAATTAGCAGCTTCTATGTTTCACCCATTGCACTGTTCAAAGGATCAGTTTGTAGAAAAATCAAATCCATTGGCCATGTATACTGTAAATGTCAAGAAGAAAGAACATGGCAGGCATCCCTATTTGAAATTACATATATTTTCCATTTACTTGAATGCAGTCTCTCTTCTCCACTAGATAATTAGTCCATGAGAAAAGAGATTTTGTTTCTATTTTATTCATCTCTGTACCCACTGAATAGACCAGTGTCTGAAGGATAGATGCTTCAACAGGTCTGGCAAATGCTGAATAATTGTCTCCCATGGGAAGTTACTTGCTTTAGTTACCTCTTTACCAGATATAGTTACCAAATACTTCTGCTTTTTTTGGAAATCATTAACTGGGTACACTCCTAACTCAGTCCTTCAGTAAACATTGATCTTGTTCAATCAGTGGCTTATCTAATTCTGCCACAGGGTCCTGGATCTGATTTTAAGATAAATATACCACTACATCCTCTTCTAACTGGAGATAGTATTAAAGGTGTCAGCACCAGATACGCTTCCTAGTTCTTTCTTACAAGACCATGGACCCATGAGGAAGTGTCACATGACGGCTTCGTTGGCAGACGTAGGTCAAGTTTATAGCTGTTAGGACAAGAGCTGGGATTGCAGATTACGTTGGTAAACATGAGATATGACCAATCATCCTCCTAGACTGAGGTAGATGTCCTCTACCATATTTGTTGCTAGGAGACAAAAAAGAACAAGCGTGCTCACCCACACCTGGTAGCAATTCTTAAATGGATATAATAATAAGAAGAAGAATGATAATAATGATAATACCTACACCGGATGGATGTGCAAACAAACGACTGTCAAATCACAATCTCTACAATTTCCAAGCCATTGAATTTCCTGGTTGAATGACACACAAAAACACAGCAACATTTTCAAATATTATTAAACTTAATACCTATCTGTACCATTGATTAATAGCATATTGTACAAAATAAAATAGCAACTGGAGATTTAGGCAGAGAAAATTGTTTTAAAAAATCAGGTTTGATTGTGACCTAAACATCATCTCACCAACCTTCAATGACAGACCATTCGATCTCCCAAGGGACTGTTGTTTATCCTTGGTAGGAATCAGCAGTCATGCATACTATTCATTGCACTGACAATACTCCAAATACTGTAAAAAACCCATCAGAGTGATTTCAGAACTCACACTTTAGCTCCATGCTCTGATATGTTACCTGACAATAACATAAGCAATGGATTACAAGTACAGAAGAAAGGAAAATCGAGCCTCAAAGGCTATGTATCGCTAACAATTTCCCTGGATGAACTAGCTAAATGCACTGCGGCAGATTTTGAATAGTAGAGAGGAATAGAAGCAGGTGGGCACCAGAGCAAAACTCGAGACGTGCTATTTAGGGAGCAGTGACAAATCCACAGGCGTGTGAGGAAGTCAGCCGAAGGATACCGAGAGATGACCAAGTGGGAAAATGCAGTGGTGTAAATGCGGGTTGCTACTTGCTAAAAGCTCCTTGAGAGCTATGTGGAGCACCCCTCCTTCGCCACAGGCGCTGCTAAGTCAGATCAAGAGAGCGCTGACATATATACACTACCAAATGTAAAGTAGATAGCTAGTGGGAAGCAGCTTCGTAGCACAGGGAGATCAGCTCGGTGCTTTGTGACCACCTAGAGGGGTGGGATAGGGAGGGTGGGAGGGACACGCAAGAGGGAGGGGATATGGGGATATATGTATATGTATAGCTGATTCACTTTGTTATCAAGCAGAAACTAACACACCATTGTAAAGCAATTATACTCCAATAAAGATGTTAAAAAAATAATTTAAAAAAACAAAAAAATACTACATTAAAAAAAAAGAGAGAGAGGGCATCAGGGGCTCTCCCTGTCTCTTCCACTGTGCTCTGGGCCCACCTCTGGGTCACTGCCATTATGATATTCCGGAGATGAATTCTGAAAACTCCTAACTGGGTGAATTGGGTGCTGGTGTGTATTAGAATACTTTGCATTGGACAGCCCCAGAGTTGCACAACAAAGCCTGCAGTTTTCTGAGTACCAGCAGGCTGTGTCCCTGCCCTGGAACTGGCCACCTGAGTGAGTTCACCTGCCTCCCCCTTGGTCACAGCTACAAATGGCTATCACAGGACTCACTCCCAAGTTGCCATATTTTGGCAGGTCTTATTTTTAGAGGGACGTCAGGTTTTAGAGCTATGGCACACAGTTATTGGATGTGATGAGAATGAGCATGTCAGCTTTTGTAGCTTCTAGAATTTAGGCTCTTCTTCCTGAGCGGTGGGCATGAACTTCACGTTGGTGCTCTTTAGCCCAACACTTGTACAGCATGGTTTGCATCATGACATCATGAAGCTCACCTGAACTTGGCACATGGGCCTTAATGTTGATTCTGGGTCCATGTGTGTTCTCATCACTGAACATGGAACTCCAGTTTCATCTTCTAGTCAAAGAAGATAAGCACGTAGGTAGGATTATCACTGGTACAACAGTTCCTTCAAGATTCTGTTTGTGGTGATAAGCTTCTTTAGCCCGTATTTTATAGGCAAGGACCAAATTGAGTCATTTAACCATTGCTACATGTCATACCATCAGACTCTCAAAATAGAGCTTGGAATTAAATTTTCTAACTGAGGAGGGAAAAAAGAGTAACTCTCATTTCCATAATTTTATATCCTTAAAAGAATTCTGTATTGACTATTGATTAACAAACGTTAATCCAGGCCCTAGATTTTACACATGTGCATGTATACACACATATACATATAAATATTTTATGTATGCACACTTATACCTCTGTGCTCATATATGCAAATTAAATTATGTGTTTTTACACATATATACATATTTATATGTGTGTATATATATACATAAATAAATGTGTGTGTGTGAGAGAGAGAGATTTAACATGAGGCCCTCAACAGAACAAACACTCAGTACACACTCACACATCATTTTTTCCTTGAGCTTTGGAGGAGTTTAAAGTTTAATTGATTTTTATGACGTAGGGTTATAGTAAAGTCTCCTATAAATACAGAGACACCAAGGATGATGTGACTTGTAGCATGGGGGTGTGGTGAGGTACATCTTCACAAAAGTTGGCATCAATGACCTATATTTTGGAAGTTAAGTAAGAATTTGCCTCCTTGTGGAGAGTGGGGAAAGTAAGAAGGGATATTCTGGCATCAAGAATAGCCCATTTAAAGGCACAGAGACAGGAAACAATAAGATTTTATTTTTCAGTTTACACGGAGAAATTCAGTGAAATTGGACATATTTGGTTTGGTGTAGTGATGGAAATGGAGTAACGCTCTCAGTTCTGCATCGGAAACCTAACACTGTGGGACTTAAGTCCCATATAAACCTTAGTTAGGGCCTAGGAAGCCTGGGGAATGCTATGACAGCTTTGCAGTCTTCAAGGATGGAGGTCATTTTTCCTTTGTGTTTCTAAATGACTGTTAGAAATCCAATCATCACCTCCATGTTTCAGAAAGGAGAAAAGAGAGCAGAAGTGTGTGAGCTGATCCTCTCTTAGGTCAGTAGCTTTTAAGGAGACTTCCAGGTTGTTCTCCACATTATGTTTTACCTATATATCTCATTGGATGCACCCAACTGCAAGGCAGAAATATGTGGTTTTTAATTGGTATTATTACAGCCCTGGATAAAACTATGAATCTGTCAGTAAGAAAGAAGTTAGAATAGAAGCTATTTAGGCAATTGTCAGTCTCTGGAACAAATACCTTCTGGAATGGTTTTATCTCTAACAGGCGCCTACTTACTATGTGCCATGGTCTAAGTGGAAAGCCTTAGCTGCCACACCAGCTATATGATATATCTTCATTATTAAAAAGAAATCTAAATTTTTTTAAAGTTTGAATATTTGCCCATGATTATATAGACAGTGAGTGATAACATCAAATTTGAACCCGGATCTGTCTGTAGCCAAACCAATTCCCTACCACGTGATACAGGCTCGGGAAGTTAATGAAAAGAAGACCCTCTGTGCCCCATGAAAGGGACAGTGCTTTATAAAATTGTTGCATAGGTAATAAATTCAACATCCTGCTCTGGCGGATGGATCACTGAACAATTTAGCTAGAGGATAATGATGTATGCCTCCATTAAAAAAAAGTTCGGTATAATTATACTTTCATTTACAGGCCACTTAGCTCACGTTCACTGGTGCATCTTTTCCTTCCCTAATTGCCACTCTGTGTTTTCACAATACTCATTTGGAAGGTTTTAGTGGCCACGAGGGCTGAAGAGTTTGCTGGGGAAGCTGGGGTGATTGCAACCCTGGTACCCCACAGAGCTTCTGGCACAGAGATGTGACAGAGAGCGGTGTAGATGGAGATGTCTCCTTCAGGCTGGGGCTGAACTGGGCCAAGATTTCAGATTGGGACTGAGGTTTCATTTCAGAGAGAGCAGACCATCTTTTCTATTTCTGGGAAATACTTGCAATCCCTCTTAGCTACCCCCTAGATAGCCCATGACAACAGAGAGTCTGGCTCTTCCATTACAGGGGGGCAAGCTTCTACCTATGCTCTGGAGTTTCTCCTCTGTCAGCCTTCCCAGAAACACTGCCGGTATTCTCTCGATTATATTCAGCCCTTCCCTCTAACCTGCGCCTCTCCCTCCCAGCTTTAACATGCTGAAATCTCCCCACTTTAAAAACAAACATCCATAAATGCTTTTTTCTTGGGAGGGAGGTTAATTTGTGCTTTTATTTGCCAGTATAACTTAACTACAGTGGCCTGCAAACTTTTTGATCTAGAAAATACATTTTACATCACAATCCAACAAACGCACATGTATATAATATGTCTACATATATTTGAGTGAAACAAAAGTTTTGCCAAAAATGTCTACCCTGAGTGTTAATTCTTTTTTTTTTTTTTTTTTTGGAAACTTTTTTTAAAAAGCAGTTTTCGGTTTACGACAAAATAGACAGGAAGGTACAGACATGTCCCATGTACCCTGTCCCCTCACATGCATAGCCATTATCAACAGAATGGTACCTTTTTATTTTTAATTTTTTTAACAAAACCAAGGATGAACTGCACTGACACATCATAATCACCAAAGTCCACAGTTCACCTTAGGGTTCACTTTAATGAAGTGCATAGTGTTGTACATCCTATGGGTTTGGACAAATGTATGATGACATATATCCATCATTATAATGTCATTCAAAATATTTTCACTGCTCATAAAAACTTCTGTTCTCTGTGTATTCATCTCCCCTCTCCCCGCCCCCCCACTCCAGGTAACCATTGATCTTTTTATTGTCTCCATACTTTTGCCTTTTCCAGAATGGCATATAGTTGGAATCTATTTTTCTTTTTCTTTTTCTTTCCTTGAAAAGAGAGGTTCAAAAGCCTCATAAAGCCTTTTCTTTTTTTTTTTTTTTTGATGCCACATAAGCCTCCAGTGAGAACCTCTCTCCTCTGCCCCACAGGCCAAGGCTATTTTAAAGAGTTGCCTACACTCGGGTACCCGACTGCTTCCCTCCCGCTCCGATTCCAGTGGGCATTTCCTCGCATCGCTAGTATAAATGGCTCCGCTGCTCAGTATGGTTACAAAGTTACCAATGGCTGGCGTGTCATTACACTCGGCCCAAACTGTTCAGTCCTCATGTTTCCTGGGACCTAAGCAGAACTTGCCCCGATTGATCACTTCCTCCACTGGAAATATTTATTCCCTCTGCTGTCATCACAGCCCAGTTTTCAGATTTCCCTCCTAGTTCTTAAGCGGCTCCTATGTTTGCCTCAGTCTCATCCTTCCCCCACTGCTGATTATTTACTGGGGCCTCAGGGGTCCTATCCTAGGTTCTCTCCTTTTGAGGGTGACATCAGTTAGCATCTGTGCCACAGGTGAAAGCCACATTTTTAAGTAGAGCCAAGATCCCATTCTGCACTTCCAGCACACATTGCGAATTTCCTCATGATGTCTTTGTGGATTGTGTCCACGTCATCCAAAATTCAAAATGTTGAACGAACTCAACATCCTTCATACTAAACTTGGCCCTCTCCATGTCTGAGGAGTGATGCCACCTCCATCCATCCAGTTAAGCAAACAGACACAATGGCATCGCCTCTTCTCACCTCTCGCCCAATCGCTCAAGCAGTTTTATTAGGTTTACCTTCTCAATACTTCCCATGATTTTTTTTTTCCATCACGAAAGCACCCTGGTCTATGTAATCATCTTCTGTCATCTGGTTGCCTGCAATTTTCTTCTAATTGGACTAGCTGCACTTTGTCCTCTATTTGCTAGCCCTCCCTCCTCCTCACCCTTGCCTCATTTCCATCTGTTCTACATGATCCGGCCAAGAGAATTGAATCATGTCACAAACCCACACACTGGCATAAGCCACTGCGATGGTTTCACAACGCCCTGGGATAAAGATGCTCACACCAGCTTCCCCACTACTGGGTCTATCACAGCCATTTTGAACTCTTGCCCAGGAGCCCTTCTGCTGCAAAGCTTGTAAACCATACAATGTATCCCTCGCCTTAGAATATATCTTTCCCACCCCCGTCCGGCTCCACCTCGCCTGCTGACTCTGCTTTTACCGGAAAGACCTTTGTTAAACCCAGGTGGTTTTCATGAACTTCACCACTGAGCAGATCTCACTATTACATGATAACAGCAAGTGACGTGTGTCTCCTCTTCACAACTCAGACTGTAGATGAGGAAAACTTAGAGGCAGCTGATCCTAACCGACTTTGCACTATTCCTCTGTAGTGAACACACACAGACACACACACACACATACATCACATTGGTTCTGTTTCTCTGTAGGACCCTGACTAATACAGCTACTCTGTATTATTGTGTGTGTGTGTGTTTTGTGTTCTCCTAATAGTATGATTTCAAGAATTTACTGTATTCTTTCCAAAAGACTATTCAGTCCCATTCAACAGCATGGTTTTGGGCACTGTCACTGAAACAGCAGTGTGTGGAGTAGTAGCCATTACCTAGGAGCTTATTTTAAACGCAGATTTTAGGGTCCTTTCCTAGGCCTATTGCATCAGAACCTGCATCGTAGCCCAGTGTGCAGGTGATTTGTATGTACATTCTCATCTCAGAAGGCACTCTTGGAGGGCACTTGAACTTTAGCCCAGTTCTATATGCTCTGTGACACATGTCAGTTTAGCCATCTGCACTTCGCTTTCTTCATATGAGTGTTTGATCAATCAAGGTCCCGGGACAGGTTCTGACATAGTATAGAAAAGCATTGTGATATAGCTGCTAGTAATAGAAGGCACAGCGTTAATAGTATTAGAAGTAACAACCGCAGCAAAACATGAGAATAACAGTATATGGGAGAGAATTTTCACTGAGTTAAGGGAGGGTCATACGTCTGGGTTCAAACTCTACACGAGCTGGTTGAAGGACTTTGAGTTATAATCACTTTAGCTCTTAATCCGCATGTTCCTTGTTTCTACATTTGTGCCAGTGAACTAAGTACTTGTGTGTTTCCCTCATACTCTGTTAATGGAGCAGTGGTACTGCTTTCATCACCGACTTACGGTATCCTTCCTAGGTTCACTGCTTTTGACACGATCCACTGGGCTGGCCTGTAAGCTGCAGAAAATAATAACGCACTTGGCTTACATATGATTCACACCAACAGGAAGAAAGGCAGTTATCTACATCTTCAGGGCTCCTTTGCTCCAGTTCCTCCCTGACCTGTGACAAAGAACAGGAAAGAGGACCCTCACTCATCCCAGTTAACGTGCTATACCATCACACTATTTAAATGAATTTTATCTGAGACTTCATCTTCTAAATTCTATGTCAGGTTCACATTAAGAATACCCCAGAGGCATTGTCTTACTTGAAAAATGTTATTCCAGTTAGTTGAATATCATTTTGTACAGGATTTAGGTGAAATGAGGGCCAGCAGTAAATCCAAACCAAACAATACGTGTCTGCAATAAATTTCTGTTTCTGCATTATTCATACATAATGGCATAGGTGACTCTTCAAGCGTTCTGAATTAAGTAGAATTGATTCCTCACTTTTTTTATGCTCTGCTGTACAAGCCTTTTTGTACTTTTACTTCTCCTTAACAAATAAAGTATTGATTCATCTCCACTGAACATGTTTTATTTAAACTTTGCTCTTTGTCAGCAACTCGTCCTTGGTACCCGCAATTCCCGCTCCTAACTCCCCAATTGTCTTTTGATCTTGAAGGTGAAATCCTTCCACCAGGCTGCTTAGCATGAAGAAGCTGCAGATGGGTTAAGATCTCATCAAGAACAATAAAACAGAGCCCTTTTGCCCTTCCTTTGAGTTTCCACTCCATCGGTACACCCAAAAAGTTGCCCACACGTTCTTATTCCGCTTGGGTGATCTAGACATTAGCATTGCACTTGAATTGCGTTGTCCCTGTGTTTTTATCGAAACATCATCACATCTCGTTTTACGAAACCCGTGAGCGAGTATGCTTAATGATAGATTGGGCGAGGGGAGGGCTGGCCTCAGTAGCAATCCCGGCATGAAGCCCAGAGCTTGAATCCAAGTTGAAACTCAATCAATATGTATCAAAGAAATGAGTGAATCACACTTTGATTGGGATTTATTACCTCTTTAAAAAACAATTGGCAGAACATGAGACAGAAAGGGGAGCCTGTAACTTTCATCCTTAGTTCACTTGGTAGCACTCAAGTTTCATATACGAATAAAAACGAAGAATTGAATGGATTAAGAAATAACTAGGATGATAATCTCCAGGTCCACCCACGTTGCTGCAAGTAAGTCAGACAGAGATACCGCTTGTACGCGGAATCTGAAAAAGAGATGATGCAAACGAATTTATTTACAAAACAGAAACAGACTCACAGACATACAGAATAAATCTATGGTTACCAGAGGGGAAGGGGAGCGGGGAGGGACAGATTGGGAGTTTGGGATTGACATGTGCACACTGCTATATATAAAATAGATAACTAACAAGGATCTACTGTATAGCACAGGGAACTCTGCTCAATATTCTGTAATAACCTAAATGGGAAAAGAATTTGCAAAAGAATAGATACATGTATATGTAAAAAAAAAAAAAAAAAAAAATCAGGAAACCCGATTTGCAACCCCAGATCTGCCGTTAACTTTGTCTAGCCTTGGCCTCTGGCTAAGTTCTCCTACCTAGATTAAGAGAAAACTGTTGTAGACATTACCTGCTTTGCCCTCTCGGGCTCGGACTGCGATTGCAACACAGATGTTTGCCAGCTCGTTTGCTTGGGTTAAGACAGTCCTGCTTATTGGTTAACTTTGATTGCAGGCTTCCTCTGGAACCTGGCCATCCCTCCTTTCCTGCCCAATGTTCTGTGTGATGTGCGACAGAGCCCCCAGCGCCAGTGGCCACAGGCTCTCCTCCTTGCAGCCCACGGCCAATTGCCCACAGCACGTGGCCTTCCAAGCTCATCTCCTTCCCTTGTCAAACTGTCTAGTGCGGAGGCCCATTGAGGCACCCCCAACAGCTACGCCGTGTCTGTCAAAACACCCAACCATCCTCCTTTTTGTAAAGGACAACCAGCAAAATCAATTCTCTGTCCTTCTGTCCTGCTCTGAATATATCCAGCATGTGGAATTAACATTTCCCAGGAAGCCAGTCCCTGAGCTGCTTTACAAGTCCACCTCTGCTCCCTGGTTCTTTCCTTCAGCAGAGGATTCAGTGCCTATTTCCCGAACGTGTGCTCTGTACGATACAGAGATGAATCGGGCACGGCTCCTACTCCAGTGTTTTTTGTCTGATGAGGAAGATGTATAAACACAGATGATTCCCACACAGATAGGTAATTGCTATTTCCATGAATGTTCCCCATAGAAACAAGCCATTTCTCCAGGCATCTGTCTGATAGCAGCTTGAAGTGGAAAGCCAAGGTCCTCTTCTGTTTTGTGTTTTGTCTGGAAAGAAATATCACCAAGGCCATGTACCCATTACCCAATACTTTTTAATAAGACAACTTACTTTTATTCTCTTACTGCTCTCTCTTTCCACATGAACACCCTTGAGGCTGGATCCATACCTAGGCCGGATAGTATGTTTTTCTCAAAAGTCTCCTCTGGTGCCTGAGGCTGTGCATTGAGTCAAGAGTCCAGTGGCCTCTGATTCTTTCTCATGGGATGAGTTATCTCCCTGGTGGACCCACAGCTTTCTTAGAAAAATCACTGAATTCCTTTCCTTGTCCATGTTCCACTGAGGAGTGTTTACAAACACTCACCTTTCCTTCTAAAGTTTATTCTTGCCCTCACTATGTCCTTCCACTTTACACTGGGATTGTCCCTTTTGTTCCCTAGTTTGAATGCTTTGGTCACACTATCTGCTTCTTAAAAATGATTTTCTCCACAAAATAACATTTCTAGAATGACTTTCCTTAGCGTTCCCTCTAAACTCCTCCCCCTCACATACCCCTTCTGCAAGGGAGTGCTTTGGTCCCCGAGCCATCCTTGAAAACACACCTCTGACCCCTTTTATTACAGGGTTCACGCTAATTCCCTTTGCTTGGCCTGTTTCTTCTAAACAAAACAAAACAAACAAAAAACTGCTGTAAAGGGATCTCAAAACATACGTTTACATGATAACTCCTAAAATCTAGGGAACATATCACCTACACACAAATAATTCAAACCCGATTTCCGAGGCCTCAGGAGAGATGAGGTCCAGGTCCGCCAGGCATGTGCTTAGATTTTTTTGCAGAACGCATGTGCTCGTCAGGTCTTATGGACTCTCTCTGCATTTGTATTGTGATTCTGAAAAAGCTGCAGAAGACTGAGCTGTGGTCCATGGGCAAATCAATTGCTCCCTCAAGAGGTGAGAGATGTGAATGAGAAAACCGATAAAATAAAGTAAAATAAAATAAAATAAAAATTGGCCGGCTTTCATGATTTACAGCCACTGTCTTCGGCCTAGTAAACCTAATCACGCTGGTTACTGTTTCACTGTATTCGCCGCCGGAGTCTGTTAGAACCGTCTAATTTACACTGCAGCGTAATTCATCTGCTTTGTTAAGGTTGTTCCTGTATTTAGGTTAGGAGTAAAAGCGGCCTCTGGCTCAATGTTATACAGTCATTCTGAGAAAATGCCACAGGGCACAGCAGTCAATAAACCCGGGAACTAGATTCCAGCACCTGTATTGTTGACATCTGACAAGTTTACTATGAGTATAGTTAGGGTGATACAGGATCTTATAAAAATAGACATTAGCAAACTCATTACAGGCCCATTTCAAAATAATTGTGGCTCCCATTGACGGAGGGAGTTAAAGGTTTTTGCACAGACATTACTGAAAATGTGAGCATTTAATCTCCCACCCGCCCCGCGCCGTCTCCTTCCCAGGAAAACCTACTTAGGGTTAGCTTGTGTTGATGGTAAGAAAATGACCTCGTCAAAACGTGATGATGAATGAGAGTTTGGGAGATTGCTTGGTGAAGGCGTGCCTCAATTCCAACAAGATTGGAAATTTCCGTAAAAATCAGCTTTGGCTGCTGAGAAGGCCCTCTGTTCTGTGGAGGGCCAGGTGGCCAGCTCTCCTCTGTAAAAAAGCAGCAGGAATAACTGACAAGACGCCATCCATGTCACTCCCTCTGTGATGCTCACAGACAAGGTATCCTTTATTGCAGGACGCTGGTCACTCCTCAGTGTCTACCAGGAACTGTGCTTCCAAGGACTCATTATTTGTGCTGGTATATGGATTAAAAAAAAAAAAAATCCTCTTTTCTGGAAGGAAAAGATAAGGAAGTGTGGTAGAGAATAACCTAATGCCAACTATGATTCCTAAGATATGGAAGCGGCAGAAGAAACAGGGGAGCAAGTCATTACTGAAAAAAAGAAACTGAAGACAGTTTTCAGCCTAATATCTCTGCCTGGTGGAAAGGACATGGACTTTGGCATAAAACTGACTCCAATCTGAATTCAGGTATTAAAACTTACACCGATAACTAATAAGGGCCTACTGTATAACACAGGGAACTCTACTGAATACTCTGTAATGACCTATATAGGAAAAGAATCTAAAGAAGAGTGGATATATGTATATGTATAACTGAGTCACTTTGCTGTACAGCAGAAACTAACACAACATTGTAAATCAACTATACTCCAATCAAAATTAAAAAAAAAAAAATTTACACCCTACGAAGATAGGCATTTGAACAACGCTTGAGTATGCAGTAGGTACTCAATGAAAATTTTATCAATAGTATTAGTACACCTGAAACTAACACAACATTGTAAATCAACTATACTTCAATTTAAAAGATAGTATCAGGGCCATAGAGGATGACCTAAGGACCTAGCACAACGCCTGCCATGTTGTTGATAACCATCAACATTTGTAGAATAAGTGAATGAATTTTTTCAGCATTATTTTATCAGGACATTCAAGTGAACTTCAGGGCACCAAGGAAGGGAAAGATGTCAGAAAAACTCTGGTGTCAGATGTCAGGTAAAAGTCTGAAATGCATGACTACTTAGATTTCCTCATAACGTAGGGACCACGAAAGGTGACCCGGGTCCCAGCATTGAATCTCTCCCCATATGGTAAGTGACTTCAGATCAATAACTCTGCCTGTCTGGGTCTCTATCTCTTCATCTTTAAATAAGGATATAGGGTAATGATGTTGGCGTTATTTCTTCTAAAACTAAAATTCTATGACTTCAACATTTACTGAAATGTCCAGCATTTCAGATTTGGGGCTTCCATAATTTGGGAAGAATCAGAAAGGACATTGCATTATTTCAATCTGCCAAGACTTTGAAAAAACTCTTCCTTTATCATAATCCTTATCACCCATATCCAACGAGTCATCATTTCTTGTAAGTTCCTAAGCATTTCTCATCATCGCCTCTCATTTCCTAAAGCTACTTCCTTGGTTCGTCCCATATCGTTTCTTGCCAGGATTCCCTAAATTAATTCTCTGCCTCTAATTTCACCCTCTTCCAACTCATACCCTGCGTTTTCTACAGTCCAGATAACTCGTCTTGTTTACAAAAATTTACGGTTTTGGTATTGCCTCTTCTGACTATACTTTCATTTATTGAACAAATATTTTCTACCTGTCTGACCTTGAGAAAATCATCAGTACTCTCTCTGCCTCAGTTTCAACATCTGTAAGGGCTTCCCTGGTGGCGCAGTGGTTGAGAATCTACCTGCCAATGCAGGGGACACGGGTTCGAGCCCTGGTCTGGGAAGATCCCACGTGCCACGGAGCAACTAGGCCCGTGAGCCACAACTACTGAGCCTGCGCGTCTGGAGCCTGTGCTCCGCAACAAGAGAGGCCGCGATAGTGAGAGGCCCGCGCACCGCGATGAAGAGTGGCCCCCGCTCGCCGCAACTGGAGAAAGCCCTCACCCAGAAACAAAGACCCAACACAGCCAAAAGTAAATAATAAATAAATAATAAGTAAAAATTAAAAAAAAAAAAAAATCTGTAAAATGAGAAAAATAATGACAATATCCATGTCACTGGGCTGTTGTGATTATTAAATGTGTTAATATATGAAAGGAGCTCAGCACAGTGCCTGGGTCATAGTCACCACTCAGGGTGATGGTTTTTTGTGTTACTGATATCGTCACTCAGAGATCTTGCCAAGCAGAGACCCTCTCAGCCCTTTCGTATTTCATGCTCCTTCTGCCTGGATCTTTCTTTTTTCTAGATGTCTCCATGTCACCTTCTCTGCCTTCATTCAGGTCTCTATTCAGAGAACACCTCGAAAGGAATCCTTTGAAAGGTTTTCCCATGGAAAAATAGTTCCCTGTCACTTTCTGTCTTCTTTATCCTGGTTTATATTTCTTCATGGCACAGACTGCTTATTGAGCTTAGATCATGTGTTATCATTTATTTATATTACTCACTGCTGCTTTAGAATATATATGCAGGGATTATGCTTGTTCATATCTATATACTCACAACAGAGAAGTACTTGACGCATAGCAGGTACTCAATAAATATTGGGTGAATCAGTGAATGAATTGAAGGAATATTTAAGTGATTATTTGATGTTGAGTGTAATGAACACCTTAGAAAAACCACAATCAGCCTCTAGACTGTAGTAAAAGCAAAGACCAGGAAAACCTCCTCTCGTGTGCTTGGGTCTCCTTTCCCTGTACAAGCTGTGTTGGGTCCTACGGAAGTGCATTCAGAGAATCTTAACCCTTTCCACACTGTGCTTCAACTAGCTCCCCGACTAGAATACGAAATTCAGTGGGACTTTGAGTTATTTCTATGGGTCCATAGGTACTACATTGCTATATATACACAGAAGAGTGTCTGGAATTATGAGAAACTTAATTTTTATCCCCCAATGGTGTGTAATCTTCAAATTTGACAACCCTTGACTTTCATACCTTTTCCCAATTTAGTATCTTTTGTTGTCTTTGTGTGCTTTGGCCTTGAAGTCACAACTACGTCATTTGTCGAAGGTAGTGGCCGTGCTCTACTTACCATAAATCATTAAAAAAAAAGAAAAAAAAAGGAGCTAAGCAACATCACAGATTTGAAGTGTGAAAGAAAGAGGGGAGTCAAGATTGACTTTAATGCGTTTGGTCCAAACACTTGTGAAGCAGGGTGTGTTTTGTTTGTTTGTTTTTAAATGATAACTCCATTGACAATAGTGCTGTTTGTATTATTAAGAGTAAGTGATTAACACATAATAATGAATAGATGATTTTTAACAGCTGAAAATTGTTGAATGCTTACGTGGAATCAAAACACTGAAATGTGATGGCGTGAAAGAGGCGTTGATTCTGGAGTATAGAGAATTAGGTTTTGTTCCGAGCTCTGTCTCTAGACAATTTATCTCCTGCTTGGGCAAGATATTTACTCCCTTAAAATGTCTGTATTTTTATAGGAAAAAAAGGGAGTTGGACTAGATGAAATTAAAGATCCTTTCTCACTATAGCACTCTATGATTCTAGGCTGAATCTATTCAGATACATCAATTCAAAACAATTAAGTGGCAAAATCAACCAAAGGAACATTTCTAGCTTTACCAAATCCAGACTTCCACATTTCTAAGGAAGACACAGAGCCTGCTTTTCAGGGGGCATGAGGTTAAACCTGCTCCATGATGGTGTGATTTTTTTTTAAGGCTTAAGTGCCCTTTCTGGGATTCCCAGCTTGGCACTGTATCGAAGTCTAACTAAGTCCCTTTGTGAGAACCTTAAATATACTTAATTAAAACAGGTAGACTTGGGATGATTAATTTCAAAAGTAAGTAGGTTAAAGTGCAGTCTCATTTCTTCTGCTAATTGGTTGAAGGATGATCTTCCTTGCCAGGAGACCAAAAGGCAGGAGATGCGTTTCTTCAATTCAAATCTGTTTTTAAATGTCTTTTCAAAGCCTTTAGGCTTTAGAATTTGAGTTTTATAAAATTTGAATCTCGAGGATTATTTCTCCTTATTTTATACTTAGTTAAACCCAAAGCAGGGCTCACTAGAGGTCCCAGGGTTATAGAGTAACCAATGGTTGATGAATCCAGACCCACTGTCAGCAAAACCAGCCACGTGGTAACTTTATTATCACTTCTTCGCTCTTGAGAGACAGGCTTAACTTCACCTTTTATGAAAGGTTTTCAGAAACCGTTACTTACACATTAAATATTTGATCCTTTGAATTACTCAGCGTGGCACTGAAGTGTCAGATTTCTCCAGTACTGAGGCCATAGCCCACCTGGTGTAGTTAAAACTGCTCCCATTAGACCTAATCAAACTCAAAAGCTTTAGCACAGCAAAGGAAACCATAAACAAAATGAAAAGACAACCCACAGAATGGGAGAAAATATTTGCAAACGATGTGACTGACAAGGGATTAATCTCCAAAATTTACAAACAGCTCATGCAGCTCAATATCAAAAAAACAAACAACCCAATCAAAAAATGGGCAGAAGACCTAAATAGATATTTCTCCAAAGAAGACTTACAGATGACCAAGAGGCACATGAAAGGATGCTCAACATCGCTAACTATTAGAGAAATGCAAATCAAACCCACAGTGATGTATCATCTCACACCAGTCAGAATGGCCATCATCAGCACCGAGAGTTCATTTAATCTCCCCCAATGAGATGTCATTCTTCCTCCAGGAGGAAAATCAAGGAGAAGGTGGGGAAAAGGAGCATAAGCTTTCCTTCTCTTAACCTCTCGTCTCCCCAGGGGACTTACTGGGCTGGATCACCTATGGTCTGGAATCAAAACTCCCTTTGCCTATGTCCTAACCACACGTGAGGAGAAGGTGTTTTCAGTGTCCCCTCTAGTTACATATCTTCCAATATTAACCATTAATAATAAATTAGAAATGTTAATTTACAATTTATATGACAAATATAGTATGCGATGTACATTACTTTAGCGAGTGCCAATTTGGCGTCATCGTGACTAATTTAGATTTCTGTACTAGAGTTGTTGACATCAGAGTGGACCTTAATGCACATCTGCTGTACTGATTTGTGTGTTAGGCCTGTAACTTAAGACACAATGATGTGTGGTTGAAATGTGATTACCGATAATTTTATTAGTCTGGCTTCAATGAGGAAAACAGAAACAGCCCCGATTTTTGGGCAGTAAGACATTTCATACATAAAGGAGAAGAGTTGGAGGAGCAGAGCTTGGTGAAGCCCCTGCTGGCCTCGAGACATTATCGATGTCTCATCGATGAGGAAATTCATCGACTGCGGGACCCAGTGAGCTCAGCTGCCTGGACACAACACGACGACCCTCAGGAGCACATCCGGGAGCTGCGGAGAAACCAGGGCCACTGTCTGCCTGTGTCTTCTTGTAGCTGCCGCCAGAGAATAATGGATTTGCCTTCCCTCTCCACTCACATCTTGCCGAACGGCCTTTCATTAGAAGAATCAAAACCAAACCTGTTTGGAGGATGCCAAGAAAATGTATTTTACAAGATTTATATATACATGTATTTATATATATATATATATATATAAACACAGGTATATATATTTATAAATACATACATACATATATCTATAGATAGATAGATAGATAGATAGATAGATAGATAGATAGATAGATAGATAGATATAGATACACATATATAAATATAAAGAGGGAGAGTCTTCTCTTGGTATTCCAGGGTGACTGGTGCCAGAACCAATTTTAAAAGTGAATAAGCATAAGTGGTTTAGTTCTGCTATCATTTTGCCCAAAGAAGAACTGAAGGCTTTAGGATTTGAATAACCCACTAAAGGTAAACATTTGTCTGTGGCTGGACTGATGCTAATATCTACGCCTCCTGATCTACTGCTCTTCTCACTGCACTGCTGGTGTCATTGATGAGAGCTGATTGTGTGCTTAATTAATCAGAGGGGAAAGTGAATGCAGTGTAGAGTATTTTGGAGATTAGTTAAGGGGTACAGGAAGTTAGTAACTGAACTAGAAATTTTATTGATTTGTTGTGAAAGGAGGCTGAGTAATAAAAGTGGTGATTGCACCACGAATTCAACAAGATAGGGGATTAGGGAGGCAACGAAGATAAATTCAATTCCAGTTATAATGTGGTTGAGGGGCTGATAGAACACCCTGATATTAAGGTTCATCAGGAAGTTAAAAAAACACAGGATGAAAATTTCTGGAGAGATATTGAAGCCTAACACAAAGATGTAGTAGTCAGTTTCACAGAGGCAGGTCCTCTATCAAATCTTTTAGGTGGGAAGATCTGAGTACCGTGGGCCCTCCGTATCCATGGGTTTTGCATTTGTGGTTGATTGAATCCACAGATGTGGGACTGTGGACATGTAGGGACCCCTGTACGACTCCACTGTATATAAAGGACTTGAGCATCCTTGGATTTTGATATCCACTGGTGGGGGTGTCCTAGAACGAATCCCCTGCTGATACCAACAGACACCTGTACGGGAATCTGTTCACTTAAGCCCAGGACAGCTTTGGAATGTTCCAGATAGCACTTCAACATTTTACAAAGGCACTTACATTCTGGCAGGAAACTATGTCTTACTTACCATGAGCAGAATGTGATGAGCAATGATGACGATATCTCAGAAGCAGAGGTGTTGAGGAGAGCAAAGGGTTCCCATAGCAATTCATAATGATGACATTTTTTTCTAAATATAGCATTTGTCTGCTGTTCACCTGAAGAACTAAGGTATTCCTGGTGCTCAATTATAGCTGAGTAATTCCTCCCTAGTAAATGGTAAAACAAAGTGTGTTGTTTTTCATGTATTCTAATTAATACTGCTTAAATAGCATGTTGTTTACTTTGAAATTCTTGATGCATATAAATATATACACATACATACACCTAGATTCCCCACTAGAACTAAGCCATTATTAAGAAAGCATACACATACATATACATATGTGGGCAATATATAAAAATAGTTTATATATCTATATGTATATATGATATTTATCTAAATATTAGAAATATGGATATATGGATATATGTCACTATATAGAGAGCAGAAGAGATGACCTGTGGGATGATATGAAGCGTCAACATACATATAATTGGAGTCCTAGAAGGAGAATAAACAATAGGAAGTGAGAAAGATTAATAAATTAATTACCAAAAACACCAAAAATTTGTTTTAAAAACTTAACTTACAGATCCAGGAAGAATCTAATCTACATAGCAGCACAAAAGCAGTAAAACCACACTTAGGCATATTCAAATAAAACTGCTCAAAACCACTGAAAAACATAACATTTTAAAATGAGTCAGAAAAAAGAAGACACATAACATGCAAGGAATAATGAAACAAAAAACAATTACCATTTTATCTGAAACAATGAACAACAAAAAACAATGGAATACCATCCATAAAGTGATTTTAAAAAAACCCCACAAAGCTATCAACCCAGAATCCATCATCTGTCCAGTAGAAATATTACTTAAAGTGTAAAAAAATAAAGACGTGTTTAGCTAAACAAACTCTAAGAGAATTTATCATCAACTGAACAATATTATATAAAATGCTAAAGGAAGTTCTCTTTGACTGGAAATGACACTGGGATAGGAGATTGCATCTACAAGGAGGGATTAAATGTATGATAAATGGTATATATGTGGGCACATATAAAAGCCTGGGGTATCACAGGCACTCTGTGCTATATAACTTTTCTGTAAATCTAAAACTAAATTCAAATGTTCATCATCTTTTAAAGTGTTAATATGGACTGTTAGAGTAGTTCACATCTCTACTCCACCAAATTACTGAATGTGTAATATTGAGAAATCAAAATTGTTCTGAGACTCAATCGTCGTGTTTGAAAATTGGAAATAATGACAAGATGAACCTGAGGGGTTCTTGGGAGGGTTAAATGAGATGATGCATGTGAGTACAGATGTTTATCAAGGCAAGCTCTCCATTGTTATTTGTTATTCATTTTATTGTCAGTATTTTACTCTTATTTTCTTATCATCATCATCATTATTATCTCTCAATGTTCCTTGCATAACTTGGAAGAGGCTGCCTGGCGCACAGTCTTGAGAAAGGCTCCCAGGCGATACTGAGACTAACTATTGTGATGGAGTCAAGGCTCCCACCTAATGGTGGCTTGAGGGAATGAAGGGCACAAGTCCCCATGTCACAGATTTTTCATCTCAGACTTGGAAGTTGACTGGTCTGAGAACGTGAAGTTTCAAGGAAATTTAAGACACCGCAGGAGCACATTATCTCTGGGAAAAGTTCCTGAGTGACAAGGCAGGATTACATTCCCAACGGTCATAACCATCTTGGTGAATCCATGCTTTGGAAATTAAATGCCTCTTCCAGTGATAAGATTTGCTGCCAGGATGGGAGAGATAGGGAGCCTGTTACTCTAATAATCACGAGCCTGGACCTCAGGATCAATCCTCCACCGTGGCTCACAGAAATCCTCCTTGACCACCAAACTGGTTTTGTTTTCTTTTTTGCTGTTCCTCTCTGCTTCAAGCTACTCGGGATATTTCCCGACCCCTCCCTGGCCGCCTCTGCTGCTGCACACTTCCCTGCTCACAGCTCACAAAAGCAGATGCTTCCTCACTCTCGCAGCTCTGGGAATTTCACCTCTGCCCAAAATGCTCCCCTTTATTCTGTACATATCTCTTAAATCTATTTTTTTTTTAATGTTTTTTTACTGTGGTAAAAATCACATAATATAAAGCATACTATTTTAACCGTATTTAACTATACAGTTCAGTGGCACTAAGTACATTCACACTGTTGTGCAACTCTTACCATCATCCATCTCCTGAATTTTTCACCTTCCTAACCTGAAACTCTGTTCCCATTAAATATTATCTCTCCATCCCATCCCCCCCACCCCCCAGCCCCGGGCATCTACCAACGTATCATCCAACTTTATGAATTTGACTATTCTAGGTACCTTGTATAAGTGGAATCAAACGGTATTTGTCTGCGCCTAATGTATACTGGAATGCATTTTTAAGGTTAACGTATGTCCTACAAACAGATTGTACTTTTTGTTTTTTTTTTTTCTTAAATCTTAAATCAAACTCTCACTAATACTTCGGGGCTCAGTTAAAATCTTCCTGCTGATGTTAATCTTGACCATCTGGTTGAGGCAGTGTTTGTCAGCTTTCTCCCCTGTAAACTTACTCATTGGTTTCTCCTTTTCCGGCACTACTTTTTGGAGGAAAGTCACTATGTGTGGCTCACACTTAATGGTCTGTGGTTTTTGCCACTCTTGTGTACACCCATACAGCTTCAGGGATCTCCCTTCTCCATATGTCACGGAGCTCAGGCTCTCCTGAGAACTGCCAACTCTTACCTGTTTTAATTTGTTTGTCTTCTACTTGCATTTTTTTTTTACCAAAAGCATTGTCAAACCACATTTACCTTTCTTGAACTAAGGCTTCCGCCTCCCTAATCTAAATATAATGCCCAGTTTTGTTCTGTATTGGAGTATCATAGTGCAATGCCATACATTTCTGTAAATCAACTTTATTGATGTATAGTTTACATACAACAAAATGCACACATTTTAAATGCACATTTCAATGAGTTATGACAAATGTATACACCTGAGTAACTGTCACCATGATCAAGATCCAGAACATTCCCATCACTCATCAAAGTTGCCTTGTGCCCATTGTTGCACCATCCCGAACTCCACGCTGATTTACATTCTCTCACTAGAGAATAGATCTTCATTTTCCAGATTTTCATATAAATGTAATCATAGAGGATGCACTATTTTATATAAGCGCCATTTGCTCAAAATAATGTTTTTGAGATTCATCCATGTTGTGTACCTATTGGTAGCTCATTTATTTTATTGGCAAATAGTATTGTGTTGTATGGACATACCCCACTTTATTTTTACAGCTTTATTGAGGTATAATTGACACATAAAATTGTCAGATATATTTTTTTTTAAATCCATCCTCTAATTATTCATTAGACAAGCATTGTTTTTATTTATTTATTTATTTATTTATTTATGGCTGTGTTGGGTCTTCGTTTCTGTGCGAGGGCTTTCTCTAGTTGTGGCGAGCAGGGGCCACTCCTCATCGCGGTGTGCGGGCCTCTCACTATCGCGGCCTCTCCTGTTGCGGAGCACAGGCTCCAGACGCGCAGGCTCAGTAGTTGTGGCTCACGGGCCCAGTTGCTCCGCGGCATGTGGTATCTTCCCGGACCAGGGCCCGAACCCGTGTCCCCTGCATTGGCAGGCAGATTCTCAACCACTGCGCCACCAGGGAAGCCCTGTAAGATATTTAAAGTGTACATTGTGGTTATGTGATTAGTGTATATGTCACCCCTTTATTTATACACCTTCTTAATGGACAATGGTGTTTTCTCCAGGTTCTGGTTAATATGGGGGAAGCTGCCATGGACATTCGTGTACAAGTCTTTGTGTAGACATGTGTTTTTACTTACCTTGTGTAAAATACCTAGGAGTGGAATTGCTGGCTTGTATGTATGTTTAACTTTAAAAGAAAATACCAGACTATTATCCAAAATTATATCACTTTGCATTCCCTCTAGCAAGTTATGAAATTTCCAGTTGCTCCACATCTTCAACACTTTGTATTATGGGGTTTAAAAAAATTTTTTTTTAAAGTTTACCCATTCTAATGGGTGTGTAGTGGTACCTCATTGTGGCTTTAATTTGCATTTCCTGCCTGACTAATGAAGTTGAACATCTCATGTGTTTATTTGCTTCACCTAAGTATAAACTGACTCTTCAGATAGTTTTCACTTTTAGTGGGTTGTCTGTCTTTTTATTGTAGAATTGTGAGAGTTATGTATATATTATGGATACAAGCCCTTTGTCAAATATATATATATATATATTGTGAATAATTTCCCAGTCTGTGACTTGCCAATTCATTTTCCTAAGATGTCTTTTGATGGGGCTGGGAAGATTTTAATTTTCATGTGGTCTAATTTATCCTTGGTTATTGTATGTTTACTGCATTCTATATCCCATCTAAAAAATTGTTACCTACTGCCACATTGCAAAGATATTGTCCTAAGTTTTCTTCCAAAAGCTTTACACATTTTTTTATTTTTTAGTCTTTCATATACTCTAGAATATCTAATGGGTTTCAAGTAAATAGTTGATAAATTGAGTAAACTAAGGCTGTTTGTTAGATCCCAAAGGATCCTTTGCCAATTCATTCATTGAAAAAAAAAAAAAGAGAGAAAATGTTCACTGAAAATCAAAAATAAGTAAAAAAAGAAAAACTCTTTCAGATTAACATTCAGAGATTGCGTTTCTCCTGACAACACTGAATCCATGATTAATAGAAAAATGCCAAAGCTGCAGTAAAATGTTTTTTGTCTATTTTGTACTCACTCCTTAATAAACTATATCTCTTCTATCAGCTCAATAGAATCAAGGCTTCCTTTGATCAGACTTCCATGAAAATGTATCTTAAGTAACCATAACTCTGGTTTCTTGGCCAGCTCCCTAATTACTGCAACTAACTTAGCTCTCTATTTCCTTTTTTTATGTTCCACTCCATAAGGAAAAGAGATCATATTTTCTGAACTGATGAAATTAAACTCACCCATATTTTCCCAGTCATCATAATTTTTACAAAGAGCTCATCTAATCAATTTTTGGCAAGAGAATGACACTGGTACACTAGATAGTGCCATTAAGATGAGATAATCATGCTGTTGAATTAGAGATACTTGAATTAGGTAGACTAAAATTTAGTTTGGCTTTTATTGTCCTCATTCTTCCAAGCCTTAAATACATGTTTTGCGAGGCTGGTCATTTAACTTCCATCCGTATTTCTCCCAGCGCAGAAAGGAAATATCACTGCCCAGGCTTTTGCAAACAGAGATGTTACATGGAAACTGAATTTATAAGCTTAATGTTAGGTTGCCAAAGGATGCAGTGGCCACCCTCTACTCAACCTAGCTTACAGAATTCCAACTGCCATAGTTAAGCGCTAGCAATCTAACTCAGTGATATATATCTGATATCTTCTTCACCCAAGACGTGCCCGGGATAACTTCTGCAGCTCCAGCCCCAGGCTGTGCCGTGCTGCTCCCATGGTGTCTGTGCTCTTGACCATTTGATCTCCTCTGCTTCTAATGCTCCGTGAAAATTACTTGATTTCTTTTTCACTTTGGTCATTAGCTCAGCTCTCCAAACTACTTTTGTGCTTCCTCTCAGGATAAATCTGCAGACTGTACCTTCCCCAGCTAATATGACTTGAACTTCGAGATCAGATTGGCCAGTGAGGCTGAGCTCACCTTTCTTTCCACATGGACTCGCTAGGGTTTCATGATAGATAGACAGCATCCAACGGACCCTTGTTCTTAGAGACTATGATCTTCCCTTAAGTTCCACGATGGGAATTCTTCTGCTTTGGCTCCACACCTTTACTCCAGGTTTCCCTTTGAAGATACATTATTTGGAGTCCTGAAACAAATCTTGCCCATCCTCTCGTGTCCTGACCAAACTCTGTTGCCCCTCTGAGGTTATTGGCTTGGAGTCTGGTTAAACTGTAAAGGGGGACCCGTAACATTACCAGCAACCTCATTTAGAGTGTAAGCATTGCTTGGAAATCTCCACATCTATTTTCTATCCAGAAAAATTCAGATCCCTGAGATAAGTTACTCTAGCCTTAATCCAACTGAAGTTTAGGAAACCCCTGTCTTTGGGCACTTTGAGAAACCCTCAGACTTTCTAACATCCTCAAATTATACTAATACTTACAACGACCCTCTGTTGGATTTGGGCAAATGCTATTTCTCTCCTTAAAAGTTGAGAAAATGGATTCAGAAAAATCAAGTGACCAGCTCAGGGTAACATGGCTAATAAGAACAGCAGGGAATTGGACAAGAATTTTGATGTACTATTCTAAGGCAAATCAAGTGCTGATTTCTTCAGATACTTCTGCCTGAATTCTTATAAAAATACTTAAATACTCCCGGTCTGATTAGCAATGTGAGTATGTGGAATGGGAGTTTCAAGTCAGAGTTTATCTGCTTCTGAATATGAAGACACAATACAAAAGCACAAGCTTTTTGCTTTAATTGCCATCATAGCTATAGGAACAGTGTGCACTCTTTTCTACACACGAGTATTGTTGAGTTTGCATAGAATGCACAGTTTTATAAAGTGCTGTGAAAAATCAAATAGTGCTGACATCCAAACTAAACTGAAGAATATTTCAAAAACAATACCTATTTTGATCAATGCTAAAGCACCTGTCTTTATTTTCCTCCACCTTACTTTGAGAATCTCCTCCTCCATCAGCTATTTCAGTAACTATTCTAGAAATTCAGATCTATGTGTCAAAGCTATTGACCTGGTGTTCTGGTTCCCAGAAACTGATGCTTACAAAGAAATGTGAGAAGCCAAGCACTAGAAGGCAGGGTATTGCCTCCTGGTACCCAGTCTGTCATGCAAATGAACATCAGGAAATAGGTCAATTCTATTTTGTGGTCTCAGCCAAATACAATCAATGAGTAGACCTACCCAAGTAACACATTTACGGTTTATGTGGCGATGACGTTAGGCTGATCTCAATAGCACAATGTGGACCAGAAACATCAAAGCTAGATAACAACTCTGGGTTATCTGAATCCAGGGCGAAATCTGTTCACCCTCCAGGCTGCATCCATTGGCAAATTTCTACAATTCATTTTTCGGTCATCTCAGCAGTCATCATGTTTCTTTAGCTTTTGGACTGAAGATAAGCTAGTTAATTGTTATGTCCCTTTCAAATGTAACTTGGCATTCATTTCAGGTCAGGGTCAGTGTGGTCTATTGTCAAGAATGCCAATTTTAGAATGAGTAAAAGAGAGCCTCACATCTGACCTTGCCACTAACTAGAAGTCTGTCCTTCCATTAGTCTCTGTCTCTCTGAGCCTCAGATTTTTTAATGTGTTAAATAAGGAAAATGATAAGTACCATGCCTATTTTAACAAGTATATTGTACAAATCAAAATGATTTATCTGCCCATCATTTATAAGCCATAAAGGCTTACACATGTAAAAGGACGGTAAAGGAGGAAAAAGCAGCTAAGTAGGAAACAGAAAACCTGGCTTCTAGGATTTGCTCTGTAACCATTTGGTGTGTGCCCGCTACCAAGTCCCTCAGGGCTTGTTCACCTGTCTATGAAAAGAGAAGAACACATTTCAGAATCCCCAGAGTGGCTGTCAGGTCCGATACTCTAGTGTTCTAGTATATACACTATTATTTTTTGTTGTAAATGTAAGCACTGCATTATCTATTAACATTTCTACCATTTTCCTCTAAATAACTATTTTCCAACTATTTCACACCTTCAATGCACATATGTTTTATCTGTTTTTCTCAAGCATATTTTTCCTTGATGAATAACTCTTTATAAGCATCTCTGAGATTTTTTCCTCCAAATCTATTCAGTCCTCTTCTATTATTTTTCTCCCTTTGTATTCATAACCCTTCCAAATTAAATACCATTGGCACATTTAATTTAGTAGACATCTACTTTATTCTTGGTGATAAGCTACAAGAAAGGAGGTAGAGTATATGAGATTTCAAAGTGAGAGTAAATAGCATGTTAATGAAATTCACAAATTACACTAAATCGAAGACATAGCAAGCAACAGAGTGAATAGAGACATCATGCAAATGGACTTTGAGGGGTTAGAGACCCAGGCAGACAATAGAAAAACTGGCTTTGGTTAAACACAAATTCAGGACACAAATGTCCTAAGAATACTGACTGAAGGGGAAGATAGGGTGAAAGGGTGGGGTAGGACAAGTACATTCATATTCTGGAAAGATATTAGCTAATTCAAAGGGTCTGGGGGAAAATTGAAATGCATCACTATATATCTCCCATGGCATGCTGAAAATTCATTTAGTGGTGCTTCCAGCGACCATCCAATTGAATGACTACACCAGGCTTAGCACGCAAACTACTCTAGGTTCTGGGAGTATGAGTTAAATAGGACATGACCCTCCCTTTCCTAAGTGGCTCACAGTCTAGAGGGGCTGGTGGGTGGGTGCACACCAGTTGTTCTGGTGGATAAAGGCAAAAGCAGAGGTTCCTGTAACGTACAGCAGAAACACGGGCAAAGTAGTAAATGTTTAGTATTCACATAATGAGTTGAAGTTGAAGTTCACCAGGTGGACAAATGGAGTTGAAGTTCACCACGTGAACAAATTGCAGAGCAAGGTGGAAAACATTTCAGATGGCGCATTTCAGTAAAAATAAGGAATAAGACATGAACCAGCCCCATCTTCTCCCATTCTCAGCTCCCACCCCGCTACTCACCCACCCCTTGATAACTCTGGGCTAATAACTGAACTCCACTAAAATAGACACGTTTCTGAATCAGCGGCATCCATCTCTCCTGTATGACTGGCCAATCTTGTCTGAGAACCTCCCATTCCCACCTATCTGGAAAGCTCTATTTTTATGTAAGGAATGGCCCCAACGTACATGCCAGAGAAGATCTATCTCTCCACCTCCACCATCGCATCTGTAAGTCAGGCTGGATTAAGTTTCTCACCATTTTGCCCCCATGATATCTGACACTTCTTTTTACTGAAGCACCTCTCACACACTCCTGGCGAATGATTATTTCCTTTTCTCCATTCCCTACTTGTACGTGAGATTTTGAAGTGTGCAGAGCTTGGATTTATTCACCATGCTCCCTGTGGTATGTAGCCTCGTGCATAGCCCAGGGGGATCTCAATCAATGTTTTGAATAAGGGAGTCAAGGAACAGGCCTATTCCTCCTGGCAGAAACGAGAGGTGAGTAGGAGCGACTCTGGGAGGGAACATGGCTTAATGCCTACACTCTGGGCAGAGCGTGTGTCTATGAAGGTTTGTGTGTAAATCAGGTGAAACTGAGATCCAGGTCTGCCATTCACTAACTGTGTGACTTTAAGCAACTCACTTTACCTCACTAATCAAAAATAAAATAACAGCCCCTCAGACTTTAAAGACTAAAAGGGGCACTGCATTTTAATTTAATGTCTGGCACATTACACATGTTACAGGTGTTCCATAAATTTAATTTCCTTCTCTCCTTAAGTCTTTTTTTAAAAATTTATTTATTTATTCATTTATTTATTTTTGGCTGCGTTGGGTCTTCGTTGCTGCGAGTGGGCTTTCTCTAGTTGTGGCACACGGGCTTCTCACGGCGATGGCTTCTCTCATTGTGGAGCACGGGCTCTAGGCGCACGGGCTTCAGTAGTTGTGGCACACGGACTTCAGTAGTTGTAGCTCGTGGGCTCTAGAGCACAGGCTCAGTAGTTGTGGCACACGGGCTTAGTTGCTCTGCAGCATGTGGGATCTTCCCGGACCAGGGCTCGAACCCGTGTCCCCTGCATTGGCAGGCGGATTCTTAACCACTGCACCACCAGGGAAGCCCCTCTCCTTAAGTCTTGACTCCAGAAAGGCCAGGCTTTCTGAGCTTTCATTTTCAGGTGACTGAGCCTAGGCTTGTCTACAGCAACCGTGTGGAGACAGTCTAGGAGCTAAGAAAGCGATCAAGACAGTGAGGCAGGATGCTGTGAGCAGTGTGTAAACTCCAGGGACTAACAGATACTCAGCTATGGTAGGATGACAAAGCTACTATTTGGGACATGGAATGGGTTAGTATCGTTTGTATTTTCTGTGATAATATCATGTTTTTTTCCCTCTTCACATTTCTTTTTGGAAATGGCTATATGTCTGAGCTGCTGTAAAAAGAATTGAGAGAAGAGCCATCTGTACCATTCACGGGCACAGGTTATCAAGTGTCTGCTCTGCTCAAGGATGAGGCAGTGGACTCTGAGAGCTCCCAAGAGAAAGAAATTTTGATGAAGGCAGATCAAAATCCAGGTCATTTGATCAGTTTTCTCCACCTATAAGGAGAATCCTTTTCTAGAAAGCAATACATAGAGTTGCAATTGGAATCTATTTTTATTTAGTTACCAGTAAGATAAGAAAACAACAGTTAATGGTTCCTGTTGTGGTATCCAGTAAATTCAATTTTGAAATAAAAAAGAGAGAGAAAGAGAGAGAATTAAAGCATTTTGTAGAGCTGATCAAATGGATTTAGTATCCTCATTTAGAAAGTATGTGATTAAAAGAATAAAAATCATATATTTTATGGCTTCCTTTATTTTATTATGACTATTTTATTAGAAAAGGCATTAGCTATTCATCTATGAGTGATAGATGCTGAATAAACTGAATTAGGGTTATTATTAAGGCTTCATTAAGTCAAGCAGTTTCAATCACTCATTTGTGCTCTCCTTAAACTTAGCATGCTAATTAAACTAAAGGAGTGTTAATATTTGAGAACTCATCAGGCTTCGGGGAACCAGCTCAAGCCCCACCTCTTCCAAGAAGTCTTCCTTGTGTGCTTCAACCTCTTCAGACTGGGTGAGGACTTCTATTGTATATTCCCTGCCCATATGCAAGGGACTTAATACCCTCTAGGTGGATATTACAGGTACCATCTCATGAGAAATTCATAATATTAGTGCATTTCAACTTCTGCCAATGAGTGAGTGAGAATTACCCTCCTGTATACTGCAGGACAGAAAACAGGACAATAAAGTACAGGAAACAAATATATTCAGATATTGGAAGACAGCGGGCACAGGATTGCAATTTCTGAGAAAAGAAACACAAGCAAGGGGAACCCAACCATCACCCAAGCTTTCTGTCCCAGGAAATAACCTATGGACTTGGACACAGACGGGAACATTGGAATAAGGTCCAGCCATCTTGCTGAGCTGAGGGAACAGAGAGGAAAGTTTGAGGAAGCCAGGACAGCTAAACCCTGTGGATTCTACAAAGAGCCCTTTAGTCTTTGGCTGAATGCCAACTTGTTCATATGTAGAGAGAAACCTTACTCTGTACTTTTTTCTATTCCAGCTGCAGTAGGAAGATCTTGTTGAATACATGGGACTTTCAACAGAGACCCCAGTATGACCATATAAGCGTGGCTCAAATAGCTCTAGAATAAAGGCGAATCTTGACCTGCCCTAAAACAGCTTAAAAGGAAAATTCAAAAAGATCAAATAAATCCACAAGTAACTCAACTTCCTGTCAGTAAAAATCCAATACTCTTTAAAGGAATGCAATGGAACGCTTCACAATATAAAATATGCAATGCCTATACGTCCAATTAAAAGTTACGAAACAGTAAAATGATTAGGAAAACAGAACCCAGAATGCAGAGATGATGGAATTTGCAGAAAACAGCTATTATAAATATGCCACAAATGCTCAGGTGTATAATGGAAAACATGAATATGATGAGGATATAATGGAAGGTATTTTAAAAATACCCAAGTGTAACATCTAAAGGAGGGAAATAATATTTTTAACACCAATAACTGCTATTATAATTTATTATCTGTTATTTTCCACCAATTCATCCAGAGGGATGTTAAGAAGCTGGGCTCTGGAATCAGATGTCTGAGTTTGGGTACTGAACCCACCACTCAGTGACTATGTGACCTTGAGCAAGAGACTTATTATCTCTGTTTTCAAACCTTTCACATGTAAATTAGGAATAAAATAGTCTCTGCGCCATTGGTTTGTTGTGAAGTTTAAATAAAGAAGCACATTTAAAATATTGTAAAGAAACAGAAACAGACTCACAGACATAGAGATCAGACTTGTGGCTGCCAAGGGGGAGAGGGAGGGGGAGGGGGATGGACTGAGAATTTGGGGTTGGTAGATGCAAACTATTACATTTAGAATGGATAAACAACAAGGTCCTACTGTATAGCACAGGGAACTCTATTCAATCTCCTGGGATAAACCATAATGGAAAAGAATATTAAAAAAAGAATGTCTCGGGCTTCCCTGGTGGCGCAGTGGTTGAGAGTCGTCTGCCTGCCGGTGCGGGGGACACGGGTTCAGGTCCTGGTCTGGGGGGATCCCACATGCCGCGGAGCGGCTGGGCCCGTGAGCCGCAATTGCTGAGCCTGCGCGTCTGGAGCCTGTGCTCCGCAGCAGGAAAGGCCGCGATGGTGGGGGGCCCCCCCGCCCCGCGCACCGCGATGGGGGGTGGCCCCCGCTCACCGCAACTGGAGAGGGCCCTCGCATGGAAACGAGGACCCAACGCAGCCATAAATAAATAAATTTTTTAAAAAAATTTAAAAACAGGAAGGATGAAGATTAAAAAAAAAAAAAAGAATGTCTCTGTGTATAACTGAGTCACTTTGCTGGACAGCAGAGATTGGCACAGCATTGTAAATCAACTATACTTCAATGAAAAAAAATAAAATATTGTAAAGAGTGATCACGTGGTTAAGTAAGCACCAAGGCTGGGGTGGAAGTGAGGTGTAGTGGGTAACACTCTTTCCAAGGGAACGGGTCTAGAAGAGGCAGAGGACGGTCTCGCGTCTGGTCTGCTTGACCCAGCATCCCATGCTCATGTCAGAGGTTTCAGCTCCTCATGCTATGTTTCTGCCTCTCCCTGGTCCTGGGTTCTTGGCTTTTGCCACATCCCCCCAGGATTTTCTTTCTGCCCAGCTTCTTCACTTTGACCGTTTCTTTTCAAAGATTTCATGAAAGATGTTATCCAAACTCGACTTCCAGAATTGCTTTTTCTGGCTTCCCATGTTAGGGTTGGAAGTGAGGCTAGAGCACCCCTTACTCTCTCTCACAATGTATACTTGTACTGTGTGTGTTTATTTTCTTGTTAACTTTTTGTTTTCACACTATAAACGAAGGCTGTATGATAAGAAGAAACGTGTCAATGGTCTGTTTATGCCTGTGCCCAGGCGGCATCTGGCTCAGAAAAGGGGATCAATAATATTTGTCACATAGAACCCTGAAAAAAGAAGCTCCAGGGGGAAGACACGGGCTCAGAGGCCAGCATAAAAAGGCCAGAACTCTCATTCTTTTACTGATGAGCTGAGTGACTTCATTGTCTTCATCTGTTAAATGGAGACAATAGCTCACAGGGTTATGGTAGACACTCAGTGAAGGGTCGCTGTTATGGTTATTAATTTTACTTCTCCAGTTTTTTTTTTAGGGATGAGATGAATTAGAATCTGATTCATTTCTTGCAGTAAACTTGGACAAAAATTCTGAAATGTGATCATTTAGACTCTAAAATGTGATTGATTCCTGTGGTTTCACAAACAACAGAAATATCAAGCAGCAGAGAATAATATGGTTTTGGCAAGTCTGAATAAAATATCTCCTGATCTCAATCCATGTAGGGCAACTGAGAATTATATCAATTAACGTATTGCTTTCATATTCACGTGACATGATGGTCATGCGATTGCCTTCAAAATGGAAAAGCATGAGTCAGAAGCACCATGCCATTGGTTTTAAATATACAAAGGGGTGAGGGGAATAAGCATGGTTTCTCAAAACCCATATCCCCGGTAAGAAACAAGATACCCCAAACCAGACTTTTTCCACTTCGTTCAAAGATTCTCTAGGAAAACTCAAAATAAGTCCATGTTTCTGTCAATCTCTAACTTTGGCAGCAACAGGCATGTCTCAGCTTCAAGACAGTGTTCTGTGGGAGAAATCTCTCCACTTTGGGAAATGACTTTATTGGATTTATTGGCTGGACGGCTCATCTAGACAGTGCCTGGTAAAAGCTCAGCACTGAAATGGATAAGATTATGGCTCAAATTAATGAACCGAGAAGGAAATAGGAAGGTTGCATATTAAATGCTTTCCCGTGAAGGTTCTGGAGATCAAAACCGAGTGCAGTGAAACTAATGAGCAAGTCATGCCAACCTACAAGGCTTCAGCTTTGATAATGATTTTCCTCTTAAAAAACATATTCTACTCAAACCGTAGACCCCAAGCACCCTGTCATAGAAAAAAATATATATTTTTTAACATGCAGATTCCACAATACAGATAGATTAAGAACACAGCAAAAGGGTAGAGAAACAAAGATAGTAAATAACAAATTTCTTAAGCACACCATTATGGGCTTCATAGAAAGGAAGTAATTATTTCAATAAACTCATCAAGAATCAGAGCTCTTGACAACAGAGGGCAAGACAGGGTTTTACTTGTTTTCAGAGAATATTGAAAAGCCCCCTTCAGTCATCAAGATATCTCACTTTCCTTTTTATTTTTTATTTTATTTATTTTTGGCTGCGTTGGGTCTTCGTTGCTGTGTGAGGGCTTTCTCTAGTTGCGGTGAGCGGGGGCTACTCTTTGTTGTGATGCGTGGGCTTCTCATTGTGGTGGCTTCTCTTGTTGCAGAGCATGGGCTCTAGGCACGTCGGCTCAGTAGTCGTGGCTCGCGGGCTCTAGAGTGCAGGCTCAGTAGTTGTGGTACACGGGCTTAGTTTCTCTGGGACATGTGGGATCTTCCTGGACCAGGGCTCGAACCCTTGTCCCCTGCATTGGCGGGCAGATTCTTTTTTTTTTTTTTTTTTAACAGAATTCTCTGGTGAATGAATGACTTTATTTATTTATTTATTTATTTATTTCTGGCTGTGTTGGGTCTTCGTTTCTGTGCGAGGGCTTTCTCTAGTTGTGGCAAGCGGGGGCTACTCTTCATCGCGGTGCGCGGGCCTCTCACTATCACGGCCTCTCTTGTTGTGGAGCACAGGCTCCAGATGCGCAGGCTCAGTAATTGTGGCTCACGGGCCTAGTCGCTCCGCGGCATGTGGGATCTTCCCAGACCAGGGCTCGAACCCGTGTCCCCTGCATTGGCAGGCAGATTCTTAACCACTGCACCACCAGGGAAGTTCTAAGATATCTCACTTTCATTGTTTCCAGTTCAGGGTTGTTTCACAGGTAGAGTTGCCAGATTAAATGTATGATGATCAGTTACATTTGAACTTAAAATAAAAGTGTGTGCGTTCAATGTAAATATGACCTAAATAAATGTATATGTTATATTTATGGTAAAATACTATTTATTGTTTATTTGAAATTAAAGCTAACTGGGCAACCTATATGTTATATTTGCTGAATGTGGTATCACTCTTCATAGGTGATGTAGTGAGAACAGAAATACTACTGTGAAATAAAAGTACCAACCAAAATAGTTTAATTGTTATTTGCTGTTAACATGTTTTACAAAGTGCTTTCCCAAAGTTTCTAGACTCATTTTTAAATTAAAATAATCCCATTTAGGCCAATATTTGAAAAATATAACATTAAAATTGTTGCTACAATGTGTGTATACGTGTATATGTGTGAGAGACAGAAAGGGAAGGATGACAGAGAGTGTTATTAGTGTACAAATATATTATTTACAATAAAAAATGAAAAGTAGCTACACATATTTGGTTATATATTTATACATGTATATATACATGCATACCTATATAAATTTATATATGTATATATTGTATATAGTTATGTGTATAACTATAAATTGTTATAATATATAGTTATATATGTATATACATATATATGATAAAGAAAAAGATTGAGAGAGAGAGAGAGAGAAGTAAATTTTAAGGTGGAGAGAGACAGATGCACCTCAGACCTGGGATGAATGAACTTTCTAGTTTAGAGTATTGCATTTAGCTCTGGGTTTCCAGGTAACGTAGAGGGGGGTATGGTGTGCCATTGATTCTATTGCTTTGTGTTTAAAGGACTCCTGCAAATAAACCTAGAAAGAAAATATTTTATCTGTTTTCCTGACCTCCTACTTTTAGAAAAAACCCGTATGTAAAATACATATGCCTGTGTATAAAAATACATATGCCTGTGTATAAGGAAATTCAACCTGATTCAGACGCCTTGTTTCTTTGCTTTCCTAACATACTCTGTTTCCCACAACATAGCTGGCCCCAATCATTCTTCACTTCTCCCACGAATGGCAGCTTTTGTTGTCTTTGTCACCTGCCTGCCCAGCTTAGTCCCTGAAACAGAGAGAGAACTCGCTAATATATTTGGAATGAAAATATCAGATTTGCAGAACCTGGCAATGTTCCTTAGTCAAAGCTATCTTCATAGCAATATGGGAGCCTAAAATCCCACAAGAAGAGATAAAAATTCTTTGGATGATGAATTGTAACATATTTCCTATAAAAGAAAGTGATTTTTGTTTAAAAAATGTATTCAATTATCCATTGACTAAGCCATTATTTTGGGGATTCTAATGACATGTCCAGATCTGATTTTTTGCCCCCTTTCATTTATTGTTGCTTCATGTAATTCCGGATTCTCCCAAGAAGTTGTTGTGATCCAGTTTTTTTAATCTTCATAATATTCTGTGTTATTCAAACTGTACATTAGATTTTGAAGTCAATTTAATGGTGCAGGACAAGCACTTTTTCTCTCAATAAAATAAAACGCAAAATAAACGATTAATGTGCATCAGGTGTAGGACTGAAATGTTTTCTGAGAACCTCTGTTATAAATTATACATGACACAGATGCATATAACTGATGTTCTACAGTAGCTCTCAGTATGGCCAAAATAGTTTAGAAAAGCACTGCCTTGAAAGATTTCCACACCAACCTGCACAGGCCAAATCCAGCCTGCTGCCTGTTTTTACAAATACATTTTTATTAGAACAAAGTCACCCTCATTTATTTACATATTGTCTGTGGCAGCTTTCTTGCAGAGACTCTGTGGCCCAAGAAGCCCAAAATATTTACTATTCTGGCTTCTTGCAAAAATATTTTCCGACCTCTGGTGCAGGGTATAGGGTCATAGTAAGAGGAGGCTCTCTGTAGCCACAAGTGAGAGTAGGATTGTCTGGCCATCATCAGAGGAATAATAAGACACAGAGCACAGATTGGACACTACTCCACAATTTTGGGCCTTTCGTGTCATGGTGTAGAATTAATAGCTGTGGATACTTCGGACCAACAAGCCACCATAGAAAATATGACCCTCCAAGGCTCTCAAAGCCATGGTTAAGGACACAGACAAGAGGCAGACAGATGGGACTGGAATCTTTGACTTAGTGTAAAAATTTGGAAGGTTGATTAACATTTCTGAGTGACAATTTGCTCATCTCTAAATTGAGGATAATAATGTAAAGTGACAAAAATTAAAGAAATAACATGAAAAAACTTACTGGCCCAAATGATAAACATTAACTATGGCAGCTTCTTGGAGCCTCTGGTTCATCGCTTATTTGCTTATTCCATCACTACCTCCTGGCTTCCTCACCCTGTACCCTGTGCCTGGTTTCTCTGAACTCGGCTGCATCTGTACGCAGCTTTGCCTTGCCACGTGTCTGGCTCACATTCATGGCATATTTTCACTTTTGTCTCCTCCACCCACTTGTTCAAGCCGTCTGTCTTTATTTTCTAAGATACACTACTTAATAAAATTTAGGACAAAGGAAACGTACTCCTGGGAGATGAATGAATATTATTAAGTCCAATGTTCTGCCTTCAATATTATACAATGTGGAGATAAGATTGTTACAGCTCAAGAGTGAGTTTCATAATCAAAAGGCATCTTTAATTTTATACTATCAGATCACTGAAAATGACAAAAGATGTAAAGTGTGTCTTTAAGTCCCTAGAAAAAGGATATGACTGGTCTAGCTTATTGTTTCCTATCAAGCCGTGTGTCATAGGTCAAGGGTAAATAGAGGTGAGGAACAGAAGATGCTTCTTTTAATCGTAGAGTTGGAAGGGCATCTGCAAGACACGTCTATGCACTGTCATTTGTAGAGTTATTTTACAATATATATTACCCTTAACTCCTTTTATTCCCTGGTGTTCATCTCACAACTATCCAGTAAGGCAAAGCAAAAAATAATGTTCTCTTTTGGAAAGTAGATGATTATGTTAAGTCCGAAAACTGTTGTGAGTTGCCCTACTTAATACAGTTATTAGTGAACTGGGGTCCAGGTAGCAGTTAGGTGGAACATGGCTCAGTCTGTAGCTGGAGATTTTAGCTGGGGATTTTAGGTCAATCCTATCTGAGGAATTCCAGACTATGAATCCCAGCAGCCAAATGTGGTTCCACTGTTTAAGGACTCCAAACATGTCCTGGGAGAAAATGAAAGAGAGTCGCATTTATCCAATTAACAACAACAACAAAAATGATTATCTACTGTTGGCCAGTTACCCTGTTAGGCAATGGAACATATAAGAATAAGTGAGACTTAGCCCCTACTCTTAAGAATTTCACAGTTAAGAAGCATCTTATTAAAATACAATGATATAAATGCAGAAATAAAGGTAATCAGGGCACATATCTGGAGCAGAAAGTGTGCCTGTTTAAAATAAGTTTAAACCTTTACTTATCTACCTAGTTTCCAATAATGTGACCTGGAGCAGTATTAAGTGCAGGGAGGACTTCCTGGCAGAGGGGGCCTCTAAGTTGAAACCAGAGGGATGACTGAGACAAATAAAGAACAGGTGGCAGTGCCTTCCACCCAGAGGGAGCAACACATAAAAAGTCTAAAAGTCGTAGAATTGTACAGCTCAAGAATGAAGGGTAATGTAAACTATGGATTTTAGTTAATAATAGTGCATCAATATTGGTTCAATTGTAATGCCCCCCACAAGTGCAAAATGTTAATAATACGGGAGACTGTGGAGACTGGGGGTTTGGGGAGAAGGGTGTAAGGAAACTCTCTGTACTTTCTGCTAATTTTTCTGTAAACCTAAAACTACTCTAAAAAATAGTATTAATTTTTCTAAAAAGGTTAAAATTAGAGAATACAAAGTAATAATGTATAATTAGAATGTGTCACAGTGATAGAGAGGATGAAGAGATGGGGGCTTGGAGGTGAACAGCAGCTGCATCATGAACATCTTTTAAGAGATGATTAAATGATTTAGATTTTTATTCTAGGAGACATTAAATCACTTTAACAGCGGAAGTAATAAAATCAAATATTTTTGCTTATTTGGGTTTTTTTTTTTTTTTTTTTGAGATCCTTTTAGGAACTCTTGGGAAAATAAATGTAAGGGATTCAAATACATGACATGGAACAAATTACTGAACTTCCAAATAAGTTTATCTGTAAAATGTGATTAGTAACACCTGACTCTCAAGTTGTTGTGGAAATAAAAAACAAAAAAAATGAATCAGATACCTATGAAAGTGTCTGACCCCAAATAGTCCTTGAATTTTTCTTGTTCCACACTTTCTTATCAACGAACATGTCTCATTTATGTTCAAGTCCTCATTTTCAAGAACAGTAAACAGCTTACCGAGTGGGTTTTATTTTAAATTATTTTTCTCTAGCTTTATTGAGACATAGCTGAAATATAATACTGTGTAAGTTTAAGGTGTAAAACGTGATGATCTGATACACGTATATCTTGCTAATGATTACTAGAGTGAACGTTAAGTGTACAGTTGTTAAATGAATGAATGAATCTGAGCGTTATCTTGCAGGGATTGACTTTCGCGTGAGAAGGCCTTGGTTTTCCCCAGTTTGGATGTCCTTCTCCTGACATCCCAACTGAGCTTTAAAATTCCTCAGATGCTCGCTTATTCACACTGTCACTTCATTAGCATCATATCTGTTTGTGAGGAAATCTGGCAAAGTTGATTCCTCTAGGCAACTCATTTGTACTTTTTGTCTTTGATTGCGATTAGTGAGATTAATTGTTTACCTGCTTCTCCATTGTGCTTTGATGAGGCCCACACGAGTGCATTTTCCAGGAATATAAGTATTTAGTGTTAGTGTGTTGTCTTACTGGGAGAGCGATGTTATTATACTGCTTCATTAATGCCTGTACATGTGGTTCAATTAAGATTTACAAATTGGGTTTAATTAAGGTTTATAAGCAGTGACGTGAACTCCTGGCTGCATTCAAACTGCTGATTCCTCTTCTTATTCTTCTTTCTTTTTTTTTCCCTCTTATGTAGTCTTTTTTTTTTTTAATTAATTTATTTATTGGCTGTGTTGGGTCTTCGTTTCTGTGCAAGGGCTTTCTCTAGTTGCGGCGAGCGGGGGCCACTCTTCATCGCGGTGCGCGGGCCTCTCGCTATCGTGGCCTCTCTTGTTGCGGAGCACGGGCTCCAGACGCGCAGGCTCAGTAGTTGTGGCGCGCGGGCTTAGTTGCTCCGCGGCATGTGGGATCTTCCCAGACCAGGGCTGGAACCCGTGTCCCCTGCATTGGCAGGCGGATTCTCAACCACTGCGCCACCAGGGAAGCCCTTATATAGTCTTAATTGTTAGAAAAATCAAGTGGGCACCGGAGCTGGAAGATGAAGGGTCTTCTCTGGACATCTGAGGTCTCCTACGGTCCCCACGCTCCTTCTACTGGTGAGATTCAGAACACAGGTGCCAGAAAACCCATTACATTTGGATCACAACCCATTTGCATTACCAGGAAGAGTCTAGGGTCATTGGAATCAAACTACTCACATGAGCGATGTGACATTGGGTTAGTTACTCACCTCTATCACCCTCAATCTCCTGATCTGAAAACACAGAGATAATAACCCCTCCCTGGTATATTATTACAGAGATTATATGAAGTGATTTTGGTAAAGCATCTGGCATGGGAGTTTAATAAATGATAGCTATCATTAATAAACATATATAATTAGATTTACTAATAAAGGAATATGGCAAATGGAAGCTTGGCCAGTCTTTGAACAGTAACATGATATGGTTGTAATGCTTCAGGGTGTCAACCACGACTTCCTGTTGCTTAATATCTCTCCCTCTCTGTCTCTCAGCCTCTCTGTTTTTCTGCCTCTCTCTCGTCCTGGTTCTCAGTTCTATTCAAATTCAACAGGTCCAAGTACTTAATGAATACTTATAAGGTGTCAGACACTGAACAGAGAGGAAATGAAAACAAAGACAAAAATTACAACTCCCTGTCTAGAAAAAGGATAAGGCCAGGTATGGGAAATATAAGTCAGTGCAATCTGTCATAGAACTAGGGACAGGTTTCAGCGATGGCAGAGAGGAAGGACGGATCCTGCCACCTGGGTAAGTCAGTGCTCAGTTCACTTGCTGTTTTTTTCGGCGGGTGAGGGTAGGCGTGGTGCTGGCTCATACCTTGTTGTCAGGATTCTGGCTTCCAAGCTATCTATGTCTTTATACTAGATTTACAAGGGTTTTTTGTTTGTTTGTTTTTTGTTTGTTTTAATATCCGTCATGACTGTTTCCAAACCTGTGCTGCCCCGCCTGGCTCATTGGTTGACCTGACAGCACCTCTTTGGTGTGGGACACTCACTGTACTCTGTCCCGGGATGTGAACACACAGTGGAGAGGCAAAGTGGTAGTGAAAGATGCCCCAGGAGAGAGCAATTCAGACAACACTGCCTGCCTAACTGTGGTGGCAGTGCTACCAAAGTGACAAAGCAGCAGCAAACTTTTCCAAAACTATATAAGACAGAGACAGAGGATGAGGACACGAAGAGCGTAGAGACCAATGACCATTTGTTTCTGCACACTTGGCCACACAATACCGTCTGAGATCATTGGATTGTTATTTGAGGGACAACAAAATCAAGATACTAATCCTATATTGGACATATTTAATTAAACTTTGCTAGGTGCTTAAATGGAGTTACTGGATTTAACTCTTCACAACCAGACATTAAAGTGGTATCGTTAACTCCTTTTTTATCAATACTGTTCAAAGAAATTATATACATTCAATTTGATAGAAAAGGTAAAGCCAAGATTCCCTAATATGTCCATCTGGTTGTGGACTCTTCTGACTAATTTCTTCTTACAAAATTGTCTATACAGTATAAGATAATGACTCCAAGGACCTGGCAGGGATCTCAAATCTCGAGTTATTTAAATCACACTGTAATATTAATTAAGTGTGTCTCTAAAGAGTCCCCCTTCGTGTGTAGAGTTACGTAAAGGAATTATACCCCTTTTTTTGTTTAAATACATTAGGAGAGTTTGGCTGACATTTGAACTGTCTCTCAGATTATAGCTAAGACTTACCTAGTCATGAACTTCTCAGTAAGAAAGAAAAGTGGTGTTGATATTAAAAATTGCACTCAATGACAAGTAGAACGGCATCAAGAACGAAACTTTTTTTTGAGGGAAATGACCTTCACGTGGCTTTGTCTAACTCACAACCTAGTAGACTAGGAAACTGGGGACCTAATCCAAGACCTAGTTATGCCTCTCTCTGAATCTTTATTTCCGTATCTTAAAAAAAAAAAAAAGTGGAGGCATACCTCTCTGCCCTGCCTTCCCCTAAAAATCATTAACAAAATCCAGAGAGATGGCAGATATAACATTATAGAGGATGGGAATATGCTTGGTAAATTGTATATGGTTACATAAACAGAAGGGGTTATTATTATGTTGATTATCATTTATGACAGCACCGACAAATGTGCTAATTATACTCATAAAATGAAGATGCAGATGCTTTACTCTGGACTTTCAAGAGAGGCTTATTCTTCTCCTAAAAAGAGAGAGAGATTATAAGCACAAAATATTCCTTTTTATTAGCACTCACTGCAATAACTGTTCCATGTAATATTAATAAGAATAATAAAATGTAAGCCACTTCAACATTATTTTCAGGGAGAAAAGAACACAAGAGCTAGAAAGTTGAGTGAGCAGGAACTTGTCTCTTTTAATGATATCTGTAAAAAGGCAATGGATGTTCTAATACATCAGTGTTTCTCTCCAACACCCTCTATTTTGCATTTACCATAATTCATGTTTTCATCCCTTTCTCGTTTGGCATCATTTGTGACCTCTGTGGCTGTATTAATAAAAATGACCATGACGAGCCCTAGAGCTGATTTTCTCTGTTGTCCAACGGACACATATTTCCCAAACTGTCCCAGACCTGTCCAGTGGTATTTATCAGTACATGTGGCCAGAATCCTTGGATAAATTCTGATTGCATATGACAAGGTTTACTTCAAGGGCTCTTGTTTAACTTGGGTTGCACATACATGGCGAAGCTGCTACCCCGAAAAACTGTGACAACTCAGTTTTTCTACATCATTTGGCACAAGCTGTGCTTGTACAGCTGCGTAAAGTTTGACTAAAGAAAAGCATATCTGCCTTGATCTTCTGTGACTGGTTCTGAGGGACGCTTGGGCATTATATCCTTCAGTCTACCTCACAGTGATAGTCTAAACTGGACCGTGCAGTAGTCTAGGTCCTATCAAGGATATAGGGAGAAAGATCTTGGATTCTCACCAAATAACTTCTAGTTTCGTGGAGTGATAGTTGTAACAAATTACTACAAAATAAGTGCCTTAAGGCAACACAAATTTATTATCTTACAGTTCTGGTGATCAGAATCTGAAATGGGTTTCACTGGGCTAATATCAAGGAATCAACAGGGTTGTGTTCCCTCTTCAGCCTCTAGGGGAGAATCTTTATCTTTCCCAGCTCTTGGAAGCTGCCTCTACTCCTCGGATCTTGGCCCCTTCCACCATCTTCAGAGCCAGTGGCGGAGCATTCTTCAAACCTCTCTCTGACTCTGACTCTGACTGTCCTGCAGCCCTCTCATAAAGACCCTTGTGATGACATTGAGCCCACACAGATAATCCAACATAACCTCCCCATCTCAAAGTCAGCTGATTAGCAACATTAACTCCATCTAGGATCTCAATTTCCCCTTCCCACGTAACCTGACACATTCTTAAATTCCTGGGATTAGGACACGGATATCTTCTGCCTTACCACAGTGAGATCACCTAAACTATGAAACAACTAGTACATATCACTAGAAATTCTAGAATGATATTCAATATTGTGTGATTTGTGCCATTTACGTAAAGGAAAAGTCACAATGTACAACCCAGAGGGGAAAAGAAGGCGGCTCACCATGGTCAGCAAAGGATTAGAACATCGATGTTGAAAAAGAAAGAAGAAAAACATAGAATCCAGTTACCTATCCTAGACACTCAGTCTTATTCACCGCATCAGCCAGAGGAAATAGAGAGAGGCCATGGAGGAGACACCTTCACTGTTAAATGCTTTGGTCCCTAAGCAGCACATGTAATTTCTGTAACTTCACGTGTTACGGAACACATGTAACTTCTGTAACATGTAACTTCAGTGAATCAGGTACATGACTACACAAAAGTGCACGGAAAGACGTGGAATGAAGTCTAGCCAGGCTTTGCCATGACCCAATGATGGAAAATGAAGGGACAGGTTTTGCTATAGGGCTAGGCATCTCCATCACAGACTGGCGAGCTTGAACACGATGGGTCCATTTGGAACATCCTCACCCCCTCTCTGACTTCTGAACTAGTTTCCCCCATTACTTGTGTGTCCAGTCTAACAAATGTGCATTCTTTCTACTCTTGCTTATGTAAAGCCCACTTATATCGTATGGTTTTCTTGGACCCAGGATCATGGAATACATCAGTCTTATCATAGCAGACACTTCGAAGAAAAAGCAGGGGTAATGTTAAGGAAATAATATATGGAAAAAATCATGATTTCAACCACAAGGAACAATGGAAAGAGATAAGGCGCTGCAATCTGATTAAGCACCACTTTGTCACTTTCTAGAAAAAAGAAATAGAAAACTTAAAGAAGTTCATTATCTGTCATTGCCCTCACCTGTAAAACAAGCATAATCAAACCTTCCTTGAGGGATATATTGGATGGATTATGATAGAGTATATAAAAATGTTTAGTCCTTTGCTTAGCACGTGGCAAGTTTTAAATAAAAGATGCTATTAACACACTCAATGTTTACATTGTTTGGCTAAAATGGTAATCCATTCCTTATATCCTCCCATTTAAAGGAAGAGAAATTAAATTTGAAAGATTAACGGGATCTAGCTACATTTATTTTTCCTCTTGAGTTAAACCGTGAGTTTTATCTGCAACTTTGCTGCTTATATTTCTGAGTGGATTTCTGTCGCTTGGACTATGAGAAAACAAATCAATGCAGCATCAATAATTAAGCAGAGGATATTAGTTTCTCAACCATCTTCTTAGCAAAGTAAGAGATTGAGAAATAGCTCCTAACATAATCCTTTAAGCAGTGGACATGAAAACATACATTTCTACATGCATATGCCATACTTTATGAATAAACCTCTTGCTAATGTGTAAATTATATCAATATTATACTATTTTATTACTTCAGAGACAAATGGAATCACCTTTCTAAAAGAATCTCAAATGATGCTGAATTTAATTTGCAGCTCATAGAATGACAGACACAAAGGTTTGGGCAGGATTGAATCTATACTTTCACAAACTATCATTTGGTGTATGAATATTTTGTTACTTACCTACCTGGTGGGTGTCTAGTCTCCCCCCTATTACTGATAGGATATTTGCTATTTCACAGGAAGTGGTTTTATCTATGGACAGCTCTGGGCAACATCAATCTATTACTTAATCAATTAACTAATTAAAATGAATGGTTTTGCATATTAGGCTAGGTGTTGGTTACAAACATACAGATAATAATAGTCTGTATATTCTAAGTTCCTTCTATAAGTCAGGCCCTGTATGCCGTCTCTTTTAATCTTCCCAACAAACCTGTAATTCAACTTTATTGTTAGTCCCATCTTAATATGAGAAAACTGATGTTTAAAAAGATAATTTGCCTATAGTCATACAGATACCTGGCTTCAGGGCTGAGGACAGTGTCTTAACTGCCATCTTCTGCTCACGCCTCAAATGCATAATGATCCCAGTTCTTGAAAATTCTAGAGTCAAGAGGAAGACATGAAAATAAATGAATTAGGCGGAGCTTCAAGATGGCGGAAGAGTAAGACGTGGAGATCACCTTCCTCGCCACAGATACATCAGAAATACATCTACATGTGGAACAACTCCTACAGAACACCTGCTGAATGTTGGCAGAAGACCTCAGACCTCCCAAAAGGCAAGAAACTCCCCACGTACTTGGGTAGGGCAAAAGAAAAAAAGAAAAATCAGAGACAAAGGAATAGGGACGGGCCCTGCACCAGTGGGAGGGAGCCGTGAAGGAGGAAAGGTTTCCACGCACTAGGAAGCCCCTTTGCGGGCGGAGGCAGAGGGGGGAAGCTTCGGAGCCGCGGAGCAGAGCGCAGCCACAGGGGTGCGGAGGGCAGAGCGGAGAGATTCCCGCACAGAGGCTCGGCGCCGAGCAGCACTCACCAGCCCGAGAGGCCTGTCTGCTCACCCGCCGGGGCGGGCGGGGCTGGGAGCTGAGGCTCGGGCTTCGGTCGGATCGCAGGGAGAGGACTGGGGTTGGCAGCGTGAAAACAGCCTGAAGGGGGCTAGTGTGCCACGGCTAGCCGGGAGGGAGTCCGGGAAAAGGTCTGGAGCTGCCGAACAGGCAAGAGACTTTTTCTTGCCTCTTTGTTTCCCAGTGCGCGAGGAGAGGGGATTCAGAGCACCGCCTAAACGAGCTCCAGAGACGGGCGCAAGCCGCGGCTATCAGCGCGGGCCCCAGAGACGGGCAGGAGACGCTAAGGCTGCTACTGCCACCACCAAGAAGCCTGTGTGCGAGCACAGGTCACTCTCCACACCGCCCCTCCCGGGAGCCTGTGCAGCCCACCACGGCCAGGCTCCCGTGATCCGGGGACAACTTCCCCGGGAGAACGCACGGCGCGCCTCAGGCTGCTGCAACGTCACGATGCCTCTGACGCCGCAGGCTCGCCCCGCCTCCGTACCCCTCCCTCCCCCCGGGCTGAGTGAGCCAGAGCCCCCGAAGCAGCTTCTCCTTTAACCCCGTTCTGTGTGAGCGAAGAACAGACGCCCTCAGGCGACCTACACGCAGAGGCGGGGCCAAATCCAAAGCTGAACCCAGGGAGCTGTGCAAACAAAGAAGAGAAAGGGAAATCTCTCCCAGCAGCCTCAGAAGCAGCGGATTAAATCTCCACAAACAACTTGATGTGCCTGCATCTGTGCAATACCTGAATACACAACGAATCATCCCAAATTGAGGAGGTGGACTTTGGGAGCAGGATATATTACTTTTTCCCCTTTTACTCTTTTTGTGAGTGTGTATGTGTATGCTTCTGTGTGTGATTTTGTCTGTATAGCGTTGCTTTTACCATTTGTCCTAGGGTTCTGTCTGTCCGGGTTTTTTTTTTTGTTTGCTTGTTTTTATTACTTAAAAAATTTTTTTTCTTAATAATTTTTTTTATTTTAATAACTTTATTTTATTTTATTTTGTTTCATTTCATTTTATCTTCTTCTTTCTTTCATTCTTTTTTTTCCTCCCTTTTATTCTGAGCCATGTGGAGGACAGGCTCTTGGTGCTCCAGCCAGGCGTCAGGGCTGTGCCACTGAGGTGGGAGACCCAAGTTCAGGAAACTGGTCCACAAGAGACCTCCCAGCTCCATGTAATGTCAAACGGCGAAAATCTCCCAGAGATCTCCATCTCAACGGCAAGACCCAGCTCCACTCAACGACCAGTAAGCTACAGTTCTGGACACCCTATGCCAAACAACTAGCAAGACAGGAACACAAACCCACCCATTAGCAGAGAGGCCACCTAAAATCATAATAAGGTCACAGACACCCAAAACCACACCACTGGACACAGTCCTGCCCACTAGAAAGACAAGATCCAGCCTCATCCACCAGAACTCAGGCACCAGTCCCCTCCACCAGGAAGCCTACACAGCCCACTGAACCAACCTTAGCAACTGGGGGCAGACACCAACAACAACAGGAACTACAAACCGGCAGCCTGTGAAAAGGAGATCCCAAACACAGTAAGTTAAGCAAAATGAGAAGACAGAGAAACACACAGCAGATGAAGGAGCAAGGCAAAAACCCACCAGGCCTAAGAAATGAAGAGGAAATAGGCAGTCTACCTGAAAAAGAATTCAGAATAATGATAGTAAAGATGATCCAAAATCTTGGAAATAGAATAGACAAAATGCAAGAAACGTTTAACAAGGAAGAAGAACTGGAAGAACTAAAGAGCAAACAAACAGTGATGAACAACACAATAAATGAAATTTAAAATTCTCTAGAAGGGATCAATGGCAGAATAACTGAGGCAGAAGAATGGATAAGTGACCTGGAAGATAAAATAGTGGAAATAACTACTGCAGAGCAGAATAAAGAAAAAAAGAATGAAAAGTATTGAGGACAGTCTCAGAGACCTCTGGGACAACATTAAATGCACCAACATTCAAATTATAGGGGTCCCAGAAGAAGAAGAGAAAAAGAAAGGGACTGAGAAAATGAAGAGATTATAGTTGAAAACTTCCCTAATGTGGGAAAGGGAATAGTTAATCAAGTCCAGGAAGAACAGAGAGTCGCATACAGGATAAATCCAAGGAGAAACACGCCAAGACACATACTAATCAAACTATCAAAAATTAAATACAAAGAACAAATATTAAAAGCAGCAAGGGAAAAACAACAAATAACACATAACAGAATCCCCATAAGGTTAACAGCTGAACTTTCAGCAGAAACTCTGCAAGCCAGAAGGGAGTGGCAGGGCATATTTAAAGTGATGAAGGAGAAAAATCTACAACCAAGATTATTCTACCCAGCAAGGATCTCATTCAGATATGATGGAGAAATTAAAACCTTTGCAGACAAGCAAAAGCTAGGAGAATTCAGCACCACCAAACCAGCTTTACAACAAATGCTAAAGGAACTTCTCTAGGCAGGAAACACAAGAGAAGGAAAAGACCTACAATAACAAACCCCAAACAATTAAGAAAATGGTAATAGGAACATAAATATCGATAATTACCTTAAATGTAAATGCTCCAACCAAAAGACGTAGACTGGCTGAATGGATACAAAAACAAGACCCATATATATGCTGTCTACAAGAGACCCACTTCAGATCTAGGGACACATACAGACTGAAAGTGAGGGGATGGAAGAAGATATTCCATGCAAATGGAAATCAAAAGAAAATTGGAGTAGCAGTTCTCATATCAGACAAAATAGACTTTAAAACAAAGACTATTACAAGAGACAAAGAAGGACACTACATAATGATCAAGGGATCAATCCAAGAAGAAGTTATAACAATTGTAAATATTTATGCACCCAACATAGGAGCACCTCAATACATAAGGCAAATACTAACAACCATAAAAGGGGAAATCAACAGTAACACAATCATAGTAGGGGACTTTAACACCCCACTTTCACCAATGGACAGATCATCCAAAATGAAAATCAATAAGGAAACGCAAGCTTTAAATGATATATTAAATAAGATGGACTTAATTGATATTTATAGAACATTCCATCCAAAAACAACAGAATACACTTTCTTCTCAAGTGCTCGTGGAACATTCTCCAAGATAGATCATATCTTGGGTCACAAATCAAGTCTTGGTAAATTTAAGAAAATTGAAATCGTATCAAGTATCTTTTCCAACCACAACGCTATGAGACTAGATATCAATTACAGGGGAAAATCTGTAAGAAATACAAACACATGGAGGCTAAACAACACACTACTTAATAACCAAGATATCACTGAAGAAATCAAAGAGGAAATCAAAAAATACCTAGAAAAAAATAACAATGAAAACACAACGACCCAAAACCTATGGGATACAGCAAAACCAGTTCTAAGAGGGAAGTTTATAGCAATACAATCCTACCTTAAGAAACAAGAAATATCTCAAATAAACAACCTAACCTTACACCTAAAGCAATTAGAGAAAGAAGAACCAGAAAACCCCAAAGCCAGCAGAAGGAAAGAAATCATGAAGATCAGATGAGAAATAAATGAAAACGAAATGAAGGAAATGATAGCAAAGATCAATAAAACTAAAAGCTGGTTCTTTGAGAAGATAAACAAAATTGATAAACCATTAGCCAGACTCATCAAGAAAAAAAGGAAGACTCAAATCAATAGAATTAGAAATGAAAAAGGAGAATTAACAACTGACACTGCAGAAATACAAAGGATCATGAGAGATTACTACAAGCAACTATATGCCAATAAAACGGACAACCTGGAAGAAATGGACAAATTCTTAGAAGTGCACAACCTTCCGAGACTGAACCAGGAAGAAATAGAAAATATGAACAGACCAATCACAAGCACTGAAATTGAAACTGTGATTAAAAAATCTTCTAACAAACAACAGCCCAGGACCAGATGGCTTCACTGGCGAATTCTATCAAACATTTAGAGAAGAGCTAACACCTATCCTTCTCAAACTCTTCCAAAATATAACAGAGGGAGGAACACTCCCAAACTCATTCTACGAGGCCACCATCACTCTGATACCAAAACCAGACAAAGATGTCACAAAGAAAGAAAACTACAGGCCAATATCACTGATGAATATAGATGCAAAAATCCTCAACAAAATACTAGCAAACAGAATCCAACAGCACATTAAAAGGATCATACACTATGATCAAGTGGGGTTTATCCCAGGAATACAAGGATTCTTCAACATACGCAAATCAATCAATGTGGTACACCATATTAACAAATTGAAGGAGAAAAACCATATGATCATATGAATAGATGCAGAGAAAGCTTTTGACAAAATTCAACACCCATTTATGATAAAAACCCTCCAGAAAGTAGGCATAGAGGGAATTTTCCTCAACATAATAAAGACCATGTATGAAAAACCCACAGCCAACATCATCCTCAATGGTGAAAAACTGAAACTATTTCCACTAAGATCCGGAACAAGGCAAGGTTGCCCACTCTCACCACTGTTATTCAACATAGTTTTGGAAGTGTTAGCCACAGCAATCAGAGAAGAAAAAGAAATAAAAGGAATCCAAATTGGAAAAGAAGTAAAACTGTCACTCTTTGCAGATGACATGATACTATACATAGAGAATCCTAAAGATGCTACCAGAAAACTACTAGAACTAATCAATGAATTTGGTAAAGTAGCAGGATACAAAATTAATGCACAGAAATCTCTTTCATTCCTATACACTAATGATGAAAAATCTGAAAGTGATATTAAGAAAACACTCCCATTTACCATTGCAACAAAAAGAATAAAATATCTAGGAATAAACCTACCTAAGGAGACAAAAGACCTGTATGCAGAAAATTATAAGACACTGATGAAAGAAATTAAAGATGATACCAACAGATGGAGAGATATACCGTGTTCTTGGATTGGAAGAATCAACATTGTGAAAATGACTCTAGTACCCAAAGCAATCTACAGATTCAATGCAATCCCTATCAAACTACCACTGGCAGTTTTCAGAGAACTAGAATAAAAAATTTCACAATTTGTATGGAAACACAAAAGACCCCGAATAGCCAAAGCAATCTTGAGAAAGAAAAACAGAGCTGGAGGAATCAGGCTCCCTGACTTCAGACTCTACTACAAAGCTACAGTAATCAAGACAGAATGGTACTGGTACAGAAACAGAAATATAGATCAATGGAACAGGATAGAAAGTCCAGAGATAAACCCATGCACATATGGTCACCTTATCTTTGATAAAGGAGGCAAGAATATACAGTAGAGAAAAGACAGCCTCTTCAATAAGTGGTGCTGGGAAAACTGGACAGCTACATGTAAAAGAATGAAATTAGAACACTCCGTAACACCATACACAAAAATAAACTCAAAATGGATTAAAGACCTAAATGTAAGGCCAGAAACCATCAAACTCTTAGAGGAAAACATAGGCAGAACACTGTATGACATAAATCACAGCAAGATCCTTTTTGACCCACCTCCTAGAGAAATGGAAATGAAAACAAAAATAAACAAATGGGACCTAATGAAACTTAAAAGGTTTTGCACAGCAAAGGAAACCATAAACAAGGCCAAAAGACAACCCTAAGAATGGGAGAAAATATTTGCAAACGAATCAAAGGACAAAGGATTAATCTCCAAAATTTACAAGCGGCTCATGCAGCTCAATATTTAAAAAACAAACAACCCAATCCAAAAATGGGCAGAAGACCTAAATAGACATTTCTCCAAAGAAGATATACAGATTGCCAACAGACACATGAAAGAATGCTCAACATCATTAATCATTAGAGAAATGCAAATCCAAACTACAATGAGATATCATCTCACACCAGTCAGAATGGCCATCATCAAAAAATCTCCAAACAATAAATGCTGGAGAGGGTGTGGAGAAAAGGAAACCCTCCTGCACTGTTGGTGGGAATGTAAATTGATACAGCCACTATGGAGAACAGTATGGACGTTCCTTAAAAAACGAAAAATAGAACTACCATACGATCCAGCAATCCCACTACTGGGCATATACCCTGAGAAAAGCATAATTCAAAAAGAGTCATGTACCAAAATGTTCATTGCAGCTCTATTTACAATAGCCAGGACATGGAAGCAACCTAAGTGTCCGTCAACAGATGAATGGACAAAGAAGATGTGGCACATATATACAATGGAATATTACTCAGCCATAAAAAGTAATGAAACTGAGTTAATTGTAGTGAGGTGGATGGACCTAGAGACTGTTCTACAGAGTGAAGTAAGTCAGAAATAGAAAAAGAAATACCATATGCTAACACACATATATGGAATCTAAAAAAAAAAAAAAAAAGGTCATGAAGAACCTAGAGGCAAAACAGTAATAAAGACGCAGACCTACTAGAGAATGGACTTGAGGACATGGGGAGAGGAAGGGTGAGCTGGGACAAAGTGAGAGAGTGGCATGGACATATATACACTACCAAACGTAAAATAGATAGCTAGTGGGAAGCAGCCGCATAGCACAGGGAGATCAGCTCAGTGCTTTGTGACCACCTAGAGGGGTGGGATAGGGAGGATGGGAGGGAGGGAGATGCAAGAGGGAAGAGATATGGGGACATATGTATATGTATAACTGATTCACTTCGTTGTAAAGCAGAAACTAACACACCATTGTAAAGCAATTATACTCCAATAAAGATGTTAAAAAAAAAAAGAAAAGAAATGAATTAACATACAAGTTAGGAAGAGTCCCAACTGACACATACACATAGTATTATGGGAGCACGGGAAAACACGCTATTAAAATTTATTTCTATTTGTTTTTCAAATCTATCTCCTTTAAAGAATAAGGATTAAAATCAATTACTTGGCCAGATAAAATGTCATATGCTCTTTAAGGACAAACGTACATCCTGCTGGACTTTGGATTTTAGGTACTAACATAGTGATGATATCAAAACTCACATCCGGTCAGAGACTATACACATATAAAGTCTTCTCATCATTACTTTACACGTACAAAATTCCCTTTTACATGAGCCAGGCCAGGTTCTAGTACCTCCCTGTAGGATTCTTTCTTCAATTTTAGTTCCTTCATTAATTTCTTTCTCACATGCTTACCTAAATAAAATAATTACAGAAAGCCTACTGGTCAACCAGAGGCCATGATGAAGTTGCCTAGAGTCTCTGAGATACCCTTTGATTAAGGGCATGGTCTCTGGAGTACACTAGGTCTGGCGCCATCACTCATTACCTGTGACCTTGAGCGAGGAATTTAGCCTCTTTAATCCTCTTTGTTTACCCATTGGTGAAATGAGCATTTTACCTTCCTTCAAATGTTTATTATGAGAATTACACAAGATAATCTATGTAAAGTGTTTAACAAAGTACCTGGCACACAGGATTATTTAATGACTGTTGACTCTTTGCCATCTTTTGTGTAACTATGATTACTATTTCAGAAGTGCAAAGTAAAGGCTGTACCCTTCCCCGCAGCCAAATCTACCTTGTCTATAGAGTGACAAGTAATCCTTCATGGGTGTAAGATATTTGATTATTTATAGATGCTTTTCCATTAATGATCTCATTTAATCCACACACTAACATAGTAGAGAGGCCATATCATTCTCATTTTGATGATGAAAATTGAGACCAAAGAAAATGAAAAGGATTTCCTTGGATTTTCTCATGATTTTCCAAGGGTTAGTGTGACATAAAATGGAAGTACTAAATAATATTAACGGCATCTTCTTGAACTACAAAGCTTTCTTTACTTTGCATGCTTAAAATTTCTTAAACAATAAATTTTACTATCACCAATTAATTGAGATTGATTTTATTAATTAATATTTCAAAGCATTTGCTTCATTTAATAAGACAAAATCAGCTCCATTGCATTTCAATGTTAGCTATAATTAATGGTGATATTATGAAAATGAATGCTTATCCATTATCCATTATGACATCATCAGTACTAATGATTTGTTTATTGCTTCTCTGCTGATGGCAGTTAAAAGGAGCCACATTTTAAAGAGGAGAGAAAAGCCTGAATCATTTTCAAACCAGTAAAATCCTTTCCATTTAGAGAATATTTGATTCTGTAATCATGCAGCAAACATGGTATAAAAAATAACCAGTATTCCAGAATCCCAAGGCATACTCAGGCAACTAACATGAAATAATTGATCATTACAATAAAGCAACATTGGCCAAGAATATTTTCCCAAAGGGTTCTTCCATCATTCTTCCTTTGAGACATAATTTCTCACACTTAAAAGGTTTGTTTTCAGAAACTTAAAGTGGAAAATTGGGAAAGAAAAAAAACAGAAGTTAGTAGAGATGATTGGTTTTGTATGTATTAATTATTTAATGCCCGTTAAACCCACAAAAAAAAATGAATGCAACATCCTCATTGACTATACCTGAAACCCGAACTCCAGACATTAAAGTTATACAGCTAACAAGAGGAGAAGACTGAACCTCTTAAAGGTAGACATTGCTGGAATATTAATAATTCATGCCTTGTCAGCCACAGCTTAATAGGAATCTCTCCTGAGGAGGGTAGGTAGAAATATTGCCCAATTTTGCCTGTGGCTTAGATAAGAGAATTGGGTGGTTTTTATTTATAGAAGTATTGATTTGAAAAGATTTTATGTAAATAATTGATGGATAGGAAAATGATTAATTTGTCAGCGAAGCAGATGGATTCAGAATGTTAGAGCAGGAGAGTGTCTCGTAAACCCTCTTTCTCCACAGAGAGAAAACTGAACACGTGAATATTTCAGGGACACATTGTGTAGGCTGTGAGTCAGGACTAACGCTTAGATGTCCCTGACTCAGATCACTGCCACATCTTTCCACCACCTCTCATGGGCACAAAGATGCGTGTTCATTGGGAAGTCAACTAAACAAACAGAATGGGCCAGGCAAAGGCTTTGTCTTCCTTGCAGAAAGAAACACAATGAGAATGGTATATTAATTTTTTTTTCCTGTAGGAAGATTATGACCTTTGCATCTTACACTGCATAGACCCCAGGGTTGATATGTTTCTTCTGGTTGACTTGTCCTATGTTCCCTGCCAACTCACTACTTTTAGTGAGTCACCCTCAAGAGTGAAATTTCAACCCTACATGGCCACTCAAATAAAAGATATCTGCGCTCCAATCACAGATATTGATTCTCTGGGCTCTCCTGTTAAAATGTGGAAACACACTATCAAGTCTCTAAAATAGATAACCAACAAGGACCTACTGTGTAGCACAGGGAACTCTGCTCAATACTCTGTAATAACCTCAATGGACAAGTAATTTGAAAAAGAATAGATACATATATTTGTATAACTGAATCACTTTGCTGTACAGCTGAAACTAAAACAACATTGTTTATCAACTATACTCCAATATAAAGTAAAAATTAAAAAAATATTGAATCACTATTTTGTACACCTAAAACTAATCTAACATTGTAAATTGACTATACTACAATTAAATAAGACATTAAAAAAAGTCTCTGTTGGAAAGCATAAACTGTTAAAACATCCAAGACTTCCATCCCACCCTAAATAATCCTGAGGAGAGAGATAAAGCCCTTTGTTTAATTTGGGCTATATTTTACTGACCATTGGTACAATAATCTAAAGTGTCTATTACCTCAAATTCTCAATGACAAAAATTTTCAGTTTTCTAAACGACCTCATGCATAACAAATATAATAGGGCTAAAGACATCACTTTAGCTAGCTAAACTGAATGTGACCCAGGGATCTGAGCCATGGATGGAATTTAAAGTGACACAGTTCCAATGAACCAGTGAATCATGGAGCTGGATTTGTGAGTGGAAGTGTTTAGAGCAATAGTTCTCTGCTCTACCCAGTTACCCAGGGCACTCTATGCTCTGTAAGGGCAGAACTTTGTCTGTCTTATTCATCATTATCCTCATTACTAGACAGTGTCAGACATGTAGTAAATAACTCATAAATACTTGCTAAATAAATCAGAATTTTATAGAGAGAGTCTTAAAAATACAGATGCAAGGTGCCCACCCAAGACCTACCAAAAAAAGAATATCCTTGGTAATGTATTTATTTTTTGTTAGTCCCATAGATATATAATATTCAACCAGTGCCAAGAACCATGATTTTAGGGACATGCCACCCTGAACAGACCAAATTTTTTTTCTGATTTTAGAAGCCAAATGGTGTACAACTTGATTCATAAACATCAGGATTCTAGAGGAAAGGACAAGGAAGATGATTGGCCAGCTTTCCACCCTTTCCACAATCCTTTCATCTGGTAAGTAGCACAGAAAAACATTAACCAGATGTCCTATTCATTTAAATCAACACGAAATCTACATACCTGATACGTCAGCCACTTCCAAGTCATAATTAACAACAATGACAATTATATGTAGTGGCTATCTAGGATTTTATATTTCACAAACACTTGCATGAACTTTGCTTTTAATTTTCACCTTAACAATAATTATAGTTAGGTATTGTTATTGCCCCAAACTGTGAGAGAAAAATCTTACGTTGCTGGATTATTCAGAACTATGTGGTAACAAGTGACATAATGACAACTCAAATTCATGGACGCAAAAAGAGCAGGGAGGTGGCGGGAGAGAAGGCTAAGTCCCACAGGCTCTCTCCTCCCACCGGCTAATCCCCCCTTAGACACGCCCACTTGAAGAACCCTCCTGGATGCCAGCTGGGAGCGGAGGCCCAGGTGGTCTAGTCCACAGGACTCCCCAGGCAAATAGGGACAAAGCACACACTGGGGAGGGAGGGGTAAATGGGGAGCAACCAGCCTACAAGTGTCCTTTCAAGACATTAGGAAAGGGGTCTGTGGAGAAACAGAAGTTGCTTTTACATCTGGGTTTGGCCAGCAGGTCACAGTGGGCCTCAAAGTTGCTATAAGTGGCCTGTAGCTTGTTTACATGAGGCATTAGGCTTAAAATAATTTGAATTTTAAAGAAGTTGCTATGAGATTGTTTTGCACTCAAATTACAGATCACATCCAATAAGCAAATGATCTCAGTTGTCTACTGCATTCCTCTCTCTTTTCAAGTTTTTTATCCTTGACCATTGACAAGTTATATGCATGAATTAATTTTTAACACCATTTAAAATATCTTTTTGAAATTAGATAAATGTATGATTATTCACTATTCACTCTTCTTCCACCAATATTTATTGAATACTTACTACATGCCAGGCACTGTTCTTATTTCTTGGGGTTACATCATTAAACGTATCCGACAAAAACACCTGTTGTCAAGGGTGTGCATGTAAGCACGTGAAGACAGAGTCTAAACAAACGGTGACGTATGGCGCCCAGCGTGTCAGCTAGTGGTAAGCGCTGGGGAAGAAAGAGCAGACAAGGGTGTAGGAGCTGTTGCAAGGCAGTGTCTCGATTCTCTTGGGCTGGTCTGGGAAAGACCCACTGAGACAATGCCCCATGAGATCAAAACTGATGGAGGTGAGGAGGTGGCCAGTGTACATACCTGGAGGAAGAGGGTGTCAGGCAGAGGGAAGAGAAAGTGAAAAAAAATTCCTGCAGTGAAAGTGTGCCTGGAAGCTTCAAGAAAAAATAAAAAGAGACCAGTGGAGCTGGAGCAAAGTGAGATGAGAGCCTTGAGAACCTGAGACATGGACCGTAACGGGAGATTACAAAGGTCATTATGGGGCCTTGGTGACATTAACCTGGGTGGGAACCCCTTGTGGGGCTTGAGCAATGAAGTTACATGATCTGACTTACACTTTTAAAAGATCCCTCTGGTTGTGCTTTAATTTCTTCCTGGACCAGCTAAAAAAAGTTGTCATGATTTCTTCTTCTTCTTTTTTTTTTTTTAATCTGGGGCATTTCCCATCTCCTAAGCGGCTAACTTTACTTTCCTTTGAGCCTCATCCATTCCTAATTTTGTTATATGGTGATTACGCAGGCTGCGTGAGAAAAATGAAGCAGAGAATTCCTGTCATGTAATTATATTTTAAAAGCCAAGTGATAGCAGCTACTTTTATTAGCATTAACAATTAGCAGACCTCTTAGCTTTCGCTGTGATAAAGAAATCCCTTGTAAGGATTCTGTAGTGGCAGTTTTACATACCTGTCATATTAACATGAATAATAGAATTAATGTCAAGGGGAGTTGATGCAGGCATTCTGTATTACAAAATACACAGGAGAGGAAAAAAATAATTTGGCAGATAATCCTGAAAACAGCACCTGGGGTCCTTGGCTTCTTTATTTTCCCAATAATTTTCTTGATTGATCCTGGAGATTGGAGGTCATGTCTTATGCTTTATTTTTTTTAATTTGTATTGAAGTATAGTTGCTTTACAATGTTGCGTTAGTTTCTACTGCACAGCCAAGTGAATCAGCTATATGCATACAAATATCCCCTCTTTTTAGGATTTCCTCTCATTCAGGTCACCACAGAGCATTGAGTAGAGTTCCCTGTGCTATACAGTGGGTTCTCATTAGTCATCTATTTTATACATAGTATCAATAGTGTATATATGTCAATCCCAACCTCCCAATTCATCCCATCCCTCCTCCCCCCTTGATATCTATACGTTTGTTCTCTACGTCTGTGTCTCTATTTCTGCTTTGTAAGTAAGATCGTCTATACCAGTTTTTTCAGATTCCACATATATGCATTAATATACGATATTTGTTTTTCTCTTTCTGATTTACTTCACTCTGTATGACAGTCTCTAGGTCCATCCACGTCTCAAATGACCCAATTTCGTTCCTTTTTATGGCTGAGTAATATTCCATCGTATATATGTACCACATCGTCTTTATCCACTCCTCTGTTGATGGACATTTAGGTTGTTTCCATTTTCTGGCTATTGTAAATAGTGCTGCAATGAACATTGAAGTGCATGTGTCTTTTTGAATTATGGTTTTCTCTGGGTATATGCCCAGTAGTGGGATTGCTGGGTCATATGGTAGTTCTATTTTTCGTTTTTTAAGGAACCTCCATACTGTTCTCCATAGTGGCTGTATCAATTTACATTCCCACCAACAGTGCAATAGGGTTCCTTCTTCTCCACACCACATTGTCTTAAAAGTTCAGAAGGATCTTACAAATTATCTCAGCTGCTAGAAATTCAGAAGCCTCGGAGGCTAAGCAGATAATATAAATGAGTGGAAATATTGGACAGGGGATGTGGTAACCTGGAAAATACAAGCCAAGTCAAAAGAAAACTGTTACTCACACCCATGATGAGATTTTCCATGAAGGAACCTAAGCCCAGTATTACCAGATCCCCTAACTTGTGAAGATACCTTTTTAAAAAAATAACCTTAATAAATATTTTACTTTGATAGTATTTGATATTTGAATGCCAACACACACACACACACACACACACACACACACACTTTGACACACATTGTGCTGACAGAACTAAATACAACACAGATATAGTAAAGAGTATTTTGGCCCCTGGGCTACCAGTTTGCAACTGATTTAGTCCAGTTGAGAGGAACTGAGTCCTAAAGAAAGGCGATAACTATGACTCATTCCATAACATTCCAACAAGTTAGTGGCAAAGTTCATTTGATTTGGGGGGGTGGGTATCTCTTAACTCTCAGTGTAGGACAATGTTCTATGATAGTAAAATTATTGCAGTATTACTCAAGTGTTCAAAAAATTTTGTTGAATTATTCTAGCTCAACTTTTTTTTTTATTTTCCAAATTTAATAACTGAGTCCAGCACAATTCAAGTGTCTTTCTCAAAGAGGCACAGACAATAAGAAGCAGAGGTAAGTCTAGAAGGTGGCCTGGTATTCTTCCTTCTTTCTAACTGTATGTATTATACATGCAGGTATATGACATCTAATTATCAATAGGTCTTGGACTGTACTTTAAGTTCTTTTCACACTGTAGCTCAGGCTCTGAGAGCAGGAGCCATATGCCATGTTTGCACGCAGGTAAAGTCTTTGACCGGATGTACCCGTGCACCCACAGAGGAAGCCCTGGATATGCTTGGGCTTTCTTGCTCCTAGAGGATTAGTGACTTAATATCGGCAAATAACAGCATACTATCCTGAGCCTTCACCTGTGTCTAGCCTGCAATTAACACTCACTCAAGTTCGTTTTTAAAGCTCCATGCCAGACAATTTTATGCTGCAGCAAATCCCTCTCATCCCTGAAGTGAGCTATTATAAGACTTGTTCATGGATTGATAAAAATGAAAACACAGGTAGACAAAGTGTATGAAAGGAAGATATATGAGATGAGAATATGATTTTTTTTCTTAAAGGCAAATTGTGAAATGTCTTCACAGTCAAGGTAGCAAGTGGGAAGCAAATGTCTTATGAGTCATAGAACAGGATGGGCAGGCTGCCCTTAAGAGGATGGATCCAGGAGAGGAATGAGTGATGAAACAGAGACAGATCGGATGGAGGACAAGACACTCACTAGGTGATAACTGCAAAATCACAGGGAAGACCAGAACTAGGGTAACAGCAATGGTACACAAAGGATGGGATTGGTTGCAACTCCCTGACTGTTCCTATCCCTCCCGCCTCAACTGGGATCCCTTTCCAACACGGCCGTTCTGCATTCAGCACTTCTTCAGAACCACTTGGATCACATATTGGCTCTGATTTCCTCCGTACATGTTTGTGACATGCGCTTAACCCGCCCTTGCTCCGACGATGGCTTGTAATGTGTCCTTTGTTTTTTTTCTGGATTCACGCATGTCCCTGGGGCAACCAGCTTGGCCGTGCCCAGGAGGCAGCCCAGGGAGCCCGGGCCACTGGCAGAAAAGGATGCTGATTCAATCTGACACCAAGCGACTGCGAGAAAACAGACACTCACTATCTCAAACGGGCTTCTGTAAGTTAGGTAACCACCTACCTAAGTCAAGGTGATTTAACACCAGGAGATTATGACTTGCTCTGGAGACAACCCCACGCTGGGTAAATCACCTTGGCAATTTAATGTGTTTTAGAGAAAGACAACTTGCAGTCTTGACAAAGTGAGCCTTGTGTCCTCAGCCCTCTGTTGGAGCCCCCTCTGTCTCCATCTTTCATTCTCTCTTTAAACAACTGTCACTTTTTTTCTCTGCACGCAGCTATCTTTGTGCTTGGCAGAGTAGAAGAAAACAACAACGGAACACATGATCTTTAGAGACATACAGACCTGGAATGGATTTCCAGCTTAACCACCAGCTACATGACCTTGAATAATATTTTCAACCTTTATAACATGTAGAAAATAGCAGCTGCATTGCATGCTGTTTTGGTGAATATGGGAGCCCACGTTTGCAGGGTGTCTAGTGCATTGCAATTGTTTAATTGAACTAAATATTATGTTTAAGGATATTTTCCTTTTTCTTTCCTGCTTCCCCTTATCCTCTTTTTCTCCTGTGGTATCTCCATTCTCTCTGCATCTCCATTTGGTTTACATCTGTCTCTTCCTGACGGCCCTACCTCACAAAGAATTTTTCCTCTCTGTATCCTGTCCTCTTTCTCATGTGAAAACTCTTTCCCTGTGGTGGCCCCTGGCTCTGGCCCTGTCCCTCCTGCCTTCCTCAGTGCTCCTTTTCTCTTTCCTTATTTCTAACTGCCTTCCTTTACATCTCCCTTTGCCCTCACTGTGTCCTTCCATCTCCATTTGTAAATTTCTCTTTCTCACCCTTAGTCTTCTGACTCTGTGTGTCCCTCTCTATCTTTGCTTGTCTTTGCCTCTTTCCTTGGACATCCTTTTGTCCCTTCATGTCTGACCTTTATTCTCTCCGTCCTGTTCTCTCCTGTTACCTTGGTTGTTACTGCTTTGCATGGTTTGCCTCTCTCCTATTTTTCACTGTCTTCCTCAATTCTCTTCCCTTCAAACTCAACCCTTCCCTTTAAACTATGCCCGTATTCTCAATCTATTCAGTGAAATGGGGGGTGTGCTTTTTGGGCAATGACCTATGATGCTTTCTTTGGCTGGTTTTTTCAATTGAAGTATAGTTGATTTACAATGTTGTGTTAATTTCTGCTGTACAGCAAAGTGATATAGTTATACATATATATAGACATTCTCTTTTTATATTCTTTTCCACCATGGTTTATCTCAGGATATTGAGTATAGCTTCCTGTGCTCTACAGTAGGACTTTGTTATTTATCCATCTTTGGCTTGTTTTGACCTTGACTTCCCCTTGGATGATCTACAAGCTGCTGTTCTATTTGCAGACGTCAAGTCTCTGTTGGTGTGATGCCTGTGCTCCAGAACATTGCTTCTCAGTGTCATTTCATATTTCGTGCACTATGAGTATCATGCCCAGAAGCTCACAATCTTTCAACTGCAATGTAGCAGGTGACACAGAATTTGTTACAAAAGAAAACAAACCTAAAAATAGGTCACTGTGAATTAATAACCAAAGGTCAAAAATCTTGGGGGGAAAAGATGAAATAACATTAGGTTTGGAAATAACATTATGTTGTATTATTATTTTGTAGCTTTTGGATGGAGGTCACACATTTAATGCAATTTCAGCCCCGTTTTGTAAATGAAAAGACTGACGCTCAGAGATAAATGTCTTGCCCGGAATTTCGCTCAGTGCTGGTAAATGCAGGAGTGGGAATTCAAATCCAGGTCTTTACACCACCATTTCTGAGTGGGATGGAACAGTGATGGCAGGCCACCACTCACAGCATAAGAAATAGGGGTTTAATATACAGAAATATGGAGATATATATATATATATAGATAGATAGATATAGATATATATATATATACACACACACACACACACACACACACACACACACACACACACACAAATGTGTGGAAGCAGAAAAATGTAACTGATAATCAAGGAAAAAAGAAAAAGATAGTAAGACAGATTTACTTATTATCCACTCAGTAGCAGAAAAAGGAGTTTAAAACAACTATTGAAAATGAGACAACACAAAGACATATTTTTGTAATCTCTTTGAGGAGTTCCTTAGTAACTTGTTTTGAAGAAATGTATATATGTACAAAAGTCAGCCACTTCTCTAGTTCCACTTCACTTTTTTTCTGCTAAATCCAAGTAAAATTAAATGAGATAATTTTTTAGAAATTTTATTTTTTTATTGAAGTATAATTGACATACACATTCCATTAGTTTGAGGTGTACAACATAATGATTTAATATTAAGGAAATATTTACAGCAGTTAAAAAAAGAGACAACAGAAAAAATAATATTTTAAAAGAAAATTAAAATAGATATTCTAGATCTCCAAATTAAAATACCTAAACTTCATTGCTCATTGGAGGACAAGATGAAGATCAATTGAAAAGATCCAAACCAAATCACAGAAAGAAAAAAAAAAATAGGAAGAACAAAGCAGAATGTAAGAGATGTATGGAACACAGTTGAATGCTCTAATGTTTATGTAGAACACGGGTTAGAAACTGAATTTGAAGAAATAATGTCAGAGATGTTCAAAAAGTGATGAACAATATCAACCCAGAAATTCAAGAAGCTTAATAAACTCCATGCTCAAGAAATACAAAGAAAAACCTCATCAAAACACATCCCAATCAAACTGCACAAATTAAAGATAATGAGAAAAAAATCATTCAATCAGCTGGAGAAAAAACACATTATCTTTATTAGGACAACAATAATGCTGATGGTTTACCTTGCAACAATAATAACAACAAAGATGGAAGCCAGAAAAGAATGGAATGATGTCTTTAAAAGTGAAGAAAAAATATCATCCAAGAATTCTAAACACAGACATATTTAAGTGATTATATTTACAAAGATCGTGAGCCGAAATTTTTTTCTTTATTTTTTTGCAGGATATCCAAAAGGGGAGTGTTTGTGCCTCTTACAACATAACCCCTGGGTTTGTGTTCAAGTAGAAAGTACAGACTTCTCCCTTTCATCTAATTCCTTCTTACAGTTTTTCCCAAGAAAAATAAATACAAGTGTGTTCTTTCAGATTAAAGGTACTGATTTGGCCACATTTAAAGTCAGTAATTGGAAAGGTGATGCATATATGTGTGTCTTTTTCTTCTTTCTCTTCCAATACTATTTCCTTTCCCTCACCCAAGCTTTACAAAATACTCAACTGGCCAGAAGGTAGGCTGTAGTCCCCAAACCTATCTTCTGGCCAGCTGAGTACATGTTGCATCTCTCCTGCTTCTTTGCTTCTTTCATAGTGTCAGATAGAGTACAGAAAGTTCCCAAAATATTGGTTTGGTTTTGTTGAACTTAAGATGTGTGTTCCTGTACCCTTTGCAAGGCATTTTCAATAACAAGGAAAATACAAGGAAGAAAAAGGTGGGGGGAGGGGGGGTGGGCGCAGTGCAGCAACACTGCAATCACATGTCAAAAGACTAGAAGTTTGTCTGTTTGTTTTTTTCCTTTGTAAAAAGACTCCTTTATATTAGAATTAAGCCATCAATGTCAACTTCAAAGAAAGTGGTCAGCAGAGCACAGAGCTGAGAGCAGGGGAGCTGGGCCTTAGAGTTTTCTGAATTCTGTTAGTGTCTCTAGCAAATTAATGGAACCCAAGATTATCAGTATATTACAAAGGATATTAAAGGATATGCGTCACCAGCCAGATAAAGAGATACATAGGGTGAGGTCCTGAAGCAAGGAGCTCCTGTCCTTGTGGAGTCTGGGGCCCAGCATGGTGGCATGTGGAAACCTTCTGGTTCACCAGCTGGAATCTCTCATAACCCAGTCCTTTGGAGTTTTTATGGAGGCTTCATTACAGAGGCGTGATTGGCTAAAGCGTCATTGGCCATTGGTCACTCTACTCAATCTCCAGCCCCTTTCCCCTTTTGGTAGGTCAGGGGGTGAGACTGAAATTTCCAAACCTCTAATTACAGGGTTGACTCCACTGGCAACCAGCCCCCATCCTTAGGTGAGTCCAAAAGTCACCTCTTTAACATAACAGAAGACACCTTTACTGCTCTCATAACTTAGGAAATTCCAAGGGAGCTCTGTTCTAGAAACAAGGACATAGACCACATACCTATTTCTTACCGTAAATCACAATAGTACAATGTGTTACCCTCTAAATGACGAGCTAGGATGAGAGGATGCAAATATTCGCTAAGGGACTTAGGGATCTAGAATCCCAGCAGGAGGGAGGGGCAGGGATGAGAGTGTCTATGAGTGTGTGAGCAGGTCAGCGAAGGTCAGGGAGAATCTCAGAAGGAAGGGATTTGTTGGTGATGACCTGCCATCCACTCAACATAGTCACAGCCACTAGCCTGGCTTACAGAGTTAGATGTAGACTTTGCAAAGGCTGGAACAGACATAGTCAGTTGAAAACTATGAGTTTTCAACTCATGTTTCACCATCAAGCCTGAATCAAGTGGGATCATCTGAACCATGTATGAACCATGGGCATTTATTTGGCCTGCACTAGAAATAGACCAACATCTTTACTTCCATTTCCCTTTTCCCCAAATCCATCAGTTCCTGCTTTGACTTACAACGGTAAAGAAGCTACATCTCCCAAATGGAAGAAGGCTTCAGCCCTCCTACTGCATCAGCCTTTTGGAAAAGAGGCCTTGACACCAGGATTCTACACAATATGCCTTAAGGGGCAAAAGATTTTAAACTTTTTTCTAGGCATGTCAGAAGCCCCATCACCCCAGAAGCTTGGCCTTGTGTGTCTCTCTCTCACTGGTGAAGGAAATCACGTGGGAGCTTTGAGATCACTCGGAGGCTGGCATGTGGCTGATTGTCCTAAACCCAGGCCACCCCGTCTCTCTCTCCTTTGACTTCCTTTCAGAGCACTTTGAAATTTGCATCTGATGTACATCTTTTCCCTTAGGGTTCCCTGGGTTTTCACATCTTCAAAATGAGAGGCGTTAGATATTGTGGATTTTAAGACCACTGTCTAGCTCTGTGATTCTATAGATGCAAGATGATTTAATTTTTACTTTATATTAGAGTATAGTTGATTTACAATGTTGTGTTAGTTTCAATGATGATTTAATTTGAAAGAATTTATAGTCTCCCCAGAAAAACAGTATGCAGGAAGGATGATAGAAGTTATGTTGCCAAATTAAGATTTGATAAATCGCTGAACCAAAGAAACAAAATGACAGACACACGCAAATAGCACTGAACAAATGGAATCGAAATTTTAAGTTTTATTTTTATTTCTTGTCTGGAAAAGATTGAACTGCCACTGTAGATAGGTATTGATTGGGAGGTCAGCCAGGATTTTGATTCTCTAGACTGTATTCTTGTTCCTCTGCCTTACAGAGACACAGAGAAAAAAATATATATCCAACTCAGTGAATCATATCAGTCGATAATAGTAAAATTTGTGTGATGTTACACCTTTATCCACGAGGGACCCAAATCTCTGTTGAAGATTTCCCAGGAGAGAATGCATGGATGCAATTGTGCACAATACATGAGTTCTCTAGGCTATTTGGTCATCACTTCTGCAACTGGCCTCAGTTAGCCAGAGTCCAATAAAACTGCCAGGAATGAAGGTCTTCATCCATTAGGACTCGACCTCGCCTGGTCTATAAGCCTTTCAAACTAATCTTTGTGATATATCAGTATGAAACCTGGTATTATTCTACCTATTTCAGACTATATTTGCCTGTGGTAAAATCTTGGATGCCCACATCCTCCAGAGCAGCATTCTCCTCCTATCAATCCTAGATTTGTCCTTGATTACATGATTTAGTCTCTGCTTTGAATCACAAATTGAAGTCTAATTCTCCACTAAGTCACAAGTTCTGTCCTGCATCCCAATCTACGTGACTGGGGTTCTAATATCCTGCAGTGCCTCCCAAGATCCCTGCCTAGGGGGCTGGTCATCCCAGGACAAGAGTCCTAGTGCGTTGATTGGGTCCTATGTTAACTTAAACTAACCTCCTCATGTAGAACCAAGGGGATATTATGGGCCTCACTGTAGCTAATATCTCAACCCAGCCACTCCTGCTGCCAGAGTGCTCACTCAGCAGGTCATACCCATTGGAGATACACCATCCTCACCAGTCACCTTCAACTGGTTACTCCAGTCCATTTAGTTGGCTCTGTCTTTGAGACTCAGCCTCATGCTGGAGCATTGGTATCAGGAACAACCCATTATATGCTAGAAATGATAACAAACACCTATGTCCAGATGACCTTTGCACACCTGCTTGCAAAGATCTTTTTCCTGGTTCCACTTGTCATGAATCTTGAATCTATAGACCTTACAACCACAAGATTGTTTGAGTATAGGAGTGTATTTATCCCTTATCTACTTTTATCTTCTTCCAGTGTGTTACCTTGATAGAATACAATGTAACCTCATAGAAATCTCTCTTGGTGTGTCACTATAATTTTGGAAATCCTAAATAAGATAATGGTCCCAACCACTAAAGGATATGGAAGTTCTCCAGAAACCACTAACCAAAGAATGAACTCTCCCACTTTGCCTCCTTCAGGCATGCCTATTACATTGCTTCTTCTGTGATTCAGCCTGAAATTCTCAATGCCAACTGAATAGCAAAGAAATGGTCCCTGAATGGAAAGCCAGGACTCTTTCCACTTAACAACATTGCTATTCTTCCTTTAAGTTCTACAAACACTCATCCCCACCAAGCACTTATTTACACTCCAGGCACAGCCTTAGACCAGATAATGTTACAATGTTCAGGACATAGAAGTTCTTTATTCATAAAGAGTTAAGTATCCATATTAGGCAGGGTTCTTCAGAGACACAGAACCAAGAAGATATGTGAACCAAATCTGCAAGATGGGCTCACAGGCTGGAGACCCAGGGAAGAGCCAATATTGCAGTTCAATTAGATACCACTTTCCATCTAAATCAGTCTTAATTATTGACCAAATAAGAAGCCAAGTTGTCTGCATGTATCAGGTTGTCAGACTCTGTCACTGTGCCCATAATTAGCCTCCTTCCATATTCATATATCTTATCTTGCCCTGAAACTGTTACCAAACAAAACTTGGGTCCACTCCCCTGTGCAGTAAAGCCAAACTACTGACAGCCGGTTGTGGTGAAGGAATGTGCAGTGCTTATCGCAGGCACCAAGCAAGGAGTCCGGGGCAGCTAGTGCTCAAAACACCTGAAGTCCCTGATAGGTTTCAGCCAAGCGTTTTTAAAGGCAAGCTGAGGGAGGGGCATCCCAGGGTATGTGATCATCTCATGCACAATTCTTTGATTGGTTGATGGTGAGGTAACAGGGTGGTGTCACAGAGATTAACATTATCAGTCCTTAGGCTCCAGGAGGCCTGGGGGCTGTGTGCGCATGGTCATCAAGTAGTTGACATCTTCCTTTTGGTGGGGGGTTTTCACATCTGTAAAACAACCCAGGAAATGTGCATCAGATGCTATTATCCAGGTACTTCTGAGAGGAGCTAGAGCAGAGAATATGGGGGAGAGGTCTGTCCTGGGAAGGTCCCATGAGGTCCTACTTGTTTACAAAACGATATGGAAAAACCAACCAAATTCTGTGACAGGCTTTTTTTGGTGTGCCATTATATCAGAAAGAAAAAAAGCAGAATGCCTATTTTCCTTGTTTTTTCTGGAGAATCGCTAAGAAAAATAGCTCCATCAAGTGTCCAGTCTCACTGTAGCAGAAAAAAAATTAGATTTTTAATGAAAAAGATAATCTGAGTGACCTGATGAAAATCCACCTGACTGTCCTATTTTAGGTCAGAGTTTTGTAAACTTCATTAGCTTTTTGAATCTGAAACTGTTCTTTTGCCCTGAGCACCCTCACTTTTTTGAGACAATCAAACTTTCTGGATGCCAGGAAAAAAGGGGTGGACATAATAAGCCTGAAGGGTTGGATTGTGAGGAAAGAGGACCATGCATCAATCAGATGGAGCCCTTGGCCAACAAATTATTTGTATCAGCAAATGAAAATACTATTCAGGATCCAATAAATGTAGCTCATAAACGTTTAACCCACAAAGAAGAAAACAAATTTGATTTGAATTGGGAAGGAATTCTTTTGCCAAGCATAGCAGTCTCTAGACATTCACAGATAAATTCATAGTTAACAAGTTTGAATTTTCATAAATTCCCCATGCAATTTATAAAGCATTTTTAATATAATGATACAATCACTTCTTCACATCTCTATTTACCAAATCCCTTGGCAAGAAAATCTACTTTCCAGTGCAAACTACCTCTCTGAGTAGGGATGTGCCTTTAGATAAGGCACAAATTCTCTGGGCCTCAGCTGTCAAATTGGTTCAATCTTTATGTTTGAATATATGGAAACCTTTTAATAAATTGTAGAGCAGAGATTGGCAAACTTTTTCTGTTAAGGCCAGATAACAAATAATTTAGATTTTGCAGGCCATACAATTTCTACCACAATTACTTGCTTGGCTTCACCGCGTAGCAAGAAAGTAGTGATAGATACTTTGTAAACAGATGAGCATGGCTGTGTTCAATAAGACTTTATGGACACTGAAATTTGAATTTTGTATAATTTTCACCTATCACAAAAAATTGCTCTTCTTTTGATTTTTAAAAATCATTTAAATGTGTAAGAAGCATTCTTACCTTTGAGGGCCACACAGAAATAGACGGCAGTCCATAGTTGGCTGTCTTCTGCTGCAAAGGGGTACATTTGTAAAAGAACCTTAAACTTAGAAGTATGTAAAAAATATAACAAAATTGCACACAAAAATAGAAATGTAGACCAGTGGAACAGGGATAGAAAGCCCAGAAATAAACCGACCTACCTACGGTCAATTAATCTACAACAAAGGAGGCAAGACTACACAATTGTGGAAAGACAGTCTCTTCAACAAATGGTGCTGGGAAAACTGGACAGCTACATGTAAAAAAATGAAATTAGAGCATTCTTTAACACAATACACAAAAACAAGCTCAAAATGGCTTAAAGACCAAAATGTGAGACCGGGCACTACAAAACTCCTAGAGGAAAACAAAGAACATTCTCTGACATAAATCGCAGCAATATCTTTTTTGATCCATCTCCCATAATAATGGAAATAAGAACAAAAATAAAACAACTGGGATCTAATTAAACTCAAAAGCTTTTGCACCACAAAGGAAACCATAAACAAATGAAAAGACAACCCACAGATAGGGAGAAAATATTTGCAAATGATGTGACTGACAAGGGATTAGTCTCCAAAATTTACAAACATCTCATGAGGCTTAATATCATCAAAACAAACAACCCAATCAAAAAATGGGCAGAAGGCCTAAATAGACATTTCTCCAAAGAAGACATACAAATGGCCAAGTGGCACATGAAAAGATGTTCAACATCACTAATTATTAGAGAAATGCAAATCAAAACTACAATGAGATATCACCAGTCAAAATGACTATCATCAAAAAATCCACAAACAACAAATGCCAGAGAGGGTGTGGAGAGAGGGAACCCTCCTACACTGTTGGTGGGAATGTAAATTGGTGCAGCCACTAGGGAGAAAAGTATGGCAGTTCCTTAAAAGACTAAAGAGAGAGCTACCATATGTCCCGACAATCCTACTCCTGGCCATATATCCAGAGAAAAACATGGTCCAAAAGGATACATGCACCCCAATGTTCATTGAAGCACTGTTTACAATAGCCAAGACATGGAAGCAACCTAAATGTCCATCACCAGAAGAATGGATAAAGATGTGGCACACATATACAATGGTATATTACTCAGCCATTAAAAAGAATGAAATAATGCCATTTGCAGCAACATGGATGGACCTAGAAATTGTCATACTGAGTGAAATAAGTCAGACAGAGAAAGGGAAATATTGTATCATATCCCTCATATACAGAATCTAAAAAGAAATTATACAAATGAACTTAATTACAAAACAGAAACAGACTCAGAGACTTAGAGAATGAATTTATGGTTACCGGGGAGAAGGGTGGGGGGAAGGGATAGTTAGGGAGTTTGGGATCGAGATGTACACACTGATATATTTAAAATGGATAACCTGAGACTTCCCTGGCTGTTCAGTGGTTAAGACTTCGCCTTCCAATGCAGGGGGTGCAAGTTCAATCCCTGGTTGGGGAGCTAAGATCCCGCATGTCTCACGGCCAAAAACCAAAACATAAAACAGAAGCAGTATTGTAACAAATTCAATAAAGACTTTAAAAATAGTCCACATCAAAAAAAATCTTTAAAAAAAATAAAATAAGATGGATAACCAACAAGGACCTACTGTATAGCACAGGGAACTCTGCTCAATGTTATGTGGCAGGCTGGATGGGAGGGGAGTTTGGGGGAGAATGGATACATGTATATGTATGGCTGAGTCACTTTGCTGTGCACCTGAAAGGATCACAACATTGTTAATCGTCTATACTCCAATATAAAATAAAAAGTTTAAAAAATTGCAAATGAAAATTAAAAACACTTTAAGATGATTTTTTCATGATACCAAGTAAAAATGGTTATGTCTGGTCTAGTTTGTTTATAGCTGAACCAATTTAAAAACATTAATCGACAAATATACTGATAAGTACCACTCTAAAAATATGACATTTCATCTGGATGCAAAATTACTCTATTTTCATCAGGAAGGCAGCTGTGGAAATAAACCTTAAAATCATCTTTTTTAATTAAAAAATATGTTTTTTAAAAAAATCTGTAGGGCAAGGAATAGTCATAGGTTTTTATAGATCTCCCATCAGGAAGTAAGCATAATGATTTCTATGTCAGTCTTTATTGCTAATTCTCTTTTGATATGAAGTTTGTGCAAACTATGTAATTTAAGAGTAGATGTAAAATTAGTTAATAAATCTCTACCAAGGTGAACTGTATTTTTACATTTTTCTGCTATTAAAGGTACTTAGTGGTACTCAGAGAAAAGCTTTTTTTTTTGAAATATTAGGAGGAACAAACTTTAAATTTGGTGATCAAAAAAAAAAAAACCATGAATCTCGGATAACTCAAATATAATTTACATTTACTGAGTACTTATTCTTAGCTGGATACTATAATGGTCTAACTAAAATTGTGTTTAATATAAAAAGCATCCTCTGTAGCAGTTTCTAAAGTTTCCATTTGAGAGATGAAGAATAACCCCAGAAAATTTCATTAACTTGTCATTCACTCCACAGTTCTCCCCACAACGTGGAGTAAATATATACAAAAATATTTATCAAAGGAGAGGTGTTCAATGCAAAATGAAGGGGAGGAAGCACAATTTGTGGGTACCTACCGTGTGCAAGGTGTGATGGGATGTACCATGCATCTTCGCTCATCAATCTATCCACTTACTCCTGGAGAATCTGTCAGTGTCACTTGTTCTGAACCTCACAAAGTAAGCACACGTTATCTCAAACTTCCAACAGCCTTGCAAACGAGGGGTTATTACTCCTGTTTAGGAAGTTAGAAAACTGAGACGTGAATTCAAGAGCTCAAGGTCACAGTAGGAGAAGGTGTTTTTATGAAGATTTGAACTTGCGTGTATTTGGCTTAAAAGGACCTGCTCATTTCACACCACACTGCCCCCACTGCCATAGAATTAACACATGCCCTTCATTGAGCTACCTCTCCACACTGTTATTCTCTATGTATTTTCACTATGACAATGTTAAGAGAGAAAGAATTCCACCAAACCTAGAAGGCACCCCGTCTTCTGATAATTTTGCAAAGACTTTGCTTTGTTTCATAAGTGTGTCTATAGTGGAGAGGGCTATGGATGCTTGAAATGAGTGGGAAGTAGGTTTTTATTTGTTTGAAATTATTTCACCAGCCTTCCCTGACATTTGCTGTTAATTATGCACTGGGAAAAGAAAAAATATGTCAACACCACATTTGTCACTGGTTATTTAGAGGTTCAGGTTGACAGATTTTGGCAGAACCCTTGAAAGATGTATCTGACGTGGTGGCTTTTAGTCTTATTTATTTTGTATTCTCAAGACTGTAAAATTAAATCAAATCTTCAGCTAGTGAAGCCATGAAATAGCTACTCACAGCAAAGACAAATATTTTGGACATGGCTAGCAGTCCTGCAACCTGACTGACAAAGTAAGTGGCCCTGATTTGTCCTCTCTCCTGTGCAGTCAGGACAGAAGTCAGCCAGGGGGAGTGAAATTGGGCCATTTCAGGCCCGAAGGGAGTCAGAGGATAAATGTAGTCATTAAGTGTTTCTTTACCATCCCCCCCCCGGCAAATGACCCTAAAGGACACTTCTTACATCTATTCATCTTCTAAGGGATAGGGTACCCACACAATTAAAAAAAAATTCTAAAACCACAAGCATGACATCATAACCTCTGTTGTGTCCAGTGGCTCCTCTGCTTTGCCGAGCTTGACTTTTCCTTGCTTCTTGCATTTCCAACGTTCTGCCCTTAATTCAAGCTACTCGGTTCTATGAGAAGCAGCCATTGGAATGGTACTGTTTGCACTTCCAGAAGACCTGAGTTCAAACGCTGGTCCCACCCTTACTGACCGAATTCAGTCGGTCTACTCGCTTAACTTCATAGTCTCATTTCTTTTACTTTTGATTAAAAAATGGATGCTTAATCAATTATTCTTCTGCTCCATATGACTTATGTTTTCCTGTCTCACTCAAAAGGAAACTCAAAGTCCCTAAATTCATGGGCTTCCCTGGTGGCGCAGTGGTTAAGAATCTGCCTGCCAATGCAGGGGACACGGGTTTGAGCCCTGGTCTGGGAAGATCCCACATGCCGCGGAGCAACTAAGCCCATGCGCCACAACTACTGAGCCTGTGCTCTAGAGCCTGCAAGCCAGAACTACTGAGCCCACATGCCACAACTACTGAAGCCCTCGCGCCTAGAGCCCGTGCTCCGCAACAAGTGAAGCCACCGTAATGAGAAGCCTGCGCACGACAATGAAGACCCAACGCAGCCAAAAAATAATAAATATATAAATAAACAAATAAATTTATAAAAAAAAGAAGTCCCTAAATTCTTGTATACTCTGTTGTTTGGTTATTACTGGACCTCCTCCTTTACCGCTCCAGCCTCGTTTTCTCTGCTCTGGCAGCACTGCCCTTCCTACTCCTCCTGGAACATCTAGCAACCTGCACCTTAAGGCCCTTGCTCCTGGTCCTGGAGGATCTGCCTGGAGTTCTCTCTCCTCCAAAGTTCACATAGTCTCCTCCATCACTTCAGTGAGGTGTCTGCTCAAACATCACCTTGTCAGAGAGGACCTCTTTATCCATCCCATCCAAAATGTCCCATCCCCTAACCTAACAGTCGCTGACATCTTTACCTGAAAATATAAAATTTCATGCCTGCAAAGACCACTCAGAGAGCAGATTACAGGGAAGCAGATGTTCTTAATGTTTCTCACTTTTGCTTTTCCTTCTTGTTAGCACAGGAAAAAGAATTCCGTGCCACCTCATCTGTGTTGTAGAGTGGATGGGGTCAGAGTCATTTAAAAGTCCTGAGTTTGGACATGGTTTCTGTCTTCTCCCAGTTACATGCTGAAGTGTCCAGGTCTACAATAGCAAGGGAGGAGGACTCTCTACCCCCTCCCTGTCCTCTGCTCCCCTTCCTTTTTTTCAGTCACCTGACCCTCCATATGGCACATTTTTAATGCTTAGATGAGTAGAATAGGATTAGAGGAGTGACTACTTTTCCAGACTTGGTGTTCTGGTCCAGATTACCAAATTTTGCCCTGGGATTGTATGAATAAAGCCAGGAAGCAGCTAATTATTACGCCTTTTCTTTTCTATTGTGGTTTATATGTGCATCTGTTTTTAAAACCTCTGGGGAAGAGTAAGTGATTGGCAGAGATAGATTTTGGCATCCTTGGGCTCCCTGGCAATAAAACCATCTTAATGACATCAAAGATCTCTTCCTGATTTATTTGTATCAAAGATGTTTTGATTACCTAATGGAAAACACTTGTGATTGGATGTAAAGTCATCCAATAAATAATAGACATGACTCCTCATAGTACAAAAAAAGCTTCTAAAAATATATCCAAATAATGCTTTCATCAGTATTTATTCAATGCCTACTCTGTGCAAGGTGCTGAGGTGATGACGGAGAGCAAGTTAAACAACAAAGATGCCAGTCTGGAGTTTACATTCTAGTAGGGCAAAGGACAAAGCACCAGTAACTAATAAACACATGAATTAAATAGATACAAATTGGGGGAAAGAACTATAAAATAAGCTGTGTCCTGAGGCATGATAATTAGGAGACAGACTTTATATAAATATTTAATGCCAAGAGTGGAAGGCTATGAAGGCACCTGAAATGCAAAGAGCTGTGAGTGACAGTAGCATTCCAGGGACGAGCACCAGCAAGGGCAAGATGTGGATGAAGTGGACGAGAAGACTGGTATCATTTAAATGGGTCCTCATTCAGGATGGTGGAGCATTGGAACTTTATCATGAGTGCAATGAGAATTTACTAAAGGGTATTAGACAGAAGAATGTCATAATCTGATTATAAAGAGGGAATATTTTAGTAGTAAATTCTAAGTATGAACCTAGAAAACAATGAGGAAAAGTTTGAGGAAAGGTGAAAAGGTGGAGGAGATGAGAAACCAAACTCATGAAATCATCGTCTATATTGTTAATAAAGGATTATTCATATGGATTTTGGTAATCAGCCTGGAAGCTATGGTTGGAGATGACAAGGAAGGTAAGGAAAGACCTCTGATGAGTTCCTACATTTGAGTCTGGATCAGTGGAAGATGAACCCATGAAAGAAAACTTGAAAGGAGACAATTAGAAAGATTTGAAGAACATGAGGCTAGTGTGTTATCCCTAAGGTCAAGGGACAACTTTATTTCCAGAAATAGAAGCACTATATAAATGTTAAACACTGCAAGTAACCTGTTGTAATTCTAAATAAGAACATATTATTCTTGGTCCTCCTAGAATGGTATGTTAACTTGTAGAAGAAAACTGGGGTGATAGGACACACATGAGTTTCCTTTTTGATAAACCTGACTGTGACTCTTGATACTTCCATTTACTAGTTATTTCTGGGCAAATCTCCTAATATGATACTATTTTCCTCTGTAGACTTATTGAAGGAAATAAAATTAAATAATAAATGGATGAGCCTAATGCACGGTTAAATCTTTTTTGTCCCTTTTCTTAGCAGTTGGATAGATTTCCTCGTAAATGAATAGAAGTGGCTGGAGAAATATGACAAATCCTAGCACTAATAGGAAAACAAAAATAGCCATACATTTGCTTATTCTTTTAGCAAGCACATATAGGGTAGCTAGTGTATGTCATGCCTGTATGGGCCTCTGAAGACAGCAACCTAAATAAAACTAGATTTATATCCCCAGAATCTCCAAATCTAATGAGAGTTTATTGCTCATGTATTTTTTTGGTGCGGCGGGGGGGGGGAGGTGGAATAAGAGATTTTACAAATGTAGAATTGAATGCTTGGTAAGTACTGTGCCCAGGATGTTATACATAGTAACTAATGGTGTTGTGTCTGGAACAGCCCTGCTTAGTAGAGCTTTTTGTGATGATGAAAACGTTCACGTAAAACATTTCTCTATTGAGCCCCTATAATGTGGCTAGTGCAGCTGAGGAACAGAATTTTTCATTTTAGTTAGTTTTAATTAATTTACATTCTATTGTGAACAGTCACCAATGAGTAGTGACAGTAGATACTAATACTGCCCAGAACAGGTATAAAACGTAGGTCCCCTACATCCTGATGCCTTTCATGTTTGTCATCTTATCTTGATGGGAAAGGAAGCAAAAAGCAGCATCAGATGAAGAAAGCCGACCCCATCTTTTAGGCATATAAATCGCTCCCAAAGAGTCCCCAGTGCTATACTTGTCACTGACTGTTTCTTTCAATGATGTCTTAAATGGGGCATGACACTCTGAGAGCCTTGAGCATTCTGGAGACTTTGCTTGATAAGCACCTTCTATCATAAATTAATCTGAAGGGGTTTCTGCTTCCAAAAAGTCATTGCCTTTTATTTCCTCTTTTCCTCCCCTCTCCCACCCCAGCTCCCAGAATTAGGCTGAAATGCTGGCACTCTTCCCCACTTAACTTGCATTTGTAGACGTGTGAAGAAGCTTTGGATAAATAGAGCTGAGCTGTGTATTTGGAGCTGGAAGATCTAAGTTCAGATCCTTTATCTGAACAAATCAATAAGCCTCAGTAATTTTATCTAGAAAATGGAGACACCTCTCACCTGAGTCAGCAGTGTTCTGTAATAAGACACACATAACCCCTTGGAAAAGTAAGAGTTAACACTTGCCCATGTTGTAATGAAATAAGCGAAACAAGCCCTGAACTACAAGTCAATTTGCAGAAATTAAAGTTTGCGTCCAAATGAGATGAGCTAATAAAGTCCATCAACTCAAATAATTATAGAGGAAATATTTATAGAAGTAACCAGCATCTCTTTTTCAGCTTTCTCAACTTTCATGGCAACGTCCATTGACCAGGTGTGGGATGTCAAGCTCAAATGTCAGGAGTTTGCAAATGGGGAAAGGCCGTGTGAAATCAAGCAAGTCCAGCACTGGTATACAACCCTTTCTGCAAACTGCAGACTCTCAGTCTCATCAAACAAACCATTCAGGTTAGGAATGCCAATTTTAGCAAATGACACTTTCTGTTTTCATAAGACTAGCAAGAGGCATGACTGTCGTAAGTTGTGGATTTAATTGCGTTAATTTAAATGTTACCTTTTGTTGTAAATTCACCACATATTCCATTAAGAATAGAGACCATATTATCTAGTTCAACAATACTATATATAAAATAGATACCCAACAAGGACCTACTGTATATAGCACAGGGAACTATACTCAGTATTTTGTAATAACCTATAAGGGAAGAGAATCTGAAAAAAAACACATATATATGTATAACTGAATCACTGTGCTGTACACCTGAAATTAACATAACATTGTAAATCAACTATACTTCAATTTAAAGAATAAAATAATAAAGCAGTAGAATAAGAATTTCATAATTTCGTTTCTTTATATCAACAAACATTAATTGATCACCTACTAAGTGCTGGATATCACCAAGTTCTGCAAGTAAAAATTTGTATACTAAATGGTCCATGTCCTTAAAGAGCTGCTGGTAGAATAGAGGGAAACGTATATGTAAACAACTACAATATTATGAGGTTTAAGTGCAAGGTATCTGGCAGCTCAGAGAGAGGGTCAGGGTGTGGAGAAAATGCCATGAAGAAAGGCTTTCCAAGTGGAATTCACTTATTCACGATTCAGTGTATTTTTAAAGTAGAGTAAAGCCTTTCCAGTAGCATTGAGAAGTGGGAAGAAAATCCATGAATGAAGGACTGCGTGGTGCTTTGAGGAGTTGAGTTCTTTGGGGCCACTCAATCCACTAGAACTGGCATTTTGCTTGAATAAAACAAACCTAAATGTGAACCACTGTGTATATATTACTTATCAATATAAACACTCAGTGTTCCTGTGCTGCTCTGTTTTCCTTTAGTTCAAGCTGCCTTATCTCTGGCAAGGCTCTAGCAGGGCAGACTGTGAGCTTCGAGTACTTGCCCACAAGCTGTGCCCAGCTTTCCAGCTGTGATTGTGGCATCCAACTCTCCTCAGGGATGGAGAATAACATTCCTTTTGCCACTGCAGCCTGAATGACACTTTGCCAAATTCCTCGGAGCAGAAACATCATACTCATCCCAGTGCTACTGGGGCAACTGGTCAACCCAAGTCTTAGCTACAAATCATGAGATGGCTTAGGTGGTGCAGCCTGAGCTTGCAGGTGATGGAGAGAAGCAAGACGGTCTTAGGAACATGTTCGTCCTTTTTTCCTTCAGAAGTTTCATTGCTCAGTTGGTGAGGAGCAGTTATAAAGATGCCAGAGCCAAGATTTTTCCCTCTGAATCCTCGCTCATGCCATTCCAATTCAAATTTCACTGAGCTTGAGCCCCTGCTATCAGGCTAGAGTAGGGGAATACTTAGATTCTTAAAATCACTACACAGATGTTACAGTTGGGGAAACTGGATAAAGGGTACATATAACGGATCTCTCCAGATTGTTTGTTACAACTGCGTGTGAATCTAAATTATCTCAAAATTTGTAAAAAAAAATAAAATAAATACACACCTGCATGATGTTTATAGGTAGTTGTGGACATTCACATGAATTTTTCATTCATTCAGTAGTTTAGTCAATTAACAAACATGAATAATAACTTACTATTTTTTAGGTCCAGGAAAACTGAGATTCATTCAACCCTTTTCAAGAATGATGAAGTTGATATTATGGTTACTTCCATTATAAAGATGAATAAAATGAGTCTAAAGTCACATATCTAATAAGTTGTAGACTTCAATTTGAAGAGTGTGTTTTACGTGTGTTTTTTAAGTTATGTGTTTGTTTGTTTCTCTGCATAACACTGCTGTAGGGCAAGACACAGCCTAGCATTGAGTTCAACATCAGGCAAGGAAGGAAGACAGCCTCATAAGTGATTCTACAGCAAGTGAGGCTACAAAATGGTCTGTAATTTAGCTAAAACAAGTGCTCTGGGGAAGAAATTCATCCTTCACAAAGAAGGTAACAAAAGAGTTCATCTGTGCTGTGACAGGTCAGGTAGGAATTCCATGGACATAGCCTGGATGAGCAGGAACGTTTATTTCAGATAGAACTAGGCCATATGTTTTTTTCATATTTTGTGTACTATCTTTGTTTATTTTGCTTATTTTGGGCTTTGCTACTTATTAAAGAATGGTAGAGTGTGCAGTCCATCTCAGCACTGCTAAGTATAAAAGAGAAAATGTATGAGGGCATGATTGGGCTGGAAAAATGAGGAAGGAAGAGCGACCCCTGGGGACCAGAACAGGGACAGCAAGAATCAAAGTGTTAAACCACTCTCTTCAACCCAACTGCAGGAAGACAGCTGAGACTGGGGTCACATGCAGGGTTGCTGAGGCCTTGAAAATTCTCCTTTCCATTCTAAATCTTGGCAATTTCAAGTGTGTTTTAAATAAAGATGGTTTCTTTCATCAACTGTGTGAAAATGCACAGGAAGGAATTCCTCTCTTATCTACTTTTCCCCAAGATGTCTGGATTGGTCATATCTCAACACGGATTGGGCCATATCTCCAAGAGGCAGGGGTCACTGTGTATTAAATGCTCCACTTATAGGTGTGTGTGTGTGTGTGTGTTTCTTCTTCTACTCCCACTTCCTGAGTTTGAGCTGACAAGACCTAGTTCTAAAAAGATTCTAAAAAGAGAATGGTCAGCTTTGAGACTCAAATCTTTGTTTCAGTGTCTGATTGCCAAGCCTGGCTAACAATAAAATGTTCTTTGATATATTGATTATTTTTCCTGCCTTATGCTCCCGCTTTAATGAGCTTGCAGATACGATTGACTGTGCATTTGGGCAGGATCAAGGCTGTTTCTGCAATCTATTTCCCTAATCCCGCTTTAATTTTAGTAATCTCTTTTTAGATTATTAAAGATTATTTCATTTATCCAAACCAAATAAGAAGTTGGATAAACCTCTTATTTGGTTTGGATAAATGAAATCCCATTAACATTAAAGGATCACGAGGAAGTCACTCCCTTAAGATATATGGGAATTCAAGATAGACAATGTAAAGTGGGTGTGGGTGTATTTACAAATTCCAGATGCTTGTACTAAACTTTATATCTCCCATCGTTTTCTCTCAAAATAAACTCCAAATGCCCTTTATCCACTCCAGAAAACAAAGCATCTGAATACAGCATGCTGAGGGAACATTCCTTTGATAACATTGAGATGGACACCCTTTCTATGCTGGAAAAGAGAAAATGCCTTTCATTCAGATTCCATTATTTCCTGACTACAGTGAGAACTATTTTGTTATTCTGGGCAAGACATTTAATAATGCAGCCATCTCAGCACCCAAGATGGTGAGCTGGTGTATGGGTGTTCAAATGTTCCGTATGTTTGTGCTAAACTCAGACGCAGCTAGATTCAATTTAAAGGAAATAGGGAAAGACGCCTCCCCCTGCAGTTCTTTCTTTGAGACACGGTCCCATTACATGCTGAACCTCACCAAGCAGGAAGTAATGGTGCATATCAAATATGATCAGTTTCACAAAGCAGCTTCGAGAAGACCCATGAGGTTCCCGACTCTGCCCACTTGAGCTAACAGCATCCCCTGTCCAATTCCTGTCAACAGCACTTGTTCAAACTCCTGCATTTTTCTGCAGTAATATGTCATCATTAACCATATGTCTCCTTTCCACTACTTTTTTTCCCTGCAATTCACCATCATTAATTTTTAGTACTCTCTCCTTGAAGACAGTTGGCTCCTATCCAAAGGTAATGAGGTTGAGATTTGCAAAGTTCGATAATCGTCAGGGGAAGAATATAAATGTAATAAAATGCAAATTTCTTTTCTTTTTTATGTCTCTCAGTCAGATGATCTGATGGTGGCCATTTCTGTGAACTTCATTTAAACTGAGACTTTTGGGGTCGTAAGGAGAGGTTAGCTGGATACCAATCAACAAGCAGTCATCTTTGACAAATGCCAGGAACATCGTAATAAAAATTAATGAATTTCATTAATTTTCACAGAAGATATTCTACCTGTAAAGAGATTCATTATTCAATTTAAATCAACACATATTTATCAAATTTCTGAAGTGTGACAAATACTGTGCTAGAATTTTAAAAATTAATAAATATAAGGTACCTTCTTTCAAAAGTTGTCCAGTCAAGCTGGGGAGATGAGTTACGCCAGTGATACAGCTGTTCTCAGTTCAGGAAATTCCTTAGGAGTTTATAGAATGAGTGTCTCCGGTATTTATAGTAAGATCCACGGAGATTATTTTCAGTGTGGTGCAATGCTTTAAATTTTAAGTACAGCAGCCTGTAGACTCTCATGGTTATTGAGCGCTTGCTACACAGCACGTACATCTGAAGAAATGAATTTTTAGTTTTATTTCATTGTAATTAATTTAATTTAAAATTTAAAAAATCTGATATTCAGTTATTGGAAAACATTTCATTATGTTTGCAAAAACTTGGGTATATGGATCTACTTTTGCAACTGCAATTTTTATGAAACCTCAGTAGAGATCACATATTCCCTAGGAAAATATAGCATCCGGATTGAAATGTGCTATAAGTGTGAAATACACACTCATGTCTAGGATTTAGTAAAAAGACAAAGAATGTAAGCAACTTCATTAATAAATTTGTTATGTTGATTACATGCTGACATGATAAATTTTAGATATATTGGGTTACATGAATGTATTATTAAAATTAATTTACCTTTACTCTTTCACTTAAAAAAAAATAACTACTAGAAAAAAACGTAATTACATATGTGGCTTGCATTGTACTGGTGTTGGACAGTGCTGCTTGAAATCAAAAAGTCATGCATCCCCTTCCTCATGGTAGATTTTGCCTAGACAGACCCATCGTACCATTCCCCACACCTCATATTTCATAGCCCCTGCGGCACAGTGCCAGAGGCAAAGAGACGTGCAGTGGCAGAACCTAAAACCTGACTGCAGGTCCTACAGACCTACTCCTGAGAGGTGCATCACCTCCAATTACGATGTCACCTTAGCAATAATACATACCAAACTCCTCATCTTTACGTATAAAGAGACTGAAACTCAGATATAGCAAATACCCTGTTTAAAATGTTAGCGGGACTTCCCTGGCGGTCCAGTGGTTAGGACTCGGGCTTCCACTGCAGGGGCCACTGGTTCCATCCCTGGTCGGGGAACTAAGAACCCCAGCATGCTAAGATCCCACATGCCATGCCACGTGGCCAAAAAAAAAAAAAAAAGATAGTGAAAGTTAATGACAATGTAAAGGCCAAGAGATTGATGTCATATACCACATTTTACAAAATAGATTAAAATTCCATGTCAAAATACTTTTTTTTTTGGAAAAAAAATTTGTATTTCTCTTGGGAAAATCCCTATACGTTGTTGGCAAAGAGAGGTATTTTTATTTCTCATAGCCTTTGCGAAAATATGTCGTCTTTACCAGGGTAGAAATTACTGATCAGTTCACCTGCTTAGACAGAAACTAATGCACCTGTTTGGAAGGGCTTTATTGTTTTTTGCCCTAACAATGGTGGATGGGGAGAGCATGGAACTGCCCTTGCCCTAGAATGCAAGGCAACACCGCCACCTAGTGGTTTCTTTATTAAGTTGTACACTGTCTGTCAGACTCTACACCCTGAGTTGCACACAGCTTTGCACCCCTGTCTTTGCCGATTATTTAGACTGCAGCGATGATGTTGCCATCTAGGAACATGCAGTCTCAACAAACCGATTAAAGAGTAGAACGTTTACTCAAAAGATTTACAGTTATGATATCATAGCTTCGTTAAAAGAAAAATTTTAATTGAGAATTCATGCGTTTGGAAAAGTATCTCTGGTTAATCCAAGCAGACTTCCAGGAGGATGGAATCCTAGATTTGTGATTTTAAAAATGGAGGGCATGGAAGTCTACAGCAATAGACTAGGTGTTGCCTTTGTGTCAGGTTAAAACCCTAGTTATCTCAGGATCAGGCACTTATCCTCTTATGCTATATTACAAATAAAATTGGCTTAGCTAAAGGCATAAATAACTAGTATAAATTTAAAAAATAATGTGTAGATAGATGTTCAATTCATTCAGCATGACGTCACATGGAACTATAAGGAATTTGTTATTTTTAGGTTCTAGGGTGGAAGGGGAAGAGACCTGCTAGGAAGCCCAGAGGGGTCTCTGGCCAGTCAGGTGCCATATGTAGATTCTAGATATTTAATGGGAACATCCAAAGCTTTGTCAGATGTAGAAATAAGAGCTCAAATCATAGACCTTCAGCATGTTAACTTTTAGATGAGTAGACTGAAAATTTCAATCTTTATGGTCACAGAGTTAGAACCCTAGAGTCCCAGAATTATAGGATGTCAGTATCTTAACATCATTTAACTGTAAAGCTAGTGTTGGAAAGCTCTGGAAAACAGATAGTCCCTTTTCCTAGAGCCAGCTGCAGGGACAAAGTTGAGCAAATTATTTCCCCCAGAGACTTTCACATGTAAACAACTCATTTATTTTCTTAGGAAGGTCTGTGTTTCTCCTGGACCAGGTCTCTGAAACATTCTCTGGCAGATGGAGAAATGAAGGCTGAAGGTTCTCTATGGATCATTTCAATAAGGGAAAGTCAGATGAGGGGAACAATTTGTTCCTTGGGTTTTGAGAAGGTAAGAAGATCAGTGCAGTGGGTATAATTTTGTTTTAGTTGGGAGAGGAAGTGATAAAGATAAGGAGCCCTTTCAGAAAGAAGAGGGTTGGTACTCAGACTCACAGTAATAAGATCTACCTTTAAAGAAAGCTTTCTGGGTATTAGGCTCTGCCCTGGACCTTTTCCTGTGATGATTATTCTCAACTCATTCTCTGCCTCTGATGAAGAAATGAGGAAGGGCATTAGAGGAACAAAGCGAGTCTAGGCTCTGCTGCTGACCATGTGCCAGACGTTTCATTCATGGTCTCATTTAATTCATGACAACCTCAGAACTGAGATTTATCATGTCAATTTCTCAGACCAGAAAATGGAGGTGCAGAATAATTGAGTACGTTGTCTGAGATCAAAAAGCTAGCAAATGCAGATCCAGGATCTTAACCGAGATTTGTCTAACTCTCACACTTTCTCTTTCTAACATAGTAAGTGATAGTTAATGACAGAAATTGCCTTTCGAATTTCCCCAATGCCATCCACTCTATACCGCAACTTTGCATACAACAATGGATTTCATTCTATTTCCCTAACAAAGCCACCTTAAAGTGGTCATTCTTTTTTTCTCATTTTACTGATGAGATACATGAGGGCTGTAGCATCTGAGTAGGCTGCCCAAGGGGATGCATCATGGTCCAGCCCCGATTCAGTAACGATCCTTCTTACATCAAAACCCTGTGCTCTGGTCACTAAAATCCTTCTGACAAATAAACCCTCCCCAAAAGCATTCTCTTCTGTTACTGACCTTTCATCTTGGTCCTTGTTAATTTCTCTCATTCCCTTCAAGTCTGACAAATTGATCAAAAAGAAAATACCATTAGGAATAATCCCCCTCTGATGTTAGTCTTGAAAGCCAAAAAATTGAATTAGAGAAAGATCTAATGTGGTCTACGCTTTGCAAAGCCTTTTCTTTTCTGGTTCCCTCTTTCCGTATTCATAGAGCCTTAGAGGAACCCCGGTGAGATTATAGAGAACGCTGGCCTTATTTCCACTAAGAGTTGTTGGTTTTGTCATTTTCATCCAAACACCTTAGTCATAAGTAATTGGATTTCCTTACTACAGAAGAACTGGCATTTTTATGATAGTGAAGTTGAGTAGAGGGATTCATTTGACATTAAAGGTACTTTGCAAATATATTATGAAAATCTGGTTTAGAAGAGTATATTAAAGGATAGAGTGAGGGCTTAATTTTCAAGAAACATACTTAAATGTCCAGAGAATACCATCTCTTAAGTCATCCCTTCATAGTTTTTGAGAGGGGCCCTTGTTTCAAATTTCAGATTCATTTCACATTTTCTTTATGTCTGCCATGTGCCAGAAAAGCAGCAAGCTACTTGCAGAGACAACAAAAATCCCAGGAAACAAAAATTAAAACAAAAGAAAACAAACCTGGGATATGAAGGTTTTTTTGTCTATTTGTTTGTTTTTTAAGGAAAGAAAAGGACTCATCAGCTAAAGGGAAGAACATCAATGCAGACACAAAGATGAAAACATACATAATGCAAGATCACTGGTTTTATTTAAATAAACTATTTGCCGATGTCTGGTATTTTCAACAAAGACACAGATCTACCTGGTCATTGTGTAGAGGGGTGGGAGACCCATGGCAGAAACCCTGGCAAAATTATGATTTAGGGTCTGGATGGAATATGATTTTAGGCCACTGATTTATTCATATGTTCACTTATAAGCTTGATGTTCATCTGAGTTAAGTATTGAAGGATAGATAGAATTCGGGTGGAAATAATCAAGAGTATTCATTTATTAGTTTAAATGAGCCATTTTTTAGCACATATATCACTATTAGAAATAGCTAATCAAGTCTAAGTGCTCACTGAGAAATACAAGATATGTGGCACTTTGAAGGATTATAGGATGGTTTCACTTAGAAGCACGTGCGTGTATAAGCGTACAGAAGTTATTGGGAGAATATAGATAAAAGTCTTAGTAATAGGAATTGTGAAGAGGAGATGTGGACGTGGTCAAAAAAGGAAAGAAAATAGTATATATTTACATTTTAGTTTTTACAAGTATGCCATCTATGTTTTTAACAAAAAATATATGGATATATTGTAAGGATATTTTAATTTGGGGCTATTACAGATATTTAAATTTAGAAAACATCTTAAACATATATAGTCTAATTATACATATATATAAATTTTGTTTCTATGTTACCACTCTATCCTTGATTATTTGATAGTATTTACCAACAAAGTCAAATTGGACTGGAGTTGTCTTTTTTAGGAAGGTTTTGCTAACAGATTCAACTTTTTCAATAAGACTTCAAGTTTTTTTTCTTCTTATGTCAAATTTGGTAAGTTATATTTTTCAAGAAATTTGTGCCTATGACCTCAGTTGTCAAATGTGATGATATACAGTTGCTGATGTATTGTCTTATTCTTTTACTGTTCGTAAAACTTGCAGTAATTCCCTCTTTCTCACTTTTAACATTGATGATTTCTTCCTTTTTGTGATCAGTTTAGTTTGGCCGTTTTCTTGATATTTTCAAGATATTATTTACCTTTATTTCCTCTTTGTTTTCTATTTCCTTGATTTAAAATAAAATTTATTATTTATTTTCTTCTACTTCAGGTTTCTTTTTTTTTTTTTTTTTTTTTTCTTTTACTAGAATGGATCCTCAGGACATTGATCTTATATTCTTATTATTTTCTAACCTAAGCATTTTAAAGCTCTAAGTTTCCCTCATTTTAGCTGTATTGTTCTTCAGTTCAAAGCATTTTCTAATTTCTCTGGAGATTTTATTTTCAATCAATAAATTGTTTAGAAATGTGTTGCTTCGTGTCCAGATATTTGGGAATTTTCTAGCGATCTTATTATTGATTTCTAAATTAAATCCCTTTTTATCAGAGAATATATTTTTGTATGATTTTAGAAAATGTTGGTATTTGTCTTATTGTCCATCATGGCAACTATCTTGGCAAATGTCTCTGTTCACATTAAAAGAGTGTGTGTTCTACATCGGTTGGGTGTGGTGGTCCATACATTTCAATTAAATCAAGGCATTTGTTGGGTTTCCTTACATTTTACATATCACCACTTATTTTTTAAATTGTTGTTACATCAATTAGTGGTAATAAAACCAACTACCAATAATTGTGGGCTCTTCTCTTTCTCCCTTTTATGTTGTCAGTTTTGCTTTGTATAACTTGAGATCTCTTTTGCTAGATGCATGGACAGTTATAATGGTTATGAATTCCTGCTTATGTATCCCTTGTATCCTCATGCTATAGCCCTCTTTATCTCTGCAGAACACTTCCTCAATGTCCATGTTATCTGATATCAACATAATCAGCCATGCTTACTCTTCATGCTCTATCATTTGTCATCCATTTTCTTTCAAACTACCGGTGTCCTTGTAACCAAAATACCCCTTGTAGGTAAATGACATTAGGGTCTTGTTTGTTTGTTTCTTTTCCACTTTGTCGACCTCTGCTTTTATTTAGAATATTTAGACAATTAAAATACAATGCAGTTTGCAGGGCAGAAGTTGAGACACAGATGTAGAGAACAAACGTATGGACACCAAGGGGGGAAAACCGCGGTGGGGTGGGGATGGTGGTGTGCTGAATTGGGCGATTGGGATTGACATGTATACACTGATGTGTATAAAATTGACGACTGATTAAAAAAAAATAAATTAAAAAGAAAACAAAAGTATAAACCATAATAAATTGCTAAATTGTACTTTAAAAAAAAAACAATGTAATTATCGATATGGTTGGTTTTGAGCCTGTCATTTTATTATTTGTTTTCACTTTGCTCTCTGTTTTTTATTCATTTTTCCCCACTGTCTTCCTTCTATTAGATAATTTGAATCATGTTTTGTATTCCATTTTAATTTTTCTATGGGCATTTTGGTTATTTCTGTATTTTTTATTGGTTGCTCTAGGGATTATGCCATGTCTATTCAATCATTTACAGTCTAATTAGAAATAGTATTGTACCATTTCACATAAAGTGTTGAAAATTTGAAATGAAATGGGTCTTTTTAGCGCCCTCACAAACATTTATATTTGTATTATACTTGCCATACGTGTTATATCTATAATATATGCATTGAGAACATCACTAGAAATGTTATAATATTTGTTTTAAGGTGCATATGTATTTTAAAGAACATAAATGGGAATATATAGTTGTTCATATTTACCCAGATGTTGACCATTTCTCTTGTTCTTCTTTCATTCTCACAGATGCATGTTATCCTCTGGTTATCTCCCTTCAGCTTAAAGAACTTTCAGAATTTCTTTTTGAAAAGATCTATAGGTGATACATTCTTCAGTGTTCCTTTATCTGAGACTTTTTTTTTTTTTTTTCATTCTGAAAGAATATTTTTGCTTGAATTGATATAGGATTCTGGTGTGACATTGCTTTCTCTGAGTAACTGAACTTTTTTTTCACTGTCTTTTGGTCTTTGTGTTTTCTGATGAGAAATTCACAATTATTCAATTCACAGTCTCCTGTGTGTTATAGGTCATGCACTCTAGATGCTTTCAAGATTTTTTCTTATTTTTAATTTTTAGCATTTTAATATGATTGTCTAAACATGATTAACTTTGAGTTCATTGTTTTTGAAGTTTACTGAGCTTTTTAAACTTTAAATGTATACCTTTTGGCAAATTTGGAAATTTTTCAGTTACGTATTGTTTCAGATATTTTTCACTGCTAATATATATTTCTTTTACTCTATGATTGCAATTGCATGTATGTTAGACATTTTGAAAAATTTCCACAGGCCCTTAGATCCTGTTATTTTTTCTCCAATATTTTTCTTTGTTATTTAGAATGGATAATGCCTATGAGTCTGTCTTGAAGTTCACTGACTTTTTCCTCTATTATCTGTAATTGAGCCCATCTAGGGAATTCTTATTTCAGATTCTGTACTTTTCAGTTCAATATTTTCACTTGGTTATTTTTTAGATAACTGAGAACTTCACTTGAGCTGAGAACTTCTTTTTCATTGAATTTGAGTATGTCTCCCTCTCTCTTTTCTTTTTTTTTTTTTTTTTTTTGCTGGTGGGAGTAGCCATCACATGTTATTATTGGGCCATGAAAGCTTCATGACTCCTTTATTCAAATTACAAAGCAAATCTAGCCCATCATTTAATGTGGTTTCCCAGGTGGTTTCTATTGTGTCTAGAAACCACCTTGTCTAATTTTGTGTCAAACCCTTTCCTTGTCTAATTTTTGTTTCTAAGTAATCGCACTGTTTTTGACTCTGTTTTGCTTGTTTCCTGAGACATTGGATGTATGGGTCATTTTGTGATATAGTTTCAGCTTTCTACTTCATTTGCTCTTTTTTTTTTTAAATTGATTAATTTATTTATTTTTGGCTGTGTTGTGTCTTCGTTTCTGTGCGAGGGCTTTCTCTAGTTGTGGCAAGCGGGGGCCACTCTTCATCGCGGTGTGCGGGCCTCTCACTGTCGCGCCCTCTCTTGTTGCGGAGCACAGGCTCCAGACGCGCAGGTTCAGTAGTTGTGGTGCACGGGCCCAGTTGCTCCGCGGCATGTGGGATCTTCCCAGACCAGGGCTCGAACCCGTGTTCCCTGCACTGGCAGGCAGACTCTCAACCACTGCGCCACCAGGGAAGCCCCTTCATTTGCTCTTAAACTGCTTTCTCTTGCTTTTATCTGTGTACTATTTACTTTTATATGTACACCTCTTCTAGTTTGGCTTAATTCTTCTGACTCTTTCCACTTGACAGCTCTCAGACTCCTCCTCCAGCTCATGTCAATCGCTCTTTAGTATTGACTGGACAATTCTAACGGGCTGAGTGCCGTGCTAAGTCCTGGCTCCTGCTGTCCGTGGGGGAGATAGACATGGAGCAAGGAAACAGCAAAGCAAAAATATAATTACAAGTATATATGAAGGAGGCAAACATGGAAATTGAGTAGAGCCCTCTTTTAGAGAGGATGGGAAGGAAACGCTTCCCTAAAAAAAGTGAAAGTTAAACTCAAACCTACAGAATGACAAAACCAGCACTAGAGTAGTGCCTGGCCTATGGTAGCTGCTTACTAAATATTTTCTGAAGGAATGAACACATTAATATGAATATTAGGGAGCAGAACACTTAAGGAGAGGGACTTAGCAGTGCTCGGACCATTTTACTGGACTCAGATATCCTAATTCATCCTCCTTTCTAGTTTTGACATCTCTTATAATTATGATGATACTCATAATATAACTATTATTGTCTTTATAGATATTATGCATTGCCACCGTACAGCAGGCACTTGATGGGTCACTTTATATTGTTATCTCAATTAATTCTCACAAAATCACAAGATAAAAATTTCTGTGTGTGCAGCAGTGATTTGTTTTGTTTTTTCTGTTTTCCACATCAGGAGTCTGGGTGACTTAGAAGAGGTGACAGGTGAGCTGGGATTTGAAGGACAAATGGGAGTTCACAAGGTGAACGGAAGGAAAAAATTATTCCAGATATAATGAATTCTGTGCACAAAGACTGGAGACAAACTCATTATCCGGAAACCACATATTGACAATCCATTTTTTAACATTTCCTTATAATGATATGGGGGCCCTGGAACAAGGTGTTTCTGCTTACAGAAAACTCTGGTGATATTTTAAAAATAGTGCTCATGGTGGTAAGTATTTTAATGAAAACTCGTCCAGAAAAGAAGGAAAAAGGCCTTCTTGAATATCTATTTTATTTTCTAAACCAGCTGGGCCTGGAAGGATTTATTTTTGACTATTTTCTTCCCCAAGTACCAAAGTGTCTCCTACATTTATTATCCAGAGTGTAAGTTCTCCGAGGCAGGGAATTTTCAAAATTAGGTTGTTCACTGTATGTTAAATGCTAATAATTATATTCTTTCTTTCCTAAACTCCTTGGAGCGCCGCCAGCTGGCCCAGAAATCTAAGTGTGAAGCTCAAGTACAGAAGCTGGAGTGGGAAATATTTCAGGAAAGTAGAGCTAGTTGAAGCTTTGGAAGATGGCTGTGAAGAATACTTCTGCTTTGCTATTTCCAGCTTAATTTAGCAGCCTTGAGAGAATAGAGGAGATTTTCATCAGCATTTTATTCCTCTGTGTTCACCAATACCATGTGGTAGAAATAAAATTTAAATCCTTTCAGCTATTACCTTGGTTAGAATCATTAAATACTTTAGTTTGAGTGGAATTATTAAGGAAGAAAGAATCTCTTGCCGACAGCCTACTGTGTGTCACGGTATGGCTCAATCTTCCCAATATAGGAATAGTTACTGCTGGCCCCGTGAATGCACAAAAAAGGTGAAGGTCACACAGCTAAGAACTTACCTTGCCAAAATATCACCTTTCTTCACACATTAAAGCCCATTTCAAAAGCATGTCACCACTCCTTGGCTGAGGCTAGGTCATTCAACACATGTCCTTTATTTCTAACAAATTCTATGCAACATATACATGGAAAAATGCATTGATAAATAGTACACAATGGAAGCTCATTCATCAACTTTCTTTTGGTACACATTACATCACCACGCGTAACAGGATCTGGAGTAGCATGCATTGAACACCACATGAATTTTTGAATTAAAAAAAAAAGAATAGAATGGCTAAAACCTATTGTCTAAATGACAGTGTAAGAGACAAAGAAATGAATTATTCAAAAGCTCCAGGACATGGAAAGCGACTGAAAAACATTAACTTTATTTTGGAGTATTCTGGTATTTAAAGTAAAGAGAGAAGCAAATTACTTAATTAAAAAAAAAAAATTGAGCATCAGTTTACCAGGAAAGATAAATGTGTTTTGGGTTTTTTTTAAAGATTTTTTTTGATGTGGACCATTTTAAAAATCTGTATTGAATTTGTTATACTATTTCTTCTGTTTTATGTTTTGGTTTTTTGGCCCTGAGGCATGTGGGATCTTAGCTCCCCGACCAGGGATTGAACCTGCACCCCCTGCATTGGAAGGTGAAGCCTTTTTTTTTAATTAATTAATTTATTAATTAATTTATTTTTTGACTGCATCGGGTCTTCGTTGCTGCACGCGGGCTTCCTCTAGTTGCAGCGAGCAGGGGCTACTGTTTGTTGCAGTGTGCGGGCTTCTCATTGCGGTGGCTTCTCTTGTTGCAGAGCACAGGCTCTAGGCATGCGGGCTTCAGTAGTTGTGGCACATGGGCTTAGTTACTCTGTGGCATGTGGGATCTTCCTGAACCAAGGCTCGAACCTTCACCCTCTGCATTGGAAAGTGAAGTCTTAACCACTGGACGGCCAGGGAAGTCCCGATAAATGTGTTTTGAGTTCATACTCTATAATATTTGGTGTGGATTTGTACAAAATTATTATCGTGGGGTGTTGGGAGGAACAGTGATTCCAAATATTTGTGAATCACTTGCATTACCTAGAACTGCATTATTAGCCCCTCCCAATCGTGCTATGTGATTGAAGGAAAGGTCTAGTTTCCTAAAGCTCTGTTTGAAAGCCAGATGTATCTCTCTACCTTTGTTTTTATCATCCTGCTTTCTTCTCTGGTCATTTGTAGCCATCTCTCTGGAATACGGCTTCACCTCACACTTCCAGGTCCTTGGATGTCTGCTGTTATGTATGTCTTTCGTTACCTCTGCACACACCCACCATGTTGCTTAGATTCACCTTCGTCTAAGTTTCCAGTTTTTCTCCCACCTTTTCTCAGATGAACCTTGGATAGCTTCCTATCCACCATGTTTGGTTAATCTATATTGGGACCAAAAGAAATAAATCACTCTCCTTCAAAAGTCATAGCTTCTAATAATCATGTTGGGTATAGTCACCTGCTTATATACCTATAGATTCTGCATACATTTTATAGGACAGAGCAGGAAGCTTATATTTTCTCTGAGCTTTTACCAGGGATGGCCATAGAGGAGCAGTGAGCAAGTGAATGTTGGGGGAAGTCAAATAGGCAGGACTCTGAAGGTTACAAGAGGTCACACTCCACTCTAGACGAGGAGCTGTCTTGGGGTGGAGGCCAGCCCCCTGTGCTTCAACTCTTCTGGTTGCATCACTCTCCTGCTCAATGATCTTCTGTGTCTCTTTCATAAGAATAAAGACCAAAATGTTCACACAACCTGAAAACCTTACAGTAATTTTTCACTTTCCGACTCTGTAGCCCTTTGTTTCCCCTCTGGTCTTTGTGCTTAACCCCTCATCTCCCTTTCATTTCCTTCATGATACAATGTGTGCTGGTGCCTCAGGGCCTTTGCTCATGCTGTTGCTGCTATGAGTGCTCAATGAGATCCCCCTCTTCATCCAGTTTTTAGGCTTTAAGAATCACCTCAAGCATAACTTCTTTAGGGAAATTGTGCTAATCCAACCAGGTCCCGCCTCCCCTTATGTTCTCGCTCAGCAATCTATTACATTCATTATAACATTTATCATCAATTATAATCATGTATTATTTGGATAACTATTTTTTGCTGCTTTCCTCTGTACTCTAAGAATCAGGAAACCATGTCTCTTTTAATCTCACAATTTTATCTCTGGCACCTAATACAAAAGAAGATTTCTTAAACTTTTTTTTAGTAAGTGAATAAGTGAACTCATTCATAAGAGTGAAATATTAGGAGTTATTCAGGATCCGGGTGAGCTGATACATAAGGAAAAGATTCAAACTCCCAATCATAAGACCTTTAGTCAAATTCTGGACCTTCCACTTAATTTAAATGAAAGGACACTCCTATTCTCTCATCTGTAAAAGGAGGTGATCATATTAAAGTATATCTTGGAATTTTGCCCTGATGATTAAATAGCATCATATCTGTCATACAATAGGCATTCAATAAACATGTGTTGAATATGTGAGCAAATGGTTGTATGAAAGTCTATTAAAATATCACTAATATATATGGAATCTAAAAATGATACAAATGAACTTATTTACAAAACAGAAGTAGACGCACAGACATAGAAAACAAACTTATGGTTACCAAAGTGGAAAGGGGGGAGGGATAAATTTGGAATTTGAGATTAACAGATACACACTGCTATGTAAAATAGATAATCACAAGGACCTACTGTATAGCACAGAGAACTATATTCAATATCATTTATTAATAACCTATAATGGAAAAGAATCTGAAAATGAATGCATATATTTTTATATATATGTATATATACACATACACATGTATAACTGAATCTCTTTGCTGAAACACCTGAAACATTGTAAATCAACTGTACTGCAATAAAAAAAAAAAATAAGTGAGGGAAAAAATCAATAATATGAGCAAAAGATGAGGGCCAGGGATATACTGATGGAGCCAATGAAAAGTCATAAAGAGAGCAAGAGAATGAGTTGGAGAGAAAAGATCACACTGACAGCGGAAAAACTAATTTTTCCCTATTTCTTTCTTAGAGGACATGAGAATTTAATGGCAGATTTCAGAACCCAAAGATCTCAGTAAGGAGCTTAACATGTGTGTTATTTGAATGTTTCCCAACCTTGAAATCCCCATGGGAAGAAAAATAAAAGTCTCCAGACTTCCTCTTAAAAATCTCCCGCATAATTCTCGCGCGATCTGAGAAATCTGTATTAGCGACCTTGACCCTTGGTTGTTTTGATGACAGGCCATGTTGGGAAATCCCCATTTGGAAGGTGCTTGCTCTGGAATGGGGCTCACCCCTGCAGCCACGTAGAGGAAGAGGACATTTGCAAACAGGGACTTTGGCAACATGAAGCAAATTGGGGTCCATGTGGGGAGACTGGTGTAATGTTCACGAGATCTCCAAATGGAAAGCAGAGTCCATTCAAATATCTGCATGCCATGCCCAATTCTCCACTCCCTAAATGTTCAACACTGGGCAGATGACATAATTATTCTGAGCACCTATTACCTAGCCAGTGGCACAAGGAAATAATCCCTATTTCTCAGTGCTGTTTTAAATTTTACCTAGATTACCCCACACAAAACACCCAGATCAGTATCTATTATCTATTGTCACATAATAGATGCTCCTTGAGTGGCAACAAAGAGGAAGAAGAGGAAGAAAAGGGGAGAAAAATGAAGACGAGGGAGAGGAGGTGTATCTCCTTCTGTTCCTCACTTCTGCATACTCCTTATAAAATTATTTTTCAAAAATTAAGTAACAGTGAAGGCAGTATAACCCAAACAGGTGTCAAAGAGCAATTTTAAATCTCCATTTATGTATATATTCAGGCTACAAGGCAAGCCACAGACGTCTATTGATTTCCCTCCTCTGAAATAGATGGTTTTGTTTAGCTCTGAAAAGTGAACAGTTTTCCTGACACCTACCACGTGTTTAACAGGTTTGGAATAATCTATATTTCATTAGGATGATGACTTATTACGCCCAACATTCTGCTGTCTTGCAAACTATTGATTTAAGGCAGTTTAACACTTGTATGGCATCTAATAAATTAGTCCCGCTCGGCAGCGCTGTGTTACCTACTCTTCCCTCACTATATAACACTGGCATTACATATTTTAGAAAACAGCCATAGATGTGTTTTCTCGACAAGACCCTTCCTCTTCAAACCCTTCCACTGAAACAACCACTGCTTTTTTTTTTTTTTATAATCACATAAAACTTTTAGATAAGTATAGGGCACCACAATCAATATTCCCAGCATGATTTATGGGAGGAGGAAATATTGCACTAAGTCCTCCCTGTAAATCCAGCGTGCAGAATAGTTAGTGCGGTAATCCATCTCCTGGATGTTCTAAATGGGGCATTAATGGGCTTGAAAGGTAGAGGGGTCATGAATCACCTACCTGTGATGTAGGTAGTTAGAGACTTTATTAGCTCAAATGCTTCAAAGTGAGCTCTGCCTTCTGTCCCTTCTCCCCACTCCCCAGTTTCCAGCCCATTCATCTTAACTCAGCGCTCCTTTTCTCAAAATGTTTGCCTTCTGTTCTGTTGAGCAGTCTAGTTCTCTGTATTCTGGGTGCAATATCTTCCCAAAAATCCTGGAGGATTTTAATTTGAATTTTGAAGCTCTTTTCTGTTTCCTAATCTTTTTTCCCCCTCCAGAATTAGTTTTTCCACCGTGGATTCTTCTCTCTTCTTTCCTTCACATGTCTATGTAAGAATGGGGTTAGTATAGAGGTAACTTACATGACTCTCCTCTTAAGCTCTCTAGCATAGTTACATTTGCAAATTTATAGGTTTTAGGAACATTGCAAAAAGCACCCTAATCACCTTATGCAGTCTTACTTGATGTCACGGATGTAAAACTTGAACAAAGTCTTTTAAAAAATGATTCGGAAAACCTAGGTAGAAAAATGAGTATTCTAAACTAATACCTACTTAACTATTTAAAAACATAAAAAGGCATAGTGATTTCTAGGAACTGTAATGTAGTCACAATGTAGTCAGAGCACCGGGCATACAAATATCAACAGCAGGAGTGTGGAAAAAGAGATTGAGGAAAATTTGCAGACTTAAATATTCAATAACCATTCTCTGAGTGAATGAATATATGAGTTAATCATTCAACCAAACAAATCAATGAATAAACACTTTCTCTTCTTCAATTCTCATGGTTACAGTCTTCTTCATAGACACAGTGATTTTTGTTTGTTTTTTACCATTTAGTACCTTGAATATTTTTATTCCTACCATAGACTCTTAAAAAGGAGTCAGAACAATTGTCTTGCTCCGTCAAAGTTTGCTGACCTTTGATGTAATCGAGATCGATGTAGATTTTGATTTCTTTTAAACCATCTGATAGCCTTGATGTCCTCTGAGGTGATAATAATTAGGTCACAAATATCGCCACACTTATTTCCAACTCTTTACACCTTATATTTGATAAAATACTCTAAGCCAACACATCAGCTGGTCCTTCCAATTTATTAATCCAAGAATCCATCTGTTTGAATGGAAGCTCTAACAGCACTGCTGTTAAAGCCAGATGGATAGTTCATCCTAACACTCAAAGGCAGCAGCGTCTTGCCTAGCGCAGGGACTTTCTGCTTTCCACCCACAGATGGGGGGAAGTGGCATTTCCTATCTGGGAGCTCTACAACCTGAGATTCTTACCCTGAAGCCACTTAGCAAAAAAAAAAAAAAAAAAGCTACTAAGAAAATAAAATACCTAGCATTTTTACTCCCTTTTATATCAGTATCTTCTGTAGAAGGAAGGTCTAGGCATAGAAGTCCTATGATAGGGAAGCTTTATTTAGATAAACTTTTCATGAGACCTCTAACATAGAAGGGACACCCCTGGGGATACTGGAATCTTTCAATTGGGTTAACGTCTGCAGTTGTGATGTCGAAGGGAAGTTATGGAATAGCAATGGATCATGTCAAATCCACTGCAAACTCCCTGTCATGTTAGTATGAAATTCAGTTTGGGGAGGCTGCCAGGAAAAGGTCTGCCTGGGTCCCTGGCTTGTTGCCTTGTCAACCACACACTGGATTGGTTCTCAACAGGATGAGGAGGAGAGAAGAAGAAAAGTAACTAAAGCTGAGACATTAAGATGTCTCAATCCTAAACTCAGTTCCTGTTTTACTAATCTCACAAGGCTCTGGCTAATTTAATTTATAAATTATAAGTTATTATTTATTAATTTATAACTTATCTGACTACTTTTATAGACTTGGGAACATCTTCTGGTTTGTACTTGCAGTCTCCTAATTTTGGTATTTTACTTGGAATCTGAATCCTTTCTACTCAGACCCAACACACCACAACAGCAGATCTGCTTTGAATTTTGTGTTTTAGAAGTAAATCCAGATATTTCAGGAGTTTAATGCTGGATGTTCATTTGAACAAAATATCCCCAAGAAATTAAACCTAAGAATCATGTAAGATAAAATTTCTATCATTTGTTCGGAAGTGAATTGAGACAAGTCTCAGTGTATTGTTAAGGAAAGTCACAGATTCATTATCAGATACAATGTTGAACTTTATTTCTTTAGCTATAACAGGGATGTTTTAAACAAACCCTTAGTCACTGAAGCTCTAAGTTTCAATTTTACAGAGAATTAACTTTCACACAACAATATCTTCTGCAATGTTTTGCTCCTAGGTTGATTGATTGATTTGTCTGTGCATTGACTTTAGTTATTTATCTATGTATTAAATGCATAACTAGTGCATCTTCTAAATGCATCACAGATACTATTTAATCATTTGATATAAAAACTTATAAGAAAGGTACATTATATGCCTATTCTATAGATGAAGAAATTCAATCGTAGATAGTGTATTTGGCCAAGGTCACACAGTGAGTAAGTGGAGAAAGAAGGATTCAGGTTTTCAAGTCCTGATTCATAATCATAATACTAGCCCATAATATAATCACACATTATGCCATGTGTTCTATTATAATCCAGTTATACTTTTAATAATAGTCTCAAAGCTCTCTTTTAGGTCAATATAATTTGTTTTTTATTCCTTACGATGGAATTTTATAGTATCTTACAGTATCGTATCTAAAACTATCTTCTTAGGAAAGTGCTTTTCTATAACCCCAGGAAGGATCCCAAGACAGAGGAGCTAAGAGTTAAGCTCCAGAGACTGTTTTTGGTCTTAAGGTTTCTGACCTTGTTTCAACCACAGTAGCCCTCCTTCTCATCAGCTTTGTGATTTTGGATTTTAATTGTCACAAAATCAAAGTCTTTTAGTACTTTAAAAGTGCTTTTGAAAAGCACTATTTTAATCTCTTCTTTTGTAAGATTAACGTTACCAGTGTCTTCAACTGTTCCTCGTGAGAGATAGTTCCCCAAACACTCTCCACTCTATTAACTTTTCTCAGCTTGTGATGGAGCCTGTCAATACCCCACTGTAAACGGAAATGTGTCAAGTATTAGTTTGCACATTTTGTGTGTTGGAGTGGCAGGGATTAGAACTTCCCCACGATTGAACATTCTCCTAAAAATATTTATTTGTCTGCTTTGCTTTCTAGCATTACATCCACAAATAAGATCATTGGAGACATTCCTAAATATCCTGATAAGGCTGAAAACTACACAAGGATCTTAGCATTATTCTTGAACTAACAATACAGTAATACTTCCCAAATGTGTCTACTAGGTTCACCCTAGTTAGAGCAGAGTCAGGAACAATGAGAAATAAGACTGTCAAGAATGCATAAAGGAAATGGATCATTAAAATTACCTGGAGCCCAGGATGCACAGAAGGGCTATTTAGGTTTTACAAGAGGATTCATAATATTTGGAAGCTGTAATGAATCGGAAATAAAGTGAGCACAAGATTTGAAATCTTGAGTTTTGAGGGAAGAAGAAAGAACAAAAAAAATCACAAACAAAAATACATTTGTAGTGGTTTTGAAAATATTTGCCTACATAGTTATATTTCTCAGTGTTCTTTTTTTTTTTTAATGTAGATTTGAGTCACTGTCTAGTGTTTTTTCTTCCCAGCCTGCAAAACCGCCTTTAACATTTGTTGTAGGGCAGGTCTGATCGCAACAAAATCTCACTTTTTGTCTGAGAATGTCTTAATTGCTCCTGGTATTTTGAAGGATAGTTTTGCCAGATATGGAATTCTTAAGTTGTCAGCTATTTTTCTTTCAGAAATTTCAATAAATTATCCAACTGCCTTCTGGCCTCCATGGTTTCTAATGAGAAATCTTTTGTTAATTTTTTTGAGGGTTCCTTGTACCTTATGAGCTGCTTCTCTCTTGCTGCTTTGAAAGGTCTTTGTCTCTGTATTCAACAGTGTAAGTATGATGTGCTTTGGTGTGGGTGTCTTTGAGTTTATCCTGCTTGGAATTTGTTCAGCTTCTTGTACATGAAGATTAACGTTTTCACCTACTTTGAGAAATTTTTAACCATTATTTCTTCAAATATTCTTCCTTCCTCTCCCTCCTCTCCTTCTGGAACTTCAAGAGTGTGTATGTTGGTGTACTTGATGGTGTCCTACAGGTCTTTTAGGTTCTGTTCAGTTTTCTTCATTTTATACCAGGCTGTTGAAAGCACTATAGGCAGGGCATACAATATCCACTTGGGGCAATTCTTGGATAGTTTCTCCTATTTCCTTATGTCCCCCAGGCAAATTATTCTGTTTGACAATAATAATTGTTTGCAGAGGCAGTAGACTTGCTGGTTCCCGGTTGGTGGTGTTTCCCCTGAGCACTGGTATGGTTACTCTGACCCAAAGGCAGAATTCACTGATGGAGGTTTACAGAGTTTGACCCAGCAGGGTATCAGTGCTCAGTATGTTCTCTGGTATTGGAGAGATAAATACCAATTTCCAGGGTCAGAGGCTCTTTCTGACCGTAGCAATTTGTCCCTCAAAAGGAGGGCACAGAGGGGACCAGGAAATTTCTGAAGGTTACCATGTATATGTTAGAGTACATTCAGCTCCAGTATCAACCAGAGACATGTCCTTTTGCTTATTTCTGTGGGGCCAGTGAACAGTGAGGTTAACATGAGGCCTCTGGTCCCTCCAATGGATCATGTGGAGGCAATCTTGGCCTGCATCCTATACTCATGGGAGGCTCCCGTCCCCACCTAGAGGCCGCTCGCCAGCCCAGGATTTCCCCCATGGATGCCTCTTTCCCAAGACCCATCTCTCCATCTTATCAGTTGTTGGTTCACAAACTGGCCCCCATACAGGGAGGACAAGGAGAGATGGAAGAAAGAGGCAGCCACTCCAGATGGGAAGGTGGCAGGTTGAATAAGCAGGGAACTTGCATACCAGGCTCATCTTGGGTCACAAGACAAGTACATCCCTGCACCCGCCCAATGGGATCTTCAAAGTTTATAGTGAGGCCTTATCCGGGTTCAGTCCGGGACACCCTCCAGATGGTCTCAACCACACAAACTGTCTCAAGGCTGCGTCCTTGAGAACCACCCCATGGTGGGGACTGTGGGAAGCACACACATTCCAAGGACAGGGGAAAAGGAGAGGAACCTCCCATACCCAGGTCCAGGTCTCAGGTCAACCAGAGGTCACGTCCTTTCTGTGATCTCCTCCTATGTATTAGTCTTCACCTCCTGCTCTCACAGAGCCTCAAGATCAGCTGGGGTTGAGAGCCCAGAGTCTGCTTCAGTCTTTCCTGAGCATGTGTGTGGCTTTCTAGATTCCTGCAATATTCTGGAGGCTTTCAAAACCCTTACAAATCTCATCCCCTAACCTTTTCCTCCCAGGCTTCTGGGTTCATCATCAGTTGTTACACCAACTGCACTCTGTCCCCTCCAGCAAGGCAGCTAGGATAGCAGCCTATAAATGTTTTCCACAAATGCCTCCTCTCACTCCGCAGGACCCGTGGCACTTGGCTAGTTTCAAGTTATTCCGAATAATGCCAATCCATTTGAGCCAGTCTAACAAAGGGCCACCAGAAAGGCAGAACAAATCATTTATTCCAGTTCTTTGTGAATGAGGCCCCTTCTCCTCCCTCCAGTGCGGTGAAGGCGTGGTATCTTCATGGCTATCGCTTAGCTTGATTGTGGAAGATAGGGCTGGAGTAGGTAAAAATGCCACAAAGCTCACTGTTCTTACCAAGAATTAGCCTCTTTTTTTACTTTAATTATTTTCCAATAAAATAGAGGTTCCTTGGGTGGTTCCAAGTCTCTGATTCATTTCCAGACTACAGTCGGTCCTCTGTATCTATCCGTAGGTTCTGCATCCATGGGTCCACATCTGCAGATTCAAGCAACTGGGGGTCAAAAATATATTTGTTTAAATCCAGAAAGTTCGAAAAAGCAAAACTTGAATTTGCCATGGGCCGCCAAGTATTTACATAGCATTTATATTGTATTAGGTATTATAAGTAACCCAGAGATGATTTAAAGTATACAGAAGGATATACATAGGTCTATATAAGGGACTTAAGCTTCCGTGAATTTTAGTATCCACAGGAGATCTTGGAGCCAATCCCCTTCAGATACAGAGAGATGACTGTACCAAAAAAGTTGATTTTTTTTCCTGGATTTTTTTCTCCTGTTTTATCACTGCTTTTATGAGAGAGAAGAATGTGGCATTCCTAGCACCACCATTTTCACTGACATCCAGCCTTCATTCCTTGGCAAAGATAAAAGCTGTAAAAGAGAAAGAGAGAGAATCGTAACAGTGCTGCACGCTGAAAGCACAATGGTCTTCTTCCTGTTTCTCTCAGGCTGCCGCGGCCGAGACCGTGGTTGAGACCATGGCTGACCCTGAGGATCCTCTGCCAGAAACCAGGTTGTCCAGACAATTTTCATTCTTGTGTTAATTAATGAATTTTATTATATTGTTTTAAAGGCCTAGCCTAATTTCATCATTATGAAAATAATACAAACTCATTACAGAAAGTCTGTAAGATGCACACATTTGGAAAGAAATTAAAAACAATTACACTGAATAATTAACTATTCTTCCTAGTTAAGCACCATTCTTTCTATCCTTCTGTTTACAGAGTCAGGGCCCTCACTACACCCAGGTTTGCACGCTGCTTTATTTTATGTTGGCCAGAGCATTTCCTGTGCTATTAAACTTGTTTAAATTTCAGTGGGTTACTATATTGGATATATTATTATGTTGCCATTGAAGAACAGTCATCCTAAAAACAAGCTAGTCTTATAGATACATATTATGGTGGGATAATATTCAATTTGTGCATATCATATAATGATTTGATCATTTCGCTTATATTGTATATTTAGAACATCCCTATCGTTTTAATTATTAAAACTAGTATTGTTATACACTGAATTGAGTCTCCAAATTCATATGTTGAAGACTTAACCCCCGAAACCTCAGAATATGACCGTGTTTGGAGTTAGGGCCTCTGAAAAGGTGATTAAGTTAAAACGAGGCCACTAGGGTGAGCCCTAATCCAATCTGACCAGTGTCCTTATAAAAGGGCAGATTTGGACACAAAAGGGATACCAGGGGTGTGAACATGCAAAGGATGCAACCCAAGGAGAAGGGCCTCAGGATGAACCAAACTAGCCGAGAGCTTGATCCTGGACTTCCTGCCTCCAGAACGGTGAGAAAATGCATTTCCGTTCTTTAAGGCATGCAGTGTGTGGTAGCTGATTAGGAAAGCCCTAGAAAATTAACAGCAACATCATGATGAACATCATTGTGCATTTTGACAATGAGCAGCCTGGCCATGTGTGCAGCGACGACATCTTTTGGAACAAACTGTGATGTCTCCAATCACTAGAAAGGACACAGTACAAAATCCAGAACGGGTATTTATTACATATATTTTATGTGATATTTCTCGATGCCTGTTACTTCACATAGTCCTTCTTGAAACTCCATGAGTAAAGGAGAACACAATGTTGAATTGTGAAAATTATCTCTAGTGCAAGCATTGCCAGTATCTATGTTTACTACATTTTGCATGCATATTGGAAAATGTTCTGTCTCTGAAGATGTGAGAAGCACTCTTGCTAATTGCAACGTTATGGGGCAAAGGAGAATATATCTTTGCACCCTACTTGCCACAATGCCAAAATTTCTATCTTTAGACACATTGCGTGTCCTTTTGAAGTAAGCCCATCAATTTTTTTTAACATTCTTACTTTTCCTCACTACACCATGCTTCATTATAAGTTTGTATGTATCCTGCCCAAATTCTCAAAGCAGCCACTTTTTCTGAGGAATCTTGGTTTCTTTTGGCGGAGAACTGTATTAGAAACCAAGATCTGAGGGCTAAGTAGGCTCATTGCTACTGGGATTTTGTGGCTTCTACACCCTCTTAACTGATAGAACAATGGAATAAATGTGAGTACTAACCCACGTGTACACATATATCTATAAATATTTCTATATCTGTATCTATATGTCTCTACGTTAAACTAAACGTGAGTTCCTACTGATGTCTCCAACCCTAATCCATTAAAACATGAGTCGTTTTAGTCTCCCCGCCTTGATTATAACCTCCTGTGCCAACAGCGGTACCTGGATCCCTGTATCCCATCTCCTGCCATTCATTTACTTAATTGTTTAATTCAAGTATTAATATATAATGGCTTCAGAATTGTAAATCTTTACCGCCATGAAAAACAACTCTATTACCTAGAGTGCAGGGGTTAAATATGATTCCTTTTACCTGTACTCTTACAGATTCTACTCTTTTTCAAATTAACTATGATCACCATTTCAGTGATGTTATTTCACAAGTTTGTAATAATGTTAACATCTTTCGTTAAAGTATGTATTCCATTCTGGAATCCCCAGACCACCTAAATGATTTTTAAAATTGCATACATTAAGTTTTACCTTTTGTGCTGCATAGTTATATGGGTTTAGACAAATGCATAGTGTCGTGTACCCCCCATTACAGTATCATATAGAATAGTTTTGCTGCCTTAAAAAGTTCCCTGTGCTCTATTTACTCCTCTCTCCCCACAAGCACCTGGCAAACACCGATTTCTTTACTATCTCTATAGTTTTGCTTTTTTCAAAATGTCATATAAATGGAATCATACAGTATGTAGACTTTTCAGATTGGGTTCTTTCACTTAAAATATGCATTTAAAATCACTGCATAAGAGTATATCACATTTCGTTTATGTATTTAACTCTTGAAAGTCATTTTGGTGACTTCCAGATTTGGGAAACCATGAAAAAAATTGCTATGAACCTTCCCATATATTTGTTTATGTGGACAGATTTTTCAATACATGGATACATTCCTAAGAGTACAACTAGTCAATCATATATTTAATTTTATAAGAAACTGCCAGTCTGTCTTCCACATTAGCTATGCCATTTTTACATTTCCAACAGCAATGAATGAGATTTCCTTTTGAACCACATCCATGTCAGCAACTGATACTGTCAGATTTATTTTTAGCCATTTTAATAGGGGTGTATCTCATTGTTTTTTGTTTTTTGTTTTTTGTTTTTTTTATCTCATTGTTTTAACTTGCATTTCCCCAGTGACAAAAATGTTGAGTATCTATCCATATACTTATGTACCATCTGTATACCTTTTTAAGCATTATATCTATTCAGCTTGTATTCCCATTTTAAAATTGTTAATGGACTGTTTTCTTGTTGTACAGATTTAAGAGATCATTGTGTTAGTTGCATACAAGGTCTTATTGGATATATGGTTTTAATTTTTTTCCCCAAGTCTGTGTCTTGTCTTTTCATTCTCTTAACAATGTCTTCCACAGAGCAGATTTATATATATACTCCTATACATGATATGAAAGGTTATAATTTTACATTTAGGTCTATGATGCATTTGAGTTAATTTTTATGTAAGGTACAAGGTCTTGGTCTGGGCTTATTTTATTTTATTTTATTTTTTGTTTGTTTGCATGTGGATGTTCAATTGTTCCAGCATCTTTATTGAAAAGACAATTCCTCCACTGAATTACCTTTGTGCTTTTGTTAAATTTCAGTGGACTATATTTAGACTCTTATCATTGCTAAAATTCAGTGCGTGCATTTCTGAGTTTTCTATTTTGTTCCATTGTTCTATGTGTCTGTTCTTTCACTAATACTACATTGTCATGAATACTGTAGATTTGTAATAATTCTTGAAGTAAGTCCTAAAACTTTGTTCTTCTTCATCAGCAATGTGTTGGCTCTTCGAGGAATTTTGCCTTTCTATATAAATTTTAGAATCACTTTTTGACATATAAAAATAACTTGCTGGGATTTTTATTGGGATTGCATTGAATCTATAGATAATTTTGGGAAGAATTTACATTTTAAGAATATTGAGTTTTACAATCCATGAATATTCAATATCTCTCTATTTATTAAGATCTTTGATTTCTTTTATCAGTGTTTTGTAGTTTTCTGCATATAGGCTGTTTATATATTATGTAGATTTGCCCCATGTACTAATACTATTACAACCTGTTGAAGATGTCATTTAAAAAATTTTTTTCAAATTCCAATTTCTCACTGATGGTACATGGGAAAATGATTGACTTTTTATATCAACCTTATATTCTGTAACCTTACAATACATGTTTATTAGTATTATCCAGAAATTTTTGTGGTATTTCAGAGTTTTCTACATAGACTACCATGCCATTGGTGAGTAAAGACAATTTATTTCTTCCTCTCTAATCTGTATAACTTTTATTTCTTTTTGTTGTCTCATTGTGTTAGCCAGAATTCCCAGTATGTTATTTAATACGCGTGAGAGAGCAAACTTTGGCTTCTTCCTAATATTGGGGGGAAAGTATCCAGTCTCTCACAATTAAGTACTCTGTCAACAGGAGAGTTTTTATAGATTTTTTTAATCAAACTAAAGAAGTTTCCCTTTATTACTATTATGCAGAAAAATTTTATCATGAATGACTGTTGGATTTTGTCAAATGATTTTCCTGCATCAGTTGATATAATCATATGAGTTTTCTTCCTTAACATGTTGACATGATGGATTGCATTGGTAGATTTTTAAATATTTAACTAATCTTGCATATCTGAGATAAATCAAACTTGGTTGTGGCATATAATTAGTTGTATAAGTTGTTGCATTAAAATTGCTATTATTTTGTTGAGGATTTTTTTGCTTATATCTATAAAAGATATTAGCCTATAGGTCTCTTTCCTTGTAATGTCTTTATTTGGTTGTAGTACTTGGTGTTCAGATAATTATGGTCACTTAAAATGAATTAGGAGTGTGTTCCTTCTGCCTCTATTTTATGAAATAGATTGTGGAGAATTGGTATTTTTCATTCTTAAATATTTGATAAAATTCATCAGTGAAACCATCTGGACTGGATGTTTTCTTTTTTGGAAGATTTTTTAAATTCTTTATTTAGTTTAATAGGCATAGGTGAATTTGGGATATGTTTTTCCTTTTGTACAGGTTTTGGTAGTTTCTGTCTTTCAACATATTGGTCCATTTCATCTAATTTATACAATTTGTGGGTATAGAGTTGTTCATAGCAGTACCTTATCATCTTTTTACAAATAGCTTATAAGCGTATGCTACGTGTCATTTGTAACTACCGTGATACATTTTCATGTTTTTTATAATATTTTACCAGGATAATGTACCATAACAATTCACATAATGCTATAATTTTGCATTAAAGGGTGGCAGAACATGCCATATCAAAATATGTCTCTTCCATATATGGATTATTTTCAGCTAAAGGCAGTTGAGAAACAGCAAATGCAAGTAGGACATTCTAATCTTCTCTTTTCTTCCTGAAAAGGAGGTACAAACACTCATAAATGATGCCCTCCCTGTACTAGAAGAAAAGTAACAGTATCATCAAGAATGAGAAGTTGAAGCCAAGATAATTCCATACAAACAGGCCTTGTTGAAATAACTCACATCTTCCTTTAGCCTCCCCACAGAGCTTAGTTGCTTTTCCATAATTACCTTTCTTTATTCAATCTGATATAGAAGCCCATAGCCTTCACCATTTCCTTATGGGGCTCCTGTGTTATGTACAACTTATATAAATGTGTGGGATTTCTCCCGTTAATCTGTGTTATGTCAGTTTAATTCTCAGGCCCAGCTGGAAAAACACTAAGAGGGGAAAAAGGTAAAATTTTGTTTCCCCTCCAGTATGTTAGTAACATTTACTGTTTCATGTGTCTGTGTTACTCCCTTAGGTTAAATGTGAAGAAACAAAGATTAAATGTGTGACTATTTCCATGATTATCTTATACATATTTTATTTCAGATTTCAGATTTTCTTACCAAGCTTATTGTATCAAGTGTTAAGAGTCCTATCAGCACTTTTTCTGGGGTTATTCATTCTTTCATTTATTCAGCACATTTATTTGATGTTTCATTACACTCATTAATAGCACCATCACATTTTTAAACTAGATTACTCGTAGCTTGTGAAATGCACATTGCTATAATTTTGACTTTCTTTGATTACTGGTGAGTTTTAACTATCTTTCCATACAGCATTTCAGTTGGGTGCAGATCTAGTTGATAAATCATCTGTCTATCTATCTGGCATAATTAATTTTGTATCTCTGTTTTCTTTACTGATGTATGTTTTACATTTATATAGTATATTTTATCCCCTCTCTTGAATATTGGTAGTAAGTAATTTAAATAATTATAATTTAATTTACAGAATTTCTAAAGGTATCTAAATTACAACCGAGGAAAAATGAAAGTAAAAACAAAAAAAAGTACCATCAAATGAGACAAGGAAGGCAAAAGTGGCCTGTGAACTATAAAGCTAAATCAGTGTATTGTTATTAATATTTATCTTCTGATAATCCTCATAAAATTAGTAGGAGTTTAAGGAATTTAGCAGTATTATGATATAATAAAAAATAGAAACCAACAGCTTAGAGAGATTAAGTTACAGATCCAAGATCTTGGAAGAATAATAATTAAACTAGACAATCTAATCCCCAAAGGACACTTATCAACTAATAGTCTATTGGAAAAAAATGCATTTGCAGTGGAATATAAAGTTAAGTCCCTAAGAAAACATAAAAAATCCATGTTTAATATACACAAGTCCCTAATAGGAAGGAGAAACTGCTTTGCACTATAAAAATCATCATTCTTTGACAGTTGGGTAGCACAGGTGTTACTTGTGCCATAAGTAAGATTTGAGCAGTTGCCTCTCTAATTTTTATTATTCAGTTTTGAAAACATTCTCAAAATATAACATTCTCTCCTGTCCAATAAATATACCATGGTGAACTTGGCGGGATTTAGAATGTAACCTCCATGAAGAACAGTAAATTAGAGACCTTATTTTATACCTCTTCCCACAAAGAACATTAACCAGACCCATAATTACATAAATATTTGCTAGGTAACTAATAATATACTCTGAGTAGGACACTTGACATTGCTTCATAGTAGAGAATTTAAAGCCAGAAGACTGGAATGTTAATTACAATTTTGACAGCTGTGAGCTTACTTATTTTACCACTAGGTCACTTCCGATAATTTCAGGCCTGTGGCTGGGTTTGAATATTGGGGAAATTACCATGTGCATAAATATTTTGAATAAATATGTGGTGAATATGAGGGTAAAATAACAACCCACAGGAATGCAAGAAAGCTTGTTGGAAAGCTGATTCCTGATATAAATGTAAAAAGTCAACTGGGAGTTAGATAAAGAACTAATGGAAAGTAGAATATATATAAAACATACGAGAGTCAAATATATAAGAAAACATTTGTAAGTCACTAAAAGTTCCTTGATTTATCTGTATCATCTATATCTATATATTCATGTATAGACATCTATAAGAGAGAGAAGAAGAGATAATAAAAGGAATATTTTACTTGCATTTAATTAAGTTTAAATGTTTGGATGCAAAAAAAAAAAAGAGACCAAAATCTTGAAATAAAACAATAAAGAGAATCACATTATTAATCCAATTTGAAGAAATTCCAAATAATAATTACACCACTGTTTCATTTTTAACTTATCTTAAAGACTTTGTAAGAAATTCGTCTTCCTATTTCACGTAGCAATGCAACTGAAAAGTTAGAATGGTTTTCATCTTCAAAGCCTTTTATAAGTGACTACTAATATTGCTTAAGCATTAATAGAATTTGTGAAAGTACTCACTAGAGAATACCTATTATTCTTGATTTATGTCAATTTTATGAGCTCCAGTTACAAGAACCCACATATAACATGCCTTGGAAACAGCCTTCCTAACCCTTGTAAACTGTAAGTACAATCTCAATTTATCTATTGGTGTAAACTGGATATCCACTCTCTTTTGGAATTCTTAATTTAATGAGCTTTATGAAACCACAGACGAGGAAGTGTTTTATGGGCAACAGTCCATCATATCTCCAGGCTCATTGAGAGAGCCATGTGTAAAAGAATATAGATTTTTCCATTGAGGGAATTGAACCATTTTCAGGTGGAGTCCATGTATACCAGTCAAAGAGAAATATTCATAAAACATACCATTCAGACATTGCAAAGGTTTTTCCTGGCCACTCTGTCATATCCTTCTGCTTCCCTCTTCCCACCAAAAAATAACAACAAATTAAAGCCGAGAGCAGTAACTCTTAGCAGAAATCCCTCCCTGCCTGTGGTCTCTCCCTCAGGTCCTCTTCCAGAAAGGCGGGCCACTAAGATTTCAGGTTCTGACCTCAGATTGCCTATGTCCAAATTCTGGATCCTCCTTCCACAGTGATGTGTCTTAAGTTTGGTTCATTAACTAATCTGTACCTCTGGGGTTTTTTTGTTTTGTTTTGTTTCAAAGGATGCTATTAACATTGCTTCTTGCTTTGTGATATTACTTAAAAGATAATTTACCCAGTACCTAGCACTTAACAGGCCCCCATAAGTGTTAACTTAATATTATTATTAGAATCATTATCAATACCCTAGGATGTTTCCTGTATTTTCACCAGACAATGTTGTCACATCCTTCACAGGCACAGTAGACCCTACCAGAAAGGAACTTCTGTCTTTTTTCCCATCAAACCTACAGCCATTCGTTCCACCCCTCCACCTATGCGACTGGTCTCCCAGCCCCTGTCCAGTGTTATTTTTCTAAGCCATTCTCCACACTAAACACACAAATGTTTCAGAAAATCATATCTTGTGACCCCAGGTGCTCAAAATTCATAAATACGTTTCCATTTCCCTTAAAATGAATGTGTCACCCATCATGTTAATACGATGGTAATAAGACAAGTCATAGTTTGTGTAGTAGACTCTGGCCTGGATAGTCCCACTGGGGGAGGAGGGTGGAATCTGGCTGGAGTTTGAATGGAGCTGAAAGAAGAGAGACAAGAAAAGCGATATAATACATGTGTGTTTTGTTATGTATTTGAAAAATTTGGGTAAACCAAGCTTGCCTCCTCTATCTCCTATTGGCCAAGTGTGAGGTAACTTAAAAAATAAACTTAGAAGTCTGATTGACTCACCTTGTCACATCTGCTTTTATTTATTTATTTTTATTGGAGTATAATTGCTTTACAAAGTTGTGTTAGTTTCTGCTGTACAATGAAGTGAATCAGCCATATGTATACCTATATCCCCTCCCTCTTGGATCTCCCTCCCTCCCCCCACCCTGCATCCCACCCATCTAGGTCATCATAGAGCACCAAGCTGAGCTTCCTGTGCTTTATAACAGGTTCCCACTAGCTATCTATTTTACGCATGATAGTGTATATGTGTCAATCCTAATCTCCCAGTTTGTCCCACCCTCCCTTTCCCCCACTGTGGCCACATGTCCATTCTCTACGTCTGTGTCTCTATTCCTGCCCTGCAAATAGGTTCATCTGTACCATTTTTCTAGATTCCACATATATGCATTAATATACGTTATTTGTTTTTCTCTTTCCCGCTTACTTCACTGTGTATGACAGACTCTAGGTCCATCCACATCTCTACAAATGACCCAATTTCATTCCTTATTATGGCTGAGAAATATTCCATTGTATATACGTACCCCATCTTCTTTATCCATTCATCTGTCATCGGACATTTAGGTTGTTTTGCACACAATATCTTTTATGTTTATGGGAAATCTACGAGTGAGCATCTACCTGATCTCAATTGTACAGATAAGAAAACAGAGGCTCTGAGAAATCAGACTTCTAGTAGAGAGGATATCTGATCTTGAATCCATGCGTAATGAATCCAGGGCACACTTTGTTAAACACTGTATTGCTATTTAATATTGGGAAATTTTAATGGTGTCAGAAAAGTCTTGGTTGGGGGGGCATTTGTTTGTTCATTTGTTAACAGGACCTTTTTAAGCCAGCTTAAGCAAATAGGGATGATACTGCAAGGATATAGAAGCATCTCATGGAAACCCAGGGAAGAAAATGCTTTAACGCCATAGGAAGGACTTGAACCAGGGACTGGAATGTTTTCAGGAAGCGATCAGCCCCTCTGAGCATCTGTCTCCCTGCCTCTGCCTCTCTCGTGCTCTCTCTTCATGTGGGAGGAAGGGGCCCAGAGATGATCCTCTAAGATTCCAATCCCCTGGCTATTCAATCTAACGCTGTGAAGGGACTTTGCAGTTATAATTAAGGCTGAAGACCGTAAAATAAAGGGATTGTGCTGGATTATCTGGATGCACCTAATCTAATGACACGAAGCCTTAAAAGCAGAGAATTTTTTCTGGCTGGAATAAGACAGATGTGGCCCAAGGAGAAAGCAAAGGAGAGAGGAAATAGAAGGGGAAGTGAGATTTGAAGTATAAGGAAGACTTGACTCACCATTGCTGGCTTTGAGGATGCAAGAAGAAAGCCGCAAGCCAAAGACCTAAAACCACAAGCTTTAGAAGGTGAGATCCCTCCATCCCACTGATAAGCAGCAAGAAAAGAGGGATTTCAGTCCTACATCCACAAGAAATTGAATCCTGCCAACCACTTGATTGAACCGGACATAGATTCTTCCCCAGAGCCTCCAGAAAGGAATGCAGCCCTGCCAACACCTTCATTTTAGCCTACTGAGACCCACGGCAGACTTCAGACCAACAGAACTGTGACATAATAATTTTATGCTCTTTTATGCCACTAAACATGTGGTAGTTTGTTTACAGCAACAATCAAAAATTAATATGCTTTTGTTCTAACATTGCACCTCTCCTTATATATGCTATGTAAATTTTCTCTCTGCATACAGATTTCCTCTTCTTTTGCCTGTATTCCATCTTGGCAACCACGATTTTGCCTGCAACCCTGTACTGCATGAGTCTTTTCATCTAGTCTGGAACCCATGATTCAGTAAACCTGTTTCCATATCCCAATTCTGTAATTTCTAAGAGAGAAAAAAATCATGGAAGCAGCCTAAGTGTCCATCAACAGATGAATGGATAAAGAAGTTGTGGCACATATATACAATGGACTATTACTCAGCCATAAAAAGAAACGAAATTGAGTTATTTGTAGTGAGGTGGATGGACCTAGAGTCTGTCATACAGAGTGAAGTAAGTCAGAAAGAGAAAAACAAATACTGTATGCTAACACATATATATGGAATCTAAAAAAAAAAAAAAAAAAAATGGTCATGAAGAACCTAAGGGCAAGACAGGAATAAAGACGCAGACCTACTAGAAAATGGACTTGAGGATATGGGGAGGGGGAAGGGTAAGCTGGGACAAAGTGAGAGAGTGGCATGGACATATATACACTACCAAATGTAAAATAGATAGCTAGTGGGAAGCAGCCGCATAGCACAGGGAGATCAGCTCGGTGCTTTGTGACCACCTAGAGGGGTGGGATAGGGAGGGAGGGAGGGAGATGCAAGAGGGAAGAGATATGGGGATATATGAATATGTGTAACTGATTCACTTTGTTATAAAGCAGAAACTAACACACCATTGTAAAGCAATTATACTCCAATAAAGATGTTAAAAAAAAAAAAATCAAGATTTGCCAGCCTAATCAGTGAATTGTATCCCCCTGGTTCAGGTCACTGATATCCATCCAGTGAAATAGGGACGTGATGGAGGATGCTGGCGGCTCATTCCAGGACTTGGAAGGACAAGTTATCTAAGGAGATGCTTCAAAGATGATGTATTACCAGGGTAGGAAAAAAAATGTACCTCTAGTAGAGATATTTTGGACAAATAAATGATATGGAACAGATCAAGTTGCTGAGAGAAGGAAGTCTATAAAGGATTAGGATTGTAATATTTTCTCAATCATGCTTAATTAGGTTTGTACCAATTTCCTAAACCCAGGAACGACTAAGATGAGCACCAGACCTTCATTAATTTGGATGCATGGATTAATTAGAAAGTGAGTCTTGCACATGTGTGTATTTGAGCTTGTGTAATATATATATATGTGTGTGTGTGTGTGTGAATATGGGTTTATGCTTCATTTTGCTGTTGATCAATTTTTTCTATTTTTTCCACCATGTAGGCTCAGCAAAATAAAAAGGCACGTGGAATAATTAAAAGCACAGGCAGCTGAGATTAAGCTCTGCCCATATTAGTTCTGGCACAGATTTTATTTAACGTTATAGAGTAGTAACCTGGGGAAATAAAAGTGCATTCATTTGAGAAACTTTATTGACAAAACAGGAATAGGAATACAACAAAATTCAAAATGCAAGAGTGGATCTGAGAAGTTGTGTGCTTAAGCATTCTGCACAATTACATTAAACACTGGCTTCATAAATCCAAACGTCTAGCTCTATTAAAGCTGCACTTCTCAGTGTGTTTAGTTGGCTGGGCAATGCATGAAGTAAGCATGGCTTGTGCTGAATGTGCAAAAACCGATCAGACATTTATGAATCCATTATTTTTTAACTCTTTGCTATCCAGTAAAACACCCCCATGCCTCAGGGTTCACCTTCCATGAAGACTTTCTTGGGCATTCTTAGCCGTATTTCTCTTACCAGAGTACATTGTTTATTGAACAGTTCCACCCAAGAATTAAAGCACTAAACAACTCTCACCAATGCACCCACCATCAAATATAACCCTCAATTTAACCATAAGATAAGTAAGATAAATCATAGCACCTAGGATTTCTTAATGCAATTAATTCAACAAATATTTACTTAGTATTGACTGCATGTCACAGACTGTTCTGTGTGCTAGTTATACATGAGTATACAGCTCAGATTAAGTTATTTTTTTCCTCACGGAGCTTTGACATGTCAGTTGGAGAAATTGAGCTCCTGGTAACAGCTTGCCTCCCCCCAGAATAGTAATTATGTGAGGTGATGAATGTTAATTAACTTATTGTGGTCATCATTTTGCAATTATAAATATAGCTGATCCTTCAACAATGTGGGGCTTAAAGGCACCAACCCTCTGTGCAGTTGAACATTTGAGTATAACTTTCAGTCAGCATTCAGTATCTGTGGTCGCTTCATATCTGTGGTCCCACATGTATGGATTCAACCAACCCCAGATCTTGTATACTGTAGTATGTATTTGTTGAAAAAAATCTGCATATCAGTGGGCCTGTGCAGTTCAAACCAGTTCTGTTCAAGGGTCAACTGTACATCAAATCGTTTTATTGTACGTCTTAAAAGTTACACAATGTTATATGTCAATTATATCTCAGTAAAACTGTGGGAGAGCTGTATATAGCTCCAGTGTGTTAAAATGGGACTAGAGATCACAGCTTCTATCTCCATGTTCTACCTGGAATCTGTTTGAAAGCATGTAGAGTATACACCATAAATAAAAACATGGGATGGAGTTTTTGTTACACTAGAGTCCAAGCTACTGCTTCTCTGTCATTTTTCTTAAAGAAAGAATTTGGCCACCTAAAAACGGATTTTACCGCTTTTGATACGATGGAAATTAAATTCAATGAATTGTAAACAAAGAGCCAGTAGTTATCGCTTTTGATGAATATGAAACCTATGTCAGTAGAATTAAATTCACTTGAGCTTGAGACCCATAGGACAAATACCTACTGAAACACTCCCCCTTGACATCACGGTCAATTTTTTCAAGACTGAACTCATTATCTTCCTTGTTCAATCTACTCTGATATAGATTCTGATATAGATTCTGATATAGTCGACTCTTAAATTCAACATTTTAGTGAATAGCACACTTCTTTGTCAGCCAGGGACAAGAAAGAGCCACAGTAATCATTTTAAATTTCTCCGTGTCTCTGGTCATTCTTCTCTAAGCCCTGCCTACCCTCTCCCTCCAACAAATGAACTTCTAAATTCTGTTCATTTGATCTCCTGCGACAGGTTATATTTTTGTTCTCACACATTCACTTCCCCTAAAGGATTATATATCCCCATGGGCTTGGCCATGTGAGTTGTTTTATCCAGTGGTGTGTGCAAGGATATGACATATGCTACATCTGTGCAAAAGCCTTAAGAACCTTTGAACATTTTGGTCATCCTCTCTCTTTTCCCCTTTGCTCTAATAATAGGTATTGGTTCTTCGGTCTGTGACCAAAGGTGAGAAGCCACATGGACCAAAGCCCCAACTATAGACACCAACATGAGTGAGAGAGAAATTATTTCTGGAAGCCACTGAAAATCGAGGTGGTTTGTTACTGAAGTATAGCTTAGCCAAAACTGACTAGTACATCCTAGTGCCTCTTATAAGGGACAGCTTCTCAATCTCACCATCACAGTCCTCTCTTGGGTCAGTCATCGTTTCTTGCTGGATGCTTGGGATATTATCATGACTACTTATCATCCTACCTCCATTCATCTCTTCACTTGCAATTAGTTCTTGATATTGCAAAGATAGCGATCTTTCTAAAATAGAAATCTCATTATTTGAAACTACTTAAGATTTCACAATCATGATCAAGACAAATTTCCGCTCCTTAGGATTCAAACGAAGTTTCTTTTTAGACTTCTGTGTAATTATTTCACCATACCAGTCACTAAACATGTTTGAGATTCTTTGTAGAATCTTTGAGTTTCTACCATATAGCCATATTGAAGACAGTGGAGTTATGCAAAAAGACAGTACACTCATTCCTATGCCTTCAAAAATGTCATTCCTTTTCCCTTTTATATCCTCAACCTCATAGTAAATTCCTATTCATCCCCTAAGAATGTTCTCAACTAAACTTGTCTTTTCAAGAATTACTGTGCCTCTTTTTCTCAAGCAAAGTGATGTGTCTCCCTCTCTGTTTCCAAGGTACTCTGTGTATATGTGTGTTATAACATAGTTCACACTGCATAGTCAGTACTATTTGAATTTTCTGTCTCTTCCTCTAGATGAGAAAGTTGAGGAGAAGCACATGTCTTTCTCACTTGCACATCTCAAACAGAAAGCATGGTGCTTAGCACATAGTTGGTAGTCAATAAATGTTTGGTAAAGCAAATATATGAATTTATGAAGTTAAACCACATTTTAAGTACTCAAGGACTTGCATTATGTTTATATCCAAAATTAACTGAACCAAAAAATTTAGTATTTGGTGCTTTATACCAAACATTTGGGTATCTAACAAGATCTGTATTTTTTTTAACAGATATGATTAATTGGGTTTACCAGTGTTGTGTGCAGTAACGTTTTCTGTTCCTTGTAGCCAGCATTCTCTACCACCTTTGTTCCATGACTGCAAGCCAGAAAGCTTTGTGTGTTTAGTTATTTCCAACTGTGCTGGTCTTCCTTCTGGAGGCGTAGGTAAACTCTGGATGCCAACACAGATCACCTCTTCACAAACTATCTTGACACCATTGAATAATTTTAATACAAATATATAATCCAGCCTTACTACAATTATCATTAACATAAAAATATGGTTCCATGTGCCAACCACAAAATAGCAAGAACGAAAATATATATTGTTAATGAGTTGAGGTTGAGATGACTACTGTCACACGCTGGTGTTAGAAGTAAAAAATATTGACTCCTTCTAGACTGCAATTTCACAATATACATCAATAGCCTCAAAGTAAACTTAGATGCGCCCATATTAAAGTCTCTCTTAGTGAACTAGTCAAATAAGATTTTTATGTTCTTCTAATATTCTGAACACTGTCATTCAATAATCCATCTTATTTATTTCTGAAGATATTTATGGTGATATTATTCCTAATTTTGAAAACATTGAAAGTGTTTAAATTTCTCAACATTAGAAATTAATTGAGTAAATCATAGTATGGTAAAAGGTTTAGCGTTATGCACCCATTTACGTGGTTGTCAAAGAATATTCAGCACTGCATAAAAACACTCAAGTGAAAATGTAAGATGTGTAGCTTTACAGAAAATGCAATCCCAATTATGCAAATTAATCCAATAAATGTGCTTTAGAAGCTGCTTTGTGTGCCGGACATTATGGTAGGAGTCAGAGACAGAAAGTTGAACAACACAACTCTTTGTGAAGAGCCCTACCCTCACGGAGCTCATATGTATAATCAATCATACAGGATGAACAGGTACAGATAGAGGAAGAGGTAAAGGAAACACAGTTGAAGGGAATGCAGTAGAATGCAAGAGTGGCTTTCTCTGAATCATGGGACTATTGTAAATGTCTAGTTTGCCATTCTCATTTTTCTTTTTTGCCAAATTTCTACTAAAAACATGTAGTGCTTTTATTATTATTATTATTATTATTTTTAAGAACAAAAATCATCATGATTATTCATCTGTACTGACCAGGTCAAATCCAGCCAGCACAGCACCTGGAATAATAATTTATAACCACTTTATCCTGGAGATTTCAGCAAGCAGCAATGTCATTGATGATCAGATTGACTGCACTGTGGTTTCACATCCCATCGTGGTCATGATCTAACACTCAGCCCAAGTGGAACCCCTTCACAGGACAAAATGCAGAGTGAAGAGGAAAACACTACCCCTTGCGATGTGTCTTCTGTGGGTACAGCTATTGTCATCCTTGATTTTGGATTATTCTCAAAACAACTCTGCAGATGGGTTTTGGTCTCTTCACTGCACAGATGCAAAAATGGAGGCTCAGAGACTGAAGTTACTTTGCAACCTCAGACAGTATGAGAAACCAGATCTTCCTGGGACCAAAACTCTGTCAACTTTCAACTACAAAACACCCTTTCTTCCTTCCTTCCTCCCTTCCTCCCTTCCTTCCTTCCTCCCTTCCTCCCTTCCTTCCTTCCTCCCTTCCTTCCTTTCTTCCTTCCTTCTTTTTGAGACTTACTGTATCCTAGGCATTGTTCTAACAAGACATGTTAAGTTCTCAAACTACCCTATGCACCAGTTGTCATTACCCTCACTTTGTATATTTCTGGGAACAAATATATCCCTTTGTATAAATGATAAAACAGATAAGAAATTTAAAATGTCGAAAAGTATAAGAACAAGGAAAAACCCATTTCCCCAACCTGAAAACACAGAAAGTGACTAGAAACAGTTTTCCATTAGAAAGAGAAGACAGCCAATACTTGTGTGGGTTTGAGGATGCAGGTAGATCAGAGGCAAAACAGTTTTTAGAACTAGATTTCCCTATTATGTCTGTACCGAAAGGCAGTGACTGACTTGCACAAGCTATATAAACTCTGAGTCACGTCCACAGCCATTACTTGCCAGCCGTTCACCACAGTCCTGAACTAAGGTGCTCATACTCGGGTGAGAGACTGACATAGAAACAAGTCTTTACAAAACAGGACCATTGCTCTTTACTCACTTACTCAACAAATATGTAGAACTTGCCCTGAGCCATATGTCATTCTAGGTGCTAGAGGCACAGTGCTGAATAAAATACAGTAGTCAAAGCAAGAGGTGCAGATAAATGGTTAAGAGAACACCTCCAAGGCAGTGATTAATTCTGCCCAGAGGTGGGCTGTAAAAGGAAAAGCTCAGAGAAAGTGACATTTAAGGAAAAAGAAGAACTGAGAATGTTTGATGAAGCTGTACATTTGCTTCACTCTTTCTTGCCTGAAGCCACCTATGTGCTGGCTTCCTCTAGTGGGGTTTACTATAGTATTTATAGGTAGAGGACCATTTAGAGACCTTCAAAAATCTCCTCGCCTTTTGGTAGCCCCCATGGAGCTTGAGTCGACAATTCTATGGCAACTGGCTTTTCTCTCATCTGTACAAGCCATTGGGTGCTTTTCCATTTAGATTTAAATTTGTCCTGCTTTGCTTCATGGGCAGGAGTCTAGACAATGGACAGAATCATGAGGTATATTTTGCCACAAATCAGGAACCTGTCAGTGACACCCAAAAATGGAATGTGTGACCCCGGAAGGCAGGAAGGTCTTTGTTCCAAACTTGTTCCAGTTGATGAAAAGTACAGCTGTCAGTGACACACCATGGACACCTACATGGATAGAGACTGGGGCTTTTGTGCCTCACTTTACTCCTCAGAAAAAAAGATAAAAATAATGGCTATGTCATAGCACCATTGTAAAGATAACATGGGCTAATACATGACTGAGGGTTTACAGTAATGACAGGTATGGAAAAAACCCTCCATAAACATTTAGCTTGTACGAGTCATAGTAATAGAAGTATCAGTGGTCGTAATTCTACATCAGTAAGATGTAGTAAGATGCTTATCTGTATTATTGATACTATCAGCTCTTCAGAAAGTTCTAGGTTAAGGTGCTTATCATTCCTCTTTCAACTTATTTTTCTGTTCTTTCTCCTCGTCTTTTTCTTCCTCATAAATAGAAAATCCATCTTCAGTTTGAGAGGCGTGGTTTTGGGCACTTTGAATAGTAAAACGTTAGACCAGGGAGTGATCATGCAATACGTTTTATAATCTAAGACATCCATGGGACAGATGCTAGAACTAAGCGATCCAATAGAAAAACTAGCCACATGGGTCTTTTTATAGTTGACTTAATTAAAATTAAATAAAATTAAAAACTCAGTTCTTTGGTAGACTAGCCATACACAGTCAGTAGCTGGCAAATTGAAGACTGCAGATATGGAACATTTACATTATTGGAGAAAGTGCTATTGGACAGCATTTTTCAAGGAGTCAAGTATACACACACACACCCCAGTGGCAGATTGGACAGGACTTGACCACGTGCTCTGTGTGGCCCCGCCACCCTCTCCTTACTTCTCACCACCTCAGATACTCCACTCTTCCTTTTGTCACAGCGGTTTCCCCCAGCTAAAAGCTCTGAAAACACACCCTTTTCTCAGTGCATGCCTACACACCCACACTCTCTCCTTACACACCACACATTTACATCTTTACCTGTCTGTTGTTATCTCCTGTTTCAAACCTCAGCTCAACCATCATTTCTCAGTAAGCCCCCCACCCAGACCTCCTGGACCCAGGCTTTTCCCCCTGTTACATATCCATACCTTCCCATCATCTCTTTTTATGGGCACTTTGTATAGGTGTGCTTTTACATTTATTTATGAGATTACTTGATTAAAATCCAAATCTTCCAATACACCAAAAATTCCATGAGAGCAAAGATTATGTCTGGTTGGGCTCACCATTTTATCTCCATACCTAGCCTAGTGCCTGGCACATAGTGGAGTTGCAATCAATATTTGGTGAATGAATGAATGAAGGAATGATTGAATGAGAGTGGGAGAGATCACTCTGGCTAGTGTGGATCAGGGCAGGCCTCAGGGAGACGTGGATGCTTTCTCTAGCCTGTGACCAGTCAAGTTGCTAATAGCCTATCAAAGAGGCATGGTCCTTGTTGGACAGAAGGACAAGAATCTTTTATGGTACTGAAATGTGCTTAAGAGGAAAAAATATCTGATCCGTAGCAGGGAGAAAAGATTAGCGAGTTTTTCTTTCCAAAGGCTGAACAATTTATCCAATGACCATGCTCTAGTGCATCACCTCAAAACAACTTAGAAACACAGGGGCCCTGCTTTCATGATAGAAAAACTGAAAGCAGAGTCAGCTTTTTGTTTAAACTTCCTGCTCCTGGAAATTGCTATTCACTTATTCTTTGTTACATCTTTTGGACAAATATTTAATGAACAACCACTTCATTTTTAAATTCTGTGTGCTGCTCTGTGATTACCAAGAAAATCAATGGTCAAGGTTTGGTGAGCAGTTTACCCTGCACCAGACACTGTGCTAAATGCTGTACTTGTGCCATCTCACTTAATCCTAAAAGCAGCCCTATGAAAGAGCTATCATTATTATTACGTTTTTAAGATAAGAACACGGCAGACAAAAAAGTTCAATAACTTGTCTTATCTCTACAACTACTTAACCTCCCTGCGACCATTTCACATGGATAAAGTGTGGATGCAAATCACAGTTATTTCTCAGCACTGGAGTGAGGACTGCATGAGAAAATATACACGCACGACCTAGAAGCCATTCAAAGTTCGCTATTATTTCTCTTAGAATTAATTTGTTGGCTCTTTGCGTCATGCATCAGACCTACCCTCAGGTTGTCCACAGGGTTGCTCTAACCTAACATCACTAACTATCAGAGGTGAGAGAGGCTTTAGGATCTAGGAGAAAGGCATTTTTAGGACCTAGAAGAAAGGCATTTTTCTGCATCCCACAGATGCACAGCAAGTAGGTACGCTTAGTGTAAGGGGTTATCAGACTGTGGCATATGCCACCCCAGGCATAGCACTGAGCGTGTTCACAAGTGAAACCTTATTTAATCTTCACAATGTCCCCTGTGAGGTGTTAGCAACCCTGACATGACAGTTAAAGAAACTGGCTCACGCATAGCACAGGGAGATCAGCTTGGTGCTTTGTGACCACCTAGAGGGGTGGGATAGGGAGGGTGGGAGGGAGGGAGATGCAAGAGGGAGGGGATATGGGGACATATGTATATGTATAACTGATTCACTTTGTTATAAAGCAGAAACTAACACACCATTGTAAAGCAATTATACTCCAATAAAGATGTTTAAAAAAAAAAAAAAAGAAAGAAACTGGCTCAGAAAGCTTAAGTAAAGTTCCCAAAGTCATGCAGGTAACGAATGAACAAAACTTAGCCCTTTGTTAAGGTGCATCACATATTGTTATCTGAGATCTGATGAATAAGACACTCCTTGGAGATTTAATTATTGCACGTAGTAAATTGATTTCCATTATTCATATTTTAAGAATCACTTTATTTGATTTCCATATGGAGAAAAAACTTTCAATATTTTATCCTAGGCTGTTTAAGGAGGAGTTAGAGCAAAGATCCCAAATCAGATAATACTTTCCTTAAAAAGAAAAGACATTTAAAACATGGTTCCTTTCAAACATTAAAAAAATAGAAATCAGCCATCCTATTTTGTCTTACAGCAACTGAGATTCAAGGTTATGTGTTTTTTAAGGATCATTTAGCAGCTTGTTTTTAGTCCCAACCTAAGGTGCCCTGCAGGAGTCTCACAGTCTACTTTACACATCTGAAATTGCTTAGCACGATACAAAAAAGAAAACGAAGAAAGAAAGAAAGACCACAGTAGATGGTCACTGCATATTTGTTTAATCTTAAGCTAACCAAGAACTCAGTGCACATTTCATAAGCCTTTGCAGGCATAATACATGTTTGTGTCTCGAAGTAACATGAAATATACTGTCATTGGGTCTTAGTCATTGTAAACAAAAAACAGAGAGTGCAGTTCATCACCCAGTTCTGCAAGGATTAACCCGATACAGCTGCTGACTGACTGTGCACTCTGAGAGCAAACAGGGTGCTCTGTGCTTTGGACAAGCAGGCCCCACAGATAGGTGAATGTATATCTCGGGAAGAATGTTCATGAACCCAGACCCTTGCAGCTTCTCATGTATAGAAAAGCACTAAAATCATTAACTTAAAGATATCTGTTCTTTGTGATGAGCAGTCATCTTTTACCGAGATGCACACTTGACTACACAGACTCCCCAGACAAAACTCACGTGTACTCGCTTCTCCCCTACCTCTCTGGAGAAGTTTACTCAGAGCTACTGAGTGGTTGCCTGTCTCCCAGGCTACAGTCCTCCGTAAGACACTGAGTAAAACTTAAACTCACAACTCTTATGTCGCGGGCGTGTGTCTCTTTCAGTTGACAATCATTATTTAGTCCCTCAGCATCACATACGTGTCTGCCAGGTAAAACACTCATTTTTGTGAAACTGACTTTTTATTTAATCCTCAAAATGTCTGTATTTGGACAACATTTTATTGCATCTCATATAAATAAAAACAAAAGCAAAAGTAAAGACTAAATGTCCACTTCCCGCCCCCAGAAGATTAGGAGATGTGGATGTGCCTAAAATCACATACAGCCTAAACTCGAATCTATTTTTTTTTTAACATCTTTATTGGAATATAATTGCTTTACAATGGTGTGTTAGTTTCTGCTTTATAACAAAGTGAATCAGTTATACAAATTCATATATCCCCATATCTCTTCCCTTTTGCGTCTCCCTCCCTCTCACCCTCCCTATCCCACCCCTCTAGGTGGTCACAAAGCACCGAGCTGATCTCCCTCCCTCTGCTATGCGGCTGCTTCCCACTAGCTATCTATTTTACGTTTGGCAGTGTATATATGTCCACGCCACTCTCTCACTTCGTCCCAGCTTACCCTTCCCCCTCCCCATATCCTCAAGTCCATTTTCTAGTAGGTCTGCATCTTTATTCCCATCTTGCCCCTAGGTTCTTCATGACCTTTTTTTTTTTTTTTTTTTAGATTCCATATATATGTGTTAGCATACGGTATTTGTTTTTCTCTTTCTGACTTACTTCACTCTGTATGACAGTCTCTAGGTCCATCCACCTCACTACAAATAACTCAGTTTCTTTCCTTTTTATCGCTGAGTAATATTTCATTGTATATATGAGCCACATCTTCTTTATCCACTCATCTGTTGATGGAATCTATTTTTTTCCCTCCAAACCCCACAAGCTGCCGCTACATGACTCTACCTATATTTAGGAGAAAGTCGCTGTAGGGGGTTGTCTACATGTCCAAAAGTCATGTCTACCGGGAACTTTGGAATGTAGTTTACATAATGCACCTCCACACAATTCCAGGGCCATTTACTGAAATGATTGGCACCACCCTTTATGGACCCCCAGGTCTCAGCTGGTAGTTTTCCCACAAGCTGGGACCAAAATTTCTGGAAGAATCTTAAAATGGTGACATGTAAGTGGTGACTTTTAAATACTTCTAATTATACAGATCTTACCATTTTGTGGGACTTGACCGTCAAAATGCCTGCACCAGGAGGCAAGGCACTAAGGTTCAGACAACTCAATGTGATCAGTTGGCGAGATTTACCTTGGGACCTTGGTCTCTCTCACACAGAGATTCAAAACAGAATAGAGGGAAATGCTCGTCTTACAGCTAAGTACTGAATGCATGCTAAAGGTGCCCTAGACATTCCACACATATGCACAAAACCCTTGGAGATGCATGTTACCCCCCTCTTCATGGATGGCTCAGAGAGGAAGGACAGAATTTCTACTCAGACTACAGAGCCAGCAAATGAAGCAGAGGCTCAGATTTGTCCCAATGTCATCTCTCTCACTTTGTCCGCATCTAAATCATACATCGCATCTTAGAGTCTTGCAAGCCTGTCCTAGAGAAACCATACCTTATTATCAAATCTAAAAGTTAGGGATTTCCTGGAGTAGCTCCTAAAGCAATGAGCCAGCCTCAGCACGAGCATCTGACAAACTGCTACTGGATTTTGAAGTCCGGCAGCAGCTTATAATGGAGCGTAGTGGAACCAGCCCCTAAAGGATCCAGACCTGGATAAGCACAGCAAGCATCTCTGGCAAACAGGTGTTGAAAAAGAAAATAAGCTTGACCTCTCATTTTCATTGAGATGCTTTTGAACAACTATCATTAAGGGAGGTGGGTACTGAATTTATACCGCTGATATTGTCTTTCCCTGAGCTGCTGACATTTGGAAGGTGCTGCTTCAGTTTGTGTGAGGAGACAAGTCAGCACTTGGCATTTCTGCGAATGTCCTGCTCCTATTAAAAAGGCCTCCTGATCACCCTTTCTGGAAAACTTCCGGTCTTGAGGGAGGGCGCAGCCCCAACGTAAAAGGTTGTTATTCTTGTCTGGTGGGAGAAATGGCGTCGTTTATCACAGTCGAACTCCTAAAGAGCACTCATGGAAAATGTAGAGAGGGGGATCTGCTCTGACACGTTACAAAGTCCCCCGTGACCCAGGTTCAGTCACTTTCCCTCCGGGCTCCCATTGTTTGTATGTAAAAGTTATTTATCTTTTCCAAACTGATTTTCTCATCTCCATGCTGGAAACATTAACAAAGTCTTTCTTATAAGCCTGTGGTAAGGATTCAAAGAAATAATATAGATAAACGTTTAGCCCAGTATGGAGCGTACAGTAAGTGCGTAAACATTGTTAGAAGAGCTGACCATTAGCAACATTGTTGACCTTCTCTGTCTTTGTTAGAAAGGCCATCACTGGGCTGGGAGGACTTCAGGGCAGTGAGATAGGCTCATCTTGCTGTTTTCAACCGATTTCACTATCTTTTCTGATAAATCTGACTGTAAAGTAAAGGGGTTGAATTGTCTTCTCAAGAGCTGTAAGATACTATAGAGGTTCTTCAATGATCCCCACGGAAGGAGTAAAGAATTAGGGGGTAGAAGGAGGTGGTGAGCAAACACAATTTGGGACCTCCACTGCTACTGTAAAAGTCTTCTATTTTCCTAAAAATTGACATTTCCCATAAGAATGCATCTGAATACACAGGTGAGTTTACCAGTGCCTCTTTGATCTAAAGCGGGTCTGTCAGAAGCACAGGGCATGACCTGGACTTGTGATTGGTGTCTGCAGGGGGTGGGGACAGTTTTGTAGGACTGAGCCCTTAAGCCATGGAATCTGCTGCTCTCTCCAGGTAGACAGTGCCATCATTGAGTTGAGTTGAAGGACACCATACTGGTGCCCTAAAACTGCTTAGTGGTGTGGAAATCCTCCCAACCCCTCACCCACATTGGAACTGGGTCCAGAAACTTTAGCATCTTTCCGCCCATCACTGCCTTAGAAAATGAAATTCAGCATTATATAATACTTCTAAAGGTCTAAGTTGCTATTTCTCACTTTAGGGGGTAAGTCTAGAACCTTTGTATCTTAAAATGTTTAAGGATTAAAGTTGTGACCACCAAGTGGAGATTGCTTTAGCTGGTTGCCCAGAAAGCTGCCCAGAGAGAGTTCCAGGTGCCCTAAGTAGCCAGAGGTGTTAGGATACCAGTGATTTTCTTTAGAATCCTTTATCATGAACAGTTTGATATTATGTACGTGATAGTTTAAGCTAACTGTAGAAGTTACTTCTTGTCTTAATCAGAAATACACCCTCCACAGATGGCAACTAGGGATTTTAGTTATCTTTAACTCCGTTCAACACCAGATGTTTTGCTAATTAGCATAATGAAAGTCAGAAATAAATTTTCAATGGTGAAATTATGGACTTTATAAATAGGATACAAAACTCTAGAAACAGGCTCCTGATGTAATAAATAGTAGTCAAGAAACATGAACTAGCTAAAATGTTTTACTGTAATTCCCAGCATGGCACGGAAAGGGCATATGGATTTAGAAGTTCTTCTCTGTTGCATACCTTTCAGATTGGCATCCAAGCCATGGCTTAGCGAAAGGTCCTGGGACCTTGGGTTCTGAGGGTTCTGTTTGTTCTAAGGCTCTAGATTACTACTGTGTTTCTGACCAAAGGATTTTTACATATAAAGTGCCATCAGAGCACCTACAAAAATAGAGTTAGGATATTTTTCAAGCTATATGACTGCTTTTGATAATGTATATTTGTTTTAAAAATTTTATACATCAACCCTTGTATGCATTCAGCATTGTACTGAACACTTGGATGAGAAATGACTAATTAATAATACCCCAGCTTCAGGAAGCTTGTTATCTGCTAAGCAAGAAACAATTACAGGTGCATTAACAGGTACAAAATGTGCATCCAGGAAGAGAAGGGGACTTTTGGAAAGAAGAGGACGCAGTCCACCCTTGACATCTGTGTCTTCATCCCGAACCAATTCTCTCTGCTCCCTTGCACCATATTTCATCATTTTCACCTCATTCTCCATCCCTCTGGTTTTGAGTTCACGTCAGCACTCTTAGCTATAGCTCCTCTGGCTTCTCCTTTGGGTTATGTTGCCTCCAGGTTCCCGACCTCGGTACCCCGCCTTCACCCCCATCTCTTGTAGAGATGACTGGAGCTTGGGAGGGAGAGTGGTTTGGTCTCAAAGACAGACTTGAGCATCTCAGGTAGTGAGGTTGCCTGGGGAGGAGAGGTGGGAAGAGAAGAGAAAGGAGCCAGCTGTAAACCTCTACCGTCAAAGTCTGGGGCTGGGCGTGGGTTATCAACATGAAAGGAGTGAGCAGGGAACATACACAGGAGTCAACGGGGAAAGCGGGGGCGGGGTGTGGCAGTGGAGGGAGAAAAAGGCTTCGAGAAGGAGGTAGCAGAATAATCACCCTCTTTTTCTAGTTCATGTTCCAGCCTGGTATCAATTTTCCCCGGGGACTGCACAAGACAATTTTCAGAGAGCTTTTCTCTCCACCAAGGTTATCTGCTGCCCTCTGTTAGGTTCAGAGGAGAAAGGCACCTACCTAGTGAATGTTCATACACATTACTCTATTTTTCCAGGAACTGGCTTCTTGTATTTTATTCTGATACCTGCCTATTATTTTCTCCTATCCTGTCAGCCTCATTAGATGAGTTCCATTTCAGCAGAGACATCGATTAGCGCGCTTTCTCTGAGTAGTTACAGGTGCTGATGCTTGACGCCAATAGCCAGAAATGGAGTAGGTGAGGACTGTGCAGAGATGAGGGCTTTGAACACCTGAGCACCACACAGGCCATTTCCTGGAGAAGAAAAAGAGAAGGGACCACTGATGTGGTGTATGGAACCAGGCCCTGCTTAGATGCTGACAGCCTGTAATCACTGGCTGGGAGCATCTGAAACGCTTTCATTGCATAGATCACGTGAACACCGCAAAGGATGAAGATCTGAGTCTGTCTAGTTAGAGAGAGTGAACTCTTCTTTTTGTCATGTCAGATTCATTCTTTTGCTTCTGTATTTTTTCCTTTGGGTAGAAGAATTAAATTATTCATTTTCTCCATTCTTTCTCATGTTCATTTTCTAAAAAGTCCTCATGCCAGCATTGAGGTGACAGAGTTGAATAAAATCCAGTCCCCGGCCTCGGGAAGTACCCAGTTCTATGCACACCCTTGCTGTTGAGGGCAATGCCGTCTCTTCCTTTTCAGCCTCATTTGCTGTCCCTTCCTGCCATGTACGTGTGATAGTCAAAAGAGCACTAAGTAAAGAATCAAGAGTACTTTGTTCTAGAGATTGACTCCACCCATTTTTTTCACAAATAAAACCTGCTATTTAGAGAAGTTTATGATTTACAAACTATGCTTTACAAAACCCTTTGTCAAAATTTGTTTTCTTTCATCTTGACCAAACTGTGGGGCAGGAATTAACGTCTTTCTTTACTTAACCTCACTGAGGCTCATCTTATTCCTATGATGCCAATGTTTTATATCAGAAAGGTCGCTGATTTAGTTATGCATATACATATATCTATTCTTTTTCAGATTCTTTCCATTATAGATTATTATACTCCGGTTCACGACCTGACCCAAAAAAACATTTCAAATATTCCTTAACTCACCAACCTAAGACTATTCTTCATACATCAAGCTCTAGGTGTGATGTTATAGATGAAATAAAAATAAATAAATCATTCAATGAAAAGGTCAAGATATCTGTGCTCCTGCCTGGTTTGCAGGGACCCATCCCCTTCACCTAAGAAGTGTCCAGATCCAGTTTCTATCCCCCGATATTGCACATCCCGGAGGCCTCATACAGATGACATCACACAGAGCTGTGCTCAGACGCTCCATCCAGACCCTGAAAATATCCCTTCCTCAGTCACTGGAGTATGGATTCTTCCTAACTGTCCCTTGCCTGATGGATTTAAATGATTAATTCACCGATTGACTTATTCCCACAAAACATATTTATTGAGCCTGTGATCTGTGCCTGGAATTTTGTTAGGTGATGTAGGCATAAAAATTCTAACTTCAAGTGCCTCAAGTCATTGGGGGACCATAATGTATTAAATGCTTTCCCATGGATCAATCGTTACATAAATGGTTTTATATAATAGGGTCAGCAGTCTTATAAACAACATTTAACTACTCATAGAACATCTATTTATTGCATAGTTACGATGTGGTAGGCACTGGACATGCTTGTTTATAGGGTGGAAAACCATGAAGAAATGAGAACTTCAAAAAATTTCCTAAGACTTTCCAGTAGCCAGAGTTAATCCATATCTGCTTGACACCAGTCAGCACCCTTTCACCAAAATAGAAAGACACCCATATGATCCAGCAATCCCACTCCTGGGTATATCCCCAGAGAAAACCATCCTTATTTACTTATTTACAAAACAGAAACAGACTCACAGACTTAGAAAACAAACATATGGTTACCAAAGGGGAAAGGTGTGTGGGGAGGGATAAATTAGGAGGTTGGGATTAACATATACACACTACCATATGTAAAACAGATAATCAACAAGGACCTACTGGATAGCACAGGGAACTCTACTCAGTATAATAACCTATAATGGAAAGAATCTGTAAAAGAATAGATATATGTATATGCATAACTAAATCACTTTGCTGTATCCCTGAAACTAACACTGCATTGTAAATCAGCTGTTCTCCAATATAAAATAGAAATTAAAAAAAATAATAAGACACCCAGAAGCTTTTGTGAAAGGGATACTTCAGTCAAGCTTGTAGGATGTACAACAACCTAAAATTGAGTTGAATTAATATTGGATGTCTACCAAATGCAGACAGTGGGCACCTTCTGAAGGCTGAGACCAGGGGGACAGTGGATAAGAGATGAATATACAACAGTATGCTAAGAAATGGGGGAAGTTGGAACAAGACACAATGGGAGAAAGTTTTTTAAAAAACTCTTTAATTTGAAGAGAATCAGGAAAGACTTTTCAGAAATAGCCTTCCTTATACTCAGAGAGGAAGGCAACAGAAGGAACTAGAGAAACTGGTGTCTGGAGATGGACAACTTGAGACTCATAAAATGATTCCACTGCATGTAACACTTATTACGTGTATGTGATGGAGAACATCAAAGATTTTATTGGACTAGAAAGCTCACGGCCCACAAATGACTGAACTCATTAGACTAAAAAGCAGGTTTTTTGAAATTACAGACTGCAGGTAAAATGCAGCTGACTCCTTGCCTTTGTGAATAAAGTTTTATTGGAACCCAGCTATACCCATGACCCCTGTCACATCACAGCAGCAAAAGTGAGGTGTTGTAACAGAGACCATAATGCCCACAAAGCCAAAAATATTTACTATCTGGCCCTTTACAGAAAAAGTTTGCTGACCCCTGCCTGGATTGGTATTTGATTCTGTTGACCTGGAGATCTAGGGAAAGTTTTTGATCATACCTCTTCTTTGTTGTTCTTACTGTATTTGTGTGTGTGTGTGTGTGTGTGTGTGTGTGTGTGTGTGTGTGTGTGGTGGATTCCTGGAGGACTGGACATGTGGAGGTCTGCGGGCTGACTTACAAAGGCAGATAAGGTGGTAATCATCAGAAGAGATCAATTCAACCATCACTGAGAGAACAACTTTACCTTGCTGGACTCGGGAGAACAAAGTTGAATAACCCTGGCTTTTTATCCTTATGGCCGTGTAGTGGCAAGGATAATGATAATGCTGTAGTGAAAAGAGTACTAGCAAAAAGAGAACACTGCACAGACAATGTTGTGGATTGTCTGTGGATTGTGGATTGTGCAATCAACAGTACAGAGCAATGCGCTCTATGGGTATTGTTTCCAAAAGGCAGGCTGAACATCACGGCCAGCTTCCTGGAGGAAGTGGCCTTTTGAACTGAGGATGGAAGGACTGGTGGGCTTTCAACAAGAATAGATCTGGGGAAAAGCATTGCTTTATGAACAGAGTGAACTAGAAGCACATGCCCCACCTCTAAATGTTGCCTTCTGGACCTCAATGAAATGTATCAGCACAGTAGGAGCTTGAAGCCACCCCCTAATTCCTTTTACAATTTGCTTCATTTCTTTCTGGCCTGGAGCCAATCTCCACGTTTTCATTTTTTTTTACATGTGCAGATATCTCATGAGTAATGAAAGCAAAGGTAAAGGGATGTCGAGGGAACCATTTCATCCAAGCCATGCTTCTTGGTCACCGCCTTCAGTAGCTTACTAAGTCAAATCTCAGACTAATTGGGGTTGTGCTGGATGCAGACAGAAAATTGAAAATGTATTTCTACTACATTAAGGAAACAGTCATTTTCAAAATGAATCTCTTTATGAGAAGTAATCAGAATTATATAAGGATGGAGAGCAAACGCCCACAGTATTTAGATGGTTGCGATATAAGGGTGATTAATTATCATCTTAAAATATCACAGGCAGCGCTTGCCTCATCTGTTTGCCTGAATTGACCTCTTCCGTAGCCAGTATGCTTCTCCTCGGTGGAAGAGAGTTTTTAAATGGGCCTTGCGCAAGCTGGTGCCCCGCACGTCTGGCAGTGATGAATGGACCAGAGCGGACGGTGGTGCTCCTGGTCTGTTGATTCCTGTCACTATGGAAAGAACGATGGTGGGCACTAGAGTCAGACCAGAATTAATAACCTGGAAACTCACTTCTCTTTGCCTCATTTTTTTGAGTTGTTGTAACAGTTATTTCATTTGGTTGTCATAAGGACTAAATGAGAAAATAAATACATTAAAAAGATGTTTTTTAAAAAGTACAGTGTCTAACACACAGTAGTAACTCGATAAATGTTCATGTCTACTCTCCTTGTTTACACAAATCGATTTGCTTTTCGAAACAAAGACAGCAGTGACTCGGGAAAGGGGGGACCATTTTCCTTCCTGAGATAGTTGTGAATAAGCATCCAAAGAAAGAACAGAAGTCTCATATGAGGTTCCTTTGACGATCATTAGAAACAATGGGATAAAGCCATTTTAAGTATTTACACTCTTTGTAGAGGTAATGAGAGTCATTTTCCAACAATAGTTCAATGCTAGAGAGTAAAAAAATATGTTAATTGAGTGCATCTCATAGGTCAGGTGCCATAATTCTGGCAAGGGCTTAATCCTCACAACAGCCTTAAGGTACAGGCACTATTACAAATAGGGAGAAAGAGAAACTGTCTTGTCTAGGCACCAGCAATCAGCAGACCATCAGCCCAAAGAACTAGGTCTCCTCTACTCTTTTCCAGTTTTGATGTAGGAAAAAAAGGAAGCAATTCATTGATGATAAAGGCATAGAAAATAACAAATAGGACTCAGAGCCTTAAAAACACAGTCATTATAGAGGAACAAAATGATCAGCAAAATTAAACCTAACCGTCATCCGCCATATATATTAATGACTACCAAAATAGCAGCAATCAAAATTCTCGACCAGCCCAAGACAGTACAGAAAACATACTTCAGAACAAAATTATGAGAATCCCAATTATCTCTGATTATGTATGCACAGTAGGAAATTTGCAACATTGCACACAAAGCATTGCATGACAACCACATTTTTTGTTCGAATACTAAATTAGAGTCTTCGGGAAATTCTAGTTATGCAGTAATTTTAGTTTAAAAATATTAAATATCAATCACCTTTAAAACTAATTTTGGAAGGTTGCTAAAAATTTGACCATAAGCATGTTAAAGTATTAGTTGCTGGAAATAGGTGTTGTCTGCTGATAAGCAACAACGGTAAGGCACGCATTGTAGGATTTTTTTTTGCAGTGCGTAGGAGGATCTCATGGTCTATCAGTAGACATTCATGACATCATTTATGCTCCTACTGCCAAAATCATGGTTGTTTTACGAGTCCAAGCTCGCTCTGCTCTTCACACGACAGACCAACGAATCAGAGACGAGGTGTTGAGGCAGGGAAGACGACTTTATTCGGAAAGCCAGCAGATGGAGAAGATGGCAGACTAGCGTCTCCGAAAAACCATCTCATCTGGGTCTGGGTGCCAGTTCCTTTTATAGAATCAGAGAGGGGGAGGAGATGAGGAAGTAAAGTAAAAAGGCCATAAGTTTTGCAAATATCCCCTGGAATTGCCAGCCTCAGGGAGGGGATGTGCTAATTCCTTCTTTCTTGCAGCCATCCACAGGTGGACAGATGTTTCCCTGAACAAAGGCACTTTGGTTTAACGTTCAGGCAGAGAAGCAGGGTTCCCCGAGGCAGGCCATTGTGTATAGACAGTATCCTTCCAGTGAACAAAAGCAGTGGAAAGCAAAGGTTAAAGTAAAGGAAACAGATCCAGCGTGTAGTCCGATTTTGCTCTTCCCAGCTACAGTTTTAGAGCAAACAGTGTATCTCTGTCATACCCTTCTTCATCTGATCTGATCTCACTTAGACAGAACTGGATTTCAGCTGGAACTCTCAGATTTGTTTCCAGATTGAGTACTGACCCCCTAGCTGATGTCCACACAGTTTCCTAACAGCTATGCCCTTAAGTCACTTCAGCTTAATCCTAGCCAGCTCCAATATCCATCATTCCTGCTCTTTTCTGGAACAGACTGGAGATCAGGCTCTTATACTGTATAAGCAAGGTGACCTTATACTAGTTTCTTAACCTCTCTACCTCAGAATTCTTATCTGTAAAATCAGGAAAATGGCAATAACACCCAGTTCACAGTGTTCACAGGACTAAGTGACCTGCTGCACAGAGGAATGAGAAGGCTTCTCAGCTAGTGTATGCAGGATGAATGTGGGTTCTGGAGGAGGAGAAACGGAAGAACATTTCAGCAGCGAACAAAAGGTAGAAAGACATGGAGACATCTGTTAGAAATGTAGGTCTCAATCTCATGAGATGATCAATGGATGAGAGAAGACAAAATTACATGCTATATATAATATTAAATGATACTCCTGTTTGCTTGGTTCACATTTTTCAAGGGACATTCACAACTAGTTAAGTAGAACTCACAGAACAATTTATTCTACCGAAGTTGGCAAGGAGGAATTATTTCCAAAACAAAAACAAAAACAAGCCTTGGAGAGGTGAATTAACTTGCCCAAGTTAAAAACAACAACAACAAAAACTCATCAGTAGTGATTCAGAAATCAAGCACGTTCAGATCCCAAATAATTGCTCACTCTACCATGCCAATGTAAGTTATGTGGTTTGAATTAAAAAAAAAAAATAGGCGGTGATGAAGAGATGACTATAATGTTTTTAAAATAATTAGGAAGGTACTAACCAGAACTTACAAGCGGCTGGGCTGCGACTACACGTTTCTCTCTAGTAGTTACTTATTTAATGGTTTTTCATCACTAGACTTGAAGTCAAATGAAAGTCACACCCAAGCTTGATTATGCCATTGGGTTCCCAGCCTATAGTAGGTGTTCTATAAATGTGTTAAATTAATAAATGACAGAATAGATGTCCCAGTATAAGTACTAAATAAATGAATATTAAATTAATTTGAGTTGATAATTTTATGTAAATTAGCTGGGAGGTAGGATATGAGATAAAGATGGAGCTTAAAGGTAGATGAAAATTATTGGATATATTCTAGATCTTGGTTTGGATGGTTGATGTAGGGGTGTTCATTCTGTTATCTTATAAAAATCATTTATATATATACATTATATATAATCATATAATAAATAGCAATATACTATTATATCATTTTAAAAAGAGAGGAAGGTTGGAAAAGTGAACAACATCAAAGAAATCTACAGTTGAACCAATGTAGTATCATGAACCTGGAGTTTGATTAATGTGACTCTGTGTTTCAATAAAAAATACAGAATAGAAGAATGTGATATTCTATTTAAAAAAAAACAAGTTTAATGTACCTTTGATGAACCTCACAGCATTAAACATTTCTGAGTCCTTATTACATGTGAAAACATTCTGTGAGATCCAGGTAACTAAATGTGATTATGTCACTGATTATAAAAATGTGGGAGGATTATACTGGCCGTATGGCTAGAGAGCTACAGGGGCAGCAAGAATTCGGTGAGTAAAATACAGCAGAGGTGAAAGGCAGAAGTAATTAGGAAACCTTTACATAGGACATTGTTGTATAATCTGGTTGACCAAGGGCTGTGTGTCATCTCCAAAGAAGGAGAAATTTTCCCACAATTCTCTTTTCCAGAATGAAAATGCATATATTAAATAATTTCTCTTTGTGTAATCTCAGCCAACTTATCCTTGTAGATGGGGCTTTCCCCTTCTCTATTGCAATACATTCAAAATAAGTTCTCTTAGCTACTCAGTGTTGACTGATGGTCTGTGATCATTTCAGAGGCAAGTCTTTTTAGAACTCTCTCACAGTTACACCTGAAGGCAAGAAGTCTTCTTTTAGATAATTTGGAAAGTCCATTTAATGTGAATTCTCATTTTTGATTTATAAGTCTCTCTTGTTGATATTAAAAAAAAATTCTTTTTTAAACCCCCCCAAAACTGTGACTATATCTATAAAAACCTAATGGCCATGAACCATCTCTACAGGTCATCCTCAGTAGCCATAATTTGGTTACTTCTCTAGATATGCCCTTAGAACCGCTATGAAAGTCATCTGGCCTTTGCCCTCAAAATTGGTAGCTCTTAATTTATTCACCCATTGAGCATGATTTACAAGACTGTTGATGATATCACTTGCTGTGTCCCTCCTGGCAGCCTATACACTCTGGTCGTAGAAACTGTCTCTAGGCCTCCGTTAAGGCTCCGTTAGGCTCTGTTAAGCACCCCAGCCTTTGTTAGCAAGGGTCCTCCTCCCTAGAATGCCCTTTCCATGGTGACTGTTTGGAGGATACCTCTTCATCCTCCAAGACAGAGTGTAAGTACCATGTTCTTTCACATTCTTCTTCCATCCAGACTGACCTGATTCTGTGGTGGTCTGGGTTTGCTGAGTATTCATCCATCAAAACACTAAAACCCAGTTCATATTTAATTGTTCATAAGTCTCCATTCCCATCACTTGATACGTGAGCTGGAAAAGACCAATGAGCAATATCCTGTTTCTGAAGCAAGCTCAGAAACAAGAAATGAAAGTTAAAAAGTAGATGGATGGAGATTAAAATATTAACTTCATTACAAACAAAATCTCATTGGAGAACATGGTTTTGTCCCTGGGCCAGATTTACAAATATGTCAAGCGGTATTGACTGAACGCATTCCTGATTTCAGACTTTCTTTGTCTTTCTAGAATATTCTTTGTGTTCCTGGGATTTTATTTTAAGTGCCATTTCTGCCTGGTAGCAGAGAACGCAGCCTAGGCATTTCCACATAGATTTAATCAAATAAAGTAGAATTTTGGTCACCTTCCCCATCCATGGGGTTATTGTAATTTCTGGGGAAGGCTTTATGAGTCCCCCAACATCAAGGACCCAGAGAGGGGATCATCTGATCCTCACTAACTGAGATGTGATTTCACCTGCTTCAGAATCCTGGATGAATGATTTACTCTGCCTCCTCTGACATATCCATTCCTCCTGATAATTTATACTTTTTCATCCTATTGGTTACCTCCATCCCTCAACTAATTTTGAGCTCACAGTGTCCCCTCCCTGCCTCCAAGCATGAGGGTCGTTTGGGCACTCTCCTTTGCTATTCTGAGGCTGTGGAAAACACCTGGGGCTGTATCCAGTCTTTCCTGCCTGGACATGTCACAATAGATATAAATCACCACCATTCTTATTCTAAAGTTGCTGCAATAGGGGGAGTTTCATATGAAAATTGGCGTATATTTTAGCCTTATTCAGGAAGCAATGGGCAAGTCCAGTTTACACTTGGGTCCCTCAGTCCTTCCATCAGTTCAGCCCTGGGGTACATGGGGATGGGTGGAGATCCCAGATACTACATCTAAGTCTTCTGTGTTCTAAACATTTTCAGCTGCTGCTCTGGCATAGGTGATTTTCTCTTCTCACTGTGGCAGTTCTTAAAAAAAGGATTTTATTGAGCCCATTGTTTATGCCAGAAAACTGGACTATCGGAAGCCCAAAGTTCAGAATGAGAAATCTTGACTTGAAGTCTTTCTGTTCTCTACACCTGACAGCATTAATCCTCCCTTGTAACAATGTATGTCTGCTGACTAAATATCAATGGATACAGCTAGCGAAGATTCAAACCTTAGCTAATACCTAAAACTTTCATACTTCTTGAAATTGAGGGGAATAAATGTTTAACATAACATTGGGAAAAATCTATGAAACTGGAGAATTTGCTATATCCATAGTGTTAAACTTATTGCATGGTCCAATCCCTTCTTAAAATCTTTCAAAATCTGTCTTTACCTTGGAAGGAAATTCGACCTTCTCTTCATGGAACACAGAAATTTTCTGGATCTGTTCTCTAGCTACTCATACCACTTCCATCTCATATGTGCCTGTCATAATGAACCACTGGATTCTCCCCAGTTCCTCACCTCTTGAGCTTGGGCTCAAGTTTGGCTTTGCCTCTGGAATGATTTCCCCATCCTTGACTATATCTCCTCTATGTATCCTGCAAGGCTGAACTTAGAAAATACCACCCCAGAAATCTTTCTCTCTCCACCTCTCCATCAAAGATGAGCAAACCCTCACTAGGTATCTGCAGGCCTGGTGCCTAATAGATGTTACTCCTTACTATCTTCTGTTCTATAATTACTTCTGTAACTGTAGTTGCAATACTTTATAACCTGCGTTCATTTCCTTATTACTTCTCCCAGTGGACTGAAAGCTGTTAAATATCATCCTTCTCATTTTTGTTTCCCCAAGCCCTAGCTTTGAACGTGGAAGAGTCTCAATCAACATTTTTTGAAGGCAGTTTTCATGATCATACCCCATATCAACTAATCAACACATGCAGTAAATTAACAAATAACACATTTTGCATAAGACTAATAAGTTGTAGGGAAACCCATTATTTTAATAATGGTTTATATCTGCATTAACAAAATGCCAGATTGCCAGTTTTTCATTGTGCTGTGCACTGCTATCTATAGAGCAAAAAAAAAAAAAAACCTAATTGAACAGCATCTCTTGATCTTTTCTGACTTGAAATTAATGAGAACTGCAATTAATGAGGACTATGTTAAAGATAAAAATTGTATATTTGAATCTGATATTCAGACTCTACTAAATCTTTACACGAGAAGAAAGTCTCCATAAGAAAAGGATCCAGATATAACATAGATCACAGACTTTAAACACAGAGGAGATAACACTGAAACTCTAGCTAGGAGTTTTGGACTTTAATATTTTTTGTTTTTTAAATTTCAACAATGTATTTTATCTCTCTAGTTTTTGTTCACTCCCTCGATCATTTATTAGGTATACCTTTAATGAGTATACATCTACAATATACCAGGCATTGGGCTAGGAAAATACCAATAATGGAATTTGGATAAATGGCTCTTATGATATTAACACATCATAATTTACAGAAATAGCATTTTCAAAGTTTACCTTATGTAATAGTCATAGCACATCTATAAATTTATTGTTAATATTATTATCTGCACTTCATCAAGGAGAAAACAGATTCAAAAGACTTAATGACTCTCCTATTATCATGTTGTTGATTTCATGCCAGAGCTAGGGCTTGAACTCAAGTCTCATGAAAAATAATTCTATTGTTTTTTGGGTGTTTTGTGGATGCTTTCTAAAATCTTTTGTTGATACTTCATGTTATCTAGCCACTTATTTCATCATTCATTCTTTTTCCCTCCTTCCCGTCCTTCCTCCCTTCCTTCCCCCTTCCTTCCTTCTTTCCTACCCCTTCTAGAATACTTATTGAGCACCTACTTTATTCCAAAACCTCTTTTAGATATCCATTATCATTTAATGACTCATTGGTTCTTGAGAATTAATAGGAACACTGCTGGCCATCAGTTATATAATATAAAAGATAGTATAAGTTCAGAAAAAGTTAGAAAGCCATTTATCTCCCAGAATATTAAAAAAATAGACAGTACAAAGCAGCAGTCTGGGGGCAAAAAATAATGATTTAAAAAATGCTTTCATTCAAAATGTGAGTGCATAATAGAAGATACTCCTGGGGAAATAACTTGTACTGTGCTGCATTCCACTTTGAAAATAATGAGCAGTGATATGAAAGTTCTTATGTTTTTACTTTGCTACATGAGAAAAAATAGCAGGTGAATATGAAAAGGCAACATCAGTCCTCTGTTAGTTGTTTTTTGATTTTTTACAAAAAATTTTATTAATTTTATTTGGTTTTGTTCCCTTACTCACACATAATATTAAACATATGTTTTTAGAAATGTAGGTAAAATCAGAAAAGTACAAAGAAAGAAACAAAACTTCCTTTATACTTAAAGAACAGAAATAACTACTGATCATTCCCTGAGCTCTATAATTCTGTCATTTATCTATGCATATGGTGGTTTTATTTATATTATTATATTTTACAAATTTAGTGTCATGTCCTCTACCACTTCTAAATTGTTCTTTCCTACCAAATATTATGTGTTTTTAAAAATATATATTCTATGATTTATTTCAAAATGAAAGTGAAATATTCTCCCTTATTTCAGTGAGATGGCTTTATCAGGATCTGGTCTTCAGTTCTGGAAACTCATGCCTTGGTTTCAAGTCTGCCAGTATGTGCGCTGCCCCGGGCAAGTCCGTTCATCTCTTTAGATACCTATCTCATCCTCTGTGTAACAAAAAGGTTGGAATTGGATGATGTGGCATTCAAGTGCTAGTGTTCTAGAATTTTCTAATTCTCCATCAGTGCAAAGCCTACCATCCATGTCGCAGTGGAGTCTGGGACCCTGTGGAGAAAAAGCAGGGCTCTGTACATCCCGGTGATGTTTAAAAGTGCAAAAGGGCAACCTTGGCATGTCTGCTGCCAGAGCTTTGTGTTCTGTCCTGAGCATTCTCGGAATCTGCTCAGGCTCACCGACAGGGGGCGTTATGAGCCTGCTCACTGGAGTTGAACGCTTGGATCATAATTCAGCCAATCCCTAGCAACAAGTGAATTCTCTCTACCAGAATGGTTACCAATAGATTTAATCACCCTTCCATCTTTTGCTTTTATTTTTGAAGTGCCTACGACTATCTGCCTAAAGTCTTAGAAGAGGAACAAAAATCTCCTTTTGGTGAGCTGCGACGATAAATGGCTTTTTTTCAAGTGCATATAAAGTTGCATACAGAAGGGACTCGTCAAAAAGCCCAAACTTAAATACTTTTTCTACCAATGTCCCTGTGGCTTTGACCAAGTCGATTAACCACCAGAGGGGCAGTATTCTTCTAAGGGCAGAGCACAAGTTTGGAGTTCAGTGGACATAGCTACTGTGTGGGTTTGAGAAATTCACTTAGCATCTCTGAGCAGAATCATATCATATCATATTATTTTATAATAAAATGTGTACTAAATGAATCCTTATTATTATTTTACTAATGTTGTCCTCGTATTATAGTGTCTTTGGGGGCACTTCGTGATTTATCCTCACAACCTCTTTGACCCATCTTCTACCCGTCCCCCCGCCTCACTTTTTTCTTTTAATATAAATCTATGTATTTATTTATTTATTTATTTACTTATCTTGGTTGCGTTGGGTGTTCGTTGATGTGCGCGGGCTTTCTCTACTTGCGGCGAGCGGGGGCTACACTTTGTTGTGGTGTGCATGCTTATCATTGCGGTGGCTTCTCTTTCGGAGCAAGGGCTCTCTTCTTCTACCTGCTCTCCATTCATCCCTGTCTTGTTATTCCTCACTCCCGCTGGCGGGATTGGTCTTTCCCCAGATCTACAGGGCTTCTTACTTTTAACTCCTTGATTAATTATTATCTCCTCTGATACCCTCTGTACAGACACACTCTGTACCATTGTATGTCACTCTTTCTCATGACTCACTAAATTTTTAAATCTTTGCACTTATCACTATTCAAAAATAGCTTCCGACTCTAAATACATATGTCTGTTTCACTTATTTGTTTGCTGACCCTCTTCCCGCCCTCTAGACCAAAAGCTCTGTGAGAGCAGGAAACCCCTGTGCTATATTCCCCTCTGTATCCACTAAGCTCAGTGTGGTGCCTGGCACAAAGGAAATGCTCAAAAAATATTTGGTGAATAAATGATTGAGGGAAGGAAAGATAGCAAGAAGGAAGGAAGGAAACAAAAATTGGAGAGAGATTGGAAGGTGAGGATTAAACATTGTTTTTAAGGATGTGTAAGGTAATCCACAAAGCACTTTCCTGGTATTTCTCTCTGAAGTGTTCACCCAGGCTCCCAGCCTGTTGGGGTCCTCATGTTTCCTGAAGCAGCCAATGGCAAGCATGACCTTTTGTTTTGTTTTGAAATAACTTTCTTAGAAGTTAATTTCACTATTGCATTATAATTATTTACACATCCATTCGTTGCAATATTTAAAAATACATTCACTTACCATCAACTACAGGATGCTTCAGGAAGATACTCAGTGTCTGTTCTGTGGATGCCCCTTGTGACTCGAGTTCTCCGCTTGTTCCCCAGCTGGGGAAGACGATCTGCACGATGAAAGTCTACGAAGGTCTCCAGGCAGGGGTATTCTGTAAAGTGCGTGCCCAGTAATAAGCTTTTCCTAAGTAACAATTGTGTTTGTGAAGAGGACGGATTGGAGGACAGAAAGATGATCCTGTGAATTGGATCTCTTCTCAACTACTATCTGCCAAATGTGCATAAACCGAGAAAGAGAAGGCTGGCATAGTATATCGCAGTTACTGAAGGATTTTTTTTTAAAGTAAATGCTTCTTTTACACATAGGCTTAATGCTTACGTACTGTTAAAATTCTGTCACTTATTTGAAATATTTTAAGGAGGGTCTCCTATATTTGTAAGTATGCCTAATCAGTCATTGAGACTTCTGCCATGTAGTGCTTTAGAAAGAACCTGGATGATGAGTTAGGATGGCTGGATCAGACCCCTGGCACGGACCCTCAGTTCCTACCCAAAAAAACACACATTTTGGCTCTGAGGTTTTTAGTCTTCCTTCAAGCCTCAGAAATAAATATTTCTAAGGATTTCCTTACATAATTTCATAAACTGTCAGCAGAGCAGAAAGGATTTTGTCATCCCAGGGGCTTAGAACTGGACTCCACTTTTCACTGGGCAATGTGACAGCATAAGGCCATGCCAGAGCACACATTAGGTATACAACAGGCTCCCAGCCTTTAAAATATGAACCAACCAAACAAGCCAAACAGGCAGGAAATGTCTGAATGTCTACACCAGAGTGGTCTCCGGCTATGGGAAAGTGCATGACACACTGTTTCAACACACGTAACACACCCTATACCTCCGCATCCCATCTCTGTTGGGCCATCACAGAGGTCAGCTATCTCCAAGGGCTCTGATATTTGCTCATTAACTTCCCTTCTTCCTCCCTATATGTTCTTATCTATTCTTCTTACTATAACCATTGACTACTCAATTTTCAAAATCATTGTGGTCTCAGATCCTGCAGTTGGACTACCCAATTAAGAGAGAGGGTTACAAACCAAGGAGACGTTTACACAACCTCAAAATACCTCTCCATGTAACTCATTAATCTCAAAGGGGAAATAGTATCTTTATATTGGAGTGAGCTGGGAAACATTGCCTTAACCAATTGACCAAAACTAGTTCACCAGTGTTGGGAGTAGATTATGCTACATGGCTCTGGAAGGGAAGGCATCCACTACCAGTCAATTATATCCTGTCCAAACTCATGTAACCCACATCTACATAAGCAAACATTAGAACAACTAAAACTGAGGGACATTCTACAAAATCATTGCCCTGTACTTTTATCGCCCCCCCCCCCAAAAAAAAATCAAGGTCAAGAACAGAAAGATAAAGGGAAGGGTAGGAACAGTTCCGGATTAAAGTAAACTAAGTGAAATTGACACCTAAATGCATTGTGAGGTCCTGAATTGGATCCTGGACCAGAAAACACAACTAAAAAACAAAAATTACTGGGACAACTGATGAAAATGAAAGAAGATAATAATATTGTATACATATTAAATTTCCTGATTTTGATCATTGTACTTTGGTTAAGAGAAGGTTCTTGTTTTCTAAAAATATACAGAATAAAGTATTTAGTAGTAAAGGGGCACAGCCTTCAAATGATCTGCAAAGTTTAGAAAAAATATAAAACATATATAAATTATATTATTGGGCTAATTTATGAACTCTAATTTGGGTCATGGTTAGACAATGGTATTATGTCAATATTAAATTATTAGTTTTCCTGATTTGGGGAGTTGTGCTTTTATGTGTATTAGGCCCAGTGCCTCCATTTTGCTACGTTGGATGTTAACTCACCCGTTTTTGACTTATTCACAACTGATTTGTTAGAAACATGGGTCTAGCAACTGGGTCTCCTGAAAATTGTTTCAACTATCCTATCTTGTTAAATAAACGTTTAGAAACAAACAGTAACAACAATTTAAAAAAACAAACAGAAAGCACGTACTGATGAGCCCTGAGGATTATCTGCGTGATGTCTGGAGTCACGTTGACTAGCTCTGCAATTTTCTGACCATGGAACACTGAGCCAGGTGATTTCATTTTCTGTGCCTTAGTCTCCCCATCTCTAAAATGGAAATAATAATAGCTACTGACTACATTTTTTAAATTAGAGTTGATAATAAATGGAAAGGACAGAAAACTGTACTTTATGTTTCACATGGTTACTGCTTTTACCTTCTTGCGTTCTGCCCTGTATTTTCCACCTGCCCTTCTAGGTCAGCTTTCCATCCTGTTTCATGAACAACTTTAGGAATGCAGTCATGAGCTCACTTGCCCCTCAACTTCTGGGTAGATTCAGAATCAGCGAAGCAAAACACAGGTGTGAGCAGAAGCGCTGTTGGATCCTTACCCTCTTCTTAAGAAGCCACTTTGGTTGTGTCTCCCTGTCTTAACCTAAGCTCCTGTCAGGCGTCCCCCTTTTATAAGTTCTTGTGACTTTCCACTGGCCTTTTCTAGGAGAGATAAGTGGTCTCAATGTTACTTTCCCACAAGGTTTTACTAACTCATGCTGGTTTTCTCCAATTTTGCCCAGACCTCTGTCAATGTCCCTATTATTAACATTCCTTAATTAACGTAATTGAGGGTGGCATCTATTTCTTGACACGATTCTGACTGACATACATTCCTTAAGTAAAGATTTTCCATATTTATGCATTCATTTATTCATTCACCAAATATTTATTGAACATCATCTGTGTCAGACTCTGTTATAGGTTCTGATTTTGACAGTAAAGTCACCCTCATCCTTTCTTTTTCCAAAGATGACATAATCCTAACAAATATTCATCAAACAATATTTTTATACTGAATTCTACACAATAATTAATGCTATGTCTCAGGGATTAATATAAAGAGAGAAAGACAGACATATAAATGGGAAATATTGATGCAGTGGATAAATGGCATGATGGAGACATAGACAGGATATCACGGGGGCAGCAGGACCAAGACTGATTGACTCTGGGGTTGAGAGCATGGGATAGAGATGAAAGGGCAGGATTTCCTCAGACAGAGAAGAGAAAGGATTCCTTTGCAAAAGGAACAGCATGGAGCAAATGAGAACAGTATATTCAGGAATTGGTAAGAAAATCACATGGCTGATGAATACAGTGTTGGCAAGTGGGAAATCATGTGGGAATTTGTTGGGAAAAGACTGAGGACATTTCATAAACATTGCACTTTGCTTGAGTATCAGGAGCTAAGTTAGGTGCTAGAGATGTAACAATGACAAGATAAATATGATCCCTGACCTCATGAAGCCTGTGGTCTAGGGGAAGATAGGAAGCAAAATGACCAATGACAAAGAGTTAAACAAACAAACCAAGAAAAACAAACTATAATTGTAAATTATAATTTTTCTGTGAGTGAAACAACTAGAACAAAGGTAAAGTTCAACGGGCTGGTGTGGAGACGTCCCTGAGGAAGGAGATACTTGCCCCATGATCTCTAAGAAGAAAGCATCGTCCATGAAAATACCTGGGAGAGGATGCCTTCAGACAGAAGGGATGGGATTCTCTTTGCTTTCTCCCCAGCTCATAGCACAGTCTGACACACAGCAAGAGCCCAGCAAATACCTGCAAACTCTGGATTATTAGGTGACTATAACCTCTCTGGTACTCTGATTCAAAGTTAATATCAAATAAGGGTGCTGGTTCCAAGTAAATAGGAATGCTCCTTCCTATGCCCATTTGATATATTCATAATTTTATGAAATTGTACAGCCTCCAAAAACATCTATTGAATTCAATCGAATGTCCAAGGTTACCCATCTGTATTAGTTTCCTAGGGCTGCCATTATGAAGCACCACACACTGGGTGGCTTAAACACCAGAATTTATTCTCTCACAGTTCTGGAAGCCAGAAGTCTGAAATCAGGGAGTCAGCCAGGTTGGTTTCTACTGGAGGCTCTGAGGGAGAATTTGGTCCATGCTTCTCTTCTAGCTTCTGGTGGGTGCTGGCAATCTTCGTCATTCCTTGGTTTGTAGGTCCATCAGTCCAGTCTGTGCCTCCATCTTCACATGGATTCTCCCTGGTGTTTCCTCTGTGTCCAAATTTCCTTCTTATAACAACAGCAGTCATTATATTAGCCCCACCCTAACGTAGTATGACCTTTCTTAACTCGATTACGTCAGCAAGGGCCTTATTTCCAAGTAAGGTCACATTAACAAGTACCAAGGGTTAGGACTTCAACATATCTTTTTTGGGGGGGCACACAATTTAACCCATAACATCATCTTTTCAAATGGCTCCAGAATGGCATGGGTGAAAACTTTGGCAATGAAAGACTACTTTTAGAAGATGTATCTTTTTTCTCTCTCTCTTTTTTTTTTAATCCTCTTGAATGAAGACCATATCTCAGTCCTCTGGCCCCATGCTAACATTTTGCACAGCTGGTCTTCATTAAAAATTCATCTCCTAAAAATAGCTCAAGAGTTTTATTTGTGGAAAGAGCCTGTTCTGGTACCATAGTTAGAAATGCCAGTCTCTGTTCCCTGCCCGGAAGAACTGAATGGCCTCCCACAAGGAGGGCTTCTTAGGACATCAGGGTGCCCTGAGCTGATTGAGGGAATTCCAGCGTCAGGCTGGAGGCAGCTGTCAAAAGGATCCCATGTGGCATTTAATCCCGTTTCTCTCCTTCATTATCATTAGACCCCGATCTGGTTAATGGGGGAGTCTCCTGTCTGCATTCTTTAGTAGATGCATTTTTTTTTTTATCTCACTCCAACATAGCGCTTTATTATGCACATGAGCATTGTGGACTTTTGTTTGTTAGTTTCTGTTTCAGCTAAATTAAAGAATATTTTGGCAGGAGCTTCTTTCTTCCAGCAGTCATATGCTGCTGATTAATCACACCTAATGGGCAGGCAGCACGTGGGGTAAAGCAATTTCATACTAACCATGACCCATTATTTCAGATCATTTTGACACATTGCCTCATTTTATTATGATGTCCTTGGGGGTGGGAGGGGAGGAGAGAGACATGGAGAAAGAGAGAGGGAAGTGAAAGGAAGGGGTATAGAGAAGGAAGAGAGGAAGGGACAGCAGGGGGGGAGACAGAAAAATAACGCAAAGTTAAAGGAATAAGAAGAAATTAGGAGGATGTCACATGCATTTGGAGGAATAGGGTAATCAGATGATACCTTCGTGCGATCATTCAACAAGTAGCACCACCCTGTGGAGTCCAGGTCTGTAAAGCCTGAAGCAAAGGCATAGATGTGATAGAGGAGACAAATGAAGACAATGCATGAGGACCACCAACGTGATCCTTGGGAGCAGAGAAGGAGACTCCTTATGTGAGGATGCAAAGCTCGGGGGAAGCTTCCTGGCACAGGAGATGTTTGAAATACATTTCTGCAGGACAAGAAAGAAGCCACCTCTTTGCTGGCTAAGAAGGGTTCCCATGCATCCACGTTCACTGCGTTGGGCACTGAGCCCAGGGCATCTCTACATTGTCCAGGTTTCACAAACAACCATTTGAGGTTGGCAGTATCATCCCCAGATGAGACACAGAGGGTTTAAGTAACTCATCCAAAGTCACACAGCTTATATGTCACAGTGCAACACGGGAGCGGTCCAGGTCTGGATGACTGCCAAAACTGGCTTCTGCATCAATGTTCTTTGTAGGGCCTTCTGTAGTTTACAGTTAACTAAACTTTTTTGTGAAAAAGTCAGGTCAGTGGGCTGGCACTTGCTTTGGATTCAAACCACAGGCGCTGGAAGAGCAGGGCCCTCATGGGGTAAATGCACATGGAATCAGCAATGACGGTGTGATGCCTGAAGCCCAGGACCGGCCCTTCCACAGCCTAACCCCAGTCTTGACACTAGTGCCAGTTACCACCCCAAGAAACTAGTTCAAATCTTGTTCATCACCATCCCCAAAAACATAAAATGCCTTGGAATTGGTGGGGTGGAGCTGGAGGAGAGGAATTCCCCAGTGTGACAGAGTATGACAGCAGAGGTCCTTGTAAGCCAGCTTTCACTCATGGGTCTCCTTCATTTCATCCTGTCACTCTAATCCCTCTTCACTCCAGTCGCTTTGAAAGTGCTCTGAGATTTCCCATCCCTGAGCTCACGTCTCCTCTCTCAGATGAATTTTCTCTGCCACTTTCTCCTACTAATGATCCTTGCCTTCTCTTTCAGCCTCATATCAGATGTCTCTTCCTTTTGGAGGCCTTTAATCTCTTGGGTGTTAGGATGGTGTCCAGTGGCCAGAGCAGAAGTGAAAGAGGAGGAAGAGGAGGAGGGGGAGGAGGAGGAGGAGGAAGGGTCAGGGGAAGGGGAGAAGCACCAGTAGAAGACTTGGATGAAAAGACAATGGCTTCATTAATTAGCATTTTGAATGTTTTATTTTGCTTTATATTTTTCTCCTCATAGCACAAGGAATTCTGAGCTAGAGAGCCCAGGCTTGGTGATGGACCATCCTGGACTCTGAATCTTCTTATGTTGTGTAATCACTATGCTCAACATGCAGCTTTGGCCTGCACAGGAATCCTTTGAAATATACATAGACCGCTTCTCTGCTGGAAACCCTCCAAGGACGCCCCACTGGCATCTATCTCTGGAGGTCATGTGGTCTGCATCCCCTGTCCCCACCCCCCAGCTCCTGGCTGCTGCCCCTCACCTCCAGCTTCCCTGGCTGCTCCAGTCCAGAAGCACCTGCCTCTCACAGGATGACAGCCCTACTCTCGAATCTTCTATGGTCCAGCTTAATTCCTCTACTCTCACTCATTTCTCATCTAAGTTCCCACCTAAGTTAAATCTAATTTCTGTAATAGTCTTTAGTTGCCATCCTCACTGCTTGACTGCTTGTCTAGAAAAACGAAAACAAAAACAAAAACTAAGATATCCTTCATCCAAAATATTTGAAGAGATACACAAGATGTCATATCTAATCGTTTAACTGTTCCAAAGAATATTATCACTATTGGCACAGTCGGGGCCATGCTCTCTAATAAAAAACTTTAACCATGTAATGGTGCAAGGCCCATACAATGCTTTGTAATACTGGCCATAATTCTGAGTTGTACCCCTTTCCTTACCAACCGTGCTTGAACTGAAAATTATTTACTTTTAAAATTTTATATGTGAGTTCTTGTCTTACGTTAATGCCCACTGAATTATTAATACGATTTTGAATTTTCCATTTTAGATAAGGATCATTGTTTCTTTCTTCCTTTTTCTTTCTCTCTTTTTTTTTTCTCTCTCTCTCTCCCCTTCCTTCCTTCCTTTCTTCTTCCTCTTCCTGGCCTACATTTTATACGTTTTGCCATCCTGACATTAGATTTCAAAATCAATTCTACTAAACCTAGAAACTGTACATGGTTTTGTATAAATATTTGGCTGTCAGAGCCAGGCAAAGCCTCATTACACTTTGCTAAGGACTATCGTTCTTTGAATTATTCAGCGTTCTGCATCAGTGTTTACTTGTCTTGGTTGAATAATATTGTTGTTTGCTATTTATTTGTCTTTTGTTTTTCTATTCTAGCAATTGTATGGGTGTTTTATTTCACACAAATATCTAAGGTCACAAAATCTGCATTAATGAAAGTCAGTCTTGAAGATTTATCGTGAAACACATAGGAGTAATAACAAAAATATGTTATCTTTAAACTTAGTCTGTAAAAGCCAATTACTTTCTACATTTGAAAAAACACCTTTTTTTAAATGAAATCAAATACTAGACTTTTTGGCATGGTTGACAAATGGATATTTTCTATCACTAATTTAAACCAGAATTACATTGTATTTTTTTAGAAACTCCCTCACACCGTTAGAAAGATGTGACAGCCATTTTCCAGGGCCATGATCAATTAAAATCACAAAGTTCATGTTATTTAATTTTTGTTGTCCAATCTGAGTATAAATTTCTTCATTTTGTAGTGAGAAAGCCAGACTCATGATAAGAATTATTCTCTTTTACAGTCTCCTGGTTTTAATCAGTAATTAAACCTTCATTAAGAATCTGTCATATCCTGTACGTGGATTTTATATGGCTCATACTTCATAGACGTCTGCTCACTTTCATTGCTCTGAATTTCTTAAAAATTTAATGAGAATTCTGTGAGGATTTTATTTTTTCTTTTAAGCATTAATTTTCCTTTTCTCAAAAGACTTTGGTATTTCTATTTTTATCAGGATCCAAATTTGTCCTCATTATTAACTATCTATGAGTCAAAAAATAAAACGTGGTTATATTAAAAGCATAGAGATTTAAATATATTTTCTTTTATTTACTTATTTATTTATTTATTTATTTTTGGCTGCGTTGGGTCTTCGTTGCTGTGCGCGGGCTTTCTCTAGTTGCGGTGAGCGGGGGCTGCTCTTCGTTGTGGTGCGTGAGCTTCTCATTGCGGTGGCTTCTCCTGTTGCAGAGCACGGGCTCTAGGCGCGTGGGCTTCAGTAGTTGTGGCACGCAGGCTCAGTAGTTGTGACGCACGGGCTTAGTTGCTCCATGGCATGTGGGATCTTCCTGGACCAGGGATCGAACCCGTGTCCCCTGCATTGGCAGGCGGATTCTTAACTACTGCGCCACCAGGGAAGTCCCAAGGTTTGAATATATTTTCATTTAAAATTAGATCAAATAGAATAATTTAAAATGTAAATTTTAAATATATATTTTCAAAATGCACTTTTAAAATATTCAATATTGTCTACTAATATCACAATGCAAAATACAAATTATGCCAAATTCAAATAAAATTTTACACTTTCAATGTATTTTTAAGTTTTGAAGCAATCTCAAACTTACATAGGAGTTGCAAGTGCATGCAAATAACATTCTTTTTCTTAAACCTGATTCTTCATGATTCCAAATTCTTGAGCATGTATTTTCTACAAACAAGGACATTCTCCTACATACACACAACACAACAATCAAAATCAGGAAAGTAGCACTGACCATTATACATCTAATTGACACATTTAATCTTTAGACCCCATTAAGTTTTTGCCAATCCTCCCAATGATGTTCTTTAAAGTAAAAGTTTCTAGTTCAGAAACACACTGTTCACCTAAAACAAAAAAGCAGCCAGTTATTTTACCAGCAAAAATGGGTTTATTAGGGAGCAGTAAAGAATTACAATTTGGGACATGCAACTATAGCAAGTCATAAAACAAAAGAAAGAAAACTCTTTCATAGAAGAGAAGGGGAAGTTGTGAGGGACTGTTATAAGCAAAAAGGCCATTGGAGGAAACTGAGAATTTGAAGTATAGTGGCTTTCCATTGGCTGAATTGTGGCAGTCTCTCATTGGCTGAGCTGTTGCCAGGCAAAGGAAAGTTTTCTTCCTCCTGCAAAGGGTAGTAAAGTAATGTCATGTCCTGCCAGAGCTGCAAAGTAGGTCTCTTTCTATTGAAACCGGTATAGACATGGGGTGGTACCTGCGTGAGAGCTCCCCCTTCTGGCCTCCTGACTCCATTTTAGTGAGGTTCCTCTATTAATTTTCACAGCACAGAGCATTGTGTTGTCAGGTCATGTTTTAGCTTCCTTCAGTCTGGAAGAGTTTCTAATCTTTCTTTGACTTTAATGCATTTGACATTTCTGAAAATCGTAGGTCAGTTTTTTTGGAAGAGTGCTCCTCTACTTGTGTTTGGTATTTTCTCATGTGTAGATTCAGTTTATGCATTTTTGCACAGGAATATCACTGAAGTGAAGCTGAGTCCTACTCAGTGCATCCTATCACATGGCATGTGACTTCGAGTTGTCCGGTGACAGAAGAGTTTCACACTGATCGCTTGATTAGTGTGATGTCTGGCAGCCTTCATCATTGCATGATTACACGTTTCGCCTGTTTAGTTAATAAGTATTTTGTGGGGAGGTACATTAATACTCTGTTCAAACCTTTTTCTTCTTCAAACTTGTGATTTTATTTATTACTTACTGGCATCAGTATGGACCCATGGCTTCCTATTTTATTCAGTGGGTTATAATCTATTATTTTCATTACTTTGATGGCTAACTTGAGCCAATTTGACCAGGAGACACTCTTTCTCACCCTGCTCTGTTGAGGGTCCCCTTTTTGGGCTACAGCATCCTCAAACAGAAGCCCTCCTCACCCCACTTGGGCTCTGACATCTTGCACTGGGACTTCCCATGTGACAAAGAACTGCTCACACTGGACTTTAACAACCCATAGTGGGCCACCCCTTCCTGGGGATGTCCCCTCACCCCTTTCTTTCTCCAACACTCTGTGCCAGGCCACACACTCTCATGGCTTTTCCTGTACCCCACTGGGTTCCAGCACCCCATGTTAAACAGCTCTGCTATGCAGATGCACCTTTACCTTTCTCAGGCTCCAGCACCCCATGCTTGGAAACCCTTGTTAGGGGATGCCCTCCTCATCCCACTCAGACTTGGGCATTCAGCCCCAAGATGCCCCATGTGTGATTTCTTCTTCACCCTGCCCCCAGCCCAACGCTTCGTGTTCTGCCACTGTCCACCCTCCCCAGTAAAGGTGCCTACTGTGTATAGCCCCATCTAATGGCTTTAGGATGATGGAAGGGAAGGGAAATAAGAGGAAGAACATATATGATATTTTAAATAAAAATTATTAAAGCTGACTTTTTAAAAAATGTACTTATATATCAGTTAATATTTTTGTTAAAAATCCATTAATAATGTTCAACCTCCAGCAATAAAAAGAATCAATGCCACAATTTATGGCTGTTGTATCTATATATGCCAGTTATGTCTAATTCTGTAACATTGAATCAATTCACAGTACTCACTGCACATATTGTTCTTGAGTCTTCTGCTGTCAGTTGCAGCTGATGAGTCTTCTACAACCACACATAAGCACACAAACAGAAGAAGAAAATGGATGCGTGTGTGGCACTTCTGGAAAGTTTCACATATAAGGAGCTGTTGCATTTCATACTGAAGCTATCTGATTTTTTTCCTATTTTGACCCAAGTGTTCCTGCTGTTTCACCCTCTCTGATATCCAAAGCAGATCCATGTTCATTTTGGGCACCAACCACAGACATCACGACATTTGAATGCAGTCTTTCAAGGCAAGATATTAAAGCCATGTCTCCTTGGGTCCTGAATGATGTCAGTTACAAGAGCAGATACTTAGGGTCATGGGTGACATAGCAGGTGTCAGTGACGAGCACCAGTACCTCAGCGATAAAAGTGGCCATGTGTTCTTGTAATATAATTTTTAACTCTTGGGGATTTTCACGTGTAGGGACCTCTAAAGCATGGGCCCAGAGCGGAGACCCCCTCTTGCTCAGGGCTAAGGCCAACACTGTTGCTATGGAAACTTGAGCAACCAGAAATACAAATAGTTTCCATTATTGAACACTAACCATGTGCCAGGTCCCACGCTGAGTGCTTTTGTGAATTATTGCGTGTAATTTCTCCAGTAAGCCTGTGAGGTTGCTATGGGTAACGCCATTTTATATTAGAGGATACTGATGTTCAGATGAGAGAGGTTCCAGAGCTGGTAAATGAGGAACTATAATTGGAACCCAGGTCTTCTGACTGCAGTGCCTGAGCTTGAACAACACTATCAACTGTCCTCTGCAACAACCGTCCTCAGAGTGCCTTTGGGAGGAATACATGAGATTATACATACAAAATACTGGACATACTTTAAGGCACACAAAAATTAATGATAGATTGGCAAAGTAGACTACTGACCAATTTGTGTAACCTCACCTTTGAGGAATGATCAACCAGACCAATCATGTCACCCCCCCCAGCTTTCTACCATCAGTAGCCAAGATCCCTTCCAATAGTCATTTCTTTGAATAAAGCTTTGAAGACCAATTTTATTAATAGATGCAAATCTATTATTAGGGAGCCTCCTGATGGCCATTCCTATATGTCAATGTGGATGCAAAGCAGGATGCAAAGGCAGAGGCCCAGGGTGGAGAAATTTTAAAGTGGAAGAAAGCTCTGGCACATTTCTGCCCCAAAATACAGGATCCAGGAGGTCAGGAGACTATAGATCAAACTTCAGTGGATGTATTTAGTCTGTCCCTGGGGAAAGAGTTGGGTATTTGCTATAGTTAGTCAAGGCAATTACCAGACTGAACACTGATATTCACAACCTCATGTGTGTTTCCTTACTTCTTTCATCATGATAATGTCTTCTCCTACAGACTGATTTATACAAGAAGATAGATTAAATTGAGAAACCTGACCTCATTATTCCAGCTCAAGTCCTTTTATCCTTCTCTTTGTCTCACTCTCCTCCTCCCAAACTACTCCTTATTAAGTCAGAATGCTTTCCTTCAATTTATGGGGATTCTGAATCACAAAATATAGAAAATACATTAATAGTTCTTTTCTAATATGATACTCCTGGAAAAACCATTCTATATGTCTAGAGAGATCCATTGCTGTTCACCACTGATTCTCCTCACTAAGCTAACACTGATGAAGTACTCTCTAGTGATCCCATTCTTGTCCCCTCTTATGAGCACCAAGACACCTGCAGTATGTGGTCCAGTGACCGGTACTTGAAAATATTTATTGAATGGATAATCCAGTGATTTTATACCTCACCAACCTTCACAACTATTCTTTGAGCCAACAATTATTCTCATCTTTTTATTGATTTGGAAACAGAAACTGAAAGAGGTCAAGTCATGAATACACCAGTTTGGAAATCATATCTTATGATTCCATGTCCAAGACGCTCTTCATTACCCTGTGGTTTCCTTCCTGTTGTATTAATATGAAAGACAATGTTTTTAGCTTACTTAAAGAAAACAAAACAAAAACTCTACTTCTGAAGTTCCCTTCAAAACTGGGACACTTCAAGTTGACAATATAATGATTCACAAGCTCCCTCCCTCCCAGGGAAGGATCTATAATTTCTCATCAAGAGCTGCAGAGACAGACACTCCAAAAATGCATGGGGTGATGGGCAGAATAGATTACCTTGTAGCATCTATGAATGTGAGATTGCAATGTTTGACCTATTAGATTTTCTTCACCCTGATGAAATTTTGGATGGCAGCTTCACTTAGAAACTAAATTAACCAAAAACCTCCATCCTGTTCAGGAATAGTTTAGATTCTGGATGGATTATTTACTTTTCTGCTTAGTCAGGCCTTTGGCATCAAAAAATGAATGGGGAAGGATCTGCTGCCTCATCGTTTTTAGAGCCCACCTGAACAAAGTATCAAAGTCTTATTTCACTCCCATGGTGAGAAAAATTCATTCATTCAGGCATTCGTTGTTTACTTTATTCACTAATTCATTTATTGAATCTCTTAATAAATTATTAGTGTGATAGAATGCAGAGTTTAAAAATGCAGGGAATTATTGTTTCCATACTCTACATGAACTTTTTGAGAAAAGGGAAAGAATGGGACCTGTGGTTTCTAGATGTTCATCCCCAATCCCCACTTCCAGTCCTCTTTGAAGCAGAAAATGTCCGGGTCATATTCACAGCAATGAACCCTACCCCAACCTTCCGTGATAGGAATGCATATGCATCAGGAAAAAAGTGGAAGAATCTCAAGAAGTTCTTCCTCCATAGGTTTTCCAGGATCTGGGAAGACAACTCTGGTGACAAATGTGATTGGGTAATACAGGTACATCAGGCACTTCTTTCTTCTACTAGTGCCCCATTGGGCAAGCTTAGGGGCTGACTGTGTCTTTTGCCTGGGAGGTTACCCAATACTTAAAAGACAAAAAGGAAACACTGGGGGGTTCGGAAGAAAGGAAAATTATTGGGTTGATTTGGGGTGAAATTTATCTGGATTTATTGGTTTAACATTTAATTTTATTTATTGTCAAACTATCACATGCAATAATAAACATGTAATTTATGCTAAAGGCTTGTAACACAACAGATTCAAAAAATAGTGCAGTTTTTTTTCCATTCTCATTCCTATCCTTCTCCCAGAAGCAAACTCCTCCCTTACTTTTAGTTTCATTTTGCTTATACTGGCTTTATTATTTTTTTTTCCATCAGTTTATTTATCACTTTAGAATCTTAGCTCATTTATACTGCCTCTTTCACACCCCCAATACCCCCATATATATTTCTACAGCCTTAAATACGTGCTTGCTGATTTCAGTATTCTGACTATGAAAATATTTTCTGCTGAGTCAAATAGTATACCGTCGTTAAGTTTCTCTTCTTGTACAACTATTGCATTATCTCTGAAGATAATAATCACTTTACTTTTTTGATCTTAGATTTATTTGCCATCTAAGCCTTTCGACATACTCTAGAAACTTATAAAACATCTCTTCAATCTATTTCCCCTCCAGTCTAAACTGTCAGATATTTTAACGTTCCATTTTCCCCCCTAAATATATAATTTCCAGAACCTTCCAACTTGTTAGACTGGGTGGTCTTGGGATCTGCTTTGCAGTTAAAATTAAGACAATTTTTAAAAATACCATCCTGGGAATTAATTTGTTTAGATCTTTAGGTCTTTTAAGACCTAAAGGTGTCTCCTAGATCTGAGCTTCATACCTTTTTGAGCTGCAAACATCTGGAGAAATAGCACTTCAATCCTTCTGGCACCTCAGGGCTTAACTTAGGGACCTAGTCTGGACTGAACTAGTTAGCCCTCTGTGAACAGAGCAATTAACTAGAGAAATGGCTACAGAGCTTAGTCTCATGGTAGGTAAGGGAGTAAAGTGCTTCTGGGAGAAGTAAAAGCAAATGCCATCTTTCTATCATATACATTTCCAAGTCTCAGGAAGCTAGGGCTTTTTACAGGAAAACCAGGAATTCCGAAGAAGTTTTATTTTCCCACACAGGCAGCTCACTACCTTACAAGGCAGTTAATTTCATTTTTGAAATGCTCTTGTTGAAAATAATGGAGATAGTAGTCACCCTAACCACCATTTGTGGACTGTTCACTGATGGCCCAGGAATTGTGCTAACTGCTTCATAGACACTTGATCTCCAGACAACCCTCTGAGACAGAAACCACTATTACCCCATTTTAAAGATGTATAAACTGAGATTCACATTGATCATGAAATTTTTTTGAGATCTAGCACTCATATTATGTCCTTGGACTCCCTTCTCCCTTACTCCCAAGTGGCTGTATCCTGTACCCTCTCTGAAGCTGGTTCTAGCACACTTCTTCCCCCAGCGCTGAACACTCTATTTCTGTAACTTTCTCTCATCCAATTTCCAGACCCTCAGTTCTTTATAACATTTATCCTTTCAGGATTTACAGACCCTCTATCAACCTTGTCACTGTCATTTAGATGTACTTTTGTTTGCCAAAGTCCTTTTTGAAAGGAAGTGCTCTGAATTGGATCCAAGGGCTTTTGGGTTCAGATAAGGAGCTGCATTCTCTCTCTTAAAAGTGATTGAGAGACTTTGACGCGTAGTACAATACGCAGATTTGCATTGTATGTCACTTTCACAATACAATGGAGACTGGGCTGGAGGGGATCCAGGCAGTGCAAGAAAAGGACCAGTTTGATAGTCATTGAATCAATATTGACTAGAGGTGATGGCAATTTAAAAAAAGATCTTGGCAATGGAGATTTCCCTCTCTGTTAAATGGGTCTTAACCTGCTCACTCTATCTTAGACTGCTTTTTTACCTTTTGATAACTAGGGTCTTATTAATTCTTGGCATTCATACTATTAATGCCTGGATCTCTCATTTAATATGAACTAATACAAACAAAAATCATAAAGGGAGTCATGGAAGGAAATCCCCCAAGACTAGGAGTGGTGTCGTTTGGGAGCTGATGAATCTAATATATCTTGGTAATATTACCTCCACCTTGTTGTTATTCAACTCAGATGGGGATGAAATCTGAAGACCGTAAAAATGCTATTCTGGGGGAAAGGGATTCTTCTGGTCTATGTAAATCTCAGTCACAAATCTTCAGTTTTGGCTACTGTTCTTCCTGTCACCGTTGTAGAAGCTTCTCCAGTAGCTCAATATCCAAGGGAGGGAAAAGGATTCATCACCCTTCATTTTCTCTGATAAAAATGCACACACAAATCGATCTAGACACATAACATATGGAGTCATTTGTATCCATACATAGAAATACTCAATGTCTGCTCAGACATACTTCTACACACAAGCACACAATAATATGTATATCCCTATATATTCCTTTGACACAATGTAGTCTTTGTGGAGAATTGAGGGGTGTCTACAAGGCTATTCACTTGATCCTCCAAGGATGAGATCATTTTAATGATTTCAGGGCAAGGACAATTCTGGCTACAAAGTTTTCAAGTTGAAGAATAGGGTTTATTTATTTATTTATTTGTTTACTTACTTATTTTAGATTCTGCTTATTATTATTATTCCACTTTTTTTTAGTTTGGAATTACATTTAGTTTAGAAACTCTATGACGCTGATGTAATAAGATGTTCCTAAGCTAGCCCTCAATTTTCAGGATATTTCCTACCCCAAGATGGGAGTCAGGGATGAAACCAAGATGGAACCAGGTTGAAGCTAATTAAAGTTGTCCCCACTGTAGGCAAAAGGATGGCTTCTATCTCCTATGGGTCCCAGCACAGGCCGAGCAGAATATGTGTAATGCAAAGTCTCATATGATAAATGGCATGATTTGCCTAGCATGTCTCTCAGGACGTTGCAGTCACTTGGGGTTTGAGGATCTGCCCTTTTCCGCTTTTGTTCTTTTCCCCAATTCTCCCTCCCTCTCCCTCTTAACTCAAAAATTAACCCCTTCTCCAGCTCTGGCCTCAATGCACATACTTCCCCGTTGGGAACTCAGCTAATGTAGCAGAACCATTGCCTACAGAGTCCTGAAGTCAAGGCATTTATCTAACTTCTCCTTAATGATGCCACTAAATTAAACACCATATTGACCAATTCAGATGTGCATTTGCAAGATCTCTCACACTTAAAATACGTAGGAGAAAGAGCTAAATCACAAACTAACAGAAGGTTGTTACCGATTTATTCTAAAAGGAAAATTCCTAGGGATTTCCTATAGTAACTAGGTACTTATAAAATCAGAATTACAATTTGAAGTGCTTGACAGACATTGAGTGAGATATTCAATAATCTAGGGAAAAAAATAAACATTATAAGTAGATTTTACCAAGGAAAGCAGGCAATGTAGTTTAGATATTCTGAAGAATTTAGAACAACAAAAGTTTGCAGTAAAATGATTTCTTGTTTAGCTCTTTGTTTAAAAAAAAAAAAATACTATGCAACTGTCAGAAAGAAAAAGGACAATGTTTGAAGAAAAATGGGTTTGAAACCCAGCTGAGATGGTGACTAGACATGTGACATTGGACAATTTCTCTAAATATGTCAGTTTCTTTTTTTGAGGAATATAGATAATATTTTCTCAATAGGTTAGTTATAATAATGAAACATGCTAATACATACATACATATATATATGCAAATTATATGAAAACCTCAAGATGTCGTCAACACTTATTGAGTGAAAGTGAAATGAAAAGACCAAATTTATATGTCTCCTGAATGTTAATGCATTAGTATTATTTTCCATTTGATACTAAGCCTCAATAACATGTAAAGGCAACTTTGAGGATGGTAAAATCTAACTACCTTGTCACCTGCAGGATACCTGTGATCTGTTAAGAAGCCTCACATTAGTTTATGGCACTCACAAGGGTCTATGGAATAAAAAAGAAAATTGTAATTCCGCTTTTACAGAGGAGCAAAGCAAATTTGTCCCACATTTTTATTTTGGTAGATGTTTAAATTAATCTAGTTTTTTTTTCCCCCTTGAGAAATAATTACTACAACACACTTGTGCAAAAGATCATGGGTAATATGAATTCTATCAGGGTCCTAATGTTAGTAGATTTGCTTACTTTTCCTGCCTCCTTTCTTTCTCCAGGGCTAAGTAAGAATGTGGCTATTTGGTATTCAGGGTAAGAAGTTCAGAGGAAAATAAATTTTAAACTATTTACTTTATTTCCTTAAACCTTGACATCTAGTTGCAGCAAGAGTCACTCATTTGCCCTCCTTCCTCTTTTAACGTCATTCTGTGTTTTTAAAGGTAGACATAAGAAAACTTAAGAGAGTAATTGATCCCCCCTTTTGTAGCTGGTATAATTACACAACTGTAAACACTGCAACAATGCTCTGAGCCCATCTGGTTCTGTGGGTCTTTCTATAACAGTTGAGGCATCTATCAAAACAACGTCTTCCTTTGTGTATTTCTGAGAACTAAGGACATTTAATAAAGCCCATCACTGTCATAAAACAGCAACAATTTTGAAATTAGAATTCATCCGCATAAACAAAAGACCAGTGCAAAAGAACACTGAGGTTTCCAAATAACTATCCCTAGAGTAGTTTATCTTTTATAAAAGTGATCAGAAGTAATCGAGTTCTGTGGTTTTCCTCGATTTATTAGATACAACTGAGTTATAAACCTAGTCTATGACAAGGGAATTTTATCTCTGACTAAAATACTGGCAAAGTAATAGAGTTAAGTAGGATTTAAAATGGAAATTATTCATATTAAGGCTACAAGACTGGTTCCTCAGGAAATGATTAACAGGATACCCTGTGACTTAAGGAATAGATTTAAGAATATGTCATTGTTCCCAACTTTTGATGGGCATACTATTCATCACGACTTTTCTATTTCTAAACTTTAATATATGCCTTAGATTCATTTCACTCATTCACTCATCTATTCAACGTTAATTGAAAATCTTGTAGCTTCTACACGATGTGGGTGAGGACGTAAAGGTACAAAGATACAATTTCTACCCTCAGGGGAGTTATAGGACATCTGTAAAGATGTCCTTTAAAAAGATTGTTAGAAGAAGAGGAGCAACTGCTATGGCGAGTATAAAAGATGCTAGAGAAAGCAGATTCTAACTCTGCAAGGATTGTGGAAAGCTTCCGAGGCCTTAAAGATGTCTGGTGAAAGAGAGGAGGGTGCACTATTCAGATAAGTGATTCTACCTTCTCTAATAAATACTTCCGAATTTTAGGGCTTAGCACAATAAAGGCTTGTTTCTTGCCCACCTCGCTCCCACGTTCCACTTCACCCACAGCTCAGCTGGAATCTGAGGTTAAGCCTCTGGCCATTTTCTTCTCCTTGGAGTCCCCTGCCTGCTCCCCTGGATCCCGACAAGTGGTTTTAGAGGCTTGTCCTGGCAGTGGCATCCCTCACTTCTGTTGGAATCACATGGCCCCAAACTTCCTACTGTGGCCCATGTAGAAACAAAAAGCTAGGGATTGTATCAATAGTTTGGTAGTGGGTCCCGGGAAGGAAGGGTTTCTAGTTATTGGAACATACTGGTAGTGCTTCCAGAATGGATGGGGGACTCCAAAGAGAGGAAACAGGATTTACAAAAGCACAGAGGAGGAGAGCATTGCCTGATGAAGGAGGAGTGGTGAAGTGGAGGCAGATGGAACCAGGAATTGAAAAATGACATTGATGTTGGCTTTGTAAATGAGCTGCGATTTTATTAGGCAGGCATTGAGGGTTCAATAAAAAACGTTAACAGAGGAATAATGGGATCATATTTTCATTTATAGCAGGACAATCTGATGACAACACGGAGAGCAGATTGGAAAATAATAAAATGGAGTGGCATGGGATAGACATTATAGAGAAACATAATTAAGGACTAACGTAACTCTTGTCCTGTTGGGTCTCACTATACATTTGAAGACTTGAATTTGAGCAGAACTGTGAATTTTCAAAGCACTGTCCCACTGATCACTTTTTATCTTCATGGTAAGAGTGTGAGTTAAAAAGAATGGATGGTCCTCTTTTACAGAGGAATAAACTCAACTTCAGTGATAACTAATAACGTTTGTTAACATTTTACTAACATTTTGCCTTAGACAACTCACCTAAGCGAGGACAGAGAAGCGATTAACCCAAGCCTTCTTTCTTGCAGTCATCACCTTAAAACAATTCTTGGGACAATACTCCTCCGGAATCCGCAAGCCATTTCATGCGTGCCACGCAGTCACGTTGGGTCTTTAGACCTTTGATGCCTTGGAGAGAAATTCCAGGAGTCCATCTAAGGATCCATAAAGTAAATTATTTCTCAGATGGTCAAAACTTTTCTAGAACTTTCTGGTGGCATTTTCCTGACACATCCTCAATTTTGTAATTGTCCATTAGTTGTAATCAGTGATCTAACAATGAATTGGCCACAGATAAATGAATTGGCCATCAATAAAATGAGAACACACGTAAAAGCCATAGTCCCATGTGTATTAATAAATTTCGGGTTTTATTGGCCTGAAAAGTGGAAAAGGAAGTGGATTTAATCAAACTAGAAAGAAGCAAAAATGCAGATCTGAGTCCACGAGAGAAGCCTAATTGGTCCTTGTTTTCTGCATTCCTCAGAGCACCGTGCAGGAGACTGTGATAGTTCCTTATGCTTCTTTATAAAGCCTCCCTAAAAACTTGGGGGCCAGCGAAGATGAAATTCTTTGGAGTATACAGGGTACAACCATTGGAAATTTTTCCAAGAACTAGTTTTTTTGGGGACCAAACACAAACATAATGGTTAACATGGGAAACACTGGAGACACTTCCTTTAATTAGAAGAACAAGACAAGAAGCCCACTCCACCACTACGATTTATTACTGCATTAGAGAAAATAATTCATGCAGTTTGAAAAGAAAAATAATGAAAGGTACATAAAAAGTCATTACAACTATCACAATCTGGAGATGGCATAATTACATTACTAAAACTCAACACAAGAGAACAAACTGGGAAACTTCAGTAAGATAGCAGAGTATAAAATTAATACCCAGCAATCCATAGCCTTCACATATGTAAACTGTGCCAGCAAGAATATAAAGCATTAAACAAGACCTCATTTATGACAGCAACACAATTATTATTATTATTTTTTTAAAGCATCCTTGTAGCATGGTCTCTCTCTGTATTCTAAGATAAGGAAACCGGGATGCTTAAATGCAACATTATTGAATGGCATTCTTCTAGGAGAACTTGCTAAGTTCTTGGCCGATGTACGGTGATCTAGTTCATTCATATATCGACCTTCCCCTGTGCTGTCTTGTGGATGACCCTTTAAAAGTTGCCTCATTTGCTTCAAACTGCATCTCCCCTGCCTGAATCAGGAGCAAGACAGCAATTTTAAGAAAATGTAAAACTCTTTCATGTCTAACTTCATGCCCATGTAAATTTCTTAAAACACTTTTATTGGAGAAATTCATTTGGCTGAAAGAGAAAAGATGAGACGAGATAAAATGTTGCGTTGGGATAAGTAAACTGAAGCGATTATATTTTCTATTTCCTTAGTATCATCCCAGCATTAATAGATCCCTGACCTCGAAAACTGGGGGTCTCGTTACCTTCTTATGCTCATTACTATTGCTAACGCTTCCCCGTCAATCATATTTATTTGAGAAGGAAACTTGAAAAAGCTTTCTCATCAGGCTTCACAGCAATATTTTTGTATATATTGATTTAATTCATTTGTTCCATGTCCTTTGTTGCTGTGGGATTTGTATTTTTGGTTTAAAGTGGAAAATCATTGTGCATTGCAGAGCTACTTGTTCTCAATACCAACACTTACCACCTGTGGTCTTAGCATTGTTTTCTTTTCTTTTTTTTTTTTTTTTTATTTTTTTAAATTTATTTATTTATTTATTTATTTTTGGCTGTGTTGTGTCCCCGTCTCTGTGAGGGCCCTCTCCAGTCGCGGCAAGCGGGGGCCACTCCTCATCGCGGTGCGCGGGCCTCTCACCATCGCGGCCTCTCTCGCTGCGGAGCACAGGCTCCAGACGCACAGGCTCAGCAGTTGTGGCTCACGGGCCCAGCCGCTCCGCGGCATGCGGGATCCTCCCAGACCAGGGCTCGAACCCGTGTCCCCCGCATTAGCAGGCAGACTCCCAACCACTGCACCACCAGGGAAGCCTTGTTTTCTTTTCTTAATTTTCAGTGTGCACTATCTACATTTCCTGGAGCCAAATATTTATGGAGTCTCTCATTGGCATGCCTACCTTAAAATTTACATTGTATCTTATCTGTTGAGTACTGCACCATATTTTAAATTTTATTTTGCTGTTGTCTAACCATAAATGTAATAAACAGAAAAGTTTTGAAGATCAGGAAAATGGAGATTTAGGAGTAGAAGCAAGGAAGGAAGGAAGGAAGGAGAGGGAAATAGGGAAAGAACCTTACTCACAGAGATGTGATAGATGATTGTTAATATCTTAGTGGGAGGGCTCACAGACTTGTGCTTGTGCCAGAAGTACAAAAGGAAACCCATTTACCATGTATTTAAATATCTACAAGTCAAATGAAATTAACGAATTGACACTGAAATATATATTTTCCTCCTACCTTGACAGATATATCTAAATAAGGACGTGGCAGTTTAGGCTTAAATAGTGACATCTCAGAACCCTAGGAGTGTTTCACCCTAACACGGCAGCAGAGCCCATCCCCTCCTCTGACCGCAGCACTGGCCCCTCCCCAAGGGCTTCACACAAACATGTGCCCTTTCCGTGTAATCCAGCCAGCAAATCTAAGTCCTCTTCATCGACTCCAAATCAGGTGGTCAGCTCTTGGTGGTATGGTTGATATTTGGAAGGACAGATTTGAGAAAGAGGCTAGAACCACTTAAGCAGGGACTTAATGAGAGACTAGAATCTCTGATAACTAAGATCTTGTCAGGACCAGGGAGAGTGAGGTCTCCAGGTGGGCACATCTTCTTTGCCCCACAGACAGTTATGAGGACAGAGATAAAGTCTGAGGAAAGCCCAGAGCACGGTCCCTCTTTCAGGAGACTGATGCCTGAGAGTATTCCATGTGGGTACATTTTCTTCCAGGTTTTCTAAGTACAGGATATTACATAGCTGTGATCACGTTTATACACACACACATGCACACATACACACACACTATATAAATATATATATACATATATAAGCGTATTTTGCTTTCTTAAAAATAATTTCTAACAGGATTGCATGTCTATTAAACCTTTATATGGCTACAAAGACAACCTTGGTGTACTATACTTTAATTACCCAAATTCCCTTTATAGAAAGTTTAAGTTATGTACATTTTTATCTGGTATGAATAATGACAACATAAATATACGGTGCGCAAAATTCCTTCTCCCCCTTTTAAGAAATATTTGTTCCACATAGATTCCCAGTAGTTGACTTGAGGAATGTGTGGAAAGTAAGACAGTGAAACCAAGAAGAGTTCAGACAATTCTTTCAAGAAGCATGGTTACAAGACAGTAAGGAAGAAGTGGGTGGTATTAGGAGTGGAACCTGGGGTTGAGTTGGATATTTAATAGTATGTGTGTGTTGTGTGCGTTTCTGTGTGTGATTATTTGATGCTATTGAAAAGACGCCACTAGAATTGAAATCCCTGTATCTGTGGGGGAGGGGAGGCAATGTGAGGTCCTTGAAAATGTAGACCTTGTTGGGATCTGAAACTCTAGAAGAAGAATAAAAGGAGACGGAGGAGGTGCCCTGGCTTATTCCAAAAGTGGGAGAGGAAATGCAGGGCATGCATCCCAAGCATTTTTATATTTGTTCTCAGGAGGTTAAATCAGAGCCCCAAGCACAAAAGCAATTCTCAATTAGAACTTATATGGTCATTGAACTGGAGTTTTATCTTCTCTGTGGATTGGAGCTGAGGTCATCAGCTGAGACTCTGACTGTACAGAGAGATGCGAGGTCTGAGGAGTTATGAGACTATAAAAAACATTTATTGTGGAAAAAGGGAGAAGATGTTGGCTAAGGAATCTCTTCAGGCTTCTCTGGACAAGGTCAGCATTCCTTCACATTTGAGATCAAGTTTCAGAGTAGCACAGTAGATAGAAACGTATGATTTTTCTCTCGTACATCTCTGTGGCCTAGAAGTAGTCATGGATCCTACAGAGAAAGGGCATAGGGCACGGTGGTGTTGTTCCAGCAGAGGAAAAACAAAACAAAACAGCAAGGAAGCAAGTAGGTTTAGATCACATCCAAAGGGGTAGACCATGAATGCTGGAAGTAACTGAAGACAGGAGATGTTTTTAAATAGAAAAAAGATTAGAAATGGAGTAAAGGACTAAGGAATTTAAACAACATTTGTATTGCTGGCCTGAAAGAATCTTATCCTCATCTGTTTCTTCATCTCATGGAAGGCCTCCCTACGACATTTTTCTCCCGTCTCGCATAATATCCTAATCCCTCTTCAAACACTATTATGTTGTTAATGATTTTGTACAGTCCCCTCTGCTCCCTATCTTGGGTGCAGTGCTGTCCTCTGTTGAGGACCATGTGTCAGCTGCCACCTTACAGACTGGATGCTAGTCATTCATTTATTCCCTGTAAACCACACGTTCGAGAAGATGACATGTGAGACCTTATTCTCTTACGGTAGCAACGACAAAGGCCCAGGTGCTTGCTTTACTTATTATTTCCCATAAACAGAGGCACTATTTAAAGAAGAAGAAGAATGTTGGTGCAATTAAAAAGCCATACTATAAATCAGCTGACCTGTGTCTATGAACTCCCCATCCCATGGCAATGAGTCATCTTGGTAATTATTAAACCATGAATGTGAAGCTAGTCGACGTCCGCATTCTCCACAATGTTATCGTACATGCCCTCACTTCTTGGTCCTTGAAAGTGGTTTTTGAACAAGCTTTGAACCCTGCAGTGTGAGGATGGCTTCAATATCAGTAAATCACAGGGATGTTTTCATGCACTATTGATTTTCTATTGTCAGTCACTACTTCATTATGTTTAGGGAGTGTATTATTTATAATCACCACTAAGCAACACAACAAGGGTGCCACAAATCAAACTAGAACTTCTCCAACTAGCTGTCATGTTTCTTTATGACCAGTCTGGGAGTTTACATGATCATAGTGAGTTCCTAACTCCATTTCAAAGCGTGCCACAGATAAACTACCGTAATGTCAGATACTAAGTACTTGACTTTGAATATAAGCCTCAAAATAATGCATTATGAAACTGCAGGTGCCAAAATTCAGTTCTCTAAGAAATGAGTCCAAAAACAATTCAGATTGTTTCAGGCTACGTATCCTGGAAGGGAGCTTGCAGTTTGTCCTGTTGGGAAGAAAGCCTTGGGACTGCACTAAAGTACTCCATAAGGGTTCAGAAAAGTTAAAGTACCTGGAGAACCCAAGACTCATGGGGACACCACGACAGCCTTGAGATTTCTGAAGGATTAATATGCAAACTACGGCTTAGACTTATTTTCTTGTATTCCAGACAGGAGCAGCAAAATCATTAGATGAGTTCTCAGAACATGACTTTTTAAAAATCACCACAAGGAGAGGAATTTCTAGTTAATAGAAATAATACAGAGTGGGAGGGCTTTCTTATAAGTTATTGAGTTCCCCAATACTTAATATTTTTAGGACAGTGAAAATTCATCTTTTGATACCTGTGAATTAAGCAAAGTGAAAGTTCTAATTTTTGTAGTTGTTCTGTCGTTTCCATGATTCTTTATTTTTTTTGAATTTTATTGTATTTTATTTTTTTATACAGCAGGTTCTTATTCGTTACCTATTTTATACATATTAGTGTATGTATGTCAATCCCAAAAAGGAATGGGTGTGAGAATATGTAGGAGATCATGGGTAAGGATGGGACCTGTGATTACAAAAGTGTGTCTAAATAGCAAACAAGATTTTTAAGACATTTTATTCTGTGTGGAATATACAGCTTAAATAAGCAAACAGAAGAAGACTTCTGTATCAGTCTCAATTCAAGCAGAGAAGCAGAACCAGTTCATTCATATATATATATATACACACACATATATATATATGGTACATATGCATGCGTGCATATATGTACATGTATGTATATATGTGTGTGTACACACCCACAAACAGAAAGAGAGGATTGATACAGAAATAGAGACAGAGGTAGAGATTTGTTAAAAAGGATTTGGACTTACACATCTGTGGAGCTGGGAGATAGCTCTTTAAGGCTGTATCTCTGCATATGATTCTCGAGCTTGAAGCCTATAGGTCAGGTAGTCAGGAAGGAAAGACAGAGGTACAGTAGGGCAGAATGGGATCTACAAGCATGAGTTGGAACCATGGGGTGGACTGAGACCTGTATAGGTTATTTTTGCCTCTGATATGGGCGATGTGGGTACCTTGCAGAATCTGGTGCCCTCACCACAAACCTAAAGATCCACATTCATGATCCAAGAGTCGGAGAAGGTGAAGAAGAAAGAAGTTAGAGCAGTCACTACTTTATACCAATGAAGTCAATAACAGATGGGCAACAAAGCATGTGGGCGTAAGAGAGACTTGTCGCTTCCTTTCCGTCCTCCAGATCTCCCAAGAACTTCCCTTGTGGTCCATTTTAAGAGAAAACATACAAGACACAAGATGCTGAGAAATGTAGTTCAGTCTTGCCAAGTTGGCACATCACAAAGCCACCAAGAAAGCATATTCCAGCCCAAATAACAAGAATAGTGATGTAAAGAATATTTAAAATGATAACAGTTATGCCCTCATTGTTAGAATTTGGATGGGACTCTGCCACAACATTCAGCAGGAGTGAGAAGATCCCAGCTTCAAACATATAAACAAACTCAAAACTAGCCCTAACCAGACCGTTTTATTTGTTTTCTCTTTCCTTGACTAAAAAGTGGGTGCCTGACCAATTCATGCTGCGCCCTACGTGCCAGGGTTAGCTGGTGGAATCAACCTCATTCAGGTATTTAATCACATAGGAATTATTCTCCCCCTTGCCAGACAGACCTGCTGTTCAAAACCTTGTGTCTCCTTGGCTTTCTGAGCCTCTGGCTTCTCAAGTTTGGGGAATCTGCCTGAATTCCCCAGTTCCTTTTGGTCGCTCATGTCCACATTCTCATCCTCCTCTCACTTCATCTTCATCTCTCCATTTCATGGTCACTTAGCTCTGGTGCAATTTGAAATCTAGGGAGGGACGCTTCCCTCCCTAGATTAAATCTTATAGAGACTTCATTAACTCTATTATACTCCTGACCCCTTAGAGGAGAAAGATAGAACATTTGCCATTCCTCTGTATATTTCAGTGTTCCCTCCAATGTGGCAAAGCATCCCCCATTTAATTCTCTTTTATGCTTTTCACTGTGGCAGTTTCACAGTTCCCTTTTTATTCATTTATTTGTTTGACAAATGCACTGAGCGTGTACCAGGCTTTAAGCAGTGAGGGTACTAACATGAGCTGTCGTTAAGGAATGCACTTAGGGGCGAATAAGTAAATAAATTATTATAATAATGGTTATTATAAAGTTAGATACGAAGCAGGCTGGGACCTGGGACCCTTTGCTGCAGTGCTGCAATGCTTGCACCTGAACAAACCTCTCCTTGAGCAATAAGATAGAAAGAAACTATAAGGGACTAAAAATAACTGCGTGCATGCGCAGTTGGGGCAAATTCTGGATAAAAAGATACAAAAGACCAAAAAACTCAACTGCCGCTTCTGAAGAGCCCAGAGCAAAAACAGGGTGTTGGGAGCAAAAGCAGGGTACTGCACACGCCCCCTGCGCTCAACACCACGAAAGGGGCGGGCAAAACACCTAAGCCACCCCTCCGGCCCGACCCCTGGACACACCCCTACCCTCACCCCTAAATAAAGAACCATCTCACCACACCCCTCCCCCCCCCTCCGCTTGCGGAGCGAGTGAGCAAGGGAACGTGTTGTTTGTTCTCCCTCCTGCCCCCACTCCCAAATAAAGCCTTGCCTGAATTTCTTGTCTGGCTTCTAGTCAATTTCTATTGACTGGGGAGGGCCAAGAACCCTGGTCAGTATCAGATACAGAACTACTGAAACAGAACTCAGAGATGAGACACCTAAGACAAATAGTTGGGTGTGGTGTGGGTAAAGTTAGTAAACTACAGAAGGCTTTCCAGGAGATGTCATTAAACTGAGACTGGAATGGAGGACAAGATACGCTTCTCGACAAGGGAAACAACACATGTAAATCCATAAAAATATGAGTAAGGAAGGGACATAAAAGAATATGAAGATGAACATAAGAGCATAGTGAAAAAGCAAAAATAATGCTTACGGTCTTTGAGCACTTATTATTAACTAAGCATTATTCTAAGTCCTTACGTGTATTAACTACTGCCAGCCAAAACCTTGTGGGTTGGTCTATTATTCACTTTCCTCATCCTCATATCACAGATGAGAAAGCCGTAGAACACCACATTTAAGCAAAAGCTTAAATGGCAGACCCAGGATAGAAATCCACACCCCTTGACTCTAGAACTTGTGTTCTTAACCATTGTAGTCAACTTTCTGTGTCCCCCAGGTTCAGAGAAGAAGCCAAGTGTGGCTCAAAGGAGTTGCGAAATCAAACGTCTTGGGTCTCGATCCTGGTAGCAACTGCCAAGTCATTTTAAACCGTTGAAGAATCTGATCAGATTTTTATTTCTACATTTTCTCCCCAGGACAGTGGGTATCTGGAGTGGAAAGAAATTAAAAACAAGGACCTCAGACAAAACGGTTTTAATGTAAGCAAACAGCAATGTTGGGGTGAGAATAACAATAGAAGAAAAGATGAAGGAGAAAGAATAAACAGTAGGTGCAGATTAAGATAGGGAAGAGGATGCTGGTTTGTGACTTTTTTTTTTTTTTTAATTTATTTTATTTTTGGTTGTGTTGGGTCTTTGTTTCTGTGCGAGGGCTTTCTCTAGGTGCTGCGAGCGGGGGCCACTCTTCATCGCGGTGCGTGGGCCTCTCACTATCGTGGCCTCTCTTGTTGTGGAGCACAGGCTCCAGACGCGCAGGCTCAGTAGTTGTGGCTCACGGGCCTAGTTGCTCCGCGGCATGTGGGATCTTCCCAGACCAGGGCTCGAACCCGTGTCCCCTGCATTGGCAGGCAGATTCTCAACCACTGCGCCACCAGGGAAACCCTGGTTTGTGACCTTACAGACTGCTCTGTAAGATGGTGAAGACAAGACACAGAGGTCTTGGGGGAAGACCACTCATTCTGTGGTGGAGGTGCTGACTTCGGGCTCCCTGTAGTCCAGGCGAAGCTACAGGGAGATGTCCGAGATATAGTGAGAAGGGATGCATTGAAAAATCAGGAGAGTAGCTTGATTGAAGGACAGGATTCCAGATTCATCAAAGATTGCAGAGGTGATGCAGCGCCTAATGACCACTTAATTGTTGCCTTTATTTCCCTCCGTAACCCTGGCTTTTATGCTGCACTTGGAAAATCCTTCCTGATTCTACATAAACTAGTTCCTGCCCTGCCTAATCCCACTTCACACAGAGCACTTCCCATGACTGCAAACATTACGCTGTCAGGTTAGCAAACAAATGAATCCCATATAGGAAACCAGCCTGTCATTTGTTCTCTTGAGAAATCCAGCGAAAACAGAGAAGCACTCAGCTAATAAAGTTATACAAAAATACCAAACATAATTATTCATTATTCTCATCTTACATAATTCAGTCTGATGCTCCAATTCCCCATCTCTTATGCTCTGAAGACTGCTGAAATCACTATTCATGCAGTTATGAAAATATTTCTTTTCAGTGACTACATCTAGTTTGTTCTGCACTTCCCAGTTTTGTTTTGGTTTTTTTCCGTCTGTGGTGACATGGCTTAATGAGGAAATCCATTCTTCTTGCTAGATTTTGGTGTAAATTTTTTGTGTTCTGTGCCAACTCTGAGGTGCCCAAGGAGTAGATGGTGCTACTTCATTGCTCCTCTAAATCGTATTTACGCAAAAATAAAATACAATAATAAAACATTAATGATGGTAGTACATCAAAATCCTGGGAAGTTGTAAAAAAAAAAAATGTGTATGCCTGGTCTTGCAACCATGCTCTTTATTTATTTTTATTTTATTTTATTTTTTTATTTTTGGCTGAGTTGGGTCTTCGTTTCTGTGCGAGGGCTTTCTCTAGCTGTGGCAAGCGGGGGCCACTCTTCATCGCGGTGCGCGGGCCTCTCACTATCGTGGCCTCTCTTGTTGCGGAGCACAGGCTCCAGACGCGCAGGCTCAGTAGTTGTGGCTCACAGGCCTAGTTGCTCCGCGGCATGTGGGATCCTCCCAGACCAGGGCTTGAACCCGTTTCCCCTGCATTAGCAGGCAGATTCTCAACCACTGCACCACCAGGGAAGCCCCAACCATGCTCTTTAAAAAGCTCCTCAGGTGAACTGACTATAAGAAGTCTGGGAAGCCATTATCTTAAGACTATATTGCTTCGCTTCATGAAAAGACTCACATTTCAAAAATGTAGCAAAACCAAGGTCAGCTTCCTGTCTCTTCCGTAAACCCTGGATGTGCTTGCGCTTTCTCACTTATCACCAAGACCACTCTCTCCATTTCCTTTACCTCCTTCAGTTTCTCCTTTAGATGTAGGTTTTCCTCATGGTTCTCACCCTTGTCTGATTTTCTTTTCTTTTCTTTTCTTTGGAATGCCTACCTTTTGTTGAGGAGATGTATATCCTATTGTGATTTCACCTACCACCTCTTGGCTGATGGTTTGGGAGCTAAAAAAACCAAGATAGTCAAACAATTATGGTGAAGAGTGCTGAACACTCGTGTAAAGGGCCAGAGGTCTTTACCCAGCGGATTCTTCAAACTCTCTTTATTCTAAATGCTTCTACCTTTGTAGTTCCCTCTGGAAATGGAAAATTCTCTTTCAAAATCCTGCATTTCTTTTTCCCACAACACTTGGCAATCTATACTTGACAGTTTGTTTCTGGAGACCAAACCACGGGGTAGTGTGATCTTTCAAGAATTCACATAAGGTTAGATTTTGTAAAATGAGATGAGAAAGGCAAACACAATTGTAAGGCATTAATTTTGTGACAAGAGATTTGAATTCCTAGATAGGTTTTGAGACTTTCAGGGTCAGGTGTGACAGTTGATTACCACAAGATTCTAACATTTCCAGAAAAGAAGATGAGATTGTTGAAGAAAATCTCGGTGACAGTGCATCCATATTGCGGTGAGACCTCCTGATCGTACCTATATATGGCCTTCCTAAAATACAGAGCTGAAAATGTCCTTCCAATAAAATTTAAGCACCACAAGGACAGGGAATTTCATGTATCCCATGCACCAATATAAATGCCTAGCATATAGCAGACCCTCAACTACATTTTTTGAATAAGTAAATAAATCTCCTTACTTAAAAACCCCCTAGAAATGCAAAATGCTTCCTCATCAGCCTCCAACTAATGGGACAGTCTTATCTCAGTATACATCTTTCCAAATTCCACACATATTCCCAAAACCATTCACATTTCTCCAAAGTTGCTTCTTTAATGAAAATTACATCTGGCACTTCTTTGTTGTAAAAATATTGTGTTTAATACACTTTTTATTTTAAAAACTGAGCTACATACACTGTTTTTGGAATATAACAGTAAAGAAAATAACACCCTTGCCTTTGAGGTGTTTATAGTCTAGCAAAGAATAGAGACATATAAATCAGAAATGACTATAAGGAAAAGAACACACACAACATGACAGAGGACCATATAGGGAGAGAAAATAAAACATGTTTGAATGTCTAGGAAAGGCTTCTTTGAAGAAGTGATGTTTTAGCTGAAACCTGAAATATGTGCAGACTCCTTTTATACATAAACCCAGAGGCAGGACCCACTACATAATTTGTAGGGTCTAGTGCATAATGCAAAGGAAGTTCCCCTTGTTCAAAGAGTCATCTGTCACTTGCCACAGTGTTTTCATTTGCTATTTGATGGCATTCTATCTAGAGAAAAACTAAAATTCTGAATTATTAGCATGAATCTATCCATTCACCTTTATATTATACAATACCGGGTTTTGTTGCAGATATAAAAGCGTTAAACTGATAAGTAAAATCACTAAAATTAATTGCGTGGTTTGTACATGCATAGGTATTTCATTTTTTACCAGAACAGTGGAAACGCTGCACAAAACTAACTCATAGTTTTTATTTTACTTTGTGAAGCATAAACGTTCTACCAACAATCTCTACCTTCGTTTTACTGATGAACAAGGAAGGACTTAAAGGAAAAGGAATTGCATGTGACCTTATCGTTCCCTTTCCTTCTACGTCATCATTTTCAGCCTTTCCTGGCAGCCAGCATCCCCCTCCCTCCCTTAGTTGCAAGTATACTTACCTTGTATACTTTTTGAGTCTTGCTGAATTCTCACACATTCTGTCCACCAGACTTCTGTGTCCCTGAGGCATCAAGAATGCTATATGCAGATGGGCCAGCAAAAAACAGTGGGCATGCACAGCACATGTATCTCCTCTGTTCACCTGCATGCTCCATTGACCCTTCCAACTTCCCTTCCAAAATACAAGTTCAAAGATAAAAGTATTCAGAATTTCTAGATGGTGACAGCAGAGCATTTAACCAACTTTGCCTTTCTTCTGAGTGAGGCCCTACCGCTACTGTACAGATCGGACATGCACGAAGCCAGCCCTGCCAAGAGACAAGAGAGAGCAGAGCACATTAGGGAACTTTTCTTCATTTAGGCTGGTTGGAGCATGGAGTGTAATGAGAGCACTATGAAATAGAAGATGAAGAGCATTTAGTACATGTCAACAACTTGGCGGCTTCTGCTATGTGAAAGTGGAAACCCTTCAGCCCTACATGTGCTTACATTGTTAGCAGCATTAGAAAGTTGTGATGGTTTTCTCCTGGAAAGGTTTGGTCTAGCTTCTCCAAGGCCATGCTCTCCTGCTTTCTGCCCTTACCTCCTGGCAGGATTTTCTGGGCCCATCTTCTTCCTCTCTGCTCGTAGATATCCCCAGGCTCTGTCCTAGGCCGTCTTATGTTCTCCCCAGGCAATCTCATTCACTCACAAGATTTCTATTGTGATCAAAACACGTTATCTAGCCCAGACTTCACACTGAAGCCCCAAGACGATTTATCAGACATCCTCCTAAACATTGCCTACAAGTACGTCAAATTGTTCATCTCTGCCTGGCCATTCCTTTTTGAGAGTGCCCTTTCTCAGCATCCTATTCTTCACTGTACAAATATGAGAATCATTTTAATTCTACTCTACCGAATTGCTAATCCTTTACAATAGTCTTTAAAAGTCTACATATGGACATCCCCGTTTCTACCACCCCAGTTCAAGCCTAAGTCATACAGGCTCTTATTTCTATCTGTGAACCCTCTTTTTTCCTTCAAGTCATGCTTCACACAGAGGTTAGAGGGTCATTAGAGCAAAATCTGTGTGCCATTCACCTGCTAAAACTTCTTCAATACCTTGCAAACTTCTAAGAGGAAATACAAACTTTGTAAGATGATTAAAAGACCAGCATTTTCCAGACTCGGACAACATTTTTCGTCTCACCTTTTCCGACCCTGATGGGTTGGAATCTAGACTCTCTTGCTGTGTGATCTCAGAAAGTCACTTCACCATTTGCGCTTTAGTTCACTTGTCTGTAAAATGCAGGTAACAACACATTCTTCGTAGGGTTGTTGGGAGGACAATAACAAGGTAATATATATCAGGGTCTTAAATATTAAGTACTACCTCATTATAAGACATTGTCAACTATCTCTGGGGTAACAAACAAACACAAAATCTCCATGGCAAACAACAGGCATTTATTTCTTGCTCACCGTTATGAAAGTTGGCAGGTAGCTTGATTTGGATGTAGGTCACCTGGGCTTGGATCCAGACTGCAGGCCCACCCAAGGGCTCACTCTGGGACCCTGGCTGAAGCTGAAATGGTTATCTGAGCATGTTCTCATGGCAAAGGTGAGAAGCATCCAGAGAGATGAGTGGGAATTTAAAATGCCTCTCAGTAGTTGGCTGAAGACTGGCATTGAGTCAGTCCATCGACCAACGCAAGTGCAAGGCCATGGCACGCGAGGTATAGCCTCTTGGGGGGGCTATGGAGAATGACGGAATTAATATTTCCTGCATGTTAATCTGATGTGTCACTGTCTTTGTCACGTGTCCTTAGTTCCCAGGCCTTGCGCTCCAGCCATGTTCCACTTACCTAATTTATGTCATTTATTAAAATGCCTATGCTTTACTTTGCATGTGAAGCTTCCTACATGCTGCCTGGAGAACTCTCCCCACTTGTCCAACTTAGCCAGGCTTCTTGTTTCTCTTTCACACTAAAGTTCTGCCTTGTTCCCTTGTCAAGATCATTTGCCCTGCTCTCACTGTGCTGAGTATTTCTTCTATTATATCAAGCATCTTGCTCATGGAATTGGATACATGATACCTCCATACAAATAACATGGCTCTAGAACAGTGCCTACCTAGCATAGAGTAGGTTCTCAAAAGATATTGGTAGAATGAATGATTCATGTTTGTCAGTATTTATTCAGGACACTTATAACCAGTGAGTAACAGAGAGGTGATGCAATGTGAGGCCAGGCCCCCTGAGATAGTAGCTGAGTGACTGTTGAACCACCCCAGTGCAGGGAATAAACTACTAGCAGAAAATGTAGGATATTTTAGAGCCTCAGCCCAGTGGTTGATATTTAAGACAAGTCTCCAATAGTATCAGATGTATTTCTAAGTTTCATTTTTAAAGTTGATGCAAGCCAAGAAGGGATATAGCCTACAAGGAGCTCTACAAAGGGTTGTCAGACATTGGGAGTCAGGGCAGATCAGGATAGACTTTTATCATGGTGAGCAGTGTGGCTGAATATAAATTAAAATCGTAACCAAAAAAGTTTCAATAAATTCAAGCCCCAAACTGGTGGTGGTAAGAGGATAATAGGAGAACAAGGAACAAGATTAAGGGGAAGGAAATTCACAAGCAAGGATGTCAGTGCAATGATGAGTGCATGAGTGAAGATTAGGTGCTTAACACGGAGAGAATGCTGGAGGCCAGGTCTTCCCTCCCACCAGGATGTAATATTCCTGAATGACTTTGGGCCAGGAGACGTCCTGAACGCTTACAGGAATGAGTACATGCAGGAAAGAATAGGAGTAGCACCTTCATTATACTGCTGTCATTTGTGGTGTGTTGATGATGTACCAGGCAATGACCTAAGGACTTTGTATATATTATGCTACATTAGCCTCATAACAGTTCCCATCAAGTACATGGTCTTTCTACTCACCATTTAACCATTGAGGTGCCCAAGTCTCAGAGGATTTCAGAAATGTTGTCATGGTTACCATCCTAGTAGTGGTACAGTTGGGTGTAGACAAGGACGCGTGTCCTGATTGTACCAGCCAGACCATATGTATTCCAACAATGCATTCACTTGGCAGGGTCCGGACAGGAACCCAGGTCTTGTTGGGCATATGTCTGTCCAGGGCCCATCCATCCACAGGCTTACCAGTAGGGTGATTACACTGATTCTAGGCTCAATCCCAGTGAATCTGATATCTACTCCTATACTTCCTACCCTGTCTAACTGTGTGCCCTGAACAAACTGCCTGAAAATACTTGGAGATCATAGTTACTAAAGACACTGAGGAAAGTAATTTCCAACTTTTGATATAGGACTTCCCTGTTAGCTAAGTAATATGTTCAACCCTATGAGTGGTAATCAAACTATGGTGGAATTTGAAAGAGACACATCTTTGATTTCATAATAGTGTGAGTTTGTTGCTATGCCTCCGAAAAGAAACCCCCGAGAGAAGAGAATCTGCTTACGCTTCATGTGTGTCTTTTCAACTCACCTGAGTATAGAATCTCAGATTCCAGCTAATGACCTGGTAGTTTACTTCTAATGTGATCTTTCAGGATAATTAGCCTCTGTATTTATCACACAACTGTCCTATTAAGAAATGTTGATTTCGTTGGGTTTTAAAACTGTACAAGGTTAAAGATGTAAACTGTAAATCATCTATCAAAGATAATTAGCTGAGTGATGGTGTAATTAAGGATGGTACATTGGGTCTGAGTATCTTAGAATCTTTTATTTATCTTTTTCCTCTTCAGACATCTCTGCTTTACCAACATTAAGAAGATTAATAATAATAATAATAATATAATTGAAAGATCAACATATAATTATAAAAGACCTGATCTGATATTAAAAGACTATTATCAGATATTAACTACTCCAAGGGTCCCAAACAATTTACTGTTGATGTGGAAAATTCAATCTTTTTATTAATGATTGACAGTCTGATCCTGGAGAGTGTAATATCTATGGTTTCTATTACGAATTGGACCACCTCAATTCTTCAACAGACAGCAGACAAGAAAGCAAGGTCTCTATAGTTTCATGGAGCAGCAGAGAATACAAATTTCCTTTCTTTCATGTATCTCTCAATCAGAAAGGAAGTAGGCCCTTAATCTTCATTCTGCCATCGCTGTGTACTGTGTCATTGAAGGGTTTTATTTATCTCCGGGGTTTATCCCAGCCTCTAGAGTACATGGGCATGAAAAGATCTTTTTTCAATCTCCAAGTTTGGATAGTCTTGAGAAATTAGCCCAAATTTGTCCTTTTTATTTTTCTTGACACCTTCCATAATAAGGCAAATTACACATGACCCCTGCTTTCTCTCAGAGCCTTTTGTATTAATTATTTATGTATCAGTCAGCGTTCAATCAGAAAAGTAAAACCAGTAGGAGGTATAAAAGGTGATTTGTTAGAAGGAATTGGCTTGCACGATTATGCAGCTAGTTAGGCAGGTTCTACAGGGCTGTGTCTCCAAGTCTGAGGTTGGAGTTTGGAGTCTGTGGGGCAGGAAGGGAGGGGGTATACCAGGAGCAAGCTGGAACCTCACAAGCGTGAGTTAGAATCCCACGAGAGTGCGCTGAAACCCACGTCTGCTCTTGTTTCTGATCCTGGTGACGTGGGTACCCTACAAAAGCCAGGACCCCTTGTCACAGAGCTAAACATGCACATCTGATGCAGGAGCCTTAAAAATTGAAGGAGAATCCAGGGACTGTAAAGCAATTTCCGGCCCAGAAGCTGCTTCATTCTCATGACGTGAGTCCATAGATTGGTAAAAATGTATGTCAGTTATAAAACTGCTAATGCCTTTCTTCTGCCCTCCAGACCTCGTAAGAATCTCCCTTGTGGCCCATCCTAATAGGAAACACACAGGAAAGAGAAATCTGTAAAATGTAGCTCAATCTAGCCAGGTTGACACAATAAAAAGACATCCTACTGTAAAGAAAAAGTCCAAAAAATAGAGGCTTGAAAATATGAAATGATAATAGTAATTAAAACTATTATATGACTTGTGATTCTGTGAGGCTTGTAGGCAGGTCTTCCAGTTTGGGATTGCTTGGCTGGGGCTTGATCATCTAGGATGTTCTCACTTCCATGGCCCGGATCTCAGCTGGGTGGCTACACGCCTGTCTCCAGTCCCTCATCCTCTGAAAGGCCAGATTGAGCCTATTCAAATGATAATCCATAGGTTCAGGGTACCAAGGGGGGGGGGGGGACACATGTTAATGTGCAAGGCCTCTTCAGCTTCTGGTTGCCTTCATTTAATATTCGATTGGCCAAAACGAGTCACCTGTCTAAAGACTGTTTCAAGGGTTGGGAAAAATACATTCAGTCTTAATGGGAGGAACTGCAAAGAATATGAGGCCAAGCTCCTCCTTCCACACATTGACGGTGGTGACAATTCTCTCCAAGTCCGTGGCCTCAGAGCTGGTCCAAGTTCACAGTCATATTATACATGGACAACTACACTCATCTCCTAACTACTTCCTCTTCTAAATTGTTTCTAAAACATGTGTTTGACAGCATCAGATTTGTGGTTTAAAAAAAATCAGTCTGGACACAAAATACAGCAGAAAGAACCGAGAGGCAGTGATGCTATTTCAGTGGCTTAGGATAAGGCTGGCTTTTATGGCCTGTTAATGAAATCTGGCCTGTTTTGTACAGCTTCTAGCTAGTATATGTGTGTGTGTGTGTGTGTGTGTGTGTGTGTGTATTATATATATTATATATAATATTTGTAATGGATTTTTTTAAAAGAAGCAAAAAACAGAGAAAAATATATGACAGAGACCTCATGTGACCCACAAAATATTTACTATCTTGCCCTTTACAGATAAAGTGTGCTGGTCCCTAGCCTATAGTTACTCCTCTTCTGAATTGTAATCCAGATAATTTTTTAAAACTGCAAACAGTCTTAAATAAAGCATTAGCATGATAGTTGATAGTGGTATCTGTGCAGTGGAACCGCAAGATAGAGAAAGTAAGTCGATTGATGCTATTGGAACCAGGGTTCTAATTCTGAGAAAAAAATATATATATATATATACAAATGTGGGAGAGGAAACTGTGAGGAAGAATGCAATAGTTTGGATTTGATTTGGAGCTACTAGGATAGTCCAGGAGCAATACATCTACCACATAGCAGGTCTTGATTTCTAGATAATATTTTCCATGAAAAGGAATGTGGGCTCCATGAAGAAGTAACCAATTTTCGGTCCACGGCTGGAAAAATATAAGGTAAGCCTAGGACATCTTGTGCCAGAAAATGCAGAAAGTATTGAAGACTGATGGGAACATGTCAGGTAGATAGAAACCAGTCTGAAGCCTAAACCCCAGCCAAATATGGAACAATTTTAACAACAACAATAATAATTATTACTATTACTGATATAACATACTGAATTTAAATATCAAAAAGCCCACAGAAATACTCAAAACAGTGGGCTGAGGTGCTGGAAGGAGAAAGGAAAGGCGAATGAGAGCTTATCAATGGCTTATCAATGGCTAAATAGGCGTAGAACTGGAAAGTTATCTGTATTAGTCAGGGTTCTCCAAAGAAACAGAGCCGGTAGAATATACACTGATATATATATATATATATATATATATATATATATATATATATATATATATATATATATATATATATATATATATATATCTTATATATAGATATAGATATATAAGTTGAGATATATTATAGGAGTTGGCTCATATGGTTATGGCCAAGGAGTCTCCCAATCTGCCATTGGCAAGGTGGAGGCCAGTGAAGTCCATAGTGTTACTCAGTCTGAGGCAAAAGGCCTGAGAAGCAGGAGGGACACCTGAGTACCTCCCTGGGGCAAAAGAAACACAAGCTCCGATGTCCCAGGGCAGGGAAGATGGATGTCCCAACTCAAGAACAGAGAGAGATTTCATCCTCCCTCGGCCTTTTTATTCTATACAAGCCCTCAAATGATTGGATGATGTCCACCCACACTCGTGAGAGTAGATTTTCTTGACTCAGTCTGCTGATTCAAACGCTAATTTTTCTAGAAATGTCTACATAGAAACATCCAGAAATAATGTTTCCCTAGCTTTCTGGGTTTCCCTTAGCCCAGTCAAATTAGCCATACATCAACCCACTTTGATTATTGATCACCACACTGTGATTATAGATGCTCTTCTATTTCAGACAACTGATTTACCTAAGTGATACAAGTAGCAGAAGTGCATTGGATTTTGAATCATAAGGTTGTGGTCCAACAGACCATTTTGCAAATGACTGGCCTTCTTATTTTATTTTGGATAGATAATTTCTCTGAGTTCATTTACTATATCCATATTCAATTGGTGGCAATACTTACTTCAGCATTGCCGACTTCTTTGAGTGAGATTATGGATATAGAAGTTTCACAGGATGCTAGACATATATAAGGTATTATTTATAAAGACCACAAGCATTAGTTTAAGAAAGTATCAGTGAACCATTAGTCCATGAATAAAGCTTCACAATAACCTCAGAACCTAGAGGAGATTAGCACAGAGTAATAAGAAGTATGTTACACCTTTATTCATTCTCTCCCTCCCTCCCTCCCTCTCTTTCTCTTTGATTCTTCCTTCCCCTTTTCTTTATTGATGTTTATAGACATTCCTCAGTTGTGACACAACAAAATGCACACCATTGGAAAATATTGATCTGAGAACATATGCAGGCAGTTCTTTTTCTTTTTCATTTATGGCAGTTCCTTCTTAGGCATTGTAAAATAGATTGCAGGGGAAGGTTCTGTTGATTTCAGGCTTTACACACAGGCAAGATGGCAGTCTCTTGCAGCCGCCCAGAAGGCGTTGCTTGCCAGAGATGATAAATGAATCCATATCGAACCTTCCATGCTCCTTTCAAAGAGTCAAGCATTTCTATTTCTTTCTTCTTGAGCAACGTTTATTCCTGGTAAGGAAGTGCAGTGGTAGGAGATTTCTTGATTTATCGTGTGCTTTCCCCTTGCAGTTTCTTTATTTCTGACACTTGTTTGTGGTGCAGAAATATATATCGTCACTTTGACATCAATATTTGAAATTTTGAGAATCAACAATATGCCAGCAGCTAGAGAACGAGCAATTAGGGGGAAAAAAGGTGTCTTTGTTTTGCTTCAATATTTCAATAATAAGGGAGAGAATGAAAGAATTGAGTTCAATCTGTTCCCCTCCAGTGGTATGATATAAAATTGTATTTCAGGAGAATACATTACCATCATACGCACTGAGTTGTTGAAAATTAATCTTCTTATTGCTGGGACTATTTGCAATGAACAAAGAATCCTTAAACCCAGATATGCTGTTTGAAAATTTAGCCTAATTTTATAAAAAAACTGATCTATACAGGAGCTCTTATGAAAGATGAATCAAGGAAATACACATGTCAACTTTGTAGATTTTGATTGGCTTAGAAAGTCAGAGAGAGTTCTCAGCCTCCGGTGCATTTTCCACACACCCTTTGGGCAAGATTCATCTTTTAAAAATTCATCTTTTATCATACTATTGCAATTCAAATCTTCCAGCTAGCCCCTCTTGTCTTCCCATCTGAAGCTAAAGTAATCTGTGTCTCAGCTTTACCTGTGCAAATTGATCATTAGACAGGACTCTCCAACCACACCTTCAGCTCCCATCAAACTAGTCTCTCTGCGCTCACACCGACATGCCAACTCGACTCCTCTTTGTAAAGTTCCTATGTGTAAAGTTGGTTTTATCTATAGTAATAACTGACTTCTTACGTACCCATTAATATACCCTAAGAGTTGTAACTTTTATAACAACCCTGCAAGATAGATGAGATTATTACCATCTTGTACAGACAAAAAAGCAAAGAAAAGAAGTTAATCTTGCTAATTCACAAAACTCCCACATTGCTGAATATGGATTCAAACCCAGTCTGACTGTCCTGTAGGAGCCTATCCTAATCATTGCAGTATTCCTTTAGAAAGGCAGTCTGTTGGAGAAAAAAAAAAAAAAAGAGTCCTAGATTTGGGATTCAAATGCTGGTTATGTCATTTAGGAGCTAGTAAGCTAGGACAATGAGTCTCTTTATAAAACTAAGATTGTTGTCTGCGGAAGAAAATAACAATGTCATATCTACTTTAGGAAATGATGTGAGAATCAAATGAGACAATCTGTGAGAAAAACACACAGGAAGCAAATGTATAGGTAAATATAATAGACTTTTTCTTTCCCTCTTAAGTTTTCTAGGTTTAAGGGTGTTAAAAATTATAACACTGTTGAAGGAGGTTATAAATGCATATGGAGAAAATATTTAAGACGACTATATCACAAATAAAGGAGGATAAAGGAACATAAAGGAAAGGTTTCTGTGTTTCACTGGAACTGATAAAATGTCAAAACCAATATGCTATGATAAGTCATGTATGTATGAGATAATACATAGAGCCACTGCTTAAAAAGTTATACGAAGGGCTACACTCAAAAACACTATGCAGAAATCAAAATGAATTCCCCAAACTGTGCAAGTAACCCAAAGAATGACATAAAAATAAAAAACAGGGAAAACAAGTTAAAAAATTAATAATATGACGAACATAAACCAGAGAATTCTACCAAATGTTTAGTGAAGAATTAGCACCAATTCTACAAAAACTTTTCCAGAAAACAGAAAAGGAGAGAACACTGCTTAACTTATTTTATGAAGCTATATCACCCTGATATCAAAACCAAATAAAGAACAAAAAGAATTACAGATCAATATTGCTTATGAATATAGATGTAAAAATCCTTCATAAAGTATCAGTACATGGAATCACATGCAACAAGAATTATACAACATGAGCAGTGGAGTTAAGTCCATGATGCAAAACGAATTTAATACCTGAAAACCAATAAAAGCATCACATAATCATATCAACTGATGTAGAAAAAGCATCTGGCAAAACTCAGCACCCGTTCTCGGTAACTCTCAGAAAACTAGGAGTAATGGGAGATTTCCTTAACTTGATAAAAAAAAAATCTACAGAAAGCCTCCAGATATCATGCTATTTAAAAATGAAGTGAAAAAGTTAATGTTTCCCCCCTAAGATTATGATCAAGGAGAAGATGTTTGCTCTCCCCGCTCTTATTCAACATAATACTAGAAGATCTAGCCAGTATGAGACAAGAAAGGGAAATCAAAGGCAAACAGATGATAAAGAAGGCAATAACACTGTTCCTATTTGCAGATGGCATGATTATGTACATAGAAAATACCAAACAACATAGACAATAACTCCTAGAAGTAAAAAGTGAATTCAGTAAGATGACAGGATACAGAATAGACATACAAAAATCAATGTATGTGTGTACACTAGCAATGAACATCTGGAAACAAAATTAAAGATAGAATACCATTTACAATCATTAAAAAAATAAAATACTTAGGCATAAACCTAATAATACACATTCAGGACTTGTATGGTAAAAACTACACAATGCTGATTAAAGAAATCAATGAAGATATAAAGAAATGAAGAGAAATATAATGGTAATGAATTGGAAGACACCACATAGTAAATATTTCCATTTTCCTCAAATTGATAAATGGATTTAACACAATGCCTATTGAAACACAATCAAGATTACCCGTAGATATAGACTAGCTTGTAAAATTTATATGGGGAGAAGCTAGAATAGCTATAACAATTTTGAAAAAGTAGAAAATGGTGGTGGGATTAAGACTTATTAAATAGCTAATACTCAAGGCAGTGTGGTATTGGCAGGTGGATAGACACTTAGATCAATGGTACAGAAGAGAGAAACCAGAAACAGACTCAGACACATATACAGTATATAACTGTTTTTTTCAAAAGGGTAAAAAGCAATTCATGTAGGGAAGAACAGTCTATTTACCAAATGGGCTGAAGGAATCAAAAAAAAAAAAAAATAGTGGCCTTGACCTAAACTTCACAACTTACATAAATATAACTCAACATGGATCACAGACTTCAGTGTAAAACTATAAAACTATAAAAGTTTACGAAGAAAACAATAGGAGAAAAATCTTAAAGATCTAGAACTAGGCAAAAGTTCCTAGACTTGGCATTAAAACTATGAACCATAATATAAAATATTGATATGTTAGACCTCATCAAAAGTAAAAACTGTTTCTCTGCCAAAGACTGTTAGATGGATGAAACAATAAGTTATAGACTGATAGAAAATATTTGCAAACTATGTATCCTACTAGTATCTACCATAAATAAAGAACTCTGAAAACTCAAAAGTAAAGAACAAATAATCCAACTGAAAAATGGAAAAAAAAAAAAAAGTATAAAATGAGAAGTCACCAAAGAGAATTTACAGATGGCAAATGAGCCTATGAAAAGGTGTTCAACATCATTAGACATTAGAGAAATGCAAATTAAAAGCACAGTGAGATAGTACTACAAACCTATCAGAATGACTAAAATAAAAATAGTGACAACACAAAATGATCACAAGGATGTGGAGAAACTAGGCCACTAATACATCCTTGGTGGGCATGTACATAGTACAGATACTCTGGAAAACAGTTTGCCAGTTTCTTGCAATAGATTCCTGTGCATTTATCATAGAAATGAAAACCTATGCTCACACAAAAATCTGTACATAAATCTTCACAATAGATTTATTTGTAATAGCCCCAAACTTGACCCGACCCAGATGTCCTTCAATGAGTGAACAGCTAATCAAGCTGTGGTCCATCCATAATATGGGATCCTACTCAGTAATAAAAAGCAACACACTATTGATACATACAAACATTTGGATGCATCTCCAGACAAATTTGAGTAGGAAAAAAATTCATCTGTTACATCCAATTCCATTTATAAAACATTGTTGAAATGATAAAGCTATAGAGATGGGGAAGAGATTAGAGTTTAGGAAGGGTTAAGGATAGTGCAGGGGTGTGATGGAAGGGGGTTTAGCTATAAAAGATCCACATGAGGAATCCTTATGATAATGGAAATATTCTGTACCTTGACTGTATCAACGTCAGTATCCTGGTTGCCACATTGTACTATAGTTTTGCAAGATGTTTCCACAGGTAAAACTGGGTAAAATGCACATAGAATCTCTCTGTATTACAGTTCACAACTGCATGTGGATTTATAAATTATCTCAAAAATCTTTTTAAAGTTTAGTTTTAAAATGGCAAAAAAATGATGCTCACAAAATTTGTCCTGTTACTTAAAACTTTCTACCAAGATGGGGAAATAGGGTAATTACTATAGGGGGATTTTGATAGAATTTTTTTGATTGAATGGCTTTGGAAATATGTCAAAAGAAAGGGATTAAAATTATATGTTTTCCACTTGCTAATTATGTATGAACAAGTTCGCCCCGTGACCCTCAACTTCTTCAACCGCCAAAAAGGAATAAAAAGCATGACATTCAGTGTTATTATGGGGCTTCAAGTGGATAGTGAGAGGGTATAAGTAAGATCACCTGGCCAGATGAATTTTCTGAAATATAGTATGCAGTTTATGCCATTAAAATGTATTCACATAAAATATGTATTTTTAAAATGTAAATGTTAATCACATGAATCATGCATGTTCATTGTGTTCCAGGCACTAATCTACACATTTTCATACACAGTCACTTAATCTTCTAACTACCTATTATTATCCTCATCGTCACCCTCATCATTTTCTCTTATGAGAAAATTTATATTTAAATAGAGTTCAGTGACACAATGTAAGATCACACAGCTAACAAACGTCAGCGTCAAGGCTTATGAATCCATTTAGCTCTGAGGTGTCAGTTATTATAGAATCACGTAACATTAATCCTTTACCACCTCTGGATCGTAGTCAGTAAGTGACTTCTAATATCCCAGCTGAAAGCTGGTAGGTTTATCTTGCAAGAACCCTGACATTTCACATGGACTTCAGGCAAAGCGCGGGTTAGAGGAGATGGAGAAACTTTATAACTGGCTGAGATATGGAGTAAGCCAAGATACTCAGGGAGATGAGAGTAACTCGTGTGGAGTTAAATAGCTGATGACAGGAGTAGGTATAGGTAATGAAACAGTAAACCCCAGAGGTAAGCACTGAATCATATCAGGAAAGCACGTGGCCTCATGGGACAGATAGTGTGTGTTCAAGGTGCCTGACAGGATACATCGAAAGAAACCAGAACAATAGATAAAGATTCCCAGCTTGGGGATGACATGAAGGGGCCAGAAATCTGTCAGTTGCAGGCAAGCCTCAGGCTAGTGTTCGAAGGCAGGGATTCAGAGGGAGAGAACTAGGGAATGAGGTGGAGGCTTCCTCATAACACTGCTCCTAAAGAAACCAATTAGCACTGTTATGAATTTATCTCAGAATATGTAGTACGTACCTTCATATACCAGGCGCGGTGCTAAGCACAGCATCTGCATTTATAAATGATAGTCACATTGCTGTCCTCAGGAAGTGTTCAGTCCAGTTGAGATGGAAACTATTAACAGAGAATTGGTCAGGTACAAACACCTCGTATTCAATTTAATAAAATGGATTATGTGTATTGATTGTGAGTCAGGCACATAACCAGGTTCTGAACCTGTGCCCAGACCACCCATGGCCCCTCAGACCTCCCCTGCAAAGGAAAACCTGAGGGGGAGTTGGTTGCATTGCTCACACAGGCGAGTATAAGTGACCTCAACAACGAGAGCTGGAGGACAGGTTAAGACCAGGATGCTGGGAAGATGGTGCCATTGTCTTTCCTGAGTGACACTCCCTCTTTTAGTCACCTGTTTTTCACCTTTGTCCTCATTTAAAATGGCAAATCGGTGCAGGAACCCATACTGGCACGAGGATATGGTGGGGTTGAGGGCTGGGATGGGAACTTAATCTAGAGGATCTTGGTAGCCTACCAGTTTTATAGAAGTTTGGAAATAAATTAATCTGACATAAAGGAGTATTTGGCATTTATATCAAGTTTAGATTTGTGTTTTCTGGTGAGTCCAGGTGGAAAATTGTGTAAAATGTTAGACTTCATTGAGCAGCCAGATGCTGCACCCAAACTGAGATTTTGTGGGTCAATAAATAACACAGACCCATAGAGTATCTCTGGTGGTAATGAAAAATACTGTAATTTCTTTGAACAGTTCAGAAAACAGCTGGTTGATTTTCCCTTTAAGAAAAAAAATTCCTTTTGTATTTTTTTTTTCTGAAAAAGTCAAATATCAACATATCAGCACAGTCGGAAATATTGAGCATATTATTCTTATCAATCAAACGTCAAAACCACAGACATTTGCCTTTCCAGATCATTGATCTAATGGGGGTGCAGAGTGAGTTTGTTTCTCAGAGGGGCATTTTGAATCTTCACAGGGTCCATATGTCTAGTGAGAATTTGGGGTTAATGTGAATGCATTTGAGAGGAATGGCTATCAGAATCTCAGATGGATGGAAGGGGTTTAACTTCTTTTTTTTTTCTCTTGTTTTATAGTGGATTCAGTTCTACCTGCTATTTCCTTTTCTTCAATTCCTACTTACATTTCCACAAGTCTCCCCCATCACCATGCAGTTTATAAAACACTGACTGGCTATGTCTTCTATATTTGAGTTCATCTTGGAATGGGGATATTGTAGATAGAAGGGCAAATAAGCTTAATAGTAGTGTAATAGTGAGAAAGCAGTCATCTAGATAATAGTGGAAGGAGGAAGAGGAGGGGGACGGGGAGGAGGAGGAAGAGGAACAGCAGCTGTAACAAAATAGAATTGCTGTCATGTAGTCAGAGCTTAGACCAAAACCCAGTATTTCTCATTTCTAGTCCTGGACTGCCCACAAGTTCCTGTGCAATCCAGTACAAAGTACATCCCACTTCTCTCTCCTGGCCGTCAGCACCTTCCACCTGCAGAGATAACTAGAGATTTTCATTAAATATAAGAATACATAGATAGTGTAGCAGGAGTGTCTGTTGCAATCCCTACTCTCTTGACCACCTTTGAGTTCACCTGCACCTCTAGTAGATAATTACCAGCAAGATGACAATGTATCTCTCCCTGACTTCTTTGTTGGAGGGCTTGCTCTGGACACACAAGCTTTTTCTGTCCTGCAAGTAGCAGGAAGCTAATACTGCCAGGATCGATGTTGAACAGCTAGGGGATTGGAGTCAGTGATAAATGACCTCAGCCTCTCCAGATTTTGGTCGGAAAATGCTAAGGTTTCTCAAAGAGACCTCTGTGGGTTTGCGTTCCAGTTGTTCAGAGTGGTAAAGCTACTCACTGATGCACTCTTTATTGGTTTTTCCCGTCCCCCTTTTCACTTTCCCACTCCCTCTCTTGTACTTCCTGAAATCATCTCCAAACAAGCTGCCTGCTTCCAAGTCCTTGTCTCAGAGTCTTCCTTAAGACAGTCAGATTAGACAGACTGACAGACAGACAGGTAAATAATTGACTGTAAAAAGGGGGTAAGTGACAGGTTTCCATAACAGTCCTCATATATAAAGTACAATAGGCAATGTTTGAAAACACTATTTCCAAGCTTGCTAGGAAATGCAATTTTTCATGAAATGTACAGACTCCAAATACCAAATGTAAGGACAGGTAATTACACACACTTACCTCAAGATGCTGAGTTCCATGAGGACATGTCTGAGTATTGTCAGTTTATAGACCAGTACCGGGTCGGCCTGAGGGTAGAGATATAATTATAATAATATGAACACATGAGTGAAAGAATAAACAATAGAGGAGGGACCTTCAAGATGGCAGAGGAGTAAGATGTGGAGATCACCTTCCTCCCCACAAATAGATCAAAAATACATCTACATGTGGAACAACTCCTACAGAACACCCACTGAACGCTGGCAGAAGACCTCAGACCTCCCAAAAGGCAAGAAATTCCCCACGTACCTGCGTAGGGCAAAAGGAAAAAGAAATAACAGAGACAAAAGAATAGGGATGGGACCCGCACTTTTGGGAGGGAGCCGTGAAGGAGGAAAGGTGTCCACACACTAGGAGCCCCTTCGCGGGTGGAGACTGCGGGTGGTGGAGGGGGGGAGCTTCGGAGCCACGGAGGAGAGCGCAGCCACAGGGGTGCGGAGGGCAAAGCGGAGAGACTCCCGCACAGAGGCTCGGCGCCGAGCAGCACTCACCAGCCCGAGAGGCTTGTCTGCTCAGCCGCCGGGGCGGGCGGGGCTGGGAGCTGAGGCTCAGCTTCAGTCGGATCGCAGGGAGAGGACTGGGGTTGGCCGCGTGAACACAGCCTGAAGGGGGCTAGTGCGCCACAGCTAGCCGGGAGGGAGTCCGGGAAAAAGTCTGGAGCTGCCGAACAGGCAAGAGACTTTTTCTTGCCTCTTTGTTTCCTGGTGCGCAAGGAGAGGGGATTCAGAGCGCCACCTAAACGAGCTCCAGAGACGGGCGCGAGCCCTGGCTATCAGCGCGGACCCCAGAGACGGGCAGGAGACGCTAAGGCTGCTGCTGCCGCCACCAAGAAGCCTGTGTGCGAGCACAGGTCACTCTCCACACCGCCCCTCCCAGGAGCCGGTGCAGCCCGCCACCGCCAGGCTCCCGTGATCCGGGGACAACTTCCCCGGGAGAACGCACGGCGCGCCTCACGCTGGTGCAACGCCACGACGCCTCTGGCGCCGCAGGCTCGCCCCGCCTCCTCCGTACCGCTCCGCCCCCCCCGGCCTGAGTGAGCCAGAGCCCCCGAAGCAGCTGCTCCTTTAACCCCGTTCTGTCTGAGTGAAGAACAGACGCCCTCCGGCGACCTACACGCAGAGGCGGGTCCAAATACAAAGCTGAACCCCGGGAGCTGTGCGAACAGAGAAGGGGAAATCTCTCCCAGCAGCCTCAGAAGCAGCGGATTAAAGCTCCACAAACAACTTGATGTGCCTGCATCTGTGCAATACCTGAATAGACAACGAACTGTCCCAAAATTGAGGTGGTGGATGCTAGGAGCAACTGTAGACTTGGGGTTTCCTGTCTGCTACTGATTTGTTTCTGATATTTATGTTTATCTTAGTTAAGTTTTTAGCGCTTATCATCATTGGTGGATTTGTTTATTGGTTTGGTTGCTCTCTTCTTTTTTCTTTAATTATTATTTTTTATGTTAATAATTAAAAAAAAATTTGTTTATTTACTATTTAGTATTTTTATTTCTATTTACTTTTTTTTTCTTTTTTTCTTCCATTTCTTCTAAGCCGTGTGGCTGACAGGGTCTTGGTTCTCTGGCCTGGGGTCAGGCCTGAACCTCTGAGGTGAGAGAGCCGAGTACAGGACATTGGACCACCAGAGAACTCCTGGCCCCATATAATATCAATCAGCGAGAGCTTTCCCAGAGATCTCCATCTCAACACTAAGGCCCAGCTCCACCCAACAGCCAGCAAGCTCCAGTGCTGGATGCCCCATGCCAAACAATTAGCAAGACAGGAACACAACCCCATCCATGAGCAGAGGGGCTGCCTAAAATCATACTAAGTTCACAGACACCCCAAAACACACCACCAGATGTGGTCCTGCCCACCAGAAGGACAAGATCCAGCCCCACCCATCACAACACAAACACCAGTCCCCTCCACCAGGAAGCCTACACAAGCCACTGAACCAACCTTACCCACTGGGGGAAGACACCAAAAATAACAGGAACTACGAACCTGCAGGCTGCGAAAAGGAGACCCCAAACACAGTAAGTTAAGCAAAATAAGAAGACAGAGAAATATGCAGCAGATGAAAGAGCAAGGTAAAAACCCACCAGACCAAACAAATGAAGAGGCAATAGGCAGTCTACCTGAAAAAGAATTCAGAGTAATGATAGTAAAGATGATCCCAAATCTTGGAAATAAAATGGAGAAAATACAAGAAACGTTTAACAAGGACCTAGAAGTACTGAAGAGCAAACAAACAATGGTGAACAACGCAATAAATGAAATTAAAAATTCTCTAGAAGGAATCAATAGCAGAATAACTGAGTAAGAAGAACAGATAAGTGACCTGGAAGATAAAATAGTGGAAATAACTACCACAGAGCAGAATAAAGAAAAAAGAATGAAAAGAATTGAGGACAGTCTCAGAGACCTCTGGGACAACGTAAACGCAACAACATTCAAATTATAGGGGTCCCAGAAGAAGAAGAGAAAAAGAAAGGGTCTGAGGAAATATGTGAAGAGATTATAGTTGAAAACTTCCCTAACATGGGAAAGGAAATAGTCAATCAAGTCTAGGAAGCACAGAGAGTCCCATACAGCATAAATCCAAGGAGAAACATGCCAAGACACATATTAATTAAACTATCAAGAATTAAGTACAAAGAAAAAATATTAAAAACAGCAAGGGAAAAGGAACAAATAACATACAAGGGAATCCCCATAAGGTTAACAGCTGATCTTTCAGCAGAAACTCTGCAAGCCAGAACAGAGTGGCAGGACATATTTAAAGTGATGAAAGGGAAAAACCTAGATTACAACCAAGATTACTCTACCCAGCAAGGATCTCATTCAGATTCGATGGAGAAATTAAAATCTTTACAGACAAGTAAAAGTAAAGAGAATTCAGCACCACCAAACCAGCTTTACAACAAATGCTAAAGGAACTTCTCTAGGCAGGAAACACAAGAGAAGGAAAAGACCTACAATAACAAACCCAAAACAATTAAGAAAATGGTAATAGGAACATACATATCAATAATTACCTTAAATGTAAATGGATTAAATGCTCCAACCAAAAGACATAGACTGGCTGAATGGATACAGAAACAAGACCTGTATATATGTTATCTAAAAGAGACCCACTTCAGACCTAGGGACACAGACAGAGTGAAAGTGGGGGGATAGAAAAAGATATTCCATGCAAATGGAAATCAAAAGAAAGCTGGAGTAGAAATTTTCATATCATACAAAATAGTCTTTAAAATAAAGACTATTACAAGAGGCAAAGAAGGGCACTACATAATGATCAAGGGATCAATCCAACAAGAAGATGTAACAACTGTAAATATTTATGCACCCAACAAAGGAGCACCACAATACATAAGGCAAATGCTAACAGCCATAAAATGGGAAATCGACAGTAACACAATCATAGTAGGGGACTTTAACACCCCACTTTCACCAATGGGCAGATCATCCAAAATGAAAATAAATAAGGAAACACAAGCTTTAAATGACACACTAAACAAGATGGACTTAGTTAATGTTTATAGGACATTCCATCCAAAAACAACAGAATACACTTTCTTCTCAAGTGCTCATGGAACATTCTCCAGGATAGATCATATCTTGGGTCACAAATCAGGCCTTGGTAAATTTAAGAAAATTGAAATCGTATCAAGTATCTTTTCCGAACACAACACCATGAGACTAGATATCAATTACAGGAAAAAAAAACTGTAAAAAATACAAACACATGGAGGCTAAACAATATGCTAATATATAACCAAGGGATCACTGAAGAAATCAAAGAGGAAATCAAAAAATACCTAGAAACAAATGACAATGAAAACATGATGACACAAAACCTATGGGATGCAGCAAAAGTAATTCTAAGAGGGAAGTTTATAGCAATACAATACTACCTCAAGAAACAAGAAACATCTCAAGTAAACAACCTAAACTTACACCTAAAGCAATTAGAGAAAGAAGAACGAAAAAACCCAAAGTTAGCAGAAGGAAAGAAATCATAAAGATCAGATCAGAGATCAATGAAAAAGAAATGAAGGAAACAATAGCAAAGATCAATAAAATTAAAAGTTGGATTTTTGAGAAGATAAACAAAATTGATAAACCATTAGCCAGACTCATCAAGAAAAAAAAGGAGAAGACTCAAATCAACAGAATTAGAAAGGAAAAAGAAGTAACAACTGACACTGCAGAAATACAAAAGATCATGAGAGATGACTACAAGCAACTATATGCCAATAAAATGGACAACCTGGAAGATATGGACAAATTCTTAGAAAAGCACATCTTTCTGAGACTGAACCAGGAAAAAATAGAAAATATAATTAGACCAATAACAAGTACTGAAATTGAAACTAAGATTAAAAATCTTCCAACAAACAAAAGCCCAGGACCAGATGGCTTCACAGGCAAATTCTATCAAACATTTAGAGAAGAGCTAACAACTATCCTTCTCAAACACTTCCAAAATATAGTAGAGGGAGGAACACTCCCAAACTCATTCTACAAGGTCACCATCACCCTGATACCAGAACCAGACAAAGATGTCACAAAAAAAGAAAACTACAGGCCAATATCACTGATGAACATAGATGCAAAAATCCTCAACAAAATACTAGGAAACAGAATCCATCAGCACATTAAAAGGATCATACACCTTGATTAAGTGGGGTTTATCCCAGGAATGCAAGGATTCTTCAATATACACAAATCAATTAATATGATAGACCACATTAAAAAATTGAAGGATAAAAACCATATGATCATCTGAATAGATGCAGAAGAAGTTTTCAACAAAATTCAACACCCATTTATGATAAAAAAAACCCTCCAGAAAGTAGGCATAGAGGGAAGCTACCTCAACATAATAAAGGCCATATATGACAAACTCACAGCCGACATCATTCTCAATGGTGAAAAACTGAAACCATTTCCTCTAAGATCAGGAGGAAGACAAGGTTGCCCTCTCTCACCCCTATTATTCAACATAGATTTGAAAGTTTTAGCTACATCAATCAGAGAAGAAAAAGAAATAAAAAGAATCCAAATCGTAAAAGAAGTAAAGCTGTCACTGTTTGCCGATGACATGATACTATACATAGAGAATCCTAAAGATGCTACCAGAAAAATTCTAGAGCTAATCAATGAATTTGGTAAAGTAGCAGATACAAAATTAACACACAGAAATCTCTTGCATTCCTATACACTAATGATGAAAAATCTAAAAGAGAAATTAAGGAAACACTCCCATTTACCACTGCAACAAAAAGAATAAAATACCTAGGAATAAACCTACCTAAGGAGACAAAAGACCTGTATGCAGAAAACAATAAGACAAGGATGAAAGAAATTAAAATGATACAAACAGATGGAGAGATATACCATGTTCTTGGATTGGAAGAATCAACATTGTGAAAATGACTATACTACCCAAAGCAATCTACAGATTCAGTGCAATCCCTTTCAAACTACCAATGGCATTTTTCACAGAACTAGAATAAAAAATTTCACAATTTGTATGGAAACACAAAAGACCCCAAATTGCCAAAGCAATCTTGAGAAAGAAAAACAGAGCTGGAGGAATCAGGCTCCCTGACCTCAGACTATACTACAAAGCTACAGTGATCAAGACAGTATGGTACTGGCACAAAAACAGAGTTAGAGATCAGTGGAACAGGATAGAAAGCCCAGAGATAAACCCACACACATATGGTCACCTTATCTTTGATAAAGGAGGCAAGAATATTCAATGGAGAAAAGACAGCCTCTTCAATAAGTGGTGCTGGGAAAACTGGACAGCTACATGTAAAAGAATGAAATTAGAACACTCCCTAACACCACACAGAAAAATAAACTCAAAATGGATTAAAGGCCTAAATGGAAGGTCAGACACTATAAAACTCTTAGAGGACAACATAGGAAGAACACTCTTTGACATGAATCACAGCAAGATCCTTTTTGACCCAGCTCCTAGAGAAATGGAAATAAAAACACAAATAAACAAATGGGACCTAATGAAACTTAAAAGCTTTTGCACAGCAAAGGAAACCATAAACAAGATGAAAAGACAACCCTCAGAATGGGAGAAAATATTTGCAAATGAAGCAACTGACAAAGGATTAATCTCCAAAGTATACAAGCAGCTCATGCAGCTCAATATCAAAAAACCAACAACCCAATCCAAAACTGGGCAGAAGACCTAAATAGACATTTCTCCAAAGAAGATATACAGATTGCCAACAAACACATGAAAGGATGCTCAACAACACTAATCATTAGAGAAGTGCAAATCAAAACTACAGTGAGGTGTCACCTCACACCTGTCAGAATGGCCATCATCAAAAATCTACAAACAATAAATGCTGGAGAGGGTGTGGAGAAAAGGGAACCCTCTTGCAGTGCTGGTGGGAATGTAAATTGATACAGCCACTATGGAGAACAGTATAGAGGTTCCTTAAAAAACTAAAAGTAGAACTACCTTATGACCCAGCAATCCCTCTCCTGGGCATATACCCTGAGAAGACCATAATTCAAAAAGAGTCATGTACCACAATGTTCACTGCAGCACTATTTACAATAGCCAGGACATGGAAGCAACCTATATGTCCATCAACAGATGAATGGATAAAGAAGATATGGCACATATATACAATGGAATATTACTCAGCCATAAAAAGAAATGAAATTGAGTTATTTGTAGTGAGGTGGATGGACCTAGAGTCTGTCATACAGAGTGAAGTAAATCAGAAAGAGAAAAACAAATACTGTGTGCTAATGCATATATATGGAATCTAAAAAAAAAAAAAGATTCTGAAGAACCTAAGGTGCCGGACAGGAATAAAGACGCAGACGTAGAGAATGGACTTGAGGACACGGGGAGGGGGAAGGGGTAGCTGGGGTAGCTGAGATGAAGTGAGAGAGTAGCACTGACATATATACACTACCAAATGTAAAATAGATAGCTAGTGGGAAGCAGCTGCATAGCATAGGGGGATCAGCTCGGTGCTTTGTGACCACCTAGAGGGGTGGAATAGGGAGTGTGGGAGGGAGATGTAAGAGGGAGGGGATATGGGGATATATGTATACATATAGCTGATTCACTTTGTTATACAGCAGAAACTAATGCAACATTGTAAAGCAATTATACTCCAATGAAAATGTTAAAACAAAACAAAACAAAACAAAAAAACAAAAAAAAAAGAATAAACAATAGAATGAGATTGATTTTTCACTCAATACAAATGTGTTACTGATGTTCTGTTTTTTTGGATGAACAGTGCACAACATCACCCATTAAGATTGATAACTCATTTTAATCAATGGCATGCATATGTACATGCATGCACTTACCTTTCCCAGAAAACCAGGCTACCATAGTAATAAATTGAACAAAAGACATTAAAAGTCAGGAGATAGCAAGAGGCAAATGCTCCAAACCCTTGGGACCAGCAAGAATAAGAAATTCCCTGGATCAATGTTACAATAAATGAGACCTACATGATGCCACTCGCAAGGGATCTATTAAGCACTGGTTACATCTGTTGGATAACAAAGCTATTGATCATGAGAGAGTTGCCTAGGGGGAATTCAACTAGGAAAGATACTCTCTGATGAACAGAAGTGTTTGGAGGAGTGACAATTCTAGCGGGATTGAAATATCGTATAAATCTCTTAGGCATATAGTACAGAAATTCTGATGGCAGAAATGTAGTTGCTTATAGATACTCATTACTATGAACATATGCATCTTCCACAGACTTTACTAGATTCCTTACACGTATTGAACGCAAATAATTATGGGATTCTGGGGTTTAAAAGTATGCAGAAGTAGCTAAAATGATAACAGAAAACATATGGATATGTAATAATCTTAAGAAAAGTGTAACATTGGTGACTTCTATAAGCACATTGAAGCAAAATAAAAATGTGACATCGTTGTTGACATGTATGCATTCTGTTTCTTCCCTCAACTTTGTCTCCTAAAAAAGAGAGGGCTTTAATTTTCTGAAAAATATGTACTGCTATTGTTTCATATGTTTAGTAGACATCTATTAGCATAGATATCTTTTCCTCTCTACCTAGGATAGTAGAGAGGAGTAGATGCAGGACTTTATAAGGAAAATCATCATTCTGTGAAAACTAGAAACTGGACCAAAAAGAAAGAGACTGACACCCAATGATCACACACTGTATAGTGGTAAAAAGAGCACCTGACATTTTGTTCCAAGATGATGGGTTTTAATAATGGATTAGCCAAAGATCCCACGAGAAGAGGTGACTGCTCAGACGCCATCTTTTACCTTCTAGGCTACGAACTCTGTTTAAGAGATGCATTATAATTGGACATGATGATGACAGGAGTTAACTTGAGGCAGAAAATCCTGAGAGCCAAACCTAAAGGGTATAGAGGCAGAGCGGGAGGCATTAGAGGAAGGATTTGTGGTGGAGAAGAGAGGAAGAGAAGGATTTTCCCTTATATTTTATATAAGCTGGAATTCCCAGTTGCACATTGAATTTCTGCAATTCTTGACTCTTTAAGGACTTTCTTAAGAGAAAAAGACTCCAGTAGGTGAGGACAGTACTTCTTTACTTCTCTGTGTATACTGCAATTTGGTTTGACACAAATAATTTTAACAGATTGTTGTTTAGATTTGAGAAGGAAAAATTGGAGGAGATAAAGTCACTCACATGTTTAAAGGGACTGAACTTGGAAAAATAATTTCGTATTTTCTCCCTGGTTTCAGACAGTAAATCATGCAAAGAGGAAAAGAACATAGGAAGATAGATGCTAATAAGATTTAAGAAAAAGAACTTTCTTACACTATATTTTGGTATGAAGATAATACTAGACTCATAATATAAATTAAAGAATGCTTATTTTTCCCTTTCTTCAAATTATGTTTATGTCTTTGAATATTTAATAGAACTTAACAGTAAGTTTATTTGTAAAATAATCTGATGTGCTAAGATTTTGTTTGCACATTTTAAGTGAATAATTTGTCAATAACATCAATTATTTTAATTATAGTAGTGTTATTTATATTTTGTACTTCTTTAGAATGTCGGTACACTACTTGATTAGCTATAATTTCTAATTGTTAAGGTCATTGAAATTTTCAAACTGTTTGGCGGAAAGTTGTCCATAATATTTCTCTATCTTTCCTATTTCTGCTGACCTGTGCTCATGCCAGGTTTTATATTTCCCATTATGTTTATTTGTGCTCAATTATTTTTCCTTGATCAGAGATCTATTTCCTTAATCTTTGAAAAAATACAATTTTGGATTTTGTTCTTTTCTCTTTTGCAACTTAAGCTTATATGTCATTAATTTCTGTTCTGAGCTTTATTATTTTCCCCTATTTTGTGTTTGAATTATTTCTTTCTTAAATTTTTAAATTTGAATTGTTACTCAGTAATACTTACGCCTTTCCTCTTGGTTAATATAGGCATTTAGTGTCATACATTGGCCTCATATTTTCAGTTTAGCTACATCCCACGTTCTCATATGCAACCTTTCCTTACTATTTACATATATACATTTTATAAATGGTTAGTATTTCTGTTTCATACATAATTTATTTATATTCTTAACAGGTGTATTGATATACACTAAGGTGTAAATGTTTAAAATATACGATATGATGTTTTGACATATGTATATACTCACAAATCTATCACCACAAAAAGACAACAGACATACACATCACACCCAAGGCTTCCTTGTGGCCCTTTATAGTCCCTCTATCTGCCCTCATTCCCCCCCCCCCCCATCATTACAAGCTGTGGATGATCTGCTTTCTGTTACTATAGATTAGTTTGCATTTTCTAGATATTTCTGTAAATGGAATCATACAAGTATGTATCTATTGTTGTCTGGCTTCTTTTACTCAGTATGGTTATTGTGAGATTCAACCTTATTTTTACTAAGCAATATGCCATATTCTATTCATCCCATCCAGGGTAGTTTTCAACCTAGATATTGTATTTTTCATCTTCAGTAGGTCTGATTTAGGCATTTGATATATTTTCCATATCTCTACTTGACTTTCTCAGTATTCCTTCTACCTTGGGAACATGTCAACTACAGTTATAATAACTGTTCCAGTGTCTTTATCTACCAATTCTATCATCTGCGTCTTTCTGGGTTGGTTTCAATAGATTGATACTTCCACTCACTAAGCCTCATATTTTCCTGCATCTTTGCATAAATGGTCATTTTTTATTGGATACCAGACGTTGTGAATTGTACCTCGTGTGTTGGCTATTTTTGTACATCTTGAAATAAATATTCTTGAACTTTGTTCTGGATCTCAGTTAATTTATTACAGATATTTTTGGTACTTGCTTTTAAGCTTCATTAAGTAGGACAAGAACATCATTGAGTCTATGGCTAATTTTGTGCCCTAATGTTGTACTAAGACAAAACTCTTCAAAGTCCTCTACTTGATATTCCATGAATTAAGAGTTTTTCCAATCTAACTGGTGGGAACAGTAATTATATCTAGGATTGTCTGAGCCTAAGATTTGTTCCCTCCAATCCTTCAGGGGGTTCTTTCACTGCCCTCTGATTATTAACTCACACACTTGTTATCAGTGTTCAGTTGAAGGCTTGAAGGAGATCTTCTGCAGGTGTCTAGAACTCTCTCTTTCTCTGTTTAGTCTTCTCCTTTCTGATACTCAGCCCTGTCTCCTCAAACATGAAGACTGCCAAGCTCTTTCTGGGTTTCCCCTACCTTTTCTGTGGTCTGGAAACTCTCCAGCCAGTAAGCTGGGGCAATCACAGAGCTTACTTAGGGTATAACTGTCCTTCATTATCTGATGTTCATTGTTTTGAAAATCACAGCTTTATATATTGGGTTGGCCAAAAAGATCGTTCAGGTTTATCCATAACATCTTACAGAAAAACCCAAATGAACTTTTTGGCCAACCAATATTTTCCATTTTTCAGCATGTGTGTGTATATATATATATATACATATATATATGTATATATATATATACACACACACACACACACACACACACACACACACACAGGCAGTCAGGTAAATTGATTTCCTGTTGTATCATCTTGGATGGAAGAAGAAATTGTTAAGTTTTTTCTTAAAGAGATCAAACTGACATGCTTCCATGACATGACAGACACAGACAGCTTTATGGTAATGGAAGAAATGTGATGAATAGGTTACCTGGATACCTGGTGATGCAGCACAATCTGTTCTAGAGACCAGTTGCAGCACCAAGAGATTCTGGTTCATGATTCTTTATATCACCCTCTCCATCCCCTGATATTGCAACATTTGGTGTTCTCAATCAAAATCAATGTGCCCTCAGTTTTACATAAAAATTATAGAAAATTATTAAAACATTCAGCACTTTTATGTATCCCTAAATGGCAATATTGGTAAAGATACATTCTTATTCAAACACAGTTTCAGTACAGGTCTCCCTACACCAGTAACCCCAACTCTATAGCTTACACAAAAGTGCCACCTTGAACTCTATTTTATAGGGAATCCTGGAGCCACCTACTGTGCTGGTGCCTCTGAGTATCTGTGTACTCCATCAGACTTCACTGGGATTAACTCAGGAGCTGGGTGGGGCTGAATCCAGTGAGTGCATTACCACGCTGAGGGCAGCTGAATCGGGCTTGCAAAGGCAGCAGCCTACATCCCAAGAGGATATGTTCATCTTCTGCCCCATGCATGGGGGAGAGTTTGCATAGTTCATTATAAGCGAGATAGAATCGTCCAATTTATTCTGCTACTGTTTCAGAGGAAAGACCCCTAGCACTGAGAATGTAGAAACCTGAAAGAGTATGCTGAGTATTTTAGAAATTTTAAAAGGCATTTTTCTTTTCTGGATTTACATAAAAGAAAAGCACGCATACATCAGTCAGCACCAAAACTTGCAGCCCTTGCTGGAGAATGGACCCCAATAACAATGGCTGTACATCGACAAATGGAGTTTTTATTATCAAATTATGCGACCTAAATTATGCATCCCTTCCCAGCAAGCACCACACTTCAAAAGACAGATTTTTAAAGCTGTCAAGAAAGTACGCAAAGAGAAGCCAAATTTGAAATAATCATTGCTTGCTGTTATTTTGTAAGCAGGACAAAAGAAATAACAGATTGAGTAATTGAGTGGAGTAATGGACTCTGGTATTTATTTAACCATTAAGGAAAGAAAAAAGCTTACATGTAAAAGAAGAAGCGTTAGACTCCTTGGTTTTCAATTGGAAAGATTAAAAATTCATCAACTTATTATGTGCTATTGCTTTTTACCATTTATTATTTCTGCAAACTATGGAGAAAATCTGAACCTATATTTTCTCTATATTGTACGATTTGAAATGGGTCAAAATAATAAGATATATCTAAAAAAAATTTTCAGATCTGTCCGAATATTAAATTGGGTGCTCCAGTTAGGAGCGAGTTCCTTATCCCTAGACATGTGGAAGTAAAGTCTGGGTTATCATTTATTTTACAATGCAGCAGAATAAAGGCTTTAAAGATCCATATTAGGATAAAAAAGAAGAAATGCAAGAAAGTCTTAAAACTTATCTTCACTTATGCTTTTATACTATCAGAAAGAGAGACAGAGACAGTCAGAGAGAGACAGAGATAGAGAGAGACAGAGACAGAGAGAGGAACAGAGAGGAGGAAAAGGAGGAGTGGGAGGACAAAGAGAAAGAGAGAGAGAAAAAAAACTAATTCAGGGAATGGTATATTTTGGGAAGTGCAAACAACAATATACGCTTTCAACGATACCTATTTCAAGCTTGATAAAGCCACAGACATTGATAATAAGGCTACAATCTGGGACATTTAGAAAAATGTTAAAGCACCTGTAAAACTTTAATTTTGTAGTATATCCTTTAAAAATTGTGAAGTCAAAAGTAATAAACATTCCTTTATTTATTTAAAAGTCCACCTAAAATATTTTGAAATGCATATTTAATCGATGATAGTGTATCCAATAAGAATAATTTTATTTAAATTGTGACTTTAAGAAAAAAGGTCACCTCCCAACATACCTCACACATCTTCTATGTAATGGCCAAACAGTCCACACACTCATTGAGGTGCGTAATTCTACTCAAGGATTTACTGTCTTACGTGCCCAAGAGAATGAACTAGCCTATGATACATTAAGAGAGATCATCTCATTGCAAATGGGGAAAGTTTATTTGTTTTTCTATTAAAATGCTTATGCTTAGTGTCATTACATTACCTCAGAAATGAAACATCTCGTCCAACCAGCGAACAACTATCCAACTGAAAAGCAAGACCAAGAGTCTTTCTGATCATGGCCATCAGAAAGAGGTGTTAAAAGGATAGTCTGGACTCAATAAAAGTTATGTCTCTCCCTTCCCCCCAAAAAAGGGGGCAGTCTGATGGAATTCATCCCAATCATACCTGTATTGTACCCATCCACATAAACTCCAGCTGTACCAGTAGATCTCAATAAAGCATCCAATTCTCTTTGAAAAAACTCCATCATCACCCCAAGTCAGGACATTTAGGTGGCATACATTTAAATATAGCCTTGAAAATATTTAGTTCAGTCTACATGATCTTGGGGAAAACAAAACAAAACATCCATATAAAAAGAACATGCTCATAGCAATGTTTCCCATGACATAACATGAATTATTTATAAACAATGCATATTTTCTGATGATGTAGATGTTTGTCAGGATCAGAAATCTAGTTCTGTTAAGAGTTGGTAACTCCACCCACCTCAACCCTGCCTGATGCAAATAATGATCATTTTAGATAAGTACAGAGGAATCAGTAGTTCACATAAGCAGTTAAGGCTTGGGATTTATTTGAAGCACTACATTTTATTCTTGGATTTTTATGTTAGTGTTTTTTTGGGGTTTTTTTGCTGTACCTTGAATGTTTCCATTTTAGGAGACACTCAAAACAGCAATTCAGCAGAGGATCTAAAAATGAGATTTGACTCATCTGATATAAAATGCAGTTAATACAGATACACTTTGAAAAGTATCCATAAAATAAGATTTCCTTTTGCTCTCATTGGCTCCTTCACACTCTTTCTTTGATATCAAGGAAGTAAGTTCTGCTATAATATTTTACTATTCCAAATTTTTCAGCCTGCCATATTTCATAGTGTTAATTATAATTCAGCTAGAGATTTATACAGTATACATGTCTCTCTCTGAAAGGCATTTCCTACCCTTATTCAAATATGCATGTTGGTAAAATCAACCTGGTTACTAGCAAATTAATTCTTCACTCTGTTATGGTTAAATTTACCCTTCACGTCTTATTAAAATATTTCCCAACTTTATAAGGAGGATAAAAATAGTTTGATTTGATTACATTTTGCCTATTATTTTAAATCCTTTTGATTGAAATACAAAAAAGGGAAATAATTGTTACCATTTAAATTTGGTAAGTTTTAAATACAGAAGCAGTTTCCACAACGAGAAATAAAGCAGTTTTCTAGACCTTAGTTTAAAATGTTCTGATATCCTCGATATAAATAATTATAGACACAATAAATTATAGAGTAGGTGCTGTATGGATACTGGCAGCATGAAAGGGAGCATTTCTCTTGTTCCTGTGTTGTCCGGAATTATTCACAAGGTGACTTGGTACAGCATGAAGGGCACTGGACCTGGCACAGGAAATTCTGCTACTGATCTCAGATGAGCCACCTGCTATCACAGAATCACTCAGAGAATTACCGTCAACAACCCTGAATCTCAGATTCCACGAATGAAATGAAAATAACAATATTTCTTTTTGATGTCACAGGATGGCTTTGAGGAAGAGAGAAATGACTTAATGCAATATAAATACTTTCTGCAAATAAAAAGTGTCTGTGTGAGTGTGTGTGTGTGTGTATTTCTTGATGCTTGCAAGAAGCCGTTTGCAATTATTGAGACAGTCAGGAGGAAGGAAAGAAAACCAAGCGGGGGTGGGCATCATTATCTATTTAATATTTGCTTCTAAGAACCAGACCCTCTTTATCTTCTAAGAAGAATTACGAGACAGAAAGAGAATGAGAGAGTGGAAGGAAGGAAGGGAGGAAGAAAGGAAGGGAGGAAGGGAGGAGAAACATTGTAAATCAACAGGCTGTTTGTTGACAGGTCACTGCAGGAGACAAAACATATGCGGGCGCTGTTGGGGAGACCTTTCTTCAGGGAAGGACCAAAGTTTAAGTAGGAATTCATGGGGCAGGAACCGGCACATGGAGGTGCTGGGACCAGCAGCCTGGCTATTGGAGAGTAAGCCCTCCTCCAACTGTCCGGGGCAGGACCCTTTAAGAAGAAGCGCTCCAAGAGTACAGCTTGAGTGCACAAGCTGTTTTATTTATCTATTTATTTATTTATTTATTTTTGCCACCACATCTCTTGCTTTATTGTTATTCATAGCTCTTATTTCCATTTGACTATTTTTTTAAATTAATTAATTAATTAATTAATTTTGGCTGTGTTGGGTCTTCATTGCTGCGTGCGGGCTTTCTCTAGTTGCGGTGAGCAGGGCTACTCTTCCCTGTGGTGTGTGGGCTTCTCATGGCGGTGGCTTCTATTGTTTTTTTTTTTTTTTTAACATCCTTATTGGAGTATAATTGCTTTACAATGGTGTGTTAGTTTCTGCTGTATAACAAAGTGAATCAGCTATACGTATACATATATCCCCATATCCCCTCCCTCTTGCGTCTCCCTCCCACCCTCCCTATCCCACCCCTCTAGGTGTTTTAGATGGTGACTCTGGCCAAGCACCACAACTCAGCATGTAACCACCTCACAGGGTTGTTTATCATTAGTGGATCCATCCTCTCTTCCTGAGTATTGCTATCCGTTCTTCCAGCCCCCAGATCTAAGAGACGGTTTAGCACAGCAGTTACGAGCTTGGTTATTGGAGACATATTTCTTGAGTTCAAATCCAAGCTCCACCACTTATTAATTCTGCAACTTTATGTGAGCTTCTTAACATCTCTATGCCTTCACTTTTCTCGTTTGTAAAACAGAAATAGTGAATACTTGTAACATAGGGTTCTTAAGGGAATTAAATGGGACAACTCAGGTCAACTGGGCAGAGTAGAGAATCACTACAAGCTGAGGAGTGTGATTTGTTTTGATTAGGAAGTTGCACAGCAGGGTGTGTAAGACTCACCCTGTCCAGAGCCATCAACCCCCTTCATCCTATAATCAGCTATGTGTGTGTGGGGCGGTGGGGGGGGGGGGAATCACTGTTATCTCTCCTTCCATGTCCCTCTGCTTACTCATTTGTAAATGGTAATAAAAAGGCTTGTCTCACAGGGAGTCTTACGAGGATTAAATAAGGCAACAGGCAGAGCAAGCCCGGCATACAGTGAACATCCACTCAATGGAAGATACCACTGTAACCGTCCCAGAGCAGGAGAGCAGACCATTTCAAGGTCAAGATCCATTGGTTCCCAATTCAGCTCTTCTCCTTCTAGCCTGTGACCTGAAGCAAGACACTTAGTCTCTCTTTATGCATCTCAGTTTTTGTTGTTGTTTCCATCTGGAACATAAGAGTAAATACCTCAAAGGGCTGTGTGGGATGAAGCCATTTATCAGAACCTGAAACAAAGTAAACATTTGAGACATGTTAGCTATTGTTATCACAGTTGTGAGGATGACAAGTTTGAGGGCGAGGATGGTATAAGGGAAAGTGTTGTGTCCATGCAACCGTGTCCAGTTCTCATAAAGAAAATAGTTTGGTCACCCCACAGGGGACACTGCCCGTGGCATTCCAGGACGGTTATTAGCTCACTAGCCACTTCGGGAGTGGAGGAAGGTTAGAACTCACACCTGCACTGTGAAGCCAGCATGGGACACAGAAAAGGGACTCTTGTCACATAGCAAAATAAATTCCAAATAATTGTGATTAAAACCTGTGATCTCTCGAGTGGATTTTTAAGTAACTAAAAATCAAGGGTTATCTCTTCTCATCTTCACAGTGATGAGCTATATAGAAAATGCCTAGGAAACAGTAGTTAAATATTGGACTACTGAAAAGCACCGTATTTGTATCTCAGGATCCACAAAACAGTGGCACCACTTTTTGTCTTTCCAATATTTATTTGTTGAGTGTACGCTATATGCCTGCCTTTGCTAGGCTCTGGAGAAACAGTTATGAATAAATTAGGCACAGTCTTTGCTACCAGGAATTTTAAAATTTGGTAGAAGTAAAGAAAAAGCACACAGAAAATCACCATCTTCGTAATACAACCTGTCTCACTTTCTCTCATTTCACGAATATTTTTCTCAGGGCACAAATGTAGAATTAGGGTATCTATCAAAAGAAACATGGTCCAACTCCTGCTAGAGCAGACCTTAGATGCTCTGTTACTTTTATAAACTCTCTCTAATGAAAACAAGTATCCTATAAAAGGAAAGATATGAACTATACCTTCTGGGCTCACGTTTCTAGGTACCCACTTCAAGTAGAAACGCAAGGCATCTAACAATCCTATGTCCATGGGTTTGTGAATTCTGAATTCACTGAGAATTGTGAAAACCAGGACAATTACTGAAACACTGAACATTTTAAAGACCATTTTAAGAGCTGGTAGAACAAAGAGAGGCAAAGAAGCAAGGCTACCAAGAGTGGATTAATAAAATCTGAAGACGGAGTAGGTGGATTTATCCCATACAAGACATAGGAGTTTAGACAGAAAATTGAAAACCTTTCCCAGGAAATAATAGTAACTGACAGTGGCTTCATAGCAGCTCAGATATTGAGCTCACTTTTTAAAAATAAGAGAGAAAATAGATGTCTCAATTAGAAAAAGGATACTGTCAGAAAAATACATGTTAACGGAAAGCTCTAATCTGTTTCTTTGATTCAGACAACAGATAAATAGGTAAATTTAAAGAAAATAGAGTTGGAAAACCCCTATATTGGAGACTTATCATTTTATATGTATGGAAACTAAGATTCAGGAAGATGAAATGACCCCAAGGCTCTGTGGTAAGGGAGAACAAAATTAGGACTAGAATCCCAGAGCCCACGGAGCCACGGTCCCTATTGAAATGCTCAGCTTCTGTCCTCAATCCATCAGTGCTATGTGCAAAGGGATAAAGGAAACCCCAACCTGGCTTGGTTGAAAATGAATTACAGTGGGTCTTAGGGGTAGGGATGATGCCACAAGAAACACGTGCAAAGAGTGGGTTTGGAACTATCTTGACGTAGGTTGCTTATTGTTGAACGGGCTTGGTGGACACCACAGAAATATCATACTTGTGGGATCATGTCCATTCACTCAGTGGCTTTATCCATGCAAACTTCAATTTTGAGGGTAAATACAAACCAGCATCCTCAACCCCTAAGATATGAGGGGTTCACTTCTTCCCTGGCTACACACTAGGTTGAAGAATGTCAAAGGAGCAAGTGGCTCCAGCTTGGTTAATCAGCGCTTTTACTCCTTGGCCAAAGGGATTGTTTTGAGGGATGGGTGCATGATCCAAGCATGGCTGATTTGAGTTCTTCTCCAGAATTGTTCCATTTGTACCTAGGCATGAGAAGCTTCATTCCTTCCTAGCTATGACCCTTAAAGACTTGAGCCTAGTAGTTGGAAGTGGTCAAGGCACTATCAAGTGGCAAAGACAGTAGAAGAAGGTAAAGCCAATGAGTGGACTGACCCAAAGATGAGATGTGGATAAATTATGACAAGTGGCAGTGAGTGCCTTGATCAAATTGTCTCCAGCTGTATTCCTGCCCTCCATTACTACATGAGGTAACAAACTTCTCATTGTATCGAAGACATTTTGAGCTTTGCTTTTTTATCAACTTCAGACTATGAGTCCTGTTAAATATTATTACTAAATAATTAAATAACTTCAAAGACTGCAATGATTATTATACATGTACATAGTGCTCAAGGTTCTTAAACTATTTACTTCATAGTTATACCATAAACAACTACGCTTTATTGAGCACCTATACCATGAAAATTATTTTCTATTTTCTACTTTATTCCTCACCAAATGGGGCATGTTTTTTTTTTCCAGTATTCAGATAAAACTGAAGATTACAGAATATAAGGGACTTATCCCTTTCACCCATGGTTCTTAAAAAGACCTGTATCCTAACACAAAGATTCCTTTTCTTAAGTCCTTTTAGCTGTATAGAATGCTACATGTGTCAAGTAAAAAGTTTAGTCTCCATGCTAAAAGTTAAGGACAGGTATTAAAGGGATTTTTGACACTATATGGACATGATATGATTTGATCCAGTGTTGACATTTAAAGTAAATACTATTTTTAATTAGTATCATAACTCTCTCGTTACATCTCATGCCTCCGAATATTGAAGTGTCTCATAGAATATGTAGTCTAGTCAATTTGGTTTAGAGATGAGAGACCTGGGACCCAGAAACATTAAATGTTCTTCCAAGGTTGAATGGGAAATTATTATTGTGGGGGAGATGAATCTGGTCCACAGATTGAGTCCTGTACTCACTCCATGCACACGTAATTTCTATTTCTGTTGGCAAATAAGGGCTCTTTCCTGCACCACTTGATTAAAACTTCTTGGCCTGATCATCTTTGGTCAATTTATTTTAAATAACAGTATGTGTTTGTGTACATCTTTTATGTCCTCAATGAGGATTTTTGCATTAAGAAAGTCATACCCATGTCATTAAATTTCATTAACAAATGTTTGATTAAGCTACGACCTTAGAGAAACTAGTCTTTGTTGTAACTTATCACCAAGAGGCTTAATGTTCTTTTGACAAAGCAAAGAGCTAACAGAACAACTCTCACTATATAAAAAAAAAATCTTCAAAACATGCACTGTTTCAGTTTAACGGTTGCAAAGAGTAGTTTGTTATGGAATTTTAATGGTTAGATTATAACAGCTATTTCTAAAATGAATCACAGTTTTTACCATCTAAGGTAGGGCATAAATTGTAGATTGTAATTGCTCACAGACTTTTCTAAAACAATGATATGTCTACATCAAATCTGGAGCATGCTGTTGACATAATAAACTAGAGGAAGTTTTATCACAAACCTAAAACAAAAAACAGAATAGAAGAGAAAGACTGCTCTAAAGATAAAGATCTCCCATTTACTCCAAATGAAATTTAAACTGAAATTAAAATGAAGGAGCAAAAAAGTAATTTTCACCTCCAGACTCGTAATCTTTACTGTATCTTTTCTTGGGTCTGTGAATATTTTGGTGTAAAAAGGATGTTAAAGATTGTTTAGGCTAATGGATTTTAAATATGTTTTTAGCTATAGAGCTCCCATTCACAAAGTATCTATAGCCTCAATATAAAAATATATGAAAAGTAGTTTTTATCTGGTTGAATCAAGAGTGAAGTTTTTGGAATTTTTGTCCCTCAATTCAATTTCCCTTTCCCCATCTCTTCCTTTCAATTGGCTGTGCCCAAGTCACCAGCGGCCTGCAGAGTAAAATCTCTAGCTCTATTCGGCTCATTCAATCACACAATTAAAAATATGGAAACCAAAAAATGAATATAAATCCCCCAATAGCTCAGACCTAATTAGCGGAAAGTCAGGGACAGGAAGACAGCTTTCCTGCATTGTTGTACAGAGAATATTACATTATGTTGCCTATTATTCAGGGCTTTTAGGAGTTCTCCTACCTTCTCTATATTCTCCCTAAACTTGAAGCTTCCTGCCTTTTAATGAATGGTTGGAAGCCCAAAGAAGTGAATTGTAGGTATACTTGGAATTCGCCAACGGATAGAGTTCTAATTAGAAAATAATTTGAAAAAAGGATAAAGGAACATATACCCTTTTTTTTTAACACAACCCACAAAAGTCAAGGGAATTTAACATCTAAAATAGAAATGGCAAAATGCTTAGAAGAGTTTTCACACCACTTTGTAAGCCAATATATTATAAACTTAGTAATCTTCACTCGGTTATTTCAAATTTTGGCCTTATGTGTCTATTCCAAAGAAAGCGCCTGGATTTTATGTTTTGTTTTGATTTGTTTTTGAAGTCAGGCTTATCAAATTCACTTCCTGCTGTATGAGTCAGTAAGACTTCTGCTGTGACACTGCCTTTTATACAAATCTTTCCATGCCTTGTTTTCCCCCATGGTCTCTGTTTCTGATATGCAGTCTTCCTGTGCCTGGTATCGTTCAGGTGTGCCTGTCGACAGTGATGTCAGGGCTTCCTTTCACTTTACTCTCCCATCTTTGATATCAAGGATCTCTCTCTCTCTCGCTTTCTCCCTCCCCCTTTACTATTATCAAAAACCCAACTAGCGACAAGGACACTTAAAAATCAATTTGAAAAAGAACTTGACTCATATGCCTCAGTTTTCTTGCCTATTTTTTTTAATTTAAAAAAATTTTTTATTGAAATATAGTTGGTTTACAATGTTGTGTTAGTTTCAGGTGTACAGCAAAGTGACTTAGTCATACATATGTATATATCTATTATTTTTAAGATTCTTTTCCATTATATTGTAGGTTATTACAAGATATTGAGTATAGTTCCCTGTGCTATACAGTAGGTCCTTGTTGACTGTCTGTTTTATGTATAGTAGTGTATATATTTTAATCCCAAACTCCTAATTTAGTCTTCCCTCCCCTTTCCCCTTGGTAACCATAAGTTTGCTTTCTATGTCTGTGAGTCTATTTCTGTTTTGTAAATAAGTTCATTTGTAACATTTTTTTAGATTCCACATATAAGCCATAGCATATATTTGTCTTCCTCTGTCTGACTTACTTCACTTAGTATGATAATGTCTAGGGCCATCCATGTTGCTGCAAGTGACATTATTTCATTCTTTTTTATGGCTGAGTAATACTCCATTGTATATATTTATATACCACATCTTTTTTTTTTTAACATCTTTATTGGAGTATAATTGCTTTACAATGGTGTGTTAAGTTTCTGCTTTATAACAAAGTGAATCAGCTATACATATTTTTTCCATTGAAAAGGAAGATGACAATCCAAAGATTTCCCAGTCCATAGGCCTTTACAAGTGCTGTTGTCTTTAAAAGAAGATAGGGAGAATAACTGCAGTTGGGGTGATCTCTGCTGCCTCCACAGCATGTCCTGACTTCTGATCATTGGTCCTTCAAACCAAGAAATGTCTTACTTGGGAAACTGGTCCTCCACCCAGGCCAGGGTCTGTCACTGTGTTCCAGGCAGCTCACCATATGATAACCCTTGTGATGTGTTCACTTATTCCTGACCAGAGATTCCAGGGTGATGGAATCCTGAATAAAGGGTTTTTCTCTCTTTTATTATCTGCTTCTACCTTTGGCCTCAGCCCTAAAGTTGGGAAATAGTTCTAGAACCTGGCAAAATTTCCAATTACTTTCTACCAAATTTCAGTGCATTTCTGGTAAGGAAAACCCTGAGTCAGCCCTCCCCAGCTGCTTCTCTCCTTCTGCCCCCTGCCTCTCTCTGACCTTTTCATTCTCACCTTTGTCTCTCTCAAAGAGGTCATCTGTGACCACTCAAAATAAAACAACCTTCTCTGCTCTTTTTCTATTTTAGTATCCTACCTTTTTCCTATGCTTGCAGCATTTCTTGACCTTTATAATTATTTTATGTATTTTCTTGCTAGCTTGTTCATGGCCTTTATCCTTTGAAAGAATGCAAGCCTCATGGGGTCTGGAACCACATGTGTCTGCTTACTTGCTATTTTATCCCCAGGGTGTAGAGTATTGCACTTGGTAAATAACAGGCAGTATATAAAGTTATCCTGACTAAGTGAGTGGATGCCACCCAAACTACTTCTTATTCCCTTTTCTGAAACCTCCTGCATTTCAGCAACTAGTTTTTTGTTTTGTTTTGTTTTGTTTTGCTGCACCATGTAGCATGGGAGATTTTAGTTCCCCAACCAAGGATCCCACCCACGCTTCCTGAGGTGGAAGCACGGAGTCTTAACCACTGGACCGCCAGGGAAGTCCTTCAACAACTGGTTTCTGGTGTAACTTACTACCAATCGCTTGCTTTTCTTGCCGGGGCTATTATCACTACCTGGGGTTCCTTTAAGTGGCTACCAAGCCCTGGGGTGAATGTCCAGTGTCCTTGTAGCTCTTCTCTTAGTCTGAGCACAAAGCTCCTATCCTGAAAGCCAACACCGTGTTTAAAATGCAGTTACCACCTACCTACATATTCTGTCTCCCTAGCACGGTCAAGCTCTATTGGTTCTTTATGGCTTCCTCTGTTACCATGGAGATAGATGGATTTTTGCTATTACTGTCTAGGGCCAAGGAATATACAAACAGAAGAGGTGGGAATTAACTTGGACACTGTTTGTGCAATTAGCATCTAACCAATCCATCCTGAAAATAGTTTGGCTACAACCCCATTAGTCCAGAGTCATAGCTGCTCAGACTTCATGTAATAAGATGTGGAATGATAACTCACAGCAGGGACTCTAAAAAGGGCTTCTGGGGAGAAAATGTTTACTGAATAAACAGTCTGGTCACCAGGGAGAGAATGACTCATTTGCGTTTCCTGTTTTAATGTGTGAAAATGTTTTTCCTCTTGAAAGGGACTGCTTTAAGGAGCTTGGAGGCATTTTGTCAGACTCATTTGTACAGTGGATTAGGATCTGAATAAGATTATAGAATTTCATGTCGAGCGTGAAGGGGAGCAGGGGTGTTATGTGCATTTTCTCTTCACTTTCACGACCATGTTACAAGGCTTATTTTTTTTGCTCCGGTCGGGCAGAGTCTATAAAAATCTCCCCTTTTACAAAAGAGGCTCAGAGAGGACAAGGGTAGACACCAAGGTCACGAAGCTAGCAAGTAGCTGAACGAACCTAAATCTTGTGTGTCTTCATTCCTGACACCCATTCCCCTGGGATAGCGCACCCTCTCCCACACCTCACAGCTTCTCACACATAGAGAATCACATGTCGTGAGAGAATGCCCACCTTCTTCACTGAAGATGAAAAGTACAAGACCCCCCCAGCAGAAAGTGGAAATAATAACAAAGCCCACGGCCAAGAAAGAATATTAAATCAGATCGTTCTCTATCCTCATGAAAAGAAAAATAAATCTTCCCGTTTTCCACGCTTTTTCTGCTATTCCTCCAAATTGTGATCCAAGTTTAAGACTTGACTCAAGAGGTGGTGCTTATCCCATTAAATCATACTGCTTTGAACAGAACTTCCATAGCTTTAATGGGATGTGGTAGAAATCGTCAGACTTCATCTGGTTGATACAATGACTGGATCAGGAAAAAAGGGTCAAGAGACTATGATGGGCTATACCAGGCGAAGTCTGACGATCTTGGTGTCTCATTTTCCATGCCTATCATGCTCTGACCTGAGGCCTCTCTGCTGCAAGTGTGTGCGGCTTGAGGAAATCTGAGGGTGTTATTACTCCTGGAGTGTCAGTGACAAATGGGGGGCATGGGAGTCAATGGGCCAGCACCTCCTCCACCCAGAACGGATCATTCTGAGGAATATTTGAAATGGTTTCTTGTAGAGTCCCAGTAAAATTTAGCATTAGTTGCCTTAAACTATAGCCAGCTCAATTATTCACACTTACCTCGATTTTTCTTGAAATCTTTCATTCTTCCCAGGACATCCACTTTTACTCTATGAAATTACTTTACAAAAAAAACTACCTGAATGCATGTGTTTGCATACACTCCATTCAAAAGGAATACAAGCTAAGATATAGGGTTATTTCTCGGGTACTTAGTGGATATATTAGTCAGTGTTCTCCAGAGAAACAGAATCAGTGGGAGATAGATAGATAGGTAGATAGATAGAAATATACATACATGCATACATTCATACATATATATAGATACACACATACATGTATAGATACATAGATACATATGTAGATACATAGATACACACAGAGATATATAATCTATAACTATCTTCTATATTTTTTGGATTTTATCATTTTTTTTAATTAATTTTTATTGGAGTATAGTTGCTTTGGGGTTTTACCATTTGAGATTTAAATTAATTTCTAACTGACTTGCAGGGCTGTACATTCACTGCTGGCATTTAGTGCTCCAGTTCAGGTAACAGCCAGATCAGTGAGGGAGCTATTGTATCTGCTCTATTCTCCATGAGTGCCACAGAAATCCTGTAGTTTCTAAAGACTTCTCACTATTTTGTTTCATGACATCTGAACAAAATCCCTCCTCAAAGTGTTACTTCTATCTATCTATCTACCTGAGCTTTATTATAAGAAATTAACCCATGTGATTATGGAGGTTGAGAAACCCCATGACCTGCAGTCAGCAAGTGGAGACCCAGGAGAGCACGTGGTATAGTTCCAGGGCAAGACTGAAGGTCAGAGAAACAGGAAAGCCAATGGTGTAAATTTAAGTCTGAATCCAAGTCCAAAGGAGGAGAAGATTGATTGCCCAGCTCAAAGACAGTCAGGCAGAAAGAGTTCCCTTTTGCTCAGACTTTTTGTTCTATTCAGGTCTTCAGCTGATTAGATGAGGCCCACCCACATTAGGAAGTGCAGTCTGCTTACTCAGTCTACTGATTTCAATGTTAACCTCATCCAGAAATACCCTCAAAGGCACACCCAGAATAACATATGACCAAATGTCTGGACAGTCAAGTTGACACATAAACTCAGTCATCACAAGGGGCTAAAATATTGTGATAAACACAAAATCAAAATGAATCAAGAGCCTACTATGTTCCCAAAAGTTGATATACATAATATTATGAATCCTCAACACAACACTAGCAGATAGCCATTTTTATTTTATTTTAGAAAGAAACTCAGAGACAGATGGATTAAATAAAATATACAAAGTCACACAGCTATTAACTGAGAGGAAGGGATTCAAACCCAAATCAGTATAACATAAAAGTACACAATCTTCTTGTAATGACATAGTACTTTCCAGTGAGGTCAAAGATATGTCCCATAGAGTCAAAATTCTTTGATTGATTTGTTTCTTCAGAATCTAAGCACCCTAGTATATTACCCACATCCATTAAGACTGAACACTAATATCTATTCACCCTTATTCATTTTGATTGTTCATCCCAGGATTCAGGACTCACAATATACTCAAACACACACACACGCATACACACACACACACACACACACACACACACGACTACACTTTGTACTAGAGAAAGTCTTTGTAGTTCCCCTAAGCATGACATAGTCTTTAATATTCAAAAGCAGTTTTCAACATTCAAAAGCAGTTTTCAGATCCTCTCCCAGAGAGGAAACCACTGAGTCTGTCCTCTTCCCTCCAGGGGCCCTGCCCTCCCACTACGACCTGAGAATATTAATACCTAACGTATAATGTTTTACATTCCTACCCGATGTCTGCCTCTATATCTCCATCTATATCCCCACCCCTACCCATACCAACACTCTGGTTAACTTGAATAAAAATAAGGAAAAATGACTGTCATCTGTATTTTCCTTTCAGATACTTCAGTGTGGAGTGCTGTGATTTTCATGAAGGCCGCTTCAGTGTGGAAAGTCTTGAGGACTGAGGAGTCACGGGATGGACATGGAAGGTAGAATGGGGATTAGATCTTAAATGATCAGGGGAGAATATTCCAGGCAAAACGATGAACAAAAACCGCTCGGTAAGGGCAACGGTGGGAAAAGTGAATAACTGGGTCATAATGAATAAGCGGGAATTGTGGAGAGAAAGGCTGGAAAGACATATTGGGCCACATTGAGAAGAGTCTAAAGGGCCGTTTTAACTATTTTGTGCCTGCTCTTATATTGATATGGGTCTCCAGGAGGTTTTCAATTGATGGGAGAGTGTGATGTGGTCAAATTCACACTTTATAAGTTTCCATAAATAGACATGGTGATTTTATGTCAAACTTAATCTTTTACCACCGATTTATCTATTCATCTATCCATTTAGCAAGCATTGGAGCCCCAATTTTGTGCAAGACAAAGGTGCTCTAATGTCAAATACCTCTAAGAAATTTGCGGTGCAACCAAACATGAAAGCTACATGCATGGCAGGCATCAGCCAGCTTCTTGGAAAGACATCGTGGTCCCTGCTTAGTGTAGTTGAAGACACAAGATTTGGGGTACACCAGACAGAAGGGTGCACCCTGGCAATGGCAGGCCCCTTCATTTTCTGAACTTCAGTCTCCTCTTGTTGAACAAAGGCCATAACATGCCTGCCAGAAACTCGTGCGAAGGTTACAATGAAATATGGTATAAAGTTAGATGCTTAGCACATGTTCAATCCCTGTCTGCTCCCACTTTTCTCACCTTTTCTGTGTCTGAATAATGGGGAGCGAAAGGGATGTAACTTCAGAGCTGCTAATTGGACATACACAGTAGAAAAAGTTATCTCCATCTTTAGTATCACCCCAAAATTCAGACCCAAGTACACAACTTCCTAGTAGACGTATCAATCTCAAATTCTTGTACTGAAGTTAAATATGCCCCAAACAGCCGAAGTCTACTCCGTTCTGAGGTTCCCAGCGTCTGTCCATAACTGTACTACTCACTCAAACACTCAAGCAAAACACTGGAACTTCCTTCTTCCTTCCTCAACTTCATCCTCTCTCTAAAATGTCATTCTTCCTCCCCGACTTTGTAGTGTTATCTCTCTGGACTATGAGACAACGACTTCCAGGTACTTCTCACTTCAAGCCAGGATCTGACATCGAGTAGGTGCATTCAGGTGTCTGTTAAATAAATAAGCCTGTGGTTTCTCACTGCTTGGTATAGGAAGTACCTGTAGATTAACCACAAAGGAAATAAACTGGGGTTTGTCACTAGTCTCCAAAGAGAGAAAGACAGACAGACAGAGACACAGTTGAAACAAAAAAGAACAAAAGAAACCATTTATTTTACTCAAGGGTGATGTTTACAACAGAAATCATAAAATAGGTAATGTTCCTTTACATCTCCAGTGAATGATTTGAACAAAACTAACTGCAAAGACAGTGTGTTTTTTTCTCCCAATAGAGCTCATGTAGAGATTGTAATGAATTCTCTAATTCCAATAATTCAGCCTTAAAGCAGATCTAGTCACTTTGCCCTTAACAGCACAGTTAGTGCCCAGGACGTATATTCCCCTGGATGTTACTTGCATTGTGAATGTTCTAAAACCGGAGAACAGAATTGAGCAATTTGGAATGCTCTAGGATTCCAAAGAACTTCTTAGTACACTTTTTCCCAGGATGTATAAAGATATTTTTATCAATTTTTTACAATCACTTTATTGAAGTATGATTGCCATACAGAAAACTACACATATTGAATGCACATGACTTGATGAGTTTGGAGGTAATTATACATCCACAAAACCATCACTGCAATCTATGCCATAAACATGTCCATCACCTCCAAAAGTTTCCTTCCACCCTCTTCATCTATTATTATCTTGTGTGTGTGTGTGTGTGTGTGTGTGTGTGTGTGTGTGTGTGTATTATAGGTCACTTAAGATGAGATCCACACTCTCAGCAAATTTCTAAGTATACAATATGGTATTATTAACTACAGGCACTGTGTTGTATAGTAGATTTCTAGGACTTATTCACGGCACAGAAATGAAACTTATACCCTTTGACAAACATCTCTGCATTTCCCCTTCCCCCACCAGCTCCCCAAAACTACCGTTCTACCCTCTGATTCTGTGAGTTTGACTATTGTAAACTCCTCATATAAGTGGTATCATGTAATGTTTGTCCTTCAATGTGTGGCTTATTTCACTTAGCATAACATGCTCCAAGTTCATCCATGTTCTCACAAATGGCAAGATTTCCTTCTTTTTAAAGGCTGAATAATATCCTGTTGTTTGTGTACGTTGTTTTATCCTTTCACGCTTTGATGGACATTTAGGTTGTTCCCATGTTTTGGCTATTGTGAATAATGCTGCAATGAACTTGGAAATACAGATGTTTCTTTGAGATCCCTTAAATAGACTCACCAAGGGAAAAAAGAGAGAGAGAAAACCCAAATAAATAAAATCTGGAATGAAAGAGGACACATTACAACCAATGCCACAGGATTTTTAAAAAATCATAAGGTACTATCATCAAGAATTATATATCAACAAGTTGAACAACCTAGATAGAGTAGATAAATTCCTGGAAACACACAACCTACCAATTCTGAATCAAGAAGAAATAGAAAGCCTGAATGGACCAATAACAAATAAGGAGATTGAGTCCATAGTAAACACCTCTCGACAAAGAAAAACCCAGAACAAGATGGCTTCACAGGATTTATACCAAGCACTTATTGAAGAATTAATGCCAATCCTTCATAAACTCTTCTAAAAAATAGAAGAGAGGACATTTAAATATCCATAAGGCCAGTAGCACCCTGATACCAAAACTAGACAAAGACTCCACAAGAATAAAGAACTACAGGCCAATGTCCCTGATGGACATGGATGAACAGATTTCTCAAAAAGAAAACATTAGCAAACCAAATTCAACAGAGTATTTTAAGGATCACATACTGTGTTCAACTGGGATTTATTCCGTGGATGCGAGGATGGTTCAACACATGAAAATTAATCGATGTGATACACCACATTAATGGAATGAAGGATAAAAACACAAAGTCATCTCAATAGATGCAGAGATTGCATTTGGGTACATTTTAGACATACCAGTCTCAGAAATGTCTTTTACTGAGTTTTCATAGTGAATACAGAGAATATAAATTAGTTTCTATTTATCTGGTCTCCACAGCTGGATTCCATCAATAGTACCTGCAGTTTCAGTCTTCTGCAGTATTTATCAATTTATGAAAAAGGCATAATATTGGAGGATTATAAGTGTGGGTGTGATTATAAAATATTATCCATCCATCCTTCCAACTATTTATCACCTGTTGAGACTGTTAGCACTGGGGGTGTACAGATGGATTAAAGAAGTTCTCTCCATGAAAACTAGGCTGCCAAAATGATATCACAATATAGTACAGATACTGACATCATAGAAGAAATCACATTGAATCGTAGGAGCACAGATCAAGAGCACTAGACCCAGACTTGAAACAATGGGGTTACAGGGGAAAGAACTGAAAATAGGCAGATACTTGTACATCATTAGGATTTGGTTCATGGTGACCTTTTTCCAGGGCTCAACTCTCAGCTCCTCTATTTTCTTGTACTCTTTTCTTTGGTGATCTCATTCTTTTTCATGTTTTCAAACACATGCTTATGCTCATAATCTCCACATTTATGTATCTCACCTAAACCTCTCACTGATTTTCAAAATATCATTCCCAAGGCCCTACTGATATCACTGCTTGGATATGTCTCACCAGCATCTTACACTTCACAAGCCCAAAACTAATCTCTTAAGATAATCTTATCTTCAAACCTCATCTTCACTTACTACCTGCTCTTCCTCTCTTATGTCTACTTGGACCCACATGATTAAGCTGTAAAACTGGGATTCATTCATATCTCCCCTCTCTTTGGCATCTCCACATCCAATCTGCTGATTCTATTTTGAAATTATGTCTTGAATCTGTCCACTTCATCCACCTTTACTGTCACCTCCCTTAGTGTAAGCCTTCATTATCTTTTACCTTCACTACTGAAATACTCCACCTGTTTTGCTCTGCACTCCCACTTTCACTCTCTTATAATCAATTCTATGTACAGCAGCCTAAATTATGTTTTAAAATGTAAATCGTTTTGCGTCAATCCCCATCTTAAATCCCTTCAAGGAATACATAAACATGGTTGCACTTAAATTTCAAAATCCTCATGTGATCCATGCGGTCAACATAGCCCATACCTTGCCTACTTTTCCAGTCACCCAGTATGTAGCTTTCTCACTAGGATTCAGCAACAGGGGCTTCCTTCACCACCAATCTCTGCCCCCTCAATGCCTGCAGGTGTTCCAGACACCCTCCTTGTTGACTCTCTGCATAGCTTGCTCCTTCTCATCCACCATGTCTCAGCTTATACATCACTTCCTCCACAAATTCGATCATGACCACCATCTACAGGCAGGTATTTCGAAATAGGGACAATCTCTCCCACTTGTTTCCTTCATAGCATTTATCAAAAGTACATGATCACTTAAATTCTCCTTGCTGTCCCTTATCTTCAGTAAATTGCAAGCTCCATCATGGCAGTGAGTGTGTCTGTTTCATTCACCCGTGGATAAAACATGCAGAGTTGATGCACAGTGGGCACTCAGCATATCTTTGAGGAACTACTTACTGACTTACTGATTGAATGAATAAATGAATGAATGTGTGACTTCCATTAGTTTTTGAATGTTAGCTGCTTTAAAAAAATAATAAAATCTTTATTCAATAAAAGTTCATTTCCTGTTTGTATTGTAGTTCAATGTGAATTTTCCAGGCTAAAAGAGCCTCCTGGGAGACTTTCCTTCAATAGAGACTCACTCACCTTTACCTTATGGCTCCTGCAACCTTAAGATTCCAGAAGTCCTCTCCATGCAGCTTGTGGATGGGGAAAAAGAGCAGAAAATCAGCGTGGGAGGGTATTATGAGACAGACCTGGAAATGTACCCCTACTGCCCGTATTCCTCCTGGTATATCTGTCACATGACCCATCACATGTCCTTACCTAACTGAAAAGGAGGCTGGGAAATGTAGTCAAGCTCTGTGCCCGAGCGTAAGGGAAACACTTTGGTGAACAATCTTCCCATCTTTGACACAGAATCTTAATCTCAGGTGTGTGAAATCCTGCGCTCTGCCTTGCATTTTCTACAATTTCAGAGCTATACTTAATCAATACCATGCAAATTCATAGTGTGAAGTGAAACCATTAGTCAGTCATTTGGATATTTCTTCCACACATTTCCAATCATTAATTTTCCAAAAAAAGAGGGGACAAATCATCCAGGCATCGAAACACCTGGATGACAGAATAAATAGTGTATTTTCTGTTTACACTTGATCTTTTGTTCTACAAAACACATAGTAAATGAGGAGAATCCCACTGTTCTGATGTTCCCAACTTTGATCTGGATAATTTACTGGCTGTCAGTTATGTGAGTCCCCAGATGCAGAGTCTCCCCACGCGAAGGTTGCTGGTAATAACGTGAGAGAATATCCCACGGTGTAAAGTCTTGACATCTGAGGGGGCAGTGGACAAGTGATTCTTTTTTATTCTTCCTGGCAAGGGCAATGACTCTGAGCACGATGATGATAATTAAGACTCGCCCTTAACAAAGTCAGAGAAAATGGGAGCAATAAAAAGACACCAGGGAAGGGGAGGTATTGGAAAAGCCCATATACACTGATCTCAAGGAGTGTCCTCAGCAAAAGAGGTGTGTGTGGTGTGTTAAGATAAAGGTGACAGAATTACTGTTATGCTGGGGCAGATATTTTCGCTATTGAGAGAACTGGGGGACATGCACTCAGTCCTTGGAATGTCCCTTCAAATTTGTGAGGGGTCAGCCTTTAAGGGAGCTGAAGGCCCCAGGCTCTCAGACTGTGATGCATGAAGACTGGCATGAATGAGGAATCAGTGAGGTGTCCTGGACCACTTCATTCCTCAGGGCCTTGCAATGGCTCAGAACGATCGGGAGTGAGGTCAACGTAGTGGTAGGACCAGGGGCCAGACGCCCTGAATATAGGAGAATAGAAGGATTGATGTCCCAAAGAATGTCCACTCCGTATAGCCATAAAGCAGTGTTCTGTTTCCACCTGAGAGCCCTGGGGCCTGGACAAATTATCCCAGCCAAGGCAAGCACAAGCTAGAATATGGATGTGAGATGAAATATAGAACCTCAGAAAAATTTGAATTTCAGATAAACATTTTTTTCTAGTATCCTAAATGTTTCATGGAGCATATGTGTACTTTAAAAAAATCTATGTATGCATGTATACATATACATAATATACATATACACATATTGTGTGTGTATAGTGTGTGTGTGTACGTGTATTTTTATTTATCAAAACTCCAATTTTGGAAGCATCCTGTATTTTTCTTCACTTTATTAAACTGTTTATTTTAATTTTTTTTCTTTTCCTTTTTTTTTTAAATTTTTATTTTGTATTGTTGTAGAGTTGATTAACAATGCTGTGCTAGTTTCAGGTGTACAGCAAAGTGATTCAGTTATACATATACATGTATCTATTCTTTTCCAAATCCTTTTCCCATTTAGGTTATTACAGAATATTGAGCAGAGTTCCCTGTGCTGCACAGTAGGCCCTTGTTTTTATATTTGCTGACTGGTAACCCTAAACTACAAGATAAAGAGGATAAAAATTGGACCAAGTCCTTAGAGAAGCCTTCGTCAAGTTGGAAAAGCCAAGACTCAGCATCAACAAACAGGTCCTCATAAGGATCCTAAAACTCAGTACTGAGAGGAGTCTTCATGACTTACACTCAGGCCCACACAGGTCACCAGAAGCTTGTCCAGGTGATCAGGTCACAGGCACTGCTCAGTAGCCGAGTATTCTGTTAGGGCCCTGCTTTTTGAGCATATGTTTCTTGCCAGGAGTTACGGGGCGTGGCTGCAGCTGCTTCCAACCAGAAACCAGCACGAAGTCCCCTGATGGTACCAACCAAGAAATAAACAGCGAAGAAGTTTAGAAGAAGGAATCAGTTTTATTTGGTATTGTACAGTTTGTTGTTTCTTAAAAGGAAATAAAATTTTCCCTTTCAAATTAAAAATACCACCTCTATACAACTATCTTGGTAGCTCTAATTACAGTGTTTGTGACCCAGTGGAGCCCCAAGTACACCTGTGAAAGGTAATTCTTCACAGACACTGGGATTTCACAGCTACCTTTGGGCTATGACTTTCATAAATAGAGTCTATTACAGACTTTCTCTGAAAGCTGAATTATAGTGATGCAATTTTTAAACTCACAAAATATTTGCTGGTGGAAATTAACCCAAGGAGTTTAAATTATATCCATTTCTTAATAGATCACTAATATTCCTTTTTTAAAATTTCTTTCTGGAATCTAAAAATAGTCCCCTTTTGTTCTTTCACAATCTCATTTTAGCTACTTTCCCCATAGTGTGACTTCCTGATAATAAAGTTATTGGATAAGACCCGTAAACAATTGAATTGAGTGATTGGACTCCTGGGTGTTTGAACACATATACAACAGTAGAATCCAAGAGAAAATATTGGAGGGAGAATGAGTTATTCTTGGTGTGCAGAGACCAAAGGGCAACACCGTGCTTTGCCTCTGCTGGTCATGAGACTGACCATGGGGAAGACGGCCCACAGGGGAGATTTGGAGACTTACAAGAATAGGGCTTCTCAAGCAATTAGTTGTGGTCAGACTAGGAAGACAAACCAAGGTTGTGTCTCTACTTCTGCCCTGCAAACCAGGAATAGAGACACAGATGTAGAGAACAAACGTATGGACACCAAGGGGGGAAAGCAGGGGTGCAGGGGGTGGTGGTGGGATGAATTGGGAGATTGGGATTGACATGTATACACTAATATGTATAAAATAGATAACTAATAAGAACCTGCTGTATAAAAAATAAATAAAATAAAATTCAAAAATTCAAAAAAAAAAAAGAAAGACAAGCCAAGGTTGCAAACAACTTGAATTCATTTAGATATGGTCTAAATATGTCGCTATATACAACATAAAATTTGTAGCAGATTCTATCTATATTTCTCCATATTGACTGATATACAGACAGAATTTCTACTTTTTGACCATGGAAGGAAATAATTGAAGGAAAGTAAAGCAATCGATTTTCTTTCTCAGAGGTTAAACTGGTGGTTACGTCATTTTTTTTTTTTTTCTGTTCTTTCATTCTCACAGCCAAAGTCCCCAAAACTTTATTCTCAGCTGTAAAGACAGTGAGTAAGGTTTATTCATCACTCCATTACACAGGGTAGCTAGCAGAAAAAAAGAGGGGTGGTTAAATGTTCACTTAATGAATTGCTCAGTTCTGGTTGCTAAACTTTAAGAGAGCTATTGGTCAATTTCAGGAAGCAGGGATACTGTTCAAAGCCTTGGGATGTTGGGATGTTTTGCTGCTTGTGTTTGTTTTGGAGCCAGCCCTATCTGATCAGGGATCATATCCTGGGGCTTTGCCACTGGATTTGCCTTGTAATTTAGGCAAATTCTAGGTGTTTCTCAGATTTCACATGAGTAAAATGGGATTCTTTTATACTTTTATAGCATTAAGAGGATTATGTGCTTTAACATTCATCAAGCATTTAGAATGGCACCTGGTGCATAACAAACACTGTAGGTGTGTTTTATTTCATTATCTCATCTGAAGCTGAACTGTAAGCTCATCTCTGCACCTGACCTCTCAGCAAATGCCAGTTCTCACTTTCCTTAAAACAAAAGTGAAGGGCATGTCTTGGGAGAGGTCATGTGACTTGCCCAGAAAGTGCTATTGCTTTACAGTTAGATAAAACAAGTAGGAGTCAGAAAAGTCACATGACTTCTCTGAGGAGGGATTCAGCTAGTCAACCTTCCAGGATCTGAGCAAGACATGGAGTCTCTAAGTTTCCTAGTCCAGAGAGTCTTCTCACTGAACTAGAGATCATTCATTTTGAATCTATTTTCTTAATCTTTAGCATACATAATTCACATGAGTTACCAAGAGCAGTGACTGATTTCCTTAAAAATAATTCACTCAGGACGTTGCCAGTTAAAGTGATTACAGAGGAAAAGGGTCTCCAAACAGGGAATTATGTGACCCAGATGGCTGAAAGCAAAGCATTTCAACTTGCAGCTGCGTCCAGGGTGGGTATGGGTTACTGGTAATTTTTCCTCCCCTCTTTGACATCTGTCTCCTCTCTCAGGGAAATGCTCTGCCTAGCTCACCAGCTGGTTTTTCAGCTGGAGTGTGCCACAACTCAGGTGGTATGGTTCAGCAGAGAAAAATAAATAAATGAAGCAGTAAACAAGCCACAACATGTCCATGTTTTCTCCAAGCACCCCATCATCAAGGGCTGCTAACTGTAGGATTCCCACCAATAATTGAGTTTCACGCTGTGGCATTGTCCCACCACGTGGTTATGTGAAATAGTTAAATAAACTGACGGGAGCATCTCATTTATATCCGTTACTGGTGTTATGGCTGGTCTTCTTAATATGTTAGGGAAATTGCCCATATTACACCTGTCACAGGTGAAAAATCTGCATAAACATGCATAATTCATGAATCTCAAATCCCAAAGAGAGAACTGCAAACACTCGTTATTGCTTGAATTCCAGTTTTTACAGCGATATCTCAGGTATAATTAAAGACTCTGGAAAAGACAACTGTCAGAAGAAGCTTTTCCGTTTGCTCAATATCCAAGGCTGCTTGCCCTTGGCCAGGGTAACTGATGCTTCTGGATTTCACCTTCTCTACCCCGAGAATTTCAGCAGAGCATGAGCATCCCTGATTTAAACAGACTGGATGTGAGGCGACCTGGATTCATGGTAAAAGCTGATGGGGGTGGAAGTTGGATGGGAATTCATGGATGGAATACGAGTAACTTAGAGGCACAAAGTGTAACTTTCATGTTTAGGTATCTTCCATTGTGCCTCACTGCTTCTCTAGACGGGAATGTGGTTAAGGCACAAAATCACCTTTGACCCTTTGCTTATCACGTTCTCGTTGTCTGAAATGGTATCTTACTCCTCCCTGCACATCGTTAAATAGGACCCCTTTTGCTTTATTGACTATTTTCATTTCATTAGCGAAAATAAATAAATAAATGTGACATGCAAGCATTTCCCACAATCTGGATTTTGTTTGCATGTTACCTTATGGTTATATTTAGTTAAAATTTTTGACAAAAATATCATATGGATAATTTATGTCTCAGTGGATCCTACCTGGAGGATCGTGATGCCTGTTGGCTTCATTTATTTTTATAATAGTGACAGAAGCACTATTATAGTGGTTGCATGTAGAAGGGGGGATGGCAAGAGCTGGGGAAGAGGAGTTACAAAAGGGCACGGGGAGTATTTTGGGGGCGACAGGTATGTTCACTACCTTGCTTGTGGTGATGCTCTCCTAGGTGTACACAAATAATAAAACTTACTGAACTGCACAACCTAAATATGTGCAGATTTTGTTCATTAACTATGCCTCCAAAAATGGTTCTAAAGGTGCGCGAGAGAAACACTATTTGTTGATCAAATATATTGTTTCAACTATTCAACAAGATTACATTTCAATGAAAGAAGGTCCTGCCCGGTAGGACTTCTCATAGATAACTATTAGATGACACGTGTTTTGATTCCCCCAAGTCCTTCCTAAACCTAGCGGACAACTGAACCATTTATTCCTGAAGAACTGATCATCTTTCTCAGAACACGTTTCCCATTATATAATTGGGCAAGAGAGGAGGTATGCCAGTCTCTGAAAACACTTATTGAGCACGATGTTAGAACCTGGGGTTTCACCTGGAATAAGCCTAATCCCTGCTCAAAACCTCAGCTGATGAAGCACATGCATATAATCAGTCAAGAGTGAACAAAACAGAACTGATCATGTTACGGTTATACCTATAGTATCTGCAAAGCACTTAAGAAACAAATTGGTTATCAATTTTTATGTTACAAACCACCTCACGACTTAGTGCTTTAAATCACCAGTGGCTACTCGGATTGCCTACAAATCTGCAATTCAGTCAGGCTTTGGTGGAAGAAACTCACCTTGCTCCACAAAGCGTCAGCTCCAGCATCACTGGTGGATGAGGACTCCGTTTTTCAAGACGGGTGCACGCACAAAGCTGGGCAAGTTGGTGCCGGCCATTTCCTGGGAGCCCAGCTGAGAATGTGGCTTGAGGCATTGCTTCCTCTCCATGCAGGGCCCTCGAAAGGCTTCTAGAGATTTCTTACAGCATGGTGGCTGGGTTTTAAAACAACAGTCCCCACAAAAACCTAGGGAATAGTATAAGGCATATTTTGACCTAGCTTTGGATGTCCTATAGGGTCCTTTTTTGACATACTGTTTTGGCCATTGCAGTCACAAGTGTCCACCCAGGTTTAAATGTAGGAGATATAGCCTTAACATATGGATAACCAGTGATAAGTTTGCAAAAGAACCTGTAGGAGGGATATATTCCAGAGTATTCTTTGGAAAAGACAATCTGCTACAATAGGGTTCCTTTATTTGAGATTCACCTCCCATTTTAAAACTTAGCACTGTTAAATTGCTACTATGTTTCCTTAGAATGCTTAATCAAGTCTTCATGGTTGCTTACAGTAACAACATAGTGTTGAGAACTCCAATAGTTTCAGTTTTATACCTTCCTCCTCTTAAAGAAACAGAAAGCATAAAATCTTCTCTAAGTACTTTAAAGCCCTCACTATAATATACACTTTGAACAATTAAAAAGAAAAAAAGAAGAAGAAAACACCCACACAAAATTGTAAATCAAAATGCAAGGCATTTTGTAATTAAAAGTAATTATGTGAATTTTGGAGAAACCATTTTTGTATGTTAAGACCCCATTTGATTGATTCTTCGCTTGGTTGATTCTCCATTTGATTCTGGAGCTGGATAATAAACTGAATTGAGCACATTCATTTTCAATTTTTAGCTTGTAATTCTTTAGTAAGATGTTTTATCTATATTTTATTTATATTAATTAATGGAGGCTGTGTGTGTGTGTGTGTGTATGGGTGGGGGAGTTTGTTTTTTTAAAAAATGGTGTCATATTACATAAAACAGATAACACAACCAAGAAGTACAGTGTGGTGGGAAAAGAACAGGTTTGGATTTGTACATAAATTATTTAAATTCTGTTCACACACCTATGAGTTGTGACATTTCAAGCAGGTTGTTTAATCTTTCTAAGCATCAACTTTTTTTCATCTGTGAAATGGAAATAACAAGATTCACTGGACCGAATGATTGCATGAAATGAATGAAAAAATATCTTAATTTCTTGGTACAGAGTAGATGCTCAATTAGTTTTTGAATTATTTTTCTTTCCTCTTACACCAGTTTGTTGATAGTTTTCTATTGACTTGTCTACCTCTGACTTATTTTAATATTTACCGCGTTATTCCTATGTTTCCTAGCTGAGATCTTAATTTATCTGTCCCCATATTCATCTTTGTAATTGTAGCACTGCAGATGCAAGGGGCCTGATGTGTGATAAATAATGAATGTTTGGAAAATTAAGTCACTAATATTGATAACTTTTTTATATTTAAGTAGCTCTTAAGTATTTATAAAATACTTGCTAAAGTTTCATCTCCATATTGCAGCACAGGTCTGTCAGCTTTGATTTTGCCTTGCACATATAAATGAAGAAGCTAAAACAGAGAAGAGTTGAATCCTGGCTTAGAACATACAAGGAGTAAGAAACAAAATTTAGAACTCACTTTATAACCCAGTACTTGCATGCTATCTCAGATTTGGGGTTAATTTCAAAATAGGTCATTGCCATAGAAAATTACTATCCAACATGAAGCCACTCCATTTGACTAATTTAGCACTAGTTATTTCAGACAGTTGGGAGTCATCACCATTGGGAGATTTGCAGAAAGGCAAACCATCGCCATTAACGAGTTAACCTCACAAGACAGCACTGGGCGTGCTCACTATCTAGTGGAAAGAGCTGCACCTCTGAAGGGCACAGCTTGGGAAGACAGAACTGCAAAGAAAGCTTGGTTTGATATTGTCAGAAAACTCATAAATGTTTCATAAGGGCTCCACAGAAGAAGAGGAAGATAAAACCTCACCAAATGACCTCTTTTGATTTTCTCATAATGGGAAGATTATAAATCCCGATGAAACATCAGGCTGGAATGAAGACCTGCCTTTTGAAAACCTGAAAATGCCTTGTCAGGATCCATTTTCTCCTATCTGATCCTGCATGCCCCCACTCCTCTGCACTTGAAGAGAAAGAAGGTTATCAGATTGTCACAGCAAGGGCAGCTGTGGAGTCACCCAGGGAGGAAAAGCTACCCCACCCAACGCTGATGGCTGGCCCGGCAGAACTGAGTTTCTGTTCACTGGGAAGAACTCACAGGGACCAGACCAGATTCCTTTGCAGGCCCTGGGTAGTTGTCTTTTTAGTCTCATACCTACGCCCTCTGTGACCACAGGAGCTCAATAACACCACAGCAAGGCTGACTGTCTTTTCAGACAAATGGTATGAATGTTATATGTGTTAAAGAAATGAGTATGTGCTGAAACTCTTTGTAAGTTGTGTGTCATTATACAACGTATTTCTTACAAAAACATATTTCCCTATTTATTTCATCAATAACAATTTTCATTCCAGAGAGATTAAAAAAATATAAACACGCCAAAAGAAAACACAAATTATAATTTACTCAAGAAGCAGACATAATCTCTTTCATGTTATGAGGGAGAATCTTCCCCCAACTAAGAAACTTCAGGTTGATAGAGATATGATAAGAGGGTATGATTTATCCTGGTATAATCAAGAGACCTAAAATTGCTGGAGAAAAGATAAATTCTCCAAAACTCTTTTTTCTCCAGCAATTTTAGGTCTCTTGATTATACCAGGAAAAATAATTCCCTCTTATTATGTCTGTATCAACATCTAAGGATATAGATATATAGATAATACATATTCACATATACATATAATTCCAGTGTAAAATATTTTCATGTATAAAATATATTTAAATCACATATCTGTTATGTTTTTTGTGTATATTGTATTATATATTAATATATACATATATAGGTGTATATATGTATTTCAAAGGGTATAGATATGATTATACACACACACACACACACACACACACAATTTATACTGTGTATGGTGGCCATTGTGCTTTCCTCCCCTGTTATACTCAAAGCATGCTTGAGACCTAAGAGGGCACAGAAATCTTGCTAAATGGTCAATGGGCTTTAATGTGTTAGCATGCCTGCTCTTGTTCTCGTCAACTCTCCACTGAGTCTGAGTTGTGCCATGAGCCCTGGAATGTCTTATAAGCACTTGAACCCATGGGGTACTGAAGGCTACAACACCCTCCCCCTCCCTTCCTCTCTAATAAATCCCACTCTATCCTTTGAGGTCAATCCTGAGTTCCATCTCCTCCATGAAGCGTCTCTCAATTTTCTGGACCACAGTGAGTATCCCATTTCTTTGGACTCTTGGGACCACACACATTGTATATGTAATCCTATATTTTTCCTTCTGAAAATGCTTGCATAAGAGACTTCCCATCTACCGAATGCCTTTTCTCTTTTGTACTTACTGACCCTTGTTCTCAGGATAAGACTAATTCCTTTTCAATCAGTTAACTTCCCCCCTAACTCAGCTTCCTCATTTTTAAATGGTGGTGATAATGTGACAACTTTTTTGGATCATTGTAAAGATTAAATGAGTTACAAATTAAAAAAGAAAAAACATATATATATAGAGAGAGAGAAAGAATCCAGAACTTAGTATTTGCCCATCAAATGTTTGTTGAATTATATTAAAATGTGAATATAACACTGAGCCCATTAGTCAGTCACTGTTATTATTTTTTATTATTACTTTTACTATTATTCTTCTTCTTAGTTCGAATAGTAACCCTTCTTTTTTAGCTCTATGGCATATTCCAACACTGAATTCTGAAAAAGAGACTTTCTTCCTTTTGATTATGCCTCATTTTTTACCTAAGTTTCTTATATCCAAGTTTCTGCATAAAGTAAGCTAAATTTCCCCTTTGTGAATTAATGTATCATTTTCCTGGACTCCAGGACACTTGGATGCATTAGCTTGTTTCTGGTTTAACTTGTTTTTACAACTTCTACTTAACACTTTCCATAGGAAATTTTAACCTTATTGAATTTCTATTCAGGTTTTTTGCTGTGGTTGTTTTTCAAGGTTTCTTTGCATGTGTTATGTAAATACACGCCTGCAGTTCTAAAGCATTTTCTATAAATGGGAAAAAATTGAAAATTGATTAAAGTAGAATAGAGAGAACACCAAATAACCAATTTTACACTTTTGAATGGTTATACTTTTACTTAATAAATTTGGGGGCAAATTATCAATATATTAGCCATCACTGATATCATAACAAATTATCCAGGTCTTTCCTGTATGGATTAGTTTGCAACAAAATACTACAATTAAAATTGGCTACACTGCCACTGGGTAAGCATGTGGATAGATCACTATCCTTCCCATGAATGAATAATTCCCGGTGACCACTGACCTCCCATTCAGCCTCTTCCTTTGCTACCACCTCAGAAAGAGCAGCCCTTTGCCAAGCCAAGGTCACTCTTTTATTGTTATTCTTTCTTATTCCTTTGCTCCTAAACTTGGCATTGGTTAGAGGAGATAAAATCTTTTCTAGAAGACAAAAATGAATTAGCAAAGAATTCTTCTACCTTCCTCTTTTCTCCTATAAAGGAAGATAAATCTGATTTCTTTGTATCTTTGCATGGCTCCATCCTTCTCCATCCTTGAGTTCCAGCTCAATGTCACCTCCTCAAAAGGAAACTTCCATGACCAACTGACTTTACTCTGCTTCCGCATCCTCGTGGGCATTCCTCTGGTTCCCTCATTAGAATGTATGAACTAGGATCGCAATTAATTCAACTTTTTACTGCCAAATTTCTACTGTAGTGACAAGTGTGTGATAGCCTCTCAGAATAATATTTGTGGGAGGAAGGAAGAAGAGGAAGAAGGCAGGCATAGAGGGAGGGAGGGAAAGAGGGAGGAAAGAAAGCAGAAAGAAAGGAATATTTAACTAATAAAACTTCAGCTCAGGAATGACCTAGGAAGATTAGAAAACTAGAAAGGCATCCGAAGAGCTGAAAATGTACTGGGGCTGGGGGTGGGATAGTATCTCCTAAGGTTAATTTCTATCTAAGCTCATAAAGAGATGGCTAGTGGAGCTTTTAAAGTTCTCTATATAGTCCTGGTCACCAAAAACGAAACATGAACTTCAGAGAAGACTTAGTTCCTAGTATACAATGTAGATACTTGGCAGCAGGGTTCTGTGTTGCCTTTGAAATCTAGGTGTAATTTACCTGGCAACTCAGCATACAAAACACACTGATGGACAGGACCCCCAGCAGCAAGAAAGAGGGTAAACAGGGTCCAGGAGAAAGGAAGGGGAAGCCATTTACTTAGGGCTCAGTGCCTCTTAGCTTTTGAAGGAAAGGCCTTAACAGGTCATCTTAGAGGATGTTCTGCATAAAGGAATCCACCAGTTTAGGAACATAAGACATTCAGGGCAAAATCCCCAGGATGGTAAGATCATGACACATACACAATTGGGGCAAAAGAAAATTTAAAAAAATAAAAAAAATTTAAAAAAAAAGTTAAAAAATGTTAAATGTGCCCTAAAACATAATTTACATCACAGTATTCAAATATATATATAGCTCCTTACTAATTATCTACCTAAGTTGTTTTCATGGAAGCATCCTTTCCTTTGAAGTCATTCTCTCACCCAAAAGTCACTCTTCCTCCTGCCGGTGACTAGATACAAATCCTCAAGGATCCTGCCACTTCCAATATTTGGTTGCATAAGAACAATTTCTAAATAGTATAATCCTACTTAACAACTCCCTCTCTGGAAAACAGACAAGCTCGGGGAATCCTGAGGGGTATTTTACCCGTACTCAGTGTACTTTAGTCCTCTCAAACCAGCTCCATGCATTCTTCCTTCCTTCCTGCTCATGTTTGAAGAACCTGTTATTCCACTGGTTTCTGCCAAAGACACATGCCGATGCCACGACTTTCCCTTAAACAGAGCAGCCTGGGCCAATGTCTATTTTTGGAGTCCCTCATGTCTGGAGGCCGAACTCCAATTGTTGCAAATGTGTTGTGTCAGTCAGCAGAGGCTGTTCCGTGGCATAAGAACACACAATGCCAAATCCTAATGGACTCACACGACAAAAACTTATTTCTTGTGCTCCCAACATCTGCTGCAGCTCCAGTCAACGCATGGTCAAGTTTTCTGCAGGTGGTGACTCTGAGAAGGGATGCTTCAAATGTGTGTCGCTTCCTTCCCAAGCATCCTTTCGTGATTGCTGCAGCAAAAGAAAGGAGCCTGAATGGGAACATCAAGCACGAGCCCTTAAATGTTTCAGCTGCAAGTGCACACATCACCTCCTGATGCAACCAAGTGCCGGGAACTATTCACATGGAACCACTGTAATGAAAGGGAATGAGAAAGGTAGTCTTCCAGGCATATGAGAAATATTGGAAGCATTAAGAATGTCTACCAAAGATCGCTAGTATAACTTTCAGCTCCTCCTTCAGTTTTTCTGCAGTTTTTTTGCCCCTTAAGATTCAAAATTTTCTTCTGAGCTACCCTTCTGTGTAACTGTACTCATCATATAAAGACTTGAATAAGACCTCAAACTCAACATGATGAAATCACATCCATCTGCTTTTTCCCAAACCTCTCACTGGTCTCAGGTTCTTTATCTCAGTAAATAGTACCACTATTAGCAAGTGTCTAATGCCAGAAACCCAGAGGTCATATTTCTGTCTGGCCTCAAACCCCATTCTCTTCCTAAGGCACACTGTTAAGCAGTGAGAACCTAATTAACACCTGCTGGGATGAGCTGCAGAGAGATGGGTAAATGTAACGAAATCCTTGGGTGAGTTGAAGGAGAAAGTTCTGAAATCTGAGAGGACGTGGGTGACTGCTCACAAGTATTTCTTGAGATGTTTCAGTGTCAATGAGAAGTAACGATATTCCCTTCCTAGAGACCACTGAATGCATATGGTAGGAAGATGCACGGCTCTAACAAATATTAGTGGAGCTCCCTGAGGCATACTCCGGGAAAAATAAGTGGAAATCAAGAATGAAAATTCCTAAAAACAGAACACCATCTCCAGGCTGCACTGCTCTATCTTCTGGGAAATAACCAAGGGAACACGGAGAGATCATCATTGACATGTTGGTACCTGCCATCTTCAACCTCCACCAGGTGATACCCAGTTTTGGATATTTGAAGAGTTATTCTGGCCTTGAATTGATCTTTAATCTGTCCACATTGCCGCAGGAAGAAATAAATACAATTGTTTAAGCATTCACAATAGGATCATTACGAGAGAAAATGAAAGCTAATCTTGATGCCAGGCTCTGTTACCTGGTCTGCAAGAAGATCCGGATAATAGCTACCAGTCTTTGGTTCACTTCTTTCTGCCAGTCCAAGGCTGAAGGTGTCCAAGGCTTCACCTGTGTTGTCTTATTTACTCCTCACTGTATTAAACATCACAACTGGACGAGATAGTTACGTGCTTCTCCAATTTGCAAATAAGGCACCTAAGTCACGGCAGAGGTTTTGTTAATATTTGCTAATGCTTAGTAAGTGTTTACTATGTGACAGACTCTGTACTACCTGGTTCCCAGATTTAACAGCTCAATCCTCTACCCTGTTGCACTCAGACACTCTCTGAGGAAGATGTACTCTGACTGATGACAAATGAATCTGATCCCCTTCCTTCTAGTATCATTGCCATCTTAGAGGGATATGTTTCTAGCACCTCAGGGCAAAGGAGGGAAAATGTGAGAGTTAGCAGGGATATTGTAGGGGCTTGGCCTGGAAGTGGAGGACATTATTTTTACATTCCACTGGACATACATCAGTCTCATGGTCCCAGTCTCACTGCCTCTCTGGGAAATGTCAGGCTCACACCTAGCCAGAAAGAGAAACGTTCTCTGCAGAGCACAAGCTAAGAAAAAGGACCTAGACGTCAATTGTTAGAAACACCAGCTAGTGGCTTTTCCTCTCCTGATCTGGCACTCAATCCTGATGGAGACTGTGTTCCCTCTTATAAATGAGGGAACACACAATTATGTAAGGGAGGAGGGGGTAAAAACTTGGACTTTTGGAGTCATACAAACCATGGTTTCTAAATCTGTCTCTGCCATTTATGAATTCTGTGACAGGAGGCATGTTGGTGTAACTGTATTGCACCCATTCCCTTAGCTATAAAATCATACATTGGTTTTAGCAATTATTTGTTCTTAAAACCAAGATTACTAGGTACTTAGGAAACAAACATGAACAAAGATAGATATCCCCTGCTCTCATGAAAGTTATATAGTAGCAAAGAAAGAAGCCAGTAATAAGATAATCAATAATCATAAACATAAATGGAAAGTTATATTAGCTATGAATGTGAACAAGCATGTGTGCGTGATAATTGGAAAGCATAACAGGGCATTTTTCATAAAAGTTGGTGAAGAATTTTCCGACATGGTTATGATTGCTGTGAGCTCTGAAGGAACAGGGCAATGGGAAATGGGTGGGCTACAAAGGAACACGGGAGCTATTTTCAAAGAGATTAAATAAGTGATTGAACTGGTAGAGGCGAATCTCTGTTCTTCTTACGTTAACAGATGGAGTAAAGAAAATAAAAGTTATGAATGTTTTCTTCTAATACTGTGTACAGAGAAAAGATACTATTTCACAATTCACCTGCCACCTAGCACACAAAAACAAAAAACACACCTCTCTTCCCTGAAGGGCAATAAGCACTGCTTTAACAAACAAATCCGTGTAGGGATGACTATTAACTTAGTCTATCTCTGTCATTCTACATATGTACCTGCAGGACATCTTACACTAGGGTGCAGACTCAAGCCTAAGAAATCTGTAGTTTCTGAGCTTTCTACTCGTGTGTTAGTTTCAACCAGTCTGTCTTTTGTCCCTGAGACATGGATCACACCTCAACTGCTTTTTGCACCAAAGGAGTGGCACGGTGCCTAGTACACAGTTAGTGCAAAATTCCTATTAGTTCTTGCCCTTGAACTTCACATCCCTAGAGACTGAGATAGGAATAGAGCTGCATCACCATGCTACCCAGGCTATATCAACCAAATGCAGATTTCAACTGAGATATCTCTAATTCGGTCTGGGAAGCTAGAGGTTGTATCTCCCTTGATGACACCTCTGTCTGAGTGTTTCAGGACAGTGTGTCTCATTGGGCTGTATTGGCAACATCGTGGATTCCTGGTCATCATCTGAAGTCTGCTGAACCTTGACTTGGTGAACCACTGTGCCCCAAATCTAAAAGTCTTCAGGCCCATGTACAGTGTCCTTTGTGGTTACTAAGAATCGTGCAAATTGAGAAAGCATAGTAATCTAAGCAGGAATGAGGCATATCTGGTACTTAATATAGTATCGTTATTTTTTTCTTAATATTTTTTTTTCAAATTCCAGATGAGAATTACAAATTAAAGTTGAGTATGCCTTTCCATATTAGCTAAAGTTTGCATTCCATAAAGTAGTTGACAAGTTTTGGGGTGAGACGATACCTGTATTCTAGCCTCATTCTGGCCACTCTTCAGAAAAGGACATTGGATTCAATGAGCAATGGGCACGAATATTGGTTTTGTCCCTTTTCACTTTTTAACTGCTAAAAGATTTAAATAACATGATATACCTAAAGCACCAGCACAATAGCAATCGCTTCACAAGCCAGACATAGATAAGAGATAAATTTTGACGTGTATGCCCAGTTCCATTCATTTGTTGATCATGCCTGCAGGGTTATATATAAAATTTGGAAGCTACATCTGGGCTCAGCAGAGAAGTGCCATGATGAATTGGTGTTGTCTGCCAGTGCCATGAAGAAGAGATTTGATGAAGGAGGCATGTGGCAGCCCAAGATTTACTTATTTGTCATCCCTGTAAAAAGCAATTAATGTGACTTCCCACATTCCATAATGTCCTTTGGCATCAGTGACCTCATCAGTTTGATGGGTATAGTCATATCTACCATATGTGCATCCCAAGGTGACAGGAGCTTCGGCTGAGCTGACGCTTGTGAAAACTCTTATAAAGGCAGGTAATTGAAAAAAAATCAGGATGAGTATTTCTGTAGCGTTGTTTAGTCATTCACTGATCATAGAGTGGCTTATAGAAGCATAATTTCATTGCATCACAAAACCTCAGGTTAGTAATGCAAAATTAGAAGAAATATTTTCATGGAAACCAAATAAGTATACTTGGACTACATTGCCCTTCTCCCAGGATCCAGACTCCTTATCATGGCCGAACTTCCTGACATTATCTGGCACTGATCTATACCTCTCAACACAGCTCCCACGCCTCTACCTCTGTGTTGTCATATTTACGTTTATAAACATGGTAACTTTCTCAAAATAGAAAACTGGTCTGATGGGTTCCTGTCAGTAGCCCTAGGGCTCATAGAGTCTGGCACATAGTAGGCCAGCAGGAACATATTTATATAAGCTTTTTGGGAGTCAGCCCTGTAGGTAAGCAGCTGCCCAGCGGACTCAAGGCTTTGTTGTCACGGGCAACACAATTGTATTTCATGACAAGGTATGTGCAGGAGAGTGAAGACTGGCGACGAGTGAGCAGGTAGGGGATTGAGGCAGCTCTCCGCTATCCTCTGGTCCACCAACGTATGCACAGAAAGACTCCTTCCTATGGCTGGTGAAGCCAGACCAGCCTCCTGAATCACAGAACCCTGGCATTGAGTTCACGTGCCGGCGACCCCAAGGAAAGGACAGGTATTTCAAAGTTGAGGTGCAGTCATAGAGGGATTTTGACTACCTGACATAGCAAGTAGGAAAGGTAGATGCCTTGGCCTGACAGCCTCTAAATTGATCTTATTCCTGACTTCTTCCCTGACTCAGTCTTACGCATTCACCGCATTGCAACCTCTGGTGCTGTTTTAAAATAGAAAATGATTGAAGGCATTGTTCTGTTTTTGTTTCGTAACATTTGACAGCCCCCAGGGCCTTCTTTCAGATTGTGAAACTCTTCCCCACTATAGGCATTGACATGTAACTTTCTCTGTGCTTGGGGTACTCTTTCCCCTACTCTGTACATGTCTGGCTCCCTTTCACTTTTTCTCTTCAAAATGCAGTTCACTCCAACCATCCTATCAAAATAGGTACCTTATGCTTTCCTCTGTTACGACCCACTATTTGTTTTCTTCCTATCGCAACAATTCACTATTATCTATTCTTTGATTTGCTTATATTTTGTTAGCCATCATCTTTACTAGGCTGGAAATTGAATACAAAGATTATGTGTTTGATCTTCCTTTCAATATAGGTATTTACAATAGAATCTTGCCCAAACCATTACTGAATGCACGTGGTAGCTCTTAATAAAATTTGCCACAAGGAAGAACAGGAGCTAGAAAGAAAGGTAGAAAGGGAGGAAAGAAGGAAGACAAGAAAGGAAGAAGGAAGAAACGGACAAGCTCATGATGTGAAGGAGGGCTGTGAGCCACTGGCGTAGGAGTCATCACGACCGATGTTCCTTTCGTCCTTCAACACCAAGTTCAAATGACATCTTTATGAAGCCATGCCCGATGCCCACAGGTAGTATTGGGTGCCCCCTTCTCTCTGCTCCTGTCACATTCATTCTGTATCTTTGGAAAGAATAGCAAAACAAGAATTATAACCCTATGTGATGTCCTTCTACCATGAAAACCTTGATGATAGAGAGAATGTCTAATTAATCTCTAAATCCTAGCACACTGTGTGGGCTAGTGCATCATAATCAGACAATAAAGTTAACTGTAGTTGTTGTTAATAGTAGTAGTTTTAGTGGTAGTATCATAAACTTAGTATTTTTTTTGTAAGATAAATTAAACCTTGATCTCTCCAACTCCATGTCTGTTGATGACCTGGCTTATTACTCAAGACACCAGCCTGTTAGGCTGAGGCAACAGTTCTACTTTCTGTCCCTTTACATAAGTAGAGACTATACCTCCTCTGCGTCCTTTATAGCAACTCTTCTGAACTTTAATGTACAGACAAGATACTGGGAATCTTTTCAGAGTACAGATTCTGATTCAGTCTATCTGGGGTGGAGCCCAAGCCTCTGCATTTCTAACAAGCTCCCAGGGGAAGCCGATACTTCGAATATGCAAACCACACCAAGTAGCAAGGCTCTAACACACACTTCAATCCAGAGAGTCAACATCAAAGCGATTTATCAACCTCTGGAGGAATTTTATTTTCTGTAGACAGGAAACCCCCCAGTCAGCCTAGAGCCATAATTCAGTGTCAAAACTAGTTTCAGGTAAATTGAATGTTAATGGCAACCACATAAACCACTAGTTATTTATTGGCCGTGAAAAACACAGAATTCATGTTTTGTTGCAGTGACCGAAGTCTCTTGAATCAAACTATTTAGGCTTTTTCCTTGCTCTGCCTTTTGCTATTTATGGGACCCTGGCAAGTTACATGGTCCCTCTGAATTCCTGATTTCCTTACCTATAAACTAGGCATAGTGAAAATACCTATCTGTAGATTCCATGCAGGGAATTAGATACAGCATGCATTGCTTTTAGCACAATTCCAGCAAAATATAAGCACACAATATATTTTATCTATTTTTTTATAGGTACTGTTTCATTTTCAGGGAAACCATTCCGAATTCTCACTAGGGAGAATTACTTATTCTTAACTCAGTGTTGCCAAAAGAAAAGAGCCATGGCTAATAATGACCTGCTCCAGTTCTTTTTATCAACTGGGTATCTACACCTCTTCATCCCAGCAGGCTATGATTTGCTGGGGGATAAGCAGGGTTTGTATAACTGTGGTCGGAGGTCACGGAGAGGAAGTGACGGCCAGATGAGCGGTACCCAGGCAATTGGAGGCTCCCCACCTGCTCCCCTGTCCTGGGAACATATGCTCTGTCCCCCGTTCCCACAAAGGGAGCTATTTCAAGGACACTGCCTTGAGAGAAACGTGTTGTTAAGACCATCTGGACAGTGCACATGACTGAGCCGTTAAAGCCTTTCTATAAACCTTGAAGATGCTGGTGGGTGGGTGCGGAGACCTATTCATCTCTTAGCCCCAAGTAAAACTTATATATAAGTTCTTTGCTTATTCAACCTGCCGCCTACCCAACTGGAGTGGCTGCCTCCTTCTTCCTTCTCTCCCTCTTCATGTTCAGGGTTCAACCTGTGAACCAACAGTATCCCAGGCGGATCAGTGCATTCTGCTTTGATTACTTGACTTTTGGAATAATTCAAAGTGGCTTTTTCACCTGTCTTAAGCATCGGACATTTTCAAAAGTTTCCTACCCACTAACATATCTAGCTGTCGTCTGTCCATCCACATTGCCAAGGCCCAGCAAAACTGACTTCTTCAGAGAAGCCATTCAGATACCCACAAGGTTCTATCTCCCTGTTCTCAGCATCACTGGAAATCTAGGTGAATCTCCTCATGACACGGCTGAGGCAATTCCCTTGCAAGACTAGTTTCCAGGCCATGTGTGTATATATTGCTTTTTCTTTGATTCTAATGTGAAATTGGTGAACACTGATTAAAGAAATCTAGAATAAGGGAGATGACAGTCCCTCTCTCTGTTGATAAGATCCTGCCGGGGTGAGTAAATTCCATTTTAGGCATTAGACTTCAGAAGCCACACAGACCTGCAGGAGAACATACAGACCCAACTATAAAGGTCTTGAAGTGAGTCGAAATCCTATTGTATAGGAAAGAGAAGAACGGACAGGCATGTGCATAATCATATTGGCATAATAACTGAACATTTCCCTGTGAAAGAACAGGCAAATTTCTCATAACGCCCTGAAGAAAATTATATGCTAGAGTAGAGCAAGGCATAGTTCATGAAATATTTTTTGATGCTCCAAATTGTACAAAAAGTAGAGTGGACTGCCATAGTGGTAACGACTTCTCCAACACTTGAGAAGTCCAACCCCAGGCTGAAAAACCATTAAGTGAGGTTGCTGGGTGATCAAAGCAACCATTTGATGAGGAGTTGCTCTGGACAACCTTCAACATTAGCTCCAAATTTGGAAATCTATAATTCGGTCTGAAAGCCACAGGAAGGCAAAATCTACATCCTCTAGTCTCAGAGTAGGGCCCAGCACTTAGTGGATACTCAGTAAGGACATATAGACTGAGTGATTAGACCTCTGTTTCATCCCCAGACCACAAAGGCAGGTGCAGGTGCCCTAAACTTACCTGTTGACTAACAAATGCCAAAACAAAATTTTAGGAGCCTTCTGGGTAGTGACTTAAACAGCCAAAAAAGTTTGAACCAAGCACAATTCCTTATCCTAAATTTCCCATTCCAATCGTGAAGACACAAGCTATAAATGTAATCACCTAGAATTCACATTCATGTCATAACTATTTCTTACCTGGTGCCTATAACTGTCTCAATTATCTGGAATGGTTTAACACCACAGTCAAAAGTAAGCTAGAGTTGGCAATAACAATAAAACTAAAAAGGGTCCTGGCTACTTTATGACTCTGTGGAACCATTATGTTCCTCAGTATTCAAGTGAGGCAGATAGCAAGAGGGCATTAAAATTTTAGCATCCTCAAACAACAGTATGGTTATTGCTTATTAATTATACCAAAGGAGCACAACTAATTAGTTTAATCGTTAGCATTATGTATGCCAGCAACAGATCGGAGGAAGGCAATGGGCCATATAAAATCCTTTAGAGGAACAACTGACACCATCTATTACCAGTTACTCAGCATCCCTAAGACAAATGGAAATAAACATAAGACACTAAGAAAGACCTTGATTCATCGCCCTTTCATTTTGAATGTGGATTACAATTTGTGCCTCACAACAATCATTTTCACAGGGATTATTTTTTCATCTTCAAAAACAAAACAAAAAACAAAGCAAAACAAAAAACGAGAGACACTTCAAGCTTTTTGTTGTTGTTGTTTTTTCTTAGCTCTCTTCTCCCAATGAGAATAAGGGGGACAGGAAGTGAAGGGCAAGAGAGAGAGAAATGTCTGCATGTGTGTCAGGTGTAGCTATCTAAAGAGGAATTTATGGATTAAAAGGTAAACATACTTTGAATTCAAAAAAATGCTGCCACATTGTTTTCCAGAAGCACTTCTGAAGTTTGTATTCCTATTTTCATGTACTATTGAACATACTACCCCCAAAAAGGTGATTATTTTAATTTTTTTCATTTATTTTAAATCTCCTGTCCAATGGGTTGAAAATGGTATCTGATAGCTGTTTTAATTTGTATATCCTTGATTTCTAGTGCATTTTTCATTATGTCAAGTGTCTGTCACTTATATTTCTATAAATTTTCTGCTCCTATCTTTAGCAATTATTTTAGTAAGTTGTTTTTTTCCATTAATGTAAAAGCTATTTATACATTCTGGGTATCAGTCAATAAAAACCCACTAAGTTGACCAGATGTTGGGATGATCAGACAAGGATGTTAAACCTTTGATAATGAATGTGTTTAAGGACATAAGTAAAAAATGGTTATGATGGATAGACAAATGGGAAATCTCAAACCAAATGGAAATTATTAAGAAGCAAATTAATAGAACTATTAAATACAATATCTGAAATCATTTGGTTGGATTAACAGCAGGTGGTCACAACAGGAAAAAAAAAGAAAGTGAATTTAAAGAAAGAATAGTAGAAATTGTACAGTCTAAAAGCAGAAATAAGAATGAATAAGCACATACATATTATATCTATGTCTCTACCTATATCTATATGTAACTGTAATCTAAGGCTACTCAATCAACGTTTGTTTGATCACTGTGTGTTCTAACCCCAATCACCTGCTCAAGACCTTCCCTCTGGTATCTGCCCTCTTGATCCAATACTATCAATTTCTAATTCATTGCTTGATTAGTATAAGCAACATAGCAGAATTTCTTAGAAGTTTGTTTATATTCAAGATCCTATTTACCCATGCACTATTCAACTCACTCCAATCTGGTTTTCATGTCCTCTGCTAATTTTTTTCCTCTCATCCCTTTATTCCATCCTAGCCCTGCTACCTACTCTACTCCCGCATCTTTCTTATCACAGTAAATTGATCCATTTTTCTGCCAATTCCTTAAACAGGAAACATAAAAATCACCCTCAATCACTCCATTTCCCTCTCCCCTATCATCCAACCCATTGAAATGTTCTAAAGGTTTTAAATCTAAATATATGTTGATTCTGTTCTCTTCTCTCTACCACCGCTGCTACTGCTATAGTCAAAATTATCATCATCTCCACATGGAGGACATCAGTGATCTCCTAACTGGTTTTCTTCTTCCAGTCCTACCACCTACAATTCCTTATCCTCCAGAATGATCTTTAATAAACAAAATTTGTGTCTTGTTACTTTTATGATTAAAACTCTCCAGTGGCTTTTTTTTAACACTTAGAATCAAATCTAAACATCTTACCGTTCCTACAGAGCCGCATGTGATCTAGTCCTGACTACACCCCTGACTTCAGTTCTACGTGTTCTCCAACCTCCCATGATGATCCTGACACCCTTGCTTCCTTTCTGTTTCTTGAACACTCCAAGGTAATTCCTGCATCAGGGACACTGGGATGTTTTTTTCCTATGCCTGAGGGTGTTTTGCCCTGGCTCATCAAATGGCTATCTTTCTCAGTATTGAAATCTCAACTCAAATTTCACCTCTACACAGATGCTTTCTTTGTATAAAGCAACACATACACATATACACACATACACATGCACACCTATTTCCTTCTTAAAATTTAGTGTGTTTTGAAAAGATTGTTTATGTATGTATTGTTATGTATGTATCCCTTCCACATGTATGATTGATGAGAACGGCAATGCTGTCTGACTTGTTTACGGCTGTATTCATATTACTAAGAATGATCTTAAGTACAGAGTAGGTACTCGATACGTTTATAAAACGCATAAACAAACAAACGAGAAGACAAATGCAATATTAAGCTAAGCTAGCTTCAACTTGCCTTCTGCTTTCATTAGCTTATAAACAGAAATGGGAGATGGCAGTATAGTAGTTAATATACATGAGTTAAATTCTGAGAAATGTAGCGTATTAGTGTAGTTCAGTTACAGGGATGTCGCTGTTCACTTTATTGAGCATAAAGAAACATCTATTATTTCTAAATTTAGGTTGCCCTCTGAGGACTGGGTAGGATACAGTTAAAATCAGAACAGGTCAATTTTGATGGAAGAAGAATGAGACAGTCACAAAAATATGAAGAAAAACAGTTGCCTCTGAGAAAGGAAGCCAGTGTCTTGCTAAACGACCTTGAGAAAGTCTTTCAACGACTGGATTCCTTCTGTAAACGGATTGTATTAAGCCTTATTTAAAGTCCTTTGTAGTCCTTATTGTAAAGTCCATTTAAAGTCCTTATTGTATTAAGCCTTATTTAAAGTCCTTTGTAGAATTCACTTTCTATGCTCTACCACTGAGTGCACCAGGGAGAAATTCAGGGAGAAACCATGTGGCCACAGGACATCTGAATGTGGAAAGATATCCAAAGTGAAACATAGGGATAGACAGTATCTGCATCTGTATCTCTATATACTTGTATCTGTATTTATTTCTATATCTATAGCTTTAGTTATTTATTGGGGATAACAGCACATCAAATAAGAATTCTCGACTTGGTTGTTTGTTATCTATGTATCCTTCAGCAAGTCATTTCCTTTCTCTTGGTATTTGTTCCTTCATTTCTAAAGTTTGGATATTAATAATAATGCCCATCTTAGTTGCTCTGATAAGAGAACTGTTTGCAAAAGTCTCTATAAACTCTAAAACCACCTGCAAACGCTATCTTTTGCTGTTGCACGATTTTACAGAGATGAGAGAAGCATGTTTTTGTTTAGATAAAACTCAGAGGGTGATTACATTGTCTAGGTTTCAGTTTTATTAGTATTGGTATTGTTGTTTTTGATGTTATTGTTGTGGTTTTTATTTATTTAACTAACATTTTTGAGTGCTTATCATGTACCAAGCACTGAGCTAAATACTTCATAAACTCTTTTAAGGCACATCAATCTCTTTAAGTAAATGCTAATGGAATTTCAGTTTTACAGATGAGGAAACGGAAGTCCAGAGAAATCAAGTAACTGTCCCAATGCAATGGGCATCTGGTAAATAGTGGCACCAGAGGATAAACCAGGCCCTTGGACTGCACATTTCACTGTCTCACCAGCAGAGGGTTAAGAAGAGTCAACTTGGAAAAAGTCAATTTTCATTCCTTAGAGCTGCCTCTTTCTCTCGGAATAGGTGTACTAGATCTACGATAGCTGCCTTGACCTGCCATGACTAGGGGCATAATGAACACAGGATATCTAAAATTCTCAATTCCCACAAACTTCACACATCCCATAAACTGACCCTTTCTTACTGACTTATCATTTCATCACCACCCATAACTCTGTAAACACAGCAGCAAACACATACCATAATATCCATTTGCCCAGCGTATTACCGGTACCCATACCCTGTCCCTCTGTACTATTTCTGGGCATGGAAAGGAGGAGCTTGGACAAGAACATGTATGTTATTGATAATGATAATGATACAACAATGCTATTGTAATGATCTGAGCTCTGCAGATCATGTCTGGGGTATTCCAGCTGCTGTTTTCACTTTTTCCTTCTTTGGCCTTATTCAAATCAGCCTAGATGTCTGTTTCTTTGTCTTAAAACACTTTCTTGCCTCTCCTGCTAAGCACCTCTCTTCCTTTTCTTCTAAACCAAATGCATTAACCACATTAAGAAGTCCTTGGTACCCGAACTCCCATTTTATTGGTATCAACATTTTGGGTTTAACACATTTGAAAAATCCCCATGTTACCACCTCAACATATTAAACTTAACGTAGCTTGAAAACCAAGTTTTCTGGTTTAACTACATGATTGTTGTTCACTTTTTTAAATGCATCATATAATGGAAGGAAAAGCCAGTATGAAACCAACTTGACAATACACGTTGTAAAATTTTGATCCACATAAAATGACAACTACAATATGTCAATCTGGACAAATTTGTCTAGCCTCTTCTTAAATGATTGCTATGGAGAGATGGTCACTTCTTAGTGAGAGAGTCGAGCCTGTTAGTGGACAGCTACAGATATTAGAAAGTTCAATATTACATTGACCTAACAACTATTCCCCAATAATGTATTTCATGTTTCCTGGCCAGTACTCTAGAGTCTCAAAAGTAGCAAGAAAATATTAATTATAAAAATCATCTCACATGCATGCAGCACATTTCACTTTATAAATCCCAAAATACTTATTTTGATCCTCACCTGAAACTGAAAAACATTATTAGCACCTCCAATGTACAGAGATCCAGAGAGATTATATGGCTTTCCCAAGGTCACATTTTAGAACAAAGATAAAACTATTACATGAATATTTTTTTTCTAACTTCTAGTTAAACATTCTCGCTACTTTTCTATGGCAGTCCTGCCAATATCTGAAAATAATTAACATTCCATCTGTCTTCTCTGTTCCAAACTAAAATCCCTGGGCTGGTGTTTGAAGGTAATCTGATTAATGTAAGCCGTGTCCCAAGCAAAAGACTGTTTTCTATTCTCCTTCCTCTTTCCTTCATGTTCTACGTTAGGTTTGGAGCTACTTGCTAAGTGTAAATATGAGGAGATTGATGACTGTAGTAAGGAGAGTGGAAGCTGTCATATGAGGAATGATGTAAAACTGCAGGTTTGCCTTCAAGTATTTGAACAATATTAGACAAGTCTATACATTTTGTGTAGCTCTAGATAGCTAAATTAGGATAACAACTGTATGTTGGAGGGAAGCTAATTTCAGTCCATTCTACCTTGTCTATATCAAGTCTCATATTTCACTGTATCCTGAATCCTTTCAAAGAGTGAACAAATGAATAAATGAGGAAGATCTTTCAAGTCACAACTTTCCAAATTGAAAAATAGGCTGCTTTACAAGCATGGTCTTAACACGGACCTCTCAAACCCTTACATTAAGCAGTTTTTCACCACCCACGTATTCATCCATTCCTCTGCACCTCTGATGCCGATTTTCTGTTTTAAACTCCCATTATGTCCCCAATAGGTCTTTGAAGTAAATCATTTAGGAATGCTTTCAACTACACATTAGCAGAATACTAAACTAATAGTGCATGTTGTGAAATTTTGGAGTTCAATCAAAAAGTCAATGCCACAAAATTTAAAGCTGGAAATGCCAATGCCATAACATAAGAATGTGGTATCACTAAAAGTAGTTGAGTTACTAGACTCCAACAAGATACAGATATAGAGGATATTCTCACAGTGAGTGGGAGACTGGTCCATGTCAGCATTTCTTGAAATGTCATCTGATGACCATCTGTAACACTTTGGCACATTGTATGCAATCCATAAAATTATCTATCATGATTATGTTGTAAAAAAAACCACTCTGAATAGACAGCTGGAGACCAAAGGCAGAAGCAGGGAGACTGGTTACAAATGTTTTCCAATGGTACAGTTGAGAGATGAGGGTTCACAGGAAGTACAGATATCAATACACCATCAGACGGACATCTATACCCTAGCAATTTGGGATCTATAAGAAAGTCACCCAACATAATTCAGCGTCACTCTTACCGTCAAAGATAAACTTAATCTTACCAATTTTTTCTGGGTGTTGGGAAGATGAACCATCAGTTTGTGAAGTTCTTTAAGTATAGAGTATACTTATTTATTGTTTTCATATGTACCTCTCCACCTCCAACAGTGACATCAGCCCATTAGGAGTCAGTACATAACTTCCAAAACTCTCATCAACAACCTAATACCATAGTCATTTGCTGTACATTTTAGAAACATGTCAGCCATTTAGGTAAATCTTCTCTAGATTCACTTTAATTTGATCATACTGATGAATGTGAAGGCTAATCTCTTGGAATTGATTTCTATTGATTTGTGTCCAATTGAATTCAATTAAGCCCCAGCGATTTTCATTGAACAAATTAAATTGCACAGGCTAACTGGGTTGAAGGCATTTTCACTGAGGTGGAGAGCATTCATGGGGATGAGCCCACTGTGATATGGCTTTCACATGGGCTCCTGGGTGACAGTTATGGTAAAATTATTAAGATGCAACAAACGTTTCAACTATTAAGAGCACATGTTACGGAAGGATGAACTGCATAGATAGGTCTTGTCATTACATTGAACTCTCTGGCTCTGTAATCTGTAAATAGCTCAAGATTGGTTCTAAGCACTTTCTCTTCTAATGGAGTTTGACCTTAACTGTAAGAAATGAAGAATGTTTGCGGAGAAAAGAGGAGGTAGAAAAGGGAGCTAACACTTATTTAGCCCTGGCTGATTCTTTTGTACCTTTGTTTTTGAACATTAATACTCAGAATTAACCTATAAAGAGGTGTGTGCGTTGAATACATTTTATTGGATGTTTAAGATTCTATCAGCAATGCCTGGTCCCTTATTCCAGTCACCACTGCAGGGACCTGTACAGCAAGGTGCATCCTGCCATCCTGCCAGTGCCCCACCTCAGAGCCTTGCCAGTCTTACTTATTTCCTGGGCTTCTCTGTTGACTCTGCAGCAATGAACATCACAGGAATCCACTGGCAGCTTCTCCACATGCAAACTGGAAATGCAGGATAGTTAACATCCTAAGGGGTGAAACTTGGAGGGAGGATGAATGGGAGTGCCTATGAACTGAATGTTGTGTTCCCCCCAAAGTTCATTTGTTGAAATCCTAACACCCAGTGTGTTGGTATTTGGGGATGAGACCTTTAGAGGTAACTAGGTTTAGATAAGGTCATGAGGGTGGGACCCTCATGGTGAGATTAGTGCCCTTATAAAAAGAGACAAAAGATGTATCTCTCTCTCTACTGTGTGAGGACACTGCAAAAAGAAAGCCATGTGCAAGCCAGGAAGAGGGACCCTCCCAGGAACCAAATCAGTGAGCACCTTGATCTTGGACTTCCCAGAATCCAGAACTGTGAGAAATAAATGCTTATTATTTAAGCAAAACAATTGATTGTATTCTGTTATAGCAGCCTGAACAGACTAATACAATAACGATTGAATAAATGCTTTCCCACCTCTTTTCTTGAATGGAGATTCTGAGATGCTTTTCTCCAGACTCTTAAAGTAGTTACATGGGCTCAAGGAACCAGCCACTCAACTCCGTAATGCATCTTTGCTTCAGCTTTTCCTCTGTCAGAGATTTGCTCCAGGCCTTAACCCTGCTCCCAAAATAAAGTATACTTGAGCCTTTGTTTCAAGTTCTGCTTTCTGGGAAATGAAGGTCAAGTCAAGACAGTTGTCTTAGATTTACAGATAAAAAAGTTGAAGCTTATACAGGTATCGTTTGACAAATATTTCTCAGCACAAAATCCATAGAACCTGAATTCAACCTAATGGAAGGAGAGACAATCAGCAGGACTCATTACTCATCCACACGGACACAGGTGATCCCTGGCCTGATCCTTGGAGCTCAGGCATCACCCATGGCTTTGCTTTTACGAGCTCTCCAAACCAGATTGACTGACATCCATCTACCTGACCAAGTCTCTAATCCAATCAGGAGAGATTCAGGGGATATTTCAGAAGCTTCAATCTTAGAATTAATCTCTGGTGCTCAATGGGCCAAGTGATTTGTGCATAAGGAATGAGACAGTGACTTTGTGCCCTCTGACTGCTACATTCCCTGTTCTCCATTTTGTTAGTCTTGGTTTCTTCCTAGATTTCCCACCACTCAATAACTGAAGGATCACTGCAGTCCCCTGACCTCGGTCACTGAGGTGTCAGCATGTTTTGTGCTCCAGCAGGTCCCCTTTGTCCTTGGAACACTTTTCTAACTTGCATTAGTGCCTGACACAATATAGGCATCTAATAACTGAGAGGTGGAAGGGAAGGGTTTGGGTAGGGGGGTCCAAAGCTGGGTAACAGAGAAAAGGTAATTAGTTCAGAGAATAGCCAACCTTACATACTTTCCCATTCCTGTATGAGAGTTGGCTTTAGAACTAGTGGATCTTTCCCTGGGACCTGGCCTGAAAATTTTGTAATTGACAGCCACTAAAAAAAATAGAACTCTATCCACTCTGAAGCCCATGACATACTTGTCTGCCGTTACCTATGACATGGCTCAGTGGCTTCAGGGTGTCTTTTTCTGATGCTTGCAGTCTGAGTACATTCACTGAACATTTTGATAGCACTTAGTTGATGCTTTTAGAATAAGGAACCCCTGGGTAAAATTATTAGAAAGATAATAAAGCTTAAACTTCAGGGCAAGACTTTGGAAGAGCCCTTTGGAAGAGCCTTCACATAGCTCCTGTTTTGTGAAATTTTATAAAGTTGATGTATTAATTAATTAAGACTTGTTCTTTGTCACACATTCACCTAGTACATCTGTACATATGACCTCATCAGATCCACCAAGAGCAATAGGAGACTCTTGGGGTAGACATTTTAACCCCCAAACCAGGTCATTTGGGGTCCTCATAGAATTTTGTTTTCCTTTCTCTTAACACTTGGTAGACTATTAACCGGTGGTGCCCCTCTTCCATAGCAGATTGTAAGCTCCTGGAGGATGCATCTCATGTGTTATTAACCTTTGTCGCCCAGCTTCTGTCATGGAGCTGGTCACCTAGCAGACAATCCCAAATGTTTCTTGATCTGAACTTAATAACTTTGCAAGACTTTCTAGAGAACATTACAGAAGGTAGCACTGTTTCCTTAAAAGCGGTGATGGTCATTTTCATTCTTTTTTCTTCTCAGTCTTGCCCTTCCATCCCTGAAAGCAGAAGGGCATGGGAATCACAGGACAGACAAAGCAAAATATTTTGAAAAGCTTTTAAGAAATTGTGATCCAAACAGTTTGCCTAATGAGGACCTGGGACATCTGTGAAATCCTGGGTAACGAGCTCATTCTGCCTGGTAACGAAGGAGGCAGCTCATGTGCCAGCAGGTCAGAAATTCATCCGTATGCTCACATTTTTCAGTAGCATCTGGGCATTTCTACTTGGAATCCTAGAATATCAGAATCAGAAAGGAGCTCAGAGAGCATCTGTTCTGGAACCACATATCATGTTCTGGAAATTTGGATCCAGCAAGGACTTGAGGATGTGCCCACGACCGTAGAGTTTATCTGAGTTGGGACCAGAAAACGTCATCCTATGGTTAACAGTCTCTTTCTGCCTGGTTTTACATTCCCAACCTTATCACTATCTTTTTCTCCTCCTCTTGCTAAAAGGAAAAGCATGAAATAACTAAAAGAAGCAAAATAGTTCCAATGTTCCTACCTGGGTGAAGGACTTACATAAATTCTATATATTTTACTTCAAATTGTGGGGCTATGGCTCTTTCAAAACTTACAATTCAGGTCAGACAATAATAAGATCACAAAGCTACCAGAAATATGATTGGAACTTTGAAGTTTTCAACTAAGGGACAGGACTAGGACTGAATCCCCAGACACTACTTGCTCTGCATCCTGTAACACTATTAGTTTCGGTTTTGGTTTTGCTGAGCCCATTACAAAAAGGTCAAGTTACCCTCCCAACCCCTGCAAATCCCTAGGGAGGTGGCCAAAAGCAAACATTGATCACCTGGCCCCAAGGAGGCATGCTTATGGGTAGAAAAAATATTTTGATGGGCTTCGAAATCTTTATCCTAGATAAACTCTGCTCCACAACTAGATCTCCACCTGTGTCTGCTTTCTTGTGCACAGCTTTTCATTCCCTCCTACTGATCTTCCCTGCACACTTGCCTGGGTTACCTGTGTCTCTGCACCGTGCACTCTCCTCTTATCATTTCATCTTTCTGATCTTTTGTTTGCCTTGGAAATTTTAGACTCACCTACCTGTGACTGACCTCTGCTGAGGACCCTTTTGTCACACACGTTTTAGACACAACAAGTGGTTTGCAGTTCTTCAACGTGTCAACTTTCCTCTCACATCTAGGACTTGGTACATAATATTCTCTGGATTGTAACACCTTCTCCTAAAACTCACCCTGATGCTACAGTTCCAGCTGTGACGCAACTTCCTTCCTGAAATGTTCCCAGACTTTCCAAGCCAAAATAAACTCTGTGCTTCCATATTACCTTTTCTTATCCTTCTTTTGTGATTAATACATTGGATTATATAGCCCATTTGTTTGTGTATATATTCAAAATTATCTCTAAGTTACTTGAAATAAGACCCTGGATTTTGCTTTGTTTTGTTTCGTTTTGTTTTCAGTGTATCTCCAGCATCTTGTAAAGTATCCATGATGTTAATAAATGTTAATTACCCAACTTACGGAGTTTGAATTCATCCCAGGTCTTAAATTTATTGAGTATTTATTAAATATACATTGTGAACCCCTATTTTGTGCCAGGCAGGGCTTTGTCTCTGGGGATACAAAAAAGAGAGAGCATGAAAAAAGACAGGGACCATTTCTCATGAAGCATACATCACAGAAAGAGAGGAGCATGAAACAGACGATACACAAGTAAGTGAGGGACAGGTAACTCAACAAGATCAATTTAGAAAAGTATGCTATGTTAATCCCATAAAACAGAATTGCATGACAGAATGATGGGGTGAGACAGGAAAAGTCACTTTAGACAGGATGTTGATGGGACCTGTGTGATGGCCTAGCATGTACAACACGGGACAAGGGTCTTTCAGGCAAGGGGATGGGCAGGGCAAGGGTCCTTAGAAACCTCATTAGTTGGTTTTTTGAAAGAACAGAAATAAAGCCAGAGTGATGGAAGCACAGGCAGCAGGGATGTTTGGAAGGAACCAAGGGCAGTGAGATGGGTCAGGAATTAAGCAATGGATTACTTGGCCACGAGTAGGAATTTGGCCTTATTGTAAGTGAATTTGGAAGACAGTTGAAGGGTTTTTAATTAGGGGTATAGCATAACCTAAATCGTGTTCTGAATTAGCCCCCTTGTTACTAGACAAGATGGAGCTAAGGCGGAAGCTGAGCATCTTGTGATGCTGCAGTTGACCAGGTGATGTGGCCAGTGGGGTACCGGTGTCAGTGGAGAGAAATAGACAATCAAGATTTGCTGCAGATTTGTATTTTCAGTAAAACAAAGAGAAAAATGAAGAAAGATATTCTTCCAGATGCTCAGGCCAAAAATCTAAAATCGTCCTTGATACTTTTCTTTCTCCCATACCACATGTCTTATCCAAAACACCAGCCCACACCAACTTCTGCCCACTCTAACTTCCAATTGCACCCAGAGGCTAGCCAACGTCATTTCTGTCTTTATAGCTTTCATCCTCGTTCAAACCACTATCTCTCAACTGGAAAGTTCAAGTCTCCTCCCTGGGTTCCCTGCTTCCGCTTTTGGTTCCTTTTGTTTTACTTCCCACAGCACATAGAACGCGCCTTTTTTTACTGAAGGTCAGATCATATGGCCACTATGCCCAAGCCTCTAAGATGCTCTCATCTTAGAGTAAAAGTTGAAGCCATTATTATGGACTCCAGGCCCCTATAGTCAGCTCCACACCACCCTGCCGAACCCCTGTCCTGCAAACGTGTGTTCTCACTCCACTCCAGCAACTCTGACCCCGTCGTCACAGGGCTCTGAACTTTGCTCCCCAGTCCTTGGAATTCTCCACCCTCCCCCCGCCACCAGCCCGCATGCCCAGACACGTGTACAGGCCATTCTCTCTGTCCCTTCAGGTCTCTGCTCAAGTGCCACCTTATCAGAAAGCTTCTCTGGCCATCCTACAGGAAGAGCACCCTCCTCTCCACCGCTTATCATTCTGTCTGCATACTCGGCTCCAACTCATTGTCATTGTGACAGCAAAGTATACAATCACAAAAGTACAATTATAATTACAAAAGCACGGTTACAATTACAAATTTGTTATTACAATTACAAATTTTACAATTTTACCTTGTGACAACATAGTCTATAATTATTTATGTTCTCTCCCTCCCAAACTAGAATCTAACTCTATGAAGACAGGAACTTCCCTTTGTTTTTTGTTTGCTTGTCTTTGTTACTACTGTATTCTGCACAGAATGTCCTTGAAAATAGGTATTTAAGTAGATGGAGGTTGTAAGCAATTTTAATAAATGAAAGATAAAGTGTGTCAATGTTCCATGTAAACTCTTAAATCCTCTGCACATGAAAGTAACCATGACCAGAAATGAACCCAGCCTGTATCTGACAATCTCCAGACAGGCCAGTGGATTATCTTCAGCTCCTATGTTCTGTCCTTTGTTTTTCCCAGGGTTTTCTGTTTTGTTTTGTTTTAATTCCAGATTTTTAAGCTTTATGCCCTTCCCCTGCAAACATGTGGCTCTCAGAAATGGGTATGATAATCATTTATTCACCCCTAAGTGTGCATTTATGTCAATGGGGCACCTGCCTGTCACGGGGAGAAATGCATTATACACCTCCTGTTCCGTGTTAAATAAAATGCTCTGTCTTCTGATACAGGATTTTCTTTTCTTTTCTTTTCTTTTTTTAAGCAGCAGCAGCATTGGCAGATTGGAGGAGTTTATTTAGGACAAGCAGTGCCTGCTTTCCTAAAACCTCATGTAGAAAACAGTGTGGTGAATGCGAAGAACCTAGGCCCAGGGAGCAAGGGACTGTCCTTCTGCCCTGACTGCACCGTTACTAAGGAGGGAAGATGACCAGTGACTGCCCAAGCTCCTCTCCCTCACCTGCAGCGTGTTTGCTGTTACAGGTTGGGTGTGCACTGAGGGGAGGGAGGGTACAAAGCTCTTCTTCCAGCCCTTGCTGTCTGCAGCCTGAGGTCTCAGGAGATGACCCCTTGTTCATCAAGATGCCTGGCATGGCATTGCAATGAGTATATTTTTTGAAATGTTAAATTATGAAAATAGAGGATAAAAATTAAAAAATTTTTAAATGATAGAAGGTACATAACAAAATTGTTACGTAGAGTCTAAAAAAATTGTTTTGTCTGAGTCTGGCAACAAATTATGATCTGAGACTGAGATTGTCTTTGCCAAAAATTTATTTAACATAGGTTTGTTGTGGGAATTGTAATAATTTCACAAGCCTATAGCATACAGGATAATGTCTCAAATCCGAACCAATAATAGATTAATCACATTATTGCTTCAGACAAGGGGAAGATGAAGGAAATAAAGCCCAAAGTTTGTTGAGGTGTACCTTTCTACAAGTTGGTCCTCAGAAGAGTCAACTTACCCAACCAAGAGGACATCCAGCTGCCTGCACAAAAGTCCCTTGTTGCTAAAGCACGTTGCTAGGAAACGCAGGGGCTTCACAGGGCTGATGCACGGTTTTCACATCATATAGGGATTTGATGTGTAAACATAATTCCTCTGGAATTCGTACAAGTGAACTTTCTGATGGGTGAGATAACATTGTTTAAGCTCAAAACGACAGTTGCTTTATACCTTGTACAAGACCAGGGGTATAGGGGTTCCCTGTGGGGAAAGATGATGAGAGAGACGAGGATAAAGAATTATAAGTTATAGTTTATATAAACATAAACCTACTAACATTGAAAAGAGAAGGTAATAAAGCAATATGCTTAAAATACAAAGGAACAACAAATGAGTGAATTTGTGAACAAGAAGGAAAGAAGGCAGGCAGGAAAGCAGGAGAGAAACAAGAAAAGCAGGAAGAGAAAAGATTACCAAGAACGAGAAAGCAAACCTTAAAGAAAAAGGGGGAAAAAAGAAATAAAGAAAAATAATAAATTGTACTCTCAAAATCTGGCTATTTCATTGAAACCCCTTTGCTATTTATAAGTTGCTAACATGGTCAGGGAAGAGGGAAGTTGTGGTGTCACTGAGAACCTCCTATTTCCCCTGTCTTGTTCAAAGTGCAAAGCATCGGTAAAAAAAGTTCTGGAAAGGTATAAAGATAGAGCTACCTTTTTTTTTTTAATACACCTTTGAGGTGTCCTTTTTTTTTAATAACTTTTTATTTTATATTGGAATAGAGTTGATCAACAATGTTGTGTTAGTTTCAGGTGTACAGCAAAGTGAGTCAGTTACACATATACATGTATCTTATTCTTTTTCAAATTATTTTCCCATTTAGGTTGTTACAGAATATTGAGCAGGGTTCCCTGTGCTATACAGTAGGTCCTTGTTGGTTATCCATTTTAAATATAACAGTGTGTACATGTCAATCCCAAACTCCCTAACTATCCCTCCCTCCCACCCTTCCCCCCTGGTAACCATAAGTTCGAGGTAACTTTTGGAATCACAGCATTTTATTGGCAACACCGTCCTTCCTTCCAAAAAATAAATAGTAAAATGACAGAGGTGCCGACTTCACAAAAACGCACAATGTGAGAGTTGTGAGCTAAGTTTTATTTGGGGCAAAATGAGGACTATAGCCTGGGAGACAGCATTTCGGATAGCTCTGAGAAACTGTTCCAAAGAGGTAGGGAGAAAATCAGTATATAAGTGATTTTGGTAAAGGGAGAGTACCTGCAATCAAGCCCATATTTTTGCAGGAGGTTTCTGCTAGTCACGAGGAGAAGTCATCACCATGGAGGATTTTAGTGCTTTTCTAGATATGAGGAGATACAAGAACTGGGCTCATAAAATCGGCTCCTGAAAATATCTAAGTATCTGAAGACCTGTTTTGCCAGTTTTTCCCAGAGCACAGAGTGCCTTGTTTCTGCTTGCCACCCTGGAATGCCTTCAGGGGGTGATGAAAGACAGCAGCTGCAGCAGCATATGATTTAATCCTTGTAGAGGCAGATGGCAAGTGCCAGTGGCGAGTGCCCATTTGTAGTTGACAAGGTAACTTGAGAAAATTAATCAGCAACACAGAATACAACTTAGGCTCCATTAAAAATATTCCAGTGTAATATATTTCTAATCAGAAACAGAAAAGGTTAGATTGTTCTTGATGGTTTTAAATCTTTAAAATATAATTATCCAATCTAACACCCACCAAAAATTCTTGTTTTCCTTTCCACTACCCCAAGCTTTATGTGCTCCTAAATTGCCAGGATCCCCAGCCTCTGCCTGATTAATTAAACTCTATCTTATGTTTGAAACACCCTTTTTCCATTTTCTAATGCCAAAAACATAAAAGGAAAGGAAGTATCCGGAACAGTAGAGGGAGTCTACTGAGACCTTCCAAACTCAAGTTTCCTTCCCTTACAGCAAGGAAACAACCCAATGTAAGGAACACCATAGTGGATTAACAGACTTGAATTCCAATCCATATGTTCTCTTCCAGATCTGACTTTCCATGTTTAGAAGCTACCCTTTTCTCTTTAAGATAACAGATGTATGTAACAGACACAAATTCCAAAGGAGTGTGTTGAGGGTTTGGATTCTCCCAGGAATAAACCTCAAGGCAAAGAAAGACTCAAGTAAAAGTAGTTTATTTGGAAGATGTAGAGAACAAGTGTAGGGCAGTGAGAACAAGAAAGACAGCTAGTAAAAGATGAGTTATCAAGTCACTGTGAGTGACCAGAGCTTAATCCCATAGAGAAACCTCGGGAAACACCTGGGAGTTATTTCACCTGAGGGCCAAGCAACTGGACGTTTTATGTACCAACTTTTATCAGCCCTTGCTTGAGGATGGCTGGAGATCTGTCATGTGAAGAGGTTGATCAGCTGCCCCCCACCCCCGCCAGCTCTGAGGAAATCCCTCAGCCAAGAAACTCAAGTTACTGGTATTTGGAAGTCAGTTAGGGTGCACTGAAGTGGCAAAGCTTGGGAGATAAAGGTAGGGCAGGGACAAGATCTGCAAAAAAGGTGATCTAGTGAAAACAGCAACGCACATTTATCATCTGCTTGGAGGGTATCAGTGCTGGAACTTTTCATGCATTATTTCCAAGCTTTCTAACCGCCCCATGGGTTAGTGTCATTTCCCTCATTCACAGATAAGAAAAGAGTCTTAGGGAGGTGAGGTGACCTAGAGTCGATAGCTAGCAAGTGACAGGGTTAAATCAAAATCAAGTTTTCTGTCACTAGGTCCTTTCAACTTTTTTACATCTATGTTTTTTACATCTATAAGAAAGTGTGCTCTGCAGAGAAAATATGAGAAGAAAAAGGTAGAGTCCTCACTCCAGACAACTACTGTGGCCAGTGAGTTTGTCCTGTTGAGGGATAGGCGGCTAATCTGAACTGCCCACCCCCGCTCCTGCCAGGTCAAATCAATCCCCAATCCCAAATATGGAGTATCGAATAGAATGTTGTCCTCGTAGGCAACGATGAAGCCTTCCCTTGAAGACAGGTTACTGACTTTTTTGTGGCTCAAGTCTTTTTGGCAAAGGTTATCCCTCCTTGGGGAACTCCTTTTGAATTTCATAGTCATCAAGGAACCCATTTTACTGGTCAGGTATGTTGACAAATCTGTGCTGTTTGGTGAGGTTTACAACACTTTCACTGCACTTACCACCCTCCATCCTCTGGGTTAGTTGAACACACTAATGGCATTATTAAGACTCAGTTTGCAAAATTTGTAGAGGCCCTCCAAATACCCTGGTCAAAAACTCTGCCGTTGGTCCTTTTAAGTCTCAGATCCGCCCCTTTTGGAACTCATAAACTCTCACTATTTGACATAGTCACAGGAAGCCCAATGCACATGGCTTATGCTTCTTTTGACCCACAACTGATAAAAGGAGATGCCCAATATTGCAGAGGAGATTGCCCAATTAAAAATAACCATGGGGCTTCCCTGGTGGCACAGTGGTTGAGAATCTGCCTGCCAATGCAGGGGACACGGGTTCGAGCCCTGGTCTGGGAGGGTCCCACATGCTGCGGAGCAACTAGGCCCGAGAGCCACAATTGCTAAGCCTGCGTGTCTGGAGCCTGTGCTCCGCAACAAGAGAGGCCGCGATAGTGAGAGGCCCACGCACCGCGATGAAGAGTGGCCCCCGCTCGCCGCAACTAGAGAAAGCCCTCGCACAGAAACGAAGACCCAACACAGCCATAAATCAATCAATCAATCAATCAATGTTAAAAATTAAAAAATAATAATAATAACCGTGATTTGGTAGAGTGATCTTTTCAGAGTGTGCTCTAGGGAGATGAGGACCTTAAACATTACACCCTGAACTTGGCAATTTTGTCTATCGGAAAAGACGCTTTTATTTTTTTCAACTTCCCCTTGATCAAAAGGGGAAAATGAAAAAAAAATAAAAATAAACAGAGACCTCCCTGGTTGAGAGGTCAGAATGGGGAGCTCTCATGCCTGTGAAGATAACAGAGCACAACAGGAAAAGGAAAGACTCTTCTTTCTTGGGAAGAATGCAGCCAATTAAAAGTTGTGGACTCTTTGTTTGCTAAAGCACTCCCAGCTTCCTTTTTCCTCTCCATAAAAGCATTCTCCTTCCCGTGTCATGTGGAGACTTGAACATGGCTCACCAGGATTGCAGATCCCAAACTGCAATTCTCTGCTGACTCTTAGTAAACCCATCTTTGCTGGAGAAATATCTGGCAGTCTATTTGTTTTAGGTCAACACCAGCTGCATAAACAACAATGAGAAATGGCCTAAGTGAAAAAGCATTCAGAGCCCTTAGTCTTGGTGCAAACTTCAGCACCTGTAAGGAATGCAAGAATTCTAAAGAGGACTGATTTTCCAAGAGATACCTGTACTTCCATGCTCACTGCAGCAACTATTCACAATAGCCAAGACACAGAGACAAGCCAGATGTCCATCAACAGATGAATGGATGAAGAAAGAAAATATGGCATATACATACAATGAAATATTATTCAGCCTTAAAAAAGGAAATCTTACAACACGGGTGAACCTAGAAGACATTATGCTGAGGGAAATAAGTTAGTTAGAGAAGGGCAAATACTACATGATTCCACTTCTATAAGGTATCTGAAATAGTCAAACACACAGAAGCAGAGAATGGAACTGTGTTTGCCAGGGACTGGAGGGGAGAGGGAAATGGGGAAATCAACAGACATAAAATTTCAGTTAAGCAAAATGAGTACGTTTTAGAGATCTGCTGTAGACCTGCTGTAGACCACAGTGCCTATCACTAACAAAATAGTATTATCTACCTTAAAATATCTACGTTAAGAGCGTAGATCCCATGTTAAGCATTTTTACCATACACACACACACACGCACACGTACATACAAAAGAACACAAGGCAATTTTTGGAGGGGGTAGAAATGTTTACTACCCTGATTTTGGTGATGCTATCACATGTATATACACATGTCCAGAATCATCAAAATGATGACTTATCACAGCATAAAAAAATTGCACATTTTGTATATAAATCGTACCTCAATACACGGATTACCAGGTACGAGGGAATATTATGGAAACTATACTTCTGTGTTCATATCTTTATGGATATTTTTGTATTTTGACTCATATAAATATATTAGCCCTTAAAACTTTTCTAATTGAAAAGAAAACTGAAAGAAAAAAACATTTTGACTTTTCCAATATAGAGAATTTATCAGGTGTGACTTAGGAATTCTTTATCCCACGATGTAAAATTTATTTTGCGTGTAGATTAAATAAAGGGCAGAAATGTTATATTTTCTAACATGTAAAATAACCTTGTATGCAATATATTCAATACAATATAGCATGATTTCATAAAATACACAATGTTTGAATAACTGCTGATCGTCACTTGCTTTCTTTGCAGACCATTATACAGGCTCTGCCGGTTAACCACCTGTAACCTGTTTCTAAAGGGTGCTGTCTGTCTTACCAGGGCATTGGCCTATTAATGTGTGCCTATCCAGATAACAATAGCATCACAGCCCAACGCCTTCTACCCCTCTGCCCAAAAGGTGCAAAAAAATTAAGAAAAAAAACACCATAAATTTTGGGCCATGGGATTTTAACAAAGTCAAATAATAATTTTAACCTAGGTGCTCAATTCCTTTGAATTTCGTATTTATTCAATCAGTCAGTCAACAAAAATGCACTGAGAAACTGAAATATCTCTGACGTAAACAGAGTGCAAGTTATTCTACTTGGGGTAAGGACATCAATCCCTCAGTAGGGCAAAGAGACCTTGCAGAAATTACCCCACCTTACAAAAATGTGAGAACCAAAAAGGTCAACTTGGCCTGAGATCACCCAGCTGGGAAATGCCATGAGGTGGAAGACTTCAGATTCGAAGGTAAAACTTCTCTGTTACCTAAGAGGAAGAAATTCCTTTCGTCATCCCATTCTACATTCTCTTTCTCCTGTCCTCTCCCATCCTCTTCGTTCTTCTCACAGACACACAACACACGGACACATCTCACAAGGAATACAGGGAGACGACTTGCCCATTTTTCAGGCAATGATTCCAATATACTGTTAACTTCAAAGGAGTTCATCCCAGCCATTTTAATTCTGAAATATCTCCCTTCTTCCCCCCAGCTCTTCACCCTCCTTAGCATTTCTTAATTTCATGGCTAGCTCCTGCCCTTGATTGAAAACGACAGTTTTGCAAAGGTAGAGATAAGAACTGTGGCTGGCTTTGCAATAATTCAATCTGTTTTAAAAAAAGAAAGAAAGAAAGAAAGAAAAGCATTTCATATGGGCTGGAGGCCCAGCTCTGTCCAGAGGTGGGGTCATAGAACTATTTTCCTTGCAGAGTTATTTTTGTGTATTGACTTAATGTCGAATTTTCTGGAGTGCTGAGTCTCAGAATTGAAAGAAGTACTTGTGTCTCTCTGACCAAATATATTAGAGTTGGCTGCCTTCAAATGCTGAATTGCATGACTTCAAACACCACAGACACTGAAACTTGAATTTGAAAATGAGAAGAAAAAAATAATAATAATAGGGAGAAACAGGGGTGGGCCACTTATTCCCCAAACTGTGAGATGTTTCAGCACCAAAATCAAAGACCATGGGGGAAACACCCAAACTCTGGGATTGTGTTGGAGATCCTTTTTCTCCCACAGGAGACAATAGCTGGAAAAGTAACTGAAGACAGTGTAGCTCACTTTAAACTCATTTTGACGTATTTTGTAAGACAATTATGAATCTACAAGAAATACGGCTGAGTGTGGGATGACAAGGGTCTGTGAGGAGGTGCTTTCTCTATTCTCCCTGCTCTCTTCATGTGTTGGCAGAGAGTGCCTGGACAGACTTACCAATCGTGCACAAAGGGCTGCCGTTCATGCAGTAAGGGAATAAAGTTCTTTAGAAATATTAGGGGAGAGAGGAAACTGTTTGAACTTGAAGTGGGAAAACCAGGAAGAATTTCTCAGAAGAGAGAATCCTGCATCCCGAGCACCTCTCAAATCCATACCTTCCTTCTCCTCCTCACTGCACTTGTTACCGAGTCCAAGCTCGCTCTGCTCGCCGCACGACAGGCCAACAAATCGGAAACGAGGTGCTGAGGCAGGGAAGATGACTTTAAAGACCGAGAAGCCGGCAAACTAAAGTCTCAAAACTAACCATCTTATCGCGGTTTGGATGCCAGTTTCTTTTATAGCACGGAGAGGGGGAGGAGACGAGGAAGTAAAGTAAAAAAGCCCATTAAGTTTTGCAAATATCCCCTGCAACGGCCAGCCTCAGGGAGGGGATGTGTTAATTTCTCCTTTCTTGCAGCCATCCACAGGTGCACAGGGTCCGGATGTTTCCCTGAACAATGGCACTTTGCTTTAAAGTTCAGGCAGAGGGGCACGGTTCCCCGAGGCAGGCCATTATGTATACACAGTATCCTTTTAGTGAACAAAAGCAACGGGAAGCAAAGGTTAAAGTAAAAGAAACAGATCCAGCATGTAGTCCGATTTGGCTCTTTCCTGTTACACACTGAGTTACTTTAAATAAATTTGGGGTAGCTGGTCTCCCTGATAAGGAACTTCTCTCGCAGCCTGTTATTCAAATGGGCAGGAGAGTGATCTTCCTGAAAAGAGAAACTCTGGTCATCGAACTTCTGGTTTAAAAATCCTTCAGCATGTAACTTATCTCTGAAGGCTTTCTAGAACACCCCTCAAGGCTGCAAGAGCTATGCTGTTCTCCTTGTGAACATGTGGCATCCTGCTTTATTGGTGAGCTTTCACAGGGTAACAAATAAACTTCAAAACTACTGCTTAAAAAATCATTTTTAAAATATAGTTCCCGATACTGTGGGTCAGCCTGGTGATTCTTCTTACCTGGGCTGCTTTATTCCTTTCTGCATGAAGAGTTAAGTTCAAAATAATTTAAGATGACCAACAAAAGCATAGCACAAACCATCAGACTTATGGCAAGTCAGAGGAGAGAAAGAACAAAAACCATTCAGACTGGAGAACTATCTTGTGGAGAAACAAGGAGAATTTGAATTGACCCTTAAAGAGCCAGGTCCAGGGAACTGACGATTACTTTGTCCCTGGCACTCTTCTTACCAAACTCAGGTTTAAGCTGCTCACTGCTCAAAAGCCAATAGTCAGAGAAAAGTATTGGTGGGAAAGGAAAGGTTGCTTTATCAGGAGGCAGGCAGACTCATGTCCAAGAACGAACTGTGAAGATTCTGCTCGACCATGAACGTTTTTAAAGGGTTAATTGCGGTTCATCATTTGGGAAGGGGATCAGAGTCTTCGTTATCATCCACCGTGTGCAGATTTTCTTCGAATTGGTTGGTGGTGAGGTTACAGGGCGGTGCTCCAGGGTTCTTGTGTTCAGCCTGAAGTTACCATCTTCCACATGGGTTGGGGGCCTTAGTTCCTGCAGAAGAGCTCAAAGATATACTGTTATGCCTATTCCCTGAGGAGGAACCAGGACCCTGCCTCCTTGCTGCGCTATTGTTTTTTGTTTTTTAATTCATTCATTCATTCATTCATTTATGGCTGTGTTGGATCTTCGTTTCTGTGCGAGGGCTTTCCCTAGTTGCGGCAAGTGGGGGCCACTCTTCATCGCGGTGCGCGGGCCTCTCATTATCGCGGCCTCTCTTGCTGCGGAGCACAGGCTCCAGACGCGCAGGCTCAGTAGTTGTGGCTCACGGGCCTAGTTGCTCCGCAGCATGTGGGATCTTCCCAGACCAGGGCTCGAACCCGTGTCCCCTGCATTGGCAGGCAGATTCTCAACCACTGCGCCACCAGGGAAGCCCCTGCGCTATTGTTTTTTGACCGATCCTCCTTTGCTTCTTCATTCTCTCCCTTCCCTGATTAGCAACTGTTTAAAACTGTCCTTTGGAACTCAGGGAAGGTCAAGGAGGCTGAATGAAGCCTATTTCCTACAAACAAGAAACAAGAAACGCGACTGAAAGGATTTGTACCTAGGAGGGCCCCATAGGGTCCTGCTTGGTTTCTCTCTGCTGAGAGCTTTACACGAGTTAGCTGATTCCATCCTTTAAATTGCCCCAAATTGGTACTGCTATATCCCACGAGCTCACCACTCTTTGATCTTTAGAGAAGACAGATATTTGATCTATAATGGTTTCTTTAATTTATATCTATTAAAAATCCCAACACTATTATTTATCTACACTGAGGACCTGCTTTCTAATACCATTTCTACCATAAGCACCACAGACTAGTTTGCTGGTAAAGAAGTTAGGTCAACATGGGCTCACAGATCTTCAGCTGTGACTCTTTGGGATTTGTGGCCGTGGGTATTTCCCTAACATTTTTGAACCTCTTGTATTTATTTGTTGTGGAATTGTTTTAATTTACTGAAACGGTAATAATGTTACCTACAGAGTAGCTTCCAAGAATGAACAAGATAATGTGTAGGAATTGTCTAGGATCTGCCTAAATACATACTGGGTACTCAGCAAATGACCAGAACTGGACCAAATAGAGGATATTAGGGAAAAGTAACTATGCTATTTTGATTTATAATAAGAAATATGTATTTAGTCTTTGTCCCTATTTCAGGCAAAGAGCTCCTAAAACCCTCAGAATTTCCTAAGTGATGAGAGTGAAAAAGGTGTCTTTTGTTATATTAATAAGGTAACTTTTGAACCCACCTAAGGATGGGGGCTGGTTGCTAGAAGAACCAATCACATGGTTAAAGGGCTGGAATTTTCAGTCCCACCCCCTGACCTCTGTGAAGGGCGGAGGGGCTGGAGGTTTAATCAGTCCATAATAGCCAATGATTTAATCAATCATGGCTGTGTAAGGAAGCCTCCATAAAAATCCAAAAGGAGGGGGTCCAACAGCTTCAAGGTTGATGAACACGTGGAGATTTGGGGAGAACGGCATGCTTGTAGGGGGCGCGGAAGCTCTGTGCCCTTTCCCCTTACTTTATCCAGTGCACCTCTTGCATCTGTCTGTTCCTGAGCCGCATCCTTTTATAATAAACCAGTGGCCTACTAAGTTAACTGTGGCAATGATTTGGTTAATGGGATCTAAGGCAGGGCCAGCATTTGGGCAAACAGGAAGTAATTTTTTAATAGAGACAACCCCTTAGGTAATTTTCCCTGATATTTTGATCTGAGTGAAGTTCACTGAAAAAAATCACAGTGGGAAGTATTTTAGTCTTTGTAAACATCCCATTCACAAAAACACTACAAGCTGGAACACAATCTCCGCATCACTCATATTCAGCTCGTTTTGACAAATAACAAGGTGATCAAAACTGGTTGTTGAGTTGGACCCTGCTATCTGCATTTCATACTTGTTTGCAAATATTTGCTAAATAAATTAAATAATAGTCGTATTGCAACAAGAGAAATAAACTTTATCTTCATGGGGACCATTTAATTGCTTTCTCCATTTTTATTCTACAATATTGTTCATTTAGGAGAAAAGGAAAATCTAGAAACATTAAGTTGTCATCGATTACTAAGGACTGGTGATTTGATAGATCTGGACTTTGAACACAGTTTTCACTATCTTTATCCATCCATTTATTTATCCATTTATTTACTATTTAGGCTGCGCCATAGGGCTTGGGGGATCTTAGTTCCCCAGCGAGGGATCGAACCTGGGCCCCGACAGTGAAAGTGCTGAGTCCTAACCACTGGACCACTAGAGAATTCCCAGTTTTCACTATCTTTAAAGCCCGGCTCTTTGCGTTATTCTACCCTATTTCTGGAACTGATACATTTTAGGGAATGAGTTCCAGTTCCTCCGAGTTTAATCAGCACTGTGTTGTAATAAGATGAACAACAGACCCAGCATCAGAAGACTTGCCTTGAGTCCCAGGCCCTTCCACTTACTAACAGTGAACCTGGGCAAGGCTATTTGTGTTCTTTGGTACTAAATTTTGTTATCCATAAAATGGGTACAAATAGTCTCTACTCACAAGTGGTTGACAGACTTATGTAAGAGAATGAATGTGGGAGTGTTTTGTGTATTATAATGACCCAGGGGAATGTGGTCAGTAAGTCATGCAGTGTTAGTAAACAAATGACTTAATTATCAGATGTACCCCGTAGCATCGTATCCTGGGCCTCCTACACCTTTGGCACCATCCTCAGTTCCTCTCTTCTACCCCCAGCCCAACCACCATTCACTACATCAGCAAGGCATGTGGGCTCTGTTTAAAAATAGACCTTAAGGTGTCATGTGCCTGCATGATGACTGGCTACAACCTAGTCCAAGATGCCATCACCTACAGCTGGAGAAATGCACTGGCCTTGGTAAGACATTGCCCTGATGCCACTTTTGCCCCTCTATTGTCCATAGTTGTTGGTGTGGTCCTTTAAAACATAAATCGTAACTCTCACCTCTTTGAAAGCAGCCACAGGTCTCCATTGCGCTAACAATAAAACCCAACTCCTTGCTGTGGCCATAAATGGTCCCATGAGACCGAGCTGCTACCCCCGACCCCACCTCAGGTCTGTTCTCTGCCCTCCCAAGCACGCTAAGCGTCTTTCTGCTCTTCCATCCCTCACAGCCTATCTGAGCCTTAAATCCTTTGCCTTCGACCTAGAGCTCTGCACTGTTGGCTCCCCATATGCTTCCTTCCTTCCATTTAAGTCTCAGCTCCAAAGGACCCCGCTATCTCCCCAATATAAATAAGCGACCCACTTCCAAGGACCTGATCTAAATAAGCAACCCACTCCCATTTCACTCACACCTACGTTACCTATTGTCTGCATGGCATTTATTGCAACCTGAAACAGTCTTCATTATTTATGCACCTGCTCGTTGTCTATTGCCCTGACAAGATTTAAACTCCACGAAGGAGGAGGCTTGTCTGTCTTGCTCGTCACTAGCACCCAGACCAGGGCATAGGTATGCAACTAATATATATTGGATTGATTTTGATCTCTTAAGAGTGAATCTCTTGAGATCCTGCAGTTACAGCCATGCAACCTTCTGCCTCCTCAAATGTCCACTACACTTTCCTTAATCGTTCAGGTCCTACTCATGCCTTGATTTTCTCAGCTGAGATGTTATTTTCTTTGTGAGACTTTCCCTAATTGTCCAACGGGGAAAAAAATAACAACCCTCCCCTTCTGCTCCCACAGCTTTATTTTGTCTGAATGTTCATCTGTGTCTCTCTCTTTTATTTTCCCATTATTTAAATATGTGAAGGTGTCTCATCCATCGTCTATTTCTTTGAGAGTGAGAGGAGGGAGAGAAGTAATATTTAATAATGTTGAAGATGAGTTAATCATTTTATACATACAGTACCTGCTTTAAATTCAGGACTTCAGAAATCATTTTTTCCCATCTCACAGATGAAGACATTCAAGTTCAATGAGATTAAATAAATGTCTTAAGGTCGCATATATTATATATATGTGGAAAAGTTGGGAATAAATTCTACTCTAGAAGAATGTTGAACTTAATTGAAGAGATGGCGTGGGATGGGATGGGATGGAATGAAGACAAGGCTACTCTGAAGACCATGTCTGTCTATTTTGCAATTTGATCTGGGAGTCCTCTGGCATGTCCGTATTTACTGTGTCTGGTTCCCTTCCCGAGCCTCTGAATCTTCACAAAGTGAAGAAAGGAGACCCAGTTCCTGGGCGGTAGTGCCCCCTTCTGATCGTATCAGTGATTTCACACGTCCCTGAACTGTGAACCTCGTTGTTCTTTAGCATTTGTTTTCATGGTCAGAACGAATGGATTGTGACTGTTGGATGATACCGAAAATTAGGTTTATTTGGAGATGAGCTCATCTCAAATTGCTAAAGCTGTCATCTCAGGTTGCAAATATTCCATTCGTGCTTGAACAGAAAAGAAAAAAATAGCATCTTCCAACCACCAATGATCTTTGCTAGAAAGCTTGAAAACACACTAAATTAGAATTACATTGTTCTCTCTGGCACTTGGCCAGTCTCTCACAATATTCAAGGTAATCTTTTCATTTCAACAGCTTAGGGAAAGTATGTTTTTTTTAGTTTAAAACAAAGTTGGATTAAAACTTCAAATTTGAAACACCAGGACCAGCCAAATTCAAGAAGCCAGGCTGTCTGGGAAAGGTGCCTAAGGCTTCAGCATGGTGCTCCGTCTATGTTTTGGACAACAAATGGTGATGGGATTCAGGACACTTGTGTTCTAGCCCCTGCTCTGGCATGGGTTTACTGACTGCCCCTGAGTAAGTTGCTTAACTCCTCTGAGACTCGCATTTCCTACACTGTTAGAATTGAGCCCCTGTCACATATTTCAGAAAACTGAGAAATATTATGGTGGCTGAAAATGGATAAAGGCATCCCTAAGACCAAGTCACTCTTCCAAAGGAGCTTGTTCAAGTTTAATGTCTCTGAATCCCAATTTCTTCACTGGTAAAATGAGAAAAACAGGGACTTTGTCACAGGAACGTTGGTGGGAATTAAATGGGATAATATATATGAAATTGCCAAGAACCTGGCTAAAGAGTTATCAAGACGCTCAGCTGTATGGTTGATAAAAGTGGGTTAGAATTTAGGGGTCAGTTAGCTACAGCCTGCAGATAGGCTGCCTGCTTTCGTAAGGAAATTTAATTGGAGTGCAGTAACACCCATTTATTTGCACAGTGTCTACTGCAAAGGCAGAGTTGTGCGGTTGCCTTAGAGACCGTATGATCCTCAAAGTCAAACAAAAATATTTACTATCTGGCCCTTTAGAGAAGATTTTGCCTATGGTGGACTAAAGGATTGTTAAGGGCCTTCCCAGCTCTGACTGTAGTAAGAATTCTTCTCTGTCTTTTGTTTCTTTCTTTCTGTCTTGATAGTAATTCTTTTCTGCTTTCTGCTAAGTGGGTTTTTTTCCTTGGCCTTCTCTTCTTCCTCCTTCTCTTCCATCTCCTTCTCCTTCCCCTCCTCCTCCTCCTCCTTCTTTTTCCTTCCTTTTCTCCACAGTGAGGAAAAATGCTGGGTAAATACACTGAGGCTTTGTGAAGAGAGAATGATGTGCCCCTACCTCCTGGTAGATGTAACTAGGATTGTTACCAAAACCCATGACTTGACATCAGTAGCTGGGACTGATGTCATTTTACTCGTGGCCTGGGCATCCTTAACCGGGAAACGATCTGCACATAGTGGTGAAAGCCAGACAATTCTTCAGCACTATTGAGGCTTTTACTTAGTGTCATGCTTCTTGCACTTTAAAAACTCATTTTATTCAAATCATTCTTTCATACTAGACTTGGGACTTTTCGAGAGTAGGAGCTGGCTTCTTTGTTCTTGGGATCATGCATATAATCACAGTGCCTAACATTTCGGCTCAGTGTTTATTGAACAGAATATTTTTCTTCAGAATTGTATGTTTCTTGTTAGTTTCTTATTACGCCATTCTGATTCCACGGGTGTGGCTTAGTCTTTACTTGTATGCTTAAAAGAAAATAGTTTATTGGAAATGGGAACTGACACTTTTCGTCTGTATTGTCCATAAAGTGATCAATAAAGAAAGAAAGAGCAGCTAATGGCATGCCTTTTATAATTTGGATGTTTTGAAGGGCTTTGCTCGTAAATTAAGAAACAGTAAACATCCTTCCCTCCAGACCCTCTACTTGTGACAGTGTTCGTGGTCACAGCTCGGCCGCAAACTAACCTCTGCTCTTTACCCAAGTGTGACCAAATCCACCTGAGAGACACAAGATACATTTCCATGATCTGCTCCTCAGTTCAAAGTGGGTCCAATTAAAGCCTCATCTGCAGGAAACTAATCATCGTTTCCTGCAAATTGGACGAAATGCTGCTCCAATCAAATACAGAATCTCTCTTCCTTTACGAGTCAAGTTTCCTGGTGTTATGTGACATTTAGCAGTTGGCATAAACCTCAAAATTATTCCTTTCGGGAAGAAATGTTTGCATTAGGAGTAAAATTCTAAGTAATGCTGGCTTTGATGGAACTTATTTTTTCTGTTCAACCTCTGTCAATCTTACATCATTACATATGCAAACTTTGATGTTAATTCAACAGCTTTCCATCTAATTCTCGTATTATATGAATGTGGGCAACAATGGCTTCCATTTAGAATACGTAGTTGACATATATTTTCCAAAGGGCGTTACCAAAACTATGTCATTTAACCCTCACAAATAACTCCAGGAGGTATGTGATTTTGCCATACTTTAGAATTTAAAATAACAGTAACAGCAGCAACAAAGCAGAAGTGTAAAGTGATCCCTTAAATTGCTTGAAATGGCATCATTATCAAGTAGTGAAGTCTGTATTCATAAATGGGTCTGTGTTGGTAATTACTAAGCTATATTGATTTTCAGGACAGTCAGGGGTGAAACAGTGGAGCAGGGCAACGGGCAGTCATCACATCAGTAGTAACATTACTGCGATAACCTACTGCTTGTAGTCTGGATGTTTTAGCAATTGCAGAAATTGGAGAGGACTGGTCAGATGATCAGTCAGATGATCTTCTCTTCTTGGCTATTCCAAATCTGAGAGACCCTTTAGAGAAGGGGTTGGCAAACTATGCTTACTACATTTACAGGTGGTTGGAAAAAATGTCAAAAGAATATATTTCGAGGTACATGACGATTATATGGGATTCACATTTCGCTCTCTGTAAAGTCATATTGGATCACAGCGTCACAGTCATTTCTGTGTTGTCTATGGCCACATTTGCATTACAACAGGAGAGGTGAGCAGTTACAACAGAGATCATACGGATAGCAAAATCTAAAATATTTACTATCTGTCCTTTTAGTTCTCTGTCCCCAGTTTTGGGGCACAGCCCAGTTGTCACCTCCTGCATGGAGCCTTGCCTTGTTTTGCTGCCCTCACCTGAATATGAATAGCACGAACAATATCTACCCTAAGGTATATGATTTCATATATACTGTCAGTACTGAAAGGCTTTAATTCCAGGTAGTCTAGTTTGATGCATGAAGCCCTCCATAACAGTCCTGTCCAATAGAATTTCTTGTGACAATGGAATTTTTTTTTTATATCTGTGCTTTGAAATATAGCACATGTAACCATATGTGGCTACGGAATCATTGAAATGTGGCTAGCGCAAATGAGGAATCTGATGTTGAAATTCAAATTAAGTTAAATTTAAATCTGAGCTCCCACATTGGCAAGTGAAGCCCTAGAAGTTCTCTCTGAGTCTTCACGCAGCCTCACCTTGGTTCAGGGCCAGGGAACCCAAACCCTACCAAGGCTTCCATTCCATCTTTGGGCAGCTCTTGCTATTTGTTTGTCCTCTCTTTCATGGGGGAAGTGTTTCACAGTAACATTCACACCTTAATTTTAGTTCTATCACTTGGAGGCACACAACTAAACCTAATTTCCCTGACACTGTCAATCCTTCAAATGTCTGAAGTAAGGGAGAGTATGTACTAACCCATTTCAGTATCTCTGAGAGGCATGTAGCACCCTCTAAGTTTGGGCTGGAAACAAAGGGGATGTGAGTGTACCAAGCAGAACCAAGACTATTTTAGCATCACCTGCTGGGTATTTTCTGTCCAGCATGAAAACTCCTTTCTCTATAAGAGCTTGAGTTCTAGTGGGTTGCAGGGATCCCATCATGGAAGACCAGATCTTCCTTCCCCCTGTCTGCTTGAAGCAAAGGCTCAGGTATGGCTAAGCTTCTGTCAGTAAACTCTCCCCACCCTCTACTCTTAATTTGGAAAGAATGAGACAAATGAAATGGAGAGTAAGAGATAATTCATAGCAGAGTGGCAAAGTCCAATATCAGCAGTATTCTAACCACCCTGTCTCTGGGTTTGAACCTATTCCTTGCGATTTTCTTGGTTTCCTCAACACAAAGTTCTGGTCCAGTGTATAAACCTGCTTCTCCAGCCTTGCCACTACTTCTCTTTGATATACTTCCAGAAATGTATTTTCTGTTTAAGTCAGCCAAGTTGATTTTTGTTACATACAATCAAAAACCCTACTTGGTATAGCTATAGAAATTATTTGTGTAGAATTATAGTTGGTTTTGAGGTTACTAGTCGATGTTCAGTGAACAGGAGGAATTTTGGTGGCTAGTTTTGGTTGACCTTAGTCATATGCAATGCAGAAGTAGTCAGGATTGACTCTGGAACTGGTAAGACAATGTTTAGAGAGGTCTCTGCTGCACAAGCAACAACAGACATAACCCAACCCTGTAGGGGCCACAGGGGGAAAAAGGGCATGCAATGGTCATTTTCTATCACAGCACTGTGATCTAATGCTGATAGGAGAGAAAGGATAAGATGAGAACACGGTAACTCCAAACAGTGAGAATTACATGAAGTGCCATTTTCTCTTTTCTGCCTTGGCTTTCAGAAAATTCAAAATTAAATTTAAAGCTTTGAAAGATGGAAACTATATAAAACTACCTGACGGAGGATTTGACTTATTTATTCTCAGTCTCTTGATATTGTTTTAGATTTTATATTCCTGTTGTAAGGGATTTTGTATGTCTTTTTGAGTTTAAGTTGTCTCCAATATTTGTTTTGAACGTGGACAAGGTACAAATTTAAAATAAATGATTCATCTTCATTGAAAAGAACAAAGCTTTCTGAACACACATAATGGCTGTGTGTGGGGAATAAGGATGTGGCTTCCTTCCATAAGGTACATACAGTACATTTGGGGGGTGACCTGTGTTAACAGTTCACCAACAGAAGCTTTGGATTTTGAGGACAATGGTCCAAACTACTGGGAGAGGAAGCATAGAGCAGCATAAGGAAGGAAGTGATGGGATTCAGGGCTTGGTCTGCAGAGATGGCTTTGCATTTGAGGAGGTTGGAGGCTGATTGCCTTTGTAGATGGTCCAGATTTGCATAAGTTGCTACCGGGGCTTCTGTGGGAACAAAACAAGAAAGTTCACCATGAGACTGAAGACAGTACTAAGTGGTTTCAGAAAAGAAAGTGACCACATTAGTTTGAGAAGATTAAAGGCTTCACTGAAGCATTGTCTTCACTTCAGAAGACAGTGGTTGAGTTTGATGAGAACAAGGAAAGACATTCAGAGAATAAGGTGGGTTTCTGTGTGTAGATGTTGCTCTCAGGCCCTGGAGGGCTCTGAGATTATTGGGAAGAAAAAGAAGCTGAAAGCATGCAGAGAATAATCTTCTATCTCCAAGTCACAGTTAAGTCAAGTGCTGACCCTGACACTTAGAATCATGGATTAAATCAGTAGATAATAAAAACCCAGAAAGAATGTCCCAAAATAAGGCTACCTCTTAACTGAGAAGTCTGGTTCCTCCAGGTGGAGTGCCTATTGTTTGGATTCTGGAGTCAGACAGATCCTAGTTCAAGGGCATGAGCTGTGTGACCTTGGCCAAGTCAATGAATCTCTTTTGAACCTCAGTTTTACCATTTTGTTTTTATCACTTAAGATAATAGTATTTCATGTGCGGCATTTGACTGTGGGTGCTAAAATGAGACAGTTAACTTAAAATTCCTGGCATGTTGAAGGCTCTCGACAAATGACAGTGACCGTTCACTTCCTAGTGCCCCTGTCTTTCCAGGCATGATTCCTTTGCTCATGATTCTGCTGCTTGGAACACACGTCCACCCAATCAGCTCCATAAATCCAAATCCATCCACTGCATCCAAATTCACATGTCTCCAATTCCATGGCTCCTTCGTGCACTTTCTCATCATAGTGACTGTCTATGGCCCCTGTCTTATCATCTGGGGGCTTAGCTCTACACTGCTATCGCCGAGCCTCACAGAGTTCTATGGCCATGACTTATCCTCCCTAGCCAACTGTCGTCTCATGAAAGTCAGGGTCTAGGACTGGATCCATCCACATTCAGCTCATGTTCAATACAGAAAAAGCCTTACCCAGAGCCTGCTGTCCTTACCCAGCGCCTGCCCCATGGTAGAGACTGAGAATACAGGGACGAGTAGGTCACAAATTAGCCTGAGTTCTTCTCCAGGGGCCAGTGATCATGACAAGAGTAACAGTCACATGGTGTTACGTTCCCAAGACAGACTCTTCACATTTACTTGTTTTCAGAGAATACAACTATGGAAAGTGAACTGTGAGAGAGCAATGCCTAGAACTGGAAGCCTGTCAAGAAATCAACGTTTGCAATCCTAAACAGAAGGGAGTGTGGGGAAATGGACATGATACCGGCCATGAGCAGAGAGAAGATGCCAGAAGCGACAATTGTTCCGTAGTAACTGCTACTAAGTAGGAATCACATTGATGATAATTGAATGGGAAAGCCAACATTAAAAAGTGAAATATGGGCCCCCTAATGTTCATTTATTTCCCTGAAGAGCATTTATTGCATATCTGCTATATTCCAGGCACTGGATATTTTATCTCCAGATTTTCTAACTCCTAAGCACTATTTGTTCTCAGAGACCACCCTACTTCTTAAGTAGCAGAATGTAATAAATAAGCCAATAAATAGGTAAATAAATAAATAAAACAAATAAAAATAAGATCATTGTGGATATTGGTAATTTTATGGGTGTGATAGGTAGATATATAGATATATGATTTTTATGGGTCTAAGGAGTATTACTACTGTTACTCAGAACCAACTGAAAGATGACATACATCAAACAGGGAGGGATCAAAATCTCACCTTCATTACTGTTAAAGCATTACTGGAGAGTGGGGCTTAGGTCTAAGAGCCAAGGGCACATGTTCACAACACACCTCTGAATTAAGTTTCCCCAACCTCTCCAAGGAGCCCTGGGGAACTCTATACTTCTTCGTGTGCCCTGTTACTAAACACCTCACTGTACAGAGCTGCAGAGAATATGTGTTTCCTGCAAAGAGAGAGCTTAGCCTCCTTGAACCATGCCAACATTAATTTCCTGACCATGAATAACAGCACAGGAATTACTCCAAAACAGCTGCCGTTCTTGTTCACCCAAACAGACCTTTAGTTTTCAAATCATTTTATTAGATTTACCAGGTGCAAAATCCACAGAAATAAACCTAATATCATACCAGCCAAACTCATACAGAAATTCCCCAGTATGCCTTCTGAAAGCTTGTGTTAGGGCCCAAGCAAGCTCTGTCCAGGTCTGTTCTCTTCTTCCTGACACTGGCAGCAGACTTGACTCCAGGAGAGATGATAACATTTTCCCGTAAGAGAGATGCTTAAGAAGTCCAAGCCTTCTGAGAAGGCTCAGGGCAGGGCCAGATCATTCAGGTTTCAAAACTCTCACTACCCATCCCTTTACACAGACCATTTGGGGCTCTGCACAAGTGCTTGTAAAATTAAACAAGGGTGTGTTCAGAAAGATGCAATATCATGCTTTATAGGGGGCACCCCTGCTCTGGGTGGGAGGTGGTATTTGATGGCCTATAAGATCATTAGTGACTTATTCCTTAGTTGGGAAAAAAAGGGAGGATGGGGTGAGGGGAGAGCAATGAGAAGGAGAACGAGGAGGCAGCTTTGGGAAACGCAGCAGACTCTCCAGTATTCCAAGGGGGAGAAACACGGAGGAACGTGCTCTCAAAATAGGAGGAAGTTAAGGGGTAATTAGAGGAGAAAAAAATAGAAAAAACTCGCTGTTGACATTTAGCTATTTTCAGAATTATAAACCTAATTTATGGTGATTGCCTTTAGAAGGATACGGAGGTCTTGATTTTTTTCAACAGCAGATCTACAAACATAATGAACATCAGCTATAGGCAAGATGTATGGTTGGGTCAGATACATGATGAGAAAGGAAACAGGAATTGTTGAGTGCCTTCTGTGTGCCGAGCACATTATCACTTTCAATGCTCAGAAAATCTTTTAAGGGATATATAATTATTAAAACTTTGGGGGATACAAGAGGAAATGAGTGCAGCGAAATATAAAACTATGAACACTGCCTCTGCATAGATTAAATAAACAATTTTGTGGGTCCAAGTGTCTCTGTGGCGGCTTGGGGGGAGACCTGTCAAGATCTGCAGGCAGCCACTAGCTGACATGGGGGTCTATGTATCGTGCCGTAAGAAATCTGACCTTAACCTGTAGGCTATAGAGAGTCATTAAAGACTTTAAAGTCAGGAGTGTAGGGATGCTTTGTAAAGTTCTGAACGATCAGTCTTGAAATAGAGTGCAGGAGATATTACGATGGGGTAGGGCAAGAGGCAGGAAAAGCAGTTGGGAAGCAGCAGCAGTAATCCAGGCAAGAAATAATGGGGGGCGATGAAAGAGCTGTTGGGATCAAGAGTGGAGACTCAATTCAAGAAATGGAAAGGTAATGGAATGAGCAGGAAGGGGAGATTGTTTCAGACAGGGTGCCAGAGCAAGGCAGGAGAGAGTTGGCTGGTTTTGAGTCTGAGTTTGAATTCCTGGATGGATGATATACTTATGGAGGGAAAGCCCTTCAGTGACCGGATTATGCCGTCTCCCTTCCCCACGTGGGGCTCTCGTTCCTCTATTCTTTTTTTTTTTTAATTTATTTATTTTTGGCTGTGTTGGGTCTTCGTTTCTGTGCGAGGGCTTTCTCTAGTTGCGGCAAGTGGGGGCCACTCTTCATCGCGGTGCGCGGGCCTCTCACTATCGCGGCCTCTCTTGTTGCAGAGCACAGGCTCCAGACGCGCAGGCTCAGTAGTTGTGGCTCACGGGCCCAGTTGCTCCGCGGCATGTGGGATCTTCCCAGGCCAGGACTCGAACCCATGTCCCCTGCATTGGCAGGCAGATTCTCAACCGCTGCGCCACCAGGGAAGCCCCTCGTTCCTCTATTCTTGACCTAGCAGTGAGGGTTACTCTCAAAATGGGCAGATTCTTCCAATGCCTTGGTGATTTGGGGTGAGTTCAAATCTTACGGCTTTCTTGTGGACTCTCCTTATTTCAGCTCTGGTCACAGTGCTGACAATTTCTCAGCTACGCTGGTAATTACTACCTTTGGTTTATGTGTTAGCCTGTCCAGCTGCCTTGAGCAGCATGAACCTCAGTGATAGCTTTCTATAAGCTATTCCCTTTCTAACCCCACTGGCCTAACCTCTCCTGGCTCTGTGAACATTCCCATGAACATATTTTGTGAAGTTTATCCTATCATGGAAGAGTTAACCGTATGCACTTTGAGGCCGGACTACCTAGGTTTAATTCCGGTATCTGCTGTTTACTACCTCTGTCTTTTTGAATAAATTATTGAATATCTCTGGGCCTTAGTTTTCATGCAGGTGTATCATGAGGATTAAATGTGCTAATATAAATCACCTAGAACATTGTCTGATGTATAGAGGAGACTCAGTACTCAGTAATTATTAGTAATGAAGGTCATGGTGCTGATGGCACCAGTCATGCTAATTTTGGTAAAGTTAATTGCGCCCTGTGTTTCTCCTCCTACCACAAATATTGCATTATTCTCTACAAAGGCACTTACCATTTTGTATGTATTAGAACTGTCCATTTTTCTGGACCTTTACATCAAATTATAAATCCCCTGAGGGCTGCCATCTTGTATTATTCATTTATATCCCTAGTACAAGGTATGTTGTCTGACCTACAGAGTCTTAGCAAAATTACTGTTCTCACTTTCCTCTTCACCTTATTAATTATTTAATAAGATGTAAAAATGGGCCAGATCAGCTTGAAGGAAAAAATGGATGCTTCAACAATTTGAATAACTATGTAGTATATGAATAAAATATTTTTAAAGCAAAACCCTGAGTTACATATTGGATAACAATTATATGAACAATTTGGCAATATAAAGCCCATATTGTACATCTTCCTATCGGCAGAAATGCAGTGAGCTGAATTGTACGGTATTTTTCCCTTTTTTGAGGTTATTTAACTCTATCAAACTTATTTCCAGTTCAATTATGAAACCAACATACCACACATACCATACATCCAAAAACAAATTTAGTCTTCTGAATATTAATTAGCATTGTTTCAAAGAGACGGCCGCTGTTTATCATTGATTTAAATTAAATATTGAGAAGGAAATTAAAGAGATTTTTATTTCCTTTATGCAGCAGCAACATTACAATTTATACAAATGAAGCCATAATTAAACAGTCTGCCATTAAATTACAATCTGCATTTCATGTAAGCAAACATATTAAAACTGAAAATGCTTGTCATGAATATAAAACCAGCTTCCCTGAATAAGAATTATTCCAAATGTATGATACACATTTAAGCAATTGTTTTGTTTCTTTTCCAAAAAGGATTGTGGGTTTTTGTGGTATGACCAGATTTATAGGCTGCATTACTTTTAAGATATATAGTTGATAATAACTATTCTAATACTAATAACAGCTAATACTGTGGTAAACCCTGGTAAGCACTTAACTCACATCCACCAATGTAATAACTTAATTCGTGAGATGGGCATCAATATTATTTGTTCTAAGGAGTCTTTTATTTTTTTCGCTTGTTTCTTTGATTGATTGTATTGTTTTCTTCTAGGGAGGGAGAAAGCCATTAAAAACATCCATGGAGAGGAAGGAGGGCAGATTCTCCCTTTCAGCCTGGATGTACATGGAGTATAAAAGAAGGAAACAGCGTCTACTTGAGATGCTGTGACAGAGAATTCAACTCAGAGACAGCCAGGTTTAGTCAGAGCAAGAAGGTGAAGGAACAATTCCACAAAGAGAAGGTTCTAGGATAAGACTGGTTCTGGGTATCACCTGGTGGAAGGTGCATACACAGTTAAAGCACTAGTCCAGAACATATAGATAGAATTAAGTAGGATTATTTTGGATAATTTAGGATAAGAGCATTGCCTTATATTAGCTTGATAATCTTTAATAGGCTACTTAACCTCCCCGAGTCTCCACTTCCTCATCTACCAAGGGAAAATAGTAATATTTACAATCCTTCCCAGACCCCCAAGGTGAATTTCCCATGATAATAGTTGGTGGTCCATATCTACTAGATGCTCGAAAGGGACATTTATTAAATGCTTAAAAATTTAAACTAGAATTTGAAACAACTTGCAAGAGAGAAGTGCCACTCAACCATGAATCAAGAAATAGCTGTGAGTGGAAAGAATGAGATCTCGAGAAATTTCACGTTAGTTACCTTATCTGTGTCTCCTCGCCCCTGGTCCTTCCCCCTGGATATCAAGTAGTACGTTTTGCAATCAGAATGGTCCCTAATAATTTATAGTCCTTCTAAGGATGCAGTATCTATGGATACTGACGAAGGTAAAGTCACATGAAGCAGCTTGAATAAATAAATAGGCAAGCAAATTTACCCACAGCAATTTTAGGAATCACCAGATGGTAATTGCAAATGATTGATGTGATGTGAAATGCATTGATCTGACCAAGCGGAATTGCATGCAGGGAAAATACATTTAACTAAAGAAGGAATTTAATGGTGAGGACACATCTCGGAGAAGGAAATGAAACATGTTACAGGATGGGTCTGATAATCTGACAGCTAAAGATCCAGCTTATTCATCTGCAGTGGGGTTGGGTGCTAATTCAATTTTTAGCCATCTCAGCTACTTAAGCAGAGCACTTGGCCTGCTTCATGTCAAGTCAAGGTAAAGAGTGTTTACCAATGGCCCCTCCATTTTAAGCCCTACCGAAACACTCCTCCAGAAATTAGTTACCCTTCTTTTGAAAAGATTTTCCTTTTAAAAGCAGTTTTAAGTTATCTCCACTTTCCAATAACTCATGTGTTCATTCCACAAATCTTCATCCAAATGTCCCAGCTGGAAATTTGTTAAATTCTGGGGGGCTCTAGCTGCTCAGAGCCCACTCTTCACTCTTGCCGACAGGGCTCGAGTGTGTGTATCCAATTGTTTTTTCTTCCAATACTGTCAGTTACGCCCTGTGTCTTGCTACCTAATTTTCTGGTTACTAAGCACCTCTTCCAGTGCTATTGACTGTGGAGAGAATACCCACACCATGACCTCCTCCATAGATGCTCTCTCTCCTTCAGTCCCCCGTCTACACAGTTACAGTGAATGGAAGCAGTGGAAAAATCTCACTGTGGCCCTGCCTCCTTTCCACTCCCCACACCTGGTGACCCAGGAATGGGGTCCTCATCCAACCAATCAGAAATCAGGACTGAAAGACTTCAGCCAGTCCAGCTGCTCTGTTGATTGGATATCAGCAGTTGATGAATGACTTCCTGCCAGGCTGACTGGGAAACAATGGCAGAGGATCTGTTCATCCGAGAGAAAAGACTCCAGGGGAGACTTTATCTCAGTTCATGTCCAGGACTCAGTTAAATTCCTGCCCTTGGGTCCTGTGAGCCAGCCCCTTGGGCTTGGAATCAATGCCTTTTATTTCTTAAACAAACTGAAGTAGGTTACTAGAGCATCACCCAAGAAATATGAACATATACACTCACCAAATCCAGCTTAATGTTTGTTGGTCTTTTGTCCTATTCCCCACTTCCCCTTTAGCCTCAATTTAGAGCCTTCTTGATCAGACTGACTCTAGATAAACAGACAGCTTGGGGAATATATCCCACTTCTATCCATTTTCCAGCCTGACTTAACCTAAGTCCTCAGTCGCATTCTGCTCAGCAACACCCTCTGGAGAAACAGTCCAAAACTTTCTGGTTTCCAAGCCTCTTCCCAGGTGCTAGCATTTGGATAGAGGAGCTTTTGAAAACATAACTTGAGCCTAATATCTTTAATTTTCACTGACCAGCCAAGCTGTGTTTCTATTTGGAGATCTATCCCATATCTTTTTTGTAGAACAATGAAACAACGGAAGTGTTATTGATAGAACGTCCTATATCAACTGGGAGGAATCGTGGTCCAAGAACTTGACTTCCTCTCTGTAAGCTCTGGACGCTTGTGTTGTCTTAGCTGTGGATATGTGAAGATTTTCAGTCAGAAGCACTTTGGGTACCACTTATTTACCTCCTAGTAGGTTCTAGTAGGTTCTGATAGGACACTCTGAATTGCCTTGACCCCCTCCATTAACATCTCTACTCCCTTATTTCCAGCAAGACCAGTCTAATACCATTATTTTTTCTTTTCTTTTTTTTAAATGAAATATAGTTGGTTTACAATGTTGTGTTAGTTCCTGGTGTATTTTGACTCAACTCTCTTTACTCTGTTCTAGCTTTGCTAAGGCTAAACATCACTTCTTCCATCTGATGTATTCTATTCTCTCATGCCAGACCCATCTCATTTTCTTTTTCTTGGACTTATATCAATACCTCCAGTTTGCCAACTCAAAATTACTCTTATTAAGAAGCAAAAGTACACTAAGATCCAGGTCTCCTCCTTCTTAGTCCACTGTCCTGTCCATGACACCTTATATTTCCTGATGATCTGTCCTCATAACTTTTCTTTTTCAAAACTGGGAGCCATTTTATACACTTTGACATCTAGCCTTGACACAGACTTTGCAATAATCATTTTCTTCAGCAGAAAACATTTCATTTGCAAGTAAACCTAGCTGTAAAATGGGTAATAGAGTGGGTCTTACTAACTGATGCTACTGATTGCATTGCTTCACTAGACATTTGGTGAAATCAATAATTAATTTTCAGGAGCTACATCCCTGAAAGTTGTTTTCTTTATTGTTTCCTTTCATTTCTCTCCAAACTAACAGTAACTGCAAATGGCTCTAGATCTGGCTGGGATCCTTCCTGATATAATCAGTTGTTAAGAAGAAAAATCATTAGCATGATGCAACATTAATTAGAAAAGTCAGTTGCGATTTATAAATATGCATTTGTGGTTAAATAAATCTGAAGATTTGGATTTCGCTTGGTGCCCTCAGGGTGGATATTTTGCGTGCTTGTAGCACACCAAACAAGAAACCTAATCAGATTGGTTCTGCCTTAAATGGAAGCCATTTATTTTGCCCTAATTGGGATCTGAGAAATTATTAAAGCATATTTTTGGAGTTTGTTCAAATTAATTATTGTGAAGCAAATGAATTTATAGGCAAGCTACTTTCTCAAAAATTTTCCCTCAAACCAGCTGTACTTTGTTCTAACAAACAAAAATTATATAAATAGAATAAATATAATGGGCTAACAGAAATGGAAAGTTAGTGGAGATACCTAGATTTAGGGAAGAGGCTTGGAAGGTCATAAAATAAAACAGAGGTGTTTTTGTACCCAAGATCTCAGAAACCAATTTGCTAATCATTCTACTGTATTTCCATGAGTAGAAACAAGTTTACTGCAAGGAGAAGAAATTACCTGCTCTACAGATGATCCTGGGACACATAGCTTTGTTTTCTAGATAGAGACTTTTCATAACACATAATAAGCAGTCTAGTAAAGGAGCTTTAATTTCTCAAGCCCCTGTTTGATATGGTTTGATGGGTAGAATTAATTTGTAGAAAACTGGAGTTTGATTAGAATTAGAATTTTTAGTGAGAGAAGAGTCTAGGTATTTATATTGTTTACTCTTTCTCTAAATCATATATACCATCTGAGTTGAAATTAGGATTTGTAACAAATGAGATACATTATTACATTAATAAGAATTTCTATTTTAATTGAAGCCACCTATGAGAATGTGACACTTTGATGCCGTCTTTAACCCAGCTAACCACAATATAGGACTCCTGACTCTTCAAAACCAATGACCATGGCCTTGACGCTATGGGCATCTATTACTTAATTTATATAATTATATTAGGAATCGGTATCAAATCATCAATTTTTACCTGGGAATGTTGAATTTCTAAGGTGATGTAAATATTATATACTATATCCATTAGCTCTACACACGCTGGTATTGTAGAAGATAGTCTGCATCTAGTAATTTAAGTAACAAGATGTGTATAGTTTTTATTTATACATGCTTGTTTCCCAAAATTCATCCAAATACATTTTTTGAAATAGGTAAATTTTCTACTTATATTCAGAATTCTATTCACATAAACATCTGCAAATGTTTTCTCATGACCCTCTGGTTTCTATTGTTTTCTTCATTTCTCTTTCCCTGGTACACCTCCCCTTACAACATAAACTTCTCTGTGGGGTGATTTCAACAGCTATCAACCTTTTCATAAGCATATTATAAGCATCAGATAATCATGCTCCTAGCCACACCCTCTCCAGCTCGATGAAATAAAAAGGAAAGAAAATTAGATATGAAGCATCATGTATCATGAAATATAAATGTCAGATTATAAACTATAAAAGTCAAGAATGATTTCTATATAAATATAATTTGCTTCACTTTGAAAGAGGATTTGGGTTTACATGTGATCCAGCCAGTATTTGCTAAATCAAGTAATGAGTAAGTAAACATGAAAGCACATTACTGAAGGGTGTTGCGCTCAGCTGAGTTTAGGCGGACTCTGGGAGCACAACTCAAATCTTCCATATTAGAAGAGTGAGGACTGTAGGTGTGAGTGGTTTCCTGAAAAAAAAGAAAAAAGGAGACAGCCCATCTGAAGCTCCATTCCCTCAAAATAAGTTATTAGTGCTGCCTTACCCTTAATTTGACTTCCAAAACAAGGATGTGGAACATTCAAAAGCAAACATGGATAATGGGAAGGAAAGAAAAGAAAATACTATATTAAGAGTCATTTTTGCATCTTTGAAAAAAAAAGGGGAAACAGCCAGGGGAGAAAGCGTACAGTAATTCATCAAATATTCTAACCCAATATCACTTGGGGAAAACTAGCTTTCTGGGAATCTGGAACCAAAAGGAACTTGAGAGGAGTTCTGTCTGGAGCCTGCAACGAGAGAGGAGAGTTGACTCCAAACATGACGGCACACAGGGACCACTGAGATGAACGAGGTGCTAAGAAGTTCTCAGGAAGTAGTTCCTGGCAAAAGCAAACACAAATCCTCTCTGGAGGAAATTATCCCCAACACAGGATATCCATATATTATGTTTAACAAAGCATGATTTTAGAAACAAAATCACCAAATATGCAAGAAAGTATCACAAAATAAAAACAATTTTAAGACTTCCCCTCCCCTAGCAATGATTTCAGATATTGGAAATGACAGATACAGAATATAAAATAATTGTTATCAGAAGTTCAAAGAAATAAAAGATGATATTAAAAAATATATATCCAGAAACAAGTTACTGTTATGAGTTGAATTGTGCCACCCCCCAAATTCATATGTTGAAGTTCTATATAACCCACAGTACCTCGGAACTTGACCCTTTTTGGAAATAGGGTTTTTGCAGATGCAATTAGTTAAGATGAGGTTATACTGGAATGGTGTGGGTCCCTAATCCAATGTGACTAGTGTCCTTATTAAAAAGCAGAAAATTTGGAGACAGATACACACACAGGGAGAATGCCAGGTGAACGTGAAGACAGAGATCAGGGTGGTGTTTCTCCAAGCCAAAAACACAAAAGATTGCCCACAAAGCACTAGAAGCTGGGAAAAGAGGATTGGAACAAATGCTCCCTCACAGCCTCTGGAGGGAATAATCTGCCAACACCTTGATCTTGGATTCCCAATCTTCAGGACTGCGAAAGAGTAAGTTTCTAACATTTAAGCCACTCAGTTTGTGGTACTTTGTTACAGTAGCCCTAGAAAACTAATAAAATATCCAAAACAACCAGGAAGGTTTATTTTAAAAGAATTAAATAAACAAGTAAAACTTTTGGAAATAGGAATAGAATTATTCATGTTGAAAACACAGTCAGTGTTACGTACATGAAAGAGAAACCAAAGCATTCTAGGTGTGTGCAGAAAAGATTTAATTGAGGGAATCAGTTTCTTCCCAAATAATCTGTTTCCTAAAGTGACTCTCCAAAATCACCCAGAACTGATCCACCAATACTGCCATTAGAAGCATACTAGGAGCAAAGCATCACCTCCACTGCCACCCCCACAGGTGCTGCCCATCTTTAGGAAGCCAAAGGACAGGTAAGCAAACCCCTATACAAAGATGACCAAGAGGCAACTTCCACTATCGTCACCATTGTCACCACTAGTCCCATTGTTTATCAGCACCCAGGAAGCTGGAGAAAGGACAACAGAACATCACAAGTTATCCTCATGTTTCCCCATCCTGCTGAGCCAGCAGCAACAATCAGGGCCCCACTTCACTTCCTCTTTTCAAATATCATGCAAAACCATGTAGGACTCTACTTTCAATTAAATATTTAAAATAAAGCCTTTTGCTACTGTATGATTTCCAGCCAGAAGGTGACTAGAAGGTAGGCTGGGTGAGCCAGTGCAGCATCCCAAGCAGAGGGAGGAGAAGGAGCAGATTACACAGCAGAAGCCAGCATCAGTGTACAGAACAAGGACCTGAAGAAATTCTCTGGAAGGTTTAATAATGATATGAGCAGATGGAAACTGTAAAAAAGCATTAAAAGACACTGAGGAGAGAATACGAGTATCTCTTATAAGGTTATATCTGACCAGCAACATAGAAGCAGAAAAGAGAGAACACAGAAAAGATGGCAAATGTAAAGTTTTAGTTGCTAATAATTTTTTAGACCTGTTGAGAAACATGAATCCTCAAATACAAGAAACACAAGGCATGCCAAGCAGGATAAATAAAAAGAAATCCAATCTTGGACACATTGTCATAAATAGAAGAACACGATAAACAAACTGCCAACCTTACAAGTAGCCAGAGAGAAAAGACAGATCATTTATTAAAGAATGATAATTAGACTAATGGTAACTTCTCAATAGCAAAAAAAAAAAAAAAAAAAAAGCGAGAAACATTTATTTTGGAAAAATAAAAATGACAGAAGGAAAATCTAAGAAGCAAGAGGGATAAATAATAACAAAAAGTTTGCAAATATCAGTAAATATAATAGACATTGTCTGAATGACAATAATATTATTATAATTGCTGAATTTGTGGTTTATAAAATAGGTCATAATTACATTTTGAACAAGTCTCAAGTGTAAATCATGATGAGAGTTATAAAATCTCCTCTTGTTTAGAAGGGCAAGACTACACAGTGTAAAAATCCAATGGCAGCATTTGAAAGAACATAAATGAAGTGTTTAACTTAAAAACGAAATAAAATAGAACAAAATAAAATAAATAAATAAAATGAGAGAACAAACCAAAATTATTTGTTTCAAAAGAAGGCTAGTAAAAGCAAGGGACCAGATAAGCTTAACAAAACAGTAGGAAAACTACAAATAGGTTGAAAACTCAAAAAATAAGTCCAAATACTCTAAATAACGCAAATAAACCAAACTTTTTATTTCAAATATTTCAATATTTGAGTAACCATAGTTGTGTTTTGTTTGCAAGGGATACAACCCAGAAACAGTGAATGTAAAAATATGAAAAAAGATATACCACACAAATAATAACCAAAATAAGGCTGGCTTCGTTTTTATTTTATTTTATTTTATTTTTTTAAATTTTTATTTATTTATTTATTTATTTTTATGGCTGTGTTGGGTCTTCGTTTCTGTGTGAGGGCTTTCTCTAGTTGCGGCAAGTGGGGGCCATTCTTCATCGCGGTGCGCGGGCCTCTCACCATCGTGGCCTCTCTTGTTGCGGAGCACAGGCTCCAGACGCGCAGGCTCAGTAGTTGTGGCTCACGGGCCCAGTTGCTCCGCGGCATGTGGGATCTTCCCAGACCAGGGCTCGAACCCGTGTCCCCTGCATTGGCAGGCAGATTCTCAACCACTGCGCCACCAGGGAAGCCCCTGGCTTAGGTTTTAAATGTCATACGAAGCAGACTTTAAAACAAAAAAAATTTTTTTTTTATGAATTTGGGTGGTTAGATACAATTCCAGCCAGTAAGCTCCTGATGAAGTAGCCTCAAAACATAGATGGATGTATTAATTAACTAGATGGGGGGGGATCCTTTCACAATGTTTATGAATATCAAATCACCATGATATAAACTTTAAATATCTTGCAACATTTATGTCAATTATATCTCAATAAAGATGAAAAATACATTAAAATTATCTTATCAAAAAATATATATATACTACATAGAATAAAAATTGAGATTAAGAAATCCCCATCACAGTGGGAAAGTTAAACATATATCTCTCAATATTTACTATATCAAGTAAACAAAAAGTTAATGAAGATGTATAAGATTTGAGTCATACACTAAAGAAGTTAATTTAACAGACACATAGAACCCTGTCCCAAACATTTATTACAAATTATTCTCAAGTATGCATGGAATTAAACAAAATAAAACAAAACAAAATCTCACTACATTCTGGACCATAAAGCAAGATTAAACAAATTTCCGCTAAGGGGTATCAAACAAAGTTCTCTGGCTATGGTGCAATTACGTCAGTGGTAGAATTTTTACATTAATAGCCCTAAACTCTCTTACCTCTTTGTACTCGTGCCCTTGGGTACTGCCCCTCACGTGACTCTGAAACTGTCCATGTGACTTGAAGCATAATAGTAAGGAGCAGAAGATTAAGAAAGTGTTTGCACACACCTGCTTTCTCAGTTTTGGACCCTGGCCACTGCCCTGGGAACAATGGCTGCCGGAGGGGTGTGGAAGGGCAGGAGGTTGGCTGAGGCCCTCCTAGCCCGGTTTACAGCCCACGTCCAAATATATGATACTGTCCAGCCAGGATTAGCAAAGGTGCATATGTAACTCACACAAATTACGGACACATGAGTGAGACCAACCAACTCCAGATGAACAGCCCATGAAATGCATAGATGCATAAGCAGTAATACACTGTTATATAGTTTGGCCACTAGGTTTGGGCGTCTTCTGCGTTTGACATTATAAATAGTGTGGGGAATATTGTGTTCCTAGATGTATAATTTCAGGATAGAAGGACAAATACATTAAAAATAGGTATAAATAGATCACCCCTCCAGTTCCTACAGGTTATGAGAGGAACCTTTACCTTATAACTGCAATCTTTTGAACACGGGAAAGTGATGTTGTATCTCCTGTTGCCGTACTTTGCATTAAATGTACACCGTTGACTCGAGTGTAGAATGTATGGAGCTAAGCAGCCTATATATTCACTCCACTGGCTCATGTTTATGAAGCAGTGTACAACGTCCCAAGACAATGAGCCCTTTGATTAAGATCAGGGATTCCTGATGGACAGCAGAGCTGATGAAAACAGCCTTGTCTCTGGAGTTGCGGGAAGACTATGCACCAGCCTCTCTGTAGCTTGAGTAATTTATTTAATAGGTACACCTGCTCCTGACAGCTGTGAAACATTTGGTAAGGTGACCTGAGGCTCATTCCAACGGCCTGGTGTCACCCGAACGGCACACAGGGAGGGAGGAAGTCAGATGTAGGAGGCAGACACTCTGGCACCTTTGAAGAGGCAGTGGTTGCTATGGAAACCCTTCTGGAAGGTGCACTGGAGAAAGTCTGTCTCCTGAGTTCAAAGGACACGCTTCTGAGATAGATGTCAGTTGAGGGAGGGGCTGCACAGTGATTCCAGCCTCTTAATGTCTGTGTTAGGAATCTTAACTACTAATGGGGAGGCGCTGCCATGAGTGACGTTCCAACAAGGAAGACAGCCCAACAGGGCACTCGAAAGAGAACCCCGAAGGGCACACAGAACGTGAATTAAGTTTACATTTGAATGATAAAATGTAATTTCACTGAATTCATCATAAGTTGACAAATTCTGTAGAATGTTTACTCTGTGTCAGGGGCTGGACCTAGAACTGGGGGTCCAACAGTAAAGAAGACAGAGCCCCTGCCCTCAGAAATGTAACTGGGTTAAAAACCCAGTGAAAATTAAGAGTGAGAAGGCTAGCGATTTGAGAAGTACAGGGGGTCATGGAAGCACCAGGAAGATGGAAAAAACTTACTCCAGTTTGTGCTGGGGGAGTGGATGGGGGGAGAAGGCATCTATCAAAGAAGAATTCCTACAAGTGGGATATTATAGCACCAATAATGTGACTGGTTTGACACTGTCTGGGTTTTAATCTCATCTATGCAACTTAAAAAGTCTGGGGCAAATTATTTGTCAAATAATGTTGTTATGGAATTCAATGAGATACATACTGCATGACATATAGTAACTGCTCCATGTGTGTTAGTTTTTGTTAGTTGTCTAATCATGATCAGTACTCATGGAGGATTTAGTATGGATTAGGCAATGAGCTAAGTGATTTTTTTCTCTGTAAAAGCTACTCAATGAATTGTCACCATAACATCTCTCTTCTGTGAGCACTATTATTACCTCATTGTGCAGTGGAGGCAATTAAGACAAAGTAAGGACAGATAAGGTCAAGATCACAAAGTTCATACATAGCAAAACCTGTAGTCAAACCCAGCCTGACCGCATTAGCTCCATTCTTAACAAAATGCTCTACAGACATAACCTCCACCACCTTGATAATGGACAGTTTCATAGTGCTTTACTCTGTAGTAGACAGTGTTCTAACTTCTTAACTTACATCTCATTTAATTTGCACATAACTTAACACAATAGGTGTTATCATCTCCATGTAGCAGATGAGAAAAAGGAGGCATCAGAGGTTAAACAACTTGCCCGAGGTCATGCAGCTAATCAGAGGTAGAGCTGAACTTGGACCCAGGCAGCCTGGTCTAGAGTCTATATGCTTAACCACACATCTAGATCAGATTCTCTGCAGTGGAGATTACTGTGCAGGAGGAAACCTGGGAAGTGATCTCAGGATCAACACCTGTTGAGAACTCAAGGAAGCAAGGTTGGGTGAAAGGAAAGGTTGAACTGAGATTCAGTCACAGAAAGACCTCAGCAGATCCCCATGGGGAGCTCGGGAGATGGGATCAATCTTCAAAGTTGTCCCAAGTTGAGAAAAGGGGACTGGGATTTATTCTGCTGAGTGATGGGTCACTGGGTGCAAGCTCTCTAAAAAAGGCTTGACCTAAAGGAGGCAGTGCCCAGGGAAGTTTCAGCTGAGAGCGGGTAGCAGCCAGAGCCCACAGCCACCGGCCCTCAACACCCAGGGTCCAGCCCCATATGTCCTCTCCCAGGTCCCACCAGGATGTGCTGGTTCTGTTTTGCAGCTCCTCTGGGGCTAAGTCCCTTTCACCTACTCCTGGGTGCAGCCCTTTCCTGGGTGGGTTGTGTTGCAACTCAACTCTTGCTCTGGTCTGGACTCCAGGAGGGAGTTGGAGCTATGTCCTGAGAGGCACGTGCTGTCTTTAAGTCAGAGCTTTTGCTTCCCCTCAAAAAGGAAGAACTAGCTTTTTAACAGAGAGGAGCGCTGTGTCTACAGGACAAGAGAGTTCACAGAAATCTAAGGATCCGAATATTTTTAGTGTGTTGACCCAAACGTCCTAACTCCGAGTCTCAGCGTCCTTCTCATTCTCATTTGGGGCTCTGGCTTTGACCTAGCCGGCTTGCTGAAATTGATAATTCAACTGCCTTTGGAAGACAGACATCCTTACAATTTAAGCCCTGGACTCCTTACTTTTCTGCCCTCTGGCTTGGAGTAGGTGAGAGAATCTGTATATTTTTCTGACTTTCAAAGTTGGCTTTCAATCAGTGACTAATCATCCTCAGCCCTGGATTGTCCTTTGCCTTGAACCACACACATTTAATTGTTCAATTCTATAATCCTGTAATCATCACATCTCATCAATCTCTCCAAAGCCGGAGATATCACATCTGCTGCACGACTTCCCCACCCAGGTCAGCACAGGTGGAAGCTGTAACAAGTGCACCAACTCCCTGGGGCTTCCTTACTCCCCAGTGACAGGATGTGCATTGCCAGCCACAGAGGGTGACCAGTTCCAAAAGCCCATTTTCCTATCTGCTTCCTCAGACCACTCTCGCGAGTTCCCTGAGTGACTGTCTGGAGGAAGGAAGTTAATTGTGAGGTGCTCTCTGGAGCCCGAACTTGGAGGGAGGAATTTGAACTGTGGGGTCATGGCAACAAAGACCTGCATCACCAGGGCCTGTATCAGGCACACAAAAGGTACGGAATAAATGCTTGCTGATTAAAAGCATGGATTGAGCTCTTATGCTTAGTGAAAGAGTGAGGTAAACACTCAACACCCTCACTTCATGAAGATTTCAGAAACTTGATAGCGGCCATCGTTACTGCCTCTGAGTGGAGGAAATGCAGGGTGATGGCGGGGAGGAGTGAGGGACAGGTGTGTCCAGGAACTTTGAGAATCCAGGGGGATTTGCAGCCGAGTAAATGGTGCATTCAGACAGGGCTGGACCCAGGTGATTTGGGTCCTCTGCATGTGCCAATTCCACTGAGTCACTATGCCTCCACTAAGCTGGCAGGACTCACAGGAGGGAAAGGACTTGATGAAACAGTCAAATGTGTTTTGTACACTCAGTGCTCAGAACGGTGCCCAGAAAAGAGAGAGCAAGTGTCTGATGAATGATGGAGTGAACGAAAGTACGAATGCACAAGTAAAAGTCGATAAACCCCTTAGAAAATGGACTAACTGGAAACAGAAACAAGGAACTCCAGGCTTTCTGGACTGGATCAGACTAGTAATTTCTCCAGTCGGAAGCCCAGAGGGCGACAGGTGAGGATGGGGACTCAGACTGACCCTGATAGGCTGCCTTGGTTCAGGAACACGGCCCTCTGTTGCCCCCTTGTGGCGCCATTTGCTAGACAGCATCCAAACACTCCCACCTGCACGTGCAATCTGCAAATGGGGTCGTTCACTGTAAGGGGGAAGCTTCTGTCTTTTCACTGGGAGGTTTCTGTAATGTAGTAACTTCAGACAATATTGCAGGGAAAGTCGGGGGCACGGAGTTTGCTTGGGGGAGTATTGAGGAGTCCCTTATACATAGAGCCTGATGCAAATAAGCTTAAGCTTTAGAGTGTAGATGTACAGTGAGTGTTATTATTTTCTGAGCTTGACCAAGAAAGAACTACAAATTGAAGGAATCCTGTTCTTTCGACTCTTGCTTTTTAGAAATTGAATTTTACTACTCTGATAATTTTATGGATGGTAAACTGATTGTGTATTGAGTGTTGTGGTCTTGAAGATGTGTTGCTTCTCCATTGATGGGCATGTGGGACTCTCCATGTGGAGACAACCTGTCACATTTGAAATTCGTGTTGAATTGTCACACAGGGTTCAGTAGACCTTTATGTTCTATACATACACGCTACTTAGAACAAGAAAATGAAAACTCAAAAACTTCAAAATTTATTTCAATATATCACAGGACTGAAAGTTGCCTTTGTGTTATAAATTACATTTCTTTTTGTTTCAGTGTTTCTTTTGCCCTTGACTATGACATTTGCCATGTGTCCTGAAAGTTGCTCTAAGAACATGCCCTCTGAAAACCTTATTAAGGAACCTATCACAAGTGAGGGTGATCCCACAACTAAATCACAGAATCATGGGGCATTACATGTTGAAGGAAAGTTGGGGAACTACATTCTAATTTCTGGTTTTATCTCTAGGATGGGGGAATTTTCACTTGGCCACAAGCAGCAGCTAGATACTAAGAGAGAGATGTGAATAATTTCAGGTACTTCCAATATCATACTCAGTTTTATTTCAACTTTATCTCAACTGGAAAGGAAAGAAAGAGTATTTATTGATTGCCTCCTTGTGTCAAATATTATGCTAGGCGTTTTGCACTGTTAGTTCTTTAGCCATCACTGTGATTGAATGAGGGAAACTTCTCAGCTAACTATTGCTGTGTGACAAACTGCCCCAAAACTGACTGGCTTAAACAACAAGTTCTTATTTTTTTTTTCTCATAATTTCCTGAGTTGACTGGGCTCAGCTGGTGACCAGACTCAGAATCACTAAGATTCTGGCATGTGGTTGCAGCAAGACAGTAGCAGTGGAATGAGTCTCCTGCAGCCTTAAACTAGGCTGATGTCCAAGATGTGTCATTCACATCATGAGCAATTGATGTTGGTTATTGCAGAACTCGGAGCCATTAAACAGTGTCTGTGCATGACCTCTCGACATGGCTTGGGCTTCTCCAAACCCATAGGATCTCTCCAAGTCCGTGATGTCTGGGTTTGGAGAGACCACGTCCCAAGACGGAGCATTCCATGAGAAAGAAAGCAGAAGCTCCTGGGCCAAATAAAGGCAATGACTAACATGGGCAAAGTATTGATATTTCCACATAATTCTATCAGCCAAAGGAGTCATAGAGCCAGTCAGAGTGCCAGATTCAATAGAGTGGAGAGGTAAGCTTCACCTCTTGACAGGCGACTGGCACGACCATACCGCAGAAGAGTCAGTGGGATGGGGGACATCATTGGGGCCATATTTAGACAATACAATCTTCCACAGCAATGCACATATCTCCCACATGCCCTGGCGCTTACCACTCCCGCAAGGAATCCAGGAGCTCCACTCACTCCGTTACAGCATCTGCTCAAAGCCAGGGTCTCACCAACTAAATCAGGTCCAGATGTGGAGGTTTTCTGAGGAGCGATTCTTTGAATCAGCATCTTGAGTACGATTTATCTCCATCGGAGTTAAAGATTTATATCTTTAACAATGAGCTAAAGATACAAATCATCTACTCCACACACGTCAAACATACATTAGGCGGGAAAATTACTTCAATAGACATACCTGTTAAAAGGACGAAAATCAGGGGGCACAAGTAATTACTAGTCTACAGTGATTCTGAAATTCAACTGGGCTCTTGTTGCCAGTGTTTTGATTTGAGACCAGCCCTGATGCCTGGGATTTCTGTTCTCCGTGGCTCTTGGTCTCTGTCTGAGTCATCCATCCATTTCCCACAAGAAGCGGCCTGTGTTTACAGTTTCCTCAGCCTTCTCCTTGCCCAGAAGATGCCTGCAGTCCATTTTTGAGAGGATCCTGTCTATTTTGCACTATTTTTGTCCATTTTTGTCCAAGCAGACAGGATTTCTGATAAAACAATAATAATAATAACAACAACAATAACTAACTAAATCAATATCGTATGCACCTTATGTGTCTGTAATGCATTTTACTGAGAGTTAGTCTATTAGAAAAGAGTCACACAAAGAGCACTTTTTGAGATAATTCTCCCCTTGGCTTGAAATCAGAATCAGGATACTATAGAAAAATCCCATTAACTTTGTAAGAAGCCATTTTTGTATAGTTCAGGGACACTATTAAAAGTTTCCATAATTTTTTCTGAAATCTTAACAAAGGTTTATACAACCATACACTGAGATGATCTCTACCGCAATGACTATTTTTTCTTTTCTTTCTTTTTTTTTCAGCATTTTGCTCCCTGGAAAGGTTGATTAGGAGAAACAATTTTATTTTTGAACCCAGAATATACTGGGTTCTTTCTATTTCTTCTTATTGTTTTGGAAAACTGAACAGTTATGTTTTGGGCACATCTCTATTTGCACATTATCATATGTGGCTAAAAGAAAGAATTTGGTACTTCCAGCATTCTGCACAGTAATCTCTTTAGCCAAACACATCAGATTACTATTTGTACATTGCATTTTTCCTGTTACTGTTAGAGACAGATTTTTGTCAACTTTCCATTAACATATACGGTTGACCCTTGAACAATATGGATTTAGATTGCACAGGTCACGTATATGTGGATTTCTTTTCAGTAGATACAGAACTAATTGATCCTCCCCCAGTTGAATCCGTGGATGCAGACCACGGACACTGAGGGCTGAATATGGGACTTGAACATCTGTGGATTTGGGGATCCTGGGCCAGTCCTGGGACCAATCCCCCATGGATACCTAAGGACAGGACAGCTGTATTGTGTTTCTCCAGCCTCCTATAATGATTTGTTCACTGTCCTTCCAAAACCCGTCTCTTTAAGGCTCTTCAGCACAGCCCCAGATCCAGTGCCACCTGTTTCTTATTTCTGTTGTAACAGCAGCCGTCTTCACTTCTGGTGCCAATTTCTGTTGTGGTCATCGATTGATGTATAGCAAAACACACCCAAAGTTCGTGGCTTACAATCATAATTGACATTTGTCTTTCTCAGGACTCTGTGAGCTGTCTGGGCTCTGGTGAATTTTGTTCACTTGGGACCTTTCCTGCCATTCCACTCAGAGAGCAGCTGAGTCTTCTGAGGGCTCAGGGCGCTGACCTGTGGCATGACTCACTTACACGCTGGCCGTTGGTCCTGGCTGTTGGATGGCAGCTAAGCTGGTGCTGTTGAAAGGTTGCGTAGACATGATGCTTGAGCTTCTCAAATGATGGAGTCTGAGATCTGAGCTGGAACTTCCCAAGAACAACTGTCCCAAGAGGCAGGACATCGGCACTGCCAGTCCAATTAGGGGCTATGCCTGCAACTTGCACTGTGTAACTTTTGCTGCATTTTGTTGGTCAAAGCAGACTCAGAACCCACCATGATGGGCTTCATCTCAGGATGGGGTGTTGCAAGATAACATTGCAGAAAATCTTGCAGGATGGGAGATATGTCGTGGCCAACGTTGGAAAATGAATTATGCTATAAGAGACTGTTCTCTAATTTTATACATTTTAAAAAGGAAACAAAAATGTTTCTCGTTATCTCCCATACTCAAGGGCTTTGCTCAAGCAATTATCTTCTATCTCTCATCACCATCTTTTCCATTTCTAATCATTTCTATCACCAAAAAGCATGTTTTATCCTCGCCTGTCCTAAAGTAAAAACTCCTCACTCCATAGCAACCTTCAACTAAACCCCCATCATTGCTTCTCTTTATATGAAGACTCCATCTCCCCTTACTCTTTCTTAAACCCACTCTGATCAGGCTTTTTGCCTTCTCTCTACCAACCTCTTGTCTATATTTCCCCCAAAATTGTCCCTTTGTTAAACCCAGTGGTTAAAGGTTCAGTCCTCATGTTACTTGACCTGTCAGCAATATCTGATAGAGTTGGCTTTTCCTCTTTAAAACACTTTATCTAGCTTCCCCAACACCAAACTCACATGACTTACCTTCTACCTCACTCTTTCTATCTTTCCTTAGTTTCTTCTTATTTCATAAACAAAATGTTAGAGTATGACAAGTCTCAGTGTTTGGTCTTGTCCCTTGGTATTTCAAAAATTATATTATCACTCCCAATGACATGACCCAACATCATTGTTTTGAATACCTTCTCTGTGCTGTTGTTCTCCAAGATTATACCCTCAGCTTAGACCTTGACCTGAACTCCAGACTGTATATCCAACTGACCGTCACCATCTCCAAGACTGTCTAGCAGGCATCACATACTTAATACACCCAAAACTGAACTCCTATATTTATCCCCCCAAAGCTGACTCTCCTTTAGATTCCTATCTGAGATGATGGAAGTTCCATTCTTCTATGGTATCAAATTAAAAAATTCACTCTGAATTTCTCTCTTACTCTCAGACTGCATCCCTAACCCGTCAACACATACTCTTTACCTTAAAAATATATCCAGAATATGAGCCTTTCTCATTAGTTCCACTACAAAAATCCTAGTCCAAAAGGCTACCAAAATTGTTTCAATAACCTTTCCACTGTTTTCCTTTATTCAAACGTATTCCTTATCATCTATCTTTAACAAACCTTGTAAAACCTATGTTAGATTATTACACTTCTCTGCTCAAAACCTCCAAAGCTTTCTATCTTGCTCAATATAAAAGTAAAACTCTTCACAATGGTCTATAAGACATATATAATCAGCTTGCTACCAAGTGGCTTATTGATCTTTTGTAGTGATTTTACCATATCTTGGGATCAGCATTGGTCTCTCATTCTGACAAATCAATAATTTAGCAGTAACTGTAGGTAGATAAGCCATAGCAAGGGGACACCCATGCTGATGGGTCCATGCGTAGTGTTCATTCCTGACACCATGGCTACTCTTTTATGGCCCCCCTACATAAGGACCGGTGTTGCTAAGGGCAAAGGTGGCCAACTTCTCCTACCCACTAGGTGTTTTGGTGCCTCTTCTGTGGCATATGCTCCCTGTGGGCATCAGTGTGAAAGATAAAGGTCCACAAGCTCTGTGCCCACTCCTATATGCCCTTCCACACTCTTCTTCCCCAGACCTCCTTTTTTTTTTCTTAGATGCTGTATATTTAAAAGAAAATATACAAACCCTGAAAACTTATGAAGGTCTATGATTTCATAGACAGCAATCACCTTGTTTAAGGATAAAGATAATACACATTTATTGACAGAGTGAATAAATGAGACAGATTCTGTGCTAGATGAACTCGTGCATCTTTTGTATCCTCTCAACAAATCTTCGATGTGTGTGTGATCACCCCATTTATTGCAACCCCCAAAGGGCAAGTAATAGCAAAGCTGTTAACTGACCGAGCTAAGATGGGAGCCTAATAGGCCTGTGTTGATTGGATAGCACATAGCTCTTAGCACATCGTGGGCTCTTATTAAACTCACTCCATATCTCTTTAAAAGGGCAAGGATAAAACCCACAAGGGTAATATGGATCTGATAGTGAGGTTTATGTAGGAGGGATTTGTAAAATTCAAGATGCTACATAATTTGCCAGATCCATAGTAAATGGATCCTACTTCTTTGTTCCTACTTCTTTAATGTACCTGCTACTTCTTGAAATAACTATCATAAAATCTTAATATTAGACATTAGAAGTTGAGACCTCAGAGATGATCATACCAAATACTTTCATTTTGCAGAAGATGAAGGGACTGAAGTGTAGGATGAAGTGAGTTACCTAAAATCAACTCATAAATTAGTCCCAGAGTCAGAATCAGGATCCAGGCCTAGTTCAATCCTCTTTCCAGTGTAATGTGCATCTTCAAACAAAAATTTCATTTCATTAATTTATTACATTAAGCTAAGTTCCATCCCCCAAGCCCATTTGAGCAGAATTAATCAAACTAGCTCAAGCTTAACCCAGTTGATGGAACACCAACTATAACTAATTCTTATCTACACTCCACTCCCCATACGGATCCACTGCACCCACTGGAACAGTGTAGTGACCATGGTGAGCTCAATTCCACTACCTGGCCCCGACCCTGATATAAAATGTGGAGTGTGCTTAGGCGGGCTTTGAATCCTTGGCCAGCTCTACAAATCTACGATTCTCCTATTTTTGCATCTCATTTTCTTTCTATTTTTTATGTCTATGTTTCATGGTTGTTTAAATGGTAGGAATAACGAAAGGCACACTAACAGTTGTTAATCACTTTCTATTATTTAATTTGCCAGTTTGTTTATTTTGCTTTGAAGCAGGAATCTTTAGGTGCTAACAACAAAGACCCACTCTGACAAATGTAAGGAAAAAAAAAGTTTATGTGGGCATTACTGGGAGGAGAAGGGTTAGTTCAAAAATTGAAGGCAGACCTCAAAAAGAAATACATGAGATAAGGATTAAATGAGTTAGCGTACGTACGGCATATCAAATAGTATCTGACAAATTGTAAGGGCTATGGACGTGTTGGTAGCTCTAAGCCTTGGCATAGCAGAGGTTAAGAAACTTTTGATTCATGTCACCATGACTTGGATGCATTAATCTTAATCATCCTCTGTCTTTGTGTTACCCAAATCAGGATGCAAATTCCAAGGACACCTTGACTGTTCCATCTTGGATCATCATCCCATCTCCTGGAGTGGCAGGATGGGGCACCTTGCCTGGCATTCCGGCCAGTACTGCACTGCACGGCCACAGATAAGAAAACAAAGATCCAAATAACTGAGTTCATGGACGAATGGCTTTATTAATTTTTTAACTGAATCTATCGCTATAAGAATGTTGGTTATACATCAACCCAGCTGCAGATGAGATCTCCAATTTCTCTTTGCACATCAGTGTTTTTTCTTTAAACTGCCCTTTATCATAATAGATGGAGGAACCTGGCCTTCATACCAGATACCTCAGCTGCCTGCCAGAATGTGGTTTGGTCCAGCCATAGTCAAGGACCAAACACATAACAGGATGTGTTTTGGTCCAGCCATAGTCAAGTCATGCCAAGGGCTGAATTTCTAGACTTCTAGATTCTTGTACTGAAGGATACAGCAAAGGAGTCACAATTTCCCCACAGGTTAAAAAAAAAAAAGGCTGGTCAAATTCCACCACTGGGGAATCAGTAAAACTTGAGGACTTGAAGGAATTTGCAGCAGGTGTGGAAATTCAGACAGCTATAAATTATCACTAAATTTGGCACCAAAGAGAGAAGTATTTCTGAATAATTCTTTTATGTCTGTCGTAAGCATTTGGCATGCGATTCTGTGCTGCAATGCATGCCATAAATACAATAATTTATGGTTGGTTTCTACCCAGTAATATGCAGTGTCGTACTTAACTTGGGAACAAGCACAATTAGAACTATAATCAGTTGTGACATTGCTTTGAAATGTTTCTACTTAATTATTTTTTTTGCGATAGTCTGGCATTAATAGCTTTTTTTGAGAAGACAAATCATAATAATTACTCCAGAGAAGATGGCGAAGATAAATGATATTCAAGCAAGAAGGCAGAATTGATCCAGAGACGGATGGGTGGTTGGCTATGTGGAAAGAAAGATGAAAGTTCTGCTGCTTTAGTTTGGTGCATCTATTAGCATCATCTAAAAAACAAAGAGGAAGCGGTCAAGTTTAGTCTCCAGGTTCTCCTCCTCTCATTTCAACGTACATCCCTTGGTACCAGGTGGCTCTCCTCTGAGCGGTGGAAAGAATGCAGGCTTTGGAGTTAGGAATATCAGGGGAAGAATTCTTGGATCACCAAGCACCTTCTAAGAATCCTACTTGAGGCAGGCACTGTTAATATGTATTAGTCAATTACTTATATTCCTCATTTGAATAGCAAATAAGAATAGTAGTACCCACCTCTCATGCTGTCCCAACACACAAGCAAAACCCTTGTAAAGCGCTCATCATACACAGTTTGCCTGGTGGGTAGCCAGCGCTCAGGAAGAGGCAGACACCATAAGTGCTGTGACTGATCATAGGAGATGGATAATAAACAGTATTTCTTTCCCCTATAACCTACACAGGCTCTGAGATGGATCTTGTGAGTAGATAGTTCACGAGTTCTAGTGTCTAGAACTAGATCATCATTCCTGATATCTGGCTTGTAATATGAAAAGACTATATCAAGCATTTTTAATAGAGCTACACGTGCTTGAAGAGGGCTTAGCAGACACATTACTTAAAGCTCTTTGGGTTACAGGAAACAGAAACCACATTGAGTGTTTTTAAAGCAGAAGTGGAGAGCAGATTATTCGGTGCAGCTGGTTAATTTAATAAACAGGACTCACGGTTTCCCTCCCACAGTGAGGATCTGTGCCAGGGAGGCTGCCTGCCCTCTAAGGATGGAGGGTACAGTTGGAAATCTCTCTCTCTCTCACGCAGCACCTCTTCCACCTCCTCCTGCTGTTTCTAAACCATATTGTGGGTTATCACAGAGGTGCTGAGGAGAGGTAAAGGGAGCAGGACATTTCTCACTTGACTGGTGCCATCACCGGCTGGCTTCTCACCCCTCAGGTCTGGCAGCTCTCCAGCACGAGCTCTTCATCTGATTCCATGCTATCGTGGGTGATGCGGGATACTCTCCCATGCCCATCACGTATGGTCTCTCACTTGAAGTTCCTTGACCTGGGGAAAGTACATTCCATCTTGGTGGTGATGTTCACCCCCTCCCCAACCCCTAGAAATCTTGTGATCAGACTCCAGATTGTCCTCTGCTCACCCTTCTTCTCGATCCTGTTGGATAGAATCTAAGACATCCTCATGGTGGCATTCTCACACTAGTGACCTACATTTTTGCCTGAACAAAATCCTAAAAGGAAATCTGATCCCAATCTAGTGATCTCCTTCACACCTTCAGGACTATAGCAAGCCAGCCTGCTCTTGCCCTTTAGATTTGCCAAAGAGTCAAACAGAGGTTTACTCCATCCCTCCAACATATTTTAAGGACACATATTTTAAGTTCTTCATTGGTCCTGGTGATACCTAGCTCAGTTGGCCCAAGGTAAGAGGCAGGGCCAAGCACTCTTCCTCCTGAGGAGGAAAAAAAGGGAGAGGGAACTTCTTTCAAAATAGTCTTCTTTTAACATTTTCTTCCTATTCTTAATCTCTTGATTCTATTGTCCATGATTCTAGTTATAGTGTTCAAGAGTCACATACCCAGTTTGAGGCTAAGTTTCACTTGGTTAATTCTCAAGGGTGGGCTGCTACCATTTCTTTTGGTATCCAGTATGTGGTGTCCTCCTGCCTTGGGCTCAGAGTAAGTCGGGAAGCATTTCATTTTGATATCCACTTGGTTAAAGGTAAGGATTTTCTTAGGGAAAATGCCAGCCTGGATTGGCAGCCTTCAGCTTTCTTTCTCTTTCTTGGGTCTTTGTCTCTTTCTTCATCTCTGCTTTATTCTTGTCTCTCTGAAGAGTAGCTGGAGATGTTTGCTCCTCAGTCTTGGATGGAAAGCTACCCTATTTTTCTGTAGATTATATGTTTTAATTCCAGCTACCTTCCAAGATCTGCTTGACTCTCTCTAGTTCTCACTGATGAATTCTTCAGAAGAAGCACCTGAAGAGCATATCTTGGACTAGGTACCCAAACCTGGCCCATTATCTGCAACAGCCAGGGACCCATGCTGTAGATTGGGGCAATTCCAAGATTAACAGAAGAGGAGGATGTGTTCTGGCCCATACATATCTTCAAAGTTGCCCATTGGAAGGATGGAGTAAAGAGAAGACCTCCCGTAAGGGGTAACACTGGAATTCAGCCCTGAAATATGAGAAATATATCCATGGACGGAGACTGGATATGGGGGGGTGGTCTTTCTAGGGAGGTGTGGAGAACGCTGGTGTAAAGGCTATAGTAGGAATGGAAACAAACCAGTTAGCTGCTTTATGTGCTTAGTAAAGAAATGTGACAGTTTATAGGTGCCAAATAACCGACTGAGTAATAAATGTTTATTGCCTTTCTATTGTAGCAAGAGTTAGTCTCTATAAGAAATCAACGCCATTCATTTGTTTAATAAACACATTTGAAAACCTACTACATTCCAAGCACTCTTCCAGGTGCTGGGGGAATGTCTGTAAGTGCAAAATTTTTCCCTGGGAAGTGGAGGCAATGAGAATAAACAAATAATATTTTGCCACATAAGGGTATGCAAAGTGGTAAATGGTAGGAGGGGAGAGCTACTTTTGTTAGAATAATAAAGAAAGGCTTTTTGAATGGGGTAACTTTGAGCAGAAAAGTGAATGCAGTGAGGAAAGAGAACAGCCATCAAGGCAGAAGGGACCATAAATACAAGGGCTAAGAAACAGAGACAAACTTGGCCTGAGAGAGGAACGTGTTTAGATACATGTAGAGAAAACAGCCGTTGAAAAGGCAATGCATCGATGATTTCATAAGAAGGAGAGAATTTCGGGGAGGAAGGACATAGTCGTCCTTATTTTCCTCAGTACAGCTGGGGAGCTGGCTGTGGGCCAGTCCTGTGCAATGACACCCAAAGCACGAGTACATGCATGTGTGGTGTGACTTTGTGCAGTTAACACTAGAAAATCTCAGCCTCCAAATAAGGCAGAGACTGTCTGTAGTCGCTTAATCTCTATTAAAGATGCCACAGAACCCTTATTGATTTTTCTGTTTAGAGAAAATGTGAAGAAAAAAAAAGCATTAACTTAATTAGGCTCACTGTCCTAATCATAAGTTCTCAATGCTGGCTTTTACTTTTCCAGTGCATATGCCTTGCCTGGAATTCGGGCTCTGGAGGCTGGGAATGCCTGCATCTGAAAGCAGCGTTTTGGGAAACGAGTAAAAGTCGAGAAATCATCAGAAATCAGGTTGATGGGAATGATTGGTCTTGGGCAAGGTTGCTAAAGCTCACTCCTACAGAAACAGCTGCCTCTGTCTGTCAGTGGTGACAACCTGCTCAGAGACAAATGAGACCTGTAGGGTCTGGGAAAGTGCAATGAGATCCCGACCTGGGACAGGTCTCTTTGTCAAATGAGCATCTACCTCTGAGAAAGGGGTGCCTGACTTGTGATAAATCTGCAGCTAATGAGGGCCATGCATCCATTCTGTTAGGTTTGAACAATCACAGAAAACAATAGAAAGCCCTTTTCCTCTCCAGGCCCCCAAATGGGAAGAAACATAAAGACAGGGCTTCTGCTGAATATAGTTCACAATCTGTTAAGCATGAGCCCAAATCAAAGCACAGAGATGCTGGCCTTAGACCGGGAGAAGGTTGGGTCCTGGAAGGAGTCAGGAAGGCAGGGCTTAGGGAGTGGAATCGGGGTCATCTAAGGATCTAGAGACAGCGACTATTTCCCCAGCAACATAAAAGTATTTCCATATTTTAAGAAGTTATATATCAGTGAACACTGTCTGGATACCCATCCTACATATCAGGCTAAAGTCGAAATATTTATTTCTTCAAAAAAAAAGAGTGTCATAAAGTTTCTCTTTTTCCCTGGCTCCAGATGAGCTATGGCATTTAAAACACGGATTGATGATTTTGTGTTTCCATTCTGAGAATAGCAAGCTTTCATTTGGCACACTCTGGGGATAGAGGGGGTAACATGGATTTAAGTCCAAGAAACATTTATTCATTCCTCCTTTTTACTCACCCAAGAGTAAGGTCACCCTATAAGACGACCTATAAGGTCGCCCTACCTTTGATGAGCTCATGGTACGTGCATTAGAGGGACCACAAATGTTAAAATCCACAGTGCTGTGTGGTCAGAGCTAGGAAACAAGGGGTTGGAGAAAACACCTAACTTCATCTGTGAGAAGGGGGTTAAAAGTCCAGGAAGAGCATTCTGGAATCAGAGTTCAGCATTGCTCTAAGCCTAAAATATATTAGTGATAGACAGAATGGAAGAAGGGTATTCCAGGACTATGGAAAAAGGGCCTGTGCAAGCACCCTGGGAGCATATTATGAATGAACTGCGTAGACTATGGGAATATGGCAAAAATGGCAAGCACCATCTAGATGTAATAATGATAACTATAATCATAAGCTTCTGGGTAAATTCCCTAGGGCTGCCATAACAAAGTGCCACAGACTACCTAACTTAGAACAACAGAAATTTATTACTTCACAATTCTGGAGTGCAGAAATCAAAGCGTTGGCAGGGCTGCGCTCTCTCTGAAGAATCTGCTCCTGGGCTCTCTCCTAGTGACCTCAGGTGACCTCAGGTGTTCCTTGGCTTGTAGATGCGTCAGTTCAATCCTGACTCAATGGTCACATAGCCACATTCTCTCCATCATCTCCCTTCTGGGCATGTCTGTTTCTGAGTCCAAAGTTCCTCTTATAAGGACACCAGTCATACTGGGTTTAGGTCCACCCTCATGACCTCATTCTAACTTGATTATACCTGTAAAGACCCTATTCCTGAATAAGATTCCATTCTAAGTGACTGAGGGTCAGGGCTTCAACATATCTTTCTGTGGGGCACAGCTCAACCCATAAACACTTCCTTGGCATGGAAATTGGATTTTCCAGCTTACAAAGCTCTTCCATAGCTTATAGAATTATATATTACAGAATCCTCTTATAAAATATCCGCAACCATGAACAATTGATCTCATTTAACTCTTTTACACACATGGTAAACATTTATATTATAATTATAAACAGCATCTACTAGGCACTTAACATTAATCGGCACTTGATATACTTTTTTTCCAAATCCTGACAACAATGCAAAATACTATTAGTCCCTGGCTTCCAAAAGTAAACAGAGACTCTAAGAAATAAAATAACTTACACATGGCCACAAAGCTGGGGAATAAGAAAGTTGCTGTGTTTAACCTTAAAACCCAGAGGGAAGTCCAAGTTGGACAGATTTAGTGGAGGTAAGAGATTTCAATGTGGAAGGGTAAAAATAGAATGAAGGCCTCTAGTCAAGATATAGACAGAATTCATAATTCACTTCTCTGTGTTTTATTGCAAAATTATGTCATTTTTTTTCTTTAACTAATTAAAGATAGGTAGCACTTCTCAGAAACCAGAAGAAAATCTGTGTTGGTTAACAGCAGAGAGGAACCCTAGGGGTGAGTGGAGGAGGGGGAAGTGGAGCCCTGAAGCCCTCAGAAGTGGGAGACTGGATACTCACAGTGGGATCAAGCCTTCAGAGCCTGTGATGGAAAAGATCCAAACATGATCCAGTGGGAAGAAACCTGGGTCAGCTCTGCCTGAAGTGAGGATCTTGGACCACGTTCACTTTAGTGAACTGGATCTGAAAGAATTTCATCCAACACCTTGAATACCATGTTTTTTGTGTCTTAGGCAATAAAGAGAAGCAACCCTGTAAAAACGAACTTCATTTGAAATGTGCCTGAGCAGAATATCAACCCCCAAGGCATACCAACAACACAACTCCCCACCACAATGCAAAACGCAGGACTATGTGTTAAGTGCAAAAGCACTAGAAAGAAGGAAGGCATGGTGGAAAAAAGGAACTCCCAGGCAGTTGCTAAAAAAAAAAAAAAATCAAAACATGTGAACTACCATAAGAAACACACATGGAAACAACTCACATTGGCGGCAGAACTTGTGAGGCAAATCTAAAAGGACTTTAAAGTAAGTACATTTGTAATTCTAAAAGAGATAGAAGTGAAGAGAAATTTTGCAAAGAAAACCATGCTAAGTAAATGAGAAAAAAGTAGCAGAAAGATAAATAAGAACCAAATGAAAATGTAGGAATCAAAAAATAAAGCCACTGATGTAAATCAGTATAATAACATCCATAGTAAGCAATGATAACATATTAAACTTATTTCAAGAAAAAAATAACAAATTAGAATTTAAAACTGAGAAATCCCCAAAATATTTAAGTATATATTAAAATATATATAACACATATTATAAGTATATATGTATATATGTAACAATATTTATAATATTATCTTATATATAAAACATATATGTTATATATGCTATTATATATAATTATATATACTATTATATAGTATATATACTATTATATAATATATATACTAATACTATATATACTCCTATAAATATACAATACTATAGTATATATATATAGTATATATACTATAGTATACTATATATTTTATGGTATTAGTATATATAATATGTTAGTATATTTTATGGTATTAGTATATATAATATTAGTATATTTTATGGTATTAGTATATTTTATGGTATACTTTATTATGGTATTAGTATTTATAATAGTATATATCTACTAATTAGTATATTTTATGGTATTAGTATATATAATATATATATAGCATGTGTATGAGAAAGATCTATATAGATATATTTATAAATATATTATAGACCATATATAGATATATTTGTATGCATAATAGAATATATATATATATATATATATATATACGATAGAAAATATGAAAAAGAAGTAAAAGCACAAGGAGAGAAGCATGACCTTCAGTATACGTCTAATACACATGACCTAATATGGGGGGAAAATGCTAGTGAAGATGTGGGAAAAATGTATTCAAAGAGACAATAGCTGGAAATTTTTTAAAGCAGAAGAATGCATGGTGGTTTGTGCCCATGAAACGCATTTTCAGTCCCTTTGGTACGTTTCTCCTTACTCCTTTCCTTCCGCGCTGACGTTGGCTTGTGGATGCCATATTCTCATTATTCAACCATCCCAGCTTCATCCCCCCCACCCCACATCTCATTTTTTAGGGCTTGGCTGTGCCTCCCACCAGGAGCTGAACAGATGCAGCTCAATCTTTCCCAAGCTCTGAGTATCATCTTGACAGTGTGTCCAGATCATACATCCAGGTGGCAAGCTGGACAGAGCCTTATTTTCTAGACCTTTGCCAACTCCAGAGCTGGAGGCTTCTCTGATAATACACCCTCTCTGCTGGTTTGATCAGTGACCCACCAGCTTAATGGACGCTTCTCCTTTCTTCTCGTGCCCTCTGTTCATCCTTTGCCAGGGACAATTATTGCTTCATAACTTTCTGACTCAAAGGAGGATTTTGTACAACATATAATTTGCCCAAGACAGTTGTTGTGACCTGGATCATCATCAAGCAGAGCCAACTTTGAACACTATTGGGTACAGAACTTCCTCTAATTCTTTATATAGTCATCTTTGAATTTAGAGCCACATATTAGGAAAGGAGACAGAAATTGAAGCAGGGTTCCTATAGCTTCGAAATTTCAGAAAGGGGCCATTCCAAAGATCGGGCTACTGTCCTGAAAAGCATGACTACAAATATATTTTAAATTACGTCGGCATTCAGCACTTTCAAACTAGGACAGCCTTGCATTAACAGGTACTTGGTGGGTAATTTTTACCCTTGTATGCCTTTTCTCTCCCTGGGAAATTGAACACTTTTGATTAAGGAGGCTATTCTTCTATTGATTTTCGAATGCTTAAAATAGGTCACATCCTGGCTGGGCTCCTGCCTACTCAGAGTCATCACCAGCTTTTTGATTTGTTTCTTGACTGTTTTTTTTTTTTTTTTTTTCAACCTGAGAGAGCAATGTGTTCAGATGCCTAATGGATGTTTCAGTACCATTTCCAACTCATGACCCGTGACATTTCTCTAAATGTTAAATTTTCTAAATGTTAAATTTCTGATTTGAAAAGTTTGCTCCAAGAAAAGCTGTTTGTGAATGAGATAATGCAAGCAAGACATGAGCAGGCTTTCAATAAGGAGACTGCTGTTGCCACAAAAGGGTAACTTTAAGTAATCTTTATCAGTGGAGAACACGATGAAATCTCAAAAAACATACAAATCACAACAGTGGATCACAGCATAGCTTAGTCCAGTCAAGCCTCTAAGGCAAAGGATGCTGTAACTATAGCATCCAGAGCATGAGACTGAATGGCAAATACCCAGATGCTGGAAAATCACCATGGTGGCTAAATATGGACCCTTCTCCTTTATCTGCTTAATTTTTTTTGAAATTCCTTGTGGTATCTATGGTCCTTCCAGTTCTAACCAGGATCTGTATTTCCATACCTCTCTCCATCTGTTTCCTCTTATCTCCATCTTCCTTAAGTGCCCCCTCTCCATGCCTTACCTCTTGACCCCCGACAGTCTGAACAGGCAGCTCCCTCTTACTGGAATGTACGACTTTTTGCAGCTTCCCCAACTGTCTACTGAATCCTTATGATCCTTACAAAATGCTTTAAGAAATGACTCTGAAGTTTGATGACTTGGAATCAAACCTTAGCTTTTTCATCTACAGGGCGTGTGACCTCAGGAGAGATACTTTAATTTCTTTGTGCCTCGATTTCTTCATCTGTTAAATAAGAATAAATTAAAATACCTACTTCCTAGGGTTATTCTGAGAATTAACTGAGATAATGCGTGTCAATCTTAGAATTGTGTCTAATGTATAGTAAGTGCTCAAAACATATGAGCCATTTTTAATTTCCTCTTCATTTATGCAGGTCATTCCAGTATCACTTGTGTGGAAATTTGCCATTGGCTCTTCCAGACCATGTGATAATGCTCGGTGGGCCAAGGTGGAAGAAATGACATCGTGGGATTCCCTAAGCCTAGGGAATTTCTTGCAGCTTCCACTCACACTCTCTTGCTTCCTTAATTCAATAATTTAGCTTGGGATGATGAACTTAATGATGGGAGAAAGGCCAGTTAACAGCCAGCACCAAATGACAGAGGCTTAAGTGAGGTCATCTTAAACCATCAAGTTGAGCCACCCAGGGATGCAGCCAGTGTGGTGACCACGGACAAGATGAGCAGAAGAATCAGCCAGGAGATCCCAGCCCAAGTGACTGACCATACAGTCATATACAAAGAAAATAGTTGCTTAAAGCTACTGTGCTTTGCGATGGTCTGTTACTCAGGAATAGGTAACTGATAGATGGTGCAGCCACAATAATCATGAGTTGCTGAATAAGTGTCCACATGGTAACCACTTAGCAATAGGATCTGGGAAATAAATTATATGTATGGCCATTACTAAGGTAAAGGGGACCAAAGAGAACCTGCGAAAGGGACAAAATTGTAACCTGAATCATGCCGGAGGGTTGATTTCTCACTAGGGTCAAGGAATGTCAATTATCTCGAATCTGCAGATTGCCTGAAAGCAACAACAAACTCACTCATTTTGGAAATAGACTCTCTATTGAAAACTTAGTAGATGTGGGGAAGAACTGGAACTATTAATTACTGCAGTGTGGTCAGATGCCAGTTGTTAGACTTTTGCATGGAAAAGACACAAGATGGATGTTCGCAGCTGGCTGTTGGAAAAAGCTGACAAAGGACAGTGCAGCTCAGGTGGGAAGTTACCTGACCTCCTCTCCAGCTTGCTCCCCTCATGTGGCTGTGGCCCCATCCTGATGGGAGAGACACTCTCAGAGAAAGCACACATTTTATACCTTCCTGCTGGATTAGCCATCACCACCCTAAATGTCAATGCGATCTTCCTCCTCCATGGTTTGGCAGTCCATCTGGGGTTTGACCTAACTCTATTTCTGTTAATTTTCAGAGGGTTCTTTTTATGACTTTATATTCATAGTCAATGATCAATTTCCCAACCATCGTATTCAGCCCATACATCAGCACAATCCTAAACTAGTGAGGGCCTGGCGGTACTAAGATCTTCCCATGTTTCTCGGAAATAAGAAATTACTCCCTAACCCACTTCTCTTTCCACCCTTCACACACACACACACACACACACACACACACACACACACACACACCACACACACACACATGCGTGTACCATAACCATAATCCATTTACTCAAGAAAAATTATCTTTCCTAAGACTCTCATATGTGCAAAAGGCCCTCACTCCAGAAACACCATTTAATTCTGGTCTCTGATCCTTGGTCCTACTCCCATCTTGAAGCCAGACCCAGCCTCTGTACCCTGACACTGAATTAAATCTTAGAGACAGAGTTTTGGCGAAGTAGAAAAGGATAGCTTTATTGCTTTGCCAGGCAAAGGGGGCCATAACGGGCTAATGCCCTCAAAATTCTGTGTCCGCACCTGGAGGGAGTAGGGAGGAGTGTTTAGTAATGGTTCAAAGAGGAGGGTATGATCAGTTCGTGGACATTCTTCTGATTGGTTGGTGGGGAGGTAATTGGGAGTCGGCATCATCAACCTTCTGGGTCCACCCGGTCTGGGGTCTACGTGCTTGTGGGCAGCAGACAGTTAACTTCTCCCACCTGGAGGGGGTTTCAGTATCTGCAAAACAGCTCAAAGATGTTGTTATGTGTATCCCTTGAGGGGGAACCAAGACCCTGCCCCAAGGCTGCACTATTGTTTCTTGACTGTTCCTCCCTTGTCTCTGCATCCCCTCCCGTCCCTAAGTAGCAACTCTTTGAACCTGCCTGTAGGAACTCAGGAAAGGTCATGGAGGCTGAATGAAGCCCATTTCCTGTAATCAAGAAATGGAGGACAGAGAAAGGCTTTTGCGCCCAGGAGCCCCAGAGGGTCCTGCTCGGTATCAGTCTCTATAGGAACAGATACCTCCAAGCTCATTATTAAGGTTGTAGTACTTCTATCCTGGCGGAATCCTGGCATTCTCTAATTCTGCTTACAGTCATTGTTTTGTTTTTCTTTGATCTCAAAAGCACATCTTACTGTAACAACAACAGTAAAAGAAAACCAACATTAGCTGGATGTTTTGTGGTTTACTGTCAGTGAAAATCAGTGTTTCCGAGGACAGTACTATGTTTTCCTCAAAATAATTCCATGTCACAGCAAGGAAATCATTCATGCAGAGGTGATATATGCAATATCATATGGTCAGTAAGTAACCAATTCCACACTCAGACAACAATCACCTGCCTACAAATTATCATTTTTTTTTATAATCACAGAACATCTTGTACACTGGCAACAACTTCAGTAGAAATCAAGTGATCCAGCCTCAAAACATGTGGATTAGAATTTTTCTGCATTTAGTAATAAAGATCTATGAAGCAAGAGTGGGTATCTCTGTCTGGAAGATGTGGAGTGAAAAACAACAAACTCACCAATGAACACAGACCAGACCATGATTATTTCCTTGGACACTTTGTTTAATGAATACCACCTGTTTCTTACTCAGGTGGGATGTACAATTGAGACCAAATGCAATGTGTATCCTTTAAAATATTTAGAAAGAAGCTTGTGGAGTAGACAGTAAATAATTTTTAACATTCTACCCCTTTATTGCTGGCTGGAAAACTCTTACATTTCCACTAATATGAAACGTCCATTACTCTGAATCTTTCTCTGCCTCTCCTTCAATGGGAAGACACAGTTGATCTGGCCTCATGCGCCTTTACACAGATATTTCTTTTATTAGCTCTAGTTATATGACACTGAAAGCATCAATTTAATCTCTAACTTCACTTGGCATCAAGCTTTTTGAAGGCAGGGACCATTCTGACTCATCTTTTTGTTTCTTGGTATATATTTTAATAACTTTGCAGATATTTGCTATTGATAGGAGTTTAAATGGCTCAGACAAACACAAACTTTAGAATCTGCTCCTGGTCCACGATCTCAGAGAAGTGAGGAATGGTTGTGCATTTGCATAATTGCCTTCCCTTTCCTTTTACTCTGCCTCAGCCAATTATTTGCCATAAACACAGGTACTTCAGCATCTCCCTAAAAATCAGTCCCACTGATGAGTAATATCTAAATAGCTTCCTGTAGTAGGCTGAATAAAGACACCAATGATGTTCATGTCCTAACCCCTGGAAACTGTGAATATGTCAGTTTAGACGATAAAAGGAACTTTGCAGATGTGATTAAATTAAGGATGTTGAGATTGCAGACTATCCTGAATTATAAGAGAGAAGCAGGTTTTAGATAGCCTCATCCACCAGAGGGCAGACAGCAGAAGCAAGAAGAACTACAATCCTGCAGCCTGTGGAACAAAAACCACATTCACAGGAAGATAGACAAGATGAAAAGGCAGAGGGCTATGTACCAGATGAAGGAACAAGATAAAACCCCAGGAAAACAACTAAATGAAGTGGAGATAGGCAACCTTCCAGAAAAAGAATTCAGAATAATGATAGTGAAGATGATCCAGGACCTTGGGAAAAGAATGGAGGTAAAGATTGAGAAGATGCAAGAAATGTTTAACAAAGAACTAGAAGAATTAAAGAACAAACAAACAGAGATGAACAATACAATAACTGAAATGAAACCTACACTAGAAGGAATCAATAGCAGAAGAACTGAGGCAGAAGAACGGATACGTGACCTGGAAGACAGAATGGTGGAATCCACTGCTGCGGAACAGAATAAAGAAAAAAGAATGAAAAGAAATGAAGAGAGCCTAAGAGACCTCTGGGACAACATTAAACGCAACAACATTCGCATTATAGGGGTCCCAGAAGGTGAAGAGAGAGAGAAAGGACCCAGGAAATTATTTGAAGAGATTAGAGTCAAAAACTTCCCTAACATGGGAAAGGAAATAGCCACCCAAGTCCGGAAAGCACAGAGAGTCCCATACAGGATAAACCCAAGGAGAAACACACCGAGACACATAGTAATCAAATTGGCAAAAATTAAAGGCAAAGAAAAATTATTGAAAGCAACAAGGGAAAAATGACAAATAACATACAAGGGAACTCCCATAAGGTTAAGAGCTGATTTCTCAGCAGAAACTCTACAAACCAGAAGAGAGTGTCATGATATACTTAAAGTGAGAAAGGGAAGAAACTACAACCAAGATTACTCTATCTGGCAAGGATCTCATTCAGATTCAATGGAGAAATCAAAAGCTTTACAGACAAGCAAAAGCTAAGAGAATTCAACACCACCAAACCAGCTCTACAACAAATGCTAAAGGAACTTCTCTAAGTGGGAAACACAAGAAGAGAAAAGGACCTACAAAAACAAAGCCAAAACAATTAAGACAATGATCATAGGGACATACATGTCGATAATTACCTTAAATGTGAATGGATTAAATGCTCCAACCAAAAGACGCAGGCTTGCTGAATGGATACAAAAACAAGACCCATATATCTACTTTCTACAAGAGACCCACTTCAGACCTAGGGACACATAGAGACTGAAAGTGAGGGAATGAAAAACTTATTCCATGCAAATGGAAATCAAAAGAAAGCTGGAGTAGCAATACTCATATCAGATAAAATAGACTTTAAAAGAAAGAATGTTACAAGAGACAAGGAAGACACTACATAATGATCAAGGGATAAATCCAAGAAGAAGATATAAAAATTATAAATATATATGCATCTAACATAGGAAAACTCAATACATAAGGCAACTGCTAACTGCTATAAAAGAGGAAATCAACAGTAACACAGTAATAGTGGGGTACTTTAACCCTCACTTACACCAATCGACAGATCATCCAAACAGAAAATTGATTAGGAAACACAAGCTTTAAATGACACAAGAGACCAGATAGATTTAATTGATATTTATAGGGCATTCCATCCAAAAACAGCAGATTACACTTTCTTGTCCAGTGCACATGGAACATTCTCCAGGATAGATCACATCTTGGGTCACAAATCAAGCATCAGTAAATTTAAGAAAATTGAAATCATATCAAGTATCTTTTCTGACCACAATGCTATGAGATTAGAAATGAATTACAGGGAAAAAAAAAAAAAGTAAAAAACACAAACACATGGAGGTTAAACAATATGTTACTAAATAACCAAGAGATCACCGAAGAAATCAAAAAATACCTAGAGACAAATGACAATAAAAACACGACGATGAAAAATCTATGGGATGCAGCAAAAGCAGTTCTAAGAGGGAAGTTTATAGCTATACAAGCCTACCTCAAGAAACAAGAAAAATCACAAATAAACAATCTAACCTTACACCTAAAGGAACTAGAGAAAGAAGAACAAACAAAACCCAAAGTTAGCAGAAGGAAAGAAATCATAAAGATCAGAGCAGAAATAAATGAAATAGAAACAAGGAAAACAATAGCAAAGATCAACAAAACTAAAAGCTGGTTCTTTGAGAAGATGATAAACAAAATTGATAAACCATTAACCAGACTCATTAAGAAAAAGAGGGAGAGGACTCAAATCAATAGAATTAGAAATGAAAAAGGAGAATTTACAACAGACACCGCAGAAATAGAAAGCATCCTAGGAGACGTCTACAAGCAACCCTATGCCAATAAAATGGACAACCTGGAAGAAATGGACAAATTCGTAGAAAGGTATAACCTTTCAAGACTGACCCAGGAAGAAATAGAAAATATGAACAGACCAATCACAAGTAATGAAATTGAAACTGTGATTAAAAATCTTCCAACAAACAAAAGTCCAGGACCAGATGGCTTCACAGGTGAATTCCACCAAACATTTAGAGAAGAGCTAACACCCATCCTTCTCAAACTCTTCCAAAAAATTGCAGAGGAAGGAACACACCCAAACTCATTCTATGAGGCCACCATCTCACTGATACCCAAACCAGAGAAAGATACTACAAAGAAGAAAATTACAGACCAGTATCATTGAGGAATATAGATGCAAAAATCCTCAACAAAATACCAGCAAACAGAATCCAACAACATATTAAAAGGATCATACACCATGATCAAGTGGGATTTATCCCAGAGATTCAAGGATTCTTCAATATCCGCAAATCGATCAGTATGATACACAATATTAACAAATTGAAGAATAAAAACCATATGATCATCTCAATAGATACAGAAAAGGATTTTGACAAAATTCAACACCCATTTATGATAAAAATTCTCCAGAAAGTGGGCATAGAGGGAACCTACCTCACCATTATAAAGGCCACATACAACAAACCCACAGCAAACTTCATTCTCAATGGTGAAAAACTGAAAGCATTTCCTCTAAGATCAGGAACAAGACAAGAATATCCACTCTCAACTCTTATTCAACATAGTTTTGGAAGTCCTAGCCATGGCAAACACAGAAGAAAAAGAAATAAAAGGAATACAAATTGGAAAAGAAAATGTAAAACTGTCACTGTTTGCAGATGACATGATGCTATACATAGAGAATCCTAAAGATGCCACCGGAAAACTACTAGAGCTAATCAATGAATTTGGTAAATTTGCAGGATACAAAATTAATGCACAGAAATCTCTTGCATTTCTATATACTAATGATAAAAAATCTGAAAGAGAAATTAAGGAAACACTTCCATTTACCATTGCAACAAAAAGAATAAAATACCTAAGAATAAACCTACCTAGGGAGACAAAAGACCTGTATGCAGAAAACTATGACACGGATGAAACTAATTAAAGATGATACCAACATACGGAGAGATATACCATGTTCTTAGATTGGAAGAATCAATATTGGGAAAAAGACTATACTACCCAAGCAATCTACAGATTCAATACAATCCCTATCAAAATACCAACGGCATTTTTTACAGAACTAGAACAAAAAATCTTAAAATTTGTATGGAGACACAGAAGACCCCGAATAGCCAAAGCAGTCTCGAGGGAAAAAAGCGGAGCTGGAGGAATCAGACTACCTGACTTCAGACTATACTATAAAGCTACAGTCATCAAGACAATATGGTACTGGCACAAAAACAGAACTATAGATCACTGGAACAAGATAGAAAGCCCAGAGACAAACCCATGCACCTATAGTCAACTGGTCTATGAGAAAGGAGGCAAGGATATACAATGGAGAAAAGACAGTCTCTTCAAGAAGTGGTGCTGGGAAAACTGCACAGCTACAGGTAAAAGAATGAAATTAGAACACTCCCTAACACCATACACAAAAATAAACTCAAAATGGATTAGAGACCTAAATGTAAGACCGGACACTGTAAAACTCCTAGAGGAAAACATAGGAAGAACACTCTTTGACATAAATCACAGCAAGATCTTTTTTGATCCACCTCCTAGAGTAATGGAAATAAAAACAAAAATAAACAAATGGGACCTAATGAAACTTAAAAGCTTTTGCACGGCAAAGGAAACCATAAAAAAATGAAAAGACTACCCTCAGAATGGGAGAAAATATTTGCAAATGAATCAATGGACAAAAAATTGATCTCCAAAATATATAAACAGTTCATGCAGTTCAATATTAAAAAAACAAACAACCCAATCTAAAAATGGGCAGAGGACCTAAATAGACATTTCTCCAAAGAAGACATACAAATGGTCATGAAGCACATGAAAAGGTGCTCTACATCACTAATTATTAGAGAAATGCAAATCAAAACTACAATGAGGTATCACCTCACACCAGGTAGAATGGGCATCATCAGAAAATCTACAAACAACAAGTGCTGGAGAGGATGTGGAGAAAAGGGAACCCTCTTGCACTGTTGGTGGGAATGTAAATTGATACAGCCACTATGGAGAACAATATGGAGGTTCCTTAAAAAACTAAAAATAGAATTACCATATGACCCAGCAATCCCACTACTGGGCATATACCCAGAGAAAACCGTAATTCAAAAAGACACATGCACCCGAATGTTCATTGCAGCACTATTTACAATAGCCAGGTCATGGAAGCAACCTAAATGCCCATCGACAGACAACTGGATAAAGAAGATGTGGTACATATATACAATGGAATATTACTCAGCCATAAAAAGGAACGAAATTGGGTCATTTGTAGAGATGTGAATGGACGTAGAGACTGTCATACAGAGTGAAGTAAGTCAGAAAGAGAAAAACAAATATCGTATATTAACGCATATATGTGAACCTATAAAATTGGTACAGATGAACTGGTTTGCAGGGCAGAAATTGAGACACAGATGCAGAGAACAAACGTTTGGACACCAAGGGGGGAAAGCGGCAGGGGGGTGGGGGTGGTGTGATGAATTGGGAGATTGGGATTGACATGTATACACTGATGTGTATAAAATTGTTGACTAATAAGAACCTGCTGTATAAAACAATAAATTAAATAAAATTCAGAAATTTTAAAAATAAAAAAAAAAAAAGAGAGAAGCAGGAGGGTCAGGGTCAGAGAGAAGGAGATACAATGATGGAAGTAGATCGGAGGGATCTGAAGAGGGGCCCACAAAGCAGGGAGCCTCGAGAAAGTGAAAAAGGCAAGGAAACAAATTCTCTCTAGAGACTTCAGGAGAAATCAGCCCTGTTGACACATTAACTTTAGCTCACTCAGACTGACTTTGGATGGATGACCTCCAGAATTTTAAGATAATACATTTTTGTTGTTTTCAGTCACTAAGTTGGTAGGAATTTGTTACAGTAGCAAAGCAAGCTGATACACTTTCTTATCAAAGCACACTGTTGTCCCTAGTGCAGAAGCTGTAAACCATGGGATTCCCAAGACAGTAACGTCCTACACAACACAGAACCCAACTCAATCCCTTCCCTTATGTGGACGTCCTCCTGGTATGGAGGATTGAGATGGGATTGGGAGATCACTTCTGTGATATGACATCATGCGATCTTTTGCATATTGTGGACTCCTTTCTAACTCATGTGTGAACGAAGACAATGCCTATAGTCTATGATGAAGGGAACAAATTGGGTCGATCAAGTTTTCAAGTGTGCTGCTGGCTACTGTTCTAGTTCTAAATACTTTTATTCATCCAAAGGATGGATAATAAAAACAGGACACCATGTCCCAGCAGCCTTAGCCGCATTCCCACCAACTCCTCTGATATCCTCCTTTTACTTTAATTCTCCTTCCTTTTCTTTTCCTTGAATTCTGTCTCCAGGAGGGGAAGTTGGCAGGGCTCTATCTGCACGAACCTTTTCCAGAATAGAGAAGAAAAGGACATGGACAAATTGCACAGACTGTGGGGGGAATGACTTTCCTTTCTATACTCCCGCCCCCGTGCCCTGACGGTGTGAGCTATTCCCTGCCAAGCAATTAACATTTCAGACTCGTTTTCTCAACTTCGTAAAACCTTTTATTTCTGATCTTTTATTTGGGCCATGTTTTACTTTTCATAATATATTTTTCATAATTTACCATGCATTTACATTTCAATTAAGGATGCTGGCTGTTTGTAAAACCTACCCTGATGGGGGACTGTGAAATACATGATTGAAGTTGCTCTAATCTGCAATTCCATTACTACCTCATTTACCCTAATGACACTAAAAAGATTGTCACCCTCGATATAGCTCATCCCAGTAAGAGAAATTCCCTTTGAAGTCCAACACAAAGAAGTTATACATATTTGCATGTGGTGCTGGATATGTTAATGAGACAGTTGCTGGCTGGACTTCACCCTGGGAGTCTTCATCCAGGAGAGTCTCAAATAGAAATTAAATTGTATCCAGAGCCTCCCAAGAAGATGCCCATAGGCTTGAATAATGAACATTTAACAAGAAAGCCATTTGATTACCATCACCCTAGTCGTAATTCCCTTGTTTTCTTTGGTACCCATTTTGCGCATATTTTTGCTTTGAGCAGAGTGAGAGGGTGGAAAGAAAGACACTACGATATCGAGAACCTGCTATGTGATAGGCTTGTCCTGAGGACTTCTGCATATCCTCCCCCCCAAGAATTCTAAGCCACTGGGAAAACTGGTGTGCATCACATAATTATAATGTAAATTATGAAAGAGAATATGGAAAGAATAAAGCAAACATTTTTTGAGCTCCTACTACGTTTAATGCAATTTGAAAATGCATTTTCTTCCCAATATTTCCTCCTTAACCTTATCCCTTGTACTTTATTAACAACAGATAAAAATAATAACTAATCATTGTTGCAAATGTATCATGGATCAGTACATTTTTATACCCCAAAGACAAAAACTTTAATAAATAAATAAATAAAAACTAAAAAATATGTGTTCTTATTCTTCTTTGCTAAAGAATTGAAGCATACTCATAGTGCTAAGTGACCAATATTCCCACCTGTATGGCTCATTAAGGTTCTTTGAAATGACTCTTCAGAAATCCGTCCTCTGCCCCCAGACCTGATACTCATACTGGATGCCAAGCATGCCCAATGGCACCATGCACCATTTGAGGTCTTAGCCCATCTCTCTCAACTCTCCTGTTTTCCAGTCCTCTGACATAGTTGCCTCTTTATACCCTTTCTACATGTTTTATATTTATTACACAAAACTTTCCTTCTAAGTAGACTTTGACCCTCTGGGTGCCACTCCCCTGCCTCACCAAATCCCAGGACTCCCACACACCAGCTCTGTGATCACATCTCTGATGTGACTCTTCGTTCTGTTTCATGCTCTGAACATCACTTTAGGATTATAATTTCTTCATGCATCAGACATTGGATTCACAAAACTTTTACGATGTATCCATTCATTCATTCAGAAAATAATTTGGATCATGTTTATGAACGTTTCCATATCCCAGATAATCCTTTAAAAACATTCCATGTCTAATGTTCTGTAGTTATATGAATCTGGTAGACAGAACTCTTGTTTTATTCCCAGCTCTGACAATTATTAGCTGTAGGACTGATTCCAAAAGTTCAACTTTATGAATGGTATGCATTCAGGAGGAATTGCTACTGAGACTAAGAATCCCACCTCTATATTTCAGATCCACAGGCTGATAAGCTATCTGCATTTTGCGTTAGAGAAGAACATCCCACACTTTGCCTGTGATTTGAATATCTGACATTTCCACTGGTGCTCCCGCACCCTCCATCCAAATGGCAGCGTTGCCTCTTTCACATTAAATAAATCAGAGGTAAAAGAAGAAAACAAGGGAATTTTTCAGCAGATGGCTCAGATTCCTCAGCTGTATAATTGCTGATCTAAGAGACTAACATTTCTGCACCACAAGATAGGTATCAAATTATATGCAAATGGGACTTCAGCTCACATAAAGCATAGTATATTCTCAGACATAAAGTGAATTGTTTCCCTTTTTGTTTGTTTTTCCTTGCGATGTACGGCATTGACAGTAAACATTTGACGTGTTTTACAAATAATAATCTGTTTAAAATCAGTACAGTCACCAAAAACTAGATAGCTCATTCAGATATAACTCTGGAACAAAAAGTCAAGGGTTACTGTCTGAAGGTGCCAGGCTGCAGAAAAAAATAACAGATGAGGGGAGCCTAAAACTTGGGTTCCAGTCTGCAATGCAATTATTAATTTGTACAAGAATTTTTAAACAAGCATCACGGTGTCTCTTCTATGGTTGAAACATCTGAGAAATGGAGCTGGCAAGTGTTTCCTATACACGAGATGCCAGTGAGGATAAAATAAATCGACAAATCAGAATATACAAGAGCTCTTGTTTTTATTATAGTTTCAAAGTGAATTCAGAGAAAATGGCCCAGAGTGGCTCATACCAGGACCCAAAGATAACATTTAGTAGCTCAGACTTTCTAAACCTTGGCATTATTGACATTTCAGACCATGTGATTCTTTCATTGGGGGGGTGGGGTGGTCCTGTGCATTGCAGGATGCTTAGTGTCATTTCTTGCCTCCATCCACTTCCTGCCAGTAGCACCTTCCCAGTCGTGACAACCCAAAATGTACACAGACTTGAACATGTCTTTAGGGAAGCCTCTCTTTCAAAACCACTTCAGCTAAATCCTACTGGTTCTATAGTTTTCCTTTGGGCTCCTTGGGTATTGAATCTCCATTTTTAAAAATATGCAAAGGTGATCAGTCTCAAGAGGATTGACTCAGAGTGACCAAACTTGTCAGCGGCAGATGGAGAAATCAGATGTCAATTTAATGCTTAAACTGAAAAATTAAAACTGGCAGCAGGCCCACTGGAGTGCTGATTAGAGCATTCTCTCCTGCAGGGCTGTCTACACGTAAAACCACATTATCATCCTAAGGTTGCTTGGCGAGGATCCTGGGCTCAGAGCAATGAAAGTGAGTTGGATCATTGCAGTAGTTATCTGCGTGGAGCCAGGAGGCAGTAGCCAGCCCCAGTATGGTGCTGAATCCACACTGACAAATTATTATTATTTTTTTGGCCTTTCCCTATGTTTCAAGAGTCTGTGATTTCTTGCTCCCCTTCTCCCCAAATATATATATTTGGTTAAATTCCATTGATTAAGCAGCTTTCTTGATTATGACTACCTTCATGGTGTGGGGTTTCTATAGTATATTTATTCTCATTTTGAACGACATTCTTTGATGTTGGGGGTTTTGCTCTTCCAAAAGCACAACAATGCGTTTATAATATACGTGTCCCAAGGTACCCATACTTTTATTGCTGAAGAAGTGATTCTGAAATATGGGGTGTCTGGGTCAAGTACAGTGCACATTTTTAATTAATGGTGTTAATAAAACTGATGAGGGTGCTAATAATTATGATGATGAGAGAAGACCACTCTCATCACTTCCAATGAGTTCAGAGATCCTGTAGGCTTTTTGTGCTCCAGTTAACACAGCTTCTTAATACTTTTCTGAATAAGGGTCAAGTGTAATTGCATGAGCTCCATGGACCTGATAAGACTCCTATCCTCCCTCCCTTCCATCAATGACCGGAACCTCACCACTGCTGTCTGCCACGAGGTGAAGGTTAACTTCAAGTGCCCTTTACTGCATTTCCCTCGGTGCCCACAAGAATGCTGGGACTCCTGAGTCATCCTTTGTTTCCTGGACTCTAATCTCCATGAGGCTCTTGGGGCAGTGACACAACACCACCCTGATCCGCTGCATTCCCTCTTCCGTCTTTGCCTTGCTTTATTGTTCTCCTTAGGAACTATCAACACGTGCATACTACGTAGTACGCATGCTACGTAGTATGCCTAGTATTTATTTGATTATCGCCCCCCATTGTAATTGCAGCTCCAAAAGTATAGAGTTTTTCTATTTTGTTCATTTCTGCCTCCCTAACACCTGGAACAGTGCCTAGCGGTACAATGGAGACTCAGTAACTAGAGTAGAATTAATGAGTGAATGAGTGAAAGGATGAATGAAGATGGGTAAAGTAGAAGACAACTGTTTTGGAAGTTTGGGACAAGAGGAATGTGCACTGAAGAGCATCAGAGGAGGCTTCGAGAAGATGGTGGGATGAGAACACAGTGATGCCAGCCCCATCTCGGGACGCTTAAACATTGTTGACCCCTACATTGTTGATCCCTTCATTGTTGACCTCTTCCAACAACCTCACATCCTCCACTCCAGAGAGCATCAAAAAGAAACTTCCTCTCATTCCATTTAATGACCACCACAATTCTGGAACCTATGGACTCTCTCCCAGGAAGTACACCAGCCTTCCTACTCAGCTCCCAAACATGGATAATGATTTGGTGGTGGGATTGGATGTTTTACTATGGCATAAAAATCTTGTTCATCCTGCAACTTGTGTAGCTCTGGATTCCGCTGATACCCACAACCCCATGAGAAACACCCCCTCAACTTGGTTCTACAAAACTGAGGTTGCCCCCCCACCCTGCCCCACCCTCTAGCTTACCCCAGTCTTCTTGCTAGGAGAGAGAACTCATACAAATAACCTCACTTTTCACCTAGCTCAAGCTAAGCTGGACACCTGGGAGCAGGGCTGGAAGTCAGACTCTACATGTAGCCAGATATGTGTCTTGCCCATCCTATTTCATTACTCCTGAAACTATCTACTTCCCTCCAACCCCCAATCACTAGCCCAGTTCCTGCAAACTTCGTTCTCCTGGATCACCATAACTGCCTCCTCACACAAACCCAGTTTCCTCTCTAACCAATATTTTCCCAAACAAAGCAAAAAAAATTGTCTACAGCTATCCCATGATTAAAATCCCCAGACTATTCCCAAACTTCTTTTCAAGTGCGTTCCCTCTTCTCCATCCCCCCAACCATTTCATCAGCACAGGTGTTCACCATTTTCACCTGGAGGTTGAGTATAGAATTATAACTAGGGTCTCTGCCTTGAGGTTGACTCCCTAATCCAGCTGAGACAAACCAAAGCCTATCCTCTTTCTTCCTTATTTAAAATTTTTCCATGACTGTCTAATGTCTTCAGAAAAAGTCCCAAATCCTTAGCATGACAATTACCGCTTTTCATATGGCCCTGACACACTTTCTGTGCTCATCTCCCATCGCCATCCCTTTCTAGGGCTCTATATGTAACTGTAATCATGTAGTTGAAGTTCCCTGCGTGGGTCACACTCCTTTACATGCACCATAGTTTCCCCTCTGCCTGCAATGCCCCACCTAGTATTTGCCTTTATTTCTAGTCATCCTTCAGGACTTAGGTATTCCTTATCTCCAAGAAACCCACTTTTCTTGAGTCTCCAAGTCTGCACTAGGTTTAAGGCTTTCATAGCAATCTAGGAGAGGCAGTATATTATAATGCATAAGCACAGGCTCTGAGCAAGACCACCTGGGTGTGAAAGCCTGTTCTGTCACTTCCTTGCTGTGTGAACTAGGGCAGGTCATTTCACTACCCTATACCTCATGTTTTCCACCTGTAAAATGGGAGTAGTAATAGTACCTATTTCATAGAGTAATTGTAAGACTATTAGTTTGTATGTGTACAACACACACAGGAAGTGCTAAGTGATGCCACTACTATTATCCCTAGCACAGCAGTGCATCTTACTCTTGTAGACTTACATATGTAAACTTAACATATGGTAGGAATGCTATAAAAATATTTTCAAGGTATGTCTGGACTTGAATAATGAGAAGGCACTCAGGAAAAGTCAAGCTTCAGAGACAGTGGTATGCATGACCCATTGGAGGTAATGAAGAACAATTGAAAGTTCTTAATCCTGAAGATTAATCCTCATAATTCCCATCAAGAATGAAATGGTCCACTTTATAGTCCTTTAGGAAAGAAAACTTAAATGTTAGAAAAAAAGCAAACTTTAAAATCAGGAAATAAAAATGTGACGGATAATTACATTTGTTCTCTTAATTATAATCAAATAAATGACTCAAATATATGAAGTCTGTGTTAGCTGTGCACTTCAAAAGGTCATACGGTATGGGGAGAAGGAGCAGGGGGCGGGGTTTGGGCAAAATGAGGGTCCCTGTCCAGGTGGACGTCCATTGACAGCGAGCCCGTGGCCAATCCTTGATGCGCACAGTCTCCTACCAGCCTCAGTTTCGTCATGGGTTAACCTTGGAAATAACTTTTATCCTACAAACTTCACTAGGATCCTTAAAGAATAAGATGAGCTAATGGATGCAACACCACTGTACAAAATGAAAAGGATTATGCAAATGCAAGGGGCTATCATCAGAGAAAAAGTGGAGTGAGGTCAAGGGAATTCTTCTTCAACTTTGCAAGTCTCTGGTCAAGAAAGTATGTATCAGTGTTTTGAATGGCTGCAAAAAAATGATCCATGGACATAAACCTTCCTCATTTCTGACACTTTCTGTTCTTTTCTTTTCTTTTTTTTTCCTTCTCCCACGGAACCTAAATAAGACAGTATTCTGCTGACGGGAAAAGAAATACTTAACCCGTCCAACCGTCTGAATACACAGAGAGATGGTTAGAACCTGAGAATGACTTCAGCCCCTGGCAAGATCATTTTACACAGTTCAGAATCTGCTCTACCCCCTGCAGGGCAGAAGCAAGAAAAAATAGCTCTTTCTGTTTTTCCCTCAAGGTGAGAAATCATAAAATAGAGATAGAGACAGAATAACACAACTGGAAAAATAGAGCCAGGAGCTCAGGGATTCTCAGGCTGTCAATTTGGCTTTAGAGATGAGGTGGGGAAAGGATGCTGGGTGTCTGCACTATGCTGAGAGGATGGGGGAGATGGAGGGGGAGGTGAGCAGGTGGCGGTTTTGCCAAAGTAAGCTGGGCAAGACACCCACAGCTGTGCTGGGACCCTTTTCTCCGATTCACCGAACAGGCATTGCCATACCCACACCTCTGTGACTGAGCATAGGATTTTTGATACGGAGTTTTATCATAGTAGGTGGAGCCTGGCAAAAAGTAGGGGCATCTTTAGAGATGGTGTTACATTTATAAGCACAATGGACTTGAAGACATAAGCCATGGATTCATTAATTAGTTTACGCATTCAACAAAACTTTATTGAGTGCTTCCTATGCATCGGGCACGGTAGCACATGCTGGGCATAAATTAAAATAACTAGGTGAATGATGGAAAAGATTCAGAGTCCCTTGGGAAGCGTATTCTAAAACATACTGCTTGAGTATGTCATGAGAATTATGACCATTTAGGGAGGTCAGAATGGTGCAAAAGCAGAGTGGAGGGTACGTTATGTAGCCTGGAGTTGAAGGGTGTGTAAGGGATCACAGGAGGCTTCCTGGAGACCTAAGTCTTGGAGTCAGTCCTGCTTAGCAAGGAGACACATGTCATAGGCCCCTAAAACTTCTTTTCCCAAACACATTCTTCCTCCGCCTTCCCAACTCAGAGAATTACACCATCATCCACTCGGCTGTCTGAGCTGAGTCAGAAACCTGGGTGTCAACCTGGACGCCTTCCTTCCCTTTATCTGACACATCTGGTCATACAGGAGAGTCCACGTGTGGGCACAGCACAGAGGTGGGAGTGACCACGTTGAGGATGGTGGTTGCCTCAGAGAGCTGGGAGGGTGAAGCCGGATCAGGAGTGCAGGTAAACACGACTCAAGGATTTGAATTTTCTCTTAATGTGTACACATTACTGACCTTCACCCTTCGGTTAACCTGACCCGAAAGAAATTTCAACAAATATGTGAATTAAATCCAAAGCCTCCAAGGATCTTTCAAAAAACAAACCAAACAAATAACAACAACAACATTCTACAAAGTAACTTTGAATAAAACTGAAGAAAGTGAGGACTCACGTTTGCAGGCAAGGGACTTTATATACTCTAATATACCTCTCTCCACAGCCCTGGGAGATAGGTAATATTGACATTTCCACGCCACCACTTCATGTGCCTGGCTGTCAGAGGAAGAAATTGGACCTGCAAGTCGGATTTTTCTGACTCCCGTCATACCTTGCAAAATGTCGTATAGTTCTCTGATTGGCACCATTGCCTTAGAGGACATCGCATCATCTACCATTTGTAAAAAGCACTTGGAAAGAGCTGATTCTTGCCAAACAAAAATCTCAGGTTCCTGATGTGATGTTCTTTTGAAAATTAAGCATGGTTGGGACTACAGAGAGGTGAGCAGGATGCAAGGGGTACTTGAAGAGCCTGCAGCTGTTTCCGCCCTAGGTTGCATGGCAAGAAAATAATGAATTCTGTTGTTTAAAATAATGAGAGATTAAAGGATGTCACCATGTATAGAGTGACAGTAAGATCATCCGGTGTCAGTGGTCTCGTGTCAGTGGTCTTGTTACAGAGGATATGTGTGTCCCTACTGTTACCACTCCGGGTGAATTTTGACCAACCCAACAGCTCCAGCTGAAGGATGCTTAGAAATTGATAAATGGCAATTTAAAGTTATTTCATCTGCCTAGATTTGGGCTCTTAAATAACTTCTCAATCTTTCTGGATCTTGGTGACGCTGTCCATGGAAAGCTTGTTAAAGCCTCATTTCCACAGTCATTGTCAGGATCAGATGAGGTCATGTTAGTTGTGGGTACAAATGCTCCAGATCAGAAAAGCAGTGTCGTTGGACACTGATTTCAAATTCTAGTGAAGAGAGTCACCAACTTCCTGCAAAATTTGTGCCCAAGCATCAGACCTTTTTGACCCTCAGTCTCTATATGAGTAAAAGAAGACTTGTAGTGAGCATTTCATAGAGTCACCGTGAGGACCTGAGATTCTGTACATAAACAGCCTAACACAGTGCATGGCACTCATAAGTGCTCCATGTGGTAGCTGTTTTCATAATTAATCCAGAAGTACTTTGTTGACCAGAGCCTCATAAATGTTAGTTCTCATTATTGTTACTATCAAGATACAAGCAAGACAATTATATCTTACAAGTATTATTCTACTGGCCAATTAGACAACATTAAATTTTCAAACTCATCAAGCAAAAGGTATTGGGAGCATCAGTGATGCACCTCACCTTTTCTGGCACAGTATTTAACATGATTAAAAAAAAGATATTGGATCAACCTAGAATGGTACTTCATCCTGCCTGACTCCAGGGAAGAAAATTATATCATGAAAATTATAATTAATAACTGCAAAATAACTTTATAGCTTAAGTATCTCTTTCAGATCTGTTTTCTTACTTGGTCCTCACAAGAACACTGCCAAAAAGATGAAGGGACTTTAATATCACAGAACTAAAGATTAGTCATATCCAAGCCTATATAGTTATGTTGAAGGTCCACAGAAGGGGGTCTTAGATTTTCCAATTTGAAGACCTATGTACTCTTCATGAGCACATCCTACCTTCCAAGACCTGCCAGTCACAAGGAGAGAAGGTAAACCAGAGCAAAGAGGAAGCAGGTGTACTCTGCCTCTGCTGATGGTGAGTTCTCCATCCGTGTTGTAGTACCTATGAGAGTCTGGAAAGCAACTGACAGAGATGTTATTCAAAGAATCAAAGCACCTGATTTTGAAGGAAAAAAATTCTGCAGTACTCGTTCATTCTGGACATTTTCCTGAAAGTGTTTTATATGCCAGATGCTGGAGAGAAAAAGATGAATAAGGCAAAATCCCTGCCTTCAAGGAGTCCTGGTCTTGTTGGGGAGACAAAGGGTATTAGCTTACAATTGTAAGGCAATGTGGGGAACTCAGTGGCTCTCTGGGGTCTGAAAGGGCATGCCAATAGGAGTGAAGAGAGTGACCTCACCCTGTCTGAGTCTGCAAGGATGATTAGGTTTTGAGCTGATGAACACCATCCAAAGACATTCCAGGAGGAGGGCACAGCATGAGCAAAGCCAGTGCAGGTAGAAACAGCATGGTGCATGAGAACCACAGCAGATTCACAATGCTGAAAGCCATTGTGTGTGTGGCAAAGAGTGCCAAGCAGGAGGCTGAGTGCATGGGCAGAAAGAATGCTGTATCAAATTTCAGACTTTTGCTTGAAGTTCCCCTTCAATGTCTTAGATCCCTTGCTCTCAAGGAGCTCACAGTCTCAATGGAGAAAGAAGGAGGGAAAGAGGAAAGGACATCAGTTTTCCCTTGCAATTTACTCCAGGAAATCAACTGTCCAGTGCACAAAATAAAATGTGAACTTATCTTAATTATAGACAAGAATTTTATTCTAGCTGTGTGGTCACATTCGTCCTCCACAACCTCCATGGAGCCCACGACCTGTGCAATTAACAAAATGGCATTCATTGCACAGCTATTTCCTCTCTAAAGATGGTGCAGGCTTATTATCTACACTTGGCCCTTAGGTATCTCTTCTAATATATTATTGTAATCAGCTCAGAAATTATAAGATATGTTAAATTAAGGCAAGGCAATCGCTCTCCATTTTTAGTCTCTGAGCATCAGTTTCCTTATTTTCAATGATTATTATTAAACAAGGAAAGATGCCCAGAAATAACAGACATATACATACATACATATGTAGAGTAGGCACTCAAAATAGTGGCAATTATTATAAAGTCTAAATTCTAAAAAATTGGAAAAGTTCTACCCTATACATTTGTGGATTGCACCATGAAAATCTGAGAAGGGAACGACCCTCATTTCTTCATTACTGTCACCTTTTTGCAGCAAAACTCAGCTGCACAGCCAATTTTATCTTGGGAAAGAGGTATTTTGATTTTACTTTTCATTTCAGTCTTTTATTTCTCAGAATCGGCATCCACATTCATAGCTGCCATCTTCATTTCTCACCTTGGCATTTGAAAAATATCAGGGAATATCCATGCCCAGTTTCACACATAAGGTTGTTTACGGCAAACAGCCCTGCTGTTTCTTGGAACTTGGTTATGATTCACTCTTCTGAAACTTAACCAGAAGGGCTGGAAATGCAAATAAGTTATGGTTCTGGATCTTCTAAAAACATAGGCTCATTGTGAAACCATTTTGTCTTCTCATAATGACAGTGGTCGACCAGACTCTAAGCCCCCTGGGGGGGAGATTTGTGTCTTACTTAGCCTTATATTTCCTGTATCCAGCTGGGGTTTAGACTGTTAGGCATATAACACATATTTCTCAAGTGAAATACTGACATACTATTCACCAGATATTCAGAACAATCCACCTGCTAGATGAGAAACCTGAACACCAAAGAGGCTACATGGTTATCTAAGCATTCGCCCTGAGAGTTAGCAAGGAGAGCAGAGCCTGGGTAAGCTACGTTTGGTTGAGCTGGGACTAGCGGGGAACTTACCTAAAGTTTCAGGAGCCCGGAGGAGCTAGAGGTAAAAGCCAAAGCTGTATAATCAATGGAATAGAATGGGGAACACAGAGCACACAAAGCAGAGGAAGAAGAGGATTCCATCTCCCGGTCTTTCCATGAACAAGAACTGAACACCTACTATAGTCCGGGCAGTGTTGTCAGTACTGGGAATTCAGTGTTAACAAAACAGAGAAAGCCCCTGCCCTCATCAAGCGTACACCCTCTTTGTTTTCATGAGCCCACATGAAAGTACATAAGTATAATTTCTAAAGGAGAAAAGGAAAAGCCTATTTGCCTAATAAAGATGCACTCTGCATCTTCATGTAGGTGGCTTCTGGAAAAATGCAGAAAATGGGCCAGAGTGCCCACAAGATATTTCTTAGGGTTTCTAACTTCTTGGTTTAACTGACTGAAATAAGTGGAAATGGTATAGAAAAGAACTCATGTGTTCTATCCATCGTGTTGGATTTCTTCCTTTTCCCCAAAAGAAGGCCCAGATATTTAAAGATAAGATAGCTGGTTGAGTTGAAGAAAGGAAAATATGACTGTAAACGTGATGCCTCATTCATTATAAATCAAAATCACCATGAACGTCTAATAGCTACATCATTTCCCCACATGGAGGAAACTTTAAGAAAACCCAAACAATCATGAGTTTTAATTTTGAATGTGTATCACGTGGCCTGGCCACCACATGGCTCTTGCCCTCTGATGTCCATCAGCCCCAGCTCTTGTCCTGTCCTTTGTGTTTTACTAGAATCTGATGATGTCCAGAGTCAGACCTTGACCTGCTTAGTACAAGAGAGTTAAGAGATATCCCATCAATACTGAATCCCATAAACATTGAATGAATTAATGAGTAAGGAAAAAAATGAATTAACAAACAAAGGGTCTCAAAAATATCAGCAACCAACAGAGATTTTTCTCCATAAAGAATCTGAAAAAAAAAAACAAACAAACCCTGAAATACTATTAAGAAAGGAAGGACAAGGACTGTCAAAAACATTTTGTGTCTAAGAAGAATTTCTCAAAACCATATTGATTTATTGGGATCTCTACAACCTACTATTACTATAGATGGTATGAAGGGTGATTGATGCTCTAAGGATAATATTTTGAGTTTCATAAGTAAGCTCTGCATTCTTCAAAAGTTATTAAAAGTGAGTTAAGGAGTCATTAAATTTAGGGATTAGCTGTTTGCCACACTTTCCCATCATCGTTTACTTCTAGAGCTCTATAAAACTTGCTCTTGCCCAAAATCTTTTGGGAATGGTGCTCTACTGCTTGTGAGGTGCTATACTCCCCCAACCCATAGATTGTTTTCCCTTGAATAAAGGACATCAAACTAATTACCAAATTGTTTTAGCTTTGTCATTTGACAAGGTATAGCTTAATACAAAAACTTCACATATTTACATTTGACAAGGTATAGTTTAATACAAAAACTTCACATATTTACATTTGATAAGGTATAGCTTACGTACAAAACTTCACATATTTAATATATACAATTTGGTGAGCTTGGACATATGCATACATCTGTGAAACCATCACCACAATCAAGGTAACAGACATATCCTTTACTTCTAAAAGTTTCCTTGTGTTCCTTTGTTTTTTGGTTTGTTTTTGTGGTAAGAATTTTGAATATAATTTATAAATTTTGCAGACCTCTCTTCAAAGATAATGATTAAACAGCAATGAATGGGACTGATGCAAAAAGTGTCCAGAGCAGCTCACTGTGGGATCCAGGTGCTTGTTTGTTCCCAGCTTTGTCACAAAACATTATTTGTGTTAACTTTTGCAAAGTTTCAATAATTTATCCATCATCATTGGTGAAAGAAATGATAACCACTCTCTCACCTACTCCCAAGGCCCTAGTGAGGACTAAATGAGACTCCCAGATAAAATATGCTTTGCACAGTGGCTGTCATGTAACAGGGACTCAGAAAGTGTTTGTGTCATCTCTCTCCCAGGTGTGGTGTTTCTAGGCCACACGCTGGGATGGGATGCTAAATGCCCTCAGTGTCGTCAGGCCCTCAGCACTGGAAAGGAAACCACCATTAATCAAGCGCATTCTTCCCCGTCTTACGGGAAACTTCATCAACATGTAAATCCCACCATGTCCAGAAAGGCTTTCGCAGTAATGAATTACTGCAGAGCCCCACAGCTGGTTACCTGATAACACTTGGTCTGAGAGCAGGGCGGATAATTTATGAGAAGGAAGCAGATGCTAAAAGAGAGAGACTTCACTTCTTTCTCAAGAATTCAGAGCATAAAAGTCTTCTTACTCTATGGAAATGAATGGGATTCAACCAGCTTTGAGCTAAAGGTATTGCTCCTCGTAAGTGAACACGGAATTAGACCACGATGTCTAATTCTGAGGTACACAGATATTAAATCACTAGAGAGTATGTGCCATAAACTTCAGGTCTTTGACATTCTTTAATTAAACTAATTTTCATTCTGCATCAGTATGTCTCATAGTTCTAAATGGTCTTCTTTTGTTATTTTTAAAAAGCTTTAAAAACCTAGAGTACCCTTAATTAATGAGATAGAATTCTACGCAGTTCTGATAACTTTTTTAAATGTTGTCTTTATTGTTTTTATGTTTAGGGCTACTTTTGCTGACTTCTTTGAACTGTTTGGGCAATCCACAAGAGGGAAGAAATCTCGTAGTTTTATCACCAACCAGAGCGTCTAGGAGGGAACATGGTAGCACAGAAAGAGCGTGAGCTTAGGAGGTAGACTGGCTGTGTTATCTTCAAGTTTAGACTTTGCCTCTACTAGTTCCTTTGTGGGAAGAACCCTGCTTTATTGACCTGTGTACATCCAGCAGCATTCAATTAATATTTCTGAAATACATGAATGACTAAAAAACAAATCAGTGAACCCCCTTCCATGTCTGAGTGCCACTAATCTGTTAAATGGTGATAATAAAGCTTTCCTTACCTCGCAGGGTGGTTATAAGGAATAAATGATAATTCATTTGGGAGGGGAGGATGGTGCAATGGCTAGAAAGAGGAAGGGAAACTAACATGTATTGAGCATCTATCCTATAACTGACCCTAAGCTCATCATTAGCAGACTCTCTAACGGAATCGGCACAATAAAGTTGAGAAGTTATTTCCCTCGTCATTGTAGAGAAAAGTAGGGCCCAAAGAAGATATATTATTTGTCAAAAGTCACATATGAGTGACGAGCACCACCTAAGTTTGAAAGAAGGCAGATTGCTGGTATTAGAATATGTTAATAATTAGTATCATTTATTCATTTATGATGTATTTCCTTATTTAAGAAATAAACGCTGCTGTAGACACTTATTGGTTTGTCAACTCTGCTCTACTCCCTTATTCTGTGAACACCCTTCCCCTTATCAGCAGGTAACGCTGCTTCTCATTTAAACCACGTAGTTAGGGCTTCCTTTGATGGTCCTTCAAGAATCCCCCCACCCATAATGCAAGTGCTTGTTCCAGGAAGCCAGCAGGGGAGGGGAGCCTGGGGCACGCAGTGTAGGTATCACATGTAAATCAAAGTAGGTCACTCTGAGTCCCTCCCTGGGAGTTTTATAAGTGGAGCTGAGACAGTACACTCAGTCTCCCCCTGGTGGTGAAACTGTGAGCTGTGCGTTGCAGGAGCTGCCAGAAGTCATGTTTCTATTGTATGTTTGTACTGCATCTTCCTGAACCATTCCTCTGTCGATGGACATTTAGGTTGCTTCCATGTCTTGGCTATTGTAAATAGTGCTGCAATGAACATTGGAGTGCATGTATCTTTTCGCATCATGGTTTTCTCCGGATATATGCCCAGGAGAGGGATTGCTGAATCATAACAGTAGTTCTATATTTAGTTTCTTAAGGAACCTCCATCCTGTTCTCCATAATGGTTGTACCAATTAACATTCCATTCTGTTAAAGCTTGGAGATATATATATATATATACATATATATATATATACATATATATATATATATCCATTCTGAAAAAGAATGGAGATATATATATATATATATATATATATATATATATATATACACATATATATATATCCATTCTGAAAAAGAATGGATATATATATATATATGTATCTGATTCACTTTGCTGTATACCTGAGACTAACACAACATTGTAAATCAACTACACTCCAATAAAAATTCCCCCCCCCCAAAAAAATCAAGGCAGAAGTCATGTGTCTAGCTTCTCACGTGGAAGAAGCCCTACATGAGACCCCACACGGGTCCCTCCGAATGGTTCAATAAGATTCCCCTTATTTCCTATTTCAGACAAATCTGTAGAGCTGAGTTCCTGACACTTGGAATGATCTGTTTTATTTACAAGTTTCTCAAGTCCTTTTAGGATGGATGAAGACAGGGGTGAAAAGGAAAGCCAGTTCCGCACCAGGGAAGTCATTGTTCAAAGCACAAAGTGCTGCAGTGACTAGTACCCAGTGACTTCCATGGGCTGGGACTCCTAAAGGGTAACAAAATTGCCCAAGTTTTATTACTAGGAAATAGCAGATCTGAGATTTGAACCCAGGAAATCTGGACCAAAGTCCATGCTCTGCCCAGATGCTGCCCAGTACACCTTCTTACCAGGAACTTTTGACAAACCTATGTCCTCTCTTTGCGAGGATGGCTTGTATTTTGTATCTGGATACTAAGGAAAGGTTGCATCATTGATTGATGTCACATGTTGATTTTTACTGTGCTTCTCTCAGCATCGCTGATTCCAATCCCACCGGAGGTCTGCTTGAAATATCTCCACCAAGATGCCCATCTGCCACAAAAGCCGTCCCATTGTTTCATAGCTCTGGTAAATAATATTTATAGAGTCTCTACTTGCTTATATTTGCATAAGCAGGCAGCATAATGGTGTGGAAAGAAAAAGAGAATATTCTTAGGAGATGTAGACTCTCACCCAGCTCTAACATTAATCAGACATTAGACATGTCATTTTATTCCCCTGGACTTGAGTGTTAAAAGAGGTAGCATCCACCATTAATTCACTCAGTTGGTCATTCAACATGTGCTCATTGGCACCTACTGTGTGCCAGGCAGTGTTCTGGGATGGTGCTCACTTATTTACCTTATCTTATCAGTTTTCTAGAGCAGGGAACATAACAGGCATTCAACACATTTTTGCTGAGTAAATAGATTAATAAACTAAAATAGAAATAGTACTCTTGAAAAAAGCTAAATAATTTTGCACAACCAAGATCATTTTATGAATTTTTAAATTACATTTTAGTGTAAAAGTAATTACGTTATCAAAAAAAGGTAAACACTAAAAATCCACTACCTCATGATTGTAAAAGAACCACGATTATTAGCAATGCAAAACATTTATTTTGTTTATTTTTCTCATTCATATACAAGCAACATAGCATCTATTTTTTGATCAGTCAAATCAAGTCAAAGGAAAAGAATGTGGTGAGTTTGTACTACGTGTTACATACAATGCAAAGTGCTGGAGATAGAGAATAGATAAGTCTCTGGCATCAATGAGTTAAAGTTACGATGCTAGAGAAAGACCAAAAGTACAGTTCAGTGTGATGAGTGCCTTAATGGAGGTGTGTATATGAAGTTCGCTTTGAACTTACTGTGTAATTTTCCTTTGGCTTCCGGAAAAATCATCTTTGAGTTAGATTATGCAGAATGACTTGCAAAGAATCAGGAAACGGACTTGTAGGCCAAAAGACACAATAGCACAGAGAATAACATGAAAATGTGAAAGTGGGAGGTGCCTTCACAGACAATGGGAGGAGCCCCGTTCCAAACACCAGGCAGGGACTGACGGATTTTATTCTGCTACAATTATCCTCCATTGTCTGTATGTGAAGAAACTGGGGGACAAAAGTGCTCAGAAACTTGACCATGGTGCACAGGCAGGAGTTGGTGGGCTCAGGATGCAGTGTGATTGAGTGACTGAGAAACTCTGCTTACATCCAATCGGAAAGTGTCTTGGAGTAAAATAATTCACCATCCAGGAAAGTCTACATTCCATATGGATTCTCCAGTGGGTGGTACCGGATCTTAGAGAGAGCTCACGAGTAAAAACCATCTCTGCACACCCACCCCCTGGAAAACACCTAACCCAAGAGCCTTCTGGCAAGATTGTTCCCTTTCAGCTGGACTTCACCCAAAACTCCACAAGAAGCTGCTGGAGCTGGCAGCACGTAGGTTTTATGGTACTAAGACCTCATTAGCAGGACCTGTGTCTTTTCTTGGTATCCCTGTCCTTCCTCTGCCCCCAGCACCACCTTTGCTGGCACGCCCCTAGCTGTAATGAGCCACCTGCATCTGGAGGGTCTAGCGTCTTTGCACATCCCACCATGGATGGGACGTGGAGGGGGGGTCAGCTCAATGCCAGCACATCACCGCCTAACAGCACCCCAGTTTGAAATGAACACAGGTACCCGTGGCACAAAAACATGTTGACTGATGTCATCCTCTGCCCTCCTCCTAGTCCCCCACGTGATCTTACATCTATTTCCTTGGAAACGGAAGATCTTTTTGCAAACGCTAGATAACAATGTTTCATTCCCCAACATTTCACCTTGTATGTGTATCATCATCTAATTTATCATCATTATCTTCCACCAGCCCGCTTTTCTCCCCTTAATGTCTTGCTTAATTTGAAGTGTGGCATTAGAAGGGAAGTTTAGTAGGAGAAATTACCAGTTCTATCACGACATGGGAGGTAGAGGATGAAAAAGTGACCAGGTCACGGAGAAAAAGTTTTGTCTTGGATAATGGGTTCAGCCATCTTTTCTTTGGGGGGAAAAAAAGTGAGCCTTCTCTTGTCCATACTGGGTGTGTTGTCCCTGCTCTAAAACTCCCAGCATCTTGGGGTTGGCTTGCATTTCACTTTTCACAAGTCTCCTCATGTATCCTTTTCTCTGCAGGGCTATGAGTGCTTGAACATTAGGAACCAGGTCTAGTTTGCCTAAATATGCCCCACATCCAACAGAGGCATGCACGTAGTAAAAGTAATAGCTGCATTTATCCATCACCACATGCCATGAGCCACTCCAGGGGCTCTAAGTGGATTGTTTGATGTATCATTCTCCTCTCCCTGTAAAGTGGGTGCTGTTGCTGTCCCCACTTTACAGATAGGGGGGACAGGTGTCCCTCAGAAGGACCAGAGCCAGGATAGGAGACTAAGCAGTCTGGTTCCAGGGTCTACTCTCTCAACCACTGATTTCTCCCAAGCCAAGAAACATTTACTCAGTGAATAAAATTGGGTGCATAGTTTTAGCGTAAAAGAAAAATATTCTGCTGGTGGGGATGGGGCTAGTGGATTGCATTTGAAGGGTGACTTTGCAGAGGGATAAGTCTTGTTCTGATAAACTCCAGAGGAATAAGACAGAGCCATTTAGTTCTTGGGATGCAGCTTTTGGCTCCAAATAAAGAAAATCTTCCAAAAGTCAGCATCGTCTGTGAAAGCAATAAATTAACTGAGGAGTGTTGGATTCCAGGCTACTGGGGACAGCACCCCTTCTGGAAGAAGGCTTTGTAGGAGGTCCTGGAGAAGGGAATTGCTCATTGGGCGGAGGTTGAACAGAGGATCTCTACCCAGTGAAGTTAGACAGGGATCTCATTCAACGCATTCCGGCATCATGGACCCTGGGGTCCCCTGATGATGGCTGTGTACAGGCTTCCCTGGATTAGCCATCCCCGGTCCTACAGGTAAACAATTCCTGCCTTCAGGCTCCCAGAGAATTTGTATGTATTCCTGCTTCCCCCAGACTCTGAGTTTACTATTATGGGCTTGTCTCCAGGAAGGCGGTAAGCATCTTGGGATGAGGGAGCACCCCCAAGGCCACCTAGCACTGTGCCTAGCAGTAATTAATAGGTCTTTGTAAATGCTTGCTGAATGAATGTTGGTGAATGAATTCAGGACCCTTGCAGGAGGGGCGAACACAGGGTCCACCCACGAAGTTATAAATTCTTCTGGAGCGTGTCCATATTGGAGGTTCTGTAATTTCCCAACTCTGCTACCTTGTAGTTCCTATTAAACCATCAATGTATTTGTCATGGCTCAGTGAAAAGAAGTTTCTGATAACAATAGTCATAGCTGACAACAATGAAGCTTTCATTAGTGCTAGGTTCTGGGTATTTACAGACATCATTTCAGTTTATCCTTGAACAACTGAATGAGCTAGATATTATTTATTATCCCCATTTTCCAGACAAAGAAACTGAGGTTAGGTGACTGCCCCAAGGTCACAGATAGTACATGGAGAAGTCAGGGACTAAATGAGGCATTCAGCTCCCAGGGTCTGTACTCCTACCCACTGTGCTATGCTAACAATTATGATGCATTCACCAGCTAGTCTGTGCAGGAACTGCATGAGGTACTATATACTCTGACATCTAATTGCCATACCAGACATCAGAGATAGATAGCATATGTCCAATTTTAAAGGTCGGAGAGTTTAAATGATTTGTCCAAGTGACACAGCAATTAAAGGTCATGGCCAGGACTCCAACTTACTTTTGCCTGATTCCCCAGCCATCATCCTAATGTCATTGAACATCTTGGAATGTGGTATTGAAAATCAGGAGCCTGAGTCCCACACATTGAGCTTTATCAATACTTCAGTTTCAAAACCCAAATACCCTTCAAAACCGAAATACACTTCAAAATCCAAATAACCTTCAAAACCCCAAAACCCTTCAAAACCCAAATACCCTTCAAAACCCAAGTGAAACATGACCAGCATTGAGTTCCTTTCCCAACTTCCTTCCTTCTGTCCTAAAAAAATCTTGGTATATTTACTTCTAGAAAAAAAATATGTCTTCTGCAACGTTGGATCACACCATGTTCACTGCTTCATAATATTCCTTTTATTGCTTAGCAATATAAGATGAACATTGTCTGATGACTTCATTTATTCTATTACATCATTTTAATAGCTGCATAATATATCACCTTAATCTGTTCTGTAATTCAGTAAAAAATATCTATTGTAGGATATATATTGTCTTCTAGTTTTTTTTAAAAAAATCACTGGAATCAAGTTCTTTGTAGACAAATAGTTGTGCATATCTCTGTGTACAGTGTGTGTGTCCATGTAAGGTATAGATGCTTGGCAGGAGAAGGCTAGGGGCCAAGTGTATGTACATTTGAATCTCATGATTCATGCTACCGAATGGCTCTCTGAAGTCTGCCATTTTCTAGTTCCCCCAACAGGGTGTGAGATTTATCACAGCCCAGACCCTCAGCAATTGAGTCTGAAAACTTGTAAACCCTTTCTGTGAAATTGACAGCAGACTTCTTCCATTTTTCTGCCCCAGCATGTATTTATGTTTCTTTAAGGCATTTCTCCCAAGGCATAAAGCTAGTTGGATTTATGTTTGCCTCCACTTCTAGTTTATGAGTTCTTTAAGGGAAGAAACCATATAAATCATATATTTTGCAATCCTAACACCTAGTGCACTACACGTTACATAGCAGATGCTCAGAAATGTTTACTAAATAAAACCAAGCTTTGCCAGTAGCGAAAGGGAGTCAACAGCAAATAATCTCTGGAGAATTCAGCCCCTTTTACTAAGGTGGGGTATATGTGTTTGCAATGATGTAATGCTAAGGTTAACCGAGTACCAGCTCCAAGCTCCAGAGTTTAAGCCAAACCTGTCCTGGAGAACAGTACTTTAACTGAGTTGTCACCTTATGTCAGCTCATTGAACACCTGCGGCCTTCTTCTTCATATATTATACACAGATCTCCTCCTTTTCCGAGGGAAAGACCCAGAAATCAACAAAATGTATGGACCTGTTACCTTCAGTATTTCAGCTTCAAAAACAAGTGATTTGTACCTTCCCATTTGGCATGGAGCTAGCTACCTTCCAGGTGCAGGTGTGTGGTGATGTTCATTTGCAATATCACTGAGACCCCTTGACTAATCACTGCTCAGACACCATGCATCCATTCTGGTCCAATTACCCCAAGGGGCATATGGACCGACCTCATTTCACTCACTTCTACTCTTCAAATTTGTCCCAAAATATTCTACAACATGAAGACTTTGCTACATGCTCCTACCCCTTCCCAGAATGATCAATTCATCAATTCATCCATTGATTGTAAAAAGAGCTAACATTTATGGAGTATCTACCATCTGCCAGGCATTGTGCTAAATACATATGGTAAATTATTTAATCCTCACAAGAGTGCTATAGGGTTGATACTATTATTACCTTCACACTATGGTGATGTTACCAAAAAAAGTTAAAGATATTTCCTGAGGTTGGGGTGTTAGGAGATAGAACAAAGTATGTCTGACTCCAGAGCCTATAGATAGAACAAAGTATGTCTGACTCCAGAGCCTATACTCTTTAAACACTATACTAGTCAACAAATACTTCTGGGAATCTAAAATCTGTATTCCTGTCTTCTAGGTGTCATCTTTGTAACATTGTCCTTCTTACCTGAACTGCTCGCATGAGATATGGTAGACCAGTGACCTTGTACGAGGACTGACTGTTTTCTGATTGCAGTAGCAATATTCAGGTGAAATTTATTTCAGAATTTAAGTGTTTTTCATGTTGCTTAAAAAGTAATAAAAATAATTATCTGTGTATCAGATATTGGTCTCCTTCCCCCCCAACTCACTTAGGCCCTCACTATTTCTCATCTGACTATTTGAAGCCTCTTAATCGGTCCCACTTTCTAGCCTCTTGATTCTATCCCTCAAAATATTGCCTGAGTGATTTGTCTAAAACATAATCCCAGCAATACGACTTTCTATTTTAAAATCTTTCAGTGATTTCCAAATTCTTGCAGTGGTACCACGTTTCCTTCAGCACATATCTCCTTAGGAAGATATGTTTGGGGTCTGACTAGCATCACCCTTCAATCATATAGACTTTTCAACTTTCCCAATAAAAGTCATTTTTTTTTCATACACTCTGTACTTGTTCTCATCTTCCGTACGTCACTATACCCTGTCCTTGACTTAATTAACTCCTACTCATCCTTTCAGGTTTAACAAGGTTTTCACCTTGATCCAAAGGCATCCCCTTGCTGCCTTGGGTTGAGCAAAACATTCCCTCTTTGTGCTTTGTCTTCCACACTTCAATAATGCTGACATTTCTTGTAGGTACAGCTTTCCTCACATTACATACAATGCTCTATCAAAGCCGGAGTTGAATTGTGGGAAGAGAAGTGAGAAAGCCAGATGGAAGCCACATGGATAAATGACAAGGGGACAGACACTGTCATTGTAGTCAGAGGCGCTGCATGATCATTAGAGCCATGATGGCAGTTACCCTTGTATGAATCTCCTAGGTTTGCCATAACAAATGACCACAAACTTTGTGGCATAAAACAGTAAAAAATGTATTCTCTTACAGATCTGGAGACTAGAAGTCCAAAAGCAAGGTTTTTAGCAGAACCTTGCTCCCTCCAGAAGTCCTAGAAGAGAATCCTTCCATGCTTCTTCCTACCTTCTGTGGCTCTTGGCAATACTTGGTGTTCCTTGGCTTACAGACACACCACTCATCTCTGTTTCCATTTTCAAATGGACTTCTTTCCTCTTTGCGTGTCTCTGTGTGTCCTTCTTTTTCTTATAAGAACACCAGTCATTGGGTTTAGGGTACACTATAGTATGACTCCATCTTAACTAATCACATCTGCAGAGATCCTATTTCCAAGTAAGGTCAGATTCTGAAGTTCCGGCGGAACATGAATTTTTCAAGGACACTAATCAACCTACTATAGTTCACCATCTGGCCCCCTATAATTCATGTCCATCCCACATGCAAAATACATTCACCTCATTCCAACGTCACCAAAACTCTTAACGTATTCTAGTATTAATGCTAAACCCCAAATCTCATCTAAATATCATCAACTCAAAAGGCTCCAAATCTCATCATCTAAATCATCTAAATAAGGTATATAAATGAGACTCTGGCACCCTCATTTACCTCTAGCGAGGCACTTACCATGGTGTTCTCATTAAATATTCCATCAAGTTATTCCCTGTCCACATCAGAGTTGGCTAGAGACATAACATCCTGCAGAGTAACCCATCCACGGGCAAAATTCCTCTCCGTCTATAGACCTGTGAAATTACAAAACAAGTTATCTGCTTCCAAAATATAATGGTGCAATAGGCATAAGATAGAATTCCAATTCCAAAATAATAGAAGGAATAAAGGAGTCACTGAACTAAAACAAATCTACAACCCAGCAGGGCAAGAATAATTTGATATTATATATAGGAAATTCACAGAGTTTTTAAAGAATGTTTAATAGGTAAAAACACTGGCAGCTTGTATTCAAGGGACTGATATAGTTAAAAATGAAAAGAAGCTTTGGAGTTGGCAACTGTTTACGGGCAGGAAAGCTTCTAAGCTTCTAAGCTACAAAAGGGGATATTTCTTATGGAAAAGAAGGGAGAAATCAGAGGGAGGAGCCGAGTGCCCAGAAAGTAGAGCTCAGAGCCCAGAGAGTGGAGCTCAGAGTCAAGAATAAAAATGTACTAAAAATCCACTCAACAAATCTATGGGAGCAGAACTGGGCCCTCATCAGGAATATTTCCCTGGCCTCAGAGTCTGGAAATATGACAACATGGACCCATCGGGACTTCAGAATTGCTATGGACTTACAATTGCTGTGTACCTCCTATTCCTCCCTGTTTTAATAGGAGTGCTTGTATTTTATCCCTCTGCATGATCATATGTTAGGGGTGGGTACACACCTTTATTTAACTTAGATCACGAGAAGGCTCACCAGAGAATGGAGCTCTCAGAGACAGTGAGGCGGACAAGTTCACTTTCAGGAGGAAGGTGTCAGTAAACCTTATTCCAAATAAGAGAAACCCCATCCTCAGCCAGATCTGATGCAGATCATGAGGTACTGGGTTCTAAGCCTGGGTATGATCTAATTGGGATGACAATTTTGAAGGTCCTGAGACTCAGATAAGCTTAAATTGTGGGAAAATGTGAATATTTTGTAACCATAGGGCAGTCTCTGGTAGACTGCAAAAAATGACCAGAAATTCCCCTTATTTCAATATGCCCTCCCATCCCCTTTGGAATGTGACATTGTGGCTCCTTTCATCAAGAGATGGGTTCTATTTCTTCATCTATTTGAATCTGGCCTTGTGATTCGTGTCAATAGAATTGCAGCAGAAAGGCCATGGTGGGAGTTCCAAGCCTAGGCCTCAATAGTCCTTACAGCCTCTCTGCCTGCTTCTTTGCTGCCCTGAGACTGTCACATGAACAAGTCTGAGCTAACTTGCTGGAGAGGCCACGTGGTTGATGCCAGAGATGCCTCAACCAACAGCCGACACCAACCACCAGACATGGACGTGAGACTATCTTGGACCACACTGACCTAGTTTAGCCATCAGATGATTACAGGTAAATGAGTGATGCCTCACTAGGTTGGTAAACAATCTGCCCGGGTACACCCAGCTCAAATTACTAAACTGATTTTGCACAAATTAAGTGGCTATTATAAGATGATACATTTTAGGATACTTTGTTAGGTAGCATTAGATAACTAAGACACTAAAATATATTTTTATGCAAGTGGAATAATTTGAAAAACACTAAGGATGTTTGTTATTTGTAGGAATTTAAGTAATTTCTTATATAACTTTTATACTGATACAGTTAATATCATTCTCCAGATTTTTCTGATTCATTTCGCATATGGACATGGTATAAAATCAATATGTACTTGGATATCAAAACTTCTAAAAAATCTTATTTTTACACTATTGAATGTTTCTGTGTTCACTCAATTCAGAAGCAAAATTATAGGATGAAATTAGGGTCATTTTGAGTATATTTTATGTGTTGTTGCCATACCTGTTTTCACAATGGTGAAAGGTTGTATATGAACAAGATTTTGGCATGATGCTGTAGAGCACAAGAGTCCAGAAGAAATAGGTAGTTATAGAACAGCTGAGTTCAATAAAGTGTAATAAAGGTGCTCTCAACATCCCAAATTATCCCTAATGGAAGAGAAGGAGTAAGCTCTCTATATATCAAGAGGATAAAGCTGCTTACCTGCCTACTGAGAAGTATATCATGCAGGATAAAGTTATGCCACATATGAAAAAATACAAAAGAGAATACAAGAGGTACATCTGTTTCTTTCTCATCTATAAAAGAACTGGAGGTATGCAGTCCAAGGCAGATACAGCAGCTCCTCTAGGTGGTCAAGAACCCAGACTCCTCCCAGCTCACCAGTTAGTCATCTAAAAGGGTGACTGTAGGTCAAACTATCATATTCATGGTCCAGGTTGGAATCAGGAGAAAGGATAAAAGAAAAGCAACACTCTGATCTTTATAGGTAGACTTCTAGTAAGCCCTACACACTTCTGAAGTCTTTATCCTTGAAATAGGAAAACTGGAGTTTCCAGATTCAGCCACTTGGTATCTGTGACTTGAAAAGGACCTTAGGAGCTCTTCTTTGCTTTAAGCCCCTTAAGTCATCTGCGGTATGAAGAAGTGGGATTTTGTCATTTCTTTGGTGTCTTCTAGTGAATCACTGGACCACCTGACTGGGAGGTTCTGATGGAATTAGTATTACTGTGCATCATGGTGGGCTCTTCTGGTTTCAAATGACACCTAACTGGTTGTAGGCAGACCAGGGAATCATCATAAGTTTGAACAAGTCACGGCAATAAGCTGAAACTGTCAAAGTGAAAAGTGGAATGTATGTGTTCAATGTGTGAACTGTTCTTGAGATTTACTACCGTAGAGCTGGCTTCCTTCGTGGTCCCAGATGGCTGCTGAAACCTGCTTTCCCAGCCCAAATCCCAAGATCAACTCTTAGTGGATCAATTGGTCACCCTAAAATCAATCAATGTGTCCAAGGTGGATAAAGGCACTGACTGGTGAACCTATGTCACACGTTCTGCCCCTGGAGCCTGGGGTAGTCAACTTACCCAGAACCCTAAGGACCCCGAACGGAAGCCATTGGCATTTGGAACTGGGGAGTCAGAGCTGATTTTGGAGACACAACGAAGGCATGTCTAATCAAATATGAGTGCCATTTGTAATCTGTACATGTAAGCAATATTGCCCATTGCCACTTCTCTTTTCACTGTCATCTCTATGGTTAATAGTAATATGATTCAGTTTCAATTTTTCATCCTATAGGTTACTGAATAGATATCCAGGGAAGTTCAGTGACTTGCTTCTTCTCACTTTCAACTCTGATATTCCATGTTTACGTAAATGTGTTGAATGACACCTTCCACCTAAAAGTAAACATGGCTCCCTCACTTTTCCAACAGTGAATTGTGGGGGAGGAATTTATCCATAAAATATGGTGAATAAAAGAAAGGACTACGTAATAAACCTCCATATGAAAAAAATAATGATTATAACAGAAAGTTTTTTAATGGATTACTTATTTTATAGTCACAAAACTAAAAATGTTTAATGAATTATCTTATTTGATCCTTTCTTCACCTCTGAAAGTTAGGTGTATTATCTTTATTTTAAAATTTAAAAAAACGAAGGCTCACAGAGGATGAATAACTTACTCATGGTTCTACAACTAGTCACTGGTTACTTGGATTTGAATGGGAGTTATCTGTCTCCCAAACATTAAACGCTTTGTGTCTGAGAAAGGGAAATAATGTAATAGAAAGAATACCATCTCCCGGACCAGCCATACCTGGAATCCAATCCCAAATTACCCAATAACCACGTGAGCACGTCAGAGTGAACTTTCAATTCATCGTCCAGAAACTTAATTACATGATGACCTTACTTGTCTAAATAGGAAACTTTATCTTGGTGGAGAAGTGTCCAAATAAACCTGTGGTCTTATTATTATAAATGAGAGAATGCGTGTCAGGGGATTAGACCAGTGACAATGACATTGGACCAGAAACCAAAAATGGAAGGTGGGAGTACTGTTGGATGACTTTGTTAGCTCACTGCAAATTAGGAAAAGTCCACACTATATCACTGAAAAGTCAAGTGTTCATCTAGAATGACAAGCCAGGAAGTCTGTCTTAGGTATCTCTATATCCTTGTCTCCTAGAATATTGTAGGCCTTTGGTAAAGGAGAAAGTACCGTTAAATGAATAAATTATTATAACACATTTTTTTTTTCCTTCTGAGCTTCAATCTCCTTATCTTTATGTCATCTGTAGCATGAAGTCATGACAATAAGTTGAAGTAGAGATAATGACTGCTAACTCACAGATACACAATAATGATTAGAGTATATATAGTACCTACAAAACAGTCATTGTATAATACACGTTAGTTCACTGCCTGCAAGTGCATTATGATTCCATGCCATTCTGTCTTTCTGCATTTCCTATCTGCATAGAATTTTCATTTAGAATCTCTTGTTTGACTTTGAATTGGGGCCATTTAGATTTTCTGTCAGTTTTTCTACCCTGGTCTGATTCATTAGTGTTAATAGCAGTGAGCGCTGGCTTGTCAAAGAGTGAACATTAATGACAATGGGTTTTAATTATAGAAGCCAAGGTTACAGTTGTTCCTTCTGTGGGTAATTTCCATTCCTAAGTTCATTAAACTCTTAAAAGTGGGAAGGTCAATAGTGATTTATTCTAGTGACAGCGAACTCAATAGCAATCTTGTACAAACAATCCTTCTGTCTTGACATATGGCGAGACTAAGAGCTAATAAAGCTAACTTCATAAGGCAGTGAGCTGTCTACTTGCATTCTTTTTTGGAAGTCCAATGTCATATAAAAAGAGGACATCCCAAGACCCTCCACCTGGGGAAGAAGTTGGGAAGTGGCAGCAGCTTGAGGCTAGAGATCCTGCTGCCTGGACTTCTCTATATCCCAGCATCTAGAGCACTGCTGGGTTTTTGTGCCAAATGCATAAACATCTGAAGCCCTGGGTTTTGTCATGGTGTTGCCTCATGTTGGCAAAAAGTAGAAAAAAAAGTTGACACTTAGATAATTCATGTGAGGAAAGGTAGGAGGCAGAACAGAAGTAAGATGTTTCATGAGCACAGTCTTAGGGAGAACAGAGATTCTGAGAGAAAGGGCATCCAGACTTTGACATTGTCCTCATCCATCAATGGTGAGAAAGAGACGGATGCTATGACAAAGGTACTCTTTTGGAGTCAGGCTTGACTCCTCCTACCTTGTTATATGTTATGGCCTGGAGTGATCATGGGCAAGGAGAAGGGTCTGTGAAAATAACCCCACTTCGATCAGAGAAGCTTCCATTCTCTTACATGAGCTAAGAAGGCTAATATAAGGTATCTGAAGATTTCCTGTCTCAAACATGCAAGTCGCTCTACTTGAAACACCAATAGAGTAAAGACCATTAATCTGTCGTCTGTCCTGGAAATAAGTCATTTCATCTCTCTTTTTCCAAATGACTTCATGTACAAGATAGAGGTCACCTTCCTCCTTTCCTCCCTCTTTCCCTCTCCTTCCCACTCCCCTTCCTCTTTCTCTTCTTCCTCTTCCTCTCCTCCTCCTCCTCCTTCTTCTCTCTCCCTATCCTTCTCTCCCTCTCTCTCCCCCTCCTCTCTTACTCATTCAGCAAATGTACATCAAAATTCTACTATGTGCCAGGTATTGCCCTAAACAAAGGCAATAAGAAATACCTTTCTTCCTATTATTTCAGAAGTTTACATTCTACTAGGTTAGGAAACTAAAACAGGTAAAGAGATACATACCATAGAATGAGTATAAGAAAAAGCACAAAAGGAGGTTCAGACAGAGAACATCAGTGTGAGATGCACTTTAAACCGTGTAGCCTGGAAGACTGCTCTCTGGAAGTAACGTGTGAGCTGAGACCTAAAATATAGGATAGTGCATGTGATATAAAGAGTAAGGAGATGAGGATTATATAGAGGGATGGCAATAATAATTTTCCTAAAATGAGAAAGACATTGAATTAAATTAAAATAAAGAGTTTGGAGCAAAATAAACAAAGAGATAATGAAAAAAAATGTTGTTTAAGGAATAGATTGGGAACCAATCATGTAGAAATGTATAGCTTCTTAGGCCGGAGAAAAAGCACTTTTACAGAAAAAAAAAAGTATAATAGGAAGCCAATGGAGTGTAGAAGAGGCAGAGGAGTGGCCGTGTACAGCTTTGTTTTAGAGTCAATTTACAGCTGCTGGGTTGTAATGGGTTTTATGTGGCCAAAAATCATAATAGGGCAATTAGTTAGCAGGATATTACAGTATTCCAGCAGGAGATGGTGATGGTTTAGAAAATATGGTATTGTTATAGAAAGATAAATAAAGGGATTTGAGAGTTTGCCGAGAGATTGGATGTGAGAGAAGGAGAAAAAGAACCAGGAATGATTCACTTTATTCACTGTGATCAGAGGATCTCTGCTCAGCTCAAAAGAAGTGTAGCAAAGCTTTGTTAGGAATCCGCATGGAAAACAGGAGCCTGTTCAAAATGCATTATTGACAATTCTGCTAAGATTTAAGATATACAGTTGATTGACCTCGATATCTAGAATTTCATTCTTTTCTCTGGCAGCCATTTGGGTGCAAACACACACAAAAGAAAGGTGTTCTGTTCCACTGATCTGTGTTTGGAATTTTGGTGGGCAGCTAAGCCAGGAAGATACTGTTGCTAAGGAATTGAAAAGAGCTAATGGGAAAAGACACCATTCAGGTGAACAGCCCTGGGCTTCAGGTGAGGGAGGAAAGAACCAGAGTCTAGGAGAAGGCAGTGTACGGAGGGAGGAATATACGACATGATCGGGGTAGATGTCTCATTGCAGGTGCTGTGGGGAGGGAAGGAGATGGCTGCAAGGGCAGATGATTATGTTTCGGGAGGGAGACAGTGGTTTAAAATTTTGGTAATAATAGTGCTAGACGGCAGCTGATATTAAGGTCCAGTGGGAAGAATGTAACCGAAACACAAATGCAAGTCGCAATCATTGGGATTGGAAGTCAGGAACACAGAGGTGAAGATGTGGGCTGTGTGATACATGCTGACACCACTTGGGATATGGACTTGAAGATGTGAAGAATATATAATATTCTTTGATGTCTTGCTCTTAATAAGGGCTCAAAAAGTAATTGTTAAAATGACTTAAATTTAGGTCTTTCTAAGATGCGTGTATTTGTTTTTCTCCGAATACATTATTTTTCTGCTTCTAATAGGCTATTACAGCCACAGTATTTTGAGGGCATTTTAAAAGATTTTGAAAACATTGCATAGAATCTAACGGAACACAAATATTATTGTCCATTGCTTATCAACCCAAGCTGCAGTAATACATTCAAGTATTATGTCCTCACCTCATTACCACTTAATTGAATTACATCTAAATTTGTATTTATGCTGTGTAATTAGGAATTGCAGGTAAGGGACGGGATCATCCTTATTATTGGCCATCTGTTTGTAAAGAAGTAGCAGGATCAAAATTCCCAGGAACCCTTGTGGTGAATGTACACACACACATAGAGTATTAGTGTTGAAAGGACAACCCCCCGCCTGCTTAGATAAATAAATGTTGGCTCAGGAATTTAAAAGTCACACAACTAGTTAGTGGTAGACCTGGGCTAGAACACTGATGTGTCAGTCACCCTACATGAAATTATTTTTCTTTCTAGAACTATTCCTTCTAAAGTGTCAGAATAAATCTCTGTCCACTGGGCATGTTCAGTAAATGACAGACAGGTGAGTTAGCAGTCAGCTTCACGAGGAGCCCGTGAACCAAGGCTCAAGGGGAGCAGACTTGTCAACTGGTCTTTCTGGAGAACCGCATCACTGTAACGGACAATCAGCCCCTCTGTTCTGCTGTGAGAACAAACTATGTTCCTCTTCAATGAAGGCCAAGGACATTTCTCTCCCTTTTTCTTATTTTTCCTCTCTTGATCTTTTCTAGCATTTTTCATGTCACTGGCATGCCATTACAATTGGCGTCAATGTGTATTGATCATCAGGTAAGCATATGAGTGATGCCCCTATCTTCCTGATTGGCAAAAAGGGAATTAAGGGACCTGCCCAAGGTAATAACAGAGCCAGAACCCAGCCAAAGGATATGGTGGGCTGGGCCACTCACTTGTCAATAAAAACAAGGCAAGCAAGGCAAGGCATGTAAGCAGTGATAAAAACACTAGAAAGACAGAATAATTGATGGTGAGCTATATTGCCCCAGAGGAGGGTAAATATGTTTCCACGTGAGTATTCATTCATGCCTGAATTGCATTCTCATTCATTTCATAACTGTTTGTTTTTTTTTAATCACCTACCATGTGCTTGGCCTGGGGAGGTCCAATGGTGCAGTATTTATGGATAGGCTCAAATCCCTGCTATGTGACCTTGGGTAAAACATTTCCCATGTACAGGTTTCATTCTCCTTATCTAGAAAGCAAAACCAATGGCTCTTACCTCTATGAATCACAGTAATGATTACAATATCACAAAACAGTCTGTACATGCACTGATCTGGCAAGTATTTGCATGGACTCCAGGGCAGTACTGTGCTAGGCAGATGAATACAGAATGGTTGCTATCATGAGAACTGCATAAAATAAAACTTAAGCTTCCTGTTCTCAAGACATTTCGTCTTGTAGAGAAGTTGGATAGTGATGCCCACGGATTCAAGGAGTAGCGTGATAGGCGCCTTCGAGGCAACTCAGACTAATGAACGTGAGAACATAAGAGAGACTTGCTTTGGTTAGTATGATTCTAGAGGGCGTCAAGAAGCTTGAGGTCTCAAGACCTTGAAGGAGAAGTAGAATGTTAATTGGCAGAGAGAAAACGGAAAGGCGCAGCAAGCAGCAGGAATGAAATAAATCAAGGCTCAGGAATGAGAAAAAGGAGCTGGCAAGGCACTGACAAATCGACAAGGCTGCTTCCAACCGAATATGCATCTAACAAGGTTGGTGCTAAGTCAGTAGAGGAAGGTCTGGAACAGAACACAGATTCTCAGAGTTCGGCAGAGGGAAAAGCCCTGTGTAGCAGCACTACTCACATTCTTCATCTCCACCCCGCCTCGTCCCTCCCAGAGACGGCAGCTGGCTAGAGGTAAATTGTGTTCTAGGCCCTGTGTCTCGTTTTTATGATTTATTAGTTCAGTCCTTCAGCAGGGTGAGAATATAGAGTGTGTCGGCTGGCACATACGCAGGGAATTTATGTTGCGTAGCTAAACATCATGTTTGTCTATCTCTTCCCAGTAATCTCTGATAATACCCAAATGGGCTTTTTATTTTAAACATCTGGACAGCCTGATGGTGGTTGAGAATTAAGGTGCTGAGTGAAGAAAACAGCACAGTCATAAAGTCTGTCGGATAAACAAAGCTTTCTTTGGAACATTAACTCCTTTACTGAGAAATCTTCTCCGTTCCTCAAAACACACTTAGTAACTTTACATCTTCATCTCCAGGTAGCGCTTTCCTCTTGCAAATACTCTCATGGCATTTAATGGAGTCATTAAGGTAGGAAACTATGAGATATTAGCATAAAAAGAACATTGCCAGAAAAGAGATGCAAAAGGCCTTCTCTCACATGCACTCTTTCTCCTCCCCATTTGGCGTTTGCTTTTGTTTTATAACAGCAGAAATTCCCATTGTGGGTAGTGGTAATTTTAGCTAGATAATAACTCTGTCGACACTGTCATAAATTGGCAAGAGGTGTGTAACTCAGGGAAGGGGGAGAGGCTGGAATGGAGAATAATCAAGTAGTTCTATTTGATTTTAATACACACAGTCATTCCATAAACAGAGGCTGTGTTTTCTCTTTCTTCTCAGAGATCTCTAGGGCTTCTTCTTGCCCTAAAATGGTAAAGAAGCTCTGATGGTACGTGCAGTCTACAACTCTGAGCCTTTGCAAATGCCCAGCCATATGCTCGATGCCCTCCCAGTCCTGGAGTTTCTGGCCAATGACCATCTTCTCACTCTCCAAGATTCAGCTCACCTGTTTTCTATAGCATGAGCCTACCTGAACCCCACAAGGTGGAGTCGGAAGCTCACTTCTCTGAGTTACCACAAAACCAGGGATACTTCTCACATGGTTTGTCATTGATATTTACGAGCATATAGCCATACTGAGCTGAAGAACAAGCATGGCTGGAGGTGGTGGGTCGGGATTCTTGAATTCTTTATCGCTGGTTCTGGTCCCAAGTGCAGGGCCTAGAACAGAGTTAGACATTTAACATATTTTTGTGTGTTTGTTTTCTATTGCTCCATAACAGGTTACCACAAATTGTGCAGCTTAAAATAACACACATTACCTCACAGTTTCATGGGTCTAGGCAGGGATAGCTATTTCCTCTGCTTTGAGCCTCCCAAGCTATTATCTAGGGCTGGTATCTCATCAGAGGCTCTACTGGAGAAGGACCTGCTTCCAGTTTCCCTCGGGTTGTTGGCAGAATCATTTCCTTATAGCTGGAGGATTTAGGATCACTTTTTTTCTTCCTCAAATTTAGCAAGGAGAAAAAGACTCCAGAGAAAGTCAGCTAACAAATCACACTCTTCCAGTCTGGATACTTTTTATTTCTTTTTCTTGTCTTATCGTTGTGGTGAGGACTTCCAATACTATGTTGAAGTGGGGCAAGTACAAATCACAGTCTTACATGACACAGCATAATCATGAGAGTGGGGCCTTGTCACTTTTGTGCATTCTATTGATTAGAATCAAGTCACAAGTCCCATCTTGGGATAATACAGAGGTATGACTACCAGGAAGTGGGATCATGGGGGTCCCTTCAATGTCTGTCTACCATAAAATTTGTTTTAAGAAATCTCTCACACAAACAAACTACTTTGTTTTATCATAGCATCGTTCAACTTGATGTTGCTGTACACCACATCTTTTAAGTATTTAAGGTGCTTTGCTCAATAGCACCTGGTATTCCATAGGTCCTTACAGGGCAGAGTTTGCGTCTGTCCTGTTTAACAGGATATCCATAGTACCTAGCAAGGGCTTAGCGTATGCTAGGTACCCAATGTTATGTCTCAAATGGATGACTTATTTAGTTAGTGTAGAGAGCACGTGAGTGAGCTCAGTGCTCGCTATGAGCCACAATCTGTGTACCTTACCCTTCTTTATGGAATAGTTCCCTTCCATGTTCTGCAAGGAGTTAATAAAAATCAACAGTTATATCCCACGCCAGTAACTAATTTCTTTATTTATTCAGACCTCTTTTTTAAAGCAGCTCTGCATGGACAAGTTCCAAAATAGAAGATTTTTGCCTCCAGTCAGAAAGTCTGGAGTTATTCAAACATGAAATAGGCAGAAATAAAAGATAGTTGAAGGCACACTCAAGTTTCCTGCAGATTTTCTTCTGGGTCCTTGTATTTGCCCACCCTCATGCTTCCATGCCCTCTCCACTCTCCAGCTTTGATTCTATTCTGTCTGGCTGGTGCACACTTCTGGATTTTTCTGGGAACTCTGATCCATGCTTTCCTGCCTTGATTCACTTGGACCACCTGCTTCCTGACCCTGTATAGCCCTGAAACCTGGTCTCTCTAATCTCAGTCAATTTTGACTTGTTTTCACTCCCAGAAATGCCTGTATGTGAGCAGTTACCTGCCCCAGGTCTGACTGTGTCATCTCTACTGCCCTGCTCCCAAGTGATGCCTGTTGTTACAACACACACAGGTCTGGTCGCTCCGAATTTGGAGGCTGCTCTCAACTAGCATCACCTCCTTTGAAGACTTTATATGGAAAGACACAATATGCTTCAAGCAATTTGACAGAAAATATACACCAAGCACAGAGAAAGTATAAGTCTGGAGTAGTATTGATATATTAATATCAGATAAAGTATACTTTAAAATCAGGAGTATTAAGAAATGAATAATAAAAAGCTCTGTGGGTCAGGTGAGGGTGACATTATCTCCATTCCTATGTGACAGATGAGAAAACTCAGACTTCTAAAGCTGAGTCTTATTTAAGAATGTTCAGCTTAGAATAGTCTCCCCACCAAATCACAAGCTTCTTGAGGGTAGAGTGTCCACCTTATAAGCCTTCATATCCTCTATAGCCAGCAATATTCAGCATGGTGGAGGTACTCCACAATGATTGTTGAATGAATTATTGATTACCAATGATCAGGGCACGCACGATAACCCACTGACACATTTTCCAAATTGTTATTTACGGCATATGATGTACATATATTATTTCAGTGGGCCGCTAGTGTTTTATTTTTCCAGGAACTTCCTTTTTCTTGGAACTATCCCCATACCACCAGCCACATGGTTCTTGCAGAAATTACTGTCATTCTGGCATGACAGAACCCAAGGCACTCTTGATTTACCCAGGGGTGTATATGTGATACAATGAGGTCCTCTATTTTTCTTTACTCCATAATTTTGAAACTACAACTGAGCCAGATCCATTAACTGGGTGCCGGAAGCTGTAATGTGTAAAATTCAGGTCCTGTTGACAGCCATGATTATCCAAAACTGACTTGAAACTTGGAGGAAGCTGTTGGAGAAAGATAACAAAGAATTTGCAAAGAGAGGAAAAGAGGAGAAAAGAAGAAAGAGAAAGCATTTGGATAGATTCAAGTGCCCGATTCCAGCTGGTTCCTGAAACCCACCTGCATGCCCATTCTTGGTTCCTATGCAAACCCTGAATACTTTGCAAATGAGTCTTCTTTGGGCTTAAGTTGGTTCATGTTGTGTTTTCTGCTAAAAAATAAGTCTTAACAAACATACTCATTTACCCTTTACAGCTATTTCAAATCAAGAAAGTCTCTCCCATTTATAATCTTTTTAATGCAAAATACAAAGAGTATAAGAAAAACTTTTCAAGTAAGAGACTATCACAGGCACCTGGGGAGAAGGAAAGGAGTTTTCGGTATCCCTAAAATTCCACCATGCTGCCCACTGCCTGTTCTCTCTACAGGGCAGGCAGGTTCAGCCCCATGCACTGCCGGGCCTGCAGCAATAATCCACAGCAGCGAGGACAGTGCATCATCCAATTACACAGTCTATTGTTCCATTATTCACCCTACATTGGCTGCACCAGCCACAATCTGCTTGCCTTCATTTTCTACTTGCAAGCTTACCCTCCATCTGCGCACACCGCGATCATACTCTGTTCTGAGTCACCTCAGTATCCCATTAGTCTCCGTAAGCAATACGTGTCACTTCAATTATACATTTAGAAATAGTATCCTCCATTCCTACTGCCCATTTTGGCCAAGATTGCACCGTGAACCTGGAATAGTGAGAGTGAATTACGAAAGCAGAAATTTCAGGGCCGCAAATTAAAGTGGTTTCTCTCCTCTGCTCCTTGATGCATACCTCAATGCAAGTACAGTCATACACACCCCACACAACACACACACAGCACACATATGCGCACACACATCACATATACACCACACATGCTCACCACACACACACACACGCATGCACCTGCATGCACGCCAGGAGAGCCTGGCACTTGTTCAGAGCAGTTAATTAATGTAACATATTTTTGGAATGCTGTCACTTTTTCTTTTTGTCAAATCAATCAAATAATATTTGCATGATGCTATGAGACATGGAAGAGAAATGTAAATTATTTGTCTGCCTTCAGGGAAATTGCATTGTAGCAGGTGAAGAAAATATACACACGGAGAACATTTCTGAACAAGTAGTGAGAAAGTACAGAACTGCAATTCAGGATCCTTGATTTCTACACCCAGCTGGATCACCAGGGACCAGACAAACAGAAATCACATTAGTAATTACGTTTAATTTTTAATTTTTTTTTTAAAGGAACTCCTTTATTTATTTATTTATTTATTTATTTATGGCTGTGTTGTGTCTTCGTTTCTGTGCGAGGGCTTTTCTCTAGCTGCGGCGAGCGGGGGCCACTCTTCATCGCAGTGTGCAGGCCTCTCACTATCGCAGCCTCTCTCGTTGCGGAGCACAGGCTCCAGACGCGCAGGCTCAGTAGTTGTGGCTCACGGGCCCAGCTGCTCCGCGGCATGTGGGATCTTCCCAGACCAGGGCTCGAACCCGCGTCCCCTGCATTGGCAGGCAGATTCTCAACCACTGCGCCACCAGGGAAGCCCTTTTTAATTTTTTTATTGAAGTATAGTTGACTTACAATGTTGTGTTAGTTTCAGGAACACAATGAAGTGATTCAGCTATATATACATATATATATATATATATATGTGTGTGTGTGTGTGTGTGTGTGTGTATATATATATATATATATATATATATATAGTCTTTTTCAGATTCTTTTCCCATATAGTTTATTGCAAAATATTGAGTGGAGTTCCCTGTGCTAGACAGTAGGTCCTTATTGTTTATCTATTTTACATATAGTAGTGTATACATGTTACTTCCAAATTCCTAATTTAACCCTCCCCCCCCAGCTTTCCGCTTTAGGAACCATAAGTTTGTTTTCTATGTCTGTGAGTCTGTTTCTGTTTTGCAAATAAGATTGTTTGTAGAATTTTTTTTAGATTCCACATATAAGTGATATCATATGATATTTGTCTTTCTCTGTCTGACTGACTTCACTTAGTATGATAATCTCTAGGTCCATTCATGTTGCTGAAAATGGTATTATTTCATTCTTTTTATGGCTGAGTAATATTCTATTGTATATATATATTTATTAATTTTTATTGGAGTATAGTTGATTTACAATGTTGTGTTAGTTTCAGGTGTACAGCAACGTGAATCAGTTATACATATACATATATCCACTCTTTTTTAGATTCTATTCCCATATAGGTCATTAAAGAGTACTGAGTATAGCTCCCTGTGCTATACAGTAGGTTCTTATTAGTTATCTATTTTATATATAGTAGTGTGTATATGTCAATCCCAATGAACTCAAATAGGTTCATTTGTACCATTTTTTTTAGATTCCACATATAAGTGATATCATATGATATTTGTCTTTCTCTGTCTGACTTACTTCACTCAGTATGACAATCTCTAGGTCCATCCATGTCACTGCAAATGGCATTATTTCATTCTATGGCTGACTAATATTCCATCGTATATATGTACCACATCTTCTTTATCCATTCATCTGTCGATGGACATGGTGGCTTCCATGTCTTGGCTTTGTACAATAAATAGTGCTGCAATGAACACTGGGATGAATGCATCTTTTTGAATTATGGTTTTCTCTGGATATATGCCCAGGAGTGGGATTGCAGAATCATACGGTGACTCTGTTTTTGAGTTTTTTAAGGAACCTCCATACTATTCTCCATAGTGGCTGTACCACACATTAGTAATTTTAATAGAACTAATTTTATATAACGGATTTGTTAATAAGTTATAAAAGATTAGATAAGCAAAGGGAAATACTGAGGTAACACAGCAGCAGTAGGTACCAAAATTAGCTACCCTGTCTAGGACCGGGAAACAAATGGAAATCACTCAGGACACTCGTGTGAGCCTTTTAACTAAACACCATGCAGTGCCCTTCAGTCTCTGGGTTACAGCAGGGGGTCTGCTTGGCATCTGTGCCCACAATCCTCACTGTCATAGCAGCCCTCTGGTGCCGACTCCTCCAAACACAATGACGAGGGCAAAGAAAAGACAAGGGAATCATGGTGTTGCCCCATTGTTAGCAGCAAAACCCAGGTGACCTGCAAAGAGGAAGTCTCTCCAGGATGTACACATCCCCTGTGAGCTGACCTCACCACACCAGGTCATCAGAAGGAGAATGAAGTAGTCAGTTCCTGATATGAGGGCACAGGAGGGAAAGGACTGGAAGTCAGTCTCAGAAGATTAGTTGAACACATTAAGCTCGATATTTCTGTTAGACATCTGAATCTCTAACTGCATACGTGAGGCTGGAATTCAGGGGTGAAGCCCTTACTGGAGATAGTAGTTTTTAGTTAGCAGTGTCTAGCAGGTTTCTAAAGCCATGGCATCAGATAAAATCACCAATGGAGTAAATGTAGATGGAAAAGAGAAATTGAGATGTGAGTTCTGAGACACACGGAGGCTTAGTGGTTGAGGGGACCGAAGGATCCAGAAATCAGCAACAACAACAACAAAAACTGAGATAAAATGGATAGTGGAATAGACCTATGCCGTGGACACCAAGGTGACAAAGACTTTGATGCAGAGGAACCGAGGAAATCACCCAGTGCTTATATCATTCAGGATCCAGTGAGGAGATAGAAAGCCCACCAAATACTCAAACAGAGAAAATATGATATAAAGAATCATTCAACTATACTCCAATAAAAATAAATTTTTTTTTAAAATGTCAAGGCCTGGTATCCACTGGCCTATCAGAAAAATGAAGATGTATTTGTTAAGCAAAGTGTAGTATAAACATGTTATTTAAAAGTATAACTAGAGGAAGAAACAGCCAAGAGATTAAATATACAAACGTTATTTTCTCTATGTATTTAGAAATTAAAATAGATCTTATAGACATTTCAAAAAAAAAATAAAAGAATCATTAGCTAGACATCTAAAAATTAAAAGAAAAAGGCAAAGCACTAAGGTATCGCAGAGCTCAGAACTTCAGGAAGCTGCTACCAACCCCAGACTGAGGGCAGAAAGAAGAGACTGGAATTAATCAATTTAGAGGCTTGGAAGAGGGGACTCAGGGAGCCGAAACCCAGGTGTTCCAGGAGGGGGCGCTGCTGAGCTGATGCTGGTCTCTATAAACTCAGAGCAGGGGCTCTGTGGAGCTGGGACCTGGACTTCCAAAGAAGTGAAGTGGTCAGCTGGTGCCGGTGTCTCTAGCAGACATGATACAGTTGGCAGCTGGATCTGTATGTGCATTTTGGAATCACAGGCTGCTACAGGAAGGAACTGCCACTGCCTGAATGAAGAAGCATTGCCTGGGTTATGTTGCTGGAACGGGAAGCAAAAGCAGGGACAGAAAGCAAACGGGAAGGAGGATGTTCGCTTTCCCTTCCATAGCTTTCCTTCTGGTCTCTGTCAAGCTGGATGATGGCAGTGGATAGTGGGGGTACGGTGGAGGACCAGAGACGCACAAGCTCCTGAGTGAGCAGCGTACCCGAGGGGCCATCAATGTGGATACGAAATCCACTAATAATTAGAACTAGTGAGCCAGGGGTTAGTCTATAAGGAATAAGGGAGGGTCCTGGTGGGAGCTGAGAGTAGGGAAGAGACATCTACGCCTGCAACACAGAAGATTCAACAACATTTACTGAGCATCATGCTTGCGTGTGCACTATGGAACTGTGTATCTTGAGAGGTGAAATAGTGATTTGGACCAAGGGTGGGAATATTTTTTTCCCTATAAAGCATCAGATAGCAAATATTTCAGGCATCATGAGCTATGTGGTCTCTGTCACAACTACACAACTCCACCATTGCAGCCTGAAAGCAGCCACAGACAATATAGAAATGAAAGTATGTGGCCACACTTCCACAAAATTTTCTTTATCGACACTGAAATGTAAATTTTACATAATTTCCCCATGTCGTAAAATGCATGCTTGCTTTGATTTTTTTTTCCCAGTCATTAAAAAATGTGAAACCTCGGGCTTCCCTGGTGACTCAGTGGTTGGGAATCTGCCTGCTAATGCAGGGGACACAGGTTCGAGCCCTGGTCTGGGAGGATCCCACATGCCGCGGAGCAACTAGGCCCGTGAGCCACAACTACTGAGCCTGCGCATCTGGAGCCTGTGCTCTGCAACAAGAGAGGCCGCGATAGTGAGAGGCCCGCACACCGCGATCAAGAGTGGACCCCACTTGCCGCAACTAGAGAAAGCCCTCGCACAGAAACGAAGACCCAACACAGCCAAAAATAAATTAATTAATTAAAAAAAGGACTTAGATTCTAGTCCTGACTTTGCCTATAAAAAAAAAAAAATGTGAAACCTCACCTGCCACGCACAGCAAGCAGCTGGTAGGATTTTCCTGTGGGTTTTCCTAGTTTGTCAGCTCTGGGTTTCAACTCAGTCTCTGCCTGCAAAAAATACAGAAACCTGCAGATAACAAGACATGTGCACAACGATGTCTAGTTAGAGGTAGAAAATATGAATATGATTTTGGAAAGACATGCGAAAAGTTCTATGCCAGTTTGGGAACCCAGGGAGTCTTTGGAAGGAGTAGAATATAGGAAACTACGATGACTTAGGAACTGCTGACCTAGACATGGAGAGGAAGCAATGAGGACCCCACCAGCACCCAATCTGCAGGAAAGGGACCTGCAGAGCAGCTGTTCTTATTTGAGTAGAGCTCTGCATTGCTCCTCACAGCCCTTCCACAGCCTCCCTGCCTGGCTATTTTTCATTAATTGGCCAAAACAGCAGGTTGGAAACCATCATTCTTCTAGAGTTAACATTTTCAAATCTGACCTGTCTTGATAGATCAAGGTAACACTGGACGTGACAGAAATCTGAGATGACAGAAGGGAAATACTCAAACCCTCATAGACAAAATACCATTTACCATTGCACAAATGATTTTCCAAAAAACACGAGGAGGACTTATAGGAAAGACAGGAAGGGAAAATGAACTATCTGGAAGCAATTAGTTTTTGGCCATTTGCACCCCTCCTGGGCTGCCTGATTGATGTGCTTTGGCATCTGAGTGTACAAAGACCGCATTCTCCATCACTGCAGTTCAAAGCAATTTAGAGCCACAGAGCTTGCTGCAACATCACCCTTTATCTTCCCTGCCGCCCACACTCCTGTTCCCCAAATCAAGTAAAGCAAGAGGGACGTTGACACCAGCAAGGAAGAAAGACACAGCATTAAGGGCATATGGCTCTGGGGCCAGACTTTCAGGGTCCAAATCCGGTTTCTGCCACTTAATACGGTGAAACTTTGAATGAGGTGGATTATTTATTATCCTGTACATCCATTTCTTTAACTATAAAGAAGTAGAGATAATAATAGCAGGTATTATTGTGACAATTAAATGGGTCAACGTATGTAAATTGCATAACATAGTTCCTGGTGCAAAGTGAGAATTTAATAAATATGATTGACTCAAAAGCCTAATAGAAAAGCAATACTTTCTTGCAACTTAGAGGATAAACTTTGGGCTCCTTGGTTTGGGGCCCCATGAATCATAAACTGCAACCACACTGAATTTCTTAATATTCTATAAACCTTCCACACCATTCTCATTTTATACTTTTGTACCCATTCTTTTCTCTAACTCAAAAATCTGTCCCTATCCCTGTCTTAAAATCCCTAGTCATCCTTTAAGATCCAGTGCAAAAGTTGCTTGATTTTGTACCCTTTCTCTGCCCCCAGAAAATATTTAATTCCTCCTACTATGAGGTCTACTCAGCACGGCTTGTCTCAAGCTGAACAGCATCTGAGAGTTAAAGTGGGCCTTAAAGAACTTTAGCTCTCTGGCACTTCTATCATAAAAGATATGGAAGTACGTTTGTATCTCTCTGGTGGAGGACAGATTTTTCTGCCCATATTTTATAACATTAGTTAGTCTTTGCTTCATACCTCAGATAGAGTTACAGGGGATTTGCATTTACTACAGAATGTCCTCCATGCGTTGGCTGAAAAGAAATTCCCTTCCTTGGTTCCCCTTGGTAATGCTAAGAGAGACTGGAATTTTTTAAAAAAAGAAAGAAAATAAAAAGTAATAAACATCCTATGGAAACCAAAAGGGAATTAAGCAGAGGGATACACATATGTGGGAATCATAGAATGCCCCAGTTCTGGTATGGAATAGAGGTTCCAGATTCTCCCTGTTCAGAGTCAGGAGAAGGTATCAGGAGGTTGTGCTTTGAACCCAGAAATGTCTGGGTTCATGTTCCTGCATGGGCATGTCATAATTTGTCCCATGCCAGTAGCCAAAGGATCTAATTTAGGGTATGCCAGTTTGCACAAGTCTGCTTGGTTAAGTCACCCGGGCAGAATACATATACCCATCTATCTCTGCAAATTTGATACTGATGATCAAACATATGAAAGCATTTTGCTGTTGGTGCTGTCCCCTAATAGATGGAAATATCACTCACGGCATGATATCTCTGGGTAGTTTTTAAAAACATACAGAATAATATTTTAACTTTCAAATGAAGATTAAAACTAGAAAGTCCTCAAAAAAAAAAAAAAAAAAAAAAAGAAATGCCTTGGTTCAAATCCCACCCCAAGACCCTTGGTATATGAACTTGGGCAAGTATATTCATAACTAGAATCCTCAGTCATCAATTGGACTAATGTCAGGAAACACTAATATAAGGAATAACTATGTAGACATTACTGACAACATTTTGCACAGGGACTGACTCAATATAAGTGTGCATTAACCAAAATTAACTACCTTGGCCACGTTAATGGAAAGGTGGGTATTTGAGTGTTCCATAGCCTAAGGAAACCACCTTCCAATTTCAAAGAAATGGTAAAACTTCCCAGGAACTTTCCTTTGATTCATTTGCAGCTCCCAGCCCACTTCCTACTCTGTATAACCCAAGCAATTGATAATTCTAAAAATTATCTAAAAGCCTTGATAGAATTTAAAGCACAGACCAAGAGTACATGCAAATCCTGGGGCCCACCCACTTCTGGTTTCTATATACCATCCTCCCCGTTGATGGGCTGGGATTGGTATTGACAATACCAATACTTTATTTTGCAAAAATGCCCCACAAATAAATAGAAAGGTAGGTAGATTGGTAAATGATAGGTAGATAAATAGACAGATGATAGAGAGAGAGAGAGAAAGATGATAGATACCTAGTAAGCTGGCTTCATCCTACAGTAACTACAGCAGCCAATTCACCAGGGATTGTAAGTATATTTACAAGCTAGAGACCCTCTCAAAGCTTTCAGGCCTGACTGCTTTCAGTGAGGCCAGGGCCAAAACCAGTCATGTTTCTCCTCAGCTTAGAGCACGGTAGTGAATTTGCACAAATAGGAAATAAAAAGAAAAAATCAGTGGCCATAACCCTGCAAACATTGCGGGGGGGGGCGGGGGCGGTGGTGGTGGTGGTGGTGGTGAGGTATCTAAATCATTAGCAGACATGTAAACATCTATCAAAAGTTTCAAACCTACTCTATGGTACATGAGAATCGCCTGTATTTCTAAACAGTGTTGAAGAATTCTTGATAGTTTTCCATTTTTACCAAATTGTTCTCTCAAGCCATCTCCTTTAGGTCCATTCACATTTGCCCAATCTGATTTCATGAGATCGCCTGCAGCTATGATATTTGGTTTGACTTTCAAACTTGAGAATTAGGTTTGAGCTTAAGTGTTGCTTTTTCAGAGAGGTCTGAGTCTTTATGTGTTTTAATTTATTTATTCCTTAACCCAATCCTGTGAGGTTGCTACTTTTGTTATACTCATTTTATAGATGAGGAAAGCTAAAGCACAGGGAGATTAATTTGCCAATGTCTCACAGTAATAAGTGCAAAAAGATCTGAGATTCAAAACCAGGAGGCAAGTCTGGTTTAATCCAGACCTATCTTTCTGTACCTTGAAACACTAGGATGTTCTGCCTTGACTGTAAAATTTCTCTGCTTATAGAGGGAAGGATCATGCATTGGTGATCTAGTAATCAATGTTTAAAGCTTACTAATTATAGCCTGATTAGACATCTTATAAGAGTGTTTTTTAAACAGGTACCTGTGGAGGGTTGATCAAAGTTTGTCATTTTCTGGTTAGTCCTGAGATCTTTTTAAAAAATGAAATTTTAAAGAAGGTGATCCTTCTTTAAGTAAGAGAGAGTGCTATGAAGTAAAATAGGTAAGACCTCTTCCGTAGAAAAGAATTTAATATGACAAAGCAAATGACAGATATTCCAAGGAAGGTATTGGGAAAATAAATAGCTATTTAGAGGAAGTGTAATTACTCTGGGTTCTCACCTCCACACCTGCATGAAAATAAGTCCCTCAACAATCAGAGGTAAAAATTTAAACAGTACTCATAGAAAAACAAATACAATAGCATTGAAAATTTACCAGATCTCTGGGGAATGGTTTGGATTTTTAAATTCTAGAAGAAAGGAAAAACCAAAAAGGAAAAATGGACTGACTTGAATATATAAAACTTTAAATGCATTTTAGAAAAGAAAAAAAGCAACCTAAATTATAAAGACAAACATGTCCTGGTATTTTCAGTAAATAATTTCCCAAGGGTTGTGAGCCTTATTGTACAAAAAGCTCAAGTATTCATACAAAAAATAATACAAAGTCTCCAGTGGACAAATGTACAAGGGCATGAATAGAGAGTTTACAAAAGTAGAACAATACACATTTATCAAACATGTTGAAATATTCCACTTTAATAATAACACAAATTAATATACCTAAATTTGATGAGAAAATGGTTTTCATACCCTAAAAGTGGAAACTTAAAACTGTATAATAGGCTTTCTACTGTATAAATAAAGCCATTGCTCTATCTACTCCCCATTTTGCCTTCCCACAAATGGAGAAAAGGGCCCTCTCTGTCATGTATGGCTATAGCAACGTAAATTGGAAAAAAAAACTATTTAGAAAGTAATTAGGATAGAGATATCAATGGCCACAAAGCAATAAAATCAGAAATTAACAGTAAGAACATATATTTATTCATAGAAAAATTTAAATCCCCTCATATAACTTGGAATGAAGAAGAAATTCAGACAAATCATAAACCATTAGAAATGAATGACCAATGAGTACTATGTATAACAGAACCTGGGAGATGTGACCAGGGCAGTATTAGAAAGAAAGTCATCCTCAGACATGTTAGTGAAAAGAAAAAGAAGTTTAACGTGTGATCCATTCTTTTTAAATTTTTGATAAAGCTAAAAAAGGAAGGTTTTTTTGATTTTTCAGGTGACAGCTGAAGGATATGTAGAAGTCACATAAGTACAAAGAAGTGAAGACTATTCCAAGCTAAGAATTTGGGGGGATAAAGGAGAATCAAACCAGGTCCTGGCCAGATAATCTCCATAGGTTGATAGCCTGTCTCCCGTTAACCTAAGTTTACAGAGAAACTAGAGAAAGTTCATTAAAGGGGAAGAGATATGACCTGATCTAAATTGTCTCATTTAGTATTACTTTCTTATGTCCCCCCTACCTAACCTCTCACTGCAAAGAGGAGAATGTATTGAAAGACAGCAGAGAAGGACACAAAAGTCTGTTAGACTCACCGGGGGGCAGAAGAAGAAGGTAATTGAGACTGGGGCATTGGCAGGGTAAGAGAAGTGTATGAATTTAAGAAAAGTGTTCAGAAGGTAAAACATACAGGACGTGATGATGGATCACATGTAGAGGGTACAGGAGAATGGCACGCCAGTCACGACTTCGATGTTGTGATTTACTGAAACGAGAAATACTAGAAGAGGGAAGTAGCTCAATTGGTAGAATTTACTGATTTGCAAAACACTTTGCTTGTTCGTTTGTTTTTAGGAATCATTTCTTAATTATATATGTATATATATGTACATATATATATACACACACATATATAATTATATATAATTGAATATATGTGTATATATTATTGAATGGATGGTCTTAACAGCTGTTGAAAATTTCTGCAAATGTTTTGATGATTGGTTTTCATTTTGTCTTCATGGTACCTCTAGGAACATTCTCTTTGCAAAAACCTAAGAGTGATGCGTGGTTTGGTCTTTTTATAAATATATTTATTATTCAAAAATATATACTCCTTCAGTATCAATATGTCTATTATTAACAAGACAATTTCTAAATTTATACTGGTCATTATAATTCTAGGTTATGCTACTTTCTATTTTATTAGACAAATTCACAACTATATTAAGGGATTTCAGTATTCCTCTCTCAATAATTGTTAGAGCAAGTATATAGAAAATGAACAAAAGTATACAAAATAGAATATTCGACTTATTTGTCATTTATAGAAAACTACATGCAAAAATAGCAAAATATACATTATTTTCAATTACACATGGAACATTTTATCAAGAGAGACCATATTCAGAGACATAAAATAATCTTCAATGAATTTAAAAGGATTCAAGTCATTCAAAGTACATTTTTCTAGCCCAGTGCAATGAAATTAGAAATCAATAACAAAAAGGTCTCAAAGAGGCATGACCCCAAAATGTACTGTGGGGTGCTGGAGGGGATCCTGGAACAGGAAAAGGACAGTAGGTAAAAACTGAAAGATGGGAATCAGGTATGAACTTACAATAATGTATCCATATTGATTCACTAATTGTGATAAACATACCATAGTAAAGTAAACTGTCTGTAACAGGGGAAACGGTGTGTGGTATATGAGAACTCTCTGTACTATTGTCACATTTTTTTCTGTAAATCTAAAGTTTTTAAAAAATAAAGTTTATTTTTAAAAAAATTAAAAGTTCTCTGAAAAATCCCAAATATTGGTAAATACATAGCACATATCTAAATAACCCAAGGGTCAAGGAAGAAATCAAAAGAAAATTAGAAAGTATTTTTAACTAAATAAAAAAGGAAAACACTATAATAAAATATGTGAGGTGCCACTAAAGCATCTCTTTGGAGGAGCTGGGGGAAATTTGTGGCATGAAAAGACCTGTATTAGAAATACAAGGAAATATATCAAATCAATGACTTCAGCTTCTACCTCAAGAAACCAGGAGAGAAAAAAAACAAACAAACAAATTAAATCAAAAGTAAGTAGGATTAAGGAAATGCTAAAGAGTGAAGATCAGCAAAATAGAAAAGATGAACCTCCATTTAAAAATAATTATTGGAATCAAAAGCTGGTTCTTTGAACGTGTCAATGTAATCAGTAAGCCTCTAGACATCTTGATAAGGAAAAAAGAAAAAACCCATATCAGGAATGAAAGAGGAAATATAACTATAGATTCTACGAATACTAAAAGAATAATAATATAATATTATTAAAACTTATGCCAATAATGTTGATAGCTTTTAGGTAAAATGGACACATTCCCTGAAACACACAAACTATCAAAGCTTATGCAAGAAGAAACACAGGACCTAAATAGTCTTATACCTATTAAAGAAATTGAATTTGTAGTTAAAAGCTGTCTCACAAAGAACATTCTAGTCCCCACAGTTTCACATCTACCAAACAATTATGGAAGAAATAATACTAATTCTACAAAAACTGTTCCAGATATTCGAAGAGGAGGAAATATTTCTCAAGTAATTTATGAGCAATATTCTCTAGCACCAAACCAGACAAGTACTAAAGGAAATGTAATCCACAGGCCAATGGTACTCATTAACACAGATAGGAAATTCCAACCAAAATTGCAGCAAATCAAATTCAATCCTCTGTATGATAGATAACGGGGCGTAACCAAGTAGGCTTTATCCAAGGAATGTAAGGTTGATTTAACATTTGAAAACGTATCAGTGTAATTTACCATATTAACAAATTAAAAGAGGGAAACCAAATATACCATTTCAACATATGGATAAAACACATTTGACAAAATCCAAACATCCTTCTATGATAAAACACAACAATCTATGAGTAGAAGGGGACTCTTTTTGATAAAGGCATCGAAAAAAAGGGCAGCTAACATAATGGTTAATGGTGAAGGATGGAATGTTTTCCCTCTGTTTAGAAACAAGACAAGGATGTTTATTCTCACAACTTCTATTCAACATTTGTACTGGAGATTCTAGCATGACAATAAGGCAATAGAAAGAAATAAAGGACATCTAACTAGGAAAGGGAAATGCAAAACTCTTTTATCTTATAGAAGACATGAACATTTGTGTATAAAATCTTTTGGAATGCACAATAAAACTTAAGAACTTATAAATTATTTTGCAGCATAGAAGAATGGTATAGGAAAATTCACTGTATTTCTATGTTACCAATCAACAGTTGGAAATTTATATTTAAATGTTTATGACTGCATAAAAAATATGAAATATGTAGGGGTAAATCTGATCAATATGTGAAAAACTAGTACACTGACAAGAATAAAGCATTGCTGAGAGGAAGCAAAGAAAACCTGAATAAATGAAGAGATATACTGTGTAAATGAATCTGAAATTTCAATATTATTAAGATTTCATTCTCCCTAAACTGATCTATAGATTAAATACAATCACAATCAAAATATATGATTCTAAAATGCATTTGGAAAAATGAACAAAAAAAGTTACAGAATAATCAAAACAACACTAATAAAAATAACAATGTTTAAGAGCTACCATTGTGTGATATCAAGACATTTTTATTTAAAAAGTCTTTTTTTATTAAAAAAATGTCTTTTTTTATTACATTAATCAAGACAACATAGTATTCTTGTAAAGACAGAGAGAGAGAATAATGGAACAGAAAATAAATAGTCTAGATAAAGAGCAGCACATCTATGCACAATTAATTTTCAAGAAAGATTCAAAGCAATTTAGTGGGAAAAAGACAATCTTTCCAACACACAGTGTTAGAATAACTGGATGCCCATATTCAAAAAAATTATGTATCTCAAACCATACATAAAAAATTAACTGAAAACGGACTGCATACCTAAACTTAAAAGTTAATATTATAATACGTCTATAAGAAAACACAGGAGACAATCTTTCTGTTCTTACAATAGTCAAAGATTTCCTGAATATGACACCAAAAATGTAGTTTATAAAAGAAAACAAAGAGTAATTCAACTTCACTTTTTTTTTTTTTAATTTTATTTATTTATTTATTTGTTTTTGGCTGTGTTGGGTCTTCGTTTCTGTGCGAGGGCTTTCTCTAGTTGTGGCAAGCGGGGGCCACTCTTCATCGCGGTGCGCGGGCCCCTCACTGTCGCGGCCTCTCTTGTTGCGGAGCACGGGCTCCAGACGCGCAGGCTCAGCAATTGTGGCTCACGGGCCTAGTCGCTCCGCGGCATGTGGGATCTTCCCAGACCAGGGCTCGAACCTGTGTCCCCTGCATTAGCAGGCAGATTCCCAACCACTGAGTCACCAGGGAAGCCCTCAACTTCACTTTTTTAAACTATTCTCTTTGAAACTTGCTGTTAAGAGAGTAAAAAACAAGCCGTAGACTGAGCGAAAATATTTATAAATCGTAAATCTGATGACGGACTTTTATCCATAATATATAAAGCAATCTCTAAAACTCAATAATAAGAAAACAACCGTCCCAACAATAGGTGAATTATTTGAACAAACAGTTCACGAAAAAAGAGATAAATCAAAATAAACCTGCTCAACATCATTAATCCTTACGGAAATGCAAACAAACCAAAATGAGATACAGCTTCCTTACTGCTAGAAAGCTTAAAATTGAAAAAAAAAAAACACCCCACATTTTAAGTGTTGGCAAGCAGAAACTAGAACTTCCATACACTTCTGGTAGGATTTTAATTTTATACAATCACTTTGGAAAACAATCGAGCAGTTTTTGGGTTTGTTTTAAGGTAAATATATGCTTACAATATGATCCAACCATTTAATGACTAGATATTACCCAGAAGAAATGAAAATATATACCTCTACAAAGGCTTATATATGAATCTTCAAGGAAACTTTATTTGTAATTGTCAAAACTGGAAACAACCTAAATGTCCGTCACCAACTGAATGGTTAAACAAACTGCAGTATATCAGTATAATGAAATACTACTCATCAATAAAAATAAATGGATTATTGATACATGCTACAATAGGTATGAATCTCAAAATAATTACATGGAGTCAAAGAAGCCAGACCCTTCCCCCAAAAGAGTGTATTCTGTATGATTCCATTCATATAAAATTTTAAGAAAAGTAAACAGATACTTAGTCACAGAAAGCAGCTCAATCATTGCCTTGTGACAGATGCTGGGGGTAAAAGTTGGAGTTATGAATTTCAAAGGAACACATAGAAACTTCTGGGAATGATGGATATTGTTGATTTGTTTGTGGTGATGGTTTTATAGGTGTATACACAAACCAAAACACATGAAATTCTACTCTAAATATATGTGGTTTATCATATGCCAATTCTACCTCAATAAAGCTATTTAACGACAACAACAAAAAAATACTTTGAGAGCAGCCATTGAGATGAGAAGCATAGGTTTAGTGATGTGTACTTAACAGATTTTCTTTTTACAAAATTGAAGATGAGATTATTCACCCAAAGTGTGGGGAAAAGGTGGAGTGTACTTCAGAAGTTTGAAGTAAGCTAAGAAGGTTTAAAACAGCAGGAGAAGTAATTGACCTAAAAACATGAAAATGCTTGCCGACTGGTGGAATCCAAATCATTCAAGGAAACTGAGTTCTTTCTGAGATGAGAATATTTTAAGACACAGAAGTGAATAAAATCTTATCCTAAATGTTCAGAAACCACATGATATAATTAGGTAGATGGCACATAACTCATCACAACTCATGGTGTATAGGCATAATGCTGTCTTGTGTTTAGAAAACTGAACAATTTGATGGATAGAGCACTGATTCGTTTTCAAAGAGATGGACATCATAATGTTCTATACTAATAGAAAGATATGTATACTACTTTTTTCACACTCTACTTGAGCATTTTGCCACGTTGTGAGATATTCTTTTAATCCAGTATCCTTTAATGATGGAAAGGGATGTTCTCACTGAGCTGGGAACACCTGGTCCATTTGTAGCTTAACAGTGTATCAGTCCCAGGAGCAAAGGTGGAACTGTCCCTGCTGTCCATCTGGATGCATCTCATTGGCTCCTCTCAACATGGTCACATCACATTAACCCTGTCATCCTAGATAGCTCTGTACTGCTGGGCATACCCATGCTACTGCCAGGGCCACCTGGGATCCTGCAAGACAGATGGATTTGGAGAGTGACCTTGAAGTAAAATGTTTCCAAATCACCAATATGCAGCATCCCAGAGTGCCTTAGAAACTATGTGCAATAACCCACAGTGCCTCAGACATAAGAAATTGTTTTCTCAGTGTTGGAAGAGCTTTTCACAATCCTACAAGCATCCCTTAATTAATTCTGAACAACCCACTAAAGTGCCGATCCAAAGATGACTTAGATACATTTAATGTCTTTAGAAGACGCATGGTAACAGTTCCATTGAGGGAACTCACTGTGTTGACATATCTTCTTAGGACTCTACAGTCCTGGAGAGAGTAGAGACATTATCTTTTGTGTCTGTCCAATCTCCTTCTGGAACTTTCCTCATTCTGAAGTCCACTTTGCCTGCTCTAGTCCTTAAGTGCTTTCAGTCTGCTCCAGATTCTCATCAAAACACCTTATATTTTGTACTCGCTCTTCTTACACCATCTGCATTTTTTTGAATTGGAGTCTGATATAGGGGAAAAATCTGTGGATGTTTTTATGTACTAAAGAGAAACTGTCTTCATTCTTCTAGATAGCAAATCAAGGCACCATGCCTCTGTTTGAAATCTTCCATTGATTTTTCCTTTAACTACAACATCTGTCCAAACTTTTTAGCCTGGCAGTTAAAGTCTTCAGATGCCTGACAACAACCAACCTCATTAATCGTCTCTCCCAATCTGATCTTTCTTAAAAGATCATGTAACCTGTATGTGAATGGTTCGTAATACCATGCCTAGTTTTAATGCCTATGGGCCAATCATCCAATGTTAATTGAGGTTCCCTTTAACACAGATCTTGTTCATTATGTAGTAATAACTTTGAGCCCTGATGCCCTGTATTCCAACACCAGGTAGGGAAAAAAAATCTTCCTTTTTGTTTTCAATGAGATTTTTACTTCTTCCTGTTTAATTTTAATAACATTACCTATTTTAAGGAGAACAATAATAAACATCCCTGAGAGTTGAATGAAGTAGTTTACACCTTGCATATGCCTTACTTCAATCCCCAAACTTTGCAGCTCTCATCATTCCCATTTTACAGATTAAAGACCAAGTTCCAAAAAGACATTGTTAATTGTAGACTCCATGTCATGAATTATATTAGACATAGGGATGTAAAGATAAATCAATAAATTTATATAAATACCATTATTTAGTAGCAGTGTCAGGACTAAACCTGAATATACTGACTACATTTTTTAACAGGCATCATACTAGCAACCTATGTGTATTTATAAATGTGTATACCTATTCAGGTATTAATAATTAAGCATCAGTGGGCCATCGTACAAGGTTTGATCCATACAATATGCTTCCTATGTGTTTGTTATTCTTATTCCAGAATAGAGTGAAGTTATCCTTAATAAAGCTGTATCTATGCATTACTGGATTTACAGGGAGGAAATGCAAAAAAAAAAAACAATTTCAGAAGTTCAGTGTTGAGAATTTAATGTTGGGGAATTCCCTGGCAGTCCAGTGGTTAGGACTCTGCACTTCGATTCCCTGGTCGGGGAACTAAGATCCCACATGCCATGCGGCTTGGTCGGAAAAAAAAAGAATTTAATGTTATCTGAAATTTTTCTAGGAGGAGAACAAAAGTGGGAAAGGGAGCGGTAGAAAAAAGATTAGTGGTGCCACCATCAAATACTCACATCTGAACAAGAGATTTAAGAGCTATTGTAGCAGGAAGTCATCCAACCATTTAGGAAATTGATCCCCTTTATTCCTCCTCATTATGGGTCTGAAAGAGAAACAATGAGTGTGATCCCAGGTCCCAGGAGAGGTTGTGCACAGGAAGCCGTTGGGTGGAATGATGGCTGGACTTGAAGTCAGGGACCACTGGGCAAGTAATTTAACTTTTGTAGACCTCAGCCAGCAAACTTGCAAAATGGAGATAACTTTTAGCTAATTTTTATAGCTATGTCAAATCAAATGACAAATGTAAAAGGACAGTGCCTTGTGGCACTGTAAATTCATGTTTCCTCTTGCTTTGGACACAGAATGGAAGATCACCGAAAAAAATCATATTTATTTAGCTTAAGTGATAATACATCTACTGATTTAACAAATACTAATTACATATCCCCTAGTCTTTGAAGGGGGGAATTCAAGGAATATTTGAGCAACTCTTGCCTTTTGATATTGGGGTAGGAATAGGGTTGTATGTGTGTTTTAGTCTGCTAGAGCCTCCATAACAAAATACCCCAGATTGGGTGGCTTAAACAACAGACACTTATTTTCTCACAGTTCTGGAGGCTGGAAGTCTACAATCAAGGTGCCAGCAGAGTTGGTTTCTGGTGAAGCCTCTTTCCTGATTTGCAGATGGCTACCTTCTTGCTGTGTCCTCACATGGACTTTTCTCAGTTGTGTTACAAGGACACTAGTCCTGTTAGAATAGGCCCCCATTTTTCTGAATTCATTTACCCTTAATTACCTCCATGAAGACCCTATCTCCAAATACAATCACACTGGAGGTTAGAGCTTACACGTATGAATTTGGGGGTGGGCACAATTCAATCCATAACTGAATATACAATATATATTCCATAAGGAGAATGGTAAGGTATCTTAGAAGGAACTCAGCGACCTGGGATTTGCTCAGACCAAGGTCTCAATCCCACTGCTATTACTTACTCTCAGTGAGACTTGGAAGATCACTTAGCGCCTCTGAGCCTGTTTCCACAGTTGTAAAACCAGCATTGTGATAACTGTTTTATAATTCTGTTGTCAAAATTAAATGATATAGCACACATAAATCATTTTCCAGATAGGCGGTGCTCCATCACCACTAATTCTCTTCTGAGGCACACCTCTAAAGAACACAGTCACCTTCTAAAATCGTCTTTTGTATGTGATATGCATTAGATTTTACACATCAGTTTCACATTACTTCACTTGACTTTATTCTTAAACTAGAATAAAGAGTTAGAGGTTCTTAGCCACAATTAAGAAGCCTGAGCACATTTTCTGGGGGTAAAATCTTGTTTTAAAAAATAAGCTTTATAAGCACAGTGGGGAAACTTTTAGTCTTTGGAAATGTGCGTTGACAATTAAGTTCATTACAACCTGAGATATTAATTGTGTTATTCATAGCACATCACCCCAATATTTTTGGCAAGTAACAGGTAGCAAAAACCAGATGCATTAATTTAGAAGGAGTGTAGACTTCTGTCTTGTGTTCTAGTTGCCTAGTCCTTTGCTCATTTCCATGCCCATGAAATTGGCTAAAATTCCCATAGTCAGGACTGAGTTGTTGCTAATTTTAAGTACAATGGAACAGTTGAAATAGTCACTACATGTAATCTTAAACCTGGATCACTGATTTTAAAGACAAATCTATAAATATTTTAGGGAAATGTGTGTAGGGTAGGGGCTGGTAAAAAGGGGCCCTGATTTAGGTCCAGGTAAAAATGAAAGACAAATATGTGAGATATAGAGAAATGAGAAAGCCCCAAATGGGAACCATCTGTTTGTTAGACTATTGAGAAGAACATTTATGGTTTTCTTGCAGGTGAGTCTTGCCCTAGCTTGTTTCAAGTTCATCATAGGCTGCTCTGAGTCTACTAGGACAACTTTTTTATTGTGTTTATTCTGCTCAACCGAAATATTTCATAGTAAAATTGACAGCTGTGCTATTAACCCATCTGTCTACCAGTCAGTTTGAAGACCATTATGAGTGTAGATGGACAAAGGCATCTCCTCTCCACAAGGAGGGTCAAAATCCACCCACATGCTAGACCAACACTAGTGTGTCTGCCTGGGTCACTACAGTAGTATATGCTAACTCTTCCTGATTTTATTTTTGCATAATTCTCCCACCCTTTTCTCCAAAAAGTACAGAATATACTTTAAAAAACATATTGCATTCAAAATTCCAGGAAACACATTTTTTTCGTGTTGTAACATCTCTCACATGAGAGGTGTCTTACAATCAATGGCATACAGAATTTAATTGGCAAAGTTTTACTCTTTCTTCACAATACATAAAATTATGGAAGATTATAAACCAATGTAACCATGAAGCAGATGAAATTCAGTAAATTAGATTATGTTTTAATACTCGTCTGCTTAAAATTCTATTTCAGCTAGAATAAAAGCCAAACTTTGTACCGAGACCAAAAGGACTCCTGTATTGACTATAGTTTCTTTTTTTCTGTATTCTTGATGCACTGACATTTGTCACCATGATCCTGGAGAGAGACTGCTCCTCATAGGGCTAGGAAATTTCTAGAGACAGCAAAAGATGTCTCTGAGAGCATGCCGTTGATATAAAAAACAACCAATTCAGAGACCACACCCTTAACCACCTATTTATCAAACTGTCCCACACTGATCCAATATTTCTCCTCCCCTAAATCACCCTAGGGCCAGATACCAGACAACTAGCACCACTCTTATAGCTCAGAGCTCACCAAAATTATTCAAGCTAAACAATACTAAACTTAAGAGTACCTACTCTGTTTTGCCCATTTCTTTCCACTAAATCCCCGTAAAGGCTCTGGGCCATGCCCTTCCCTCCGGACCGACCTTGGCACTTCCCCGTGTGGCCTGCGTGGTGTGCTGTGCCCCCTGTTTCTGAGAATCTGTGAGTATGAACTTCTTTCATGACCATCATTTCCATGTCTGCATGTCTTAACTATACGCGATTAAAGCAAATCCCCTGTAGATTTTAACACACTCGCAATGATTCCCTTCTCAGACCTCCTCACACACCTTCCCTCCCCTGCACCGACTTGGCTCCAGCCTCACTGGGCTTCTCACTATTCCTCCCTAATGACCAAGCGCTGGCCACTTCCTCTGCTTAGAGAGTTCTTTCCCCAGAATGTTATTTCCCCAGGGCTTCAAGTAATTTGACCCTTCTGATCATTCCCACCTCAGCTTAACTGCCACCTCCTCAGAGAAGTCTACCTTGATTGGCATATGTCACCACTTATTTGGTCTCTATCACAGCTCCCTCTCTGAATATAATAAAATTATATGAATAAATATAATTTAGATGAAATTCACATAACATACAATTAACCATTTTAAAGTGCACAATTCAGTGACATTTAGTAAATTTACAATATTGTATAACCTCAACCTTTTTCAAGTTCCAAAACATTTTCATCATCCCTCCCCCCCAAAAAAACACTTACTCATTAGATACTCACCATTCTCCTCTCCCACATCCTCGGCAACTGTTAGTCTGCTCCCTGTCTCTATGGCTTTACCTATTCTGGATGTTTCATATAAATATACTCAAATCACTTGTAAACTTTTGTTTGGCTTCTTTCACTTAGCGTAATATTTTCAAGGTTCATTCAGATTGTTGCAGTATCCGTACATCAATCTTTTTAATGGTTAAATAATATTCCATTGTATGGATATAAGATGATTTTAACCTATTCATTTATTGATGAACATTTGGGGTATTTCTCCTTTTGTTAATCATTCTGCTGTAAACATTTGTGTACAGGTATTTGTTGGAGTACTTAGTTTCTATTCATTTGGATATAGACCAAGGAGCTGAATTGCTGGGCATGGCACCCTCTTTTATCCCCATTTTTTTTAATTTTTAAGGGTCCCATTAGGTGACTGGGGGAAAGAATGGGTGTGGATTTAATTCTCAACATCCATATTAGTTTTGAATTGTGCCTCAGCCTCTCATTAGCTGGGTGCTCTTGGACAGAGTTTCCTCAACCACAAAATGGAATAATAATGCCTACCTGCAGCAGTTGAGAAAATAAATAAGATGCTATATGTGGAGAATGGTGCTTTACCTTATACCCTCAGTAAATTTCCCTTCTCTCACATTATTCTCTACACCTCATTTTTTCTGTAAAACCCAACCTCTTCATTTTCCCAGCTGGGGAGAGCAAAGGAATGAGACCAGAATATACAAAAACAATGGGAAGTACCAAAAAGAATACCACATTTGGCAAGCAATCATTTTTATTACAAAAATATTTTTCCAGTGATTTCTTGCCATATACTAAATAGCTTTGAAAACATTTATTTGGTCTAGAGACTGTAAGAGTCAATGCTCTTTGCACACATATGCATAAAAAACTGCTTTAGGGTATTAGGATATAATTGATCCTTTTTTTAAAAAAAATGCCTGTTTCTTCCTATTTAAATTGTATAAAATCAATTAAGACTTTTCAGTATCATTTTTGTTAATATTTTCGTACATGCTTAAATGAATAAGATACACAATTTTCTTACTACATAAGTGTTTGAGCAGCTAATTTGTATAGCGTCTTTGTAATTAAATCAAATCAATCAAAATCTTCAATATGAGAATAACTGATCATACAGGTAGTAAGAAAGCAGTCTGACTATGTAAACTACCAACATCCAACTGGTAGTGTCAAGTCATTTACATTATGTTGGGCTTCTGCATGGTTGACTCCTGGTTCTGACACCATCTCAGAAATCTTGAACAAAGATGTACCCCTTTTCTATTGTTTTGTGTTATTAAATGTAAAATGGAAGAACAAGTCCTTTTTTTTTATAATACTGTGAAATAGGAAATAAGGAAATAGTAATGAAATAAGAAAAAAATCTTAGTAAATCCACTTCCATGATAAAACATGGCATAATGACTTTCCCCCTTCTTTCAACTGAGAGAATTTATAGATTAACTGGGTGAAAATTCACATCTTTATGATATTGAGTCTTCTTTTTGATCTTCATTCATCAATGTGGATTATTTTTCCACTTATTTAGATCAGTGTTTCTCAATGGAATCAGGCAATTGCAATTTGAGTGAGATGCTAGTTTTTGTTTGAAACCTGCCTGCAAATTTTAAGATTTTTGGCATCCTATTCCTGGCATTCAATCAGTAGCACCTCCGGTTACTGTGACGACTTAATTGCCTCCCTATTCTTGGAAATGTACCTCCTTCCAACAATTTTGAATGTTTTTCCATAGATGCTTTTTGTATCTTTTTTAGGTTTATTTCATTGTAACTTATAATTACTATTGCTATCATAAATAGGAGCTTTTCTTTCTTTCTTGTCTTTTCATTTTCATTCCTCTGAATTTTCTAGTTGGCTTTTACTAGCCTATTAGATATTTGGTATGTAAACTGTGTACTCAGAAATCTTATCAAATTATGTTATTAGTTCTAATTCTTTCAAGATTATTTTGTTTTTCCTAGGAACTATTGTATCATCATTAAGTAAGGATAATTTATTTATCTTTTTCTTTTCAATTTCTTAAAAATTTATATACGTTTTTATTTCATCAACTTGGTCTTCTCCTTGACAGCATTGAGTAAAAATGGTGAGTGTGAGCATTCCTTTTTTTTTTTGACTACAAATAAAATTCTTTTAAATTTATTTTCAAATAATGTATTATTTAATAATTCATTATTAAGAATTTATTATTTAAACATTTATTATCTAAGTCATGGATGGGAACTGAATTTTCTCACATTATTTCTCTACAGCTGTTGAGATAAATATATAATTTTCAATTTTATATGGTGAATTATATTAGTGCATGTTTATAACGTTAAACCATGCTCACGTTGCTGCATCATGTTCTTTGGTCATGATGTGTATGCTTGTGTGTACCTGTGTGTTTAATACATTACTGGATTTGTTTTGCAGATCATTCGTCAATTTCTGTCGGCACTACTGCTCATATACAAAAACTTCCCTTCTGTGTTAGATTCTGGAAACTTTTCAGTTATTATCTCATCAACTATTGCTTCTCTAACATTCTCCTCTGAAAATATTTTATGCTTATTTCAGCATCTAAAACTATTTTTCCATGCATTTAACTATTATTTCAAATTTCTATCTTATCTCTCTCTGCTGGGTCCTAAATGATTTTATCAGCACCATCTATCAATTCATTACTTTTCAACTTTGTCTTGGAAATCTACAGTTTATCTGTTTATTGCCTGTTTTATCTTCCTTTTTTATTTTTGGAATTATGTGCTTTATATCTATGCTCTCATATTTCATTTTTTGCCCGATTTTGTTTCTTTTCTTCTTTTTCATGAAACCATGCCTTATTTATCTCTTAAATAACATCTTAAACACACTTTGTCAGACTAGAATACAGTTGTAATCTGATTGTTGATTATGTCAGCCTGATTTAACCCTGGATTTTCTTGTGTTTTGGAAGCTTGTTTTGGAAACTTGCTGTGAATGGAAGTTTTCTTGTTTGTTTTTGTTTGTTGGTTTGTTTGTTTTTTGGTTTTGTTTTCTTGTCTCCTTCTTTTCCTCCACTCATCCTTCTATGTTTCTCGTCCCCTATAATCTGGTATTGTCATTGTTTCCTTCATTTGCGTGAGGCAGCCAGCTCAGTTTGAGGCTTTATGGTGGAGATGTGGAGTGGCTTTCCAGGGATGATACTCAGGATATCTTAGCTCTGATTCCAGAGCCTGCTGTCTGTCTAACTCAATAACTGGCCCCAAGGCTGTGTCATTTTCCTTATTCTCACCCCACCCCTGAGATAAATGGCTTCCAGGAGGCTCAACTCAGGTAAGCTTTGAACAATGTATTTTCCAGATTTTTTGAATGGTAATTACTAAACCCTGGTAATTAGTAACTTTAATTAGTAAAGTAAGCAACAAATATCTTTACAATCATGTCTATGATAATGTACCAGAAAGAGAAGGAGCAAAGAGAAACCCAAGCAAATGTTATTATTGATTGATTATTTTTAATTTATTGATTGTCGAATTTATCCTTCTGAGTCAGGTATCATTTCCATTTTCTAAATGGATTACCTGAGGGACCACAGGATTAAGGTTCTTTTACAAGTGTTCATGGCGACAGAGGGGAAAGGATTTGGAGACGGGTATTCCCAGTTCTCAGGAGGGAGCTGAAATGTGTAGTGTCCATCTTTTTGTCTTTACTAGTGTTCCTTTGGTTCAGCTGTCATTATTAGCTATAGCAATTAGAGGTCTAGGTAATCCAAGATCATTCTGGATATAATTAATTTGCTTATGGAAACGTCTTAGATGTTTCCCTTATCTTTTACGTGGAATGGGCCCAGCCATAGAACATATATTTGGAATTTGTGCCTTTCTCTCCCTTCTGCAAATACACCAGTGCTTGGACAGCCACGGTGTCAAGTCTGAACCAAACTCAAACAGAGCCTTCTTGCTGCCCAGCAAGAATGAAGGACCTAAGACCAAAGTCAGGGGAAAGGGGGTCATTTGTATGGTCAGGGGATGGGACACTTCCTCCCCTCCTTCTGTTCCCTTCTCACTCTGCATGAAGACTGATGTTCCTGAGGGTATGTTTTGTGATTCTTGCTGGTGGATCCCATTGCTGTTGAGAAATACCGATGCAGAAATGCAGGTGAAATCCTAGGTAACTAAAGTTCCGGGGCCGGTGGACCAATGCTGTTAGGCATCTCAGAGTCAGCCTGCCCTGTGCATAGATAAACTCCCAAGGATCTCAGAGGATCCACAGTCATGCACAAGTAGTGTTCCCGATGACCTTCTCAACCTGTGCCCGGCAGATGGACGGGCCTGGAGTTCATTTCCCGTGAGTCAGGGTATTTCAAAGAGAGAAAACAAACAGTGTCCCCAGAGTGCCTGTGCTTTCACTCTCTGTTCTTCTCTTCTGTGATAAAGCTCTTTGCTTTATTCCATGAGGACACTTTGAATTTCCCTCTTATGTAAGAGAGTCAATTTGCATGTCTTAACTGCCTCTGAGCTCTTCCCTGATGCAATTTGTGGCCATGCTCTTTCTTATACCCTGATTGAATCCCTCCCCTTCTACGGAATTCCTTCTCCTTTGTTTCTTATCGCTGACCTACAGTTTCCAGAGATCCAGCGTCCACCATGGCAAAGAAAATCCGAATTGAAGAGGTCTTTTGGTGTCTTATAATCCAACTCTAGGATTTACAGAATACCCAGTCGCCCCCCCCTCACCAGCTCCCGAGTCAGGAACCTAACTGAGGCTCTTCTGTCAAGGGCTGTTTCCACTCAACATCCAGATCAGCACCTGGGAAGGGCAGCCACGTTTGCCATTTCTGCTTTCTTTACAAAATCATCTCCAAAGGTGGTGAATGGCAGACCAGCTTAATATGTTTCCTACTCTAGAATATTTGCATTTAAGGGGATTCTTGCAGCGCTGACAGCCCCGTCCCTCATGGTGGAATTTCAATCGCTTGTATAGGGAGTTGGTGGAAATATTTGGTACTAGAGGAACTGGACTTGCTGGTACTTATATTAATATACAGCTTGTTAATAACCTCCTTTTCTATGTATGCCTGTGGTTAGGCCATGTATAAATAAGAAGACATGTAATTAAATGTTCATAATGCTGCTTAATCCATCACCTCTAGCTATAAGCAACACGCAGGAAGGCAACTGATCTTGCACTTCCTGTGGATCACAGAGTTATGTGATCTCCCCGTTTTAACTCATTTAATCATCAGAATAACTGTGAAATACCAATTATCCCCATTTTACCGATGAGGAGACACGTGTATTGCTATCGAGGAACTTACTGAAAATCTCAGAGTTAATAATGGTGTTGATGAAATGTGAACTCAGATTCATGACCCCAGATTCTAAAGCTGATGTTCTTCTCACTATAGCACGTGTCTCAGGAGGAACTGTGAAACCCAAGGGAGCCGAGAAGCAATGTGGCTTACTGCAGTAAAACTGAAGTTTAAAGCTGTGAAATGGTATTTTTTCACCCCAAGGTCACATAGACAAAAAACAGCAGAGCCCGGACAAGAGCCCCAATCTCTTCTAAGGCTTCCTTCAAGGCTGCTGCTGCCACCACTGTGTTTCTCTTGCTCTGAGGGTAAGGATCTCCTTTGCAGCTGATGGGTACTCGTATCCTGCAAGCTCCTTCCAACACTCTGGCTGCCAGTTCCTGCCTTTGCTCTCTGGAATCCAAGTGCCACCAAAGCAAGTGCTCTGAAACAATGTCCCCACCTTCTTTTGAAAGGGTCAGTTTAAGTGGAGCAACTTGAAGTCAGGAGGTCAGGAGACAAACCATAAGACACTTATGTAAGAGACTTTATGTAAGACACTTCAAAGACACTTCAAAGCAGGGAGGGACATTCTCGGAACCCTTGCTTCCCAGACCCTCACAAAGCCCCCAGTTGACAACTTGATCACAGATGAAATTGCCCTCACTTGGCTAAATTTTCTAGGACTTTGGAATGCTCTACATTCACTTCCCCATTTTTCCAAATTTCTGAGCCATTTCTTAAAATATCGTTTAAATGCTAATTGTCACCTGACCTTCAGTTGGCTTTGAGGAATAAGTGAAAGAGCCTCAAGTGTGTGCTTAATAATAATTGTAGCTAATTTGAGCATTTGTTGTCCTGGGAAGAATGCTAAGTGCTTTGCATGTGTGAATTTATTTCATCTTCACATCAATTCTACAAAACGGGCACAACTGGCGCTGTTGGGATCCCCATTTTACACATGAAGAAACTGATGCTCACAGAAGTTGCATAATTTGATCAAGGTCAGAGAGTAAGTGACATTTACAGACGAGAAAACTGAGTTTAGAGAAGTACCTGACTTGTCTAAAGACAAATGGTAAACCGATAGCTAAACTGAGATTCAATCCACATCTGTTTGGATCAAATGCCCATTCTCTTTGGAAGGAGAACAAAATTCAGCATGACCTGGGGTCCTCTTCCCATATATTATGTTCATCTGAGACGGGTCTGAATCCATTTACCCAACAGCTCAAGGAGGAAACCAAGGTTCAAGCAGGGGAGATATAAGGCATGTGAACAATGAAACCTAAGAGCAGGAGGAGGGTTATGAAAGGGGCAAAAAGCCAAAGACCAGGACCCAGAAAAGCACTTGGAAGAGAAGTAGGAACCGGGACCTCTGGACAATTATCAGGAACATTATTGGGGTGCTGACTGCTTTAGTGGGTAAGAAGCCAATAGCTACATCAGGCTAGTTGAAAGGCGGTGTTAGGGTAAAGTACTGTCATCAAGGACAATTAGATATTATAAGGCAAATAAAACCAGTGGCTTCATCCTCAGCATTACACAGCAAAGTCCATTTTATAAGCAGTTTAATTTCCTGAGGCTTAACACTAGGTTTGCTGGCCAAGTTTCTTTACTGAGAGCAGGTACTGTCGTATTGGCCATGACAAGTAACAACAGAAACCCTCTGTGCCTTAGCCAGACGACAAAGTTTTTGTTCTTATTTCTGTGGACCCTTGTGAATTTCAAGGGTGGAATGCACCCTATGACAGTGCGTGGGATGAACAAAGGGAAAATTGAGTGGTTTTAGTGAGATGCTGCAGGAGAGGTGTAAGCCTGGTACAGTGGGACTTGCGAACGTCAGCACTGAGGCTCTAGGGTCGGGCTGATATTCATAACCAATTTGGAGCTCACACTGTGAGGTGAAAAAGGATTTTTCTTCCCTTACAAATCAGATGGAAAGTGAAAACAAAACCCATTCTTTCTCCTGTAAGAGATATAGAAGGAAAGAACAGCAAAGGCAAATTTGTACAGGAATAAAAGAGATTCTCATGCTCTCATGCTTGGTGAGAAAAACATAAATAACCCTATGGTTTGAACCCTCCGATATTATAAATGATTTTTCCAGTATCTTCCAGTAGGGTTCTGAAGCATCTGAAGAAGAAGGGGGGAAAGGCATGTGTCTTGATTATAATCTAAAGAAAACTGCCTGAAACTGACTTCCTATGCCAGTCAATGACGCCTCCGTCTCCCAGTTTTCTGAACTACACTCCTCATCAGCAATCCTTAATTTGAGATGCATGGATCCCACAGGGAATCTCTAGATTGGCATCAAGACATCAGAAATTTTAAAAAATTGTATTCAACGTTATGTGTTTGTGTAAAGATACACATTTTTGCTGAGGAAAGAAGTTCAAAGCTTTCATAATTTTTTAAAGAAGGCTGTGATCCCAAATAGTGAAGAAACACTGCCATCCTTTCAGTAATCAGGCACTAGAGATTTTTACAATTTTCTCACACTGCCCTGATGTGGGTCCTCATCACATGTCTCAGGTACCTTTGGAACTGACATTCCCATTCCAGCAATCCATCAATTAACCTGCAGCTCAGAGCTCCTTGTACCAGCGGCACTGGCATAACTGGGGGTTTGCAGAACAGAGGTCCCTCCCCAGGCCCATGGAATGTGCAGGGGATGACTCTGACCCCGAAGCTTCCCTGCATTCTCTTCATCTCACTGCACCGTATCATTTGCCTTTAAATAAAAGTCTCACATGAGTATTCCCTGCGGAGGCTGGGCAATCCTTTCAGATATCAGAGCTGGGCAAATCTTTGCAGAGTGCATTTCCTGACCCCTGGGTTTGAGCACGTGATTAGCTTTGGTCAAAGGGATTTTCGTAGATGTGATACAAGCAAAGTCCAGAAGGGTGCTTGACAACTGGGTGTGGCCATTTGGGGTCATTGTCAATGCCATGAGGATATGCTGGAGTAGTCTGATGGAGGATGAGTGAGAAAAGGGGCAGATCGAGTCAGGCCAGCTGCCTCAGAGAAGGGCAGCTGAGATCAGAGGATAGCCAGCCAACCCTGCCCAGGTAAGTAAGCACTGTCAAAATCAACAGAGTCACCTAGGCAAGACCAGTTGACTCCAGACACTTGAGCAAAAAATGCCTGCCACTGGATGCCCTGAGGATCTGAAGTTCTTTGTTACACAGCATTACTATGGCAATAGGTAACATACACCCAGGGAGTCTACCCCAGCCCACTAGAGTGCAGGGAGATATAGCAACGTGTGGTTGGCAAACCAGAGAATTGCATCAACATGGCCAGAGTTGTCTGCAAAATGCTATATGAGCAAAAACCCAGCAAGTGAGGCTCCTCGATAAAGTCTAGATCTTTAAGTGAGTAGGCAGACTTTACACATGGAATTCCCAGGGACACCTTAGACAGTGGTTACTAACCAACTTTGAGAACTTACTACACGTCAAGAACTTTGTAGCCACTTTCATGTATGTTTGCCGATTTCTCTCAAAACAACTTATATGAATTTAGTATTTGTATATATTATTCATTCATAATAGATAATGGTACATATACCAGGAAACTGAATCCAATAGTAATAAGAAAGATACAGTGAAAAGTAAATCTCTCCCACCTGATATATGTGTCTTCTTTTTGAGACAATCGATTGGCTAGTTTCTTATGCATCGTTCCAGAGAGGGGCTAGCAAAGCAAGTAGCTTCTACTCTAAAAACCCTTCTGCAAATACACCTATACGTATATAAAATTACAGAAGCCAGCCTGCCATGTTGGTCACCACTTGCAGTGTGTCCATCTTAACAGAACCACCATCCGAGGCACGAGTGGCTAAGTGACTTTCATCAGTGTCACCCAAAAAGTTGGTCTCTAAGCTCCCAACTCACTAAAACCCACACTGAAACACAGCCTCTAGGAGAAACATAGTCATTTGTACATTATTGCTCTTATTTTCCGCTTGTAACAGGTGCAATATCATCTCACATTAAGAAAAGCCACACTACTGAGAGTTCCAAGCCATTGTGTTCCTATGAAGAAAGGCCCAGAGTGCCATCTATGAAAATCTGAAAGAATCTCTCTCACTACTGGAGCACAAGCGTCCTTACACTGAGTAGGGTAATAACTAGAGTCCACACCCCTGAGACTCTTGCTTCTTCCACCTGCCTGTGTCTGTCTCCATAGTCATGTATTCATCGTCCCCAGTCATATCCATACAGCTGGTCCAACTGTTTAATCCATGTTAAAAGAAAAAAGTGGATCAGAATAAATTTAAAAGGACCTGAATGGTTGCTTCCATGTCCTGGCTATTGTAAATAGTGCTACAATGAACATTGGGGTGTATGTATCTTTTTAAATTATGCTTTTCTCTGGGTATATGCCCAGGAGTGGGATTGCTGGATCATATGGTAATTCTATGTTTAGTTTTTTGAGGAACTTCCATACTGTTCTCCATCGTATAGCCAACTCATTTTGCTGTGCAGCAGAAACTAACACAACATTGTAAAGCAGCTATACTCCAAAAAAAATTAACCAAAAAATTTAAAAAAATAAAAAATTAAAAAATAAAAGGACCAGAGTGGTGTGTGATGTAGTGTAAAGAGCAACAGGCTTTGTACGCAGGCATCAAAAGACTCCTATCGGGCTTCCCTGGTGGCGCAGTGGTTGAGAATCTGCCTGCCAATGCAGGGGACACGGGTTCGAGCCCTGGTCTGGGAAGATCCCACATGCCGCGGAGCAACTGGGCCCGTGAGCCACAACTACTGAGCCTGCGCGTCTGGAGCCTGTGCTCCGCAACAAGAGAGGCCGCGACAGTGAGAGGCCCGCGCACCGCGATGAGAAGAGTGGCCCCCGCTCGTCGCAACTAGAGAAAGCCCTCGTACAGAAACGAAGACCCAACACAGCCAAAAATAAATAAATTAATTAAAAGACTCCTGTCCTGGTTCTCTCCATAACCAGCTGCATGATTATGATCAAGATGCTCTAATTTCTGGGCCTCCCGTTTCTTCATCAATACAATGGAGAGCATGACATCCACTTGACAAATTAGGACTGAGCACTTCAGAATCCAGGTGCATCTTCCTGGAGAAAAAGAGTGGGGCTGCTCATTCAACGACTCAGTGACTCCACAGTAACGGAAAGTGGAAAATTCCTAGAGGGCTCGTGGCCATGCTAACTTTTCAATACACTGAGCTACACTTCCTTCTGCAGTCCCAGCTTTACTACCTAGAATGTACATTTCCAGGAAAGAATTCAGTCCTTGCAACTGAGAATCTTGAGGGTAAACTCCTCAAGGAACCAATGCTTCTCTCTTGTGTCTCTGGTCTATACTGGACAGAGACCGTGCCGAGGGTCAAGGGGCCTGGTACTCACCTAGCTTTTCTCTTTCCAGCTGTCCTCTAGAGCCTACCGACTCACGGAGCTTAAAGTTCTGTGCTGCAAACATGAGAATTAAGAATCTCGTGCTCAAAATGACCATGAGCTGCATTTGACAGACAATTTTCCATCCTCCATCAACACACTGGATTTCTTCATGATCGCCACCAACACTACCAGTTTTGCTTTCTGACCCTGCCCACCTCCTGGTTGGACAAAACATCCCAATTTCGAGCTTAAAATGGAAACAAGAACTGAGGACTTTTTAAAAATAGCTTTTTAATGTATAGGTGTCCTCAGAGGTTCCGAGTATATTTCAAGATAGAAACTGATAAATGATGATAACAACGGCAGAGACTGCTGATTCATTGGAGGAATTGAATTTCCCTTGGTCCTTGTGCTGGCCCCCAGCCAGCTGTGGAACAGATGAGGCCAGTCATTGTTTTAGAAATAAGAATCTACTGAAATGTGTAGATAATATGTCCATCTCTCAGAAGAGAGGTAAACAATTCAACAAGAGAGGTAAACAAGCCATTATACAGCAATATCTATTTTTAAAACAATCCCTTACTATTCTGAGCAGCCTTGGAAAATCCCGCAATGCAACCTGGTTTAACCAAAGAATGACATTTTCCACTTTTCATAAGAATAGATGGGACTTAATCCTGGACTCATCGTGCCTCAGTCATGTGGGCACAGCCCCTATGTCCCTTGTGTAAAGACAGAATGCACACCATCTCTAAATGTCCTGCTGAAGCTTTTATCCCCTCCTCCTAATAACTATGCACTATTTATTTTTTTAATGATGAAATTCCACCTGTTTGCATTTGTGGACATGTATGTCCCATGGATAGATTAGAGAAAGATAGATCACAAGCATGACACAGGAGAGCTCCAAGTGGAAATCAGCACAGGTCATGATTTCTGTCCCATGAAAGAATTCAAGGAGTCAGAATCACCCTCTGCTTGCTGAAAGGTGCACCTGTTGGAACTTGTGAAATTTTGACATTAAACTTGGGTACCACTCTCTCTCCTTCACCCCCAGTCTCTGAGGAAGCAGACCGTGTCTGGAACTCAGGGGTGTATGTATGACGAAGAGTCCAAGCTTTGGCAGAGAGCTGCCTGCCACCCAGGCTGCATGTTGGCAAGGTGAGAAAGGGGAGTAGGTTGGTATCCTCTCTGACATTACATTTTCCAGAGAATGAAGCTCTTTGATCAGTTTCTGTCCCTGCAAGTTCTGAATTTTCCATCTCATCCTAATCGAAAGAATCAGAGAATGATTTATCCTCCAGGAGAGGTAACTTTCTTAATTGGAGGAGAGCCTAAAACAGCTGTCTTGCTTTTTTTTTCCCTGGGGGATGGGTAAAGGGGGAATTAATTCGTCTTTTCCTCAGGGAAGTGCCAGACACAGAAAGATATTTCCTAACTCCAGCTCATAGGTCTTTCCTCTGCTCTCTGGTCTAAAAGGGAAATTCCTTTTGTCACTTTTCTTCCTTGACACAGCAAAGCAAAGACTGTTACTATGGGCATAATGTAACTTTCAACAATGGAATATACTGTGAGCCTCAAACATGAAACTGTGGAAGTGATTATGAACTAGGATGGAAAGTTTCTGCCAGTGAGAGAATTTGGGACTTACCATCTCTAGAGCAGTGTTTTAATGTCTCATTTTGAAGCTGAAATCTGTCATTTATGTTAAAAAGCAAAGGGTGAGGGTGGGGAGGAAGAAGTTCCGAATATGTCACCTGTGGAAAGACCACCTTGCTTGTTCATTTCCCTGCCATTTGGGAGAGCTATTATAGGCTCTTCTGTGAGACATTTAAAGCCTCTTAAATAATCTTTCGGAAATTTTCAAAATTTGCCCCAATTAAATTGTCAGATGAGAGACGTGTATGACAAATGTCTTCTAGTGGATGATCCCTTGACAACCCAGCGTTTGGCATCTCCACGTGCTCTTGGCCTTGGGAAGCAGACGTAAGGGAAGGTAGGAGAGGATCCTCAGCCTTGATATCAGATTCTGTAGTCTGAAGAGGGGCTTTATCAGCTAAATGCTGCTTTCTTCATCTCACATCAGCCGATGTCCAGTGAATATCTATTTAGTTCTCAGCAGGCTCTTTATTGAAGGTACTGCAGTAAGGCAAGGGCTCCAGTCCTCCCCTAGTTTATCTGCGAAATTCATGTGTGACTGGCCAGCGAACTATAAACTGAAGAGAAGGACAGTCCTTTCCTCAGAGAGCCGTTGTGAGGATGTAGTGGGATAATTTGCATCAGGCACTAGGGGTGGTTCCTGCTCCACAGTTCCCCTGAATTGGAAAGAAAGTACAGCCTTGAATTCCACTTCTATTGCTCTCTATTCTTCTGGTGGCCAAGCCGTGAAGCAGGTAGCAGTCTGCCCTGCAGTGGCTAAGTTTCTGAAGATGGACCCATGTCTCTCCACAAATGTGTTCCAAAGTCTAGGTTGGCTGGAGGTCATAGGAGATTTCATTTCAGACTCCAACACAGACCTAACTGACTTGATTTCTCTTTGGATCTGACTCCTGAGTCAGCCCACAATTGGTTAAGACTGATGGGTTAGAGGGAGGCTGAATCACTCAACAGCACCACTCCTCCAACTTATATATAAGAAGGATGGGATAGATAAGACAACTAAGCTGCCCAAAGGGACCCACTGGGATCCTCAGAGTCGCCTATAGTTTCACCATCTTATAATTAAGAAAGTCAGCCTTTCTTCACTCCTCCTTAAAAACCTCCCCTTTCCATTCTTACTACAACAAAATACAATGTCTTTTCATCAGACATTTATTTTTGCCCTGACCGTGAAGCTACTGCAATAGATGCAGAGAGGATTATGAAATGGTCTCTGTCACCAGGAAACACGCTACAAGTGAGGGAGACAGGATGGAAGCAATTAATACACTTCGGTCTCTATCAGCAACTACAAGTATAATGTGAAATGTCCTGGATCCGAGTCTCACCAGCAATATGGCCTTGGGCAAGTTAATTAACCTCTTCGGGATTCCATTTCATCACCTGATAAATTAATATGATATTCCCCTTTCCTGATAGGATTAGAGAGACAATAGCGATTGTTAATGATGTCAGTATCAATGCCACTGTTTTGTAGGACTGAGAGCTTTCTAAAGGAAGTAGATGGGATCGCCAATCCACATGCAGTTCAATCAGCAAGTACTTACATAGAACCAGACAGGAGACCATAGGTCTAGGCTTGTGGATTTTGTAAAAGATAAGGTGGCCGATCCTTAAAAGCCTTTAATAAAAGCTACTAAAGTGGACGTTCCTGGCTTTGCATGTTTTGAAAAAGCAGCTGCCATTTGTCAATGGGAGAAAAATGTCAACAGCAGAGAGGACAAGGATATCCAAAATCTTCATTGCTGCTGTGTAAGATCTAAAATCACGTCTCAATATTATGTAATGTCTTGACATCTGGTGAAACCGGGAGAGCTTCCATGACCTAATTGCAAATTCCACTCCCCACTCTGCTCCCGTGGGTGAAGTCTCATAGCCAAACAGCTCTCTGTATCAAAGGCACCAGGCACAGCTCCTGCTTACACCTGAGAAGTAGGTTTCGGTTTCCTGCCAGCCATTGGAATTATTCAAGCAAGCCAATCACATCCTCCCATGGGAAGAAGGGGACACCTCGCCCCCTGATACTACAAAGCCTGTCTCCTACAGCCCCGGGATGTTTGTTCTGTCCTCAGATGTAATCTTCGTGGCACGTGGTGTGCCCTGAGTGGCACGTGTTCTCCTCTTTTGGGCTGTGAGCACATCCGATTAATAACCTGCTCATGCCTGACTCTCAGTGACTACATCTCAAACTTCTGCAGTCCACAGAGGAGCACTGCATACGGTGAAATCCATCAGAGCCTGGGAGGTTCCCTGGAGGAGGCGTAGGGATGAACTGCTAGAGAAGAGACAGCTACCTCCAGAATGACAAAGTAATCAGCACCTCCCAATTTCCATCTTCCTGAAGGTTTTTAACTCAGTCCAGCGAGAACCTCTCCCTGAATGGTACATGTCTGTCATTTTACCATGGAAACCCCTAGTAAAATCTGATCTACTTTATAGAAATTTTCTAGGACCTTTTAAATCCGTAAAAGAAAGCATAGTGTTCTTTTAAATATGTTTCATAGATAGACAATGCATTCTACTAAAAGATATTGTTTTCTCTGTTGTCTCTATTTTTTGGCTCCAATTATATTGTAAACTATTAAAAGCCAGGAAGCTCAACCTTTCATTTTCAGTATTCTTCTTTGTGGAATCTACTATATTAACTGCGTTAACCTGGCTGACCTTTGGTAAATATTGATTGAATCAAATTAAATTGAAGGACAGCCTGTCTCCAAGTGTGATTTCAGAATTAAAAACACAGTGTCTATGTGGTGAACTTGGGGGCATACTTCCAGGGACTTGAGGGCAGTATGAGAATGGTGAATTTTACCCCCTGTGAGTTCGGCACCTGAAGAGCTTTACTCACCCAGTGCAAGTGAAGGGATGTGAATCAGACGAGGCTGTGGTTCAGACACTGAGCTCCGGGTGAGTCAGGTTCTGAGTTTACTGTCATCGTTAACTTTATTCCATCAAAGCTTGAATACAATTTGAGATCTGGACATCTCCATGTGGATATGCTCTGGTCATGTCTTTTCCAGTATGTTCAAGGCGAAACCTATCATCTGTCCCCCAAGAGAACATCCCTTCCTTCTTTACCCTACATCAGCTCACTCCTGGCTGACATTCACTATAGTCTGTTTCCAATTCTAACCCATTCTACTACAACATTCCATACTCACATCCCAATGCTTAAAAACAAATCAGTAGCTTCTCATGGTCAACAAGATGGTGAGTATCTTGATTTATGTGTTTATACACACACACAGAAATTTGACATTTGTAGGTGGGCATTATGTTTCCTATTTTGCATATTAGAGATGACAGGACTTACTCAACATCACATAAAACACTGAGAGTTGCAAATGAAACCCAAATCTGTTTGATGCTGGGACACACGCTCTTACCATAGCATCAGATTGTTCAAAGATTTCCCTATCAACATTATTCTCATCTACCAATTCCTACATTTTCTTCTAGCAATTAAACATTATTGTCAGCTATCAGTTTTATTTTGCCACACAAATGCCATATTTAAGCAATCAGTGCACATTTATGAGTTATGTCATTTAAATCATGATTATCAAACTATTCAACTCATTAAATATTTATTGAGCACTTAACATGACAAATATGATCATAAATGGATGTACAAGTGAAATGGGAACAGACTGATATTTCAGGGAAGCAGAAGGCATGAAGAAGGTATTGACACAATTTTCAAAGAGATATATCATTTAAGCTGACCCTTGAAGATTTCTTAGAATTCTGACATGCCGAATTGAAACAAAATGGTATTAAAGGCAGAAATATCACCCTGAATAAAATTCTAATGTTGCTGAAAAGGCAAGTTTGATCAGGGAATGGCCAGAGTCTATTGAGGCCCAGGCATGGAAATTGTAAGTGTTAGGGCTGGAAATACAACCTGGGATTGGGTTGGGAGAGCCTCTGTTATGCTAGAAGGTCTGACTACAAGGGCCAGGTTCCAGGCATTATATCTGCATTTGAAAAAGCTTGGTATGGATAGAAGGGAAGAGAGAATGGAGCAGGGAAACCTATTAGGGACCAAACTGCCACCAGGGTGCAGGGATAGTACAAATAAGGCCCGGATTAAGGTGGTAATAATAGGAATTCAGGGAAGAAGAGCTGTTTCAGAAGCAGAAGACTGATCTATTGTGGAGAGAAGAGCAGAAGGAGGGGTCTAGGAGGACTCCCAATGTTCCGTTTTGGGTGATGGATGGGTATAGGTATTGTGCAAAGTGTATTATACAAGAGGAGAATATTTGGGGGGAAGATAATGAATGTCTGGGGAACTATCAGACTGAAAAATTGTGTGTGTGTGTGTGCGTGTGTGTGTGTGTGTATGCAGAAAGAGAGAGGAAGAGAAAGAGAAAGAGAGAGATTGATTGAAGTCCACTCTAGAACTAAAGTGTTCTCAGCTCTCAACAAGGAGCATTTTTACCCCTTGGGGGACACTTGGCAAAGTCAGGAGACGTTTTGTTCAGAGAGAGTGCTCGTGGCATGTGGTAGGAAGAGGACAAAGATGATTCACAACATCCTACATTGCACAACAAAGAACCATCCAGCACACACTCAAATGTCAGTGCTAAGGTTGAGTAACCTGTCTTACAATGAAAATGAGACCTGAAAGAATGACATCTTTGGGGCAAGGCATACCTGGAATAGATCTCAGATCTAATACTTATTTGCTGTGTGACCTTGAGGATGTGATTTCTCTTTCTAGAGCTTTACTTTCTATATGTGGACAAATGGAGATAGTGTCTTTGTTACAAATATTACATGAACTTATATACATAAAATTTGGGGATGCATCATAGATATTTATCAAGTGTCTCCTTTCTTTTCCTTATACTTACAAACCATAAATGGTAATAAAGCAGGACCTTAGAAAGTATCATTAATTTCTATTTTCCATGGCTGTATCTTTCTAATTCTGGCACAGGAAGTCTACATGAAGCTGAGGTGGAATTCCTCTGAATCCTATGCCCTCCCTTAAGTATATTCTTCTTGTCATGGTGTCAGCAGTCAATGTACGTAGATTGCTGGTTTCTCCACGTTCAGATGGTAAGCTCCTTGTGGTGGGGATCCTGTCATATTCAACTTGCTTTCCACTGTCAGGGCTGCCCCCTCCTTTCAGCATCTCCACGGTGACGAGCACAAGGGTCAGCCTAGATCCTCCAACCCTCTTCGCCTACTAACTCTCTTAATGTAATTTTATCTACTCCCGTGGCTTTAGACATCATCTACTTGCCAGCGTCTGTGTGGTAGAAATGGTTGGTTATCCCCTCAGTACTCACCCACCCCTTTCACTTACAATAGAATCCTTATTTTATTCCAAAAGTCAATACACACAAACTTTAAACTGTTTCTGAGTCTCTCTTCCAGATGGGCATGGCCTATAAGAAAAAGAAAAGTGGAAATTATCTGTTTGAGCTTCCAGGAAATTCCCTTTTTAAAAATTTTTTTATTTTATATTGGAGTATAGTAGCTGTACAATGTCATGTTAGTTTCAGGTGTACAGCAAAGTGATTCAGTTATACATATACATATGTCCATTCTTTTTCAGATTCTTTTCCCTTATAAGTTATTACAGAGTAGTGAGTAAACTTCCCTGTGCTATACAGTAAGTCCTTGTTGATTACCTATTTATATATATTAGTGTCTATATGTTAATCCCAACCTCCTAATTTATCTCTCCCTCGCCACATTTTCCCTTTGGGAACCATAAGTTTGTTTTAAGTCTGTGAGTCTATTTCTGTTTTGTAAATAAGTTCATTTGTATCTTTTTGTTAGATTCCACATAGAAGCGATATATGATATTTGTCTTCTCTGTCTGACTTACTTCATTTAATATGATAATCTCTAGGTCCATCCATGTTGCTGCAAATGGCATTATAGGAAATTCCCTTTTATTCCTTTTTGCCCTTCATCCCAGGATAGTTCCTATCTGGAACATAAGCAAGATGGCTGGATCTCCAAAAATCATATTTGAACATGAAGCCAGCTCAATGGTTGAAATTACTTAGTAAGATTTATAGAGAACAAAGAAGGACCGTGGATCCTTGAGGACCCTGAACCCCCAAACCAGCTCAAGACTTTCTACCCATGGGTATTTATTAATGTGTGAAAACAATAAGCTTTCCTTTTAAGTTGTTATTTTTATCTTTTTTACTAGCAGCCAGTGGCAATCTGTGCTTCATAGAGACTCCTAAACATCCAGAATTATAGGCTTTTATGTAAAAGTCCTCATAGATGTCAAATATGCCCTGCACACAAAATAGGGACAAAACAAAACTCATGCTTTCTTCTTGAAGACACTCCTCCTGCAGTCTTCCCCATCTTGGCAAAATTTGTCTTCCATCCTACTGCTCAAGACAGCTGCTCTGAGGGTTACCCTTGCTTCTCCACTTCTTCTCACCCTCCTCATATTTATTCTACTAGCCAGTACCTCAGCCTCCGTGCCTTGTCCGAAGCTCATCCTTTACCTAGTGATCTCTCTCTGTTGACTATTGTACAGTTTAGCCGAAGCCATCATTCATGTTGCTTGATATCCCCATCATCGTTTCCACTTCTGCTTCTTGACAATCTCCAGACAGCAGCAGAGTGATTTGAACACATATTAATACTTATATGAACACAGTCTCCTTGCTTACAACCCTTCAGAGCCTTTTCACTAAAGTCAGAAGCGCAAAGCTCTATCTGACCAAGCTCCCCCTGTAATATATCTTATTTTGGGTTTTTTTCTTCTTTTTTTTAAAGGACTGTTTTTATTTTATTTTTCTTCTTTTTTTACAAAAAGGACTGTTTTTATTTTATTTTTTAAAAGGGCGGTTTTTATTTTACTTATTTTTTGAAAGGACTGGTTTTTTTTGTTTTTGTTTTGTTTTGTTTGTTTGTTTGTTTGTTTGTTTGTTTATTTATTTATTTATTTATTTTGGCTGTGTTGGGTCTTCGTTTCTGTGCGAGGGCTTCCTCCAGTTGCAGAGAGCGGGGGCCACTCTTCATCGCGGTGCGCGGGCCTCTCACTGTCGCGGCCTCTCCCGTTGCGGGAGCACAGGCTCCAGACACGCAGGCTCAGTAGTTGTGGCTCACGGGCCTAGCCGCTCCGCGGCATGTGGGATCCTCCCAGACCAGGGCTCGAACCCCCATCCCCCGCATTGGCAGGCGGACTCCCAACCACTGGGCCACCAGGGAAGCCCGAAAGGACTGTTTTTATATATTTTGTTTTCTTTTTTTTTAAAGAACTGTTTTTATTTTATTTTATTTTCACCTTTTTTTAAAAAGGACTGTTTTTATTATATTTTATTTTGTTTTCTTCTTTTTTTTTCACATTAGTGAACTTTTATTGAATGAATTAATGGGTTCAGAAGCACCAAAAAGGCATTTCATAGCAGATTTGCCTTAATGATTTCTCTTTTTTTTAAACATCTTTAGTGGAGTATAATTGCTTTACAATGCTGTGTTAGTTTCTGCTGTATAACAAAGTGAATCAGCTATATGCATACGTATATTCCCATATCACCTCCCTTTTGCGTCTCCCTCCCACCCTCCCTATCCCACCCCTCTAGGTGGTCACAAAGCACCAAGATGATCTCCCTGCACTATGCGACTGCTTCCCACTAGCTATTTTACATTTGGTAGTGTATATATGTCAATGCCACTCTCTCACTTCGTTCCATCTTACTGTTCCCCCACCCTTGTCCTCAAGTCCATTCTGTACATCTGCATCTTTATTCCTGTCCTACTCCTAGGTTCTTCAGAACCTTTTTTTTTTTTAGATTCCATATATATGTGTCAGCATACAGTATTTGTTTTTCTCTTTCTGACTTACTTCACTCTGTATGACAGACTCTATGTCCATCCACCTCACTACAAATAACTCAATTTCATTTCTTTTTATGGCTGAGTAATATTCCATTGTACATATGTGTCACATCTTCTTTATCCATTCATCTGTTAATGGACACTTAGGTTGCTTCCATGTCCTGGTTATTGTAAATAGAGCTGCAATGAACATTGTGGTCCATGTCTCTTTTTGAATTATGGTTTTCTCAGGGTATATGCCCATTGGGATTGCTGGGTCATACAGTAGTTCTATTTTTAGTTTTTTAAGGAACCTCCATATTGTTCTCCATAGTGTCTGTGTCAGTTTACATTCCCACCAACAGTGCAAGAGGGTTCCCTTTTCTCCACACCCTCTCCGGCATTTATTGTTTCTAGATTTTTTGATGATGGCCATTCTGACAGGTATGAGGTGATACCTCATTGTAGTTTTGATTTGCATTTCTCTAATGCTTAATGATGTTGAGCATCCTTTCATGTGTTTGTTGGCAATCTGTATATCTTCTTTGGAGAAATGTCTACTTAGGTCTTCTGCCCATTTTTGGATTGGGTTGTTTGTTTTTTTGATATTGAGCTGCATGAGCTGCTTGTATATTTTGGAGATTAATCGTTTGTCAGTTGCTTCATTTGCAGATATTTTCTCCCATTCTGAGGGTTGTCTTTTTGTCTTGTTTATGGTTTCCTTTGTTGTGCAAAAGCTTTTAAGTTTCATTAGGTCCCATTTTTTTATTTTTGGTTTTATTTCAATTTCTCTAGGAGGTGGGTCAAAAAGGATTTATGTCATAGAGTGTTCTTCCTATGTTTTCCTCTAAGAGTTTTATAGTGTCTGGCCTTACATTTAGGTCTTTAATCCATTTTGAGTTTATATTTGTGTATGGTGTTAGGGAGCGTTCTAATTTCATTCTTTTACATGTAGCTGTCCAGTTTTCCCAGCACCACTTATTGAAGAGGCTGTCTTTTCTCCATTGTATACTCTTGCCTTCTCTATCAAAGATAAGGTGACCATATGTGCATGGGTTTATCTCTGGGCTTTCTATCCTGTTCCATTGACCGGTATTTCTGTTTTTGTGCCAGTACCATACTGTCTTGATTACTGTAGCTTTGTAGTATAGTCTGAAGTCAAGGGAACTGGATTCCTCCAGCTCCGTTTTTCCTTCTCAACATTACTTTGGCTATCCAGGGCCTTTTGTGTTTCCATACAAATTGTGAAATATTTTGTTCTAGTTCTGTGAAAAATGTCATTAGTAGTTTGATAGGTGTTGCATTGTATCTGTAGATTGCTTTGGGTAGTATAGTTATTTTCACAATGTTGATTCTTCCAATCCAAGGACATGATATATCTCTCCATCTGTTTGTATCATCTTTAATTTCTTTCATCAGTGTCTCATAGTTTTCTGCATACAGGTGTTTTGTCTCCTTAGGTAGGTTTATTCCTAGGTATTTTATTCTTTTTGTTGCAATGGTAAATGGGAGTGTTTCCTTAATTTCTCTTTCTGATTTTTCATCATTATTGTATAGGAATGCAAGAGATTTCTGTGCATTAATTTTGTATCTTGCTACTTTACCAAATTCATTGATTAGCTCTAGAAGTTTTCTGGTAACATCTTTAGGATTGTCTATGTATAGTATCATGTCATCTGCAAACAGTGACAGTTTTACTTCTCCTTTTCTGATTTGGATTCCTTTTATTTCTTTTCCTTCTCTGATTGCTGTGGCTAAAACTTCCAAAACTATGTTGAATTATAGTGGTGAGAGTGGGCAACCTTGTCTGGTTCCTGATCTTAGAGGAAATGGTTTCAGTTTTTCACCATTGAGAATGATGTTGGCTGTGGGTTTGTCATATATGGCCTTTACTATGTTGAGGTAAGTTCCCTCTATGCTTACTTTCTGGAGAGTTTTTATCATAAATGGGTGTTGAATTTTGTCAAAAGATTTTTCTGCATCTATTGAGATTATCATATGGTTTTTATCCTTCAATTTGTTAGTATAGTGTATCACATTGATTGATTTGCCTATATTGAAGAATCCTTGCATTTCTGGGATAAACCCCACTTGATCACGGTGTATGAGCCTTTTAATGTGCTGTTGGATTCTGTTTGCTAGTATTTTCTTGAGGATTTTTGCATCTATATTCATCAGTGATATTGGCCTGTAGTTTTCTTTCTTTGTGACATCTTTGTCTGGCTTTGGTATCAGTGTGATGGTGGTCTCATAGAATGAGTTTGGGAGTTCCTCCCTCTGCTATATTTGGAAGTTTGAGAAGGATAGGTGTTAGCTCTTCTCTAAATGTTTGATAGAATTCACCTGTGAAGCCATCTGGTCCTGGGCTTTTGTTTGTTGGAAGATTTTGAATCACAGTCTCAATTTCAGTGCTTGTGATTGGTTTGTTTATATTTTCTATGTCTTCCTGGTTCATTGTCAGAAGGTTGTGCTTTTCTAAGAATTTGTCCATTTCTTCCAGGTTGTCCATTTTATTGGCATATAGTTGCTTGTAGTAATCTCTCATGATCCTTTGTATTTCTGCAGTGTCAGTTGTTACTTCTCCTTTTTCATTTTTAATTCTATTGATTTGATCCCTTTTTTTCTTGATGAGTCTGGCTAATGGTTTATCAATTTTGTTTATCTTCTCAGAGAACCAGCTTTTAGTTTTATTGATCATTGCTATTGCTTCCCTAATTTCTTTTTCATATATTTCTGATCTGATCTTTATGATTTCTTTCCTTCTGCTAACTTTGTGGGTATTTTTGTTCTTCTTTCTCTAATTGCTTTAGGTGTAATGTTAGGTTGTTTATTTGAGATGTTTCTTGTTTCTTGAGGTAGGATTGTATTGCTATAAACTTCCCTCTTAGAACTGCTTTGGCTGCATACCATAGGTTTTGGGTTGTTGTGTTTTCATTGTCATTTGTTTCTAGGTATTTTTTGATTTCCTCTTGATTTCTTCAGTGATCTCTTGTTTATTAAGTAGTGTATTGTTTAGCCTCCATGTATTTGTATTTCTTTCTGTAATTGATATCTAGTCTCATAGTGTTGTGGTCGGAAAAGACACTTGATACGATTTCAATTCTCTTAAATTTACCATGGCTTGATTTGTGACCCAAGCTATGTTCTATCTTGGAGAATGTTCCCTGAGCACTTGAGAAGAAAGTGTATTCTCTTGTTTTCGGATGGAATGTTCTATAAATATCAGTTAAGTCCATCTTGTTTAATGTATCATTTAAAGCTTGTGTTTCCTTATTTACTTTCATTTTGGATGATCTGTCCAATGGTGAAAGTGGGGTGTTAAAGTCCCCTACTATGATTGTGTTACTGTCGATTTCTCCTTTTATGGCTGTTAGCGTTTGCCTTATGTACTGTGGTGCTCCTATGTTGGGTACATAAATATTTGCAATTGTTATATCTTCTTCTTGAATTGATCCCATGATCATTATGTAGTGTCATTCTTTGTCTCTTGTAATAGTCTTTCTTTGTTTTAAAGTCTATTTTTTCTGATATGAGAATTGCTACTCCAGCTTTCTTTTGATTTCCATTTGCATGGAATATCTTTTTCCTAGACACCTGTCCAATAATATATTTGTGCCATTTCAAACTACTAAGTTTGTGGTAGTTTGTTACAGCAGAATATAGAAAACTTAATACAGGAAAGTAACAAAAAGAGGCATGGAACTGCATATAACCTGGACTCATGGCTACCCAGCTAGAGAAAATATTTTTCTGCTTCCCTTGCAGCTATATTCAGTCATGGAATTAATTTTGGGTGAATGAGATGTGAATGAATCTAAGGAGGGCAATTTTCTGGTCATCTTGTTAAAAATGCTGTTCATCAGATATAGACTCACAGACATAGAAAACAAACTTATAGTTACCAAAAGCAGGGGGAGGGATAAATTGGGAGTTTGGGATTAACATACACACTGCTATATATAAAATAGATAAACAACAAGGACCTACTGTATAGCACAGGGAACTATATTCAATATCTTGTAATAATCTATGTTGGAAAAGAATCTGAAAAAGAATAGAATATATATATTCTATTAGAATAGATAGTCTTTGAATATATATTATATAGAATATATATATTCTAATATATGTATTAGATTATATATTATATAATATATATGCTGATTCTAAAATATATATATATTCTAATAGAATATATATATTCAGTTTTATATATATATATATATAACTGAATCTGAATCACTTTGCTGTACACCTGAAACTAACACAACTTGGTAAATCAACTATACTTCAATAAAAAAAAAAAATTTTTTTTAAAAAGAACAAAAAGAAAGAGAGAGATAAAGATCCCTTCTCAGTGCTGGAAGGACAGAGTAGCCTGACTGAGTGTGTGGTTTCTGGGCTTTTAGGCTGAGGACAAGCCCTCGGCTGTCAACTGCCTCTGATCACCAAGCTTGGGCTAAGAACCATTTCACTGTGTCCAGATGCGCACCTTCAGGCAGAAGGCAGAATGCAGGGTGGGGCTTTCTGATTAAGCAGTGTGCGGCAGGAACTCACTCACCTTTCTATCTCCACTGCCTGGTTTATTGCCAGTACGCAGAAAGAAATGTTTTTCAAAGAATAAAAGCTATTTGGGCAGTTGACCTGTAATAAGAGGAGCATAAAACCCTTGGACTGATCTCTGTCAACTGATGTCCTGATATTTGGTCTATTTTTTTAAGAAAAAATCAAAGCATGGTCACATCCACAAAAAGAGAGGCTTTCTCACCAGACTAACTTATCTCAGAAGTCAACAAATTGAAATTTAGTAAGTTAAGGAGAAAAAGAGACCAGGAACCCTTGACCCTTTACTGTCTGCATTTTACCAGCCTGCAGTAAAAACTGGAAAATCCATTAAAGAGACAGACCTACTACTATACATAACACAGGAGATCATTTAGAGCATAAACTAGTAATTTCAACACAGCAATCTACGTAATAAAAGTTGTATGTGACGACCATTTGCAGAAGCTTTACACAAGGTGATGGGTGGCCAATCCATCCCCTAGTCCCCATAGGAACAAGATCCATTTCTACAGAGAGGAAAACTACACCCATGAATGGTACCCGTCCAAGTTCATGCCATCATTCTCTGAAATTGTAGGGCACTGGAGCTGACAAGAACACAGGCTGGAAATTTGGAAGGAGCAGTATTCGTATCTTGACTTGGCAGCCTAAGGAGTGTTGTAGCTGAGCCTGGGCCAGGAACTCGACCTCTGGAATCCTCAGTGTGCTCATCAGAAAACAGGGATAATAGTGCAGGCTCTGCAAAGTGATTGTAAGGATTTATTCATTCAGTGACCACGAAATGAAATTACATCAATGCACAAATGACATAGAATCGTTGTTCAATATGGAAGAATTTCTCACCCGGCTCTTTTTGAATTTTTCCCTAACATCTGAAAAGAACGCTTGATAAAACACATGTTGTATGAGAATTGGCTTATATATGTGCTGCATAAATTCCAAGGATCAGTTGCCCCAGCCCCCAAGAGATGGGCTTGGTACCGGTTTGTATGGAGTCTTAGTCTGGCTCTTCTTTTCCTGCAAGTCCTGTTCATCACGACTGTGGACTCACAGCGCCATCTCGTGGGCATCTGAGGACTTTCCTTTTCTTTTTCCAGACTAGAAAATCCAACAAGGAAAAAGGCTTCACCTCTGCCAGACACAGAGAATACAAAAACCAAAAAACACCCTCCCTGACGTCAAGAAGTAAAATCCCTCCTGGAGAGATGCACATGTCCACGACTTGCTGAAAGAGGAGAAGCCCATGTAGCCTGCCAGGCAAGCTTCCACGAAAGTGTTTCCAGCACACTGGGGAGTGATTGCAGGCTTCCTTGGGGAGATGGCAGATCACAACAATAACAGGTGAATGCATTGAGCGCTGCTCAGGCCCGGCAGCCTTCTAAATGCTTTGTGTGTACTAACTCATCTAATCTCCACAGAAGCACCGTGAGCACCTAGGGAAAGCTGGTCTTCAAATCCAGGTGGTCTGACTCTCAAATTCAAGTTCTAACCACTCAGCAATAAATGCCAGTTCCTACCAGCTGCATAGTAGTCTGTCTTCCAAATCAAAGATAGAAACTGAGATGTGTTAACATCCAAGTTCCTTGACTCCAGATTCCACGATTCCATATGAAGGAAACTACCTTCCTTCAACCCAGCCATGGCCAACGGACAAGAGCTTTTAGCAAGCAAGTTATAACGGCAGGTGGGTGAGGTGATGAGGCTGGAATGGGGGCAACTGTACATTCCAGGGGGAGGAAGTGATCTCGGCAAAGAATGGCTGTAGAAGTAAAGAGTGATTGAGGGAAAGGGTGGTTGTTGATGAAAGGGCGATTGTGTCACTAGGTTCTGTGGAGAACGATGCAGCAGGGAGGATGGGCGGCATGTTTTGCAGTCTTGATGGTCAGGCTATACGGGGAGGGGAAGGGCCCTGGAGACTGAGGGCTAGATTCAAGGTTGCATATCGGCTCTTCATGCACTGAGTTCTGTGACCTAAGATAAACTGAGCACTTATCAACTGGGCATCGTAATCCCAACCTCACACAATGGCTTCTGATATGGGGACCGTCTCAGTGAGCTCCAGGGGCAACAGCAAGGAAGAGGTGCTACATGAAGAAGCAGGGCAAGGTGGGAAAGGAATGGGAGCTGGAGCAGGTAGACATCTGTGCCCCAACATAAGGGTTTTATTCTGAATGTGATAGAAAAGCATCAGAGGGTTTGGGGCAGGAAGGAGGCATGGTATGATTTATGTTTTTAAAAGATTCTCCCCACAGCAATATGGGCAAATCTCACAAATACATTGTACAGGGAAGAAAACCATGGCGCCAAGGAATACATGCTGCATTTCTTTATCCAAAGTCGGAAAGTGAGCACAACCCTTCTATGCTGACAGAAGTCAGGATGGTGGTCTCTGTGGAGAGCAGCTGGTACCTGGAGGGAAGCAGGAGACAGCTTGAGGACGAAGGCACAGGTTCTCGATCTTCATCTGGATGCCGGTTATAAGAGACGCTCGACGTGTAAAAATTCATCAAGCTGTGGGCTTTTTGTATGTGCACTTTTCTGTTTATATGTTAATACAAAGTTTAAAAGGAAATATTCCTGTGGGTCTTGTATGGGTAAGAGATGGCAGAGAAATGAGACAGGAGACCGGTTAAGAGGCTAACTCACCCATCTCGGTGACAGACGGTGAGGGCTGGGACTAGGTTATCGGGCTGCAGGTGGTAAGAAACTGTCAAAGTCATTCTCCCCACCTCCATCTCCATCATCTCCTCTTCCAAGTCACTATCATCTCTCTCCTTCTAACGTGTCTTTCAAACTTCACGTCTTCCCCCCTGTGTACCCCCCTCTCATTCTACGGCTGTGGTGAACGTTTGAGTGCAGAATGGCCCTCTCCTACTTAAAGCCCTACAGTGGCTTCCTGCCCACATCCCCTTTCCTCTACCTATGCTGCGACAACCACCCTAGAGATTTTGGCTGATTTGCCAAGCTCCATGCTTTCCTTGGCCTCGGCCTTGGCTGTTCCCTCTCTTCAGAATGCCCTCCCCAGATCTTTGTCTTAGTGTTTGGATTAGTGTTCAGGTTTCAATTCTGTAAGGCTTCTCCTCAATATTTATTCTAAAGCAACCACTTACTACCCTTCATTCACTATCATCTTACCCTGTTTTACATATTTTATAGCACTCATCATTTCTGAAAATGCTTTTGCACTGTTTAGTTTAATTGCCTATCTTGCCAACAAGAATATAAGCCCAGGAGAGCAGGGACTTTACTCTTCCCTGCTGTATCCACAAAGCCTGGGATGGTGTGCAGCCCCTAATACCGCTTAATAAATGCATTTGGCCATGGGCTGTAGGAATGTACTATGTGATTTGGCTTCTGCCAAAATCTTCCAACTTCGTTTATCACTACCTGTCCTTTGCCCCTCTAGTCTCCACACTAAGAGTTTCTCAATAGACCATTCTTTTTCTCCCTAGAGTGCCTTTGCCATTATTAGGAATCTGGCACACTCCCTACCATGATTCCAGATCAAGGATCTCTCCCCTGGGAATGCCCCAAAGGAGAACGGTCACCTCTGTCCAAGGTGCCAGCCCTGTAGGTGTGCACAGCTCTATCAATTCCACTGCCTACGAGGCCATGGCAAGGGGCTTTGTGTGTCTTTACTGTTGGGACCAGGTTGTGGTGGCCTCACGGTCCAGGAGGGCAGAGAAGATGCTCTTCCAAAAAAGCGACCACAATGTGGAAAGAGCCATGCAGACAAAAATGATGTTTACATCCCGTGCTCTGAGAGGGATGAGGAAGATGAGCCCCTATCCAGAGTGATCTGGGATGCTTCAGAAAGGAGGAGATATCCACGGGAGGTTTGGAACGATGGGCAGGATATAAATATTTGTAAATAGAAGAAAAAACATCCTTTGCCGGTGGTACATAATGGGCAAAAGCAGGGATGAAATATGTTACCATAGAAGGGTGAGGAAGTCCCCTGACATGGACTTTCCAGCTAAGCTCGGGTGTTTCCCTGGTGTCGGAATACTTCAAATGCTCCCTCAGACAGTGGTCAGTTCGAAGGCACAGCGGCAGGTTGTCACTGCCACTGACATGATGAAAAGCCTTTCTGTCTCGGTCACATATCCTACACACAGCCGTGTTGTCAGGAAATTACAGAAATTCTTAAAACTGCTTCTCTACCCCGTATATCATTTCCAAGTATTTTTAAGTGTGAAACTGAGACCACTAGAAAGGAGACATCATTTTTTGCAAATGGGCGGGAACTTGAAGAGATGATCCTTTGTCCTAGATATTAGTGTCCTTACAAACCATATCAATGACTCAGAGATGCAGACAATAGCTATTAGTTTGAATGAATACATCACACTTTTCTAAATGTGAAAGCATCTACTTAGTTCCTAAAATACAGGTAACAAAACTTCTGATTCTGAGGATGGAAAGAAAGCCAAATGAGTGTAATGATTTAACGAATTCATGCGTGTATTGTTTTTCCTCTCACTCTCTTACTGGCAGATAGAGCTGCACATAGTAGGTACAAGAGCAGGTTCTCATTAATCAAAGCAAAACGAAGCATGTCCTGGTGAAGATCTCACAAAGAGCTCCTAATGAATGATCATCCATTATGCAAATCACGGCCTGTCTCCTCTTGTTAAGTGGATAAGACAAATATAAAATAGCCATCTAAAAACACTTATTTTAATTTCCACCTTATAAAGTAAGGTCTACCTTATGTCTTAAGAGGTGTACAGTTTGAGAAGTCATAAGTCTAGGCCCCTGAATTCAAGCTGGATAAATCCAATCCAAGTTTTCACAAAGCAGCTTCAAAGGGTATGTTGTGAAAATGGACTCCGGTTTGGAAAAATGCTGGAGGAATGTAAATTAAAGCAGGTTATTATTTCCAGGATGCTGTGGATTAAGGCACATCTTGACTCTCCAAAGGGGGATGAAAGGTGTTGTTTTCCCAATCACGCTGACTACAGGACTTCCAGACCTGTATACATCATCTTTTTGGGTTAATGTTTCCTGAAAACCACTGACACTTAGTTCCCTGAACTAAGGAAAGGACTAGATTTTATCAGTGACACAAATATCTCCATCCAATATTAAAACTAAAGTGGTCACTACTAAATGTACTGGCCAGTGTTTGGTTCGTAGGGTCTGAGATGCAAAGCACAGTAGAAATCATTGGATGTAAACACTTGCTTTTGCAGATAAAGAATGAGCTCCAAGTTGGTGCAAGGACTTGCCCACAGTCAGAGCTACTGTGGCAGAGTCAGACTAGAACCCAAGCCTCCTATCTCTTGGCCCAGTAGCATTTCCAACTTCCCAGTCTTGGTGGCATCCTTGAATAGTTCCATATGGAAAATAACAATAATGCAGAATTAAGGTTCTATACTTTATACCCATATGGCACCTCTATGACAAACTGACTCAATCATTCAACAGTGTAACTTTAGATAAAACATTTAAAGTCTCTAAATCTGAGTTTCTGCATTTATAAAAATGTTGAAAATAGGGTTAATAGTCATCTACAAAAATAGCATAACTGTGTTGACAACTCTTTACGAAATGGATGTAAGAATATTTGAGTGAAATATGTAGCACTCTCCGACACATAATAAGTACCAAACAAATATTACTTAAATGTAATAGAGGTAATATTTATGATTACTACATCATAAAATCTGGTGGATAAAGTACCTAAATGGTGGTAAACTCTACACACCATTTGAAATGAAATTAAGGACAGATAATAGAATTCAATCTGTACAATGGAGAGGAAATACACTGGAAAAACAAATGAACAGAATTTCATGGACCTTTGGAACAATAACAAAGGAGCCTAACATTCATATTATTGGAGCATCATAAGAAGAGGAGAGAGAGAGAAGGATGAAAAGAAAAGTTATTCAAATAAATAATGGCTGCACCCTTCCCAAATTTGGTGAAAGAAACCTGTAGATTCAAGAATCTCAGAAAATCCTAAATTGGACAAACATAAAGAAACCCATGCCAAAGTATATCATAATTAAACTTCTGAAAATTGAACACAAATAAAAATTTTGAAAGCAGCCAGAGAGAAACGGTAAATTATGTGCAGCAGATTTCTTATATGAAACTATGGAGATGAGAAAGAAGTGGTCTAATGTTTCCCTACTGTTAAAATGATTCAGGAATAAAAAAGAAAATATAAACATTCTCAAATGACGGTAAACTAAGAGAATTATTTGTTAATAAGCGTATCCTTAAAGAATGTTCTCTAAACAGAAAGGAAATGTTAAGAGAAGAAGGTTGAAAATAAAGAAAGGAAAAAACATCAAAATGAGTAAAAATACAAAATATAAGGGTATGAGTAAAAATACAAAAATATAAATAACCATCATTCTTGTGAGCTTCTTAAACCATATTTGTTGGTTGAAACAAAAGCTACAACACCATTGGACTTGGTGTTCAATATATCTAGAGGAAATACTTAAAATGGTTATATTTTAAGGTTCAGAGAACAAAAGATCCTAAATGAGAGTAAGTTTTTCACAAAGTGGAAAAACATTAATGCATCAGCGGACCTGGGTATGTGCAGTACAATAACCAGAACACACACTAAGAAAAATATACCAATTAATACATTAAAAATGCTACAACTAAGTCAAGATGTAATTCTAAAAAAAAAAAAATGAATGGCCCACAGAAAGGCAAGAAAGGAATGAGAAAGACAACAAACCAAAAGCAGAAAATAAAATGGCGGACCCAACCCCTGCCTCCAGTAAGTACCATGAAATTAAAGATCTAAATACACAAGTTGAAGGACAGAGAGTGACAGAATTAAATGGAACACAAAAGTTTGGAGTCAAGGGAAATCATGGAATATTTGATGACTTGTAAGATGTACTGTACTGATAAAGTTGAAAGAGCAGGGAATCTGTAGAGATAAATGAACCCAAACAGGAGGCAGAAGCCAGGGGTTTTTATGTTAGTTTATGTATTTTGAACTTTATTCTAAAGGTGATGAGTAACTCATCAAGGTGTTAGTGTGTGGGTGTGTGTGTGTGGGGGTGTGTGTGTGTGTGTGTGTGTGTGAAAGAGAGAGAGAGAGAGATTTCATCATACTTATATTTTTAAAGCTAATTGGAGAATGAATTGAAAGATGCAAGAATAGAAGAACAAAGACCAATGAGGTACCTACCATGATACTTCATTTTAAGCAATTATGATCCTTAGAATACGAGATGGCTAAGACTCGGGGAAGAATGGCAGAAATTGTTTAGTAATTGATTCTGAGATCCTGAAGCAAACACTACTGACAGCCTCTTGAATTTGGATTGCTTTAATCTTTTTATCTCTTCCATCTTATAAGTCATGGATGAAGGCATCCATCTGTATTCTTACTTTTCAAATATATTAGTCATGGCTCTTTGTAAGAATATTGTAAATCAGTACAATCTGGTCCAAAAATCTCTGAGTTTATGCAGGCATGTGCACACACACATGCGCACACACAGATTTGAAACAAAGACTTAGGAAACAGTATTTAACCTTCCTAACTGGGATGTACTCTGATATTGTTTATCCTTATTTCAATCCATTTCATTCCATTTCTTTCTATGTCAGAGCATTCCGGTGTGTTAAATTAACAGTAGTGTTTCAAACCTAAACACATTTCACTGTATACTAAATAGTAATGAATTTCTTCTCATTGTTTGAAAAATATCTTGCCGAATGCAATGCCCATATGCTTTATGAACCTGCATCAGCATGGGAGACTGAAAACAACTGCTAGGGGCTCCCTTCCAGCTCCACCCCTACTCTCAGAATCAGTGACTTCAGCTTTTGAGAGTTTGGATATATTTACGAGGTGGCAGGAGAAATACTGTTATCTAGCCTCCATTGGATTTAAGCATAGTTTCCCTCCAACAATGACTTTTCACTAATTTCAACATGATCAACACAATGAGGAGACCCATCCGTTCAACACTGATTCTACAGAGTTATCTCTCTGCATGAACAAGGACACTTGTCTTATTCTTCTTCTTCTTCTTTCTTTCTTAATTCAGCAGTGAATTTTCAAGACGTATAACTGTTCGGTCTCCAGTCTATGCTTTCTCCCAGCATATCTCAAAATGTGTTCTGTGGGACACTAGTTCCCTGGTGCATATAAGAAAAGTTTCTTAGCCAAATTGCTTTGGGAAACTCTGGACCAAATAATGACAAAGGAGCTTCTTTACTGCAGAACTTCTTACAGCTTTTAATAAACTACATATAATAAACTACATATATATATATAGTTTATATAGAGAACTTTTAATAAGCTACATATAGACAAAGTTTACTATATGTAATTTATTATTAATATACATCTATAGTATATATAGTATATACTACATATAGTACATATATAATTTATTTCATATGTAGAGCTTTTAATAAACTGCATATTATATAGTTTATTCTATATACATATATAACATAAATATATATATATCTTCCCTAAATTCTTGATTCTATATCTAACTTGAAATCTCTATCTGAATATATAATAAGCATCTCAACTTAAACATGGACAAAACATACATTTTGAGTCTTTCTTCCCCAATACTCGATCTTCTCCTTGAACTCTTCCAAACTGGCAACACCATTTACCAGGTTCTTAGGTTAAAATCTTTAGTTTTATCTTTGACTGACTTATTTCTGAGATGTAAAACTCAAGCAATCATCAATTCCTGCCATTTCATACATTGAAAATAAATCCCAAATCCAGCCCATCTGAACTCGTCCAAATCACCATCATTTCTAGCCTGCATTAGTATAACAACTTCTAAGTGGTCCCTCTACTTCTAGAAGTGATTCACTTCTATATGTGCTCTATACGGGACTCAGAGTGGAGTCCTTTTACAGTGTAAATCAGACCATGCCTACTCCTCCAATCAAAATCTTCCATTGGCTACTTTTCATATTTGGAATAAAATTCAAAAATGTTACCATAGATTTCAATATAATCTGGACCCTAGCTACCTCTCTCACTTGATTCCCTACTCATTTTTTTCCTTCAGCTGTTCCTCCTTTCTCTTTTTCAAACATGCCAACTGCTCTCCTATACCAGGGATTTTGTATTTGCTTTATTCTGTGCTTGTGATGTTCTTTGCCTTTCTATTTTTGTGTTTCACACCCCTTCATTATTCACTGCTGGCTTATACACTAATTTTCCCACCCAGCCTGTCTAGAATTGCATCTTTCCTCACTCTTTACCCTCTTTCACTGTTTATTTTTCCTTTCCTTGGCATTTATCACTACCTCATATTGTTATTTCTTGGATTTATATCCACTTTTGTTTGCTGTATGTTCCCAACTAGAATATAAGCTCCATAAGGGCAAAGACTTTATTTGCATTAATAGCCACATCCCATCACCTAGAAGTACACCAGAGACACAGTAGGCATTTAATAAATAAGTGGTGAAAAATAAATAAATGAATATGATAATATGCATTATTTAACACAGCATTTTCTCAACAAATTTGAAAGTAATGCCTCCCCCACCCCAGAACAGCTCTGCCACCAGAAATCCTTTTTAATTCTTCTCCCACAAAGCACTCAGCCTCTACTTCAAATAAAATTACAAGATGAGTGCTTTGCAGGGAAGCCAATTTATTATTTTATCTAGGACTGCTGTCTCGGTCCAGCTTTATCTGTCCTACATTGACTTATACCACATGTTTTAGATCTAAGTCATCACCAAATGAAGCACAGAATCTTGCTAAGAACAGTCTCAGCCAATTTGTTTTTGATGGCTTTACTTAAGAATGTGATGAAAATAAATCTGGAAGAAGGTTGTTGGATGTGCCTTCTTTCTTGTTGGGAAATACTTTAGATTACAAACCTTTTTTTTAACCCGCTGGAATAAGGCACCTGGAAATAAGTCCATACTGATAGTTCTGTTCTATCTCAAGTGATAGAGATGGTCACAGTAAACAGTCAACGGTGTTAGAGGTTGAGGATTGGAAGGAGTGGAAAAGCAAGAGGCAGGGAAGGAAGAGGAGCAAAAGGAGAAACGAAGAAAAAGGAAGTAAAGAAGAAGGAGACGGAAGGAAGGAAGGAAGGAGGAAAGAAGGAAGGAAGGAAGGGGAAGGCAGGAAGGAAGGAAAAAGAAGAAGGAAGGAAGGAAGAGGAAGGAGGAAGGAAGGAAGGAGGAAAGAAGGAAACTAGGAAAGTAGAGAGGGAGGGAGGAAGAGAGTAAGGGGAATAGAAGAGGAAAACAGGAAGAAATCTTGAGGGAAATGTGGAGTGTGACGGTGAAGTAATAATTAAAGAAAATGCAAAAGGAAGAAGAAAAGAGTAAATTATATTGAGAGAGGAGATGATAAGACAGAAGATGGAGGAGATATAGAATCACTTCTTATTCTACAAGACCCAACTTTCTACAAAATCGTTACAATGATTATAACAGACTATCCAAAGTCTCTGGGAAGGAAAATAAGAGCAGAAGAAGGACACGTTCATCATCCCCCATTTCTTGGAGGAGAAAACTAGGCTCAGAAATGTTCTTGACCCAGTTTGTCACAGCAGGAAGTGGTAGAGACAGGGTATGAAGTCAGGTCTCTCCATCTGCAAAGCTTCTACTTTCAGTACTGTATTTACCAGCTTCCTTTCACTTTCATTCACAATATACTCACTTGAATTTCCAGAAGCCAAATCTATTATATAATTAATAGGAAAACAAACAAAAGAAAAACAACCACCTTCCAGTGGGAAAAACAAAAAGCAGTGTCGTGGCTGATTTGTCAGGAGAAGACAAAGGAGCGGACAAATCCAGAACCACAAGAGGAAGTTTGCATGATATGTGGGTACAAACTGAAAAGAGAGGAGCTCTAGAGGCCAAGCAAGCAGATGGGTTCATTAAACAACGTTGCACTTTATGAAAAGGATGCTAATAATTGCAGTATTTTCACTCCAAAGGAGGAGAGTGAGTTCCATACTGAGTCCTCCCTGTGTGAGTTTTTAGAAAAGGCCGTTTCTTATTAGACACCATCAGAGCTGCCAGAACTCGCCCTTGGGAAACCATGGTCTTCTGCGAGGCGGTCCAAGTCTCGGCTTTAATGCCAACTGTCTCGCCAGCGAGTCTGCTTCCTTTCTGAGAAGCTTTGAAAATGCTGGTTGTGAATACTAGAGGTGGGGGTGAGAAGAAGATATTTTTGTGTAGTCACAGGGAGAAGACTCGTGATGATGTGGAAGAGGAAGAAGACCAGGGCATGGGAGGGGGTCCACCGTATCAACTACACTTAAAAAGTCTACCACATATCATACTGTTTCTGAGTTGACATTTTTCTATTGGGTAGACAATAGACAAATGCAAATTTTGCCTATTTAAAAATTTTGTTCAGGGGACTTCCCTGGTGGCGCAGTGGTTAAGAATCTGCCTGCCAATGCAGGGGACACGGGTTCGAGCCCTGGTCCGGGAAGATCCCACATGCCGCGGAGCAACTAAGCCCGTGCGCCACAACTACTGTGCCTGCGCTCTAGAGCCCGCGTGCCACAACTACTGAAGCCCGCGTGCCTAGAGCCCATGCTCTGCAATAATAGAAGGCACTGCAATGAGAAGCCCGCGCACCGCGATGAAGAGCAGCCCCCTCTCTTCGCAACTAGAGAAAGCCTGCGCGCAGCAACGAAGACCCAACGCAGCCAAAAATAAATTAATTAATGAATTAATTTTTTTAAATTTTGTTCAGACTGAATTTACACTCAGAAAATGTGCAAGAGCTGCCTTTATACATATTCCCATTGCTTCTGCTCTTTTAAGCTGGCTCTAAGACTCAGATAGTAGATTACAATGGACGAGAGTTCAGGTGTATTATGAACTAAAATAGCATCTGCGGGCAAGCTTGGGAGCTGGCCCTCTCTTCTCACATTATTTTGATTGGAATATCTACCGGGAGTATCAAGTAAAAAACATTGCTGGAAGACAGGCTAGTCTTACAGTGAGCACTGCATATCCCTGGGCCCAGCAGAAGAACCCAATTTTTTTTACTATTTTTAAGCGTATATATTGAATGCTACGTTGATCAGGGTTCATTGACAGACAACAGAATCTCCTGTAGCTAGTTTCAGGGGATTTATTACAGAGAATTAAGGAGGTAATAGAATTATTGGGAGAACTGAAGAAAAAGAATCTACTGGACTGAGCTTCCAGAACTCACTGTAGAACTGACTCATTGGTGCAGCAGTGCCTTGCGGGACCTGAAGGCTTTGGAATGAGAACATTGTCTGCCAATCAGGGAAGCCACGGACAACCATGGGGCCCAGAACCAGGCCACGATCAGCATCAACTAAGCAGATGCCTTTTTCCTTAGCTCTGCTCTGAATTCAGGTGAATACTTTAAATTGGTTGCTCTAAATCACATCTGGAACTCTAATAACAAGCAGAGCTAAGAAAAACTGGCAAAAACTGAGGTTTCTGACCCCAAAGGACAGGAATGCACACAGAGTTTGGAGTGGGTATCAACTGATCCAATCCACAGTATTCACTACAAGCAGCTTTTGGTTTTTTCCTCAACTAGCTCTCAAATTAAAAAGAAAAAAGAGTTGAGAATTCGTGATTTATTTTTTCCTTTTTCCCCTTTTAAAATTTTATTATGGAACATTCAAAACATGTCATAATGTGTAAATAATAAAGAAATGAAAAGTCATCAATCTACAAAGGGATTTATTTATGCTAACCTCAGAAAATGACAACAGCATTTTATGCTACATGTACACAGGCCAAGTGCAAAAAAGTAATTGCTGCAGTGAGCTACTGGTTAAAGTCTAAAAGAGATCATGCAGAGGCCGGCGCTTTCTCCCCTCTCTCCATGTTTATTTGAGTGCACCTCATTCCAAACTCTTTGCAGCCACCTGCTAAGAAGAAAAGGGAAGGCTGATGTTTTGAAACAGATGTTCCCCCAGCATTCAGAGCTCCTGCATCAGGTTCAGTGGCTCCAAGATGGTCATTATGCATGATTTTTAATTATGGTTTCAAAAGTACAAACTCTTGGGACTTCTGCAATATCTCATATATTATTTTTTTTTTTCAAAAATGTACCAGTAGCATCTAGTCATACTGAAACAGAGCAGGACCCTATGGTCCTTCCTCACTGTGTCCTCTGTCTGCCTCATCTCTGTGGAAAAACTTTAGTCAAAGAATAAGTTTAATCAGAGAAGTGAGAAAATGCAGAAACAAAGGTAAACAGTCAAAGGAGACCAAATAATAATAGTTTAGTCATTAAACATAGTCAGGGACTTTTAGTTCCTCCTCAAGGGCTATAGATAATATTCTGAGCCATATCCTGTGAGCTGTCTTATAGATACTGAAACCCACACCAGGTGGAAGAAGTTAACTACATGATGACCAGAGTGTAGCCATGACATAAGCTGCCACAATTCCGAGAACTGGCCTCAAGGAAATGGGAACAAACCAAGCCTCGAACTGAAGACTAACGGTACTTAATCCATTTACAATGCTTGGTGTCAGTTTATTTATCTCTCGTAAAAATAAAATACAGTGTGTGTGTGTGTGAAAAAAATAAAAATAAAAAATAAATACTTTTTAAGATTACAAAAAAAGAGAGAAAACAATCAAGATGATGTTAATCAGACCACTGATGACCAATTTCAAGATGACGTCAGAGCTGCCTGTGCTGTTTCTGCATGGAGCCCCTCCCTCCGCATATAAAAGCTCTTGCCCCCTGATTGTCGGGGTGGCGGGGCGGGGGGGGGGAGTTGGCCTTCAGACAGACATCCGCCCTCCCCCCCCCATTTGCCGGCATCCAAAATAAAGCAAACTTTCCTTTCCACCAACCTGGCCTCTTTATCGGCCTTTGAGCAGCAAGCAGCCGGACCCCGCTTTCGGTTAAAATACCACTAACTTTTCTCTCCTGTGTAACAAGACAGTGTGCTTCTCACTGACAATGTCATGCCTGATGTATTAAGTGGGCTCACACAGAAGTGATGTCTGGATTTCTCTGGGTACCTCCAAGGTATCTTCACTTAGGAAGATTGAGACAGTTCAGGGATACAAAACTATAAGGAAACAACAGCAGCAGTATTGTTCTGGGGAATGATTTAGAAAAGCCCACCGCAGTCCAAGGAGAGAATTGTGAGCTTGGTGTTGAAGTTAAGCCACCGGCTAAACGATTGGGTGTGGTCTAACAGAAGAAAACATTCTCCTGAATGGCTGGGTTATTTCTTCTTCTATGAGCTCCTTGTTCATGGGGAAATCCTTCATTCCCCATCTCATGATTCCATGTGGAGGGTCTTATTTAATGTAACAGCCCTCTCCTCATCTCCTACTCCCCTATCCTAGAATCAATGCAAAATTGGCAATTTTAGCGCCAATCATTGGTGACGCAAATAAACAGGGCATGGAAAAATGCAACCCTTAGGTCACAATCTAAATTTTAAGAGAAGGCTGTGCACAGTAGTTAAGCAGGTGTTCAGGGCTTGTTCAACATACCATTAATTTTAGGTTTAGGGCAATAAAACTAATTTCAAGACGCCCTGACTGATGGTTGAAAGGTTTTAATACATTCTGAGTCCCCGGCAGGACAGGCTCAGGACTGAGTGCTGGCTAGTCCTCCACTGTAGAGGGCTGAGGAGGGCAGGAGGGACAAAAGGACTGCGACCCAAACAGACGTTGTGCTCTGTTATATGTCACGTATCCTCGATCTTACAAAGGGTGTGGTAGTGGGACTTGTACGACTCTGGCAGTCAGGAGACTGGTTTGCCAGCTCCGAACCTGTGCTTTCTTACACTGTGGCCTTGGGCAAGACATTGAACATTCCTGGGCTTTATCATCCCCAGCAGAAATGGTCAGAACAGGCCGTGTGTATTTGGACACTCCTTTATAGTCGAAAGTCCTTGGGAAGAGCTGGGATTCTTAATATTGAAAGCAAGAACAAAAAGAGACAAATTTAAACTGTTTTCAAAAAGAACGGGAGTTGACTCATGTAACTGGAAAGCCCAAGGCATAGATATGGCTGCAGAAAAGATCTAGCTTGAGTATTTATCTGGCTCTAGCTCTTGGCTTTGCTTCCTCTGGTTGGTTTTATTCTCAGGTTCTGTCCTAAGGCCCCTGCACTTTAGATTCCACATTGTCAACGTAGAGTTGTAAGATTAGATTACTTTGCCATTGTCATGGTTTCCTCCGGGGAGGGGGGGGGGGAGGTGTTTACAGTAAGGCAAGGCTCACTCTTGAATCAATCATCAGAGTGCATATGTGATGCATTTAGTCATCTGTCCCGCCATTAGAGCTGAGGACAATGCACAAATGACAATCACTGACATGGCCTAAAGAAGGAGAATCATAGTTTAGAGCAGCGCTGTCCAAAGGAATTATAATGAGAGTCACATAGGTCATTTTTTGTTTGTTTGTTTGTTTGTTTAATTTTAATTTTATTGGCATATAGTTGATTTACAATGCTGTATTAGTTTCGGGTGTACAGCAAACTAATTCAGTTATACACATACATATATCCATTTTTTTTAGATTCTTTTCTCTTATAGGTTATCATTAATGAGTAGAGTTCCCTGTGCTCTACAGCATGTCCTTGTTGGTTATCTATCTTATATATAGTAGTGTGTGTGTGTTCATCCCAAGCTCCTGATTTATCCCTCCCCTCCACGTTTCCTCTTTGGTAACCATAAGTTTGTTTTCCATATCTGTAAGACTGTTTCTGTCGTGTTAATAAGTTCATTTGTATCATTTTTTTAAAAATTAGATTCCACAGATAAGTTATACAGGTAATTTTAAATGTTGTAGTAGCCACATTAAAAAAGTAAAAAGAAACAAGTAAAATTAATTTCAACAATATATTTAACTCAACATGTACCAGACTTTAACAATATTAAAACTATTAACGAGCTGTTCTTCAGCTTTTTTTGTACGACTTTGAAATCCATTTACAGAGCATCTCAGTGAGAACAAGCCACATTTCAGTTGCTTGATCGTCACGTGTTGTTACTGTATCTGACAGTGCAGGTTTAGAGAAAGAAAATAGTGATCACTCTCTCTTTTCATACCAATTACCACATCGGATTCTCCCAACTTAATGGTTAGGATTAGGCTGGAGTGCTTCACACGTTGATTGACTTGCTTAAAAATAGAGGGATCAGGAGTTTCAATTAGGTCTTTGAATCCAAATATAAATTTAAGTCAAATGAGAAATACCTTACACATTCTATAAAAACAGGGTCAAGTGAACTATTCACCCACCTGCTTTTTATTTTACTGAGTCAGCAGAAGCATCTTGTGTCAGACCAAATACCTAATATATCACAGCCCCACATGCTCAGATCCATCCAGCTTAGTCTAAGAGAGGTCTTATCAGTTTTGTTTTGCTTTTCTATTTTTTCCTGGGATTCAGCCTCGTGTACCCTTGGCTGTTCTTCCAGTCCTGAGCTTGTGCTCCAGTCCTAAGTGAACGTCTTATCTTTATATCTTTACAGACTTCAGAGTCTCCTCTTGTTTCCTGTGCAAGAGCATCCATCTGGGTAGTCTGTCTAATAAACATATCCCTCTAGACCTCATTCCTCATTTTCTTCTCCTGATCATCCCCTGGAATCTTGCCCCTGAATTGTAGCTTTACGACATGGGCACTGCTACCTGCCCCAACTTCCCCAGTTCTTTCTTTAGGGAACAATCTCACCCTCCAAATATCTCCCATCAAAACACTCCCTATCCTATCACTCTATAAGGAACAGGGTATTTGTGCAGGAATGTTTCCTGCTTCTTCCTCTGGATGTCATCTGATCTCTGATATATCAAAGTCTGGAGATAGTGCCTGCAGCTCAGTTCATTGCTGGACACTTCTACTACAATAACCTTCCCCCAACCCTGGCTAGGAAAGGGGGTAACTTCCATGCCACCCGTTCCAAATCTGTAAAATCTTAACTGCATCACTACCAGCCATATTTTTAGAGATGACATTCTGTATTTTAGAGGACTCTTCACTGTAGGGAAGGTGGTGCATAAGAGACGGCCATTTATGAGCTCTTACTACATGCCAAGCATTCTGCTGAACACGCTACATTCATGATTTCATTCAATTCTCATCAAAAACCTGAAATTGGAATTATGACCTATGTTTTAAAGACAAGGAAACTGGGACTCCAAAAGTCTAACAAAATTGACAAAAATCTCCAACTCATAAGTGGTGGACAACAGATCGAAACTCAGATCGATATAAAGACAGCCACTTGTCACTTGATCAAACAGTCCCTCTGAAACAGCCATTTAAAAAAAAAAACTGAGTTAGGAATAAAAATTCAAGGCAAACTGAGTTAGGAATAAAAATTCAAGGCAATGTATTGGACCAATTCCATCTTTCAACATTCTTATTTACGTTCTGGGAGGGAGAAGGAATAGATCCAGATAAAGAATTATGCTCCTTTTAAAAAATTTAATTGGTAAACTTTGAGTATCATCTCAGTAATTCATTTGGATGTTTATATTGAGAATTCTGCTTTCTCTATCTCTTTAATCATTCATTACCAGAATGCTACAATACTTGATGGCCCCAAGCAGAGTAAACAAATGGAACCTAATCAAACATAAAAGCTTTTCCACAACAAAGGAAGCCATCAACAAAATGAAAAGTTGGCCTATGGAATGGGAGAAAATATTTGCAAACGATGTGGCCACAGGAGGTTAATGTCCAAAATATACAAACAGCTCATACAACTTAATATCAAAAAAATAAACAACCCAATCAAAAAATGGACAGAATACCTAAATAGACATTTTTCCAAAGAAAACATACAGGTGGCCAACAGGTACATGAAAAGATGCTCAACATCACTAATTATTAGAGAAATGCAAGTTAAAACCACAATGAGGCAGTAACTCACACGGTCTGAATGGCCATCATCAAGAAGTCTACAAATAATAAGTGCTGGAGAGGGTGTGAAGAAAAGGGAACCCTCCTACACTGCTGGTGGGAATGTAAATTGGTGCAGCCACTATGGAAAACTATGGAGATTCATTTAAAAACAAAAAATAGAGCTGCCATATGATCCAGCAATCCCACTCCTGGGTAATATATCCAGAAAAAACAAAAACTCTAATTTGAAAAGATCCATGCACCCCAATGTTCATAGCAGCACTACTGACAACAGCCAGGACATGAAAGTGACCCAAATGCCCATCAATGGAAAACTGGCTTAAGAAGATGTGATATATACATATATATTCATATGTATATGTGAATATTACTCAGCCATAAAAAAGAATGAACTATTGCCATTTGCAGCAACATGGGTGGACCTAGAGAATACTATCCTTAGTAAAATAAGTCAGAGAAAGACAATACTATATGACATCACTTATGTGTGGAATCTAAAAAATAATACATATGGATCAATATACAAAACAGAAACAGACTCACAGATACAGAAAACAAACTTATGATTCCCAAAGGGAAGAGGGAGGGTGCGGGGCAAATTAGGAGTATGGGCTTAACAGATACAAACTACTATATACAAAATAGATAAGAAACAAGGAATTACTGCGTAGCACAAGGAATTATATCCAGTATCTTGTAATAGCCTATAATAGCATATAATCTGTCAAAAAACAAAAACAAAAACAAATCACTCTGCCATACCCATGAAACTAACACAGTATTGTAAAGCAACTCTACTTTAATAAAAAAATAGCAGAAGTTAAAAAAAAGAGGGTGATTTAACTGGCATTATTGTAAGGCTTTGAGGTTATAACAATTTACATGAAGCAGTATATTATCATTTAAACATGGGCTGTGATGAATTAAAGGTGTGTATCGAAACCCAAGGGTAACCATTAAAAACTTAGAAAGAGGGCTTCCCTGGTGGCGCAGTGGTTGAGAATCTGCCTGCCAGTGCAGGGGACACGGGTTCGAGCCCTGGTCTGGGAGTATCCCACATGCCGTGGAGCAACGGGGCCCGTGAGCCACAACTACTGAGCCTGCGCGTCTGGAGCCTGTGCTCCGCAACAACAGAGGCCGCAGCAGTGAGGGGCCCGTGCACTGCGACGAAGAGTGGCCCCCACTTGCCACAACTAGAGAAAGCCCTCGCACAGAAATGAAGACCCAACACAGCCAAAAATACATAAATAAATAAAGAAGCTTTCATTTAAAAAAAAAACTACTTAGAAAGAGATATAGAATATGCCAACAGTGGGGATAAAATAAAAACATAAAAATATCCAATTAACCCAAAACAGGCAAAAAAGAACAAAGGACAGACAAAGCAAATAAAAAACAGCTAACAAGGTGGTATATTTAAACCAAAAAATATAAATAATTTTATTAAATGTAAGTACGCCAAACACAACAATTAAAAGGCAGATATTATCAGTTTAGAAAGCAGAAAGAAAGGCCAAACTATATACTGTCTACAAAAAACACATTAAACATAAATATATACATAGGTTACAAGTAAAGCGTGGAAGAAGACAAACATTGCAAGCACCCATTAAAAGCAGCAAACTGGTGCTGCAGCATTAATATCATACATAGAAGACTGGAAAACAAGACATTTTACTGAGAATAGAGACAATACAAAATGATAAAGGAGTTACTTTCCAGGAAGATATACCAAACCTAATTTTATATCCATCTGCAAACACAGCTTCAAAATACATGAAGCAAAACCAGTAGCTCTAAAATGAAAAATAGGCAAATCCATAATTATCATTAGAGATTTCAATAGTCCTCTCTCAGTAATCAGAACAAAACAGAAAATCAGCAAGGATATAAAAGAACTTAACACATTGTTGAACAACTTATCTATTTGAGTTTCATAGAACATCCAGCAACACAAGAATTTTTTTTTCCTAGTGCCCAGGGACCATTCACCAACAGAGACCATATTCTGAGGGGAATGGGAGCTTGGGGGATGGGATAAACTGTATATTCTTTGGTCACATGGATTTAAATTTAAAAAACTGATAACAGAAAGCTATCTGGGAGAAAAACCATCAAATATTTGAAAAATGAAGAATACACGTAAATATAATTCAAGGATCAAATAGAAAATCAGAAGGAAAATTAGAAAACATTTTAAATTGAATGGAAATGAAAATATGGCATAGTAAAACATGTGGATACGGCTACAACAGGCCTTAAGGAGACATTGATAGCATTAAATTTTTATATTAGAAAGGAGGAAAGTTCTCAAACCAGTGATCTGAGCTTCTACCTTAAGAAACTAGAAAAAAGAAACAAAAATAAAAACGTGAACCAAATCAAGTAAAAGAAAGGAAAAAATAAAGAGAGAGAGAGAGAAAAAAAAAGCAATGTAATTGCAATGAGAAAAAAATAGAAAATGAATGGGGAAAAAAAGGTTCTTTGAAAAGATCAATAAAAATGATAAACCACTAGCCAGACTGAATAAGGATAACAGAGAGAAGACACAAGCTGCTAAAGTCAGGACTGAAAGAGGGGATTTCTCCATAGATCGATACTTCAGACATTGACGGGATAAGAAGAAATACTATGAATAAAGTTATACCTATACATTAAACGATCTAGGAGGTGAAATAGACAAATTCCTTAAAACACATAAAAATAAACGTAAAATCTCAATCAAAAGGAAATAGATTACTGGCTAGCCCTTTATCAATTAAATAATTGAATTCATAGTTAAGCGTGTCTATAGAAGATAAAAAAGAAATACTAATAATCGATGATCTAAATATCTGTTTGAAGAATTTAGGAAAAGAACAGCAGATTAAACCCAAAGAAAATAAGCAAAAGGAAGGATCAATATAAAAATACAATTTAATAAACAGAAAAAAAAAGCTTTCCATAGATAAAAATCAACACAACACAGAGTTGGTTCTTTGAAGAGAGAAACAGAATTGAAAAGCCCTAGCAAAAATGATGTGAGAGTCAGAGGCAATACAAGGAAATATCCTGAATGATCAAAGGGGACAGTATTCTAAATCTTACAAACATTAAAATATATAGTAAATAAATTACTAACATCTGCATTTGAAAATGCAGATAAAAAGGACAAATTCTTATGAAAACAAATTTTTCCCAAAACTGAAAAAAAGTGTAATAAAATCTGAATAATCATATTAAATACTTCAAAGATGTACATGAAAATATCTTCAGGAACAGATGGCTAGACCAATAAACACTTCCAGGCATTTGAAAGAAAAATTATACTAACAGCATGCTTCTCTTTCCCCCTTCAGAAAATGGGAAAATAGAGAAAATTCTCTGACTTGCTTGGTGAAGCCTAGACATAAATTCTAGTGTGGAAACTAGAAAAGGAAATAACAAAAACTGAAAAGTACTAGCCAATCTCTCTCATAGACAGAAAATGAAAAAATCGTCAGTAAAATACTAATGGATATGTAATAGACATAATAAAATGGGCATCAAATACTTTTCAATCAAGTTGGGTTTATTTCAAAAATGCAAAGGTGGCTTAATAATTGCAAATTAATCAATATAATTTACATTATTAACAGAATGAAGGAGAGCTATCATATGATCATCACAGTAGATGGAAGAAAATCATTTTACAATGTCAACATCACTTCACAATAAAAAAGAAAAACTCTTAGCAAAGAATAGAAGCAAACTTCCTTAATAGATATTATCCACAAATAATCCTGTGGCCAGTACAAAGAAATGAAATGAAATAAGATATATGGATCAGAAAGGAAGAAAAAAAGCGATGTTATATATGGATAATATAATTGAAAAAGTAGAATATGTAACAAAGTTGACCAGTCACCCTTTAGAACCAAGAAGTGAATCTAGATAATTGTTGGATGCAGATCAATATACAGAACTCAATTGCATTTCTATATTCCAGCAAAAAATTTAAAATATGCATTTTTAAAATGCCATTTAAAATATCATTAAAATGTCAAATATCTAACAGTAAATCTGCTAAGTGACATATAAGACCTATAATTCACAGCACTGCAAAACACAAAGGAGAACAATTAAGTAAAACCTAAATGAAAGGAGAGATGTATCCTGATAATAAATTGGAAGAAACACTATCGTAAATATTTCAGTTTTCCTCACACTGAACCATAGGTTTATGGTGATCCTAACAAAATACCAAACGGTTTTCAAACGGGAATTGATAAGGTGATTTTAAATGTGTGTGGAGTTTCAAAAGTGACAATAACAGCTAAGGCAAAACAGGGGAAAAGGTGGATAATTTATCAGCAGACAATAAGACTTATTATAAAGCTATCATAGCAGCTTTGATGACATTAGGTATTGGTACAAGTATAAACTATACAGCAAAGTTACCCTCAAGCAGCTTTCTAGGGTTAGCAAGGCAGAGTTTGGAGTCAAACAGACCAGACCTTGAATTTCTACTTTTTCTCATTGTTGTGGCTTTGGGTAAGACATTTAATACCTCCAAACCTGTATTTCATCTGTATATAGAGTTTGACAATAACTCAGATTAAAGAATCATTATAAGGATTAAGTTAAGTAGTATATTTAAGGTACATAACATTGAACACAGTTCCTGACACACTATTTACCCCAGAAATTTTAAATATAAGTGTCAATACATGTTAAACAGTTATGACAACATCTGGTCTGTGGTAAGCCATCAGTGTTAATGGCAATCGTTATATTAATATTAATAAAAGCTAACATGGAAATAATTTTCGCCCAATGCCTAGCACTTATTATTCACTCTCTACAAAGGATTGTGCATGAATATTCAGGAGTGACACAAATTCTAAAGACAAACAGACTTGTCCTTGGTCCTGAGGTAGGTAATTGCTCCAAATCGCCTGGTTTTCTAAAAGACCTGGAAATTGTAGAGAAAAACATGAAAACAGCTCTCTGGTAGTTATCCGTGAAGTATGGGGACCATGTTGATAATAACTAAAAATTGCAGTTAGAGGAATTTCTTCACAGTGCCTCTGGGTCCCATCCCCCTGGTTTCACTACAAGTGTTTAGCCATTTTCAATCTGTGCCTCATTAGATAGTTACCAGCATGTGCATCTTACAGGGACATTTGGAAAATAAGCTTTGTGAGAAGGGGGTCCTCTTTCACCCTCCCAACCTTTTCCACTCTGTTCTGCAGTTGCTAAAGGACACCGGAGATTTGGGACAGAGCCATCTCACATTTGAGTCATCCCACACCATTTCTTTCTCTCAATTTACATGTGAGCAAAAGACACGAGAGACATTTGCCATTTTATCATGTCGTGGATTACTTATCTCTTGTGGAGTCCCTTCACTTTCCTATAACCTGACCGGACACCCGCAGGATCCAGGAGCCCAGACGCTCCAGTCAAATGCAGTCGTTTTATTCCTGGACAGAACAGGCACAGGGGACCCCATGACCACCCACGTGGCCTTGGTACAGCCACTTAACTTCTACATACCTCAGTTTACCTTTCTGGAAAATGGGAAAGTAAAAAATCGTTATCTGGCCCATTTTGAGAATTGAATGCAATCTAGAGATATCAGCTTTGCAGTTCTACCTATTCATATTTTGCCCCAGGGAATTTCCTCAGCTAAAGCACTACCTTCATCCATCCACCCCAGACTCTGGGACATTTCCCAATATAAACCTCCCAGTCTCTCCTCCAGGGCTTTGCTCGGCAAAGGACCACTCCCAGATGTGCTCTTCTCTTCCAGATGTGCCCATGGGAACAAAACACTGCTTTCTAGGGAGAGCCCAGCTCTATCTTTTAACCCAGTTGGAATTAACCTTATTGGAATCCAGGGATTCTCATTGCGAGGTGATTCCCCACTCCTGCTCCAGGGACATTCAGCAATGTCAGCAGACATTTTTACAAGGGGTCAGAGGAGATAAGAGCCCCCACTGGTCCCACCTAGTGATGGACAAGAGGGACCCAGCGGATGGAGTAAAGTAGATGCCCTGGAGAGACCAGTAATTTGGTGCTCTTCAAACTGACAGTCTGTCAATATTTGTTTAACATTTATTTCATAGGGGCTTGGAGTGACTGATTTGCTATTAACGCAAAATGTGGGCACATCAGTGTGTTTCTTTGGTTTGAACATTTTATTGCTGTGACAGCGTCTTGTAAGAAGAAAATTGTTTAATAGAGTAATGTTAGATTTTTGTTTTGAATTTGGTTTGTATTAATTTCTAACTTTGGCAGGGATGATGTCAAATTATACCAGGCAATTTATTTTGTGGGTGTTGAGAACCCCTTATGTGTTAACCCTTACAGTGACCAAAAGGCTGCCCTTATACTGTTTGGGGCATTGTGCTAGGCCCTTTGAGGGACAAAGAAAAAGAAGCAGCGAACTCTTCTCTCTAGTGGAGCAAAGTCTAGATGCAGAGAATCGCAAATTGCACGTCATAAAATCTCAGGGATTAATCTTGTTTAGGGCCACCCCATTCAATGAGAAAATAAGAAGCGAGTTTAGCCTCACCTCAGGCATCTTAGAGGGTTTATTCTGGGTCAGCTTTATGCTGTGTACTGTCCTAAATGCCTTGGATAGAGATGAACAAAACAGACAAGATCCCGGCTTTCATGAAATTTATATTCCAGTTGAATTTTAAAATATCCGTATTAAAAAATGGACAAAGACCTGAATAGACACTTTTCCCATAGAAAATATAGATCCACAGATACATGAAAAGGTGTTCAACGTCACTAAGCATCAGGGGAATGCAAGCCAAAACCACAATGAGATATTTCCTCACACTTCTTAGAATGGCTACTATCAAAATGACACAAGATAACAAGTGTTGGTGAGGATGTAGAGAAAAGGGAACGTAAACGGATTGGAAAACAGTCTAGAGCCTCCTCAAAAAATTAAAAATAGGACTACCATTGCAGTCCAGCCATTCAAACTTCTGGGTATATATCCAATATATATATATATATATATATATATATATATATATATCTCCAAGAGATATCTGCACTCCCATGTTCATTGTAGCATTATTCACAATAACCAAAACATGAAAACAACCTAAGTGTCCCTTAATGGATGAATGGCTAATATACAGGTAAAATGGAACATTTTCAACCTTATAAAAAAGGGAATCCTGTCATTTGTATCAATATAGGTGAAACTGGAGAGCATTATGCTAAGTGAAATAAGCCAGACAGAGAAAAAAAAATCCTTCATGCTACCATTTATATGTGAAATCTAAAAAAAATGTTGAATTCATAGAAACAGAGAATAGAAAAGTGGTTGCCAGATATTGGCATGTGGGGAAAATAGGAAGAGTTTGGTAAAAGGGTACAAACTTACAGTTATAGGAATGATAAGATTTTAGGATCTAATGTAAAACGTGGTTACTACAGTTGATAACACTGTATTGTATAATTGCAATTTGCTAAGAGAGTAGAACTGAAATGTTCTCACCCTAAAAAAAAAAGATAAATATGTGAGGCGATGGATGTGATAATTAACTAGACTGGGGAGGGGGGGAGATCCTTTCACAGTGCATTTCTATATCAAATCATCATGTTGTACACTTTAAATACCTTAAAATTTTATTTGTCAAATAGACCTCAATAGAGCTGAAAAAGAAAATCCATATGTTTACCAGTGCTGGCAGAGAATCACGGAGTGGCAGAGAGTGACTTTGGGGTGGGTGGTCAAGGGATGCTTCTCTGAGAAGGTGAAAGTTTAGCTGGAATTTGGTTGGCAAAGAGGAGCCTGCCATGCAAAGGCCCTGCCTTCTAGAAAAAGGCCCCAAGGTGGGGTTGGTCTGGGGTGTGTGCTCCATGGGTGCAGCAGAGAGAAAGGGCAGGAAAGGTGGCAGAAGGGCTCACAGTGCTGGACGCGGACCAGAACATGGAGGACCCACAATGCCAAGATGAGGGGCTTTGTTCCAGCTAAAAGGTAAAGCCATTTGAGTCTTAAGGAGGCAGTGACATGATATGACTTTGCTTTGGGAGAATAGATGATAGGAGCTCAAGAGAAGGAGGTCGTGAGAATAGGAGAATTAGCAGTGGTCCAGGTCAATGATGATGATAGCTTGAAGTTCCGTGGAACCATGAAAATGGCAAGAAGTCATCAAATTTGGGGTGTGTTGTGATGGAAGTGTCAGCAGGACTTAATAAAGTGATGACTATGGGGCAGTGAGGAAGAGAGAGATGCGGAGGGTGATTCCCGGATTTGGACTTGAGCGTCTAAGTCCGTGGAGGTTCCATTTACTGCAGTGGTGAACCCTGGGCAGGGAGAAACTCTGAGGAAGGAAAACCCCGAAATTCTGATTTGATAGATCGAGGTAGGTATCCTGGACAGAGGAACGTACAGAAGTAGTAAAATTAATACTGACAAGCAATCTCATTCTAGTAACCATTGTGCTAGAGAAATAAACATTTACAGTTCAGCTAAACAACTCTTTACTGAGTAGCATCTCATGTAAACCTCTTTCCAGCTGAATCAGTCAGTGTTCACATTTTTTCAACCAAGGTCGCTTCCCTTGGCCATCCCGGACAGAGCCCGTGTTCTCCCCGGGTCTGTCTTCGTACAGAGCTGGGACTCCTTCCTCTACCTTGCTGGGACATCCAGGCGGGACCACGCAGACCTTACACGTGGCTCCTCCCTCTTTTTGTCCTCGGGACTTGGAACTTTTAATAAGCTCTATCAGCTCAAACTCTGCAAATGCGTTGATTCAATTAGGTGCAAGATCTTTTATGTCTTTTTAAATTCATTTTACCGAAGGCACTGGGAGGAAGAGCAGAAAGCCTCATCATTGCTCTGACTCTAAGCAGGATAAACCACCAGCTCGTAAAATCTAAATTAAGTACGTGTACTAAGGAGAGGTTTTATTTTCCTTCTTCAGCTTCTTTTATAATGGTAACAAAGGAGGTGTTGATGGAATTTGTGCAACAGATTAAGGAGGAGTTTGGTTTTAAATCTTCCAGGTGTGGAAATTTATTATCCTCCTATCCAAAGTTGGTTTGAGCGATCATCGTTTGCAGTGGTGATGCCCATTTCTTCTAGAAAGTCAAGATTTTTTTTTATCGATTTCCAGGACTGTTTTTTCACTGCTCAACCAAGCCCTACTCCTATAATCCGAACAACAACAACAAAAAGGTGGCAGGGTTTTGGAAAACAGTGGTGGGTGATGATATTGAATGTAGCTGTGTTATCTCAGACAAGTCCCCAAACCTCTCTGAATCTTCTTTTCTCCAATAATTAAATGGGAGTTGCCATGTTTACTTTGCCACAATATGACACTTCTACAAGTATTGGAAGAAACCTCCCAGTTGTGAGATGGCTTGGTAAATCAGGAAGTCCCAACATCGGAGGAAAAAGAACACTCAGCCTTCTATCATGGTGGCCCTTTGGTGAGTGTGTGTGACTTTTGGCAAGTTTCCTCTCTGCATTGCAGATTCTTGGTCTATAACATGGACAGCAAGGGGGACGTGGTGTAGCATGCAGCAGAGCATTAAGAATGTTAACTGTGTGTGTTCGTTTTCTCTGCCACATGACAAGTTATCACAAACGTAGGGACTTAAAACAACACACCTTTATGATTTCATCAGCACTCGGACACCGTTTCACAGCTCCTCTGCTCAGGGTCTCCCAAGGCTTCAATCGTGGTGCTGGGTGGTCTTTGTTTCCCTCTGAAGCTCATAGCCCTCTTTGAAGCTCACACGTTATTGGCAGAATTCAGTTCCTTGTGGTTGTTGGACTGAGATCCCAGATTTCATGAAAGTCACCAGTAGGGGGCCACTCTCAGCTCCTACAAAGATCCCCAAGGTCTCCAATGCTTTCTACAATATCCTTAGATGTGAAGATCTTTGCTCTTTGTTTCAAATGAAGTCAGTCAGGCAGAGCTGCAGAGCAATTATTCTTTACAACCTGATTTCCTACTGGGCTGAACCCCTGAGCCAGAGCACCAGAGGTGGGGACAAGGGCACATTTTTCCTGGAGTGACAATCCTGTTGTAGGAGCGGGCACTGGGGGGGCAGTGTGGGTGTCTGGGAGTGGGAAGCAGGGATAATGGTAGTCCTGGTCTTCTTACCTTGTCCTTTCAGACATGCAGCCTTCACACTGTGGGTGAGCCAGGGTGCGATCAAATTGGCCTCAGTATTCTTGGGCATCTGCACTTGGGGTAGACCTTCCACACTACACTAGGGGCTGGATAGAGTAAGAAAGACCCGGTCCTCTCAGCTGTGCCTGCCTGGAAGACGGTCTCTGCATCTCGAGGCTGAGGGGGATGACGATAAGAAACACTAACACCTTTCCCCTCCCAGGGTGAAGCCACAGCCCCAGACTGAGAGCTGGAGGGAGAGGGAGCCCCCATCTTCTTGGCTGCATGTGCCCAGGACAGAGCTTCTGTGACAAGGAGCTGGGGTGGGTACAACTAACCAGGTCATGGCCCCAATGCTGCAAAGTTCCACTGTTCTTACTGAGATTTAGTAAATTTTCTTGAATGAGTGCCTGCCCATTTCTGTATGCCCTTATAGGGACAATTTTCTGAATCTTCTGACCAAGAAGGCCTTCAAGTTCTCCTCAGCCTGAGTGAACTTTAGGTAGACTTCTTCCTGACTCTGGCCCCCTGACCTCTCTTTTCATAGAGCAAGTTTGAAAAACTTGCAATTATAAATTCTTTCTCTGCCCCTTTGAGATATAAATCTTCTTAAAAACCTTTTGCCTGTTTCACAACCCTGGGGAAGTTTTTCTCAAGGACCGGGGAAACGCCTCTTTGAAATTCAATCATCAAGGAAGACAGTGTCAATATCTCCCAGTCTCTGCAAAAGTTTAGGAGCCCAACTTTGGTGGGTGCCTTGCTCCAAGTTTTAAAACCACCTCCTGTCTTAACATAGGATAAATCTTACTTGTCCTTTGGATAAAGCCAATTAGCAAACACAGATGGCCCATGACTTTCCTCTGATGCTGAGTTCTAGTTTCTCTGCCTTATTGTAATAGCCTTGAATAAAGTCTTCTTTACCTTGTTTAACTTTGTCCAGTGCAGTTTTTGCTTTGGCACATTGAACAATTGTTTTCTGTATTATTTCTACCAGTTCAATTTGTTGTTGTGCTGGCGAAAGTGTCCACTGTTTCACGCGAGACTGAGGCAGGTTTCTTTATCCCCATATGCACCCCTGATGTTCATCACAAGGTTTATTCATAGTGAACGGTGGGTGAATGGATAAGAGTGAACAGTTAAAAAGCCCCATGATCTGTGCTCTGTGCTAGGTTCTAGGCATGTAATGATAAGCAAGAGACAGAGCTTATAGGTGGCCGGATCAGGTCTTATAAGAAATTTAACTTTTGTCGTAAGAGCAATGGAACTCACTGAAGGGTTTCGAACAGGAGGCGATATATCACATTTGCATTTTTAAAGATGAATTTGTGAAATGAGGTTTTTACAAATATAAGGGCTGAATTTTCCCCCTATGATGTTCTGAGTCCAATGTCCATTAATTACACTGACTCGTTTCTAATCATCCTCCTCAAGTCAAGAAGACAGGTCCCCATAAGCCCTGCTGGTAAGGGTGACTGTGGAAAAGGCATTAAAAAAAAAAATGGCCAAAAGCCTCTTCCATTTCCACAGGAAAATTCCGTTTAATTTATTGGAAAATTCCCTTTAATTTATTGGAAAATATATTATTGGCAGGATTAATAATGATACAAAACCAAAAAGCAAATATGAATGCTCAACCTACAAGCCCAGGACTTCATGAGAACTCATCCAACATCTGGTCTCCCATTAAAAGGGCTTAGAGGGCCCTCCTGATTAATATGTGAGTAAAAGCCACTCTCTGTCTTTCAGCCAGAAGTACATTTTTTAAGGGACAGGATAGAGAAAATGAAACTTGGGGCAGAAAGCTTTACAAAAGCAGCCCCAGACCACACTATGGGACGACCCACTGATGGAGAAGCAGCTGTAACAGGTAGAACTCCAGGCTTAGATGGTGTCAGTAAGCCCCCCACATATACAAAGGAACCCAGGTTGCAGCAGGGCCTGCATGGGGCCGGGGGTCTGGTCTCCTAGCAACCAGCAAGAGGATGAACTATGTCCTGGAGCAACTGAGCTGCCCTGAGTCTCAATTCTCTGTATTTGTAAAACAGGTGATCTTAAGGGGACACTTCCATTCTAAAAATGCCAATGCCTCTCTATTATAAGGAAAGAAAGGACTGGCTTAAGTGTGGCCAAGAGCCACTAGGTCCTGGGGGAAGCTTAGCCAGTTCTTTTCATTTTTGGAAACTCTGGGCAGCAGTTACTTCAGTCTGCGGGCAAGGGCATTCTCCTCCCTACACACCATCTGACAAGTGTCTACATGCTACCTGACAAATGTCAGAGCCTTTCATAAACTCTTGGAATAAGTGGATTCATTTAACATAAGAATAAATAAAGAGGGACAAGAAAAAGAGAAGAGAGGGGAAATGATGTTGGCAGTACGATATCCTGTTGTAGGTTATTAACAGCAGAAACTCTGGACCCAAACTCCCCGAAGTGAATTCCTGGGACCCTAGTTTCCTTCTCTACAGCTGTGTGTTTTTGGCAAGTTACTCTCTGAGTTTCAGTTTCCTTGTCCAGAAAAGGGGAATGATGTTCATGCATAATTTCATGGAGCTTTGAGTATCCGATGGCATAGTGCCTGTGTTGATAGAAAGTTTTACTGTCCAAAGGGTGCCCCATCAGGCACAGAATCAAATCTCTGGCGGATGAGGGTCAGTGGGGAAGAAGAGGGTTTCATCCTTTAAAACTAAAGACCCCATACATTGTCTTTGTCTGACTTCAGGTAAATGAAATCTCTTAGCATTGCTGGTTGGCTAGCAATAGCTGAGCTGATTGGTTGAAAGGCACTGGACCAGCAATTACATACACAGGGACCCCTCTTGGGATTGTGGCATCCAACTGGCTTTGCCTGGCAAGAGACAGGCTTATATGGGGCTCTGTCAGCCTGACACCGTTGCCAGCAGGCAAGATGCACCACACTGTATCACATGCAAGGTGTTTGGAAGAATTCCTGGCACATAATGATACGTTAATATAATAAATATCACTTAAAATACCATATAAGAAAAATACTAGAAACTAAACTACAGTTGTTATTAGAGTTACACCAAGTCTCCTGACAGCCCAACAGTTCCAGGAGCCATCAACATTGACCCAGCAACTGTCAGCTTGATGGATACACCGTATCTGGTGAGTACTGGTCTATGCTATGGAGCTTGTCTTAAATGTTTTGCTTCTCTCAGCTGTGCTATTTAGAGTTTCATTGCATATGAAGCATTTTTCACTGCACAAGCCCTGCCCGACATGGATCTGATGCGAAGCATTGTGTCCATGAGTTCCCCCATTTCAGTTCAGAATGTTATGTCATGGATGCACTTACAGTTTCACTGCCAGCGAGCACCCACTCCAACCCTCCCCTCTTCCTTGTCACATGACAGCCCTCATCAGTCTCCAAACACGAATCCCCATACACCTGTGTCTCTGCTTTTCTCTGACTGCACACGCTTCCTCCACATCCTCCTTCTGGAAACCTCTGGGTCTTTGTTCACAGTTCAGGCAAACCTCACCCTCGTGATGCACCCTCCCATCCCAGCTGCCCTTAGCATCATGGATCTCTTATGCCTCCGTCTCCCTAGAGCACTTTCCACCTTGTGTTGCCTTATATTATCTTTGGTTCCAAGTTTATCCCTCTACATGAATCATGGGAAAGTCAGGAGGAAGCACTCATATCTACAGGGTCCTTCATGAGGCAAGAATGTCAGCAGTGCTTTACATGTGCAAAGATTTTAGAAATGTGCAGGGGTAGGGGATGGCAGTGGGAGGGGGTCTGGAAAGTGTCCTTGAAAGGCACCGCAGTTCTGGCCTTGTGGATGGAGACTCCAATCCCCTTGGGGTGAGAGGCAGGGGCACAGGGTAGAGGAAACAGTTACGGTATGTCTTTCTTTTACAACATATTATACAAGCATCAAGCTGGTTCTCCTTCTGCCTTAGTGGGAACAGAATGCTGGGCAAGAGATCTCGCCTGGCCATTGTTTTGCTAGGTCGACTCACAGCTATTTCTGAGGCTTAAATGATGCTTTGTCTAGAATTTTTAATGGGGAAAAAGTAGGAGAAGTAAATGGGTTAGATTTAGGAGGATACATTTGCATTAAATTGACTTTTCCTATGAAGAATTTTTTCCCCTCTTTATCTGCAAGTTGCTTGTAGGAGCTGAAGTCTTTGAAGGAGCCATGAGGGACCTGCTTCATGTGGGATGTTTGCTCCCTGAATTTGGCTGAGTGTTTGGGGAGAATCCTGCCTCCTGTTGCCCCACCACTGCCCTTTGTGGTGGCTGAGTTTCCTGCAACCTTGTGAAGTGTCCAGCATAGACAGGGCTATGGCTACTGTTTACAAATGAGGAACTGGAAATCTAGAAAGGTCAATCCATGTTTTATTCATATTTACATATCCAATGATCATTCCTCCGAGAAGAATACAATTAGACAGGGAAAAAAAATCAAACCCTCAGTAATACAAGCAGGCACCAGTAATATTATTAATAATTGTTAGCCATGAGAATCAACAATAATCAATAATAATACTATTATATAGCATGATGTGCACTCAGAGACAGAAATCACCGTGAGGGAAAAAGAGGGAAAAAATAATTCCAACTCTTGGAAACAGGGAAAACTTTCTGAAGGAGGTAGCGATATAAAAACAGCATCTTTCCTCATTTATTATGCTTGTTGTCGTTGTATAACTACTTCACTAGGATGTAAGCTTCATTAAAGCAGGGATCTTGCCGGTGTTGGCAAACAATTATCCTGAGTGCTTAAAAGAGAGCCTGGAACCCTATAACTTGTCAATAAATACTTGCAAAATGAAAGAATGAGTGGTCCCCCAATCTCCAAAGGGCTCCCTTTGCCCTACGGCCAGCCAGGGAGCTCCTTTTGAATGAAACTAGTAAATGCCATCTTTCAGAGGGGAATCTGAGCACCCCTTTCTGAGAAGGCAACTTGCAAGCTGATCACTGAAGATAAAGCCAGACTCCGTTAAGGAGAGTAGTCTATTCTCCCACGGACTTCCCTAGCACCATGGCAGCAGAGGGCCCACCTCTGTCAGGGCTTGTGGATGGAATTGGGATAAATTCACTCATCAGGTTAATATTAGCTAAAAATCCTAAAAAGTCATGCTGCCCTAATCCCAGCTTCTTGACGTCCATGCTCCTCTCTTGTTTCAAATTCCATCTTTCTTTTTCTTGCTCGGATTCCAAGCAACTTTTGGAAGCAGGAACCTCCAAGCTTCAGTGGGCTCTCTGCTGTTTGCCAGGCATTGGGTGCCCTCTGCAGGCTGCATGAATCTGTCTCTGCCACCTTCTCTGCCCAGATGTGCAACCCAGGGAGGGCTCTCTCCACAGCTGTATTCTTGCAGCCAAGGGCTGCATTGCCTGTTTCCCCCATGAGCGAGATGGTAATAGGACACTTGAGAGTTCCCATGTAGCTGGACAAAGCCAGTGATGTCCCCAGGGAGACAGCCTGCTCTAGCAGGAAGGGCTCCAGCCTAGGAATTTGTTAGTCAATATTCATTTAGTGCCTACTGTGAGTAGGTGCTTAATGAATACCATTCATTCATTCATCCACTCACTCATCAATTGTTTATTAAAGACCTACCACGTGCCAGGACACTAGAATGCAAAAGTGGAAAGCAAGGCAAAAAACAAAATTTCCTGTTTTCATGAAGTTGATATTCTAGTGAGAAAAGACACTAGATAAGATAAATAAGCAAAACAGGTAGTGGGTTAGTTGCTGATGTAAGTGCTGAGGAGAAAAATAGGCAGGAGGAGGGCTTTGAAACTTCTGAGGAGTGGGGAGGGGGGAGAGCAGGGAGGTTTTACACCAGGTGTCCAGGGAGAGCCTCGTTAAGAGGGTGACTTTGCAGTGAAGACCGAAAGGAAGGAACGTAGCAGGAGCAGGCTTGCAGCACCGGAGGAAGGGCATTGGGAAGAGGGAACAGCCAATGCAAAGGCCTCGGGGCGGTAGTGTGCCATATGTTTAAGGAACAGCAAAGAAGCCCACGTGTCTGGGCAGGAGACAGCAAGGAGGGAAATAGGGGAGAGAAGCAGATTAGGCAGGAGAGGTGACAAGAGGCCAGATGAAGCAAGGTCTTATAGGTTCTTATAAGGAGGAGAAGAGCTTCAGAGACCAATGCAAGCTTCAGTGTGAACTCAAGCACACTGTCTTCTGAGCCATAAGATAGGACTAATAATGCTGGCTCACAGGATTAAGAAAATGCCTGGCCCAGTGTCTGACACTGCAGGGGGATCCAATGAACACCGCTGCCCATCAGCACCCATGCACAGTCCTCATTAGCTCAGGGACTTAGGATCTCTGAGAAGCCCGAGGTGAATGGTGAAATCGTTTCAAATCATCCTGCACTGCTGCCCTCCGTTCATTCTGTGCCTGGGTGACCTTCTGCTTCCCCGTCAAGGTTTCTGTCTCTCCCTGGGGTGCTGTTCCCAGACATCAGCCATCGTAAGAGTATCTTCATCTGCAGCTCCACTAACATTTTAGCAGAAAGTACAACCAAACCCAGAAGGAGAAATTGGGGATGGAATGTTTTTTTTTTTTTCATTTATTGGAGACATAATTTTGGTCAAACACTTAAAACTCTCTGCACCTTGGATTCCTCACCGATCAGATCGTCCTGTCTTATAGAGCTTGGCAAGGGTCCAATAGGATAACGGGCTTGAGCGCCATTTGTAATCCGTCATAACTGCCAGGTGTCTTTACCCAGCACTTCGTACAACAATTTCCGTTTTCAGAGACTCTTAAAAATGTTTGCATAAAATTAGAGCTGGATTTAAGTCTTGACTTTGTCATGAGTTATCTTGGAAATATATGGTTAATTTCTTAAGCGTCTTAGAGTCTCAGTTTCTTTCCATCTAAGTTGGGGGAAATAATATTTCCTGCTTTTCCTATTTCACAGACTTGACTGGGACAATGAATGTTAAGGATCTTTCAAAAAAAAACATAGAATATAAAACTGGGAAGAATGTGTTTAAACTGGCAGTTTACGCTAACACTTCTTACTCCAATTTGTATCATGTTGAACTCTCCTTGTTCGGGGATCCTGAACATCACTCAGAGGCAGAATTTTTGATGGGAGACCCAGGACTGCGGTTTCTCGTGATCCCACGGAGACTGGACGTAGGAATCCGAGGCAGCTCCAGGCTGGTTACTTTGGTTTCACCGCTGTGATCAGAGCCCCCTCTCACCAGTGCCCCACTCGGCAATGACTCGGCCATTTGCTCAGGCTGCTTCCTGACTTTCTGCTCCTCCCACTACAAAGGCCCCGCCCTCACTGCATTCTCCAGTTTTTTTAAATTAATTTTTACTGGAATATAGCTGCTTTTCAGTGTTGTATTAGTTTCTGCTGTACAGCAAAGTGAATCTGTTAGACGTATACATATATCCCCTCTTTCTTAGGTTTCCTTCCCATTTAGGTCACCACAGAGCATTGAGTACAGCTCCCTGTGCTATACAGTAGGTTCTCATTAGTTACCTATTTTATATACATAGTAGCGTGTATATGTCAACGCCAATCTCCCCGTTCATCCCACCCTCCCTTCCCCCCTGGTATCCATATGTCCGTTCTCTACATCTGTGTCTCTATTTCTGCTTTGCAAATAAGTTCAGCTGTACCATTTTTTCTAGATTCCACATGTAAATGATATTATAGGATATTTGTTTTTCTCTTTCTGACTTACTCCAGTTTAGATTCTAGAGATATAGTGATATCCTTACTGGTTTGGCTAATTTTCTCCACCCCTGTTCTGCCTGTCTATTACAGGTCACTGGCCATTCTACAGAAGCTCTGTTCTTGGCTCAGAGGTTCACCCCTGGTCCAACGAGCTGTGGTCGGTGGGAATAGGATCAGGTGGTGTAGACACTACACCACACAGACTGCAGAACCGCCGGGGGTGCCTCTTCCCAGCAGGAGCTATACTTATGGGCAGTTTCTACCGGAAGTGGGCAGTGGACATGCACTCATGGTGAAGGACCTTTCAGTAGAGCAGGAAACAACGGGCTCTTTTTCCCACGGCCTGCTGCTTCTGACCCTCCAGACACACTCAGCCAAGCCACCATCCAGAGACCAAGAACTCACCCTTCCAGAGGCATTTTGAATGAGCAACTCTGATTGTTAACATGTCCAAGTAATCAAGGTACACTGAACATAGGAATGAGGACTTGGGAGTCTCCTGTTCATTGAAACACATCCCGTGCCTGACCTGATCCTCCTAAGGTCCAGTTTGGAGTTTCCTCACTGCTCTGTTCACCTCAGAATACCGTGGACCCTTCCTCTGGTGTGCATTCCAGAAATAACCCATCATATGCCAGATGTCCTCTGACCAAATGTAGAAATAACCTCTTCAGCCTTAGGTGCATTTCTAAAGAGTGGCTACTGTACATTTCATAAACACAAAGTCCTGGCAAGAGAAAGTCAAAGGATTTTTTTTATTATTGTTTTTGTTGTTTATCGTTGATGCACATCACGAGCTACACAAAATGCCGACCAAAAAAGCAAATGTAGAAAAATAGTTGAATTATATTGGCTCTGATGACTTTGTTACTCCCATCATCATAATTTTACAGACTATTTCCAAGGGTGTGTGGGAGATTGTAATTATTGTATACAGACATTGTCACCAGAATAAATATGCATTAGGAATTCACAGTGGCATCAAGCTATACATTCAGGTTCTTTTTCAGAGAAAGGGACCATGTTGAAGACACTACCTCTCTTTACCTTCTACAAGGTAGGAGGTCACATTTGAAAACTAAACTAAAACAGAATAGAACAAAATAAATTCCAGACCCCTACATTGTATGATTGATAAACAAAAGCCACAGGATGGTTCTCTTGGTCGAGCCTGAATGTGATAATGTTTATGGACACCATTAGTGGACCATTCATTTGCTTGATAATCTATTTTTATCTATTAATTTGAAAATAAGTAGAAAGATTAACCACAGAGCATCCGAAGACTTTGTACTGCAGACAGATAATATGCCATTCAGGAGGTGGCACTTCTTGACACATTGAGCTGTAATATGTACCAGGGAGCTTCTCCTTTTGCAAATTTCCTAACTTGACACTGACTTGGGGATGGCGTCAGTGTCACCAAGGAAGCTTTGAGGTCCTGCTTGAGTGGCACAGCAGAGATCACTGCGGCATCTCATCTGGGCTGGTTTCCTCCTTCCAGACCCTGATGGGATGCTGGAACCCCAATATCAGGAGTTTGACTTGTTCTAAGAGGCGCCAGGATGATACTATTCTCAATGTTTCCCATCTGCTCTCTTGCCTTATTTTACCTATATGGACATTCTTCTATTTATGTGGATGTCCACTCCCTCGCCCGCCCCCCAGACTATACATTTTTGTATGGCAGGGTCTCGTCCGATGAACTTCTGTAGCCACCAGTGCTTAGCACAGAACTCGACACAGAATAAATAAACACTGTTTAAGAAGAAATGCATTCAGGTGTAAGTTATGGGAAAATTATGAATGAAGGTAAAAATCACAGACTTTGATATTGTTACACACAAGCAAGACAGTATGTGGGACAGAGTGGGGTGCACTCTTTTAAGAAAAAACATTTTTTTAAAAACAAGCAAAAGATATATGCATAGGTTATCAGACGTACCTGGCTTATTATTAAACTTCCTTGGAGCAAGAAGGATGAAGCAGGATATTTTACCATATGCAATAGGTTTAACCTTGGACTAAAAGACATTTCAGCCCAAGTGCTAAAAGTCTTTTCAGTTTGATGCAATAAAAAGATTCTGAATGACATTTACAGAATTAACACTTCCAAACACCTTAAATTGGATGTAATATTGTTCTCAGTTGTGTGTCAGGTTTCAGCCCTTCCTCTCAACTTAACAATGACTTACATTATACCCTGAGCAGGAAAATAGTTTTACTACATAGATCATCCAATCATGCACAGAACTGAGCTGGAAAACTCCAGTTTGGAGGCTCCTGGAATCACAACAAAATGTTCTGACTTCTGGAAGGTTAAGCCTAAAGTTTCAAACACAGTGATCTCCCTCAAGCCATTGTGTATGAATGTAAAAATGTATTGAGTTATTATAAAGAAAACTCCTTAGAGCTAACTTTTGCTATAAAATATTTGAGCTATTCCCCCAATTTTAAAATGCTTACTCGACACCGGTACTGTTCCAGACACTCTGCTTACCTCTTTCTAATCCAGAACCCCCCTAACTACCTTTCAAAGGAGACATTTTAAAGCCTGTTTTATAGATGAGGAAACTTGACCCCAGCCCCTGGCTTGAGACACAGTAGTTCTTCCCATTACAGAAAACTGCCATGATGACATCTTCTCTCATGAAACTACTTTCCTCCTGCAAATTCAGAAGCTTAGAGGGTAAACGTGAGCGAATGTCAAACCCTTTCTTTATGGGAATCAGTTACTGTGTATTGGATGAGGCGCTAGAGAAGAAAACGCAAGCTTCCAAAGAACCAGCCCTCTTTGGTACTTACTTACTGAACCCTAACTCTGTGCCAGGCCAGGGGATACACTGATAAATTAGACATGGTTCCTGCTCTAAGGAGTACATGTGTGGGAGACCCCCCAGAACACAGGAATGAGATAGGAGCGGGTTCATGGAACCATGAGACAACTGAGCTCTGAGGGCAAGACATGGAGCTCAGATTCATCCTGAAGCAGGAATCTACAATCCATGCACCACTGAGTGCAGGTTCACAACCGAGAGTACAAGGAATTGATTCCCAGATGAGTATGACCAGCCATTCCAATGTGGGAAGAGCAGAAAGAGACAGGAGGTGTAGATGGACGGCATGGTCTGGGGCAGCTTTGGAAGGAAAGGCATTGTGGTCTAGGGAAAAGTGGTTTCCGGCTAGTAGGAGAAAGAAGAACTTGGGACATAGGGATTGAGAAACACAGATGATTTACCAAGAGCCAACAGGCCAGCCAATCCCAATCACCCCATTATGCTTATGGACAGTGCTTTACAAAACCACCTTTGTCGTTGAATGACGTCTTCCTTTGCCGTCTAATTTATAGGTTTTGTAGGTGCCTTGTACAGGAATATGTTACGAGAGAAAGCTCATAAGATTACGGTTTAGGAGATGAAGACTTGAACCCTGGCGTTGATTTTAACAGACCTGTGACTTTCGCAATTTATTAACTTCTCTGGGTTGGAGGAATTGTAGCAGGAAGGATAAAATGGAGGCTCAGGGCTCAAATCTTGACTCCACCATTGCTAAGCTGTGGGACCTTCGTCAAGTTACTTGACTTCAACCAACATCATCTGTATATTGCGAGTTTTAGAGATTAAATGAAATCATACACTCACAAGACTTAGCAAACCAAAGTTTGAGCATTGTATGTTATTTCCATTCCTTTGCTCCTTCACCTGTTAAAAATAAGATAAATGAGAGCCCAGGTTTGTTTTACCTCTAAAAATCTCTGAATCTGTGTTGAGTCATGAAGTTTTGGGTTTGAGGATTATGTCTTACAGCCATATAATCCTAATCACATCTATGAAATGAAGACACACACATTCTCCACTTTATAATTTAGTTGTGAAAAGATCAACCGTAGGGAAATAACCTGGCTTAGATATAAACAGAGCATGACCATCCACAGTTTACATCTGTTCTACAAGCCCAGTTCTGTATAGTAAGGACATTCCTTTGTGTTACAGAAGGCACTGGGGTCCTTCTCCCTAAAATTAAAACCGGTTTTTAGAATTTGACACACTGAATAGTAAGGTGCATTATTACCATTCAACATGAAAAGAAGTACTGGGAGGATTTCAGCTTTTCTTTTCTAGATTTTCCATAGAGCTGTCTATTGAGACATCTCTAGCATTATGTGTAATGGTAAAGAGGTACCATGGAAAATAAAGCTTTAAAAAAAAAAAGGCAAAAGAGGAAGGGACACAGAAAGACTCAGGAAGGCACCTTGAAGGTTTAGAAAAATCTTCATGGGGGCAGCTCTTTATCTAAAAGAAGAAAGCATGCATGTCTGTGTGTACTATTGCCTGTAATGTCACCACAGCACTCTCTTACTTTGTCATACATAGATGAAGACCCACATGGTTGTTGTTGGTTGTGTAGGTTGGAAGAACATAGCTCAGGATGCTAAATATCAGATACAGTCTGAATGAAACAACCTATTGTTCCTCTTCCAATTCTGAGATTTCATGGTTTTAATTTAAAAACTAACAGCTAAAAATAAAACACTAAGTTTTATGGTTGTCCCAGATCCTTTCAGTGTTTAGAAATATACGATGTATCTTAATATCTCAATATCTCTACAGTCTAGTACAATACCCAACACAAAATAGATTTTCATTAAAACATGGATAGAAAAAGTGAATGAAAAAAACAGAAGAAAAAAAACTGATCCAGATGTTAGCACATGGTGCTTGGCTCTATAAATTAAAGAATGACATCATCCTTCCTAAGGATATTGGGATGGACGCCTTGTAAGAATGGGGTAAGAAAGCACCATTCCTCTATGTGTTCATTGCCATGACCACTCTTCTTTTGTATACAACCTGTGCAGCTGTACATGGCAGCCCTGGTTATTGCCAATGCTTAAAAGTAAACTCTGTGAAGTCAAAGCAAACAGCATGGCAAAAAAAAAAAAAAAAAAAAAGACAAAAATTGTCAATTACATTTGGGGGCTTATAAATACCTAGGAGCATGCTTTCAATTCAATAACCCTGGAGAGAGATGTGATGACAGGGGTGAACCTTGGTCTCCCACGGGACCCTCATTACCGAGTAGAAATTTTCCTACTAGTGTTAACAATGGACATTTCCTCCTGACAGGAGAAGAAAATCCCCGCGTGGTTGCTGACTTCTCACACCTCCTTTCCGTCACTCTTGTAAATGCCCAAATGGATTCTCCATCTGCCTGACCAGTGCACAAAAGGCTCCCAGCTCTCTCTCATCTTCAACCTTTCACTCATTCTGTTCCCTGAGAGTCCCCACAACCCACCTTTCACCCAGCCAACTCTTCTTCAGCCTCGTGTCTGGGTTTAGGTATCAAGTCTTCCACGAGGCCCTTCCGGACCACACGCCACACCACATCTGCAGCGTAGGTTGGATGTCTCTCCTCTGGGCCCCCATCAGATCCCTGCCACCTCCATGGTGGCCACCTGCTCTAACTTCCCATTTGACTGGCTGTGTTCCTTGCTAAACTATGAACTACTGAATCTTACCAATACATTTCCAGCACACAGTAAGCCCTTGATATGTATTTGTTGAATGAATGAATGAATTGATGAACGTGTGCATTTGGCGGCAACAGGCTGTGCAAGGTAAGCATCTCATTTTCCAGGTCTCCCTTTCAAAGCCTCATTCCCAGCTTTCTCCAGGCAATGAAGACTGGACTTCTAGAATCACCTTCATCCTGCCTGTGCCTCATCAAAGCCCTCATTATATCACGTTGTAATAACAAGGCCGGATCTTCCTCGTGCCCTTTGAGAGCAGGGACTCTGCATTTTACCCTGGGCTCTCACCTGGCACAGATGCAAGTTGCTCAGTCAATACCTGTGGGCTCTAGAAACTAACAGGAATCTATTCTGTCCACCTTCTCCCCAGGTGCACAACACTCCAGCTGATTTCAACCTGCCATGGAGGTATTTATTTTGCCCCAAGGTCACTTTAGATTTACATCTGCTTCTCTGGGTGCATCTGGCGCATGAACAACAAATTCCAGCTCATCTCAATATTACTCATTTTTACCTCTAACTAGTTCTGAGAAACTTAACAAATCATAAAAACAAAACAACAGAAAGTCTGCTGAGGATGAAGACCTATTATTATCTTGGCAGGCATTTTGTTATAATTTTATAGTCAATAATAGAATGTCCCTGTTTTACATTTTATGTATACATTTTTATGTGTATATATATATATATACATTATATATCTATTCTTCAATAGAAAGAGACATAAAAAAGCCTTTTCAAATGAGGCATGACACGTAACGCTGGACACTCTTCTTTACAATATAGAGATGTACTTTCTACACAATTACAATAGATGCTCAGAGGCCAGATAGGGTTTACAAAGACAGCAGAGCACCCCTATAAAAAAGAGGTGCACCATGCAGCTGGACGTTTATTGCCATTAGTTCTATGTCCAGACAGCATATTGAAGTTAAAAATGGCATCTGGTTATTGGAAAAGACGATGATCACTGATTCACCCTGGCTCCATAACCGCTGGCTGCACGGTCTTTCAAATGACCAGGGAATGACAAACTTTGCTGATGGGCATTGGGAACACAAAAATGAAATGCTCACCGGAGGGGCAGGGCTCCTCGTTTGGCCAAAAAGGAGAAGCTGCTACAAACGTATGGTCCTGCACTGAGCTTGGGCACTTATCTGGACCAAGAAACACAACATCACAGGCTGCATTGCAGGAAGCATGTTCCCTCTGGGTTATATAGCAGACTCGTCTTGTTCATACGTAACCAGAGTCTATGCCCATCGGGAAGCTGGAAAAATACCGAGTGGGAGAGTGACCAGAGGACTTACTGATCCCATATGTGTTAAGACCAAGATACAATGAAAGTCTGAAGAAGACCCACAGAAAGCCTACATCTGTTGTGTGGGAGTCTGTCTTTCAACTCCCTCCCCAGCTTTTCCTTTCTTAAGGAATGTATAAGTCTGCTCTCCTACAAAGCTGCCCACCTGGACTTGATCCCCATGGTCTACTTTGTTTTCCAAAGTCGCATTGCTAATATGCAAGGACCTAAAATTCTCAGATGGGTCTAGAATCACTTGGCTTATTACCATGGCATTGGTGGTCATCACCAAGGTTCTGGTCCAGGGGTTGGGACCACGAATCTGGTCCTAGATGAGTTTCTACATTTTTAGAAGCAAATTTTGCAGAAGCAGGAGTTTTTGCCTCCAGAAGATGGGTCTCCCGTGTTAGTTGTCCCTATGGTCCTGGGTCATGCATTCCTTCAGTACAACTGATTCTCTGGTCTTCCTTTAACTCATAGAGTGTACTCAGTCTTTGGGACCGTATTAAACACCCTGGTAATTTTCCAAACTTCCCCTTCAGTCACTTACCAATAACAATTTAAGTTGAGTCCTCGATCTGGCTGTTGTTCTCATCTCTGATCTCACGTTTGTCCCTGCTGTCTCTTGGTTTGTATCAGTGGTGACCTTTCCTAGCCCTTTATTTTCCTAAGGCAAGAAGACATTTCTAGTGAAAGATAACCAGCACCCTTCTTAGAGCTCCCCTGAGGTTTTAAATCCAGCACCCCTCCACTTAGATGTCTTTCCCCTTCCATGGAGAGGAGAAGCAGCTGGCCATATGAATGGTTTTAATTTTTTGCAAGTGCATCAAATGCTAACATAGCATTTCTTTGGAAGTATATCAGCAGGAGCTTCACACATGTGCATTCATCTCAGTGCCCCCTTCTGCTAGGTTTAGTCTCAGTCAATTTTCCCTACCACAGACAGAGATTTCAGCAATCACGAAAGTAATGTGCGGACCAAGGCTACGCATAGAAAAAATCTGGAGAAGTAGGTGCAGCAGCCAGTTCACCAGTTATTTTTTCTCTGCAACAAACTTGCATTTACTGATAGCATCACCTGCCTCTCCCCATACCTCAAATCACCCCACCCACTGCTGTTATGAAATAAAATTGGAGTTTACAAAGCATTCCTTTGCCCCTTGTTGAGAAAACATGAGGAGAGAATGAGAATATGGGCATCACATGGTCTTGAACAAGTGGCACATCTGAATCTATTAAGGATTGTATTTACACAAATACGTTCCACTTCTGCACAGAGGTTAACCTGAGTTCTGAAATGCTTGTGTGCATCAAAAATGATAAAGCTATGAACTAGTCACACACCGAACAAATCTAGTTAAGTTGGAGTGATCTCTCTGTGAGCCAGTGGTAGTTAAGAAGGTGGGCTCACCAACTCCAAGTATTCTGTTTCTTTATTTTCTCAGAGTTTTCCTAGAAAGCATCTTGAACGAGACTCCAGGTGGCTAGACAGGTTCGGGCAAAGTCTGTTGCCTTTTACACTATTGGTTCAGCTTTCCCAAACCTCCAAAATGGAAGCACCTCGAATGTCTGGTCCTACCCCACCCTCCATCCCTCAGCGCCCTCCTCTCTGAGCTCCAGCCTGGAATGACAGAGGTCTGTAAAAGGATGTTTCAGCCAGAGCTCTTGCGGATCTTCAATGTTTCTGGCGAGCTCCCCAAGGCCGCTCCCTCAAAGCCGCTACTTGAAGTAGTTGAGTCCTGCCACCAAGAAGAACTTCTCCAAGAAGAGCTCGGAATCCAGCACAGCGATGTGAGCTGCTCGGCCAATCAGGGTGTTGGCAGTGCTGGGCAAGGCATGGAACACGTTGTGTCGAATCAAAGTGCAGTCCTTGGCGTCCACCAGAGGGCGGAGAAGGTTGTTGATCATCTCCGCGAAAACGGGTCCTGCAAGGAGGGAAGACGGATAGGAGATGGGGGCAGAACTCAGCAGCAGAATCTAGAGAAAAATGCTGCGTGTGTGTTGGGCTCCTAGTCCTGAGCAGAACGGCTGATGTGCCCTAATGGGTACAGCACCTTCATGATTTCCTTCTGCTTTTAAATCAGAAAGTCACTGAAACGAAGGAGGAGGAGGAGGAGGAGGAGGAGGAGGAGGAGATGGAGAAGGAGAATAGGAAAGAAAAGAAAAGAGAAAAGAAAAAAGGAAAAGAAATGTGGCTCACCTGTGTGTCTGTCTTTGAGGGCAGTTTTACACATCTCGATCCTGGCTGAATGAAATGGCACATAGCGGTCTTGGGGAGAAGCAACCAGCACAACATTTTTAAAATACTGCAGACCTGCAATAAGCCAGATGGGTGCTTTTTTACCCAGGTAGTTTCATCTTAGCCTCTGCTTTGCATACATTTTACAAACTTGCCCCAGAGAGAGGAAAAGGGAGAAGACACCAGACACACTGGTTGAGTCACTGCATAAGGACCTTCTGGTCTGGGAGGTTGAAAGAGGGAAGGTGACGGCTTTGTCCTCATCAGCCACGGAAGCTAAGGAGACACACAGCTCGCTACTCTGAACAGTGAGAGATAAATAACACGGAAGTAACAGAAATGCCCTTCTGGGCTGGGAGTCCTAGGGAGTCCGTAAGGAAGTAAATCTAGTCTTTTGCTCCGCCTCCTCAACCCCACGGCTCCCTTCATTCCAGCCTTGGTCATGTCCGCTGCTTGAGGAAATCACCCTCTGACCTCATCTCCCTGCAGGTAGCTTCTCCTCCCTGGAATCAGTCTCACACTGAGGCACAGGGATCTTTTAAATGAAGCATCACAGCCTATTCTTTCAGTCCCCAGAGCCCAGCAGGGATCTCCAGGTGCTGCAGTGCTCCGCCCAGGTCCTCCACCGGCCTGCTCTCAGCCCAGGGACCCTGCGGGGGACGCCTCCGCTGACGTGAGTCTTCTCATCCAAGGTCACAGCCCAAGACCATAATACACTGGGGATTGGCTGGACTCAGTGACTGGCAGATACGGGGCAGGGGGTGTAAAGACCAGCCCTTTGCCCTCCGTCAGGATACCTCTGTAGGGCCACCCCGGCTCCCAAGCTCCCAGAGGGTGGGGCCCGCTGAGATGTCTGGGGCGACCACGTTGTGGTCCAACTGCCCCGCTGCCCAAGCCTCCTTCCTCACTTCCCCATGGGGGGATAACCCTCAACGTAGCACACAGAGACACACGTGGGTAAGGAACTTGACCAAGGTTATGGTCAGCCCAGGGCTAAGCCGGACTCACATTCGAGGAGACAGAGATATCATCAGAGTCAGTGTTTATAAATTAATGGAAGATTGTGGACCATGAGACAGACCCTGGGCCAGGCCGGCTTGCTCAGCAGGACTGAGTGGGACAGTCGGGCAGCCTCTCTGTTCTCTCCGTGGACACGAGGTCACTGCTGTGCTCTGCTCACTCCCGTGGCAGGTAGGGTCTTCGACATCTATGTGTGCTTCCTCATTACGGAGTGCGGGTGAAGGTGTGATCTCAGGCCTGCGAGAGGGACCCCCATCCCCCCTTGCACTGCCAACAGAAATGGACAGTGTCCACCTGCCCTTTTTGTAGGTGGATCTGCACCTGGCTGAAAGAGCTGGGAGTTGGCACATAGACCTTGGGGCCTGTGCAGTTAGGACATTAAAGGCTTGGTGGGCAGTGGAGGTTACAGCTCTGCTGTAGAGGTGACACTGCACACACCTGCCTCTCATCGTGATACCATCCCCAGGCCACGCAGGGGGAGGCGGTCCAGGGGCAGCTGAGTTCTTGGGTAGCTGGTGGCCTCTCCATGAGTTGAGGAGGCTGTGTAGCAAAGCAGCTCATGACGATATCCTTCTGTGAGTGAGTCAATGTAGCCTTGACTCTAATTTGGGTCTCAGGAGTTGGCTCTCCATCTCTCACTCATTGCGGTCTTGGGGTGCTGCAGGGGATCCACTCACCTGTTTTTTGGCTTAGCTGGTAAAGGAAACATTTGCGCAGATCAGCATTATCCCTGAAGGTCAGCTGCAAAAGGGACCCGGATTTCTTCAATTTCTGCATGAGCCACAAGCCTAGAAAGACGAAAACAAAGCAAAACCACATCAAACGCATCAAACAAAAAGAAAGCAAAAAAGAATGGGGGAAAGATTAACATTAAACTGTGATTTGTTAGCTAACTTAAAAATGAGAGCGTGCTAGGCAATTTAACAAATCCTTGGGATGTCAGAGGGACATCTGTATTCTTATGTACTGGTAGCGGGGATAGAAAATCTTATGAGACAGGCTTCAGGAGTCATGAAACTATCCAAACCCTTTGATTTTTCAGTCCCCTTCTATGAATCTAGCCTAAGGAAACTGTCCTAAGTACCGAAAGAAAGTATATAAGAACGCTCCTTACAGATCCATTTAGGATATCAAAAAGCTAAATTCAACCTATTTCGAAGTCTATCCATTTACTGTGGTTATGCTGACACTAACGCGGATGAGTATGAGTATTATGTCACAAGCACAAAGAAATGAATTTGATAAAAATGCAAGGAGGATGGCGCTGTGGGAAGATGCGGAGTTAGCGTCTCCCCACAACTAGGGCGCCTGTCGGCTGCTGGTGGGGGACTCTGACCCCCAAGGAGATGGGAGGAACCCCAAAGTGAACCGGTAGGATGTAGGGGGACCTAGGGGGGAGGAGAAGTGGAGGCCAGACAAGATCAGTGTTGCTGAGGCTGGGGAGATCAGGAGAGGCAGGCGGGAGGGACTCTCCGGGAAGAGTGGAGAGGAGCGGAGGGCGATTGCCCCGCCCACTCGGGCATGGGGAGCCTGCTGAGCTCCCAGGCCTGTCCCCTGCCCTCCAAGGCCCACCCCCCCCCAAGCCGCATTGGTCCTGGGAGGATAGGAGGGAGGCTGGGGAGATCAGGAAAGGCAGGTGGGAGGGGCCCTCCCTACCCACGACCCGAGAAGCAGGAGAGGAAAGGAGGGCGTTTGCCCCACCCACTCCAGCCCAGGAAGCCTGCTAGGCTCCCAGGTGAGGTCCCCTGCCCTCTGAAACCAGAGTGGGGGGCACGCCTGGGTCTCTTCTGTTCCCTGAGCCTAAGCCCCACCCCCCACAGCCCCCAGCACCTTTCCAGCCCTGTGGGTCCTGAGCATTGGCCCCACCCACCACCCAAACCCTTACTTAGGCCCCGCCCTCCACAGCCAAGGCCTTTCCCCCCACCCTTTTTTTTTCTTTTTTTCCTTTCCCTCCTCCTCGTTTTTACTATTGTGGTACTGATGTACCTTCCGGTTGTTGATTCATCTATATTTTTATTTTTACATTCTTTCTGACATATCTGTTAGTTTCCTAGTCTAATTTTATTGTTTACTTTTTTTGTTTTTTTTGCCACCCCACATGGCTTGCAGGATCTTGATTCACGAGCCTGGGGTCAGGGGGAAGCTCCTGTGGTGGGAGCTCCAGTCTGAACCACTGGACTAACAGAGAACCTCAGACCCCAGGGAATATTCATCGGAGTGAGGTCTCACAGAGTTCCTCATCTCATCACCAAGACCCAGCTCTACCCAACAGCCTACAAACTCCAGTGTTGGAAGCCTCAGGCCAAACAACCAGTAAAACAGGAACACAATCCCACTCATTAAATAAATAAAATAAGATGGCAAAAAAATATGTCACAGATGAAGGAACAAGGTAAAAACCCACAAGATCAAATAAATGAAGAGGAAATAGGCGATCTACCTGAAAAAGAATTCAGAGTAATGAGAGTAAAGATGATCCAGAATCTCGGAAACAGAATGGAAGCAGGATTGAGAGAATACAAGAAATGTTCAACAAAGATCTAGAAGAACTAAAGAACAAACAAACAGAGATGAACAACACAGTAACTGAAATGAAAAATACACTAAAAGGAATCAGTAACAGAATAACGGAGGTAGAAGAAGGAATAAGTGAGCTGGAAGACAAAATGGTGGAAATAACTGCCGAGGAGCAGAATAAAGAAAAAAGAATGAAAAGAATTGAAGACAATCTCAGAGACCTCTGGAACAACACTAAATGCACCAACATTCGAATTATAGGGGTCCCAGAAGAAGAGAAAAAGAAAGGGTCTGAGAAAGTATTTGAAGAGATTATAGTGGAAGACTTCCCTAACATGGGAAAGGAAATAGTCACCCAAGTGCAGGAAGCACAGACAGTCCCATACAGGATAAACCCTAGGAAAAACACACCAAGACACATATTAATCAAACTAACAGAAATTAAATTCAAAGAAAAAATATTAAAAGCAGCAAGGGAAAAACAAAAAATAACATACAAAGGAATCCCCATAGGGTTATCAGCTGATCTTTCAGTGGAAACTCTGCAGGCCAGAAGGGAGTGGCATAATATACTTAAAGTGATGAAAGAGAAAAATCTACAACCAAGATTACTCTACCCAGCAAGGATCTCATTCAGATTCGATGGATAAGTCAAAAGCTTTTCAGACAAACAAAAGCTAAGAGAATTCAGCACCACCAAACCAGCTTTACTAAAAATGCTAAAGAAACTTCTCTAAGCGGGAAACACAAAAGAAGAAAAAGACCCACAAAAACAAACCCAAGACAATTAAGAAAATGGTAGTAGGAACATACATATCGTTAATAACCTTGGATGTAAATGGATTAAATGCTCCAACCAAAAGACACAGACTGGCTGAATGGATACAAAAACAAGACCCATATATATGCTGTCTACAAGAGACCCACTTCAGACCTAGGGGCACATAGAGACTGAATGTGAAGGGATGGAAAAAGATATTCCATGCAAAGGGAAATCAAAAGAAAGCTGGAGTAGCAAAGACTACTATTTGCAAATGAAACAACAGACAAAGGATTAATCTCCAAAATGTACAAACAGCTCATGGAGCTCAATATCAAAAAAACAAACAATCCAGTTTAAAAATGGGTGGAAGACCTAAACAGACATTTCACCAAGGAAGATATACAGATGGCCAAGGGGCACATGAAAAAATGTTCAACATCACGAGTTATTAGAGAAATGCAAATCAAAACTACAATGAGGTATCACCTCACCCCGGTCAGAATGGCCATTATCAAAAAAGCTAGAAACAATAAATGCTGGAAAGGGTGTGGTGAAAAGGGAACCCTCCTACACTGTTGGTGGGAATGTAAATTGATACAGCCACTATGGAGATAGGTATGGAGGTTTCTTAAAAAACTAAAAATAGAACTACCATATGACCCAGCAATCCCACTGCTGGGTATATACCCTGAGAAAACCATAATTCAAAAAGAGACATGCACCACAATGTTCATTGCAGTGCTATTTACAGTAGCCAGGACATAGAAGCAACCTAGGTGTCCATCAACAGATGAATGGATGAAGAAGATGTGGCACATGTATACAATGGAATTTTACTCAGCCATAAAAAGAAACAAAACTGAGTTACTTGTAGTGAGGTGGATAGACCTAGAGTCTGTCACACAGAGTGAAGTAAGTCAGAAAGAGAAAAACAAATACCATATGCTAACACATGTATAAGGAATCTAAAAAAAAAAAAATGTTATAGAAAAAAAAAATGGTACTGATGAACCTAGTTGCAGGGCAGGAATAAAGAGGTAGACATAGAGAACAGACTTGAGGACACAGTGTGGGAGGGGGAAGCTGGGGCGAAGTGAGAGTAGCATCGACGTATATCTGCTACCGAATGTAAAATAGTTGGCTGGTGGGAAGCAGCAGCATAGCACAGGGAGATCGGCTCAGTGCTTTGCGATGACCTAGAGGGATGGGGTAGGGAGGAGGGGAGGGAGGCTCAAGAGGGAGGGGATATGCACACACGTGTATGCATATGGCTGATCTGCTTTGTTGTGCAACAGAAACTAACACTGTATTGTGAAGCAATTACACTCCAATAAAGATCCATTCAAAAAATGCAAGGAAATAAACAAGACACGGGGTCTATATATATTATGATTACTGCCATGTAAATGTGCATGCATGCAAAGACAAGGCGACTGAACCATAGAAAACCACTCTAGCTATGCTAGACTGGAAGGATTATTGGTAATGTCTCATTTTTCAACTCTTTATAGTGTTGCCAAATTACTTTATTATTGTGAAAAAATGTGGTTCAAATCATTTGTTTCTGTGCAAAAATGGCTTCCTTGGTTTGTGAGGAAAGACAGCTTGACAGGGGAAAGGACTTCCATTTGTTATGTATCATTGTGTCAAATAACTCATGTTCCCAGTTGATGTCCTACAATAACAAAAAGCAAACAAATCTGACCCACCCCCTGTGAGGAAAACAAGCAGCCCAGTCGGCCCTGAGTGCGGGTCAGGTACAGGGGAGCAGAGGCAGAGAGCTGGGAGACGGGCATGGAGGGGACGCTTACTGGGGTGACCCCCAATAACACGAAATGGATTTGTGAAGTCGGGAACTACTGAACTCCTTGTTAGGAATATAACTGAATAAACTGTTCACGATTATACAAACCCCAATGACCTATAATACTTGGGCTGTCTACGTCAAATCGTGTCACTTCCACAGACGCCGCCCCATTAGTCGTATCTATGTGGTCTACAGGGTAACTCTAGCGCCACCACGTCACACAAGGCTCTTCATCATCACCAGGCTCTTGCTGAGACGGCCGTGGTCATTCTGCATCTGCAAGTCACCCTGTGTTTCTGTCACAGAGAACCGCCTGTGGTTTCCTGATTCCATCGAGCTCTAGGTTATTAAATACACTATTTCTTCTGCACAGAAAACTCGTCTTACCATTCGCTGTCTTGGAAATTCTGCTCATCTTCCAAGATTCATGGAGTCTCACTGCTTCACCCTCCATGATGTCCCTCCCTTACAACACAGAGGAAACCGTGAGAGCCTTGGAGCTGTGGCTGTGTGGTCATCCCAGGAAGAAGCTTAGAATCCAGCTATAGGTCACCTTCCATACATGCTAACTCCTTTTTTCCTTCTCCTGTTTAATCGTCAACAATTCTATGGCACACACATTCACACCCACATACACGCCCCCATATATGTATATATATAATGTACATGTTTATAGACATATATAAACACATACAAACACATATATAAAATATATATGTTTACAGATAGGCATATGTATATATATACATACACACACATCATACATGTATCCATACTTATACACAAATATATACACATTAGCTTCATTTTACCAGTAAGGAAACTAAGTAGCATAGAGATGAAATGTCTTGGTCAGAGTCTTCCTCGAGTGCCTGGGTTAGAACTTAACCATAAGCTTGTCACGGAAGTGACATGATTCAAAGCCCATTGCTATCGACTGAATGTTTGTTTCCCCAAAATCCACATGCTGAAAACTAAACCCTTCCATGTGATGGTATTTGAAGGTGTGGTCTTTGGAAAGTGATTAGGTCATGAGGGTTGGACTCTCATGAATGGGATTAGTGACCTTATAAAAGAGACCCCAGGGGCTCCCTTGACCCTTCTACCAGGTGAGCACACAGCGTGAAGACGGCCGTCTGTGAACCAGGAAGCGGGACCTCACCCGATACCAAATCTGCCAGTGCTTTGATCTTGGGCTTTCCAGCCTCCAGAAGCGTGAGAAATAAAAATGTCTGTTATTTCCAAATCCCCCCTTACCCAGTCTATGGCAATTTGTTACAACAGCTTGAATGCACAGACACCCATGCTCTCTTCCGCACCACTATTTATTTTTATTCACAGAAAATTGAAGCAGAAGAGACCTTGGGAGACATCCTGTCTAATCTCATTCAGCTCACAAACAAAATAACATCTTTCTGAGCCCAGGTCTCCTTCCACCGTCTCACCCTTTGAAGACGTTCCAAAGCCACAGGTTCCACCAGGAAGAGCATCTGTCTCTGGCTCCCCCTCCCCTGGGTCCTGAATGAACTCTGAGGAATGACGAGGCTGGGGAGAGTCTTACCTGTGCTGACCAGGGTGCTGTTGTTGTACAGGGTCCCCAGGTGCGGCCCGGAGAGCGACAGGAAGGTGTGGAGTTTGTTGAGGTAATACCGGAACCGGGGCCGCGTTAGGACCGATCGGATGATTATGTTGCCCAGAGAATGGCCGATGAAGCTGTCGAGAGACAGAAGGCGTCCACGTGAGCGACAGCAGGAGGCTGGCTGCCAGGAAGGTGCTGCACCAGGAGCACCAAGGGGCCAGCCACCCTCCACCTCCCATGGGATTTAGGGGAACCGGCAGGGAGAAGGGGGGCCGCTACTTCATCCCCATCGGGTTTCCGAACGCTGGCCACGTGAAGCCCGAGGTGGGGTCTTTGTGAACGGAAGCTCTGAGCCCAGTGTGGTCAGAAGAGAAGTGTGGGCATCTTGGTGTTATTAGAGCGCCCTCTTCCCCCCAGTCCTGGTCTCTACGCCTCCCTCAGTGCACCTGGGGGTTCCTTCTGACATTCACGTTGGAGCATTGAACCCTCCTAGTCATCCACAGGGTAACATCCCAGCTCCTTAGCCTGGCTTACGAGGCCATTCGTGTCCCGACTTCTGCCTGCCTCTCCAATTTTACTCATCCCTCGTTCAGTCAGTACAGTTGGTGAGTTGCCTGCTCTCGGCCCACAGCACGTGCTCTGCTCCAGCTGTACTGCTGCTCAGAGATCTATGGATTCGACACATCATCACTTTCAAATTAAATGATTATGTATCAAAACCTTATTATATTGTATATTATATTAGCTGCCTAGCTCTTCTCGTGTGTGTCCTTTTATTTTTACCTAACTCTGTAGCCTCTGAAACCTCACCTGTTGAATAAAGAAGTGATATCTTAGAGGCCTAAATGGGGTCATGGATGTTGCGGACTCACCACTACGTCCACATCTGCAAGTGACCGAGAAACACAAGCTACCGACTATCACCTTAACCATCTCAACATTTACGCCAAGCTGCCTGTTACAGTGGAAGGACACACTTATTAGCACTGATTGAAACCCTTTTATGGGGCAGGCGACGCATCCCCTCAGGGCTGGTCCCACTTAATAGATGGGGAAACCGAGGCTCAGAGATGTAGAAAGCTTGTAAAAGGTTAGACGGTAGAATCGGGACACAAACTTGTGAGTGTTAGAAGAACGAGAATTTAAAACCTAGGATATTTGTTTAAGTCCAATTCTCTTTCTACTGAGCTACACGGTGTTTATTCTCCTGCACACCTGCTATGACAGATATGGGCGTGTCAAGCAGCCCTGGTACCCACTTCCGTTCTGAAAGTAATCTACCCCCTTAAAAGTCCCAAGTTAACTTATCCCAGACCAGTATACAGACGGCATCATGCTGAACTTGTACACAGCAAACACGTAAAAATGGCACCCCTCCCCCCAGCATTAACTACCTGTGGTTTCCTTTTACCTAATTCGCGATATGGAGAGGTTGTACAGCTGGATGTGCTGAATGATTTCATCCAGTAACCGATCGGTCATGGTATCAAAATCTGCAAACGTGTCCATCTGGAAGGGGAGAGAGGGAACGGGTATTGGGGAGGGCGTGGTGCCAGGCCAGGCCCCGTGCACAAGCCCATCTTCCTCCACTAAACACCACCGTGCATCCTGGGGGCATGCCCACGCCTGACATTAGGGTACAAATCAGTATTCAACAACAAGAAAAGGAGCCCCGATCACGGCTCTCCAGGTCAGACTGTGGGTTCCCTCTTTGTGAGGCGACAGTGGTGCCAACACTTCACAGAACGGTTGGGATAAGTAAATGAAGAAACAGACGCCAACTGCTCAGCGCATCGTAGATGCTCAAAGCGATCCTCTTTCCTCATCACATTTATACCCCTTCACCCTGCGGAGTGCATGCCTTGTATAGAGCAGGTGTCAAAGAAAAGGCAACAGGACGGACCACTGAGAGAGGAGGAATGAGACTGCACCTTCCACTGTTTGCTTGTTGATTATCCTCTGACGATTCCCATTGTCAGTGGTCATGGGACCCTTTATTTATAAGCAGTGCTATGCCTCCAAATAATACTTAGCCTCATCCATCTCAAGTCCCATGGAATGGGGCTCAATGACAACATTCCACCCAGCCCCACCTCTTGGCCATGGAATCTCTCAGTTCTCATCTACCTTGACATCCCATTAAGTCTCCAGACCTGAAACGGCAAAGGCCCCACAGTTTACCTCTGACTATGAAAAGGTCATAATCCAGCTCCACTGGTTACATAGATGTCAGTGACAAACTCCTTCCCCAGTACAGACCCACGGATGCCCAATCATTTATGCTCTGAGCTGTCACTCAACCTATGACCTGTGAGGTCAAAAGGCCCAGTCACCTGACTCACATGTCCCCCGTTCTTACTATTTCCTCCTCCCAAAAGAAAATGAGCTCTCCAGACCTTCCAAGTGCCTGGCCAGTGTCCCTCGGTAAAGTCCCCTCCCATCTGTGTGGCCATAAACCATCACGGTGACTTTAGGAGGCTCATCTAAGACACGAATCAGGGATTCTTTCGGTTCTGACGCTTTTGTTGTCATACCTGATTCTTTTCAGACATTAGGAAGTCCAGTTTTCCTCCAGGGAGCCCCAGTTCTATGAAAGTCTTTACCAGACGGAGGTCCGCACTGTTCCCTAAAAACGACAGATAACCCCACCGCGGATCCACAATTAATCATATAACAGCTGACACACAAGGGATTTATTTCTTACTCCTTTCCAGTCCCCCTCCCATTTCCCATTTTTTCAATAAGTTGATAATAAAAACAACTAAACGTGTCCAATCCACTGGTCCCCGCGCTGCCCCCTCCTCCCGTCCACACAGGGTCAGGGCCTTTCTGGTAGTCCTCCCTCAGTGGGATTATTCCCTGATCTATAAACATGTGGCTTGTGAACATTCTGTACACAGGAACTTTTGAAGGCACGCCGCCTCCCCCTTCTTTGACAGCCAATTCTGTTTACTCAGGACATTCTGCAAGTGGTGTCACTTAATGATGACACACTGATGTGGCACAACGTGATATCTACAAGTCCCCTCTCAAATCGCTTCCTTAATACAAGGACTAGTTCTGCCATTTACAGGTTGTCAGCAAGCAAGTCCCTCAAACAGGGGCATAGTTATGTACAACAGAGTAAGAATCTCCCTTGGGAACCAGAGTCAGCAAGGGCAAGCTCCATGGATACCATCTGCCAGAGTGACCATCAGGGCAGAGGAAGAAGAGCTTAAGGACTTGAGGCTCTGCTGCCAATAGCAAAGACACAAAGAACACACAGAATGCATCCCTGAAGTGAAAATCATGTGGAAAATAGTTCTGATATAACAGAATAAGCTTCATGTTCAAGTATGGTTAGGGGTAAATTTCATGCAGGCCATGGGGTTCAGCGGTAGCTTAATGAATGTTTTAATCTATTCCTCAAAGGGATCCCTACAGAGTTGAAAGTCCGAAGCTGCTTATGTGGCTATATAGGTGACCTACTTTACCATGTAACCATCCTTTCAAAGCAGCTGGGAAACTAGAAGTGATATAGTTGACTACCAATTTTATACCCGTCTTTATGAAACCACCAAGTGATTCAAAGGAGGATGAAAATGCCACACAGAATATGGGAGAACTAAAGATATTTGACTTTGTCTTCCCCCTGATTTTCAAGGATGACCCAATAGAAGGGTGACCCAGGACGATGGCCCGTCAGAGCACATGCTCACACATGCAGGGCTACAGTTATAAAATACTCCTATTCTTTTAGAAAATGTTTCTATTTTGTACTAAGTTAAATTTTGTTCATTCCTTTCATTTCTGACAGTAAAAGTTTGCTCTTTGGTCCTGTTCTTGTTTAAAGCTACCTAATGGCATTCTAGGTTGTGGCCTTAATATATATGTATCAAGTGTTTCTGTTTAGCTTAAGGAGTCTAAGGAAGGGATGACAACGGGCCCCTCTCCTTCAGCTGTTGAGCAACAGAGAACTTTCTGCAACTTAAAACTTTTTCAAAAAATATGATTTGATAACGTGTTCCACTGAGGACACTTACAAGAATATAAATCTTGGGTTTTGGGCACAATATGAAGAGTTGGGCAAATATCCATAACCATTACCAATTTCTTCAGTTCTCTGTTAATACCAATATAGCCTTGGAAGTGAAATGTAACCAATGGGTCCTGTAAAACTCTGCAGTTTAAACATATGGACGTTGAACTAGAGAAATCACCTTCAAAAGAAACGTGTGCTTTGTGATGGTTGTCTTTTTGATGATTTTATGCCCAAGTGACAATGCTGTGATTGGCGGCTCCGTTTTCTGACACAGCACAAATACTGGAGAAGCTGGCCTGTCTTTATAGCATCCCTCTTCTCCCACTTGCAGGATGGAGTCTGTGGCCTGACCAGATTTCTTATTTTCACAAAGAGATTGAGAGGCTTATCTCATTTTAATGTAATATCAGGTAAGTAAGAGATGCACACTGGTCATGCAAGGCCATAGATCCTGTGTTAAAAATACACAGGATGAGTGAGAACGTTATATTCTTTGTCTTTCTGGAAATCCTTCTGATTGGAAGCCCCAGTTAAAAACAAGCATGTTTTCAACAGCTTAATATTTTTGCAAAGAGAAAGTGAGCGTCAAGCTCAAAAAAGTCTTCCGACAATGGCACACGTCAAACTTCAGCAAACTTATTTTGTTTATATTAATTATTTTTAGTATTACTCTTTGTGTGTAGCGCGTGAGTCTAGTATTTAATTTGTGGTGTGATTTGAAGTTTATTTTTTTTAATAAATACACTCAAAAAGTATGCCCATTTCAGTACAAATTTTGAAATTATAGTACAAGGTACATGGGTAGAATAAATAAGGGGAAGGGAATGTGTGAACAGCTGAAATTTGCAAAGCACTGAAGTCAGTGCAGAGAAAGGAAAGCTCACCGGAAAGAAAATCCAGTGTTGAGAAAGACACAGTGGTGTGAAATGGTCCCTGTCCGTGGAGATGGGAGTGAACTGGTGCAATTGGAAGAGGGGAGAGCAGAAAAAGCAGGAAATGAGAATGAAGAGGGTCAGACATAAAGAGTATTTTATGCTGGGAATTTTCTAAGCTTTCTAAAATAGCAGCTCATTTTATTTTATTTTCTGAGAGCTACAAAGAGCTTCCATTCCAGTGATGGAATGACCAGACCTAGTAAGATTTTAAGAAGATGACTGAGGGATGTGGATGGAGGTTCGGGTTGTGGGAGAGATGAGAGCTTGTTGGTAAAAGGCAAAATGAAACCATGGGCTCTGGAGCCTGACAGATGGGTTTTAATCCTGACTCAACCGCATTAGCTGTGGGACCTTATACAAGTTACTTAGCTGTCCTCTTACTCAGTTTCCCCACTTATAGATGGGGGTGATAATAGCAGCTACTCTGCAGGGCTATTGCCAGGATCAACCACGTTAATAAATGTTAAGCATCTAGAATGGTCCCTGGCCCCTGGTGAGTGATGTGTACATTCTGGCCATCATCTTAGTTTTCGTCATCACCATCATCATCATCATCATCATATCATCATCTGGAATGGGTGATCTACCACTGGATTCTTTGACACTTCACTAAATAGACCTGTTGACTTAGCATCCTGGCAGGCGACACATATAGCCAGGAGTTGATGCGGACAATTAAATGCATTAGCCCCAAGAGTGAGGAAAATTAAGGATATTAACAAGAGTGTGTCATGGAAGTGAAGCCCATCACCATTCCCTATTTGATCATCATAAGAAGAATGTGACCACCGGTTTTGCTACTCATCACCACTGAAGCCCTAGAGGAGCCCTTTCACTCCTCTGACCCTTAGTCATACATTAGAATCTGTATAAAGTGGATGTGATTTCTTCATTCCATTCATTCCTTCATTGCATTAATTCATTCGTGTATTTCGTTAACTCAACATATTTTTTTGCCAGAGAGATCTTTTCTTTGAGAGCAAAGCCATGCCATTTTCCTAGATCCAGCATACTTACTAATGTTCCACAGTCACTAATTGAACATTTGTTGAACAAGTCCCTAAACTAGATTAATTCATAAATATGATAATTCGTCTATAGCGCAAAACTTTGAGGAGGAAACCTTTTTAGAACTCACCATCCAGGCCATGGACACAGACTACCAGGTGAATCCCATCTTCCAAATTTTCTTCCTCTTCCTCTGGTGGGAAATACGGTATGTCAGAAGCTAGTACAGATAAGTCACTGTACAGAAATCCATCAATCTTCAGCTCTTTTTTAAATTTTTCTTTGGCCTGATAAAAACTGGAGAATACACTAATTAATCACGAGCCGAGCTGTGTATTCCATGTTGAACAGGAGATGCATTGAGCTGGGATGCAGGAGTGACGGACAACTACGAGGAAGTATCTGCCAAGCGACCAAGGCTGAATGTGGGACCTCATGGGAGACGCTAGTGAAAGAAGGTTTGTTCTGAACAACGAGGCAGAAAAGTGACCCAGGAAAACCGAGGGCTGTATTGATTTGGGTTCTGCAGATGTGGTTCCTGCATTGAATAGAACCTCTAAGGTTCCCTCCAGCTCCAAGGATCCACACAATCTTTAAGTGATCTTCCGAGAGTGAGAGTTTATTAACCTGCTTCCATCTACTTCTCCAGCATCATCAGCTAGCCTCCAAGAAGAACACATTTCTCATAAAGTCCCTGCATGAATTATGCCTCTTGTCTTTACTTCCATGCCCTTGTGCATTTGGGTCTATCTGTGTGAAATTCCTTTCCCACCTGGTTATCCTGTTCTTTGCCTGGTTACCTGACAAGGTGGCGAAGACCACGGACTCAGGAATCAGACTTCCAAAGTCAGAATCTCGGCTTTGACACTTACTAGCTGTGCACCAACTGCTTTAACCTCTCTGCATTCAGTTTCCTCATTTGTAAAAGGGGAATAACACCTGTATCGAATTCATAAAGTTGTCTTTGCCTTGCTGTATTAAGTGATATAATCTATTCAAAATGCTTAGAACAGTACTTGAAACAGATTAAATGTGAAAAAGAAGATGTGATCGATTACCAGCCATACCATCATCACCATCATTATCATCAACATGATGTCTCATGTTTTCTCCTTAGCTTAGGTATCATCTCTAAAAAGCTTCTCCTGGCCACCATCTCTGTTCACACTCACTGCCCCACAGCCAAATTAGGTCCTTCTCTTTCTGGTTCAGCTGTGCACACATGAACCATCCCGATTTACTCAATTGCCCTCATTTGCTTCTGTCATCTCCCTGTCTCCTTGTTAGACTGAGAGCATAATTACAACCAGGACAACACTGGCCAGGCACTGGACAGTGCCTGCTATGCACTGGTTAAACTGGTGACATGGGCATATAATGGGTACTTAATGGTCTTTATAAAACATGGGATCCAAAGTTTACCTGCCTGTGTAATTTCTTTTGGGGATAACATTAATGTGTAACTCTTCAGCATTTTTTGAACAGGTGAATGAGATGGGATGTTTTGATTAAATGATTCCATACTATACTTAATCAAATACATAGTTTATAGGTGAGGGGGTAATATGAATACAAACCCAAGACAAGGATAAAGGGGTGGATTCTGGCATTTCAAAAGGAACAATAAACTTAAGAACCACACAAAAGGGGCTTAGGAAGAAAATCTGAATTAGTCCTATTCCCAAAAGGCTCTTAAAGAAGTGTGCAAAGACAGAGGTACAAATGACACTCATAAGATAGTTGTTCATCATAAGAAAAACTGAATAAAAAACCATTTATGGTTTACCTCTGAAGGATTTTGTTAACAAAATCATGGTACATTTATACAATGGAATATTACACTAAAATGGTAATGCAAAAATAGATTTATAAACATATAAAGATGTTTCCAATATATTAAGTTGGAAAAAACTTAGAGTTTGTAAAGAATTATCCTACTTTTGCAAATTAATAGTATACACATAGAGATGCACATAGGAAGAAGTATAGATGAACTTACACAGGGGCTATATTTGAGAGATGGGCTTATTGATGATATTTTTTACTTCTTTACACTATTCTCCATTCCTGACTTGTATGATAAGAATATAACACTTTATTTAAACCAGAAAATAACTGATATCACAATTTTGAAATAGTTTGCCCGAAATTGAGAAATATGTGGAAAAATCTGAAAGATGGTGCTGGTGTAGGCAAGCCACCAGCAAACCTACCTGAACATCCTTTCACTGACTTCCTCCTCCAACTTGCTGGAATGGTTAGGAACACCTCCAAAGGAACCCAAAGGTTGATGAGTGATGGGAAATGGGGTCTGTTTGGAAGAGAATCCAGCCCTGGCAGGGGTCTCCTTGGGCACAGACGAGAAAGGGAGACAGGTGGCAGTGCAAGACACGGATAAGTTGACGACCTCGACAGCTTTCAGGCTGTCCAGAGAGAAGGTCTCTGCAGAGGTCACGTGCGACAGCATGATGGAGGGGCCTGCCCTTGGCTCTTGGTTTCCAGTAGCTTGGGAGTGAATGGCGTGAGTCACAGTGGAGCACACAGTGCCTGCTTCAGGTCCATCCTCTGGGAAGGTGTTAGGTTCTCTACTAAGCGCTGTATCATCAATGATGCCAGGTGAGCTGCTTCGCTCATCTGTTGAATCCCGGTTGATGGTTTCGGCAGCTGATGTACAACTCACTTCAGGCACCTTATGGTGGGTGAAATGCTCAACGTCCAAGATGCTGCCGTTGGAAAGAGCTCTTTTCCCCGCATTAGAGTCTTCAGGCATGCGCTTTGGGGTCTCCATGAGTTCTGTAGGAAAAGCTCTGTACCTAGGGGTTTCAAGGGCTGGGATGCGTGGTATTTTTAAAGTCAGACCTTTGGTTTCAACCCCTGGAGGGTTATCGGTCCTGCCATCAAGACAACAGGGTCCTTGAGGATCAAGCTGATTCTCTTTACCTTTGGGGATATCTATGTAACCAGGGCCCTGCTGGCTGTCAGCATCTGCAACTACCTCCACAAGGGAATGGTGAACCCCAGCATTGCTAAGTTGAAGGCGGTGTCCGGAGGGATCCGTGCTCCTGATGCGCACAGCTGAAGTCTCAGAAAGACCTCCGCCTTGCTGCAGGGAGTCCACATCTTCAGCAGACTCCTCGGGGCTACTGATCTGGGGCGCAGAGACAGACTTGGTCAGTTTGGTGAGGGCCAGTTCCCGCTCCTCCTCCTCAAAAGGCAAAGAGCTAATGGAGGTGAGAGAGGCCTGGATCCCGCTTGGCAAACTCGTATTGCTCTCTGTGTGTCCACCCTCTAAGGAGTTCCTGTGTAGGGCATGTCTTCGAACCAGCTGGTGCAAGACATCCCGGTCACTCGGCAACTCCAGGGCTCTACTTCGAGCCTCGGACCAGGCGACGGAGCTTGGCTCACTCTCGATGCCCGAATCAGAGATGATGGAAGAGGATCTCTTGATGACCCCAGATAGTACGGACACTTCCTCCTGCTCCTCTGTGTGAGGGTCCTTTGGGGAAGCCTTGACATCCAAGGGATCCCGCAAAGAAGAGTTTAGTGGATCACAGGGCTCCGAGGGGACGAGCTTCTGACTCAGCAGCACCATCTTGCTCCCCTGGTCAGCTCCCTTTCCGAGAGTACTTAACTCATGGGGTGTGGTTTTCTCTGAAGAGATGGCATTGCGATGACTTCCGCCTGCTACCCCTTCGCTTAGCTCAGTTCTGTCTAATTCATAGTTATCTTGAGAGCACCCACTCTCGTGCTGGGTACTGGTGACCACTGGGGGTTCAGCTCTGCAGGGGTTCTTATTGCTAGAATTCACGTCAATGTAGGTCAGTGCTGGGGCCTGGCCATCCTCTGGACCAGGACTCCTCCTGGGCAGGTCCTCATCTGTCGGTGGGTGCGTTCTAACATCAGACCTTTGGCCAGTCTGACATTCATCTTCAGGCAAACCTGTTTTGTTCTGGAATTCACCAATTGTCAGATACACCTGAGATTCCGAGCACACGTCCGTATGACTCGGTGTGGTGACATTCTCATTTGGCCCTGGACACCTAATAACCTCTTCATTAGAGTCCATTTGGGGTGGTTTCATGGTGGGCAAGACAAGGTCTTCCCTCAAAGATGATTTTCTATTTACAATATGGTTCTCCTCTCTGTCGTTTAGATTCAGTACTGCGGGACTTGTTGCTGGAACATCAAAACTAGGGTACACACTCAAATTATGCCCTACAAAAAGAAAAAAAGAAAGAAAAAAATGTGTTATACTTTAAGAATCTACATTCACGGGGCTTCCCTGGTGGTGCAATGGTTGACAATCCGCCTGCCAATGCAGGGGACACAGGTTCAATCCCCGGTCCAGGAAGATCCCACATGCCGTGGAACAACTAAGCCCGTGTGCCACAACTACTGAGTCTGCATGCCGCAACTACTGAAGCCTGCACACCTAGAGCCCCTGCTCCGCAACAAGAGAGGCCACTGCAATGAGAATCCTGCGCACCGCAATGAAGAGTAGCCCCTGCTCACCGCAACTAGAGAAAGCCCGCACGCAGCAACGAAGACTCAACTCAGCCAAAAAGAAATAAATAAAATAAATCAAGTTATTAAAAAAAAAAATCTACATTCACAAATTACCCAAATGCCTGATTGTATAATAAAGAGTCTGTCTGGGCTTTGTTCCTGCTTCCTGGGAGATATCCTCTAAATTCTTGGAATTTCCCAAGTGATAGGAATGTCAGTTATTCATGGCGGATCCTGAGCTAATGATAACGAGGTGACTCATGGTGAGTCCTCTGATAGTCTGTGCTGAGGAGGTGACTCGGGACGGGGGCTGGCCATGCCAGAAAGACCAACCACGTGACTAGTTGACTGAGGATTTGAACCAGGTGACATCGGTACAACCTCTGGGGAGGAGAGATGGGCTGGGGATTGAGTTCCATCATGTGGCCCATGATTCAATCAATCATGCCTACATTGTGAAACGCAGTATGAACTCTAGACATGGAGGACTGACTAAGCTTCCCCGGTGGGCGATGCACATTCATATACCAGGAATACCAGCCCTGGGGGCATAAACGTTGCATGTTTGGGGCCCTTCCAGACCTTGCCCTATGAGTCTATTCTTTTGGCTGGTCTTTATTTGTATCCTTTCTAATAAAACTGAAATCATAAGTATATCCCTTTCCTGAGTTCTCTGAATTGTTCCAGCAAATTATCAAACCTGAGGGGGTCATGGGAATCCCTGGATTGGTAGCCAGTTGGTCAGAAGTCTGGGAGGCCTGAGAACCCCTGAGCTTGCGGCTGAGTTGTGAAGGAAGGACAATCGTATCAGAGACTGCGCCCTTAACCTGTGAGGTTTGACCTAATACCGGATTATCAGTGTCAGAAATGCATCACACTAATGCAAAAGCTGCCAAAGATTATAATTCTTGATTTACCTTTTACTTAGTAAAAAAACATTTTGAATAATTACCACTTACAAATATTAAAACATTTACCCATCTTGTGTACAGTATTTACAGAGTATAGAGAATGCTTTGGAGCTAGGAGGCCCTGGTTTCCAATCCTGACACTGACACTTGCCAGCTGTGAGACCTCGGACAGTTGGAAAAAAAAATAAGCCTTTTTCCTAGTTGAATACATTTTCTTCTTGGGTGGGCAGGTTCATAGTAACCAGTGGGCCTCGCAGCCATAACTCAAGAGTAGGCTTCTGATATGAAATGGACACATGGGGAAGACAGATTTCTGCTTTCTGATGGGAAACACACTGCCAAGCTTGAGCTCCATAACCAGGGCAATTATCGTACACGGCACTCAGACCACAAGAGGCTCCCAGGTCGCTTTGGTCTTTATAGCAGGATGGAGGCGTGCCAAAGCGTGACCTTCTTTTTCTTACTTTTCTTGAGGGTAAACTATTATGCCTCTCATTCTCTCCCCTAGTCTCTTTTCTCTTCTATTTCATTCCCCTCCTCCCTTCCTCCTCCTCCTCCTTCTTTTCTTTATTTTCTTTCTCTCTCTCTCTCTCCCCCTCCCAATATGCATAATTGGGATAAGTGCCTGTAACACAGCTCTTTTGAGAAAGCTATATGATATATTATTCAATTTCCATATACACCAAACCAAAAAAAAGGGGACTGGCCTTTTATTTTCTTTAAACAGTTTAAATCTTCCATGCAGTTTTAACAAAGTTAAATGAATATAATCATTATTAACATTATCATGGAGTAAACTATTGAGACACTTACTTAAAAACTGCATGGAGCTTTTAGATATCACCATCTCATCCTTTGAGTGAAATTTATGATTGGGTCAAGGATTAGAACAAAGACTGTGAAGAATGACTCTCTTCCTTACCTGGACATGTTCTTTGCATCTTGAGACACTGAGCAAATTTCCCTTCCTCTGGGGAACTGTCTCACACCCTACAGCAAGTTAGACATTCTCTGTTGCAAATTCCTAGTGTCTCCTCTACACACATGTAGTGTAACACATCTACCACCATACCATGATCCATGTGGGCATGGCTTGTTCCCACTGGAGAGAAGAGTTTGTGTTTTATAAGTATCTATATCTCCAAGGCTAGCATCCTGGCTACTTCGCAGCCAATGAATTGTGTTCATAAAATGAATTGAGAATAGATCAGAAATGCAGCAGAACAAAGACTATTACTCTCATTGACCGTTTGTACTGGTGTGAAAAAACACAATTTCAATATTATTTAGTCCTACAAATGGTAGATTGACATATCCTATGTGCAAAGCCCTATACTGGGCCAAGGTTTAGAGAGAGGGAAAGTGGGGATCAGTTATAATAGTGAACCAGTCTTTGTCTTTATGGGATTTTCAAAATATTGGGAAACAAACATGGTACAGGACAGCTGGCTCTCCTACCAAAACATGTGGGTTGTATGCTGGAAAATATGTATTGAGCTTCTTCATAAAAGGAGACAGTGGGTCAACCTAAGTAGGGAGGATAGTGTGAGCAAAGCCCCAGGAGTCTGGGCGGCATAGTCTGGTCAGGTGTTGGTTGGATCCCACGCGGATGCAGCAAGAGTGAACAGAGGAAGTGGGGGAAGGGCATGAGATTAGACAGGAAGAAAGAGCCCACAATATGGATGAACCTGAGTGCCTCGTAGGAGTAAGGAATCTGGTCCTCATGTTACAAGTAACAGGTGGATTGGTGGGTTCTTGAAACAAAAAGGAGAGATTTATCACAGACAGTTAAGACAGGACATAGGAAGCCCAGTGAGGAAGTAGACTGTCAAAACAGCTATTTTAATTTCACTACTACAACTACAGGAAAAATGAGAGTAGTAAAGGATCTGATTCACAGAGGATGGATTTAGACTCAGAGACTAACGGTATTAGTTGACATGCATTCATAACTTCCTTTGTGCCAGTGGACGAAACTATCCACTGCTCCCAGTAGCCTACGGAGTAGAAACCACAACCCCTGTTGCCCAATTGCATACAGTTACTAGATGTTGGCCAAAAAAAATTCAAATCCAGGCAATCTGGCCAACTGTTAAGACCTTAGGAAAACAGCCAAATTGCCCTGGGACAGGAGAGCGAGCGGGTGGGTGAGAGAAGGGATTACAGATCATATGGACAGAATTTGCAAGTTCCTGGTACAGGTTAAGTATTCCAGCCACAGTACTATAGCAGACCATGAACAAACATTACAATTTTAGTATGAAAATGAAATTCTTTTATTTCCCTTTTTCCACTACACTAAAAGAATGGAATACAAACCCAAAAACTTCATTGCAAATTATAAAAATTAAGGCCACCAAGCCCTTGAGGAATAAGAAAATAGTTCTTTATTCGCTAATACTTTTGCTCCAGGATTAAAGAATCACCAAAGTAAAGTGTAAAAGAGCAAGAACTTCAAGAATAGCTTTGGGAAATAGACTCACAGACATAGAAAACAAACTTATGGTTACCAAAGGGGAGGAGGAGAGAGATAAATTAGGAGTTTGGGATTAAAATATACACACTACTATATATAAAATAGATAACCAACAAGGACCTACTGTATAGCACTGGGAACTATACTCAATATCTTGTAATAACCTATAATGGAAGAGAATGTAAAAAAAGACTATATATATTCACATAGATATGTGTATATATAACTGAATCACTTTGCTGTACACCTGAAACTAACACAACATTGTAAATCAACTATATTTCAATAAAATTTTCAAAACAAAAGAATACCTTTGGGGTTTGAGCATGGATATAGGTGACTCTGTAAAAGTAGTTTTGGGGATGGGGATGGATCAGGTGAGAGGTGTGTGAGGGAAGCCTTGGGGAAGTATCCAGGCCTCTGAGAGCAACTGCCTTGGGGTTCTTCCAGGGAGATGTGACCATAAATGCTGGGGTCCTAGCCTCAGCCGAGTCCCATGTCCCAAGCACATAACAGAAGTTGCAAAGCGGACTTCTCTGGTGGCGCAGTGGTTAAGAATCCGCCTGCCAACGCAGGGGACACGGGTTCGAGCCCTGGTCTGGGAAGATCCCACATGCCGCGGAGCAACTAAGCCCGTGCGCCACAACTACTGAGCCTGTGCTCTAGAGCCCGTGAGCCACAACTACTGAAGCCCGCACGCCTAGAGCCCGTGCTCTACAAGAGAAGCCACCGCAATGAGAAGCCCGCACACGGCAACGAAGAGTAGCCCCTGCTCGCCACAGCTAGACAAAGCCTGCGTGCAGCAACAAAGACCCAACACAGCCAAAAATAAATAAAATAAATTCATTAAAAAAAAAAAAGAAGTTGCAAAGCAATGCCGGTCCTAAAATACTCTGTAGATGTGGACAATGCATGGCTTCCAGGGACCTGCGTGGGCAGATGGCCCTAGAAAGACCTCCCCTAACAATGCCTTGCCGCTGTGAAACTCTAGGGCAGTGATGTGATGGGCAGTAAGGAGGGTTGTCAGGGAGCCCCAGAAAGGCTGAGATTGACTTTCCAGCTAGAGCTGCAGGGGGGATGGGGCTCAGCTGAAATGAGGTTGATTTATAAAAAATAAAGATATGTGATAGTATAGCACATGTGAGCTGGAGGACTGAGATTTATACCCACGAGAGTACCTATTAATATGTATGTAAAAGAGAGACTGGAAGGTGATCTGAAGTCTAATAATGATAGTATTAGGGGGTCTGATAGTGGGTGCTTATTTTAAATATCTTCTCTATTCAAATTTTCTGTAGTTCAATCATATAACTACAATGAAGATCAACATATGTACATATGTACACACACACACAGTCTCAATCCAATGTTCTGAGCTTTTTTCTTTTCTTTCAATATATGTATGAATTTTTTTTTGAGATGGGTGCCAAATTTTATTTATTTATTTATTTGTTCATTGTTTACTTTTATTGGAGTCTAGTTCATTTACAACACTGTGTTAGTTTCAGGTGTACAGCAAAGTGACTCAGTTATACATGTACATATACCCACTGTTTTATTTTTTTGTTTAGATTCTTTTCCTATATAGGCCATTAGGGAGTACTGAGATTGTTTTGCGCAGCTGGTTGGCTGCCATCTCTGGAGCTCACACGCAGTCAAGCCGTCATACACAGCGTAGACACTAGATGTCAGGGTACAACAGAAAACCGGACAACATCCTTTGTTTGCAACGTTGCAGTCCTTGGAAGTCACCTAGACTTTTTAAAACATCCTACAAATCTCAGATTGCAGAAACTCTGAAATTTAAGTGGCCCCTCCTTTAATTATGGGTACCCCAGTAGAATGGTTTAAAAAATATTTTGCCAAGAGATGACAAGCAGACACGGGCTTTGGCATTGCAGTGAACTGGCTTTGAATGCTGGCTTTTACAAGCTGTGTCATCTTTGATTAATATTTACCCTCTTTGTGCCTCAGTTTTTCTCTGTTAAATAGGGCTTCTGAGGTTGTTTATAGGGTTAAAGAGATAAAGCTCATAAAGCCTCCAGCATAGGGGCTGGCACAGTTTGGTCCTTTAAGGGATCATGGGTCTCTTTCAGCTCTGTCATTTGTAAGAGCTTGTTGTGCTTCCATGAGCAGGGCTGTGCAGGGGACAGGGAACGGACATTCGCTCTACAGTTTGCACTAGGCTCTTTCCAGTTGATGGATCAGTTCATTAACAAACTCTGTGCAGCCCCAGCAAAACAGATTGCAATCTGCACACACACACACACACACACACACACAAACATGTTACCTCTTCCCCCTGAAGGGAGTTGTTCATCCATTAATCCATATATTTATGTGCCCACTTTCTCAAATACTTTACCTGGCTTGTTCCATAAAGCACGCACTGCGTAGGAATGTCAACTGAATGCCATTTAGGTTCAACCAGAAATGAATTTATATTTGAATTGTACATTTGAGATAAGAAAAGATCTCCGTCTAACTCTCAGGGGACTCTGGTGAGGGGGAGAATTTGGTTCCCATTTTACAGGTGAAAACATTGAAGCACTAAATACAATTTCGCCCCAGGAGTCCAAAAGGGAGTCTTTACTATAAGTGTCCTTTGCTTCCATTGCTTTGTCCATTCACGGCAACAAAGTCATTTCCAATAACAAGCTCAACCTTAGTTCTTGCTTCTCCTCTAGGAACTGATAAATACTTCATTGATTTGTTCCCATGGCTGCAGGGATGTAAACAGAGCAACTGATGGGAACCCAGTGGTAAGCCCTACTCTTGAGGTTTCCAAAGCAAAAAAGGAGAAGACACACCTGTGGCCGGGCAGTCCACATATCTGTCCTCGAAGATAACGGGCAGAGTGCTCCAGTCACCATCAATGTCCAGACACTCTGCGGGCAGCGGGGGCATGGTGGTGAGGTACTCTGAATTCCGGACATCCAGAGACAGCTGGCTGTGGGTCTGGATCCTGGGGAACATGGACCCGATGAGCATCCAAGAAAGATTTAAAGGTTTTAAACTTACTGCTCCATCCCTCTTATCCCAAGACAGCATTCAGAAAATGTTCAGTAGACTCTAACAATTGCCATCGGTCTGTCTACCCTCCCTTTCTTCCTGGCTACCTACCCAGCCCCCAAAGCCCTAGTCTGCTTTGAATCAGAACTGTTCTGGGTGCTGATCAGGACATGGATTGTGTGATTAGGCAAAACACCAGAGCATTTATCACATACCAATTAGTAGAATGTAATAAATACCATTCTAGTGGAATGTATGCTGAGTTTCTAAATGGCTAGGAATCGTAAATTAGTGTTTTGGAGGAAACACTTAAATCTATATATACTTTACTCCTATTTCTCTAACTACCTATAGCACTTAGGGTCTGAATCATATTTTGTGGCATTTGAATTCAGAACCATCTACAATTGCTTTTTTATTGCTTGCTGTGTGGACAACAGGATCCTTGATTAGAGTATAAATTCCCCTAGTTCAGGAGCCATATTTTTTTGTTTCCTGCATATAGGATTTTAAAATGCCCCTTATTCCTCCTCCATGACCCAGATATCACTCCACGAGTAGGGATGTGATTCCAGAATTTGAAATAAACAGTATTCCTAATTCGAAGGCTGGGCTGGTGGAAAACGTTTACTCCCTTCTCCTCAAGTCCCTGCAAAACGGCAAGAGTTTATTTTTCTCCCATGAAGGGAAAATTATTAACAATCCATCATTTTTCTCCATGCCAGCTCAATCACTCTTGCCCAAGCAAAGACGACGCTCTTATCGGGTTGGTGAGTTTGGGAGAAGAATTGAGCACGCATAGCTACTTTCTGTCTGTCTGTCTTTCTGTCTCTTTGTCCAACTGCAGATGTTTTTAGAGCAGCCTGACTCTGGAAGTCCCCAGCTCACTCTCCAGCCCTTTAGATTATCTGCCCGCAGAGAACAGTTCTGTAGCTGTGGAACGTTGCACAGGCCAGGGCAACTTCTGTAATCCAGCATCCTCAGTAAGAAATATGATGAAGATGGACATATATGCACATATACGCTATTTTATATATGTATATTTAACATAAATATTAAATGTGTATATGTCATTTGCCTCTTATTTCTCAATTGGATTTTAACCTATGAAAGATAAAGAGAAGCAATTTATTCTCTCCCTCAAAGCCATGAAGGCCGTTGCAAATTCGTCATTCTTTGGACCTCTGTCTGAATATTTAAATGGAATTTTGTTGCAATCAGTTCTGCACTTCTCAGCTATCATCAATTTTTGGTCCAGTTTTCAGCTTATTAACAAAGTATACTGATTGAACACCAACGTGCATAGGATGGTGTGCACAGGGTAGGGAGTAAACCTAGAGGATTGAAACTTGATTCTGGACCTAAAGAACTTATAGAGTCATGAATAAATTAGGTGGTTAATCAGGTAATTATAATACAACAGGATAGGTGCTGGAGAGTCAGAACTAAGTTATTTTAGGCAGGGAGTTCTCTCCTGCTGGAATGTAGTATACAGACATTGTGAATGTGACCACATGCCTCAAACAATGCTTCTCACGTGTTAACAAATAACTAAAAATTCCAGGGCATGTACACTACGAGCTACCACCTCACACCTGTTAGGATGGCTATTATTGGAACAAACAAGTGTTGGTGAGTATGTGGAGAAGTTGAAACCCTTGCGCCCTGTTGAGGGGAAGGCAAAATGGTGCAGCTGCTGTAGAAAACAGTATGGAAGTTCCTCAAAAACTTCAAAATAGAGATACCATATGAGCTGGCAATTCCACTTCTGAGTATTTATCCCAAATAATTGAAATCAGTATATTTGAGAGATATTAGCACTCCTATGCACATAATAGCACTATTCGTAACAGCCAAGATATGAAAACAAGCTCATTGCCCATGGACAGATGAATGGATAGAGAAAATGTGGGACAATGGAATATTATTCAGCCTTAAAAAAGGAGATTCTGCAATATGTGACAACAGGGATGGACTTTCAGGACATTATGCTAAGTGAAATAAGCCAGTCACAGAGGGACAAACACTGCATGATTCCGCTATACATGAGGTATCCAAACTAGTCGGATTCATAGAATCAAAGAGGGGAGGGGTGGTTGCCAGGGGTTGGGAGAGGGGAAAATGGAGAATTGCTCATCACGGGGCATGAAGTTTCAATGAAGTAAGATGAAAAAGTTCTAGAGATCTGCTGTGTAGAGCATATAGGGCCTTGTTCATTTCATTTTTATTTCAAGGTCAGGTTTATCCTGACTCCCGGAGTACAGCCCAACAGCATACAGATACTTCTATTTACAGGTCAAAAAATCTACATTCTATTTTTCTGGTGTATTCTTTAGGATAATGGTTCAACGCTATATAGGGTAGCCATAGCAGGGAGGCTAGGAGTGTGGGATCTGGACTTTGACAGATCCATGGTTGCATCACTTGCTTGCTGTGTGGTCTAAGTTACTTAACCTCTCTGAGCCCAGGTTTCTCCAGTTTCTTCTGTAAAGTGGGGATAATAACAGTTCCTTGCTCAGGGGCTTAGTGTGAACATTAAATGAGCCACTGCGTGTAAAGTATTTAGCACAGCTTCTTACCAGAAGCTTCTCAATAGACTTATTAGCAGCAGGAAGGCAGGTGAAGTGACTGTTGTGCTCAACTCTATATACATAGCAGCTTGTAGAATAAATGATTTTTAAAAAGGAGACGGTGTTACAATTATTACTACGGAAATCATAAAAGAGTGACATCTCAATGATCATTTTACAGAAATTAAGTCATCAGTATAGGTCTTCATACTCATCAACATTTTCACATTCATTCATTTAATAAACTTTCTTTGAGCACTTCCTTACTGTGTGAAAGGCACTGGCTGGCATTGGTAAAAACAGAAAGAGGAACAATAAAACACACCCTTGCTACTAACCAGTTCTAAATCATTTTAAAACACTTTTTAATCAGTGCAACCCATGGCAAGAAATGGTCTTCATTTTACACGGCCACGGAGTACAATCACGCACACCCCCAGAAACATACACGCTGAAACGGAAGTTTCAGAAACACTTCTTACTACTACTACCTATCTTACCTTACCCTATCCTATCCTATCCTATGTCATTTAAAAAAGGCCGTTGTAAATCCACTAAGATGATCTCACCGTTCACTCACTGACTGTGACCTATCATTTGAGAAACACGCTCTAGTGTGTGCTGGAACAAGAAGGGTCTTGACAGCGAAGTTTCTCCTGTCCATCCTGATGTGGGAGGATGGTCCTGTCCCCTATGCAAACAGCATGAGCTCCCTGCGGCTGCACCCTCCCCTCCAGTCTGACCACCAGATGAGCACACCCGTGTCCATGCACAGTCGCCAGCAATGCAAAGCATCTCTTCACTCTCTCCATCTACGGTTTAATTCTGTTCACAGCCCTTAGGACCTGTCCTCCAGTAATTTTCTCAGTCTGAAATAAAATTTCCCTCTTGATTCTATAGTTCTTATTTTAATGACCTAATTAAACGTTTACCTCTTTCTAAATAGCATCATTGCTATTCTAGTGTATGCTTTCTGCTGTAGGTTAATATCTACTATTAACTGAATGGTAACACATTTCTCTAATCTCTGAAGTTGCACTATGGGGCAAATGTTATAATCTCCTAGGTATCTGCAGGGCTCAATCCCTCCCCCTGCCTTAGAGCTCCATTCAAGTGTCTCCTTAGGAAGCCTGTCTCTGACAGCTCTACGAAATAGCACGCTTTGTGCCTGTCACGCTGATATATTTCTCCATAGCACTTATTATGTTTGCCATATCATATTTATTTATGTATATATTCATATATTTACATTTATGTATATATTTATTTGTGTATATTTATTTATGCATATGCTTTCCATTACTAAAATATGAGCTCCATGACATAGGGAGTATGTCTGTTTTGTTCACTGCTGGGTATCCGATACCCCAAATAGTATCTGGCACACAATCAACACTAGATAGATACTTGTTGAATAAAGGAATCTCCCTTTTACATCTAAGCACAAGCTAAGCAGTAACTAGTTTGATGTCACAAGCAGTATAAGTTACAGGATCAAGATTTCGAAACAGGTATATGAGATTTGAAATCCAAGGTCTCACCACCATAGTCACATGCCAGGTTTTTAAGGCGTTCGTTATAATTACCATACCACAAAGTCTGAATTCTTCATGCTGGTCCTCCCTGGTCCTACCTCCCTGTCTCCTACTTGCTCACTCCAATCTAGCTACACTTGCTTCTTGATGCTTCCAAACACTTTGTGTTCCCATACAAGGACCTTTGCACCAACTATTCCCTCTGACTAAAGAGTCTTCTCCCATATCAGGGTATGGCTTGCTAAAACCCCAGTCTCTGCCCAAATGCCACATCCTCAGAAAGACTTCCTTTTATCTCTTTGGCTAAAACATTCCTTCTCCCACACCCAGTGTTGTGTTGGAGCCAGTTCATATTGGCTTGCAAGAGCCAGCTGTATACATCTCTTCCTGAATCCACATTCAGTGATAACATATCCCTAGCTTGAAATTGACCATGGTGGGAGCATCCACACATGGAAATTGGCAAACACTACAGACTGGAGTTTGTTTGTTTGTTTTTGCTTTCCCGAGAGCTAGTTGTGAAACATTTATGAGGACACTGGCCACACCTCTTCTCATAATTTTCTATGTCCTCACCTTGATGTGTTTTTCTTTACTGATCACTCTCTGAAGTGATATCATGTACTTCTTGCCTGTCTCTCCACTAGAATGAGTGACCGTGGGGAGAACATCTTTATTCTGTTCCCTGCTGCATCCCCAGTGTCTATGTGAACAGCAAACATTTGTGTAAGTCATCAGGCATCACCTAACTCTTTCCGAGCAGAGTCTGCAGCTGCCCCAGGTCGGGTCCTGCGCGTGATGCTCTCATGTGATCCTCACAACCATTATCCCACCCATTTTAAGGAAACGAAGACTAGGTGAGCTTCAGGGAAAAAACAAACAAACAAACAGAAAATTAACTCTCTCAAGGATCTGCTGCGAGTAGAGGAGCAGGATTTTGAACCCAGGTCTCCCGAATACCATACCATCTGTACTTTGTACAAGTGGTTGTCATTCCAACAAAACTCTTCCAGGACACTAGTTGCCTATGCGTCTGTCACCTCTTTGTGTGTTCACACTCCTTGGGAATGCAGCCAGGGCCTGGCAGTCTGAGGTCTACCTATTGTTGTGGTGATTTGGAATTAGATTTCCTGCAGTAGTCTTGAATTGCAGTGCTTTGCTCAGTGGTCCTCAAAGTGATGCTTGTATTTGCCAAATTAACTCTCCCAATTTTCATTTTAAAAAATACAGTTGGTTCTAGCAGGGGGCTGGACTGAATGAATGAATGCATGAGTGAGTGACTCTAGATATGTCTAGAAAAGCCATTTTAACATGAGATATGTTTTCCTTGGTGCCCCTCTCAATTTCAGAATCCATGAGGCAAACTTAAACATTGCTGTAACTTTCCAAATAGAATCAAGTGTGGGGAGAAAATAAGGTTATAAAGATGAGGGTGAAAAGATCTTCGGGTCTGTCCTAAGTGATGGATGGATTTCAAGTGTTTCTCCTGCTGGATTTACTATAGCATCTCAAACATTATTCCATCCACATTTATTTTGGAGGCAAACGTACTATGCAGAAACCAAAAGAAATGCTTGGACTTGTGTAGCCAAGGCCAGACATCTTGGAGGAAGCACTGATGGTGCCCACAAGGGAAATCTACAATGAGAGACAATGACCTCACCTTTTGTCAACCCTTCGACTTTTCTGAATGTTTTTAAAATTTTTCCAGAGGAAGTCAAACTTAGATATTCAGCTGTCCTCCTAATTAGGTAGTTCAGCCTTAATTCTTATGCTAAATGCATTTCATAGCTGCTGCAAAGTCTCAGGTGAATTTTTTTTTTTTTTTTCCTGACATAGCTCGTGCCCACACCACCTGCTTCTAATTCATTTTGCAAAGAGGACTCAGCACAGATGTCTTCAGGGACCGAGGAAGCCTTGATTCTGGCTACAGAACCATAAGGATACTCAACAACAACAAAAAACCCCGGCTATTGATCTTCTCTGCCACCTGCCAGCTCCTGCCTCTGCAATTTGTCTGACTCTTTTGCCTTCAGAGAAATTGCACCTGAATGTGCAGAGGTGGGCAGACTTCTCTCCTTCACGATTGGAGATGAAGGGAAGAAATAACTTTGAACAAGAATGTCCTTGGCGCTTAGGGTTCACGATGTGGGCATGCAACTGGTTACTTACAGATTTTCCTGAAAGGTCAGCACTGCAAGTTTCTGGTGCTCCATATAAAAGAAGGCCTCGGAAAACCTTCGGACCTGAGGAATAAAATAGTACAAACAATGTAACTCATTGGGTGGGTTTGGCCTTCACTTTTTTTTTTTTTTTTTTAAACTATTTATTTATTTTTGGCCGCACCATGCAGCATGAGGGATCTTAGTTCCCGACCAGGGATCGAACCCGTGCCGCCTACAGTGGAAGCGCAGAATCTTAACCACTGGACCACCAGGGAAGTCCCTAGCCTTGACTTTTTAAAAAGAAATTAAGGCTCAACGAGGGAAGTAACATATATTAATATCAGGGAGAGCTTAGCCCACAACCCAGAGGTTCTGAAACACTAGTATTTCTACCCACCCCCAGCTGCCCTCTCTATTTCTGGTTCTTAGCACAAACCTGATTTATGGACACAGTTGAATGCATGTTTATGAATCTGCTTTTGGCTTGCGTTCTGTCGTTTTTACATTTAGGTCTTATTTCTTCTACTAGAATATGAGACCCTTGAAAACAGAGGCCATAAATAAACACAGATGAAATAGAATGTGCAAAGCCAGTCATGCAAGTGTGTCCGCTAAGCACTTTGTAGACTTAGCTATTTGGTCCTCTTGCTGGAAATGAGAAGACCAACGTCTTTTATTATGCATTAGTACCCACCGCTGTGCACTCAAGCTGGTGGCAAAAAAATGAGCTAGGAACAATGGAGTAGATGTGAAGACACTTCTTTGAAACACTATCAAAGCACTTCGTCATATCCCTGAGATTGGCTTGCTATCACTTGGTAGCCAAGGAAGGTATTTTTTGAATAGTAGAGCAAAGATTTGAAAGCCAAAGGAAGTTCATGAAGTTTCACTGCAAGTTCATGGTGGAGAAGAACTAGCACTTGGGTCTACAGAAGGCAATCCCGACTTTTATTCTCTGCCCAATGAGCCAACTGCTGTAAAGCTTGCTTGAGAGATCACTGGTGCGTGATTACAGAATTTATACCATTTAACCCCTTACCCGCAAGGTGTGATGCTCCTGGGTGAGATAAGCGGTCACTTGGGAGTGTAATGTCACCGTGTCCAGGAACTGGGTCCACAGAGCCATCAGGTGGGAGGCCAGCTGGGCAAGATCCTTACTTATCTGCTCAGCTATCTTCTCTGGATTATTCAACATCTGGGGAGGCAAAAGGGTGGCAGTAAAGGACCTCTGCTCCACGAAGCTACTGCCGTCTTCCTCCTGAAGTCTTTACTGGCTTCTCTGCTTTTAACGAATCCCTCTCCTTTCTCTGGACTCTCCTCTGCATCCTATTATGTTCTGAACTCAGTACTCGACAATCATGATACCTTCCACTTATTAATATCTACTAGTTGGCAGGTAGAACACTAGGTGTTTTTATATGCCCTTTCCTATTTAATCCCCACAATGAACCTTTGGTAGAGTTATTGTAGCCATCATTTTATACAAAAATAAAATGAGAGAGGATTAAATAGCACACCCAAGGTCACACAAAGCTGGGATTCAACTGGAAGACCATCTCACCACAAAGCCATGGCACTACGCTGCCTTTACAGAGTAGGCGTCGTAAAACATCTCCCGAGAAACAATGAAGTCTTTATAACCTCACGGCATCTAACTTGCTAGGTGATTTCCACATGGCCGTGCTCAATAGACCCGCCACCATCTTCCCCCCATCACTCCAAATTTCTTAAGGAGGATCCCACGCTGTCTTAACAAAAGCTTGAAGGACCCAGTCTACAGAGGTCCGGAGCCCTTGGGGGAACTTTTGGCTAGCTTCAGTTTAGAACTACGAGAGCCGTCTGCCTCTCTCGTAGGGGGTAACTTTCATTGTGGAGAGGTGAGAAGAGAGATCACATCTCTGAGGACAGCCAGAGAATCAGTGGTCCCAGCCTAACACTGAATTCTACTCTTCATCACTTACCACCAAGAATTTAATGTGCATCTCCCATATCCCAGGCACATGTTTAGAATACATGGGGGCACAAAGATGAATTAGAGAGCGTCTCTTGGGACTTCCTTGGCGGTCCAGTGGTTAAGACTCCGCACTCCCAATGCAGGGGGCCCGGGTTCGATCCCTGGTCGGGGAACTAAGATCCTGCATGCCGCGAGGCGCGGCAAGTAAATAAATAAAGTGAAGTTCAGTAAAGGTGTTTTGACAAAAAGAGTGTCTCTGCCTGCAGAGAGCCTCATTCACCAGAGGAGATAGGAAGGTGGGTTAACCATGAGGAGTATAGCCAATATTTTATAACTTTAAATTTAGTATAATCTGTAAAAATATCAAATACTATGTTGTATACCTGAAACTAATATATTGTAAATCAACTGTATTTCAATAAAAATAGGTTTATACCATCCCTATCCTTAATATGCTTAAAAAGTCAAGCACTTAAGAACACTGAAAAAAAAAAGAGTGGTGGGCACGTGTCTGTCTTGGAAGACGCAGCAGGACACATAACCATTGCTGCTTCAAACCCATCTCTGAGCTCCTTCTTTGCCATGTGCCTCAGTTTCTTCATCTGCAAAATGAGTGTGCAAAGCAAATAACCCTTTATTGGGTGTAACAATGTATGAGGAGACTAAGTTCAAAGCCTCACTTGAAACGTTGAAAGTTCCCTTCACTCTTCTTGGACTAAAGGCTGATGCTAGTATAAGGCATCCTGGGTGGAGCGAAGCATCTGAGAGTAAGAAAAACAGAGAAGAAGGAATTTGACACTCTGTAGGGCTCTTTAATTGTTGGGTATTGCAGCTTTGTAATTAATGACTAGCTTCCGGGTACAAGGCATCATTCACCTGTAGTGTCTCTAAGCTGCTTCTTCCAAGAGGAAAGATCAGTCTTTGGTGACAACACAAGCTACAAAACTCCAAAACAAGAGAATGGCCCTAACTGTCTTCTGATGGAAGCACTGTTTCCACCACTGGCTCTGTTGGGAGACAGGGACCAAACAGGGAACGTCCACTCTTGGTTCAGTCCCATAATCCACGGCCCAAAGTGTTAAGAGGCAGAAAAGGAAGGACTGGGTTGGGGAGAGTAGGGGATGTGATTGGCCACTGGAAAACCTCTAGGCTGGAGAGTAAGGCTATTAGATGGTCTATTAGTGGCTTATCTTTAAATTCTCCAACACGTTACCCTCACTAATGGACGCCAAGCTCCTGCATCAGCACCGGACACCTTTCTGCCCCTGACAACGTTCCCGGCCTTCCCTCTGGCTACCTTCCCTCTGGCCCAGTGCTGCCCATGGCTCCAGCCACACCAACCTGAACACACAGTTCTTTCCAAGCACCAGGGCCTTGATCGGGCTGCACGTCCTCCTTGGAATGCCTACTCCCTCTTCCAATCTCCTTTCTCCCTCTCTTCACCACTCTGGACTTGTCTGTTCTCCACCAGGTAACTGTTTCAGAAGCCAGTGCAGTCCCCCTTGTTCCTGATGATTCTCTCAAAACTTCTACCGTGTTCCACGTGTAAGCCTAGCCTCCCTCTCCTTGCAGTCTACTTGACCTTGCACAGACTACTCTCATGGCACCACTCGCCATATGTTGCTTTGGTGCCCTCCTTTGCCTGCACCCCGAGCTTTAGCCTTCTCAATATTCTCGGTACCTACACCGTGGCTGACGGATGATGGAAACTCAGTAACTCTTTATTGAGTCAGCTGGTGACTCTGCATCAGTGAGAGGCACCCGTGCCTTAGGAACTGGACTTCCTTTACTGGCCTTCTCGCCCTGACACCCACGGCTCTGCCTTAGAAACTGGACTTCCTTTACTGGCCTTCTCGCCCTGACACCCACGGCTCTCCCCACCATCCACTCCAGCAATACTGGCAAACACAGCATGAATTCTGAGCTCAGCCCCCAGAGAGGAAAGGAAAAGCCATTCATTAAATGTGTCTTTGGGAGCATTATTTTCTTCCCCGAGTTGATTACAGCAATGGTTCCAGATAAGATTAAGGAAGCTTCTAATTAAGCCACAAGAGGACCTTCCTGCTCTCACAGAGGCCTGGGCCTGTTCAGTTACAGACGATGGGTGTGGAAGGGTCTCTCTGGCAAGAAAAAGAGAAGCCCTTCACGCTGACAAGGAGGCAGTCTGGACCCAGTGCCATTTCAGGTGAAGCTCCTGAAAAATATACAGCCACCCCTGCCGTGCTTTTCATCTGCGTCTAGCCACGCTCCTTTGCTCATTTACTCACCACCTCCGCCCCTTGCTCTGTTTACTGAAGTCTGAGCTTGGAGTATGCCAAGCTCTGGGAAGCCAAAGATAAATATGTCCAGCCCTGGAAGGGGCACATGGTCCAGTTACAGCTATTTATTTCGATAGTCAGACCTACAAAGTACTATGAAAGAGATAGGCCCTGAGTGCTGTGAAAGGGTCATGGAAGGCTTCCCGGAGGAGGTGATGCCTGCATTGCGTCTTTAAGGTAAGCAGGTGTCAGGTGGAGGAAAGCCTGCTTTATACACCCTGAGCTGGCCGCGTTCTCTCACCATGGGCCTTAGTCCTAGCTGCACACTGAATCACTGGAGACCATAAAGCGTTTGGGCCCGTCTCTGAGGGCAGGACCCAGACACCAGGATTTTTCCATTGCTGTCTGGTAGACACTCAGCATGATTTGAACCTGTTTGCTGTACCAAAGCACGTGGCTGAGTTTCATTAGAACCTTTCCACCCGTTACGGAGAGCACAAGCCATCCCTTTTCTAATCAGGCTGCACAGCGGAAATCCTGATCGTGGGCTCCAATCACCTTTCCAGCCCAGACCCCACAACTGGCTTCAAGGGCTCCCTCTGCAGCCGTGCTGGGCCCCGAGCGCCCATGGTGCTTCCGTCAGGTCGAGTCTCACCCTGGCTTTGCGTGGTTGTTCCCTCCCCGCCTTGCTCCTAACGTTACCTAGAGCCTCCGGTGCTCACACAGGTCCCTCGTCTTACACCTCCTGGTCCAGCACTGTTGCTACTGACAGCTCCCGCCTCATGCGTGAACTAATCTGTTTCACCCTAGGCTGTTAGTCCTGGGGAGCTCTCTGCCATCTTTGTCTTTGTCGTATTCCCAACAAATAGCAGAGTAGCTGGCACGTCGTAGGTGCTTAAGAAATGTGTATAAGATTCACACAGAGAAAAGGTGCAGGTGAACTACTCCATGACTGTAGAGCTCTGTGTTTTCAAATTGTCTTAAATCACCTGAAACAGTTTCCACTGACCAATCCATCCTTGAGATGGATGCTTTTGTGACCATGTGCTTGGTTGACCACTAGGTGACGATGTCCTGCCTCGAAACGTTCTGTGGGCTGTGAAATGTGTCTTTTGCGGGGGGGTGGGGGGCGCGGGCAAGGAGGAAGCTTTGTTTCTTTCACTCCCAGCACCAGGCCAGCCCTTTAGCAAACCACAGACCAGGCTGTGCTCCTCCCCGACTCCCCCTTTCCCTCCGTGTCACCCAGCTGCATCCCTGCAGCAGTCAGCTAATTTGGTTGCTCTGTACCAAATAAAGCCTGAGGCAACACTGTCACTCCAAACCAGGGGCCTTTTTCCTGCAGTTTGGGGGCCCGGTACCAAAGGAAGCAGGCAACCCGCTGGGTTTTCGTGAAATATATCTAAGAACTCATTGGCAGCCTGAGCTGTGGCCTGAACCACTGCAGGGACCAGATGCATCAATATTGCAGTGGCTCGCGGATGGCCTTGGGTTCTGCCCCACGCCCACCCCTTAGTGGTTCAGGGACCACGATGCTCCTCTGTGTCCACTTGTGGCAAAACGCATGGGGACATATCCACGTCTCCCCCTGCACTCGCAGGCTGCGGTGGGGGAACCCCTGGTGCATTTGTACGTTTCAGGGGTACAGCATAATGATACGTGTACATACTGCGACATGACGGCCACAATAAGGTTACTTAATACACCTATCACCTCACATAGTTACAATTTTCTTTTTCTTGTGATGAGAACTTTTAGGATCTACTCTCTTGGTAAATTTAAAATATATAACACAGTATTGTTAACTATCAATCACTACCGTATTGTTACTAATCACCACGCTGTATCCCCAGAACTTACTTATAACTGGAGGCTTATACCTTTTGACCACCTTCACCCATTTCCCTCACCTCCCCCCACCCCCCCTGGCAACCACCAATATGGTCTCTGTTTCTATGAGCTTTTTTTTTTTTAGATTCCACATATAAGTGAGATAATACAGTATTTGTCTTTCTCTGAATGACTCATTTCACTTAGCACCATGCCCTCAAGGTTCATCCATGTTGTCACAAATGGCAAGATTCCCTTCTTTTTGATGGCTGTATACTACCACTGTGTACAGACACGCTGCATTTTCTTTACACACTTGGGTGGACACTCAGGTTTTTCCCATGTCTTGGCTATTGTATATAATGCTACAATGGACATGGGGGTGCAGATACCTCTTCAAGATGGTGATTTCATTTCCTTCAAATAAATACCCAGAACTGGGATTGCTAGAGCGTATGGTAGTTCTATTTTTAACTTTTTGAGGAGCTTCCATACCGTTCTCCACAGTGGCTGCACGGATTTACATTCCCACCAACTGTGCACGAGGGTTCCCTTTTCTCCACACCCTCTCCAGCACTTACCCCTTGTCTTTTTGACGAGAGCTATTCTAACAGGTGTGAGGTGCTATCTCATTGTGGTTTTGATTCATCTGGGGAACTTTTAATGAAAATGCAAATCCCTGAGCTCTACTCCCATCTACTCCGTTTCAACCAGTTTAGATGGGACCCAGGCCAGGGTGCGTCTAAAGTCCAAATGTGTTTCTACTGAGAGGCCAGGGAGGAGAAACAGTGGTTTAAAAGATAGAAACGTCAGTTTGCAAGGAGACAGTCTCAGGAGTCCTGCTCTGAGCATCGATTAGCTGTGTCACCGACCCTGAGCTACACACTCCTTCCCATCTCATCTGGCTCTCGTTACATGAGGATAGCAGTGCTTGCCCAGACCATCCAACGCAATGGGATGTGAAAGCGTTCCAGAGATTGTAAGTAACAGAACAGCATGCATTGGCCAAGTACTCATTAAGCACATACTCTTAATACGTGATTGATGAACTTTTGGCAAATGCAAAGCACTGTTTTCAAAATCATCATCTTCATGGAAGCTGGCCTCCTGCCATGTGTGAGCCATCTGAGCACAGGTGCATTGTTTCTGTCACCCTCCGTGAGAAGCACGTAGCCCGTAGTCAATAAACGTTTGTTAGATGCGTGGGTAATAGACAAATAAAAAGTGTGAATGTCAGGGAAACCAAGACCTGTTAACCTGTTTGGTGTTTTTCAAAATATCTAGCACGTGGCCCGGCACACAACAGGTGTCTAAGAGACACAATGATTTAGGGCAGTGGATGGAACAGTATTTCTTCAGTTTAAGATCCAACATGAGGTAACCAGTCGTGTCTTTTCATCTCTGATTTCTACACCAAGCAAGCAACTACGTTTGTCCCACATAACTACTGCCATTCAGAACTAAGGAGTCAGCTTCCTAATTACCTGTAGCTCTGAGCACAGCTGAGAGAGTGTTTCTTCAACAGCAAGTGACTCTAGGAAAGAAAAAAAAAACCCACACAATTAAATGGACACACACTGAATTGCAGAATTTGTTAACGGAATGAACGGAGCACAGATTTCAAGTCGGCACTGAAGTCACAGAAAGAAATACAGCTTCTGTGGACTTTCCTCATCTATTCTGTCTAAAGGGTCCTGCTTATAAAGAGGGTGATTTGGAGCCACGTGGCTTCACACTAGATAAAGGTCAACATTGTTCCACGGATGCACTTCTGAGAAACAGAAGAGCCCCATGTTCACTTGGTGTGGTCCAAAGCGACTCCACATTCTGTTGTGCTTTTGCGGGTACGTACGCACATGCAGGCACGCACACGTACACACACGTCTGTGTGACTCATCTAGGACCTGGATCTGCATCTTCTTCGTACAGGTGGATGTTCGGAAGTCCAGGGAAGGCGGGTAGCAGAGCTAAGACTACTGCTCAGCGCCACCAACTCATCACAGCCTTCCACACTGGCCACAGAGAAGCCCGCAACCCCGCCGTCTTACAGCTCGAACTGGGTGGACTCTGGCCACTTGTGGTTTCACGGTCGCAGCTTTGCCTGTGTTTGAACTTTCCCCTAGTTCCATGAGGCTGTGGTCAGACCTTGCACGTGGCCGACGCGTGGGTTTTAATTAAAGCATCGTTGCCAAGGTGAGTGCAAGCAAACCTTCAGTTCCTTGCGGTCCTCACGCATGAGCACATGCTGCCCGCCCAACAGCTGTCCTCAGCTCTGTGAGCCCCATGAGGCGTAGTGCACTTTTATCACTGATCGTGGCTGTGCGCTTGGGGTCTGGCACAATGCCTGGTACACAGTAAACATTCAATAAAAATAGGGTGAGTGAGTGAATGAACAAATAAATTCAGTTCCTTTGGGTTAAAAAAAAAAAAAGTTGAAGCAAGAAGCCAACTGCTAAGACACTGCCTTCATTCTCCCCCTGAGCTAAACTGGCTCTGAACTGTGTGGGTCTCCTTTGAGTGCATTTGACCTGAAAAATTTCAACTCCAAGATCACGTGCTTCAAAGGGGGCATTAGAGCTGACAAAGCCAGACGGTAAGATGGCACCAGAAGTCAACGCAACAACAACAACGTTGCCCCTACTCCTTCCTCCTGCGCACCAAGCACTGTGTGTGAGGGATCTGGGGGGCTTCTGCCCTCAAAGACCCCCAGTCTAGCGGGGAAGAGAAACATGCAAATAAATGATTGTTGTGTGGTGTGTTCAGTGCAATAACGGATAATGCACAAGGCCATCAATACTGCCAGCGCATGATTATCTCCACAGGGAAGGTCTCAGGGTGCAGGGAGGGAAGTTGAGATTCCTTCCCAGCAGGATTGTTATTACCCTTGAATACCAGGCTAAGGATCTGGCTTCTGTTCTAGGGGCAAAGGGCCTCATTGGAAGACTTTGAGCAAAACCACAACCCACCACCTGCTGTAAATGAGTGTGACCTGATATAAAGACTCTGCCCCCGGCATCACTGAAGAATCTCTGTGCTCCTGTCTTGTCGTGCCACACATTGTGACCCTGAGCAGTCACTTCACCTCTCTGAGCTTCAGTTCCACCATCTGTCAATCAAGGGGGATGAGGCCCAATGATCATGATGTCTGACGATGGACGAGAAGTAATTCAGCCCCAGAAAACCAAAACCAAATATGGTGACTACTGAGAGCTTGCTAATATCATCCAGATGAAATATGTAGAAATACCGACATATATATATGTAGGACTGTTTTACACTCTTGTAAGTGGCAGTACAGTAACTACAGCCTAATTAAGGAAAAGGCTGTAAACAGGCATTTTCCCTTAGAAAGGAACTCCACATTATGTACCCATAGCACCAGGTGGGTAGTAGGTCTTTAATAAATGCTTCGTGGATGAATGAATGAGTAAATGAACGTGACATGTCTCTTCATGAGCTTGCGTCCTTTCTCCCTGCATTGGCATGTCCAAGATTTTCTCCGGCTAGAATGATGTCGAATACAAAAAAAAAAAAAAAAAAAAAAAAAATCTGAAACGGTGCTTGCTACTGTGACATTTACAAAAGCACACTGACTTTTCTCGAGCCCCAGTCCAAAAGAGGAAGAAGTTCGGTCGGCTACTGGGGTGAGTTTTCCCCTGTGCCCGGCCCCTTACCCAGCTCCATGCGTGGCAGCTCGGGGATGTCCCTCATGATGGTCAGGAAGTAGGCACGGAGTCCCCGGTAGGCGTGTAAGAGCAGGAAGCACAGCTCCCGGTGCCACTTGTAAGCATGCTGCATGCAGTTCTCAGAGGGCACGTAGAAGCTCCCCTGCAGGGGAAAACAGAAACGCAAGCTGAGGGCTATCCCACGTAGCCAGGTCCTGAGCAAAACTGGGAAGCGGTTCAAGATGCCAACCAAAGAGGTGGAATCTCTTCCCTATCCTTCTGTATGCGGAAACCATTGAAACTGGCCAAGCCTCTATCTTACTGTGTTCAAATTAAAATAATAATAGTAATAATAATATTAGATGATGGTGATGATGAGGACGCAGACCTCACAGGTTTGGGGCAACTGAATGTCACCCACTTACAAGCCTCTTTCTCTTGCCACTGTAAGAAGAGGCCATGGGACAGACTGAGGTGGGCTCCTTTTCACAGGGAGATAAGGCATTTAGAAAGACCTTTGTATTGATGGATGAATAGTACACCGTGCTGAGAAGGAGAAAAATGCTTTGCTGTAAAATAGGAAGTAGTTGTGAGTTGCAATTCTCAGTGTTGAAAGTGTAAGAGGCTGTGGATGTGCCCACGCAGTGTGAGAATGCTCTGTACATTCTACTGTGTTGGTAGCTGTAGGACGCATTAGAGCAGTAGAATTACACACATGTCATTTGTCTGATGAGGAAAAGATGCCTAAGTCTGCAGTTTACTTGGAGGCCCAGACATGATGAAAAAGGAGGACCAGGACAGTTCTGACTTTCTTGCAACCCCACTAGAGAAGGATGGCTTGGGGTGAATTTCAGGAAGGATTTGTTTTAAGAACGGAAGACGGAATCTCACCAGGATGGGTTTGGGCAGAATAAGGGAGGCGCTGAGTAGTAAGCTGGAGAACTCCGTGGATGTAGGAAATCTACTGCTCATGTGGGTGAGAGGAGAGCAAGCAAATGTCTCTTCATGAGCCGTCCAATGCTTCCTAGCCTGTCCTGCTGGGAGAAACGCCAGGTGGGGTGTTGGTGGAATCGCATCCTCTTGGTTTCTGTGAGTTGGCTGACTTGCATAGTTGTCGATGTGGCAGCCTCTTGCTTCCTTTGTTTCCTTTTTTCTTTGCTGCCCTCTAAAGAGGGTTGAGTTGGTCCAGCGGGGGCAGGACAGGTCTGATAAGGGTCAAGAGCCACCTGAACTTCATCTGTACTCCCAGTGGTGCCATGAAGGCAGACAATGGTGGGAATAATTATATTTGCTCTCATCACTACATCATGATAGTTGGGTCCTGGCATGCAAGGTGGTACAAATTAGGAAACCTGGATGGAAGTCTCAGGTCTGCCGTCACCTCACTCTGAGACGGTCTTAGATTAGTTCCCTGGGAGAAAGACTGCAAGACAGAGATTGGCCTGCAGGAAGGTCATGGCGTGTGCTCTTGGGAGCAACGGCCATAGGAGAGTAGGGTGGGGCAGAGGGAGGAGGTACGCTGCGCTGTCATGCAGGCGCAGGGACCTCAGTCGATCCCAGGGGGAGCTCTGGACCTGCAGCTGTCTGGCCTTGAGACAGGGGCCAGGTCTTTGTACCCATGCACTGACTGTCACTGGGCACGGGTTACCTCGGGGAGGAGGTGTGACCTTGGTCGGCAGCTCTCCCAGACAGGGCAATTTTCAGAGAGGGACTTGGCCATATGCAGTTGGCCACCGTCACCCTTGGTAGAATGAGGAAGGAGTGATTCAGGCCTGAAGCTGGAAACTGGGCACCACAGAACTCCCTGGAGAAAGTCTCAGCAGCACCCTTCACTCGCCGGTGCCTCAAATTAAACCTGGCTTTCTGTTATGAGGTCCCTTCTGATTTGAACGTAACAGAGACATTCAACAAGCTTTGTCATAAAAAGACTTTTCCATTTCATAAGCAGAAAATTCAGTCAGGACATCTGTGGTTGCCAGGCACTCAGGGTAACTTGTATATTCCCATTTCTCATCTTTCCTATTATGTTAAGATCAGAAGTCAGTACAGCTGTAGGAAGACCAGCAAAGCTTGTGCATAGCAGGGTGTGTGTGTTGGACTCCCCAGGTCTATAGAGCAAGAAAGAATCCACTATTCATGAAACATCTAGATATTCCCATCATACTGTATCTCACTGGATGCTTAACAGTCACCTTATAAGGCAGATATTCTAATATTGGTTTTCAAAATAGAATACAGATATGGTAAAAATCTCAATATTACCAAAGGAAACACAATATAAAGTTTCCTATTCCCCAGAGTCCAATCATTTTCTTGCACATCCTTCTACAATGCTTCTATATGCATACATACCTATGTGTATATATGTGCACTTATACACATATATGTCCTAAAAACACACAGAGACACACTCACGTTGAAAAATGCTCTGGATATTTCTTGGTTACTCATTTTTATCACTTATGCCTTGAAGTTCTTTCTTCTCAGGCCAAAGAAGTGATAGCAACTCCAATTCCCATTTCACAGATTGAAAACTGTGGCTCAAAGAATCTAGTGGGTTGTACAAGTCACTCTGCTTTGCCTGCAGCGGAAAGGATTCTCAAGTTCAGGCGCTCAATGAAGGCAGGCCTTTCTCATCTGCCATGTGTGCCTTTGAAAAGCATGGCTGGCCGAGGACAGCGGCTCAGCTAGGTCTGCTTACTTTGACATAGGCATTAATACAAGTCCTGCAGTGACTCCATTATCTGTGACTAAGCAGAAATGAAAGCAGGCAGGGGATTAACAAAGGCATCAGATCTCGCAGCTCTGAGGCCACAGCCTGTTTACCTCAAACACCCCTGAACCCTCCAATTTCTGGTCCTGCTACAAAGCATGTTACTAAGTTTCACTTTTAAGACTAGACACCAATAGCATATGGGTTTTTCGAGAGAGACATAAAGAAGATGTTGGAGAATCTTCATAAGGCTGATTTGATATGATTATTGAAATAATAAGAAGTCAAAGTGTTAATCCAAAGAGAAATCCTAAAAAAATTTGGCTGGAGAGTATCATAAGCAAAACCAGTGCCAGTTTCCATAAACACTCAACAGCACGACTTTAGGAAAGTGAATGATTTGCCACAGAAAATCCCATTAGCCGGCCCTCCAGGCCCACAGAGCCAGCATGGAGGAGCCAATGCCCACCCCCACCCCCGCCATTAGAATTGCATGAAGTGGATTGAAAAGCCCTGCCCAATCTCCCCAGCACAAAGAAAGAACACTTTAGCATCCCTCCTTTTCAACAGTCTGGAAAGGAAACCCTAAATAATACGACAGGATTCATGCAGGGTAAGCAGAACATTAGGTTGTGTGCAAACTCACAACGGAAGGCTCCTGACCAGGGCCCCCCCCCCGCCCCACGGCATCATCTGTACAACATCTGTAAAAAGGGAATGATAATAATCTGACCTTTCAGGGTTTCTGTGAAGGATTAAACAACAACACTCAGGTAAAACACAGACTTCTGTGATGTCTCAGTGTAATGTCAGGGTGCACTAATCTTCTTCAATTAGGACCCACCCACTGATGGCCTCTGGAAATGTGTCTATGGATTATGCAGCTCAAACCTCAATGGTCATCCACATAGAGACCTGCAAATGGATTTTAACTCAATGGAAGTCTTCTGGGAGCCGTGCAGGAATAAAGTTTGGTTAGAACACAGAATCTGGAGTCAAATAGGGTCTATTCCTTGCTTGTGGACTTATCAGCGTGACTCAGTTGGTCCTCAGCACCTGAAATGTTAGTTTCCTAACATGAAAAGTGGGGATAATAATAAAGTTAAAGTGTTTAGTATAGTGCCTGGTTTATATTAAGTACTTGTTAAATGTTAGAAGTTTTGCTTTTTAATTCATTTATTACCTAACAGAGGTACCTTGCCATCAAATCAGACCTTTGTATACATGCCTCTCGAATAAGTCTGCATCTCTACATCTAATTACTGCCCTGGGCTCTAGAGCTCTATTCCAAACTGCTGATTGGATAGCTTGCCTGTTGTCACAAACACATCTTGAAAGGAGCTTATTACTGCCCCCCTTGCCTGATCCTTCTCTTCCTTCTGGTCTTCGTTAATGGACCCACCTTGCCCAACATCCAAGAAAGCCAGGGAGTTCCTCTAGTCTCCAGACTTCTTTCTCACCCCAAGAACCAGTTATGAAGTCTTGAGAGTTCTAAAATGCTCTTGCCTCTGCCCTTGTTTGAGTCTTCTCTATTGCTCACTTTAATTATTAACACATCCTTCTCCTGGGTCTCACTGCCCAGGTCTTCCCTTTCATCTGCAGCACCAGTGTGTTCCTACTGTCTACAAGATCAAGTTCATATTCTTTAGCATGGCATTCAAGGCCTTGAGCCCCCATCACATCTCCTGGCTCAGCGGCTGCCTCTTGTTTCACTCCAGAGTCCACTAGCTGTTCCTCCTTCTTTTAAGGGCCTGTCCCCTTGCTGCCTAAAAGTCACCACCAAGAATCAGGTCAATGTCCTGTTCTTTGTGAACCTTCTCCAACTGCTTCCTGCTCTTGGGTCCCTTGCACATACCTCATTAGACCACAATTATTTCCGTAAATTTCTCTCTCTAACCCTCCCTGCACACTTTGAGGTTAGACAGTATGCTATTTGTCTTTGAACCTGACACACCTAGGACACAGAATGCAATGACTACATGAACAGTGAATGAATGAATGAATGAATGAATGAATGAATGAATTGTAGCATCCTCTAGAGGTCTTGGCAGCATCACGACAAAATGGGCTTGGTGAACATAGCCCCAGATTGAAGGTCCAAATTACCTTCACTTCCCCCTACTTAAGAACTGTGGAGCTTTCATGCAATTTTGGAATCTGGATTTGCTAGACCGCCACAATAATCATGCTATAGATATTTATGTCCTACAGAAATATACTTATTTATACTTTATATGAAATATGTATACAGTCTGATTTTTACTAAGCATGTGGTAAACACTGATAACTTTTCATTTAATTCAGACACACCCATAAAGGCAAAACACATTTTTGTATAGAAATATCAGTCATCTTCGGTGTTACAGTTATGGGAGAATGCACAAATGGAATTGGTTTGTACTATTCTGGATGTCTCTTTGAAAAAGGAATGCAAGCTCAATCAGACCTCAAAATCTAGAATTCTATTCATAGTAGCTACTGTTCATTGTATGCCTGCTGTGTGCCTGGTACTATTTTTTTTGGCCCCTGAATTCCTCTTCTTGGCAATTCAGTGAGTTTTTCATTATTATCTTTGTTTTTAACCAATAAGAAAATAATAATATAACTACAACAGCATTAATAAACAGCTAACATTTATTATTTGACTCTATTAAAAACCAGGCATTGTTCAAGTGTTCTATATGTACTAATTATTTAATTCTTCTGCCAACCTGATGAGATAAGCACAATTATTTATCCCCATTTCATAGACTGGGCAACTGAACCCCAGAGTGATAAACAACTTGTCTGCAGGTCTCACGGCGTGCGAGTGGTAGATCAGCAATGCAGACACAGTCTGACACCGGAAACCACACATTCCTCGTCTTAATACTGAACTTAACCTTCGAACTGAGCTTCAGGAAGTTCAAATGGCCTGTGTTCACACATCCAGGAGGTAGAAGAGTTAAGCTTCTAACCCACGTTAAAGCCTAGATTTTAAAAGGAAATCAGCTCTGTAAATCACAAAGGGAATCAAACACCCCCTTTGCTGCTATCTTGGTTAGCAGTTCCCAATTTTTGTGTCCCGACACACTGGATTGTGGTGACTAACTGTGAACTGAACTACAAGTATTTGTTACCCCAAATCGTTAAAATGTAGAAATCACGGATGATTTCATGTTACTACGACTTCGTCCAAAGCTGTTCCTGCCGCCCTCTTACCGACACCCCACAGAGGTTCCTTCAGCAGTAGAAAAATAGAGTGAGCATTGTCAGGCTTGGACAGATGGGCAGGCATGGGGTGGGGAAGGTGACTGACAGTCCCAGGTCTAGGTCACATTCCCACCCAGGCACCTGCTCCATTCCACAGGCATGTGCTTGCCGCCTGCCGTCTTCACATGGCTCCAGCACTGAAGCATCGTACAAGCAACTGTTGAATGATCACAGAGAGATCTACATGGCTCCAGCCATAAAAGAAGTAAACTTGGGTTTGTATTTCTCTCCCTCTATAAGTTTGCTTTGCCCCGACCTCCCCTCCTGGAAATCAGGAACAGAATATTATTCATCTTCTATTCCCAGCTACTTCCACATAGTGGGCAATGCATCCATGTCGTTGACTGAAGTGATATTTCGAAAGAATGAAGGATCACAGTGAAGCTGAAGAGCTACTCTGTAAAAGGCTATCATGGGGGAGTTTATGACATAATGTCCCACTGAGTGGAGCTAGAGCCAATGGCTGGAAGTTCTAGGAAGGTACACACTGTGGATGAGAACACTGCTTCTCCACTCTTGATGTGTTTGCAACGTGGAGGGACATCCACTAGCATCATACTCCCAGCTCCTCTCTGCCCACTTATTGAGCAAAAGGTGAGTTTGGGATAAGAAACTAGGTTTTTCCCTGGAGTCTTCCTCTCTTAGTAGCAAGTCCTCCTTCAGAGGCATTGATCTCCATCACCTTCAGCCCTGGGGGAAGCCTGGTAGATGAGGTGGTCTTCAAGGGAGCCCTACATTTGTCTAGCACGGCTGTATCTGATTAAGCAGTCAATTCTAGAGTTCAATGTCCGGGAACCCCCTTGATCAAAGATGTAAACCAAATGATCTCACATCTTAGTTTGAATTCTAGTTTGTCTTATTTTGTCTTATTTTCCAATTGGTTCAGCACTCAGTTAAGGGGAAGAAGGTATTGTGTATCAGTTCCCCTTCACACCCAGCAGATTTGATCTCGTTGACAATGAAGTCACTAACGTTAATACTTCCCTGTGTCATACTACCTGGGGTGCTCAGGAATAGAGGGAGCAAACAAGGAGAGTTGGCCAGTGTTGGGTTAGAACAGACCAGTGGATTTCAATCACTATTTGGGGAAATCCTGGGGGTACCCTAAGCAGTAAGAAAGGGGAAGGGTGGGTGAGGAGCCCACTTCATCAGAGCTTTTCTGTTCACAGCAGCTTTATGATGGGTTCTGCATAGCATTCATCTGAAAAAGAAGTCCTTAGTTAAAAAAATAAATAAAAATTGAAAATCACTGGACTAAGCCAATGCCCCTGAGTGCTCAGCTGTTCTATTGTAGTCCAGAAGACAAGTACAAATTGTGTAGCTGAAAATCAGACCTCAACAGTCCTTGTTGTTTATTGTTTTCCTTCCTGATTCCTAATTATTGTTTTCTTTCCTCTCTGTTCATAAGCCTGTTTTAAACAGCAGTTTTTAAAAAGATACTTTTTGATTCGAATTGCTCCAAAATGACAGTGAGGTATTTTTTTTACTTCCATTTTGTGGGAAAAAGCAACAGAGTTCCATAAAAATTCAGTGGACTTGGAATTACAGGAAAGACCTGGGGTCAAGGGGTTAAGTCCTGCTTTTGCTGTTGCCCAGCTTCAGCACTTCTGACAGTGGCTTAATTGTCCCCCGGGCAAGAATGAGGATAAAGGGGAAATGTTCTTTGCCTTCCATAAAGTACAACAAACACATGGTCCATTAGTCTTATTATCAGTAAGAACTCCGTGTGAATCCTGCCACTGATGTGCTTAAGTGATGGTACTTTCTTTAGTAATTTGTTCAATTCCTATATAACTAAGAGATCTTGACCTATTTAAAACTTTAAAAAGTGTAACTCATTAGTAATTAGATAAGTTGACATATTGAATCTGAATAATTCATGACCATCCTGTAAGTTGCTTTGATGCTTATGATGTAATTTATGATGTAATTTGGGTGGATGCATATATTGCTGCTATTGATCCGTTTGACTTTAGAGAACTGTGTGTTTATATTAGAAGTATTATGACTGGGAGTCCCATTGGGTGTCTTCAGCTCATCAATGGGGTCAGTCCAATTCCGTTTATTCTCATGATCCTAATTACTCTATACTTGGTGCTTTCCTGTGTACCCGTCGTTGTGCTAAACACTTGAGCTCCAAACATTAACACACCCTGCCCCCACCTGGAAGAACATATTCTCAAGTTAGAGGAAATGGGGACACAAATGCCAAAGTGTAGTGCAATGTGGTAGGCATCATACTAGAGGAAACCTCAGGAGGAAACTTTCCATGCTATGAGTGCGTGGAAAGGCGGAGGTAGGGAAGGTTTCCTAGAACAGGTAGTGCTGCAGTTGAATCTTGAAAGACTAGGCAAGTAGAGCAGGGATGAGGGAAGGCAATGAAACTGTCACAAACAAAGACAGAGAAGGAACAAATTAATAAAGTGCAGGAAAATATAATCAGTAGCGTGCGGCTAAGGTAAATGAATCCAGGAGAGAAAAGCAGGAGATGATGCTAGACAGACAGCCTGGGGTCTGGGCATGGAGGGTCGGGCATATCACGCTGATCAAAAATCAGTTCCCAGGCACCCAGAGACACAGAGGAAACGGACAACATGTGTGCCAGTGTGCCCGTCAGTGGGGGATGGGAAGACACGTGTCGAGCCCTCTTCTATGACTCTGGCTTCTCACTAGTCATTGCATCTGGCCCTCCAAACATGTAGGGAAGTTGAAATCATGATGTAAATTTGCAAAAGTCGAATGGTCCAGAGACATTAAGTAAATGGCCTCTGGTCCCATAAGTACTAAAAGACAAGTCCAGGATTCCAAAACAGCACAGCCTTGGTCTGTTATCCCACAGGGTACTATTCTGAATGCCCCAGCATCAACATCTTCTCAACTGAAGACAAGACAGCAAGAATAGGGATAATAAAAACAGCAGGAGTAAGGTGAAATGGCCATCAGATACACTGGATTAATTATGTAGCATGTGAAGGGTCAAGCGATTAATACTTCCATCCCCAAGAGGCCAGTTCCAAGATCATAAACTCAGACGTATCTGCAGAATAAGTGAGCTGTCAGTCTCAGTGCCTTGGGATATGGTGACCACTGTAAATGTTTCTACTTCAGATTCTGTAGAGGTTCACTATGGTCTCTTAAAAATGTGAAATTCTATGCTTTTGTGATTTTAATTATGAAAGGTATTAAATTCCTTTAGCTGCCACTGGGACAGGCGTAGAGTCAGCATGTATAATTACTCTCCTATTTCGAGGTCTGAAGTCTCTTGTGTGAATTTGGTCCTTATCTTTCCCCCTCGTACTTCTGGTGGGCTTTCTATACAGCTCATTCTATAGGGAACCTGGAAAGCAGACCAGAGCAGAGCATCATTGAAAACAGATGCTATGCTCTGATAGCAAACATACAAACACCCATGTGGCTCCTTATAAATCTTACCTGAGACACACAGAGCACCCAGAGTCATTTCTAAGTGAGGTGGGGGATGACTGTCTCAATGTCAGATGGTGGGCACGGGCGTGGGTATGACCTGAATGAGGTGCACCCGATCCCAGAGCCCACACTCCTGCACCACCAACAATTAATTCCGGCCTCCCCGGAGCGAACGCTGGCTCTCTCTTAGCCTCTGCAGAAAACATATCAGGCTGTTCTGAGAAATCATTAAGGCAAATGGGAGGCCACTGCACCAATATTGTCATATTAGAATGTTTAATTCTATAAGAAACCAGCTCAGAATACTTCTGGCTTTTATTGGAATGACCATAGCAATCGTAGAAACCAAAATAAGAGTATTTGCAAAATAAGTCATAGTATACCTAGAGCTTTTAAATCAACTCTATAAAGTCTGTTTCATTATTGTCCTCATTTTATAGATAAAGACACAAAGTGGTGGATCTCTCAAAGTGTCAGGAATTGAGAGTTTTCTATAAAATATTATCCAAATTTATAGGCCAATAATAATCTGAACACATTTTAAGTAACATTTGGATTGTGTCCATGACCACGTTGCAATCAAATATTGCTGTGCATTAGTAGCTGCATTTTCCTCAGGGTTCAAGATCAAGCTGTTAAATGTAAAGGCCACTAAAGCGACAGCATTAACATTGCAACACTTCTGAACCAAGGTTGGACATTTGAGTTGTTTTTAATGCTGGTCTGAAGTTAACTGGCTGCTCATCATCTGCTAGTACTCTACTGAATACAGCAAGCACCTTCTGTATGACATACAGCCCAATCTGAATTTGTGATTATCACCTCACCGATAAAATAAGAATAATAAGAGCAATTACCTCCAAGAAATATGATGAGGAGCAACTAAGACAGCAAATGGAAGCAGGGTACTTAGAAGAGTATTTGGCAAAGAATGAACATCTGACAAAGAATGGGTATTTGTATTACAGGAACATAGAAGAGGGGCGTGCAAGCCACTTTACAGGTATGGGAGGAGAGATGACAGAGTTCTAACATGCCAAGAAAGGACAGGTCAGAGGGCCCAGCAGGTAGAGTGATGTTGTTGGCCATCATACCTGCAACCACACTATACAGACACTCCCTCCCTTTTCTCTGAGCTAAGGAGATCGAGGCATAGAAACAGGGGGTAAGGGGGAACCAGAATCCCATTTCCCTGCAGTCTTCCAAACACAGGTGATTTTGACTTTCAATATTACAGACAGAGCCTTCAGATGACATCAATAGGCCATTTGAAAATTGTGTCTACCAACGAGGACTCTACAGACAGTAGATTCTTTAATTAAGGTGACTGCAGTCACTACATCATTACGATATAGAAAATACTGCAACATCCCACATTCGAAAATGTCTAATCTCTCCAATAAAACATTTATAGCTTTGACACTTTGATTTTCTAGTATTTTACTTCCAGTTCTTCTTCATTAAAAGCATTTCCCCAAACTGTGCGCAATGTTCAGCAATTCTGTTAGCAGTTGGCAAACTGGATGCTTAATATTTAATCTAATTGAGAACATCACACAACTCAAAATGAACAAGCAATTTAGTTGTCAGATCATCATAAAATCCCAAACACCTTTCTGATGAATGTCTTTATTTTTAAAGTCTAGTTTGAAGAAGGCTTTGACTTAACTAAATACTACTATCCATCAACTCAATCGGATGCATGTAATCGGATGCCTTTAAAAATTCCCAAACAGTGGCTAAATGTGATATTTTAAAAACACGAGAGTTTTAAAACACATGCTGAGTGAAAGAAGCACGCCCTCCACTGTCAGGGTCAACCTGAATTTAAATGCTGGCTTTGCAGACTGTAATCTCTTCAGGGCTCTACTCCACATGTGTAATCACTGACTCTATCTATCTATTAAAAATAATTTTGGAATGAGATACCATCTATAATACAAGATTGATGACATGCTTTAGTTATACAATAAATCAAAAGCCTGGTTGATATTAAGTGTACCATATGGCCACTCCATAAATAGTAGATACAATGAATAAAATAATAATGATGATTGTTATCATTATTATAGTTAATCCTATTATTATTATTAATAACATTTTAGTGTTAATAAAACATCATCTCATTTTTCCTCCTAATCAGATCACATTCGAGAGTTACAGGAGGCAGGCAGAGGGAGCAATGGGAGAGGTCAGTTACATTCTGGGCGTTATTTTCAATTTGATGCAATTCCTCTTTGTTTTACTTGATGCCTTTGATTCTTTAAGACTTGGCTCTCTGCTCTGGCAGAAACACCTTTTGGGAATAGGATTTTAGCGTGTTCAGGATCAAATACGGAGGAGGTTTATCTCCCTTGCAAACTGCTGTTTGTGGATATAAGCAAGAGAAGGGTAGATGCAAGAGGGGAAAAGAAACAGGAGTACAAAGGAGGGAAGATTCGATGAACTCAAGGAGGAGCAGAGAGAAAGCAACAAGCTCCACAGGGCTGGAACCCACACAGAGGTGGGCACCAAGTAGGCACCACACAGAACAGGAGGGCTTGATGGATGTGAGCTTCTCAGCAGCCCTGGAGACTTGTGGCCGAAAGTCTGCTCTCAACCCAGCTCACAATAACTCAACACGTGGGCCCCGTGGCTCTGTTACGAAAGCTGCTCTAATCCAGAGGGCAAAGCCTGGCCCCTCTCCCCGTGGTTTCTCCTTGTCCTGACTTTAATTGCCCGGATACCAGTCTGTTCTGACCCTGAAACCAGTCTCCCCTGACCCTGAAACCAGTCTCCCATCCCAACCTACCAGCATCTGTATGCCTTCACCTTACCAAACCCATGTCACAGATGCCCTGGGGATAGACCCTTGCTGATTCTCAACAGAGATCATAGTAAATTCAAGTTTTTCTCTCCTTGGAGACTACTCTGTCATTTCCTTTACACAAATGTTACTTTTAGTAATACTTCTACACTGAGGCAAGAGAAACTTCTTTCAAGAAGAGTTTTGGGTGGTTTTGACCCTAATTATGGTTGATATTATTAAAAACAGCCATATTTTAGAATGGAGTAGAACATACATACATAAAATATTCAGCATGGTGCCCACGTCAATCCTGTATACTTTTCTTCAAGAATCATTGATCGGGTGTTGTTTCTGGGCTAGGCACTAAGCAAAATGCTCTTAGGAAATGTTAAAAGATTACTGGTACAGGATTTCTGGGTTCAAGCCCCTCGTAGTTCAGTGTGTGAGGCAGCACACAGGGATAAATGGTTTTGTTGCAGCTTGGGAAGTGCTGTGATAAATTTATACACAAATGCTACTGCAGCACGCTTGCGCACACACACACACACACACACACACACAAAGTATCTGTAACATTCTTGGGCCAGTCAAGAAAAGTGCCATGTAAGAAGTGACCCTATAATTTAAAAGACACAGATTTTTTTTTTTAAAAAAAAGGAGGATGAAAATTCCAGGCACACATGTGAAGGCTCATGTAAAGGACACCTTTTTGCAGAAGTGAAGAAAGAAAATGAGTATGGTTTTAGCACAGCATACATGTGGGGATAAGGTTGAAGATGAGTTTAGATTTAGGGGTATAAAATAAGGCACTATGAAGGCCTCTCTTGCTTGTCATGATGATAAATGTAAGGTTCATCATCTCAGATTAGCCTAGGTGAGATGCAGTAGAGGGAGGAGGGTCAGAAGACCCGAGACAAATTGGGAAGCTGTGCATTTTCCAGGTAAAAGGGCGTCTGCTTAGGCAGTAGAAGAGGGATAAGGCAGGGGTTACAAACCCAAGCCACTTAGAGTTTGAAGGAATCAGTCACTGACGTGGATGTAAGAGAGAAGGGATCAAAGGTGATTCTGAGGCTGCTGGTGACTCACTCAAATGGGCAATACAGAAAAAATGTTTGGGTCCCAAGAGGATGATGCCAGCTGAACAGATACGTTGGTCAAGATTAACTCTCTAGAGTCCAGCGGCTTGGGATGAAATCCCGGTGCCATCATTCACAGTCTACCTGGTCTTGGGTATGTCTCAGTTTCCTTGTCTGTAAAACGAGGGAAATAGGAATAGCTTCTTCACTGGGCGCTAGCAAAGAGTACATCAAGCTAGTGTGTGCAAAGGCTTAAGACGGGCTGGAAAAGAGTAAGGGCTCAATATATTTTAGCTAACATTAGTCTAGTCATTCACTGAAAGTGTGGAGTCTGATCTGAACCTACAGGCAAGGCTGAGCCAAAGTTACAGCGCTCCCTGAAGCCCCCAGCAGACATTCTGGCAGCCACAAGCAGGCAGCATTTTCGCTGAAAGCTCTCTTGGGAAAGAGAATGAGATCAATATGGACCAGGACTCCCTGTGCTACCCAGAGAAGGCAGCCAACGAGGCAGAGAGAATGGCAAAAGTCAGCAAGGAATGAGAGTCAGTTCCAACAATTACTAGTGGAGTAGACGCTGTTAAAGTGACAGGGTCAGTCAACATAGTCGAGGACTGCAGACCAGGAGCCGCTCTACACCTGGAACGGTCTGAAGACGTTAATTCATTCCGAGAGGGTTTCACTGACAGGTCTACTCCTGGAATGGAGGTCCAGGGTGAGTACCAATAAAAATATAAACGACTGGAATAGAACTTTCTACGAAGTCATGAGCAAGATTCACAACTATTTACAACTATTGGGGGGGGGGTCACTTAAATAAAAGAGGGGTTATCTAATCAATCCAGGGGCAGGATTTTTCAGAATAACCTCTAATAACATTCATGCACATGATATTTATTGAGTGCCACATGCTCACCCAGAGGATGAGGGTTACAGGGTAAAGGAAGATGTGGTCTGTCCCCATAGGGCTTTCCATCCAGCAGAGAAGACTCAACCGTTTCCAGTGAGATGAGCATTGCACAAAGGGGAAAAGAGGGATCACTGAGGGTTCACACCAGCCTAGGTTCTCAGACAAACCCTCCTTGGGCAAGTAACATTCATTCTGGATCCTGAAAGATGCGCAGGGGGAAAAAAAAAAAATTCTGATGTACTGCCTTTCTCACTCATTTGAAAAAAAAGAAAATTTCAGTTCCCTGTTATGTTTGCAAACAGATGCCGCTTGAAGAACATAGCTGTCTCAAGACTAACCATTTTCTAAAGGGGAGGAAACTGAGGCATGCGACCCTGTAACCAGTAGGCTGCAGAGCCTACACAGGCCCTCAGCTCCAGAGACTACCAGCTTCCTTCCTTCCCAGCTCTGTGAACTTGGGCAAATAACACCACCTCTTGGTGTCTTAGTTTCCTGATGCATAGTTATAATAACAGTAGCCTGAGAGTTGTTGTAAGGGCTACGTGAGATGATCTGTGTAAGTGTTGGCTGTCAACATCATCATCAACATCGTACAGCACTGGGCAAAGGTGCCCACTTAGGTCGTGAGTCTGGAAACTTTATCCATGATCTATGTGCACGTAAAGGATAACTAAATTTAAAAATGTGCCTTATGGCTAGAATTATCTGTATATCTCCAGAGACTCCTATCTAGACAACCAAATGATAGAGTTGAAAGAGCTTGTAGCTTCAGTGCTGGAAGAACTGATTTTGGAATTCCAATATCCTCCTCTATAAAAGGTGAAAAACAAGCCTTGACTCTGGACTTCCTCATGAGTTATTCATTGTTCACTCATCATTCGTTTACACAACAATAGTTAACGAGGCACTGGGTCCAGCAGAGTTCAAGAAAGACATGGTTCCTTCCTCAGAGCTTTTGTGGTGACGGGGAGACAATGGGAATAAAACATAGGAAGTAGATGGTTACTATGAAATAACCATCAGGTAAAGACATGAAACTCACGGGCTCCTTCTAGGCAGGATTTCAAGTTCAGGGAATTCTCGTTTCTGTGATAAAAATGATCTCTCTCTTCCAAATAATAGCGAGACTATTAATGGAAAACATACTTAACCTCCGCCCCTTCATACGAAGTATAACTGATAAACTCTAATGGGTGCAAATGTATTGTTGATGCAAACATGATAACTCAGATTACTTCCAAACATCTGAGCAATGAGACTGGAGAAAAAGAAAAACTGAATCCATGTAAGTGTAGCTCTTGAGTTAAAATTCTTTTGTGCACATGAGCAAAAATAGCAATAATTCAACTTCTATTCCTTCTAATTGTAGCTGTACTAAAAATAACGAGAAGAATAAAAACAGCAGAATGAAAATAGGAGAAGAGGTCTAGCCTTTATTCAATATTGACCATGTGCCAATCACTTTAAATACGTTAACCATGAGAACAACCCATGGGGCTAGCATTATGTTCTGCTCAGAACCACAATTTAGTTTAGTGCAATATACAAAAGAGAGCAACCGCTTCAGAACTGTATAGAAGTGGGTTAGAATTTTGGTTCAGATAAGTGCTCTTAGGAAAACTGTTCGGCCTCTCAGATCCTTAGTTTCTTCATCTATAGAGTGGGTTTCATAATAAGAAATGTTCACGGATGTTAATAAGCTCAGAAGAGATCCTGTTTGCAAAACCTGAACATTGTGTACATCACATAGTCCTTGCTCAATAAATATCCCTCTCTAGTTTTTCTGGGTACTGGATTTCTTGCCTCCTAAAGTGTGCTACAGCTGTTGAGTCTACACTCCAGAAATCCTGTTCAATGACCTGCTTCCCCCAAAGAGACACACACACACACACACACACACACACACACACACACACAAATAAAGTGTTTCCCATCAGACTAAGCAACACAGCCAAGAAATTTCTTACCAGACACTGGCAATATGCCCTTCAAAAAATTAAACTGAACCAAACTAGAAAATAAAACCACTTATAAAATCCCAACGGCAAATATAAGTTGAAATGAGTTGAAAACATTGCAGGCGATGATAAATATCATGTGCTTACTTACCAAGCTAACTCAGCGTGCATTATATGGGAAGATGCCATTAATAATCACACAGCTGAACACTAGTGATTTGGTCTCCATGGGAAGAGAAGGTACTATCACACCACTGTTCTTTGATGGATCTTTTATTATTTCAATATTTGAAGAGTGATTTTTCAAGATGATAAAAACTATCAAACATATTCAATTATGCATAACGCTGGAGATAGAAAGTGTGGAGTTTTGGAATATTCCATTAGTCCTGCTCATTTTTCAGCAAGGAAAAAAAGGACCCTGATTAGGAGAACAGGCTGATCTTTTTGGGGAAAAGATCACAATATTCAGTTTTCCTGTAATTTCTAGAAATGCTAAGCCTGGAACCTGCCCCTGGTGGCTTTCATCGTGGGGCTGACTTCCTGCCTTTAGTCATGTTACAAAAGCCCACCAGGTACCAGCAAATGCTCAGAGCCCTGTAGACTTGGGGAGAACACTCAGCAATCATATAGTAAAGAGTTATCAAATCTGTTTAAACGTTTGAGTTGGAGATTGAGAAAATATCAAAAGAACGGTTTAAGGTAATAAGTGATGAAGACCATATCACTCCCAATTAGCCAAAAACAAACAAAAAAAACCAGAGTTGTCCTTGAAGTTTCTCTCCCTCACCCAGACCTATTTATTCTCCCTCCAAAATGCCTCTCACTCTCAACACTACTCATTTCCTGGGATCATTACCTGCGGGCAGGTTCGTTCCTGGATTACTGCAAGGGCCACCCATACCACCGCCTGTTTCCCTGTTTCCCTCCTTCCCTCTAGGAGCTATCGGGTGACAGAGACACAGGTATGCCTGTGTATGCAGGTGCTGGTGATAAGCTGTTAACAGGAGCTAGTACATGGGCAGCGACTTATGCAAGGTTGACCTTGTCCCTTGAACTAAGTCACACGCTTTAATATATTAATACATTGACTTCTTATCCCCAAACTACGAATTTCCCACATTAATATAATTTTTTTTTTAAATATATAATTTATATTTTACAGATGTGTTTAACTCAGGTATAGAGAGAGTAAGAGACTTGTCTAAAATTACACACACACACACACACACACACACTCTCATTCACTCACAGGGTCGAGAACAGAAAATTAGCAACCTAGATCCAGAGTCCAGGGTTCATGGAAGATATTGTAGACACTCAAGCAGGTGTATGATTTGAAATGCTTGGGTTTCCCAAAGATGACAATATTATAACGAGAGCCCTCTGGCACATGGTTGAGTCATCCTTTTCGCCTGGAATCTGGAGAAGACCTGCTGTTTCATTCAGACCTGCATTCTTACGAATGTAGTTCAAATATCACTCCAACCAGCAACTGAAGTGCTATTCTGGGACACTGTGGAAAGGCCCTACTGTGTTCAGCTGCTAGTGAGAAACACATAGCCAGCTGTTGAGCCTGGAGACTCTGGAGCACTGCCTGGGTTTGTATTCTAGACCGCTGCTCACTAGCTGGTTCTTTGAGCTTTCTGTGCTTTAGTTTCCTCAACTTCAAAATGACTCCAAGAATAACCTGGTTCATAGGCTGTCATTATAATTAAATGAGTAAATAAATATAAAGAACTTAGAAGCGTGTTGGGCACATCAATTATGTTGATGGTGGTGATGGTGGTGGCGATGATGGGGATTAAAATAAGTGATGTGTTTACCCCACAAAAGACTCCTTCGGAAACTCATTTTCAAGCCTTTTATTCAAACAGCTGGTGTAGATTTCAGCTCATGGTTTACAAGGGAATAGAAAATAGAACAGCAACAACAAGAAGTACCTGCACATGTATCATTGTTTAAAGTTTCCACTAAAGGTTGGGGGGACGGGAATAACTGCTTCGGTCAACATTGAGTAACAGAGACCAAGTTTACTCTCCCACTTGAAATAACTAAAAATCCACATAAAATATATGAAACAACAGTTTTCAGATACTGGGCATCAGGCTGCCTAGACTAAAAGTGAGCCCTACAACTGTCCTGACAGACCGCCTGCAGGGAGTTTCCATGGCATGATGCAGGAAAGTGGAATGTAAGTAAATCCTGGTAGACTCTCTGAGTTGAGGAGATGGAGCTGAGAGCACAAGGAGGTCAAGGGGCCCAGAGCCACAGTACAAAATACTGGAGAGGAGAGCAGAGCAAACAAGTCCCAAAGCTCCTACACAACCGAGAATAACTGGTGTAGAAACAAATCGAAGTGGAAAACCTCACTATTTACCAGACAGGTAGAGAACTCAGAAGGGCAATGTCCTAGTAGTTGGGTAAAATTGCCCTAAAGACTTAAGACTTCTCTGGTCCTTCCTAACAAGCCTTAAAAGCAAGTCTTGGCAGGTGGAGGGGGTTGGTCAAACTGACTCCAAATAACCTAAGTACATCTCATAACAAAGTTCTAAATATGCAAAATATATATAGTATTATATATATATATAAAGATCTATATCTATATAAAGATACAAATATCTCTATAAAGATATATCTATATAAAGATATAGATATATAAATATAGCACTGAACATGAAAAAGGTAAATTCACCATGCCTGACGTTGAATTACCAGGCATACAAAGAATCAAGAAAATACAACACACAATGAGGAGAAAAATCAAGCAATAGAAACAAATGCAAAATGGCACAGATGATTAAAAAAAAAAGTTCTCAGCAAAGAGAGTTACAGCGAGGAAAAGAAGGTGAGGCAGGGAGTGGGAGGTGGAGACATGGAGGAGAGACAAGAGGAGCTGGAGAGAGAGAGAAGGGGAGTTGAGAGGTGGCAGAAGCAGGAAGACAACAGAGAGGGGGATAAACAGAGCGAGCCATCTAAGTGAGGGGGAAACGAGGGACGCGACACCTGGCTAGAGGACAAGGCAGATTTAGGGGCAGGACCAGGAAGGGACAAAGCAGGACACAAAACGTGATGACACAGGGAGATCAGCTTGGTGCTTTGTGACCACCTAGAGCGGTGGGATAGGGAGCGTGGGAGGGAGACGCAAGAGGGAGTGGATATGGGGATATATGTATATGTATAGCTGATTCACTTTGTGATACAGCAGAAACTAACACACAATTGTAAAGCAATTATACTCCAATAAGGATGTTAAAAAAAAAAACAACCATGATGACAGAGTAGAAGAGCAATCACCTGCTCTACTTGTTTTTAACTCATCACAATTATAATGTATGATTTAATGATATAAGTATTTATTTAATATATACACCTCCCCCAATAAACTCCCCCGGGCAGTATCCTGCTTGTCCATGACAGCAGGACAACACAGCTCTTACTGCAGTCTTACCAAAGCTGAACAGATACAGAAACATAGCAAGGGGGTCAAGTTACTGAATGTGTTAAAGAAGAAAAAGAGTAAGTATTGCTGTTGCTTTACTGACCGGGGCTCTGAGTCTTGGAAGGTTCACTGACTTACTCAAGAACAACAAAAAAAAAGGTCATGAAGAACCTAGTGGCAAGACGGGAATAAAGACACAGACCTACTAGAGAATGGACTTGAGGATACGGGGAGGGGGAAGGGTAAGCTGTGACAAAGTGAGAGAGTGGCATGGACATATATACACTACCAAATGTAAAATAGATAGCTAGTGGGAAGCAACCGCATAGCACAGGGAGATCAGCTCGGTGCTTTGTGACCACCTAGAGGGGTGGGATAGGGAGGGTGGGAGGGAGGGAGATGCAAGAGGGAAGAGATATGGGAACATTTGTATATGTATAACTGATTCACTTTGTTATACAGCAGAAACTAACACACCATTGTAAAGCAATTATACTCCAATAAAGATGTTACAAAAAAAAAAAAGAACAAAAGCTAGTAAAGGGCAGAGTCCCATTTAAATATGGGTTTCTTTACTCCAAGTGTAGGCCACGCCTAAGAGCCAGAACATAAAATGATTCTTTTCAGTAACTCCTGCCAAGTCTTTAACTCCTCAATGAATAGTTATGCTCAAGCTACAGTTTTTATTTTCTCAGATGGAGCAGTTGTGAGTACAGAGAGGGGCTCAGGGTGCATCTCTGCTATATTTAGGAGAAAGAAACATGCTATAAAGCTGCAGGTGAGGGAGAAGCAATGGGATGGACAGGGTACGGCAGGGTGGGGACATGCCAAGAACGTGAGGCTCTTACACACTGTGGACCAGGTCTCTGCATAGGTAGCTTCCAAGGCCAGGCACACAGGGGTTAGACAGAGTCTGCCACACTGGGCTCTCCTCTGCAGCTTTGTACTCGTGTGATGTGAGGCAAGTTGGTCCACCTCTCTGAGCCTCAGTTTCCTTGTGTCCAAATTCCAAGTGGTGATGTTTAGCTCAGAGGGTTATCATGGGCATTAAATAGGATAAAGCACAGAGAGCATCAAGAATCGTGTAACAATGGCTGTTCACCTAGTCCCTTTTTGGGGGGCACCTGTTGGTCCGAAACTACACAGTGAGGAATAGTTACTGCCCTACTGCCCCCAATACTTGCAATCTAGAAACTCAAAGTCTAGCGAGAGACTGGCTAGAAAACGAGCAGTGACAGTGAAATACAAAGTTTGCAATGATAAGAATGAGCAAGAAGATACTTGGGGTCCCAAGAAGGGCCTCCTAACCCAATCTGGGGTCAGAGGAGAGGGTGGGAATTGGAGGAAAAAATGCTACAATCAACAAAGCCTAATTAGAATATGCAGAATCACATATGTTAAAGCTTGGATCGCCTTCTTCATAGACATGAAACAAATCCCCACTGAGCCAGGGATCTTACTGAGCTTTCCTCCAAGTTGAGCACCTGTATGTGTGCATTATCCCAAGCTCAGAGAGGTGATGAGCTCAAGGACTAGAGTGACAGAGCCTGGGTTTGTACCCAAGTGAGTCCAACTCCAAAGCCTGTACCTTTTGGTTCATCCAGGAGACCTCGACTCAAGGATGCTTCAGAACCACCTGGGGAGATTTTTTTTAACTACTGCTCTCTAAACCTCACTCTAGCTGGGCTGAATTGGAATCTCTGGAAATAGGGCTCAGATATGCATAATGTTTAAAAAGAAAGCTTCCCAGGAGATTCTGAGGTGCACTCCTGGTTAATAATTATCTCCAACAGCAGGGGCAGCCCCAGAGAAAGGCTCTCTCTGCCTGTGACCTGGTATCATGTTCAAGATTGTTTACTGCCAATAAGCTACTAAGAAGTGCGAATGTGTTGGACATCTGCTGTCTATGCCTGTGGTAACAAATATACTGAGGGCTAAGAAGCCATGGAGCTTGACAGGCACATGTTGGCAGTGGGCAGAGCTGCCTTTGACAAGGTAGGTTTGACAGGCTGAGCTGAACTACAGACTCTCTTGAGCCAGCTTACTGGGGGTGAATGGCATATATGTCAGCTTTTAGGTTGCCTATCTGAATTTCCCTTTCTTCCTTTTTAATACGAGTGTACCTTTAGTCCAGGATGAGACTTGGGAAAAGGAGGAAGGAAGGGAGAGGGTAGCTAGGCTTGCAAGTGCTGCCTGCAAGTGATCAAGAGGACCTTGATCACCCTCTGGCTCCCAGGATGCTCTCCAGCCATCTGCTTGTGGCATCTGCCCTTCCTGGGCCAGCTAACATCTTAGACCGAAGACAGAAGCAGGGCCCTCACGGAAATAAGTGTGCACTGCCCTGCTAGTCTGCTGACTGGGTTCAAACCAGAACACAGCTACTTTGTGGGGATTGCTTCACCTTTCCTGCAAAAACCACATTTGCCTATGTATGCGCTCACCTGTGTGTGTGTGTGTGTGTGTGCACACATCACACTCACATGGGCAACAGTGTCACCAAAAAGTCAATCAGCCAGCTGCTATGTGTTTTCATTATTGGAGGAAGGCATTTAAAGGAGTGTCACTGGGTTCACATCCCTAAGTGCTCTCTCCCAGCATTCCATCTGTTATGTCTTCCTTGTTGGTACCCTCGGCATGGGGCCTGGGAGAAACTGAGTCCAAAATTGTCACCACCAAGGATGCCTGGTCCTGGTACTGGAGACCTTTCATGGTCTGGCCCATCTTCCACTAAACCCTACCATGCATCCTAGATCTCAAGACCACACCACAGCCTCTAAACAGGTTTTGCATGTCAGACTTCTAGTCTTTGATAAACATAGATTCCTTCCTCCAGAGATCCATAGTTATAGTTAGGGTAGGTCAGACTGTGCTGCAGTAACAAATCACCCTGAACTCTCAGTGTGTAACGCTACCAAAGCTGAGTTATCACTTATGCAAAAGTTACTGCGGGTAAGCAGTTTTTTGTGAGCAGGTGTCCTAAAAGCAGGGACTCAGGATCCAGGGTCCTTCCATCTTCCTACGCTCCCACCTTTAACACGCATTCTCCAACATTTCCACAGAATGAAAGGAAAGCATAGAGCACCATGCAAAATATTTTTAAGGTACATGCCTTATGTATTCCACTGGCTGGAATCCAGGCATATGGCCCCAAACTAACTGCAAGCGAGGCTTGGAAAGAGATCTTCAAATGTGCGCATTAAGGGGAAATGAGATTGGTGAGAATACAGCCCAGCTCTACCACCACTGTCATCCATCACCAACCATCTGTTCCACTCTTCTTCCCACACCTGCAATACCTTCATACCAGCAAACAACCCTAATCTTATGGACCCACTACATCATATTCCAACTGTAGGGTTTCCTGAGTGATGGGAGGTGGTCATGACAATAGGTCTGAATCAGGCTCTTCTTGGTCCAACAACTAAACATCTAAAAATATAAATTAACTGTCCTTCACGATGCACAATAGGAGAGGGTGACTGATATGGGCACTCCCACTAGGAATGAAGAAGAACAGGAGACACAGAGCAGACATAGGTCTACAGCAATCTTGAAATCCTGCTGGGCCAACAAAGGGTAGGCCCTCTGGTTGGGTGTGGGAAAGCCTTGATGACACACACATTCTGCTACTATTTGGAACTCCTTGGTCCATTCCCCTGGATCCATGTAACTAGTGGCCCCTGGCTCTGCCTTCTGGGGCACTGAGGGGGCAGTGGGGGACATGATCCCCTGGGGGGATACAGCATTCAAAGTCTATCTCTTGCTCTATAGCATCGGAGGCCCAAGGGTTGAGATTATCTCTGAATAAAGATCGTCTTGTAGACTAAGATGGTGGTTTCTTCAACAACATAATTTTCTTAAAAACCTAGGCTGTCCAAAATTCAACACCAATTTATGATAAAAACCCTCCAGAAAGTAGGCATAGAGGGAACTTACCTCAACATAAGAAAGGCCATATATGACAAACCCACAGCCAACATCGTCCTCAATGGTGAAAAACTGAAACCATTTCCACTAAGATCAGGAACAAGACAAGGTTGCCCACTCTCACCACTATTATTCAACATAGTTTTGGAAGTTTTAGCCACAGCAATCAGAGAAGAAAAAGAAATAAAAGAAATCCAAATCGGAAAAGAAGAAGCAAAGCTGTCACTGTTTGCAGATGACATGATACTACACATAGAGAATCCTAAAGATGCTACCAGAAAACTACTAGAGCTAATCAATGAATTTGGTAAAGTAGCAGGATACAAAATTAATGCACAGAAATCTCTTGCATTCCTTTACACTAATGATGAAAAATCTGAAAGTGAAATTAAGAAAACACTCGCATTTACCATTGCAACAAAAAGAATAAAATATCTAGGAATAAACCTACCTAAGGAGACAAAAGACCTGTATGCAGAAAATTATAAGACACTGATGAAAGAAATTAAAGATGATACAAATAGATGGAGAGATATACCATGTTCTTGGATTGGAAGAATCAACAATGTGAAAATGGCTATACTACCCAAAGCAATCTACAGATTCAATGCAATCCCTATCAAACTACCACTGGCATTTTTCACAGAACTAGAACAAAAAATTTCACAATTTGTTTGCAAACACAAAAGACCCCGAATAGCCAAAGCAATCTTGAGATAGAAAAACGGAGCTGGAGGAATCAGGCTCCCTGACTTCAGACTATACTACAAAGATACAGTAATCAAGGCAGTATGGTACTGGCACAAAAACAGAAATATAGATCAATGGAACAGGACAGAAAGCCCAGAGATAAACCCACGCACATATGGTCACCTTATCTTTGATAAAGGAGGCAAGAATATACAGTGGAGGAAAGACAGCCTCTTCAATAAGTGGTGCTCGGAAAACTGGACAGCTACATGTAAAAGAATGAAATTAGAACACTCCCTAACACCATACAGAAAAATAAACTCAAAATGGATTAAAGACCTAAATGTAAGGCCAGACACTATCAGACTCTTACAGGAAAACATAGGAAGAACACTCTATGACATAAATCACAGCAAGATCCTTTTTGACCCACCTCCTAGAGAAATGGAAATAAAAACAAAAATAAACAAATGGGACCTAATGAAACTTAAAAGTTTTGCATAGCAAAGGAAACCATAAACAAGACAAAAAGACAACCCTCAGAATGGGAGAAAATATTTGCAAGTGAAGCAACTGACAAAGGATTAATCTCCAAAATTTACAAGCAGCTCATGCAGCTCAATATCAAAAAAACAAACAACCCAATCCAAAAATGGACAGAAGACCTAAATAGACATTTCTCCAAAGAAGACATACAGATTGCCAAAAAACACATGAAAGAATCCTCAACATCATTAATCATTAGAGAAACGCAAATCAAAACTACAATGCGATATCATCTCACACCAGTCAGAATAGCCATCATTAAAAAATCTAGAAACAATAAATGCTGGAGAGGGTGTAGAGAAAAGGGAACTCTCACACACTGTCGGTGGGAATGTAAATTGATACAGCCACTATGGAGAACAGTATGGCGGTTCCTTAAAAAGCTAAAAATAGAATTACCATACGACCCAGCAATCCCACTACTGGGCATATACCCTAAGAAAACCGTAATTCAAAAAGAGTCATGTACCACAATGTTTATTGCAGCTCTATTTACAATACCCAGGACACGGAAGCAACTTAAGTGTCCATCGACAGATGAATGGATAAAGAAGATGTGGCACATATATACAATGGAATATTACCCAGCCATAAAAAGAAACAAAATTGAGTTATTTGTAGTGAGGTGGATGGACCTAGAGACGGTCATACAGAGTGAAGTAAGTCAGAAAGAGAAAAACAAATACCGTATGCTAACACATATACATGGAATCTAAAAAAAAAAAAAAAAAAAAGGTCACGTAGAACCTAGGGGCAAGACAGGAATAAAGACGCAGACCGACTAGAGAATGGACTTGAGGACACGCGGAGGGGGAAGCGTAATCTGGGACGAAGTGAGAGAGTGGCATGGACATATATACACTACCAAATGTAAAATAGATAGCTAGTGGGAAGCAGCCGCACAGCACAGGGAGATCAGCTCGGTGTTTTGTGACCAGCTAGAAGGGTGGGATAGGGAGGGTGGGAGGCAGGAAGATGCAGGAGGGAAGAGATATGGGGATATATGTATATGTATAACTGATTCACTTTGTTATAAAGCAGAAACTAACACAGCATTGTAAAGCAATTAAACTCCAATAAAAACGTTAAAAATAAAAAAACCTAGGCTGTCAATGCATTTGTTTCTAGTCTCTTCTATGAGCTCTTAAATCTGCTTCATTTCTTTGATTTTGTCTTCAGGTTTCTCCTAGAAACTGAATGGAAGCTGACTTAAAGCTTTCTGGGTCGCTATATAGGAGATTTGGGGCATTAATCTGATTTTTGCCCCAAGTCTCTGTCACTTTATTTAACTGAGAAGTTTTCCTGGGCTCTGTCACTCAAAGTTTGTTTGTCTGTCAGTCTGTCTGTTTTTGTTTTTGCTCTTTAAAATAGTGATCTTAACACTTGTGTTCAAAAAGAAATAGGTTTTTCCAACTTTGCCACTCCTAGAATTTCTGCCCAGACTTTCTCTGTTCCTTTCCATGCCTGTTTGAAGGACAGGTCATTCCTTCCCGAGCTCACCTGTTTCTTGTAACATCTCACGAAACACAGCCGCACGTAGTGCAGACACACTTCTAATGTTCTGTTTTCCAACCTCTTCTCCCAGAGCAGCAGTTCTCAGTTGGGGACGATTTTGTCTCCCGGGGACATTTGTCAATGTCTGGAGATATTTTTGGTTGTCACAACTGAGTAGCAGGTGCTATTGGCATCTAACGGGTAGAGACCAGAGATATTGCTAAACACCCTGCAATGCACAAGCAGCGCCCACAGCGAAGAATTACCCCACGGTGTCCCCAGATGTCCCAAAATGTCAATAGTGCTGAGTTTGAGAACCCTCCCCTTAGACATACAGCTCAGCAGGCCTCTGGTCTGCCTTCCAAGTTCTCAGAGGTAACAGTTTACCAGATGTCCTACCACCCTGGAACATAGATCCTCATGTGTCCATCTTCTGATATCAAAGTCTCCATGTCTAGATGCCTGATTGCTGAAGTCAGTGCCAGGCATTTTCTGTTTGCACTGTGCCTGACACACAGAAAGAAACACGTTTTTCTTCATTAATACTAACTTCTGTAACAAGCAACCGCTACATCTCTGTATCTTAATGTCATTTTTTTTTTCTTTTCTGTTTTCCCAAAGTCTGATACAGGTCAGTGGCTCTCCAGCGTGGCTCTCCTCCAAACAGTGTGTTCTGTTTTGTGCCACTGACATCTTAAACACATGACCCCTGGGGTCACCACTGAAAGGAAAGAAAGGCCAGAGGATCAAGCAAGATGTTTTAAGAGTGGGGAAAAGAGGCCTATATCGCTTGTCCTCCCATTTAAATGGCCAGAACCTAGTCCCAAAGCCTAAACCTAATTGCGAGGAAAACAGTCCTTAGGGACACCTAAAAGAATGAAGGAGATTTGGGACTGTCTCCACAGTCTCTTCCACACCCACCCGAACACCAAGGTTCTGCGTGTCCTAATTTAGCGCATCTGCAAGGGGTGGTCTCTGCTGGGGTCACACAGCACCGACATTGGGGGAAATCCCTTCTAGAAACTTCAAATTCTGGCTCCTATAGCAGTGACCCTTACACTAAGACCACAGTAAAGAGAAAAGGCCTTCTCTTTGACGTCAAGATTTCCACTGGGGGATATGCGCCCAGCTAGATGTCAAGAAAGAACCAAATGAATAACCACTATTCTGGGCAAAGTCAACTACAGGCCCTCGCCATCTATCAAGAACTGGCTGAGAGATTTGGGTCCCACAAATCCATTCGCAGTGAAACGCTTTATGTTCAGTCTTTGTTTCCACATTAACACAACACTAAACATATCTTGGCAGGGTTAGAGTCAACCCCCGGCCAACTGCCTTTCTGGCTGTAACTGTGCCCCCCTCTCTAACTTGGTCATCACTATTTGCAGTGGTCAAAGCATCTGGGACACCACCCCCCGGATTCCCTCCTTTCCCTTCACGTATGCTTAGGACACGTGGTGGGCCCTCCCACAGCGCAGATCAATGCCACGGTCAATCCTACACTCTAGCCTCCAATCACCTCAAACACCTAGTTCTGGTAAAGAACCACTGTATTCTCAGGAAGCCTCATTCTCTTGCATCTAGTCACCCACAGCTGACTTTCCTTATGAAGCCATTTTTCTTAAATAACAAATCACCTTTCTAGAAAGACTGAATGTGGGATGGAGACTGGAGACCAGCAGAGCTGCGTGGAGACGTGGATGCTAGAGGTGGGCTGTCGGACTGCTGTGATTACAGCAACACCGGCTTTGGTTCAAGGAGCCCAGGCTCCCTGCCAGACACTGTCTGGGTGTTTCAGATTCATGCCATGCTCGATCAGCAGTCACCCTGCGCGGTCAGCCCTGTTATCCTTTGAACAGGATAACAGGATCCCACCTGTTACCTGCAGGATCCCAGCTACCTGAGCAGCCTCACTCGTACCCCTCGCCCTCTTGGTCACTAGGTCCCAGGCTCACTGGCCAGAGCAACCTTTATCACGCCACTTTTTCTCACCTCTGGGCCTTTGCCACAGCAACACTTTTTTTTTCTTATTTTTAGCCCCACTGCGCATCTTGTGGGATCTCAGCTCCCTGACTAGGGATTGAACCTGGGCCACGGCAGTGAAAGCGCCAAATCCTAACCACTGGCCCACCAGGGAACTCCCCTGCCATAGCAAGCCTTTAGCTCAAACATTCTTCCTCCTCCAGGGCCACTGTCAGCCCACTGGATGCCTCTGTGGTATCAGAAAGAAATTTCCCTCCTAGGTGGATGAAGTAGGGGGGAAAAATGTCCCTTGTCTGGGTGGACACAACCCTATTGATGCACAGCTTGGCAAGTGGAAAGTGGGTGGGATTTCAGCCCCAACTCACCTGCTCCACCGGGCATCTATGTACAGTGTACAACTTACACAACTGTACATGGCAGCCCTATTTCCCCCCTCACTTCTCCTGGCTATGTCTCATCCTTCACATCCCAGCCTACATTCCCTTTGCTCAGGGAAGCTGCCCTGTACCTCAGACCAGGTCAGAGCAGCTTCTTTGCATTCATGACAGTATTATTAAGAATTTGTATGTTTTCTCTCCTTTCTTCCCTGACAACAGGAAACACATACCACTTGCTTCTATCTAAATTCCCAGACTTAAGCATGCAGCGCATGTTGGATATGCAATGAATGCTTATAAAATAAAGGACCAAATACAAAGTTTGCACATCCCGCCTCAGCGCAGGTGTCTGGAACTAAAGCTTATGCACTTTCTCCCCTGCCACCCTCCTTCTCTTGGCAATATTACCCCACTGCTGGTTCTCGAGCAAGTGAGTGACAGAGATGATTCTCTTAACTAGTAGCCTGGCAGGCTGGTTGTGTGTTAGACATCATGTAATGGGAACCTGCCCAAGAGCCCAACTCCCTCTTTCCTGCCCAGGCAATGTACAAAGCCTCGATCTCTTTCAGCCCCTAATTTCCTTGATGTAGGCTCCCCATGACCTGTCATGACATCCACAAAGAGGGCAAAAGCAGGCACATGGCAAGGAGCTCTGGACACTGTCAGCTCGCTCCTGGGTTCCTTAATTCCTTTTCGCTTAAAACTCTGGTTACTGATCAAGTCTATCATCTGTCTGTTTCCTCAAGGGCATGACCTGGGTTTACCCTGGGGAAGGGGGGTAAAATGTGCTTAGAGTGATTTAACTGTGAGTGTTGAGATGAACGACTATGCCCTCACGGAATGCTTTCAAGTGGAACAAAGAGACTCATTAAACAATCATTACATTTAAGCAAAATAAGAGAAGTATGCCCAAAGTGCAAATGTAGGACAGACAGATTAGTGGCTTAGGGTTATCTGGGGTGGTCAAAGAAGGCTTCACAAAAAAGGCAATGACTGAATTGGGTTTTGAAGGCTAAATAGGAGTTCTTTGGGTGGAAAGAGTGATGGGAGAGGGTCAGAGAAGGATATTCTGGGCAGAGAGAATCACATATATTCCCTTCTGTGAGTTAAACATTCATTTATTAAATGTAAAAGCCTAAATTAGGGTCGTCCATTAGAACCCTTGACGGACAACTAGTACATCTACTTAATTTGCAATCTCTCCATCCTACTTCAGTTGCAACTCTGACATCCATTTATCTTTCCACTCTGCTCAACTCACCTCTGCGTTGTCCAGGCAACTATTCTACTCTTTCCTGGACCACTGCAACAGCCTCCAACCTTGCCTCTCTGGCCTCAGCCCTCTCCTTCAATCAGTCCTCTGTACAGCAGCAAGAAAGATAACCCATCCTATTGTGCCAATTCCCTGCTTGTAATGTTTTTGTGGCTAACCTAGTTCACAGGGTCCCTAATGATCAGATCACTGGTGACCTTCCTGGCCCCATGTCTGTTCACAATGACCTCCCTGGAGTCCCCAGATGTGCCATGCCCCTTCACTCCCTGCCCTTGGCCCTGCTATTACCCTTCCTCACCCCTCCCCTCCCCTCAACAACTGACAATCCATTTATTAGACTCAGATCAGAGATCCTTCACTCTGAGAAGTGTTTCCTGACTGCATCCGACTCTAGGGAACCTGGCCTTCCTTTACGCTTCACTAGCAGACCCCTATCCAAAGACCGACCCCCTGCAGTGTGAGGTCCTCCTCTCTCTCTAGGCTGTGCTTGTCTAACTCATCACGAGGTCAATGAAAATAGGTGCTCTATAGAAACATGTTAAATAAAGTAATAAATCAAAGCTTCAAGCCAAGGATATTCTCTCTAAAAAAAAGAAAGATGGGCCAAATGACTTCGAAGGTCCTGAAGGCACTGATGTCTAGCCCTGGAAGATGGAGGGCTTGGGAAGACACTAGCCCATGGCAAGAAATGGATCTAGACCCAGTCCTGCACCCTGTTACCTACTAGCTGAAAAATCGACTTACATTTCCTCCTGCAGAGAAGCCTGCCCTCAATCACCCTGATAATCTTGAGACCACCCCGTTACATGTGCCAGCAGTGCTACAGCACTGTAGATGATTCTTTCTTAATGTTTATCTTGCATGAAATTACTTTTTCAATATTTTTTTCTGGCAAAATTGTAAATTCCAGGAAACGAGGGATGGGGCTAATTTGTTCATGATGACTTCACTCATCCTCCCGCTTGAGCATTAACTAAAAGCATTGTCTGAAAAGGTGCAAAAGGAATGGCTTAGACTCAGGCTCCTCAAAAAGGAATTATTATTATTTGCAAAAAGGAGCACACTTTAATATAATTATTGATTCAAGAGATACCTGGGTTAAATGCTTGGTGCTGAGTGTGGCAGACACAGCCCCAACGCTTACAGGAGGATTAAAGGAGACGAGCAGCTGAGAAATGATTCCAAGTGGACAGAAAGCAGGGGTCAGACTCAGCATCCCTGGGCTCATGCCCCAGCCCTGCTGGGGACCGGCTATCTGACGCTGAGCAATCTGCTGAAGTTATTAGAGCTTTCGTTTCCTCAACTGTGTCATGTGAATCTATGCAGGGAGCTGAGAGGGACCATAATGAAAACATCCAGCGCAGAGCCTAACACGAGGAAGTGTTCAATATATTTAGCTGATATAATTATGCTAGAAGGTAACTGTGATTTGCGGTGTCACCATCACACCATCCCTGGGGTGGGGAACAGGAGGGCAGAGGAGATGGTCGGGAGAGAGGGATGCTCAAAGGGGGAACCACCTTTCCCATCTTGAATCCCAGGCAAAATTCACAAAGTGAGCGGGTTTCTTCCTCTCCATTAAGACAACAAGAAGAAACAGGCTCGGAGTGGTGAAATGACTTGTCCAAGCTCTCATAGTTCATCCATGGAAGAACCTGGCCTTAGCCCTACCAGGTCTTCTTCCTCCAAATCTGGTGATCTTGCCTGTATGCCCTGCTGTGTCTGCATCTTGTATTCACTTGGTATGTGTTTATTGAGCGTCTGCTGCACTGAAACCTGAAGATGCAGTGGGGAAATGCAGGGCAGTCTGGGAAGGGATGCACCTACCTCATCTTTGCTAACTGACATCCCCCATCCTGCCTAGACTCTCTGGAGACGGACAAGACATCTGAAAGCAGGCAATGTGGAATAAAGGCAATTTTTCACTAATGAAAAGGGTGGTGCATAAGTAAGCAATACTATAGACTTTTGCATGAAAAGCCCATTTCCACTGATTTATATCCTCTTTTAGAAATGACCTGTGCAATCATCTTGGATCCATATGCAGACTGACGCAATCTACCACATACAGAAAGCCCATCATAGCCTGTGCACCATTTAGCAACCTGCTATTTATTCCACAGGATTTTAGTAAATGAGAAAATCACTTAAATGAGAAATTTAGAACTATTTAATTTTACTGGAGTGGGAGAACACAGCAGTGTTTGCCATCTTACTTCTCAAAATAGTAGAAGGCACTAAATACAGTTTTTGTAAAAACTGTAACACATGCTTTCCTTTAAATAACTACTGTTTTCCTGGTAGCTTCTAATCCTTCCCCAGGTAGTTAACCCTGGAGCACGGCATTCACACATTTCAGACAGCTGTTCTCCGCACCCTCTGAAACCTCTCCGATTTCATTCACATACAAGTATCTGTGTAGCATGCTCCACGTGTAGGTATCACACTGGTGAAACGAGTTCTGACAAAGCACAGGGCCAGAGAGCTGAATTCTAGGTTTGCACTTGTCCATTTGGGGCAAGTTATCTGAGTTCACCAGACTCTGTTTTCTTATGCCCATCATCAGGAAACAAAAACCAAGGAACAAGCATGGTTCTCGGGGCCAAATTATGACTTCTGTGGGCCCCAGGCACTTTCATCCACTAAAAAATAGATTTAAAATTATGTTTGTATGATTGCACTGATATGAAGATTAATATAATCCATATTGGATTACATCCATCTTTTGGTTCCGATTTTAAATGAAATTAAAACATTTCTGTTGGCCCCTGAAAGTACTGTGGGCCCTCAGTACTGAGCCTACTGTGTCTGATGGCTAAGTCAGCTGTGGTCACATCTTATATAAAATCAAGAATCTGATGAGATCTCATCGCACCTCATCTGTCCCTCCAACATTAACTGAGCACCTACGATGTGCCAGCAACTCAGATGGGCACCAAGGGCAACAGAAATGATAACATCCCACCAGGCAGGTCAGGCAGCCAGTTTCCTTAGTGCTACGTCACGAATTCCTTGTACAGAGCCTGAGACATAGTAGGTGCTTGATAATTATCTGATTAGCAACCAAACCAATGGCAGTGTCTCTACTTACGGAGATGTCACCATCCAGAGTCAACCTAATGACGTGTTAACAGTAATAATGAATGTCTGTGTCTTACCCTCATGACTCCAGATCCTCAAGAAAGGAAGATGTTGACAATAACAAGCGTATATTTAAAGCAAAGGGTAAAGAGCGAAGAACCCAATAAAAATGGAGCGGAAGGAAAAAGAGGAAGCACGTGCCTGGGAGAGGGGAGATTTCTGCTTGGAAGTCAGGTCCGTGCCTCACTTTCCCTCCCACCTCCATGCTCACCAGACCCACGCCTCCCATCAGTGAGGGCAGGGCCATCATGCAACAAGGCTCAGCACAGAAGGACTTGCAAAGCCAAGCCCTGTGTGTGCCTGTGCTGTGTGAGCATTATTCCCTTCAAGGAAGATGCTGTTCTTCAGTTCTCAGCAATCTGACTTAAAAGGGAGCTGGCATTTCTTCTCAATGACACACGTTCCTCTGTCTGGGGAACCACCTTCTAAGGGAAGCAGAGGATGGAGGGATTTCACTTTGGTGGCCAAGGTATTCATCTCAGGCACAGTCATCTGCTCTGGCAGCACAGTTTCTGTGATCTCCACAGGTGAGCACAGGACTGGGGAGGCTGAGAGCACCGGCGGGAGACAGATCTGTTGGAAAGTTAAATGCCTAACCATCTGCATACAAGGGCTTTCGTTCTCTCGCATTCTGATGTTCTCAGATTCCACAATCTCAGACACCCATTCATTCAACGAAGGTTTCCTGAGCACACGCACTGAGCCAGGCACACACAGGGGAACAAAGTAGAAATGCACCTGCCCTCGCAGAGCGGACGAACCAAAGCCCTTTCTTTGGTTAACCATTAACCTAGTGGCTGATGACGGGTGGTGGGCTGGCATCGGGCTGACTGAGTTAAAACGCCAGCTTGGTCCCTGCCCAGCTGTGTGACTTTACAGATGTGGCTTAACCTCTCTCTGTCTCAGTTTCTTCAGCTGTCAATGAAAATAGGAAACTTTTTTGTGGAAATTGACAGAGTCCATGAGCATCAGTGGTTTAACAGAGTACCTCGGTGCAGAGCAGGTGTTCAAAATGTGATTTCAAACGATCAGCATCACACTTTTCACACAATCGTGGAATTCAAAACTTTTCAGTTCTCCTTTGCCTCACACACTGGATCTCATGACCCACTGAGGGTAAGGACTGAGTTTTATTTGTTTTAGCCCCTGCGGCACAGAGATGCTAGCACAGAGTAGGGGCTAAGTAAAGGACTGGCAGACAGATAAATAGACAGACACACTGATGCCCCTGCCTGAAGAAGCAGAGCTCTGAGAATGAGGAGAGTTCTAAAGTCTGCATGTCTCCACCACGTGGCCATTCCTCCCCTGGGGAACTGGAACAACCCCACTTATTTCAGTGAGAAGGAAGGGGGTGTGCAGCTTCCCTGGACCGAGAAAGGGATTCTCCTAATTTTGAGTCACTGGATTCCTGATCTTCAAGAAGAGTCTGTCAGACTCTGAGCATTGATTAAATGTGATGGTTAATTTCTCAGGTCAGTTGGGCCCATCTATGGCACCCAGATAGGCGGTCAAGCATTATTCTAGATGTCTCTGTGAAGGTATGTTTCAGAGGAGATTAACCTTTAAATCATTAGACTCTGAGTAAAGCAGATTACCCTCCATAATATGGGTGGGCCTCGTCCAATCAGTTGAAGACGTTAAAAGAAAACCACTGACGCACGCAAGACCCGCCCTCCCCACCCTAAAGAAGGAAGTTGGTCATTTGGTCAGCAGAAGGCCTTTGGACTTAAACTGTAACTCTTCCCTGGTCTCCAGCCAGCTGGCCTGACCTGCAGATGTTGGACTTGCCGGCCTCCACATTTGCATGAGACAACTCCTTACAATAAATCTGTCTGTCTCTCTGTTTCTCTCTCTCTCTCTCTTTATATATATGAATATATGCACAGGCGAGATCCTATTATCCTACTGATTCTGTTTCTCTGTAGAATCTGAATGAATACATCAAGCATACGTCGTGTCCCCAATTGTACCAGGCAGTGTCAGGGATATCACAGTTAAAACAGCATAGCAAAGACTGAAGGAGGCCTCCAGCACGATCTCATCCAATCCTCTTTCTAGACATTGAGAAACCGGGGCCCAGAGAGGTCAAGTATCTGGCTCAGGGTCACACAGCAGGGTAGAGCCAAGAACAGGAAACATCTAAGATCCTTTGTTCCATGTCCTATCCACAAGACAACGCTGAGGTTCTTGTAGTAACCTTTGATTTCATTACGTGGATAAATTCAAAGAAAAATAAGACCAGCAGAGGATTTTATTGTGCCAAGCTCTCCGCTCCAGGCTTTTATATGCTTATTTCATTTAATCTTCTCAGCAACCCTGTGAGGCAGGCATTAGTATCCTCTTTGACAGATAAGCCATGAGTGGGAGAGGGAAAATAATTCCCCTGGGGCAAAGCTGCTGGCTTTCGGGGGAAGGGGACGTAAGCTCTGGCTCCAACCCTGAATGTGAAGCTCTCGCTGCCTAAGATGCTGCAGGAAAGAGCAGGGCTGCAGGACCAGAGGGACCTGGGCTTATGGGAAAAGGGGCGTGACACGTCACAGCAACCCTCACCTCCCCATGATTTTCCATGCCAATGGGCTCATTTTGCTGTGAATCTCTAGTTTCTGCACATGTCTCTGCACACAAAGGCTTATTTTGAAGGGAACACCTGTTCTCTAATCGCTCCAGCTGATGCTGCAATCTGCGCGGACTTCGATGTTATTTGCTACTGCGCTGGGCTTCTTGGGGATTTGGGAGGCACAGCCCCCAAGGGAGGCGGGGGAGTGGATTTTATTCTTTGCTTGGCAGCCCTTGCCAGGTGGGAAGGCACAGGATGGGCACGAGGCTCTGAGCCTGCATGACCGGATGGGACCCAAATGGAAAATGCACAGGGAAAGAATCAGGTCCTGAAAATACCCCACTGAGCTGCGAGCAACTTCACCGCTGAGCACCCACAAATAAGCTATTTTATCTGACTCTTGCAAAAGTCAGGGATATCTTCTTTGACACACATCCCCAAAAATAGCCAAGAAAAGAACGGGGAAAAAAATTCTACTGTATTGTGTGCCCGCTATGGGTCTATTTCTATACTGTTTTTACATGTACTAAGGCCTAAGATCCCTTCTAAAATATAGGTATTATCCCATTTCAGAGTTGAGGAGCCTGAGTTTTTACAGGGTGAATAGAGTCGCCCACGTCACAAAGTACTGAGCAGAGCAGGTATTCGAAACCAGAATCTTCTCTGTGCCACATCACTGCGGTGACGCTCGGCCTCTTCAGATGTCACCGAATCAGACAGGCTGAAATGGTCTACAGTGTTCCCTACCCCAGCCCGTGCCAGGTCCAGGGTTTCTGCCAAGGGCAGCGCCGCTTGGCGCCCATATGTCCACGGAGATGTCCCACTCTCCTGCTCTCCCGCTGCTCTCTGTCTGCTGCCATATAAGGCAAGGAACACCTTGTGGCTCAGCCCTCTCACTGCTCAGAGTTCTATATAGACACGATCATGCACTTGGATCAATCGTTCGTCCAACACACATTTGCTGAGCGCTAATTGTGTGTGCCAGGCATGGTGCTGGGCCCTGAAGGTGTGGAGCTAAAGGCAATGGCCTCTGTCCCCAACCACTCAGAGCCCAGTGGAGGAAAGACAGAGATGCCTAGAGTTGACTGTGGTGAAAACATTTGGGAGAGGGAATTTCTTGCTAGGAAATCAGAGAGTGCTTCACGGAGGTGGTGGCAACGGAATGAGGCATGAGAGGCTGTGCAGACAGGAAGGAACAGAGAGTTCCTTCAGGGCAGACACCAGATCACCATCATCCCCATAAGCTCCTGTGGCCCCAGCAAAGGCCCTTGTCTTGGGATGTAAGTGTCAAAAAATGCTTTGAACTGATCTATGACCCCTGATGTTCCAAACCATGTTCCCTGGAAAATAGAGTCTGAACTGGAGATGTTCATGTGGATCTACTGGGGAGGCTCTTGGAGCCAGAGGAATGAGAAGCAGGACTGGACAGACGGAGAAGCTGGGCTGTGATATGGTCACAACAAAGCCTTCAGTCAAGCTCCGGCGGGTCTGGAGCAGGGACTGACCTGCGGCAGGGGTCGGGGGTGACCCAGGGGAGGCACACACATCAGGCCCCTGATGATGAAGGGTCTGCGCTTGGCCTTGGGGATACAGAGGGAGCAGGAAGTCCCTGGCTTCCATCCCTCCCCATCCCATCCTGGAGCCCTGAAGCCATCCATGCGCACAAGGTAATAAGGAAATGCCCACCCCTGCTGGCTGGGTCTCTGCCTTCCTCTCCCTTGCTACCATCCCCAGGCCCTTTGCCAATGCTCAGGACACTGGTTCCTAAGGCTCAGTGGTTGCCCGAGGTCCTGCATCTACAGGAGCCCACCTGCACAGCAGTTCTCTTTGGCTCTAAAGTCTGTGCCCTCCTGGGCAGGGAGCTCAGTCCTGGGTTCAGGTCCCCTGTCCCTCAGGAGGGTCTTGGCAGTTTTCTTCTAAACTCCTCTCCTGAGAACATGTGACACAGCTGCCAGGACCAGATGGAGACTTGACGGGGCAGCTTTTGCGGCCAGACCTCCTGGTTGGGCTCAGAGCTGGGAAAGGTGATGTCACAGGAGAGCCAGCTGCGTGTAGGACCTGATGTGCTGGAACGTCTGAGGACAGGGCTTGGCTGCATGGGGAGACGGAGCGTCTCTTTTGGGGGCTGGCTGGGTGGACAAATTTTCCCACTTACGACACGGGTTGTATGATGGTTAACTGTGTGTGTCAACCTGACTAGGACACAGGGTGCCCAGATATTTGGTTAAACATCATTCTGGGTGTGTCTGTGAGGCTGTTTCTGGATGAGATTAACCTTTGGAAAAGTAGAATGAGTAAAGCAGATTGCCCTCCCCAGTGTGGGTGGGCAACATGCAATCCATCGAAGGTCTGAGTAGAACAAAAAGGCTGAGTGAGAGAGGGTTTCTCTCTCTTTCTGTCTTTGCACTGGGACATAGGTTTTCTCCTGCCTTAAAACTCAGACTCAGGGACTTCCCTGGTGGTCCAGTGGTTCAGAATCCGCCTTCCAAAGCAGGGGACGCAGGTTCGCTCTCTGGTCGGGGAACTAAGATCCCACATGCCACAGGGCAACTAAGCCCACGGGCCCCAACTAGAGAGCCTGTGTGCCGCAAGGAGGATCCCGCATGCCGCAACTAAGACCCGATGCAGCCAAAATAAATAAATAAATGTTTAAAAACAGAACAAACAAAAAAACAAAAAAACTCAGACTCAGATAGGAGTTTACACCATTGTCTCTCCCAAGTCTCTAGGGTGCAGATGTCACATCGTGGGACCTTTCATTCTCCATGATAGCATGAGACAATTTCTTATGCTATAGAAGGGAGATACATAAATGTCTCCTATCTATTTATCTATCATCTCTTATTGATTCTACTTCTCTGGTGAGCCCAGAAAATACAATCTGGTTATTTCCGAGCAGGTCCCTAATAATAACAATCGTGTATTGGCTCAAGAGAAATACAGAGTCATGCTGTAGATGCCTAAAGCCCTGTGCATCACAGAAGTGTAACAACAGGTGTTTCTTAGGAAGAAGGACCAAAGGGAAGGACAGGGTATGCATATTTATTGAGCACCTACTGAGTACCAAGTACTGGTCTAAGCACTTTTTATCCATTACAGCAACGAATACACATATTACCCTGTGAGGTTATTAACTATTAGCAACCCCACTCTACAGGTGGGAAAACTGAGGCTCAGAGAAGTAAGCAAATGAAGGATCGAGCCAGGTTTTGAAATGAGCTCAATGCGAATGGGCTTTTGAGGTTCCACACGGTCCGGGGGAAGCCCCTCACAGCACATCCCATGACCTCCATGGAACCATATCCTTCCAGGTACCATATGGAAGAGGTGCCATGTGCAGACGCTACTCCCCGCATCAACCCTGGGGTCTGGCACTGGGAATATGTTTGATGAATGCAGCAGCCATCCAAAGAAGGGATGGATGGATCGACGAGAGGAAGGGATGCAGGGAGCAAAGAATCTCTACCTGGGACATCGGAAAGGAGCCGAAATCTCGTAGAACAGACGCAGCCTGCAAAGTGAAGTTTGCAAGGCTTGGGGCCTCTGCCCCCAGGCAGACATTACCTCTGAGGAAGTCGGCTTGCAGTATCCAGCTCCAAAGACCAGGTTTTCCAGGGAAAGGCTAGACTGTTCTGGTCCCGTATCTGGGCCGCCTTTCCCAAGCCAGGAGCCTCTTCCTGGACGAGTAAAACTGAAAAGAAGGGAATAGAAAGAATTGCAAATTTATATAATCTTTCCTAAAAGGATGTGAAGAAAGTGATGGGGCCAATAATCCAGCCCCTTGATGCTGTTATTGGGGAGCCTATGAGATAAGCCATTTCGAAGAAGTAGCTCACCCTCGAGGGATGCTTGGGTGGGACTTTTTGATGCTGTCATTGACAAGTGGGTGCAACTGGCATGTGAGCCTGGGGGCCAAGGATGACACACATCCCACTATGTGTACAAAGAAATTTCCCCCTAAATGCCCACAACCTGCCTGCTGAGACTCACTGAGGCAGAAGTTACTTAACCACCCGGGCAGGTGGGTTGGGCTTCTGGCCAGAGGCCAAGGGGAGCCTCCACCTGACCTGATCTGAGTCCTCCCCCACTCCTTTCATTGGCATAACCCGAGTGAGATCCTTCAACCCCCGGCCCCTCCCTGAACCTCTGTTCTTCTGTGGAAGAGCGTAAAACAATATCCACCCCCACGAGCCACACAGGAGTCTCATAGGATCGTGGATGTCGAAGACTCTCACGGCATCGATGCTAATTAGAAATACTGTACCTGTTCCCAGACAAAAACACAGACCCTGCCCAGCTCTGCAAGTCACCACAAGATCAACTGGCAGACTGTGTCTGCAATCGTCAATTTTAGGATCAGAGGAGATTAGAAAAGTCTGTATGAGTTGAATTCATCTTATTTGGGTTTATGATCATTTCTCTCTCCGTTAACCTTTTTGATTTTCACCAATTGATCTATCGGTAAAGTCTACTTAAACTCCTTTTCCCTTTCTTTCAGATCCCTTGTACTAAACACCCCAGTGGTTAATTGTCATGTCATATTGTGAACATTTTTTTATAGGCATGTCTAAGTCCCCCAGGAAGAGGCAAAGTCTCCAATGGCCAAGAGGGTCTTGATAATACAAAGCCTCAGATGGCATTATCTCCATCGTAGGTGCTCAAGAAATATTTGTGGAAGGATTGAATTTACACCTTCCAGAGTAAAAGATTGATGGGGAAATAAAGCTAACGTCATATTTTGGTCTAACTCATTTATTCAAATACTTATCGGGCTAATGCTATATGCCAGGCAGTTGTGTGAGGTACTTGGGTGGCAAGATGGTTAAGGCATGGTCCTCAGTGTAAAGACATTTGGGTCTAGAGAGGGAGTCACATGTAATATATACAAGGCGGGTAAACTCAGGCCAGTGAGAACAGAAGGGAAGTTTACAAACCAAGCTGGGTGAAAGGGATGAACAGCTAGAGATGATACTTAAGCAGAGTATGTATCGCCCAGTGGTTAAGAGGCAGCCGGTAGAGCTGGGCTGCCAGGGTTGAAATCCCAGCATCAGCATCTGTCAGCTCCGTGGGGAAAGTTTTAAACTTCCCAGTGTGCCTCTGTTTCCTCGTAAGTCAGAAGAATTGATACCAGCACCTTAACAGTGGGGTTGTTTGAGGATTCCATGAGCTTAGCCACATACGCCTTTAAGTACCACGTCAGGCAAAGAGTAATGATTCAATAAATGCTAGAAGTTATTGTCAATAATACCACAAAAATAATAAAATCTAATATAACCATTATATTTATATAGCTATTTTGAAAATACCACAAATACAATCAACTCTAATAAAATCATTTCTCCCATTTGTTTAGAACTGAGATTCGAAGCAAGTCTACAGTTTAGCTAGAAAACGGGTAAAAGGAACATTGCAGAAGAAATGCAGAATATGTGTATGAGCAGAAATGCTCATGGCACATTCACGGGACCGACTGCAAATTAGTCACTAGAATAACTCGCTATTTGTCTTCGGTGTGGCCTTGTGTAGCTGAAGCTCTCAAGTGAAATCAAACCGTACCCGTTTGAGAGTTAAACATTGAGGGTTAAACAGACCTCAGTCTGTTTCAGGGAAGGTGAAGGATCTTTTGAGGTTAAATTTTCATTTCACACCTGCTTCTTCCTGGCTGGATTTAACAGTGGCTGCTGAAACTGCTTTTCTGGAAAAACTGGAGCTTGCCCTACTTGACAGGTATTTCCCATAACCTTAAAGTGTTCCCAGCCACTGTGAGCGAACTCACAGAAATCCTTCCTGCAAAATCCAGAGAACAGAAGGCAGTTCTATTTTTACCCCCATCCCTGGAGAAGCCTCAACTCTCATGGTGAATTTCTATCTGCACTGCTCTCCAGCAAGGTGGTTGCAGACAAACCTGTAAAGCACTGTGTCTGTCAGGAGGTTCACCTTTCTATGCAGAGTGTCTAAAATAGCCCCGTTAGCGAGCAGAGCCCGGGATGCAGCTCAGCAAGCAGATGGGCGCAGTGAACGGCAGAAGCACGTCCTGGTCACCTCGCCCGGCCAAGATCTCATTTCCTACCCTTTGACCCCAGCAGGGGATCGGGACAGGGACCCCTACCCAACAGTGAGTGGGGACTGGAGTCTCCCCCACGTGCATTTCAATCCCCAGCACTGAAAAGGGACCTTGGGAAAGTTCCCTTCCAGAAACCCCATGCTGCAAGATTCCATCCCCGGATATCCCTTTGCCCACGTGGGCAACCCGTGCCCCCATGCGTGTGGGAGGTTTGAAGTGAGTTGATGTCCACATCTGGTGGTTCCAGGTGCTTGGAGGAAGACAGCCGGGCACAGTACGATGTGCTCATTGTTGTCGGCTCTGTCCCTCTGCTTAAGTCATTCATAGAACCTCAGTGCTTCGTGGGACCACGGAGATGCTCTGGGACAATTCACTGAAGGGCGAGCACGGGGCCACTCAGGTGGTCCTATCGTTGAACAAACAGTTACTGGAGGAAGGGGCAGAAAATCGTGCGCCTGGCACTGTCCTCGTGTGAGAGTCACTAAAACCTTAAATGGACGGGACCCATGAGTGTCCCTGGTTTAGGGATGAAGCCTGTGTGTCTCAGGGACGTTAGGTGACTTTTCAAATAAGACAGGGTTAGAAAAAAGCCAGTTCAGGTGAAGGCAGCAGGTCTCACCCATTCAGCACCAAGGTTCCCTGCCGGTATCCTCCTGACTCCAGAGGCACCCGCTCCAACATCCCTGCCCATCTCTCCCCTGCCCTGCAGTGAGGCTCAGAGCCTAAACCTGCAGCCTGGGGGAAGCCTCTGGCCTGAGCTGATCTCTCCTGGGCAACTCTCAGCATCTCAGCCACGCGGGACACTCAAGCGTAACACGAAACCCACAGCGCGCCCCTCCGCCTCCCCGTAACAGCAGGGCTTGTAACCTCGTACCTGATCAGGGGCTGTTGCAGGGCCACCAGGGCAGCGTGGATGGTCACCGAGATCACCGACAGGTGGAAATAGTCGAACATGACGGGGACCTGGTGATGCAGGCCTCTCCGGGGGTGGAAGTGCAGGCCCAGCGCACGGCTGCTGATCACGGGGACCCCGGCCATGTCCCGCAGCCTGGAAGGCAAGCGAGTGACTCACATGAGTGGTGGCAGGTTGTCCCTGCTGCCAGCCAGGTGGGTCCACGAGGCAACCTCGCCCATGCACAAGCACTGCGCCTGCATCGACTTATCCAATTCCTGCAGATACTCTGCTAGGTAGAAACTGTTCTCCCCGTGATGGGCAAATGAAGCAACCGAGGCTCAGAGAGGGAAGAGAACTCATGGGACACCACACAGCTGCTATGCAGCAGAGCTGGGGCTCACACTCTGCTAATACCGACACGGAGCTCATCTGTCAGTGACGGAAAGATGCCCAGATGCTTTTCCAGGCTCAATGGGGAAGCCCTCCCGGACCCCCATTCCCTGCTTGCTCTTGTATTTCCCCCACAGATGCCCAGCACAGCACTTCCTTTGTACCTCTGTGTTTTCTACTAGACTCTTGCTTCTTAAGGGCAAGAACTGTCACTACTTCATTTTTGTATCCCTAACACCAAGCTTAGAATCTGGCATATTGTAGAAGTCGGTCAAATATTTCCTTATTAAAAGGGATATATGACTGAATGAATAAATGAATGACCCCCAAAGAATAATAAAGAGTCTGATCAATTTCATCAAGGATTCCGTTACCTTCTCTCTAGCGTTTTGTAATTGGTATGTGTCTGATCCCCAAGAGATAAGCCAGCTGGTAAGCAAAGCCTAACAGAGTCTTTGGTTGTAAAAATGGGGCAGACCTTTCTCTAAATAAAAGCCATCCAGGGCTCATCTCCTCCTCTGCACACCAATCACTCAGGCTCTCTGGGCGTCTCTGAACCAGAGCCCTTGGGAAACCCGGATGAAGCATCTTCCGTGAGCAGAGCAGAGAGCTCGGAGGATGTGCAGATGAGAAGCTTCTTCTTCCTCCACAGATGAGGAAAAGAGACACAGAGAGAAGACAGTGAGGGGAGCAAACTCCCAAGACCCCACCCAATGGGCTTTGCTTTCTGGAAATCCTTGTCGCTTAGAGCTTGTGTGCAAATGAATGCCAGGTAAAAGAGCCAACGAAGTCAGCGGAGCCCAGTGTGACTCCAAAACAGCCCACAAATGATGACCTCCTCTCTTACCAGGAAGAAGCCTGATGGGGAGGGGGCACAGAGTGTCCTCTCCTGAGTCTCAGGAAGTCATTAACATTCATACTCACTATCATTCTGACAACTGTTTATTGTGGCCTTACTGTGAACTGAACGTGGCGTTTTTTCCCTTAATGTGCTTGACAATCATATGAGGTATTAACTGATGTTATTCAGTTTATCGATGAGGAGGTAAAGCCAACGTGAGTTAACTGATCTGTTCAAAGTCACAAGGCCAAACCGAAAAGCTGGGCCCAGGTCTGTCTGACTCCACAGTCTGTTCTACACTACTGCACATAATTACTTTGAATCCATTCAGACACAGGCTGCTGCAAATCACAGGACTATCCTTAGGGCTAGAACGACAGGGGGTGAAATACATGTCAGGGTAGCAAAGATGTCAAAAACGTTAACAAGAATTTAAGCCACTTTAATAGGAGTAAAGAATTCAGAATGAGGGAGGTGATAGCTCTTTTGTGCCCTGAAATGAATAGAGCTAATTAATGGAGATAAAATACCAAATGTAAAATAGATAGCTAGTGGGAAGCAGCCACATAGTACAGGGAGATCAGCTTGGTGCTTTGTGACCACCTAGAGGTGTGGGGTAGGGAGGGTGGGAGGGAGATGCAAGAGGGAGGAGATATGGGGATATATGTGTATGTATAGCTGATTCACTTTGTTATACAGCAGAAACTAACACACCATTGTAAAGCAATTATACTCCAATAAAGATGTTAAAAAAAAAACAAAACTCAGTTCTGGGGGAGGGGGAGGTCTCAATTTAGAAAAAAAAACATAGAGGTAAACAGGATAGCACTGAGAGGAAAATGCCTGGGTTCTTATAAAGGAACTAAAACCAGCAAAAAAAAAATCAAACAAACAAAAAATGCAAAACACAGAGAAAGAGCCCTGGCGTTCAACTGAAGGGGAAGAGATGACTTAAAGAGATGACTCGTGAACCTGAACTGCGACCCAGACTGAGAATTTTGATGCGTGGTTCCAAGGACTGAACTTGAGGGCAACTGAAGGAAGGCACAGAAGGATGACGTGTCCCCTGAAGTAAAGAGGAATTTCCTGACAAGCAGAACTGTCCAGGGACAGAATGGGATAAAATGGGGAGACGTGAGCTCCTGACTCTGTGCAAGCACATGGGCATGGGTCTTTGCAGAGTAGCAGGTTCACATGTGAGGTCAGACTAGAGCACTGTTTCTCACCCTCGGTGACATTGATCTTGGGGACTGAGTGGTGCTTTGCTGGGGAGCCGGGGTGCAGTCCTGTGCATTGTGGGATGTCTGGCAGCATCCCTGGGTTCTACTCACTAGAAGCCAGTAGCACCCACCCCCCCCCCACCTTTGTAACAATTAAAAGTGTCCCCAGATATGGCCACATTTCCCTGGGGGACAGAACTGTCCCACCCACATTGAGAACCACTGGACGGGATAGAGCCCTTCTGCCCCTGACGTTAGATGTCATGCTTCTCTATTTTGATCCTGCTCAAGCCTAAATGGTTACAAAGAAGCTGACTGCCTGGGTCATGTTTCAAAGCCTGAAGTCTATCCCCAGGATGTGCTACAGATGCCTTGTCATCCTTAAAGCCAATTTATGAAAATGAAAAAATACGGCATTTTCAATTCTTCCCCAGCCTCTGGTTTCCTGCTCCTGGTAGCTAATCGCATACTCCATGAAAACGCTCTGCTCTGATTGTTGTTAAGTGCTTTGTACTATAGGGAGGAAGTGACATACGGAAACTGGCCCCACCTGCATCTAGGAAGCCACGAAGAGGAAGAAGACACTGATCCGTGCCCTTGGCCTGGCTTAGGTATTACCTCTCTTAATCTTCATAACAGACCTATGAAGTACAGAACCTATAATGATGCCCATTTTATAAATGAGGCTACTGAGATTTAGAAAAGTGCAGGGATGCACTCAGTGTCTCATAGTCAATGAGCACAGAGCCTGCTGCTGAACTCCATACACTTTGTTTGGGTCAATCTCCTGTACACAGCCTCTCCATTAACTACTGTTTTGATGGTAAGAAGGCCACAATTATTGTGTCCACCATAACTTATCATTGAGGCTGCCTGGAGAGCTGGGTAGGGAATGACTTCCAGGCTGGGTTTGGGATCAATGGCAGGGTTCTGTGATCAAATGGAAATGTCTACCCTGGAGCTATGGATGAATACCTCTGAATGAAGGGGCATAGGAAGATAGGGCAGGGGGTGTTAATAAAATTAATAAAATGAGTGAATGATAGAAATCCTAAATAGTTGAGAGGGAATATGAGAGCAATAGAGACGGGGACTTCATTTCTGCGTTTATAGCTTAGCAAGAAGGTCAGCCTCTTATGGGGCTTCTGAGTTCAACACGGTGCTAGAACAATAAGTCCTGGAGATGGTGTGAGGAAGATAAGATTTCTCAAGTATCCACCATCCCACCAAGAGGTAAGCAGAAGTGATGAGAGAAGCAGGTGTCCAGAGGGGCTTGGGGTCCAGATAAAGACCCCAAGAGTGAGGGATCTGTGATGTTGAGCCCAGACACAGTGGCAGGACCTTGGACAGATCCTCCTGCCAGCCCAGAGATGAGGCGTGACCATCTACAATGCATACACATCAGCAGATGTCTATTCTCAAAGCACAGACACACTCAGGTTTCTGACACTTTAGTAGTGGTCCATCTGTGGTTCAGATCCCCTCTGATTCAATGCCCCGTGTTATGAAAACTCCCATAACAATCAGACACATCTCGGGGATGGGACAGTCCTTGGGGAGGGAGCCAAAGTGCTAACAGTGACTCTGAAATTTGAAGGGGTCGGGGAACCATTCCGCCAGCACTAGCCCGTTGGCCACCTGGTCTCCCATTCTCCACTGGAGAAGGTGAAGCATTTGCTGAAGAGTTTGTAGAGATCAGAAGTGAGGATTAATTTCCCAAAAGTGGTCAGACTGTGCTGAGATTCTGCTAATAGAACAGATGGAAAAGAAGGGCCTCCATTTTCACCTTAAGCTTAATGAGGGGAGTCTTCACTTGAGCCTGCTCTGTGTCCCCTGGGGGAACACAGGCCCTGGTGCCTGACTTATCCTGCAAAGGCCCTCAGGAGAGAAGCTGAGGGTGGCTGGATTGGCCAAAGAAGAGTCAGCAGCACTGGGGCGGGGGTCCCCACCAGTGTGAGATGAGGATGAAAGTGCTTGTGTTCATTATCCAAGAGCCAGATGTGCATTCCTTGGAGAAGAATCTGCCAAAAGAGCTTCCTGCAAGGAGTGAATGACCCAACCACAGGAGGCATCATTATATCAAAGAACAGCAGAGGTTGGGGGAGAGGGAGACCGCCTAACGGGTATAGCTCCAAGGAAGGCACAAGGACACCCCAAGAGCAGAGAAAGCGGTGATTCAGCATCTACCATGTTAAGAGCCCTGCTTGCAACTGAACCCATCACGTATGACTCCCTGCCCCACCTGCAATCTCCTCCCTCCTCCTTGTGCCTGACCCTGGCAAGACCCACACGCCCCAGGGGGAAGACAGGAAGCTGTACCAAGCTGCTCACCATACCCAGTGGCTGCAGCGGGAGTTTCCTACCCCGAGAACGCCTGGAACAGGGGTGCAGTGGAGCCAAGGGGCAGTGTCAATGCAAAGAAGTTATAAATTGGATGAGAGTCTGGAGTTTTGGTAATACATTCGACTGGACTTTTTCATACCTGAAAAAAGGACTATCTATTTATGACATGAAAGAACAGCCTGCGACACGACTGTTCACCCCAGGGTAGGAGGAAGAGGCCACCGAACCAGCTTAAAGGGAGAAGTTGTGAGAAGGAGGAGGGTTGCTTCCTGCTTATTGAATCTGATAAGCAGGAAGCTGATGGATTTTCAATGTACGTCAATGGATTTTCAATTTTCAGAAAGTTGAAACATCATAGCAGACATTCAGTGTAAAGATGAGGATCCCGGCCGGATCTCCTTTGATTCAGAAGGGGGCCTTGAGATCTGCAGCCTCATATGGTCATTAATCTAAAGAGCTAATTAATACTGCATTGCAAGTGTACGGAGGTGAGTTTGGATATAAGAAGGTGCCAGTTCATGAAGGAGGAAGTCAGGAGTTCTCTGTGCCTGCAGCCTCTGAGCTGCCTGCCTAAAATGCATGCAGCTCTAAATGACCACGTAGATATACCTTGCCCTCGTTTCTGTAGCTGATCAAGAACCGGGTTTCTAAGGGATGTTCTGAGGTTCATGGCCATCAGGATACCTCAGGGCTGGAAAAGTGTTGGGCAAAGGAAACTGTATTATCATGATTCAAGGATTCCAAGGACACTCACTGTTGTTCACTGTCTGTAAAGTGCAAATCCACCTTGAGTTGGAAATCGACTTCACTTAGTGCCTCTTCCACCTAGAAGAGAAACAAAGTTTAAGGACTGCAGGAGTCATACCTGGTCCAAATGAAACATGTAGCCGGCCGGTTTCCCAAAGTTTAGAAGAAGAAGCTCACAGCAAAATTAATGTCATTTATATGTAAAGCAGAATTTCCATGCATGTTCTGTGGAATTCTAGTTGAATGCGGTGCCTGTACTACATGGAAAGTAGAAGGAAGGGATTTATGTCAAATTTGGGGAAAAGCCAATTTGCAGGAAAAAAATGTCAAGTGAGTTTTCTAGATTGCAGGACTTTTGAGCACCTTATTTCCAAAACAGATTTGATCTGGAATCCTCTGAAGCAGCAGTGAAGTGTTCTGTGGCACCTGCTTTGGAAAGGTTGGAGCAGTGAATTTGCAGAGAGGAAACCCCACTTGGCTAGAGACGGGAAAACGATGGAGGTGGTGTTACTGCTGGCACCTTCGAGGGGCTGGCGCTATCCTTCAGGTTCACAGAAGAGGAAGCTGACGCTCAGAAAAGTCAAGTCACTTCCCAAGGCGGCTCAGCTTTACACGAAAGCGTATCCTTCACTTTTGTCTTGAGATCCATTACATCTAACCATTTATGCTTTCAGACACTTTAGCATTTCATGTCCTACCCATGACTGTTTCCATTCTTAGCTTTTAAAAAAAAATCAGTTTTCATTAATTAGCATGGGAATCTATCTGTTCTACCTGCCAGCTTCTCAGGTACATCTAAAAGATGGTAACCCACGCCTCTTCTTTTCCCAAACTTAACACCTTATCCCCACCTCCAGGAGAGTCACTTGCTAAGTACCGGATCTCGCTGATGTCCCTACTCAGGAAACCCAGATAAGTACTGCACGCCTGTGACAGGGCGTCGTCTCCTCCCCACGCCGGATGGACCCATTCTCCTCTGTGACCCACAAAACCCTGTTGTTTTCCTATCTCAGCATTCAACACTTCCTATAAAATTGTCTCAGCTTTACAACTTTTGCGTTATAAGCCCATGAGACGAATATTAGCTGCAGACACCTTTTGTTTAGTCCTGATAGTATTTTTTACAATGTTTTGAACAAGTAGAAAACATTTAAAAATCAGACAATTTCACATTTCCATTGCAGGTTTCCAGCTTCTGAAAAAACAATCCATGGATCTGGCCGTGCTGGGCTGGCATTCAGAAGCTCCATTTGGATCGGGCTCAGGGGACACTGACAAAATCCATCTGACTGTGGCTAAATCCCTCCGGGCCATTTTCTTAGCCAGTATCCTCTGTAATCTGGTATCATTAAGGGAAGGACTGGTCTTAATCCGTTCTGGATCCCCAGCTCCAGGGACAGGGTCCGGCCCACGGAAAGTATTCGTGTATCTTAAAGGATAAATAAAGCTCTTCTCCATCCCCACCACTTGGTTTTTGTTTCTTTGCAAGAATATCCTCATTCTGTAGGGATGGAAATCTCTTACCCAAAGGCCTCTTTGGAAGCATGTTCCTGAAGCATAACTCAGGCAGAGACATATGGATGGAATTTATCTTTAGCTCCCCAGGGTTTTAAAATTTGTTAAAAAAATTTTTTTTAAGCATTTAAAAGTTAACATTTTGCTCAATCCAAGCGCTATGAATAACTTCCTCTCCTAGCTTTGTTTTGCATAATCACTCACCCCGCTTCATACACACAACCCAAGCACCACAGCCTCTTGTCACCAGTTCCTGGGAAATGAGACTGGCAGAGCAAGTCCTCCTAACCACCTCCAAGCGTGCATTTGCCTACTTGACAAAAATTCGCTGTAAGCTCCAGTTTTAAACTTGCTGCAATTTCTTTGGAACAAGGAGAGAAATCCAGGCCCAAGATCAGCTGTGGCTAGATGGAGTCTGGCTATGACTTCACTGATATCTCAATAAATCTTTAATTGCAAGATGCCCAAGAATGCAGTCACTGGTTTCTCTAACCACTCATTTTTCTTCATTGGCTGTTGGCTACCTGCCCCTTCCTCCAAACACACACATTCACACGTGCACGCACACACATGCACACACTCAGGCACACATGCCCTTCCACTGCCCTACCTTATTTTCGTTAAAAGGATTGCTTCCTTTCAAGGGCGATTTTTTTAAATTGGAGTATAGTTGATTTACAGTGTTGCATTAATTTCTGCTGTACAGCAAAGTGACTCAGTTATACATATATATACATTCTTTTTTCATATTCTTTTCCATCATGGTTTATCACAGGTTATTGAATAGAGTTCCCTGTGCTCTACAGTAGAACCTTGTTGTTTATCCATCCTATATATGATAGCTTACATCAGCTAACCTCAGCCTCCCAGGTAGATGACTTTTTTAGCATCGGGCATCAGTTTCATATAGTAGTGGAAATAAGAACAGCAGCTAGGATTTACAGAAGAGCTACTGTGTAGCAGATACTACATAGGACAGCTACCACTGTCATATACTATCTTATTTAATGTGGATAAAACTGTGAATTAAGACATATTGGCCTCACTTATAAATGAAGAAATTGAGACTTGCTGTAGGAAAGTCACTTCCAAGGCTTAACTAGTTAGTGGCTCCAAAGCCCAGATTCAGTCAAGGGTTCCTCACTTCTTCAGCCTTTTCCCAGGGTCTCATCTGTGTTGTGGGTTGTACAGTCTCACACTAGCTGATTTCAACTCTGCTCATAACAGTAGTAACTCTTGTATCTTCTCCTCCTTTATGAACTTATCTCCTGAGCTGCATCATAGCTGGGGAGATAAGAAAGCAGCTTTGGAAGTCAAGCTACAGGGGTACAAAGCTTGGCTCTCCATTTATTAAGTATCTGTGTGACCTTGGGCCAATCAACCTCTCTAGGTTTGTTTGTTTTTTCATCTGTAAAATGGGGGTGAAATGATTACACTTACCCCTTAGATCACTGCTATTGTGCGATTATGTAAGAAAATGCACATAAAGGGCTTAACACAGTGTGTGAACAAAGGCCATTCTCAACAAATATTAGTTATAATAGTTATTTCCAACTAACTATGGGCCTGACCACCTAAAGGACCCCTTCGTCCACTAACTCCACCCCCAGGCCTGCATACTGGTAACAAACACAGGCTTTGCGGTCAGACTGCCTAGGCTAGGTCTGGGCTGGGCTTAAGAATCTGCATTTTAAAAAAGTACTGCCAGGGGACTAGGACACAGTGCATCTAGGAATCATACTTTGAGAAATGCTTTTCCTTTTGGAGCCCATAAAAATGCAACCATCCCACTCCTGGGCATATATCTGGAGAAAACTCTTATTCGAAAAGATACATGCACCCCAATGTTCACAGCAGCACTATTCACAATAGCCAAGACATGGAAGCAATCTACATGTCCATCGACAGGTGAATGGATAAAGATGTGCTATATATATATATAGATAGATAGATAGATATATACACACAATGGAATGTTACTCAGCCATAAAAAAGAATGAAATATTGCCATTCGCAGCAACATGAATGCACCTAGGGATTATCACACTAAGTGAAGTAAGTCAGACAGAGAAAGACAAATACCCTAAGATATCACTTACATGTGGAATCTAAAATATGACTCAAGTGAATTTATTTACAAAACAGAAACAGAGTCACAGACATAGAAAACAAACTTATGGTTACCAAAAGGGAAAGGGGGTGGAGGAGGGATAAACTGAGAGTTTGGGATTAGCAGATGCAAACTACTATATATAAAACAGATAAACAACAAGGTCCTACTGTATAGTCCAGGGAACTATATTCAGTCTCCTGTAATAAATCATAATGGTAAGGAGTGTGAAAAAGGATACATATATAACTGAATCACTTTGCTGTACACCAGAAATTAACACAACACTGTAAATCAATTATACTTCAATTTAAAAATGCAACCTTACCCACAAAGATTATTTTATGTAACCTGTCCCTCTTCCTCTTCAGGACATTAAGCATCTCGTTGCTAATAATTGTATCTTCTCTGCCTTGTCTGCTGGGAAGCTCTGAATGTGTGGGCCAACATCTGCAAAGGTCCAGAACTATGCTTGTGCATTTTGGTCTGTTACATTTAACTCAGGCTTTAGTTCCGTTTTGTGTTTTTCCTCTACTTTGGCTCACTCTATTGCTATTTTTTCCCTTATACTACTCTGTGTATTTTGTCAGCCTTCCCAAATCTTCTGGGGGGGGGGAGTTACACAAAGTGTATATAAATAATATACCTATCCTACACCACACTCCCTGATTCTTTGCAACTTTTATGAAAACATTAGTGCCTTAAGCTGAGATCAGTTCTGTCCATGGTCATCTCTTACATTTACTTGTGCACTAACTGTGTGGACTGAATCTTCTCCGTGTCTGCACTTCCCATAGCACAGGAAACGGTATGCTTGATGTGTTGGCATTGTATATGCCTGCCACTCACATTGATGGCTACATACATGTAAGACCGTGAACTCTGGCCAACTGGCTATACGGTGTTTTGGCTGCCATAAACAGAGATTCACTAGAGCTAATGCATGTATTCCAGAGATACAGCTTTTATGAACTTATCCAATTAACTTTAATTGTCACTGATTTGGATGTAATGATTAATGATAACGTTGTTTGCTGCCAAATGGATTACCCCCAACACAATAATAAATTATTAGCTTGTAGAGATAAGTGATTTTATATGCAGAAGAAAACAATATGTACCATAAGAACAAAGTCTTGTCCAAAATATGTACAAGACTACAACCCATGCTGGCAAACACACTCCCTGTTCAACCTCTGAACTATGGCTTGCTGCAAACTCGCGTGAGGCTAAACTTGAGTGTTGGGAAACATTAACCTTGAAAAGCTTTAAACTGTTAGGGGCAGGAGGAAGAGTCTGATGGAATTAAGATGGAATAATGACCAAGAGACCTGAGTCATGTCCAAACCCAGCCTCCAGTCACAACCGTTCTGCCCAGGAAGGTCTTTGAGATCAACGCGCCAAAGGACAACGGCCCATGAGAAATCAAGTGACTTTCTCTTAGTAGAATTCGGGGAAGCTGAGCTTGTGCATGAAGCCCAACTGGGAGTCCCTTAACCCTCAAAACCAGCTCCAGTATCTTTTCCTAAACTACCTGTGTCCACCAGAGTCCAGTAAAGAAGTAGATGATGCACTCAGTTCAATAAAAAGAGTTGATTTACGAAGGCGTGGGGAGAACTTAGGGAAAGCAACCAATGATGATGGCTGGGTACCTCGGGATTAGTCACTGCAGGACTCCTCACCACCTCCTCGTTCCCACCTCAGGGCCTTTGTCCTAGCTGTGCCCTCCTCCCGGGATGCCTGGCCCCTCCTCAGCATGTAGTCTCAGCTCAGTGTTGGCTGCTCAGGGAGCTCTCCTGTCTGTCTCTTCCCCTCCAGGAAGTAATCGCCATCTCGTGTGAAGGTTGTGTTGAAGCTGAGCTCTTGGAAATCTGAGTATCCATCAGGAGGCAGCATCAAGTCTCGCAGAGTGGGCCTGCCATGAGTTCTCTTCCACTTTGGGCCCAGCTGTAGTTTCACAGGACCTCCAACAGGGGTGAAAATTCCTACTCTTATTACCTTTGTGAGTGTATCTCATGGATGAGAGAGCTGAGCGAGAAGCAGTGGGAAGGCTCAGCGACAGAATATACAGGATGTGTTTATTTGATTGCATGGTGATGTATTGATCTCATGTTAAAACATAAGCTCTCAGACACCAGGGATATTTTCTTGTTCATGATTTTTATCTCTAGCCCACAGTAGGTGCTCAACAGATCTTTGATGAATGGATGGATTCATAAATGAAGAATCAGTGACAGCTTTTCACATGTAGCCACACAGGGGCACTCATCACTACCTCAAGCATAAAAGATGTGGACAAAAAGCCATGGGAGGGACTTCCCTGGTGGTCCAGTGGTTAAGACTCCGTGCTCCCAATGCAGGGGGCCTGGGTTCGATCCCTGGTCAGGGAACTAGATCTCGCATGCTGCAACTAAAAGATCCTGCATGCAGCAACTAAAGATCCCCTGCGTGGCGACAAAGATCCCAGATGCCGCAACTAAGACCTGGCTCAGCCAAATAAATAAACAAATATATATTTTTTAAAAGTCAGCTGAATACAAAACTTAAAAAAAAAAAAAAAAAAGCCATAGGACATGAGAAGAGTATTAGATGGCCAGTAGGAGTCGTTATGCATGCTGTAATGCCTGTAGGGGATGCCCGTAGGGGACACGTCTCTGATTAGGCTCTCCTAAAGTAGGAGTATACTTCCACATCTTTAAAGATACTCTAGCAGGGAATGACCAGCTGGAATGCAGTAATGGGGATTCGAGGTGGGGCTGGGGGAGTGACAAAAACGGTTTAGACTTCAGATATTCTTTTGGAACATCTGATTTTTTTTAAAGGTACAAGTGATTTTTTTAATTTTTAATTTTTTGAAATTTTTTGGAGTCTAGTTGATTTACAGTGTTGTGTTAGTTTCAGGTGTACAGCAAAGTGAATCAGTTATACATATACATATAGCCACTCTTTTTTAGATTCTTTTCCCATATAGGTCATTACAGAGTACTGAGTAGAGTTCCCTGTGCTATACAGTTAGGTCCTTATTAGTTATCTATTTAATATATAGTAGTGTGTATATGTCAATCCCAACCTCCCAATTTGTCCCTCCCTCCCCTTTCCCCCCAGTAACCATAAATTTTGAAACATCTGATGTTAATATCAGGTTACTATCAGATGTTAATCTCATAAATAGGAAATGTTCAATCAACTTTCTCCAAGGCCTCTGGGCCTTGACTCATCCCTCTGGGCCTTGACTCATCCCCCCTGTACGGGATGCCCTTCCTCTTTCTTAGTCTGATGAACTCTTAGTCCCAGCATCTCAAAGCCAGCTCCTTTGTGAAGCCGTTGATGTCCTCCCACAGAGCTCATCTCCAACCTTGGTGCCCCGTGTTCTTTTGCACATGCAGCTGGCACAGTGCATTTCAGTTACCAGTGCCTGTCTGTATATCTGTTTTTCTGATGAAGGATCCATCCTTTGAGGGATCAGTCCTGCTGCCTTCTTCAGCTTTGTCCATCATCCGAGGGCCCGCCCCAAGCCCTGCACAAAGCAGATGCTCAGCAAACACCTGCTGATTGACCTGTTGACGGAGGCCCAGAAAGACGAGCAAATGGGCAAAGGAGGAATGAGTAAGACGGTCAGCAAGTTAGTCAATGGGACCCGCTTGGAACATGAAACAAGCAAGTATATGAACGAAAGCATGAGTACAAAAAGGAATAAATCAGGAAGTGCAGGAATGCTCTGAAATCACCAGTCCCGATCTGTCAGATTTCAGAGCAAATGTACAACATCTCCTTCACGTCCCATTCTCCTCGCACTGGATACAAAAGGCACAGGAGGGAACGGCCATTTGTGGCTGGTGGAAGATTCCGGGACTTACCCTTTCACCATCTAAGAGCAAATGAGCTCGGAAGATCACGGCATCGCCGATGGGCACCTCTTCGTTCCTGTATAAGATCTGAAAGACTCGGCTGTGCACGGTGCTCTCGTGGACACAGGCGGAGCGCAGGCAGCCGCTGTCTGCAAAACAAGAACCAGTAGGAGCGCATGACTTCCGTCCTGCCCTGATTGGCAGCCTCCTTGGGGGTCAGTCCAGCTCAAGAAAAACAGTGGCCCCAAACTGCACTCCAATTCCCAAAGACCAAAAGCCACAGATGAATGTGATTCCATCACAGAAGATTTATGGTCACTGAATCGGGCTGGCATCTCAGAAAGAACCTTCTTCAGTCCTTTTATAAGTCATAGGATCTTGGCTAAATCACTTGTCATGCAATGGGCAGTGCTCCTTGGCTGGAAGTTAGTACCTGCTAAATTCTCTACCTGCTCACATATCCCCTCCTTCATAAAGCCTTCCATAATCCCCCTGTCCTGAAAATAATGAGGAGAAAAGCAGAGAGATAAAAACAGAAATTGGCCTTCTACAAGGATATCCTAGCGTCCACAGAATCTCTCTCTCCTGAAAGTGTTGTTTGCACAGCACATAGGAAGGATGCTCTGTCTTGAGTTTTAGATAAATGTGCTAATTCTAATTACATTAGATATCCAGTTTTTTAAGCAACTTGTTCAATCCGATGTCTTCCAGTGCATTCTAGATGTACCCTAATCCCTAAACATTGTCTCAAAGTTAAGTTGAATTCCAGGAAGATAAACCTACTCAAGGAGGTTAAGAGATCTTCCTGCATCCACCAACCAGGGTTACTATGAAGAGAAAATGGGTGAATTCTTCCAAATCACTTAACACACAAACTGCAGAGTTGGAAAAATATAGAAACCTTCTAAAATAAATAATGGTACTATTTATATAATATAAAGCAAAGATAACTCATTCATAATAATGGCCAAGTGGTATTTCACAGCTTCCAAAGTGCTTTTCAAATGTGTTTCTTTCCTTAATCCTCACAGAAAATTGCTAGGGTAAGTTTTCACCACAGATGAAGAGACCAAGCCTCAAAGAAGAGGAGGGAGGTGTCATGACAGTCGCTATACGAGGAGGCGCTGTGTGGATTCATCCTCACATCCACCTACTTAACAACTGAGAAAAGACGTCTTGGGTGAATGAATAAAATGCACCCATTTCCTAGCAAAAGACAGGTATGCTATAAAGCTCTACTGAAAAACGGAAACAGTGTGATTGCAAAGGGAAGCAAGAAAATTTTTTAAAAAGCCCAACCAGCAAAGGAAAACGGCTTGAGTGCCTTGTGCAGTGTCCCCAGCTGGCTGGAACAGTCCCTTGGAAACAGGGACAAAGGGTTACTGTCACCTCCCCACGCACAGTGACACTTAACACCTGCATTGTAGCTTCAGAGTAGGGAAAAAGAAATGTAAAATCCCAGGTCGTTTCCAAGGCTGCACAGATGTTCATGCTCCAATTTGCACTTCATCATGAAGGAAATAAAATTTCTGGCCTGACACAGCCCTACTTAGACCTGTTGGATTCAAATTGATGTGGCTTTTCCACAGAAGTGATCCTTGCGTGCAAATGCCCCTCTGTTTTTATTTGTTGCACCAGCCCTTTTTCTATCACTGTCAAGGCCTGGTTGATCTATAAGCCAGACTGACAACGTGGCAGAGGATGGATGGGGTAAATACTCTGAAGGTCAGAGCAACACTGAGCCGTCTAGGACCTGGAGGGACAGCCAGCAAAACAGTTCAATCACTTGCCTTCTTGGGCAAGTGACATCACTCCTTGTAACAGCAGCTTTCCATGTGAAAAACGGGCATCTCCGCACACTGACCTTCTGGGATCAGCGTAGACAGAAGAGGATAAAATAAATCAAGATCTGAAGATCAAGCATGTCCTAGGCATGCAAAATGCAGTAGGATGACTTTTTCATTGTGTTTCGAGAAAGGTCGTAGCACTTTCTGTTGAATACATTTCCACCGGCTACATATCTATGGGAGACTGAGCTCCTCTGATTTTGAGCAGATTGACAAACTAGACCACAGGACTCAGCAGTATTTACAGAAGATCGTGGCATCCCAAGGTGCCCCATTAAGCCCAGGATAAGGCATTTTTGATGCCCTGTGGGACTTTCTGTGGCATTTTCTCATCACTAGTAAGTAGGGCGCAAAGGAAGGTTCGCTGATCACAAGACACCCTCTGGGGTTGTGGGCATCACTGAGACAGCACCTGCCTGCTTTGTTCCCACTGGGATTCTCCCTTCTTCAACAATGACAGCCCACACTTGGACACCTTGCTCATTATCCTGGCTCTCTTCCTGACATTCTGAAGGAAAGCTTCCTTTCTTCCCCTCAGCAAGGCCACTTCCTGAACTTTCTATGACTGGCTCATTTGCAGGACCTTCCTTGGCAGACAGAGGGCGCTCGTTCACACCTTGTTCTCCTCACCCTCTTATGCACCAGGTTCTGGGCACCTAGAGGTGAGGGCAGTGCCTGCTGTCTCTACTCTGAAAGACCTTTCTCATACCTTGGGAGGCTGCCGCTTCCTAGCAGTGGGGTAAAAAGCCACTTTTCTCTTTAGACTTTTTTGTTGTTGTTGAAATCACAAACTCATCTTTTTTTTGTTTTGTTTTATCCTTTTGTAATTTTACATTGGTGAAAAGAACATGTCTTGGTATATCCCAAGTGTTATTTCAAATATTCTGACACTTTTTTTTTCTTAATGTTATTGGAGTATGGTTGATTTACAATGTTGTGTTAGTTTCAGGTGTATAGCAAAGTGATTCAGTCATATATACACATACATTCCTTCTTTTTCAGATTATTTTCCCATATAGGTTATTATAGGACACTGAGTTCCTTGTGCTATACTGTAGGTTCCCACTGGTTATCCACTCTATATATAGTAGTGTGTGTAAATTAATCCCAAGCTCTTAATTTATCCCCCCCTTTGTTTCCCCTTTGGTAACCGTAAGTTTTTGAAATCTGTGAGTCTGTTTCTGTTTTGTAAATAAGTTCATTTATATCATTTTTAATTAGATTCCACATATGAGTGATACTATATATTTGCCTTTACCTGTCTGACTTACTTCACTATTTACAATAGCCAAGTCACAGAAACAACCTAGATGTCCACTGACAGAGGAATGGATAAAGAAGATGTGGTGTATGTGTATATATATATGTATGTATGTGTATATATATATATATATATATATTTATATTTATATATATATATTTATATTTATATATACATATATATATAATGAAATATTACTCAGCCATTAAAAAAGAATGAAATGATGCCATTTGCAGCAACATGGATAGACCTCGAGATTATCTTTAGACTGTTTTTACTTATTGTTTGGAGACCAGACCAGTGGTCCAATGAGAAGGTGTAGATTAGTCTTCCTAAATATCTGTCTTCTTTCGTATGTGTCAGGGTTGATACCATGGATGAGTATCTGAAGAGAGAGTTAGAACTTCGAGGGAAATCAAGTCTGATGGAAAGAAGGTGGGAGGGGCAAGAGAAGGGGATAGAAGGAAGAGGAGGGGAGTAGGAAAAAGGGAGCAGAGCAGATGAGAGAGAGGAGCTCTTCAATGGCTCCCATTGTCCAAACAGTTTAATCTGAAACTTCAAACCAGAAAGCAAGAGTAAAAAAACTTCTAGGTTCTGCTGCTTCTTTCCCCCCAAATGAGTGATACCAGTACTTTGCATATCTATGTGCCTCTAAATGCTTACAACTCAAGTTACCTTCCCTCTGCTGAGAGCCCCCAGAGGGCTCCGTGAGCACAGATTACAAAGCACAGGTGCTGCTTCTCTGACATGGACCCTCTACCCCAGAGTCCAAGCCAGGGAGCTCTCACGGGCATTGACTTGTAGACTGAATCTCACTCCCACTCTGGGAACATAGTCATGGCTCTGCCAGTACACAGGAGCTCCCCAGAGAATCAGGTCTGTGCTAAGCAGTCAAAACTCTGGGGGACCCCTTCCAGCCCTCCAGGCCTGAGGACGGCTGGGTGAGGTCTGGGCTGTTTGAAAACAAAGATTCTCAGAAGCTATCACAGCATTTCTTCGAACTCAGGCCACATTCATATGGAAGAACCTTTCAAAACATTAGAGTTCATGGAAGTTGAAAAAGCCAAATCAGATTATGAGCAACTCAAGGTCAGAACCTTGGAGTTTCTATGGTTTAGAACAGGATCTGCTTCAGCAAAGCAAAAATAGGTGTCCTAGACTTGCCCCACTACTTTCTCGCTATGTGGCCTTGGGCAGGACAGTAAATAGGAGCTTAAGTGAAGCAAGAGTCACGCCCAGCTTATTTTACGTGATGAATGTCAGGCTCAGATGAGATGAGAACTAAAGAGGTGTATGTATAACTGTGAAATTCTCAAAACCCAAGCAGATTTCCTGGTAAGATGAAGATGATAATGATGATGGCTCTTTACACTAGATAATTGTCTGGCTATTTCTAGGAACAGGAAGGACAGAAAGTCACCTTGAAGCCAAGGTTTATTATTGTTTCTAACTGTTTCAAAGAGTAGGCAGAAGAGAAAAGCCACCTGAAGCAGGTGTTCACTGTTCTTCCAGGGAATGAGCAGAGTGACCTTCAGTATCATGTAAGCTTTGTCAGACTGGTAAGGCCACTGCACGCTGCCAGGGCAGAGAGGTGTGGCATGACCTTCTGTGATTCCATCAAGGCGGCTACCTTCCCCGGAGACCCTATCACAGGAGTACAAGTGGAACAGTCTGCTTCGAGACAGGAGGAAATTCTGGGAGCAAAGAGACCAAGATCTTGATGACTTTTTCTGGAGTTTGGAAGTTGGGGAGGTCTGTTACACTGGGACAGACTTTTCCTGATGCAGGAGGTATTAACATACTGTGTGGATCAGGCATGGAAAACTTGTTCCTGGAAGTAGAAGGACTTTGAAGAAAGCTGGGGCCTGAAATGATGCCTCTGGACGTTGCCCACGGGCAAGGGGTTTATAAGCAGCGGGTTGATTTTGTTACATGGGGACCTGAAAAGCTCTGTGGACCCATCTATCCCGGCACAAAGGCTGCGCTTTGTAGAGCAATGCCATTGGGGTTCCGAGGCTTGTGCCCACGAGGTCCGTAGGGATGCCTGTGGAAGCAAGTTCACCATTGAGAGGACGAGCCTTCTCAGAACTCTAGAGAATCACCTTCAACGGAGCTCCGGCACGGCCACGAGAAGCCCAGAGCAAGGGACCAAGCAACCCAGTTTTCTCCTAGCCTGGCATTCAGAAAAGGACCCTGGTCCACTGTGGAATCTCAGAGCTTCTTGGACAATTTGAGACGGGGGAGGCACGCTGGCCCGTCTGCCAACAGGGCATTTAGAGGCACAAGCCTGTTTGTGGAAGATCCAAAGAGTTGTGAACATACTGGCACCTTCAATTTTTGAAGCGCATCAGATGGACGACACATCAATAAAGGGCTGCATTTTAGTTGTCATTTTTATCGCCATTTGAAAGAAAGCAAACGTTTTGCTTGCTTTCTACTTGACCCTTCTGTACATGGAATATCGGATATTTTGTTTTAGTGCCCATAGAGATGAGTGTAAGCCTTAACCAGAACTCCAGATTAATATGTTTCTATGGGTTTTGCCATAAAATATATTAATTCATTCATTGAATTCTTATGAATCACCTGCTATGCATCAAGTCATAGGCAAAAAAAAAAACAACAAAAAACCAGATTCAGTAATCAACAGTCATAGGGTTCCTTCATAGAGAACAGACCTGTGGTTGCTAAGAGGGAGGGGGAGTGGGGAAGGGATGTACTGGGAGTTTGGAACTGGCAGATGCAAACTATTGTACATAGAACGGATAAACAACAAGGTCCTACTGTATGGCACAGGGAACTATATTCAATATCCTGTGATAAACCATAATGGAAAAGAATACGAAAAAGAATGTATGTATGCATGTACATATAGATATACACACACACATACACATAAACTGAATCACTTTGCTGTAGAGCAGAAATTAACACAACATTGTAAATCAACTATACTTCAATAAAACAAAGTAAAATGAAAATGAAACAAAAACAGTCATAGGGTTCCTTGTGGGGTGTTCCTGTCTGGAACATCTATCCATGGAATAGGGATGAGTAGTCCCTTAGTTGTTCACCTCCACAGACTTCTCCTTGTCTGAACGAATTTCTCATCTTTCCAGATACATTGCATTATTTGAAACATCTTATATAGGCTACTTTAACAGCTTTAATTGAGGGAGCAAATTATGTACAACAAACTGGGTTTGGGCGCAGATGTTGTTACTAATAACTCTATGGTTTGAAAAAGTCACTTCTCTGTAAGATGCAACAGACTCGAAACCGTTTTGCTCATTTCACGCTGCTCTACAAAAGTTAGCCTGGGATTGGTTGGTCTGAGTTCCAGGCACTTTATATTCCTTATCTCACTTGACCTTGGGTATGAGAGTCTTCATTTCCCTCATGAGGGGACTCAGGATCATTGGGTTAAGTTACATCCTCTGCAGCAAATGTATCAATAGTAGATGGTAGAATGGTGACTCCAAATCATGTGCTTCTTTTCATTCTTTCATCTCTGAGTTTGTTTACTCATTTATTATTTAACTAAACGACCCCAGAGACAATGTTAGACATAATACCAGTCACTGGTGATGGTACAGCAACGATAAGGACTAGCCTGCAATGTTTAGTGCAATACTTCCCAACTTTTTTCTCTCCTCACGGCACTCACGTTACTCCGTCACTTCTGTTTCGCAGAAAAAGAACTGAAGTCCTAGCATGATGGAACAGCAGGCCTTACGTATTATTCTCACTCAAATATGCACTGAATCAATCAATTAATTAGCTATTAATGAAGGCAGGGATACAAAGGGATGATTTTTGGAAGGTTCCCTATGTTGGGGGAAGCTCCAGTTCCCAGGACGTCTGACTCCTATCTTAGCCTGCAAGAAAACTCAAGTTACAGAGCAGAGACCGTGGCCTGGCAGAAATTCATACTTGCAGAAGGAGGGCAACTAAACCAAAGAATACAGGAAAGAAAAAAATACCCTTTAAATTCCTGAAAGTGAACAAGGGCTGCTGATGTAATTTAGCCGTGAGCAGCCTCCCATCAACACTGAGTGGCCTTCATTACTTAATTATAAACCCTTCTCACCTACCTATTAGAATGAGCCCAGTCAGGCTAGCACTTGGTAACACTTTATTAGCCAATAATGTGCACTGCTATGTAATTTCAAAAGTAAAAGGCCAGAGGGCCGCCTCTAACACACTCTAGTCGCCCAAGACTGGGGTCCTAACCCCTGTGCAGTCTCAGGTGTTTCCATTTGTATTCTAATTACAGAGTCCAGTCCATGGCCTTGCCCCTCACGCTTCTGTAAGGACAAGAAATGGATTGGAGTTCAAAGACATGGATTTCCTCCGGGCTCTGCCATTTGTACGCCGCGCACCTGTGAACAGGGAACTTACCTGGTCTGAACCTCGGTTTCCGCCCCTGTGACCTGGGGATGCGAGTTCAAGGGTTGGGAGGGTTGAATGAGATGACCTAGGAGTGTACCGGGCACAGAGTCTAACATTTAACAGGTGCTCTCGGAGAAACGGCAGTGAATATACTGCTGGATGGGGAGAAGCGGGCAGCTGACGTGACGATGAAACGTTACCCACAGTGGAATTCTAGCAGCTGCTAGCAGAACTCTCGAGGGAAGTGGAAAGGGAATCCTCAATTGTTTCTTGATTCTGGGAAGACAGCGGGCTTGGAGCAGGGCAGTGGGCACTGCCTGGAAAGACAGAGTTTCAGGAATCTCCCTGTTTATAGCTGGGAGTCTTTGAGTGAGATGTTAACTCTCCCAGCCTTAGTTCGTTCACAGATGAAAATGGCAATAATGATTTGACTCACCAGGGTGGTAAGAAGAAGATTCCTTATTTTTTTGTTTGTTTCTTTTTGTTGTTTGTTTGTTTTTCTTTTTTACACTGTATATCTTAATTTTATTTTTTTAACATCTTTATTGGAGTATAATTGCTTTACAATGGTGTGTTAGTTTCTGCTGTATAACAAAGTGAATCAGCTATACATATACATATGTCCCCGTATCTCCTCCCTCTTGCGTCTCCCTCCCACCCTCCCTATCCCACCCCTCTAGGTGGTCACAAAGCTCCGAGCTGATCTCCCTGTGCTATGCGGCTGCTTCCCACTAGCTATCTGTTTTACATTTGGTAGTGTCTATATGTCCATGCCACTCTCTCACTTCGTCCCAGCTTCCCCTTCCCCCTCCCCACCTGCCTGCTGATGGAAAGTAGCTAAGTTCATGATTTCCCTCTCCTCTCCCTGCTCCCCCGGGGATGGCTCCTCCTGCCCTTCCCGCCTCTGTGTTGGAGACCTCCATCTAAGTCTTGCTGTTTCCAAGACTTTATACGCCACTCACAAGCTGCGAACCCTCAAATGCCTGACTCCAGCTGCACCTCTCTCCTGAGTGGACCTGATCCCTCGCCCGCTCGACATTACTCCTTTGATGTCAAACCCACACCATAAACTTACATACCCAATATAGAACCTTTGGTTGTGTCCCTCCCCCAATCTCTTTTTTTTTTTTTTATCAAGTACTTCTTGTTATTTTATGATTGGTAAATAATGGAAGAAAAAATGGTACTCATTTTTATATCATTTTTTTTTACATTATCATTCTTACAGTACTCTTTCTTTTTTGGCTAATTTTGTTGTTGTTCAGTCTCCTGTTGCTTTTAGGTATTATAAAATTTTTTTTAACATCCTTACTGGAGTATAATTGCTTTACAATGGTGTGTTAGTTTCTGCTTTATAACATAGTTTCTGCTTTATAACAAAGTGAATCAAAAACATGGAACGCTTCACGAATTTGTGTGCCATCCTTGCCCAAGGGCCATGCTAATGTCGCTCCAATTTCTGCATATGTGCTGCTGAGGCGAGCACCCTCCCCCAATCTCTCAACCACAAAGAGTAAAATACTTCCTGGTCATCTTTTTTTTTTTTTTTTTAGGGCTTGGCCTAGGTGATTTTTTTTTTTTTTTTGGCTGTGTTGGGTCTTTGTTTCTGTGCGCAGTCTTTCTCCAGTTGCGGTGAGCGGGGGCCACTCCTCATCGCGGTGCGCGGGCCTCTCACTATCGCGGCCTCTCCTGTTGCGGAGCACAGGCTCCAGACGCGCAGGCTCAGCAGTTGTGGCTCACGGGCCCAGTTGCTCCGCGGCATGTGGGGTCTTCCCAGACCAGGGCTCGAACCCGTGTCCCTTGCATTGGCAGGCGGATTCCTAACCACTGCGCCACCAGGGAAGCCCTTCCTGGTCATCTTTGATTCCTCTTTCTCCCTTACCCTCTCACCCAATCCTCCATAAATCCTGTGGGTTTACATTCAAAATGCGGTTCTGATGAATCCCTTCTGGGTCACTTCATAATCCTCTCTCAATAGAGAATATGGAAAACTTTATTTCTACTTCTACTATTACTACTCTTTAGTCTATTCATATAAAATATAAACCAGACTTCATCACCGCGCTGCCCCCATTGCATTTAGAATAAAATCGAAATTATCTACTATGGTTGAATTGGCCCTAAATGACCAGTTTGAAAGCTGTAGCCCAGGTGAGGGTTTAGCACAGAGCCAGGTCTTTTCCTGAAGTCTAGGTCAGGCAAATATTTATAAAACGCATGACTGACCAAGGCTCCAAGTCGTCCCATCACTGAGAATTTGGCAACAATGTTTAATAAACATTTGTGGAAGTGAACTGAATCTGGGCTCAAGCAGCTTGCTGCTAGGGATCTGTTTGCTGCTATGTCCTCAAGATGACCCGGAATCCACACCTATCCTGTTCCCTTACAAACAGCCAGTGCTAAGTATGCCTGAAACATACAGCCTGGGGTTTTCTGAGAGGGGTACAACCAAGGCTCCACCTTCTAATTCTGAAACCCATTCTGTTAAAAAGTCATCAGACCCAGCAAATGGGAGGCAAAGAGCCCTGTTTATGTGATTCAGACTTTCCCGAGCCATCTGCCTCGGCCATATGCTTCCCAAGGAGATCTAAGTATAGCACGATTGCAGCTAATCAAATCTTTGTAAGAGCTGCAGCATCCCCGCCCAGTCATGGGCCTGGCATGTTCCAAGGAGCACAGAGCCCTTCTCCAGCCCAAGGCGACCTTGGCCTTAATGGGAGACCACAGAATGTAGGGGGCAGTTGTGACTTGCTAGGAAAATATCAGGGAGTGCCGAGAGGCACTGCTGAGTAGGTAAGAACAGGTGGTCACTCTGCCTTTCTCTTCCACAGAGATGGAAGTCCCCTCCAGAAGATCAGCCCCACGGCCATGGCTGAGCCAAGACTGACCAGTCCAGAGAGAGAGCTGCGCCCCAGGCCCCAACTCTCTCCATGAGCTGAAGCCACCACTGTCCCCTCCCCAAGCCGCGAATGAGGGGAGCTCCCCCTAGTCAAGGCCATTCTCACCTGGACTCTCCTCCGATGCCTCACCTTCCTCTATTACACCCCTGTCTGTTAGGGCATATACCCCAAATGGTTAGCACAGGTACCAACCAATCAGAATGCGTGCCAGGCACAGGGACGAGCAGGGTCCTGTAGGCCATCTGCTGTGCCAGGCACAAATCCTTTATTTATGGACTACAGGGAATGCAAGGGTTTGGGAGAGGGACCAGGCTAACTGGCCAGTGGAGGAGGGGCAGCTTAGGCATTTGAGGGCAGTGGCTACCCTGACAACTGCTCCTACCAGATGCACTGGCTGAACATCGCCCCTCGTTAAAATGAACATGTTTTCTCCAAACCACGTGCAGGTCAGCCCAGCCTCTCCGCTGAGACCTGTCCCTGCAGCTAGAGGAGTTATTTTTTTGCTTCTCAGAGTCCCATGCTTTCGTCTCACTCCTTCTCCCTCTAAACTCAGTGTCAGCCCAGAGGAACCTGAGCGCCCGTCCTCCAGGACATGGGTGGCCTTGCAGCCGCTACTGCCCCCTTCCCTGCATCAGCGTCTTTTCCTTCTGCTGTGCATCTGCAACAAGTGCCACAGAAGCATCTGTGCGTGGACCTGGAAATTACCCCAGGGCCAGCTCTCCTCTCTCCAACAGAAACTATCTCCATCACTAGATACGCCCAGGCTCTCCAAGTTGGTCTGCATGCCTTAAGAGTCCTAGGCTCTGATGGGTCCCCCTGACTCAGACCTGGCAGTGGCTGAACCTAGTAATTGACCTTCAACTTCCCACACAGCAAATGCGGGACACAAGGGTGTCTACCCCATGCCCTGACCCAACTCTGAGATATTTCTTGATCTGAACTTCTTAGCTCCAGCCTACAACCGGACCAGTCTCAGCACAGCTGGAGTGTCGGGTAACCACCCACTCATGTGGTGCTGACACCTCAGGGAGTAGGACCCTGAGGAACTGAGCTGGGATCTGATCCCTCCCCATCTTCCTGGCCGACTTCACTCTCCCCTTCAGCAGCTTTCTCTGACCGTCGCAGCCTAGAGGGAATGTGGATCCTACGCTCAGCATTCGGAAGAGGCTCCCTTCCTGACTGCACCCCCTCAACACACTTACACCCCATCCATCAAAAATATTGGGAATTCCAGGGTCCGTGACGGATCTGCGGACACGAGACAGTCCCTGTTCTTGAAGAAGGCCATTATCAGTCTCTTCCCATGAATAAATGTCATGATTTCCCCCCACAGTTTCACCTTTTGACTCGTGCACTTATAACCCATCACAGGTGATCAATGGGTGTTTGGTCAATTACAGAGCTATGGCAAGATGGCGTGAGGAATGTCAGAGAACTTTTTAGGCCACTGGGACTTGGGGGGGAGGGGCATTGCTAAGAGGTCTGGGTTAGTGTCTCGATTTTTCCCTATTACAAGGGCGTGATGTTCCTTTCATCGCTTTGCTTTCTGTAAAATGCAGCTATAATCTCTAATTATGGTACTGTCATGAGTACCCAATTAGATCACAGGAAGCAATGTCTATGGTTCGCTAAAATGAACACTACTTTTCAATGTTCCAGTTACCTTCTTAATTATTTTGGGGGGAGGGAGTTACTGGCTGAGAGTGACTTCTACCATGTCAAATACAAGTTTATTTCTGATTAGAAATAAAAGCTAATAAAACTAATACAAATTATGTTATTGACAATTTTCAGAGGTCCTAGCATAGTGCTTGCTCAAAGTCGGTAATCTATAAATATTTTTTGAATATTCTTTTTCCTATGACCTTTTTCCCACTAAGCTTTCTTCTTCTCATTCGTCATAGACCCTGCTTGTCTTGTCCCTTCTTCAGACATTCTCTCAATGCCCCAGGCAGAGACCATTGCTCCCTCTCCTGACCCCAGAGCAGTTTGCAGCAGCTGACTTAGACCACCTGTCGTGCAGTTACGGTTCTGTGTGACTCTCCTCGGAGCCTGCAGAATACATCACTCACCACTGCACTCTTAGCTTCTAGCAAGGAGCCTGGCATAAAAGAACACAATTCTTTTTCTAATGAATTGATAGCCTCATCCTCATCTCAAAGACCTGTGTCTCCTTGCAAATGTCACCTCTTCATGGAATTTTCCCATTCTTTGTAGTTACAAGTAGCCCAGGCTCTGAAAGCTGATCTGCATTCAAGTTCAGACTCTCCATTCACTTGTAATTTTTTTTTACATTTTTTCATTTAGTCTTCTTAAAAAAAGTTATTGAAGTATAGCATATAGTATATACTCCATTATAGGTTATTACAAGATAATGGGTATAATTCCTTTGTTTTATACAGCATATTTTTGTTACTTATCTATTTATATATAATAGTTTGTATCTGTTAATCCCATACCCCTATCTTGCCCCTTCCCCTTCCCTCTCCCCTCTGGTAACTACTAGTTTATTTTCTATACCTGTGAATCTGTTTCTGTTTTGCTATATACATTTGTTTGTATTATTTTTTTTAGAGTCCATATATAAGTGATACAGTATAGTATTTGTCTGCCTCTAACTAATTTCACTAAGCACAATATTTTCTAGGTTCATCCACATTGCTGCAAATGGCAGAATTTCATTCTTTTTATGGCCGAATAATATTCCATTATATATATATATATCTCACATTTTCTTCATCCATTCATCTGTCCATGGACACTTGGGTTGTTGCCATATCCAGGCTATTGTAAATAGTGTTGCTATGAACATTAGGGTGCGTGCATCTTTTCAAATTAGCATTTTTGATTTTTCCACTTGCAAATTACTTATGCTTTTTGAGCCTAATGTCCTTCATGTGTAAACTAACCATAAAAACCTCTTCTTCTAAACCTCTACTTCTAAAGTTATCGTGAGTGTTAGATAGGACAGTGATTGGGGTCATTATTTTTATTAACAGTGCGCTTTATCCATGTTCACACCTTTGTTGTGTATGTTCCACCTTCTACTTTATTCAGCTTGGAATCACCTTATCCTCACCCACATGCCCCCCACCCCCCACATCGTTCTACAAGCTACTTGAAAGCACAGACAATAGCATGGTCATTTGAGTGTCTTCCCTGTGACCTAGGTGAGTGCTTTGAATAAACGAGGTGCTCAATAAGACTCTGGCAAAGTAATAGGTAGAGCATTAGCCTGGTTATCTCCAAAGGTAGACTGAGTCCTCAGTGAGGAAGACAAATTTTCCTTTTTCATCTGAGCCGCTATCCTAAGTCTGAGAATCCACACATCCATGTGGGGACTACTAGCTAAAAGGAAATCACATAGTTCTGTAAACCCATTTCACAGATAGGAACTGGGAGGCTCAAGAAGATGGAGAATCCAGCCCAAGGGCAGAACTAGCAGTGGAATCTAGAATCCAGCCTCCAAGTCCAGGGCTTTTCCTCCTGCCCCTCAACGCCCTCCCTTGGCGCTCAGTGGGGCACTGAAGGACTGTCTGCAAGGCTGTTTCAGTGCCTTTGTGTCCGAGCAAACTCTATAAACAGCATCGGAAAGTCGCAGCAGCACCTGCCTGGATGTCAGCCAAGGCTTGGCCAGTGGGCTCCAAAATCAATGCATACCTAGGCCTGTGTCCTCAGAATCAATTATTGCAGATTTAGATTCAATTACCAGATGGCCTCTTCTCTCAGGCTCATTTTTCTGCACGTCTCCACTTTGGCGCAGAGGTGATCGTGCAAACTTGCTGATGTGCACCACAGCCGCCATCACCCACCTGGCATGAGCTGGGGGCAGGAGATGCGGGCAGCTCTCCTCTGGGACATCCCGGCAGAGTCGGCCTCCCCCACTGCATGCTGGGTGCCACGGGCTCACATGCCTCGCGATCACACCTCACCTCCTCATTATTTAATGTCTGTTTGAGTTTCCTGGGGTTCAGTCATGTAGTTCATCTCAGCAGCCATAGGACTGGGACTGAGAAAAAGTAAACTTTTAATGACTGTAATGATTTTCCCTTCTTTATTTTACATATTTAACTTCTCCTAAACTAGATCCTTCCCAACGGCTTTTTTTTTTTTAACATCTTTATTGGCGTATAATTGCTTTACAATGGTGTGTTAGTTTCTGCTGTATAACAAAGTGAATCAGCTATCCATATACATACATCCCCATATCTCCTCCCTCTTCTGTCTCCCTCCCACCCTCCCTATCCCACCCCTCTAGGTGGTCACAAAGCACTGAGCTGATCTCCCTGTGCTATGCGGCTGCTTCACACTAGCTATCTATTTTACATTTGGTAGTGTATATATATCCATGCCACTCCCTCACTTCATCCCAGCTTCCGCTTCTGCTTCCCCCTCCCCCTCCCCATGTCCTCAAGTCCATTCTCTATGTCTGCATGTTTATTCCTGTCCTGCCCCTAGGTTCTTCAGAACCTTTTTTTTTTTTTTTTTTTTTTTAGATTCCATATATATCCAACGGCTTTTAAGTGAAGTCAACTTTCTCTCGTTAGAACTAAAATACATACAAAAGGCAAAACTCTCAGCCCTCCTGGCTACCACTCTCTTTCCCTCCTTGCCTGAGCAGTGACGCTTACCCAAAGAATGCCTCTACTGGCAGTCTCCATTTCTTCATCATTTTACTCACGCTTCAGTGCCCCCAAAATCTAGTTTCTGGACCCTTATCACCACCCAAAGAGCTCCTATCAAGGTGATGAATGCGCTAGCTGTCACTAAGATGTCCAGGAAAGTTTTAATGCACGTTGTACTTGAATTCTCAGAAACTTTCTGCAATGTCGGTCAATGCTTCCTCCTTGAACTATCCTCTTCCCATGGCCTCTGTGAAATCAAGTTCCACTAGTTTCCTCTTGACTCTAGGGTAGCTTTCATCTGCCTCCTTATCAAAGTCACCTCCCTGCTGCCCTCAGTGTCACTCCCCACCTCCCTTACAATGGTTTGTTTTACTTAAGTTACTGCTGGAGTCATATTGACTGTCTTCTCTTCCAACCAGAATGTAAGCCCTATGAGAGCACTAAATTGGCCTATTTTATGCATTCTCCAAGTCCTGTACGTAAAACGGAATGCAGTACATAGCCAGTCAATGAAATCCATGTGTCTAACCCAGACTTCTCTACGTTCAAGACCTTGAAGTCCAGTCGCCTACTTGAGATCTTCTGTTTGGATTTTCAAAGGCAGCACATACTTAACATGTTTCAAACCACCACTAGAGGGGGGAAAAAAAAGCTAAAATGCTGGTTTCTCTTCCAACGTTCCTTATCTGAGTAAATGGCTCTATGAGCCACCTTGCCGTGTAAACCAGAAATCTGAGAGTCACTGTCTCCCTCCAGCTTCTGAGTGTGAGCCCTCATCTCTCCATCTCAACCACCAACCAACCTGCCCAGGCTCACCTGGCTTCTCACCTGGACGGCTCAATGGCCTTTGTTCTGCTCAACCTTGCTTCTGGTCTGTCTCTCTACAATATTTCCAAGGAAGCATATTTTCAGTACACAAATAGAGTCAAGCTGCTCCCCTGCTCAAAATCCTTCAGTATCTTTCCATTCCTTTTAGGATAATGGAAACATTTTTTGCCCTAATACATTCGCCCCTGTTTATCCTCATCTCGTTCCAGCCTCCCTTGTTCACTCTTCCGCAGCCACAGTGGCCTGCCGTCCCCCTTTGTCACTGCATCACCTTTGCCCATGCCACTCCTTCTACCTGGAGTGGCCCTTCCCTTCCCTGTGGCTCACGCCAACTTCTGCTCACCCATCTCTTTCCCCAGAGAGTGTTCTCTCATCGCCCTAAACCTTGTCAAACCCATGATTACAAGCCCTCTTAACACAAGGCATCTCTCTGAGTAGTGTGATATTAGTTGGTGTAAAAATGACTTTGACTGTTTGAATAATCTCCTACGTTAGACCAAGTCTTCTGTGAAAGACAGGCCCTTTTGGCTCAGACAGAACTATCTGCTTGATAGATATTTGTTGAATGTGTAATTTTAAAGTATATATTTTTAGGTTTGAAAAAATGGATAAAGACTCTAACCTACTGACTTTTTAATATCTTTTAAAAAATCATTTCCTTCTCATCTGATCATTACAAAAAATCATCAAACGAGTTATCCACTTGAAACAAAACTAGCACTGCAACTGTGGCAATGATTCAGAAACGCCCAACTCCTTGACCCCACTGATTTATAAACTCTCTGAGACGGTTTCCTCCTTTGAAAATGGAAACAGAGATACTTCTCTCCAAAGACTGCTATGAGAATTGATAAAACAGTATTCACAAAATACGTAGCACAGTGCCTGGTATAGTCAGTTGCAACATCAATAGAAATTTATTCGTGCCATTGCTACCAATCCATGAAAACGTGGGTCATCCACCGGCACGTAGTTCAGAAGGCTGAGGCAAAGTGCATTGACTTCAACGAAGATAAACAAGAACGTTCATTTTCAGGAGTCATGACCTTTCTCGCGCTTTGAACTTTAACAATATTGACCCAAACTGCTCTAAACCAAGGCGATCAATACTGGAGAACGTGTGCTCAGGTGAAGCTTTCAAACAGAATTTAGATGAAAGGGAAAGCATCTTTCAATGAGGTCTGGAAGTGATGTGAAATTTTTGTCATCCACCTACTCATTCCTTCATCCATCCATCAGTCCACGGACTCTACACCTCAGCGCTGAGTGACAAAGCTGTGATAGCAGGTGTGTGAGTCATGGCAGTAAGCAAGTTTCTGTCCTCCTAGGACTTACACTGTGGTAAGGGGGGGGGGAGAAGAAATGCTCGAGTAATCATTCAGTTATGACATCATAAATGCTACAAAAAGAGAAACGGAAGGGAATATGGCACACTTAATTTGGGGTGCGGGAAGCGTATGACCTAAAGGTGAAAAGAGGCATCTTACGGGCTATTAAAACTGAAGTTTGACAGTGGCCACAACAGACCCTACAAACCAATGTGAAGGGCTAGACTCAAAAGCAAGGCTCACAAAGGGAGTGGATGAGAATCACGACTCTAAATTCCTCAGTTAGATTAGAGGAGTGACGTGGCATCAGGTAGAGAGGGAAGAAAGGATTTTAGAGAGAACAAACATACACATGTTTGGAGAAAGCTGTTGCTATGAAGTCAGTCTCTATTTACACCACCTCCAATGGAGGAGAGAAAAGAGGTGTCACCTCCTTTCATCCAAGCACGGAGGGCCAACCCAAACAGCTTAATACAGACCCCTCCAGTTCGGGGACCAGAGGACCAGTGCATGTTTGACTCCTCAGAAAATTAAGGCCACTCCATGCAGCAGGAGAGAGGTTAATGCATTGGGATAAACTTAGACATTCAGAATTTGTTGAGGAAAAGGAGACATTATTTATGGACCAGACATGAGATCTGTAGGGAGAGCTGACCTGGTGCCATTTTAAGGGCAGCTCAGGGGAACCACGTGTGTGACAAGAAGATCCCGGCAGGGAAAGTCTACGTGAGTGAAACACATCCAATTACAAGATGGAGATCCAGGGCAGGCTGAGTGAGCAGGGAGGTGTGTGGAGTTGCTGATACAGGACCCCTGAGAGGTTGCACCCCATTAGCAGCATGGAACACCAGCTCACATGAAAATGATGGTGAAGCCAAACAGACCCAGATACAAATCCCAATCCCACCATGTTCCTCCCTAAGCCTCAGTTTCCCCAGCTATTAACTGGGAATAATGTTGATTATAACCATAGATTGTTGGGAAGAATACATCCCTATTTGTAGGATTGACAGGAAAGCTCAACTTAAGCTGAGAAGCAAAAGCTTTGAAACATCAGACTCCAAAGGTCAGCATGACTTTGTCTAAAACAAAGATAAAGGACAAGCTACAGACTAGGAGAAGATATTTTCTACACGATACATCGAGGAATCGTGAGCAAAGCTGTGTTTGGCAGGAGGCAGGAGACAAAATTACATCAATAAGGAGCGAATTATCCAAAAAAAGCAGCAAAGGTTGTAAATGGGAAACTCATAAAAGGGAAAATAAGAATAGCTCATAAACACATGAAAGGAAAGTGATTAGGGAAACGCAGACAAAACAAGATACTAGATTTGTGCAGGGAAATATCCTCATGAACTGCTGGTGCAAGTTTGAACTGGAACTTTGAAACGCCTTCCGGCAGTTTTCTTTCATTTAAATCTGCACGCCCGATGGATGCTTTAGCAACGGGGCGTTCTGTCATCTAGAGCAGGTCCTCACACATTCGCACAAGGAGGCATGCACAGCAATGCTGTCTGAGTCGTCATTGTGTACAAATGGCCCCCGAACAGTGGCGTGCCAGCACAAGTCTAAAAACTGGCTTCCAAACAGAACTGATTTGTAATGTTTGCTGATTTCCTGGTGCAAACAGTCCTCCACCCCCTCCATGGCCAGTTTCAAGCTACCCACATGAAGTCACCAAACCTGGGAAGAGATGAACACAATCAACTCTCAGGCGCAGGTGTGAGATGACCACAGCACACCTCGGTCTCCAACTGCATATGTGAACAGACTTTGTCAAAGTAAGAAAAAAACAAAATCTACCCACTATCTCTTGGTGAGTAGAACATGAAATGAAATGCAGAGAATGTATACCCGCAAGTTAGCCATGGTTTCTTTGGTGATGGGTGGGGTCTCGCATTTGGATAGTGGCTACAAAAAATATTTGTAGCCTGATTTGTAACGTGCTCAAGGAGAACTTAGTCATAGATCACTTACGTAATCCAATTCATAAAATACTGAAATTTTTAAAATGACAGAGTGGTGTTACTTATGCAGCAAATTAATGAGATGGCCAATTAATGTTGATTCCTTTATTATTCTCTCTTCTACCATTAGCTCCTGTGAACCTTGTGCGAAACAAATTAAGTTTGTGCATTCATCCATTAAATGCACTGTTATTGGGTGCCTACTTGTGCCGAGTGCTGCAGAAGAATACGGACGCGACCAAGACTTACATCAAATTCCCCAACCTGGGGGGGTTATAATCTTGTTGGTGGAGAAACCTGTGTCTGGCAGGTCCTTACGGAACTAAACCAGTGATTCTTAAAGTAAGGTGGACTATGGGACATCACACTGTCGACTCTAGTCTTCAAAGACATTTACTCTAAATTAAGAGGAATTAAGGAAATTCTTATTAAACATCTGTATTCATGAGACAGCTGTTCCAAGGGCCAGAAAGTTCAAACTGTCTTCAACAAGAAAGAAAACTTCTCAATCCAACAGTAGCTCTAGCTTCAGGTATGGCTTGATTCCTTGGCCAAGGGATGAAACTCAAAACCCTGAATCCCTCTCTGCTTTCTCTTTCTCCACATCCCTTTGACTGTTCAGTGGACATCCCAAGGCTCTTCATACAATGGGACCATGGGCACAGCGATCTCAGAATTATCATCCTAGCACCCCAATAACCATGAGGCTAGAGAGAGAAGACAGGTCCCTCCCTGGAGGTCCTTGTCCAGGACCCAGGCATATATTGATTGTTTGAGCCCATCAAAGCCAGGCCTGGAGCTGGGAATCAATAGGCCACACCGCTGAGAAGACGGAAGAGGGACACTTCCCTGGGAAAATTAGGTCACTGTTGGCAGAAAAAGGGAGTATAGAATCCAAAAAGTCAACTGCTTCAAGAGTGCCACTTACCATGCTAGGAGCTTCATGCCGTTTGAGCCATTTGGTTGAACAACGAAAACCAGGACATATATACACTACCAAACGTAAAATAGATAGCTAGTGGGAAGCAACCACATAGCACAGGGAGATCAGCTCGGTGCTTTGTGACCACCTAGAGGGGTGGGATAGGGAGGGTGGGAGGGAGGGAGATGCAAGAGGGAAGAGATATGGGGACATATGTATATGTATAACTGATTCACTTTGTTATAAAGCAGAAACTAACACACCATTGTAAAGCAATTATACTCCAATAAAGATGTTAAAAATAAATAAATAAAAATAAATAAATAAATAAATAAATTCAAACTTAAACAGTAAAAAAAAAAAAAAAAAAAACAGGCCTCTTCTTCCCCAGGGGAAATTAAAACTCAGGAATTTTAAATGAATTTCTGACTCTTCAAACTGCAAATGGAGGGCCTTTTTCATAATGGAGCAAAAAACAATCATTTATGGTGAAAATGTTCATTAGATTTCAAGTTCTTGAATTAAAATAGCAGCTTTTCCATTGACTAGCGACCTCGGTCAATTCATTTAATGACTCTGGGTCTGTAAGGTTTCCACTTAATCTTTTTTTTTTTTTTTTTAATTTATTTTTTGCATGTTGCCTACAGGTACCTTCTTTTTTTTTTTTAACATCTTTATTGGAGTATAATTGCTTTACAATGTTGGGTTAGTTTCTGCTGTATAACAAAGTGAATCAGCTATACGTATACATATATCCCCATATCCCCTCTCTCTTGCATCTCCCTCCCACCCTCCCTATCCCACCCCTCTAGAGTGAAGTAAGTCAGAAAGAGAAAAACAAATACTGTATGCTAACACATATATATAGAATCTAAAAAAAAAAAAAAAATGGTTATGAAGAACCTAGAGGCAAGACAGGAATAAAGATGCAGACGTAGAGAACGGACTTGAGGACACAGGGAGGGGGAAGGGTAAGCTGGGACGAAGTGAGAGAGTGGCACTGACATATATACACTATTAAATGTAAAATAGATAGCTAGTGGGAAGCAGCCGCATAGCACAGGGAGATCAGCTCGGTGCTCTGTGTCCACTTAATCTTTAAAGTCCTTTTTGGCCCTAAAACTCTGATGTATTTTGCACTTAAGTCTATTTTCTCTGGTTCCTATTTCAATGACTTCAAGGCAATGATCTTTGGAGTCTTTTCTCAATGAAAGTGAACTAACCGGAAAGATTTAGATCATAATAGTTCCTCACAACTCCTGATGCAACTCTACAATCCCAGGATGGCTGGTTCATCACTTTGGTTAGAAGCCCTTTGCCCAGACTCCTCAAATGCACAAGCCCAAGGAAGACTGACACCCAAAAACAGTAAAGGCTCCCAGGGGATGGGTTTCTCAGACTGTGCTCCAAGGCGAGAACAGTCTAGTCTAGTAGGTAGGACACTGGTCTAGGAACCTGGCATGCAGGTTCCCACCGTGGCTTTGACACTGAATCTTCAGGGCTACATTTTTATAGAGGCAATGTCTCCTTATCTATAGCACATGAGTGCTGTCCCTGATGGACACCAGGCATTGGGTACTGGGCCACACGCTAAGAATGGAAAGGAGTCATAACAGCACGGTCCCCACCTTCACTGAGTTCTAGGCTGCAGGGACCAAGAGAGGAGTCAAGTGGTTTTCACAGGAATACATGCACACCATGACGACTGCCACAAGCCAAAGGCACCAGCACTCAGCCAGTTCAGCGGGGGCTTCCTGGGGGAAATGGACTTCAAGAAAAGTACTAAAGGAGAAGTAGGAGCAAAGAAGCAAAGGGGAGGACAGACAAAGGGAGATGCATAAAATGTCCTACCTCTAGGTGCCTGCACACTAGTGGGAACGCTGGTGCACGTGCAACATGGATACATGGTAATAAGCAGTAAGAATTACAAAGAATGTTCAGATAAAATATGGGAAGATTCTAAGAAGCAAGGTCACTCTTACGTGGAAGATAAAAAGCTTGTGTAAATAGGAAGAGGAATGTGATGATCTGGTAATATAGTAGGACATAAACAAGAAAAGACAGAGGGGGTGGGCTAAGCACATCTGGTAGGTATCACAGAACAAGCAAAGGCAACTACTTCCTGAGGGAAATGGGAAATAGCCCAGGCTGAGCCAGGGCGTGTGTCAGGGGAAAACTTGAAAAGTTTTATTTCAAAGACCTTGAAGATAAAGCTTAGAAATGTCCAGCTACTGGATGCTTCCTACTCTGTATCAAAAACCTCTAATTATCATACTAAGTGAAGTTAGAAAGAGAAAGACAAACACCATATGATACCACTTATACGTGGAATCTAAAATGTGACACAAATGAACTCACCTACTAAACAGAAACAGACTCACAGACATAGAGAACAGACTTGTGGTTGCCAAGGGGGAGGAGGGGGTGGGGGAGGGATGGAGTGGGACTTTGCTGTTAGCAGATGCAAACTAGTATATACAGAAGGGATAAACAAGGTCCTACTGTATAGCACAGGGAACTATATTCAGAATCCTGTGATAAACCATAATGGAAAAGAATATGAAAAAGAATATGTCTGTGTATATGTGTATATATATATATATATATATATATATATATATATATATATATATATATACTGAATCACTATGCTGTACAGCAGAAATTAACATAACATTGTAAATCAACTATACTTCAATTAAGAAAAAAAAAATACTCTCTCTAAACGTTTGGCACTGTGGACTGAGATTCCCTCTTTCAAATCCAATCCCATCCTTGTTTTTTCTCTCAGTTCTCTGGCTGCCCTCCTCAGGCATCTTCATGAGCTTCTTTTCATCTGCTCAGCCTAGGTGTTCATGGGGCCCCAGCCATCCTTGGCTGCCTTCTCTTCAAAACCCACAGAACCTCCACATGTAAACTTATCCCCAGTGCTGACATTAATCTCTGGGTATTTGCTGATGACTCTGCATGAATGAACCTCAGCTTAAATCTTCCCTGGAACCAGCTCTGAGTTTCCTGTGTGGAGCCATGTTTGAATTTTATCACACTGAACTATTTTTAGGCGTGGAGCCCCATCTTCCCCTGGCCCCAATCCCCTCCACTCAATCTTACATAGAAGGCAAGTCGGTAACATATGTAAGCATGATTTTGTTAATATAATACAGCTTATGTATTTCAAGTGTATAACATGTGCTAAAGAAAATCCATGAAACCAGAAACCATGTCAAGCTATGATTGACATGCAGGATTGAAATAGGAGCTACAGAGGCTTAGATAAGCTTTTTTTTCTGATTGCACAAGATACTGAACATTTCCAATACCCATCGTTTGTATCTGTGTGATAAATACTTGGTTGCTCCTACCCACCCCCCTAACATTGCCTTTGGTGCTCTTTTTATTTTAATCCCCCCATGATCACCATTTGCCTTGATATTGCTCAGAGTTCTAAAATTGATTCCACAAGAAAAGTTCGGGATCAGTTTTAGTTTCTAAGCTCCGTCTCTAATTATATTGAACACATGCTCTTCTTCATGCATATTAAAGCCAACTGTGAAGCATGGGGAGCTGGAGCAGTGCTGAAATCACACACAACCAGATTATCATGACCCGGGATGCGGTCTGTTCTCATGTCACACCACAACCCTGTGCTGAGTGACACAGCAGCCCCACCTGGCAGCCAGGCCCCTGGCCACGGTGCTACGAGGGGTGCCTGTGGGCACAGTGTCATGTGATCAGCTCTGTGCCTGCCAGGCCGGATTAAAGACAGGTACATCTGCTAAGTCAGTCCCGCGATGGTGCACAGTTGAAACACGGGCACAGAGAACAGGCAACGCCGGCACAAGTTGAGGATGGGGATGGATGAGGAGGAGAGGAGCTGATATTTGAACACTACTACTGCTGGTAGGGGACTTGCACCACTGAACTGAATTTTCAAGGGGACCCTGTGAGAGCCATTCCGTTCTTGCTGTCGTTTTCGTACGTGGAAACGGAGGCACCGGGCACTTGTTTCAGTTTCAAAGATGTGGAACCAGGGTTGAACCCAGACAGACTGTAGATGCCATTTTGTGCTCTTCGATGGGTCTTCCATGTGTAAACACTCATTGAAACAACGGCATGAACATGTGGTTCATTGCCTCTGTTAAAAAAGCTTGAAAATATTTAAATAGTAAAGTTGGGATGACGTGCAGTATCCTAAAAGCACATCCATGGGACACCGGCGGGGCAGCCCCTGAAGGTCTGATTTTGCTACTACAGTGTCCATGGGAGTGATGAGGGCTGGAGTGTGAAGCGAGTGAGGCTGGAGAGGAGGCTGAGCCCAGGAAAGAAGACTGAGCCTGACCACAGTGATGTCACTGGGCTTGGAGAGGACCCGAAGGACCCGAGGAGGGGGAGAAAGTCCCAATTGATAGGACTTGAAATTTGACGCAGTGTGGAGAGGGCGCTGGTGAAGGGGTTCAAGGAGTAATTCTGGCCCATCTTGCAGGACCGGGTGGGTAGCAGGGCCATTTATCAACACAGCTGATTTATCCCTCCAGCTGACGCTCAGCACAAGTCCTGTCCTTAGCACTGCGGGTGGAGGAGGGACCCGCCAGACCCTGGAGCCCGCCTCACTGGGGTTCCATCCTCACTGCAAGACTCACTACCCGGGAGGCCTTGAGCCAGTCCGTGAGCTCTCCATGCCTGAATTTCCTCTTCTATACAATGGGACCTATTCCTGTAAATTATCACTTAGGGAAGGTGTGATAATAAAGTAAATCCATACACGTAAATACGTAACATATTTGAAATATTCTATTTCGTGGCACATAGAAAACCCTCAGTGATGATTTACTGAAAGTAGCATTATTATCAAATTTTAGAGGAGACACAGACAATAAATACATATGTCATAAAACGAGCTGAAGTGGTACGAAGAAAAATAAAGCAGAATAAGAAATTGCTGTAACAGGAAATCTATTTTTTTTTAAAATAACTGGGCAAGAAGCCTCTCTGAGGAGGTGACATCTGAGCAGAGACCTGACCTGGATTCACTGAGAAAACAAGCAAGGTGTAGACTGCGAGAGGAAAGACCCACTTCACAGTGGAAGGACCCCCTAAGTTCAGAAGCTCTGAGTCGGGAATGAGCTTGGTGATTCAAGGAAGAGTAAGAGTGATGCGGAAGAAGGCAGAAGATGAGTTTAAGGGGAAAGTCAAGGATCAGACCATACAGGGGCCCATCAGGACCTGCTAAGGACTTTGTATTTTGTTCGAAGGTCTGTAAGAAGCAATGTGATGCAGTAGTTAAGAGCCAGACTGCCTGAATGGGACCCTAACCCCGCCTCTTCCCAGATGTGCACATCAGTACCTTCATCTATAAAGTGGGGATAATAATAGCACCTACCCTAGGGAGTTGTAAGAAGTGAGAAAATTTAATATATGCAAAGAACATAGAACAGTGCCTGGTGTATATTAAGCATTCTGTGTCATCATCATCATCATTAGAAGACCTTCAGTCGCGGTCCAACATAATCCACATTATCTGTAAAAAGCACTACCCTGGCTTTTGTGTGAAGGTGATGCAGGTCATGGAGAAAGATCACTGCATTGGATATGGACTGAAAACTTCTCAGGCTGATGTGCAACAACATGGATGGACCTAGAGATGATCATGCTAAGTGAAGTCAGTCAGACAGAGAAAGACAAATACCATATGATATCGCTTACATGTGGAATCTAAAATACGACACGAATGAACTTATCTACAAAACAGATTCACAGACATGGAGAACAGACTAGTGGTTGCCAAGGGGGAGGTGAGGTGGGGAAGGGATGGGCTGGGAATGTGGGGTTAGCAGATGCAAACTATGATATGTAGGATGGATAAACAACAAGGTCGTACTGCACGGCACAGGGAACTATGGTCAATATCCTGGCATAAACCATAATGGAAAAGAATATGAAAAAGAATGTATAGATATGTATAACTGAATCACTTTGCTGAACAGCAGGAATTAACAACGGTGTAAATCAACTATACTGCAGTAAAATAAATTTTTTAAAAAAATTCTCAGGCTGGATGGCTCTGTGCATCTATATTACCAAGTTTCCCTGAGAATATGTGCCTGCTGGGTCACGCTAAGTGAAGTCTTTAAAAAATCACTGTCTACTTAAAGTGGATGTATTATTACAAAACAAGTTAATGGAATAAAAAGAAACAAAACTCTCATGCTTTTCTTTCAAGAACATTCTGAGTAAAAGCCATGCTCTTCAGAGATTATGTGTTCCTCACAGCCTCTCCTTGGGATCTTCAGAATTAGCTACCAAGACAAAGTGGGAAATCCTGTTTCTGTAACTGTCCAAATACCCTATGGATATGTAAAGGTAACATAGGAATTTTCTGTTAATTTTCCAGCATGAGCAGTTTTAACATAAATCCATCCTCTTATCTTGGGCTGTCCTTAGAAAGAAAGGGTTATTTGATAGATGCATGGAAAGCCAATCTGTGAGAAAGCCTGATCCAGTAACCCCACTCTCCAGGAGAACCCTACTCTGCTTTAAAATGGATCTTGTTCAAATCACTGGGCAGCTGTCGGGGAATTTTGCTCCGAGTGAAGCCTCAAGTAATATTTCCCTCATTTTTTACTGGGCGCACATAAATAGCACCATGAATCAAAGACACTCTATAAAAAGGCAAGAGCAAGACTTGATAGCGGTTTTGAAATGGCTCTGGCGCCCAGTGTGGGGAGTACAGAATCTCCATTAGCAGGACTTTTACCCTTAAATATGTTCCTCCTCCCTCTATTCCGGAGGTTCTGATACACCTGACCCTTCCTCTGTGTGCTCCCTTGAATTAAAAAAAAATCCACATGTGAATGGGGATGCAGGCTTCCTCATTTTACATGTGAGAATATTGGACAAGATAGACTTTATCATTCCTCACAGTGAAAAAAGAGCTTATGCCCAAGTCAGGGTAAATATCCAGGAGAGCTTGGACGAAACAGGAGCAGGCTTTCTGCAGTTTATGGCAGTTACTATTATCAACCTCAGCCAGCTCAGAAGAAAATATTTCTTTTCATTTCACGACTGCACTGTTTTCCAGAGGCACTGGATAAAAACGCACCTGTCAGCAGATCGGGAATAAAGACCCTCTGCCACATAGGACCATCCTCAGGGACCTGTCTTTTACATGAAGGTGTTAAGACTTCAGACTCTCTTCCTGTAACTGTAAGTCACTGAGGGGAGAAGGCTAAATCATCCAATTATCCATCGTTAGCATCAGCTTATTAGCTGCAATTACAGAATTCCAAGGTTCTGTTCTTGTGCGTCCCCGTGTGAATTTTCTCTTTGGTATTTTATCCAGGTCTATCTCGTCTCGCTCTTAGAGTCTGACTTAGGAGGCGTGGGAGGAGGGATCAAGAAACTGGCTGCTTGCTAGTCCCTAGGGTGTCCTGTGAGGGGAGGTCCTTGCACCACATTGGGAGAAACTCTGCTGTGGTTTGAGGGGGTCCTGAACAGCTCTCCCCGCCACTTCCTGGACACCTTCCGTGCTGTTACTCCAAATTCCACACAGCATGGTCCATTCTTAGATTCTCTGTGACCACTTGGCCAAATCAGGAAGAAGTTAGCCTGCCTCTTTTGGATACTTTGTTTTTTTCTAAATAATCATCAGCTTTTTTTTTTTTTTTTAACAACTATTTGACTGTTGAGAACTCGAAACAGCATCCTTTCCCACTGAAGTGCTTCCCCGCAAAACAACCTGTTCGCTGAGCCTTCAAAAGCTTGCTATATGGGATTCAGCCTCCCTCTTCCTTTCATTCTGGCCCAGGCTCTGCCCTCTGGTCTTGTATTCACTAATGCAGTAAACAAGCCTGCGAAGCCAGCTGTGCCCCAGGTACTCTGGCAGGCACCAGGGAGCCAGAACTGAATAAAGCAACATGACCAGCACTTTGGTGTGTAAACGGAAGCATCAACTTCCACACTGAGGATTAATTTATATCCCTAAGTATATAATAATGATAATGATAATAATAATAACCATAATAATGTCTCTTCATTTAAAAAAAAAACTAGAATGACTCTGCCTATATGTACACTCTCATACAATGTTCTTTTCATTGGCCACTGTCTCGTACCATATGAAAACGTCTGTTTGAAACCTCCAGCGATGGGAAGTTCACCGCTTCTGAAGACAACATCTGTAGCTGGGCATCTGGGGGCTCAACAGCTCCAGAAACAGTGCCAGACACACGGGAGGCACCCGAGAAACATTTTACTGGATGAGCAAAACCCATCAGGACTAACATTTCAGTTCATGTAAATTTTACCCAAGTCTGCTCATTCTGGCTTTTGTAATAAAACTAAAAATAGCCAGGATTTATTGAGGGCTTAGGATGTCAGGCTCCCCTCTGCGTGCTTACGTGCATTAATATTTTAAGTTCTTACAACCCTATGAAGAAGGTATTATTATTATCATTATTATTATTGTTATTGTTATCACTATTCCCATGTTACAGAGAAGGAAAATGAGGCACAGGAGGTCAGAAACAAGCCCAAGGTCACCCAGAGTGACTGGCACTCAGCCGCCTGGTTCTGGAGCCTGTGTGTAGTGCCCTAGAGATAAAGACTGTTCTCTCCCATCCGCAAGGGAAGCAGCTCTGATGCGTGTGTATCTTCTCTGGCCTATGCTTCAGGGAGCCTGTGCTCTCCCTCGCCTTTTTCTCTAGGTGTGTTTCCCTGAAATGCGGTTCCCCAGGTGCAGCTTTGCTGTGCAGGTGCATGCTGGTGGTGCTGCTGTCTAGTGAAGAGCAGGCAGGGGGCCCAGGAGCCTTGCTCAGCGTGGAGGGAAGCACCAGGGCAGGTGTGCCGATGGCAGGGCAGCTGAGGCTGTGAAGACCCGATGGCGGGACTCTGCTCACTTTCTGAGCACAGAGAGATTTGCACTGACGACCTGGACCTACAGTCGGGACACCTGGAGGTCAGGTGTGCTCACAGAAGACAGACTCAGGAAGACAGCAGTCAGGCCTTCCAGGGAAGGCTGTCCTGAGCCCTGGGCCCCCAGGGCCTCCCTCCTCCTGGGCCCTTGTCACTCACCCCGGGGTTCCCCACCCCAGTCCTTGAGCTCCAGGAGAGCAGGGTCAGCCATCAAGCTCTGTGTCAACTGTGCCTCATACACAGCCGGCTTTAGAATCTGGGATTTGATGCTGTGTAAGTATCTCCACAGAAAGTGCATTAAATGTGGGATAGATTAGGGAACCATCCTTGAAAAATGTGGCAGGAGGGTGATCAAGGAGGTCACGCTTTGATGTGTAGGTGTACATGCAGGTGTACATGTACATGCAGGTGTACATGTCCCAATGCGACAGGAAGTCCATTCACTACCCATATACAGTACTTTAACTGATCCCCAAAACAGCCCTTCAGGGTCACTTCTATAGGGGACTAAACCCAAAGGTTACTGGCTCAGGGTCACAAGGAACCCAGGTGAACGCAGGTCTGGCTAACTTCACACCACACCTCCTGTATGATAACGAACGAACTGCAGTGCCACTGCTAGTGGTTTCTGGGTACAGATGATAAAGAGCAGATCCAGAGAAGAGGACCTGTGTGCAGGTGGTTTAGCACAGGTGTGCCCAGTGAGACCACCGGGGACGTGGGGACACAGGGCAGGGAAAGGAAGGAAGACAGGCAAGGGTGCGTTTCAGCAAAGGTCCCCAAGAAGGCAGCGCCAGCCTGATCCTGCAGGGGGCTCTGGAGGGTGAGCTACATCTCAGTCTGCCCCATCCTGAGACAGGAGATGGGCTTCTGTATCCCTGCGCTAATAATCACTGGTTCATGGCAGGGGTTGGGGGGGGCGGGGCGGGGATGGGGGACGGTGGGTTTCAAACTCCCAGGCAAGTTCAGATCTTGGGCAGAGTGCTTCCGGGAGACTGGGGCGGGCCTCCAGAGCAAAGTCCCAGGTGCAGGTACTGAGAGCAAAGGGGCAGGAGAAGCACACAAATGGGTGAGGGGCACGTGCTGTGTGTGTACAGGTAGTGAAGAGGATGTTCAGACAGGGCATGAGCAATTCTGCCAGGGGCAAGGGATCACCCTTGGAGAACCGGCATAATAAATCCTTTCTGCCAGCCTAGTGGGCTAGCGGGGTGAAAGGGTGAGGAAGGGAGGGATAGGCATTAAAAGCAAAAGCAGAGGCAGAGAGGCACGAACCATGGTACAAGAGACTGAAGAAAGCTTCCCAAAGGAGAACCTTGGAGGTCAAGCAGACTTTAAGATTTCATCTCAAGGACAAAGGATCGGCAACAATTCTGACTTGGACCCCCGGGGAGCTGGGTCACCGGACCAGCTGGCAGAGCAGATTCCCAGCTTGCACTGGGAGTCCAAGGTGAGGGGCCCTGGCTTCGGTGTCTCTCAGGGGACCGCTGCGAGCAGCAGAGGGGAGAGCATCCTTCAGGCCTGGGCTCACCCAGGCACATCCTTCCTGACAGCCCTGAGCGGCGCTCTCCTCCGGCCCCAGGTGGGCACGCAGAGCCTGGGAGCTGGAGTGTTTTACCTGCTTAATATCCGCCATGAAAACAAGCATATTTGATAAGTAGGGGTGCTTTAATGGACCCTGAAAAGAAGTTAGTTTGATTCATTTGAAGAATAAATGTCTCTCCCCACCCCTTAACACGGTGAAACTCTTAAACGCTTCTGCTTAATGGAAAGGGAAATTACCTCTCAAAACATTACTAAAACTAATCATGGCAATTTTTACCCGTTTCCACAATTTACTGCTCACCCTTTCTCCTGCTTTGATGAGCGGTGACTAGCAGATGCCTGTTTGTGCCGAATCACCTAGCACAGCCTCAATCGGCTTAAGCAGTATCCCTCCCCCTCCCCCTATTTTCCCTTAAGTGATCATCCCTCAAAGGGAAAATAATATTTGTTTTAACATCTCCAGGTAGGAAGAACTGCAAAATCTATTAAATAGCATCATTTTGGTGGAAGGAAATAGCCAAGGCTAAGTATCCGTAACATTCATTCACAGATGCAGACATGCCAATTACCTGTAACCCTGAACTCAGCAGAAAAGAGAGAACAAATCTGTGAGACCCACAAAATGTAAGCCTTTGAAGCAAGCAGAATCACAAACTTTTTTTAGTTTCTTACTTCTGGTTTCTCTTCCTGGAATACCTTAACCCTTATATTTTCACTGGCCATCATTCATCTCTGTATCTCTTGGCACCCAGGACTTTGGCTTACAGGAGGAATCTGAAAAGTTTCGGAACAGCCCAGGGATATCCTGGTGTCAGTGAACCATTAGAGGATCACCTACAATTTATACTTTTCTATTTTGGGTGATGACCAAGACCCAGTGGCCTTTAGAGTCGTACTGACCACTGGCCCGAATCACCCACTCTTCCACATCTACAGAGAAGTAGCTCCATTTATGTCCAGCACCAAGTGCCATGAGCAGATGTGATGCACTGTTACAGTTGGGGTATAGTCACCTGTTCACACACATGCCCCTTCTGTAATGTGGTGATCTTTCTAGAATGCCCAGGGGAGGACTGCTCTTACCTAGTGCAAGCTCAGAGCCCGTCCTAGTCTATTCTACAAGATATGTCGCTACCTCAGACAAGAAGGAACTATCGGGCTTCCCTGGTGGCGCAGCGGTTGAGAACCTGCCTGCCAATGCCAATGCAGGGGACACGGGTTCGAGCCCTGGTCCGGGAAGATCCCACATGCCGCGGAGCAACTAGGCCCGTGAGCCACAACTACTGAGCCTGCGCATCTGGAGCCTGTGCTCCGCAACAAGAGAGGCCGCGATAGCGAGAGGCCCGCGCACCGCGATGAAGAGTGGCCCCCCCCGCTGGCCGCAACTAGAGAAAGCCTCGCACAGAGACGGAGACCCAACACAGCCATAAATAAATAAATAAATAAATAAATAAAAATAAAAAATAAAAATAAAGGAATTCCTTTAAAAAGAAAAAAAAAAAAGAAGGAACTATTCATTTACCACAGAAACCTTTCCTAATTCACCTTTTAAAAAAGTACAGAAGAAAACACCATAGTATCCGGGTTACGGCTACATTTCACATGGGGAGTTAGTTACTATTTTTTCTTATTCACAGAATCAAATCATAAACACCTACCTTGGAAAACCCAATGACAAAGTATTTCCCATCTAGAGAAGCAGAATCCAAATCACCTACATAGTTGAAACACATTTCCGTATCATATGGCTACCAGAGAAAAGATATATTTAAAAAGAGAACAAGACTGTATAATTCTGCCCCTTAATTTGTGCAGCAACATCTTGTGCTTGAACAGCATTGGATGTATGTCTTCCTAGTGTTTTCATTTCATCTGGCTGTGCCTCTGAGACGAAATCAAGCTGCTCAACATGGCACGTCGTGGCCTCCAAACCCGGCCGCCAAGGTTTCTCTTCTCATTTTGTCCCCGTCCTTATCACCCGCCACGCCAGATCTCTCATCATCCCAAGAACACCCTTGCTCAGGTCCCAGGGATATCGGGGCCTGGTACCTCTGCCGAGAACATCCTTGCCTTCCTTTGCCTGCACGGCCAACTTCTGCTCTCCCTTCCAGCTCTCATTTGAGACCTGTGTCAGCTTCCACCTCTACTGTATTTGTTAGTGTGACACTTCTGTCTCCCCAGGAAGACGGTGGGTGCCTCCAGAGCAGGAAGGAATCTTCTCATCCCCAGGGACGTGTTCCATGGGACCAGCCGGGGCAGATGCTACTAAGTAAACAACTGAATGCATAATAGCATCACTTACTCTTGCTAGTGGTTATTGTGAGCTTACTATGTGCCAGGACCATTCTAGTCATTTCCTTGCATAATTCATTCAAGCCTTAACATAAACCTATGAGGTAGGGACCTCCTAGCAGCCCCACTTTATAGGTGAGGAACCCAAAAAACCAAATTGGCTAAAATAACTTTCCTAAATCCACATGGCTGAGAAGAGTCGGAAGCAGGATTTGAACCCAGAAAGTTCGGAATGTGTGGCCTCCACCACTCCTGAATTCTGCCTCTTTAGACAGAGAAGGCGTTTCCCGTTTCTGTTTTAGAGATAAATGCAACCAGAAACACAAATTAAATGATTTGTCCCGATAAGATCACTCAACTAATAACTGTCAAGGACATCAAGTGTTTTGACTCCTTCTGGTGACCTCTCAATATGTCAGTACTCGACTAAACATACATATTTTTTTTTCTTCTTTACTGAGAACTACATGCAGGTAACGGGAAATATGTCCGGGTGATTGGATGTAAATATGACGGCTGAAACATTCAATCCCTTTGCTGTACACACAGAAGTTGGTCCATGAAGGGTTGGAGAATATTCCACTCCTGCCTTGAAGCTGGACTGGCCTTGCAATCGGCCTTGACCAGGGGAATGTGGAGGACAGATCCTGTGCCATTTCCCGGCCTAGCCCTTAAGAGACCTGGGATCTTCCACTTTCTTTCCCTCGGTGACCTGAGCTACCACAGAAGAAGTTGGACACCCAACCGGAGACAGCTGGACCATTCCCTTAGGCAGTTGAGCCACCTCAACTGAGGGATCAGATGTGTGTGAAGGCACGTCTGGTGTTATGATCGTGGGTAATCTGTCCTCCACTGAGGTCCCAGCTGAAAGCAGTGCACAAATGACCTGGCTGAGCCCAGCCAACTCAAAACATCAAGAATAAACTGTTGTTTTGACCCACTAAGCTTCGCAGTGCTTTGTAATGAGGCAATGTCTAACTGAAAACACTAAAACTGGAAAATTCACCTTGAGGAAGAAATCGCAAACACTATCTATTCCTCACCCATGGAGCCATCCCTACTGTAATTACTGCTGACCTCCACGTGGGCCTTCTGTTCTAAATATCGTACTCATGTCAACTCAAGGGCCTACCAAGTGGGCCACGATTATCCCCATGTCAAACTAGACCAAAGAAGAAAATAGCCTTCTTTTCCCCAAACTGCATTTCATTTTTTCTTTTTTTTTGTCTCTGTGCAGCACCAGGAGGAGTCCTCCTTTCCCCAAGCTGCTTGCTGGGCTCTGCCAGCTGTTGGACGCCCGGCAGTCCTCTGATCCTCACAGCTGGGCCTCTCAGCTCCAAGAGACAGCTCAGCCAGAGACGGGGACTGAGCTCTTGAGCTACACAGTCACGAGAAGAAGCAGAGTTCTTTGTCGGGGACCTGCGGATGGCATCCATCAAGTCAGCTGGGCATCTGCCCCACCTGACTTCCAGGTCCAGCCTTGTCCCTGAGACCAGAACCCAGCCTCAAACCCCTGATCAGGTGACCACTCACATGTCAGACTGATTGGACACTTACTTTGTGCCAGTTCCTGACCTGGGACATTTACCTTAATAATCTCTGTAAAATATAAAACGCCCTTTTCATTTATAATCTCCAAGACGCACAACCATATAAAATCTATGGGTTGCAGCAAAAGCAGTTCTTAGAGGAACGTTCATAGTGATACAAGCCTTCTTTAAGAAACAAGAAGAATCTCAAATACACAACCTAAACCCATCACCTAAAAGAATTAGAAAAAGAAGAACAAACAAAACCTAAAGTCAGCAGAAGGAAAGAGATAATAAAGATCAGAGAGGAAATAAACAGAGATTTAAAAAACAGCAGAAAAAGAATCGGTAAAACCAAGAACTGGTTCTTTGAAAGGGTAAACAAAACTGACAAACCTCTGGCCAGGCTCACCAAGAAGAAAAGAGAGAGGACCCAAATAAACAAAATTAGAGCTATAATGTCTAAGACAAAGCCCTACAGAGGATGGATATTTGTCCTCATGTTTCAGGTGAGGAAATGAAGCTCAAGTTGTTAACGCCTGGGATCACACGACTAGTTCCTGCAAGATTTGGGTTCAAATCTACTGTCTCATTCACCTCCATGAACCTTCTTCTGGCAGAAGCTGGGTTGGGGAAGGGGCATGACACAGGTGGTAGTACAGTGGGGAACTGCAGGCATCCTGAATGCACATAGGAGAGGGAGTGACCACCAGTCTTAGATGCCTGATTTATTCCCTGGAGAGAGGAGTAGAGTGAAGAGTGGAAGAGAAGGACCTCCTTGGAAATGTGGCGACTTGACTACTACTTAATGCTTAACTCTTTCCAGAGTCAGGGGAGGAGCCGGTGGTCTCCAGTATCTTTCTCTTTCTGTATCACAGGCTTGAGTCAACCTGTTGCCCATAAACCATCGGCCTCCCCAGATTGCCCCTTGCATGGTCCAAGTAGCCTACTCTGCCCCGAATCTCCCACTCCTCCTCCCAGGTGGAGCTAAACAGGTCACCACATCTACACTCCCACTTTGTGGTTATTCAACTGCATGCAGTTTTACTCACCATAATATCATTGTCAACAATGGGGTGGTCTAATTGCCAGGGCAACTCCAGATAAATTTTTGGAAGTGTAGCTATGAGTGGAACTCTTACTCTGCTGGATTTGATTTCTATAATGTTCTTGGCTACCTTGTACAGTGAAAGTTAAGCAGATTTTACCTAGTTCTGTCTTTTTATCTCCATACTTCCTCTTCCATCCCGAAGTGTTTCTTCTTCTTCTTCTTCAGGTCTGGCTGATCTATACATTCTCCCAAATTTACTAATGAAAATATTTCTGCTATAATATAATCTTGATGCCTAGCCGTATTTTTTATGTAATAAGTTCTATATTTCAGACTCAACACTATTACACTGAACCTGCTGGGAGCCCTGGATACCTACTAATACTCCAGCTTCTCCAAGGTTAGAACCTGAATTGTTCTTGGCAATCCTTCTTCCCTAGGAGCGTTGCATTGACTCCTTGCTGTGCACAGAAAGTGCTACCACACCTGCCTGCTGACTCAGTCCCCTATACCTAGATGATTGTCAAATTCTCTTAAACAACAGGTTTCTTCTTACCTATCTGCTGGATGCCATTTCCCTTCCTCTTCCTCCCTGACTTGACTTTAGCCAACCTCCACAGCCAGGTTTATCCTCAGATGCCAGCTGCTCCTGGGAGAGTGTTTGTTTGTTTGTTTTTTTCCTTCAGCCAGGTCCCCCTTGCAATAACGTACACACGTGGCCAAAGCAACAGTGGGTCTCCATTTCCAAAACCCACTCATTCAACATTCAACAATGATTTACTGAGTGCCTTTATGTATCTAGCACTCTGCTAAGCCCTGGCTTGCAGTGACAAATGAAGGCTTCCCAGTGGGGAACAAGTACCCCGCTGCCATCCTCCTGCTCACCTGTCTGCCCAAGGATGGAGGCACTCAGTCTGTGGGGGATCCTTGAGGACACCTTCAAGGTCACTCGGATCTGATAATACCTAAGAAAAGAACAGAGGACAGGCTGCTGAATATCAGATTTCTTATTGTTGGCTGCTGCTAAAAATACCTAGACTTAATCCTGAAGATTGTAGGGAACCAGGAAAGCTTCTGGACGACATGCATGATCATCTAGCATCAAAGAGAGATTTATTTTGTTAGCATAGTGGCAAAGGGATGGGATGGGCCAAGCTGAAGACACCTGAGATCATATGAAACACATAAGAGGTTGGTAGTGACGGAAATAGGAAAAAGGAAAAGATAGGTCATATGGCACAGGTACATTAGGGGTGTGATTTTTCTTCAGTCAGAAAAGTCCATTTTACAGAAAAATAGGAAGTTTAATGCATGGTGGACAATCCATACACAAATTGAATTGCTACCATGTTGCAACACAGACAAACATTTCCTTTAGAAACACGGTAGCTGAACTGCTAATCCTGGGGATATTGACAAACATTTTTAGCAGTGTATTTCTGTGCCTTTGTTTTTATTATGTCACCTGCATTTCCAGATTCGGTCATTTCAGAATATCGTGCAGGTTCTCACACTGTCAGCAAAGTCTCTCAGCTGTCTTCTTTTGCCACATGTGCAGAAGCACTTTTTGAAGTTCTGTGCTTTGCAATCAATGACCCTTTTGTTTGCAAGCACTTGGGAACATTTCTGGCCTCATAATTGTTCTCCCCTTCCAATGATTTCAAACCCATTGTGTAATAGAATGCGAATAAAACAAAGTGAAATAGAAGTAAAATAGACCATGAACACATCAGTCTCTCATGGCTCACTGAACTCACAGCTGGGAGCTATTTTGCTATGGACTCTGCTGCATTGTGAATGCACTTGGAGAATGTTTCTGTTGACATGTCTATGTGTATATGGTGATCCAAGGAGATGTAGAGCAAAGAGCACTGGCACGGCACTCATGTAGCGTGGGTGACATCATTTGAGAGCTGTGTGACTTTGAGTACATCACACAACTTCTCTGAACTTGTTCTTGTATCGGTAGAATGAGGATTTTAAAAAAAAAAAAGGGACTTGTCATGACTTCTTGCTTCCAGGAAAAATGGAGTAGACATACTTTTTTCTATCCCCACTAAGTATAACTAAAAACTCTAGACAGTATATAGAAAACAAACAAAAGAAGATTCTTAAAGGTGAAAAAGAAAGCAAACAGTCTAGGGACCTCAAGGTCCAAGGAAAGACATGATGGTGAGTTTTCTTTTTTGCCTCGTATACCACATATACCTCTCCCTGTAGCTCATCTTTTAATCCCCTCTGTAACACATTTTACAGAACAAAAGTTTTTAATCTTGACGAAGTTGAATTTATCAATTTTTTTTTATGGATCACGCTTTTAGTGTCCAGTTTAAAAAAACTCTCTGCTTAGCTCTGAATCCCAAAACTTTCCTCTATTTTTTTTTCCCTAAAAGTTTTATATTTTGCATTTAAGTCTGTGATTGACTTTGAGTTAATTTTTACATGAGGACTGAGATTTAAGTTGCATTTTTCTTTTGTTTTCTTTTGGCCTGTGGATGTCTAGTTGCTTCAGGACCGTTTATTGGAAAGACTTTATAGAATTGCTTTTGAAACTTTGTCAAAGATCTCATGGGGATATCTGTGCCTTTGTGACTGCTATGTCGGGGTAGAGATCCAGGCTCCCCAGAGGGTCTCCACGTAAACCAGGCTAGGTGGAAGTTCTCGTCACCACCCACTAGTAGTGAAAATCTAGCTCCCTACTGGAGACCTGCTCTTGCCAGGTGGGGGGAAGCTGTGGCTTGTTACAGCTTGGCAGTGGTGGACATCTAGGCTCCCACTTGGCCTTTGCTGGTGTGGGTGGAGGTGAAGCCACTGTTTTTCCTGTGTTGCTTGGCTAGGGTAGAACTACTATTGTCAAAATTTTTCTGTCTTGCTAGGCTGCTTCTTTCCTGGTCCTTTGTCTAGAGAAAGCAGACTTTTTGGTTGGAGCTTATTTTTGATATTTAAAATGGCCTCTGGACTTCCCTGGTGGCGCAGTGGTTGAGAATCCGCCTGCCAATGCAGGGGACACGGGTTCGAGCCCTGGTCCGGGAAGATCCCACATGCCGCGGAGCAACTAAGCCCTTGCACTACAACTACTGAGGCTGTGCTCTAGAGCCCGTGAGCCACAACTACTGAGCCCGCGTGCTGCAACTACTGAAGCCCGCATGCGTAGAGCCTGTGTTCTGCAACAAGAGAAGCCACCGCAGTAAGAAGCCTGCGTAACTCAACAAAGAGTAGCCCCCACTCGCTGCAACTAGAGAAAGTCCACGCGCAGCAACGAAGACCCAACGCGGCCAAAAATAAATAAATAAAATTAATAAATTTATTTTAAAAAAAAATGGCCTCTGAGTGTAGCGGTAAAGTGCTGTCTAGTGTGGTCCTAAAAGCAAGAAGGCTGTGATGTGCCTCACACAGAAAACAGTGTGTTAGACAGGCTTTGTCCTGGTATGAGTTACACTGCTGTCAGTCATGAGTTCAATGTTAATGAACCAGAACCAGATGAATATATATATATATATATATATATATATATATATATATATATATATGCCTTTAAACAGAAACACACCTAAAACAGGCTTATGTATTGATCAATGGATGAAAATGTGACCGGAGGTTCCCAGGAACATAACATATTTGTGCCCTTGTGACTGCTGTGTGGAGGGTAGAGATCCAGGCTCCCCATAGGGTCTCCACATAAGAGAGCAATGGCTCATTATACAGAGAACGTTTACTACCATCATGAAATTTACAGGGGAAACACAATAACAAATAACCACGGACACCGTCGTCTGTGAGAGGGAGGCTGAGGCAGAGTAGAAGGTCCCTGCACTGTCTACAGGAGACAAGCTGCCACTTAGCAGTAGCGAATTACCACTGTGCAGAAATGTTGGCTACGCGATGCTAGATCTTTCCGTTTTTCAAGGGAAGACAGAAATTTGGATTTTCAATAAAACATCTTTAAATTTTTAAACGTTGGTTCATAAATCAATGACAATGACAAGAGCAACAGCAAAAACAATTAGCAGCAGCAACCATGGCCACGGCGGTAACAATAAAGCGCTGTGTTGACAAGTTATAAAGCACATTTTCAGGCTAAATCTCCATGGGCCAATAATTGGCCAACTCTAATTTATATAAATACAAGATGTCACTTTCCGTGTTTCCATAATAAAAGACCAGTGCATTTCAATAATTTCATCATCAAAGGAAGAGGCAGAAATTGCACCACCAGCAGTTGTAATATTCTAATGGCTTCCTCTGCAAACATAAAAAAGGTCAATCATTGCCAGAGGCTACGTATCACTTTTCTATCGGACTGTGCTGGAAGCAGTTGCAGGTATGCTCAAGATTTATTAAGCATCTCTGCGCTAGGATCTGTTCTAGGAACTTCCGTGTATGCAATCTTGTTTGACCCTCCATAAAGCCTTTGTAAAAGAAAGCATCATCTCAAGTGTCAACCAAAGAAGACATTGAGTCATTGGAAGTATCTAACTACTTAGCTAAAGTAATTAAGCTAGCAAAGGGCAACGAGGTTCTAACTCCAGAAATAATACTGATTTGTTTTTGCCTGTTACATCTCATAGGAATCACATTTTGTTGCATAATTATAACACTTTTATAACCAACTCCAGAGCACTGTCTGAATTCTTGCTCTTTAAAAGCACTGATGCTACTGAACCTTATCTCAAAGAACTGGTCATTTTGCACTTCAGATGCTTTATAGGCATATGTTGAAAGAAATAAGTTTCAATTAGGTTGGTCCATTTGGCTTCTGGCTTGATTACACAGAATGTTTAAACCCCTTTAGCAATTCCCTTTTGTCTGACATGAAGGTCCTGCCAGGTCATAAATTCATAAACCATGTCATATATGATATACATGATACTGTTTGATCCCTTCAGAAAATCTGTGATGCCCTTACCATGACTTCCATCTTCAAATTAGAAAACTAACCCTAGAGATGAAGGAATTTGTCCGAGTTCACATATTTGGTAAATAATGTTAGCGCATCTCCTAGAATAACCTTATTGCTTCAAATCGATATCCTTTAACCATCTTAAAGCCACCTTTTTCCAGCTGTGGTGACTCAAGGAAGACACCATGAACAAGGGAGCAGTTGGCTCAAATCCTTGGAGAACGAACAAGTGGTAGGAGAATACGGGGGATGAGTACCAGTCAGAAGGAACGGAGAAGTTAAGACCAGGAAGTGGAAAACTTCAGACAATGTGCTGGTATGTTTGAAGAGTCTAGATTTCCGCAGAACCCCTTTTGGGAAGTGATAATAAAATAGTCATCCTCTATGGCTTCCATCCACTGAACTATGCCCTTTACCTAATGTGGCAGGTAGAATAACGTCCCTTCCAAAGATATCTACATCCTAATCTTCAGAACCTGTGAAAAAAGAATTAATGCTGCAGATGGAATTACAGTTGCTAATCAACAAAAAAAGTATTTTAAGTACAATGAGAGCTGTACTTTTCTCCACTGTTGGTAGAAATGAAAAATCACGACAGCCTTTCTGGAAAGCAATTTGGCAAGAATCTCAAATATGTTTATTTTCCTTGACTCAACAGTTCATCATCAAAGGAATGGCCTAGGAATCTGACTTTAAAAGTGTGTGTGTGTGATTTTATAATAATGAAAAATCAGAACAACAAAGAAATAGTTAAATAAATGGTTGTACACTCATATGATGATATATTAGACAGCCAATAAAAAGTATGATTTTGAAGAATACTTAATAACGGAAAAATGTGCAACACAAAATTTTTAAATGGGAATATCCCCATTGATTTTTCTGATATGTTATTTAAAAGTTAAAATAATGCCAATAAGTGGATCAATAAAGTTTTAATAAGTTTAAAAAAAAAAGAAATGAGAAGATTATTCTGGATTACCTGGGTGTGCCCAATGTATTCACCAGGCTTCTTCTAAGTGAAAGACGGAAGCAGAAAAGACAGTGACCAAGCAATGCAACGTGAGAAAGACTCTATCGTCCACTGCTGGCTGGGGAGAGGGAAGGGGCCACCAGCCAAGGAATGTGGGCAGCCTGTAGGAGCTGGAAAAGATAAGGACACAGAATCTCCCCTGGGGCCTCCACAAAGGAATGCAGTCCTGCCAACATTCTGATTTTAGCCCAGGGAGACTCATTTCAGACTTCTGACCTCCAGAATTGTTAGATTAATAAATTTGCGTTGTGTTAAGCCACTACGTTTGTGCCAATGTATTACAGCAGTAATAGTAAATTAATGCATAGAGGCTTTCAAATTCCCTCCTCACGACAAAGTAGACTGGAATGGTTATCCCTATGTTAACAATAGACAAACTGTAACTCAGAAAGGTTAATTAATTTTCCTATAGGCATACAGCTAGTTAATGGGAAGTTTAGGGATTAAAATGCAGGACCATTTGACTAAAATCAAGCTCTTATTTTGGGGGAGGCAAAGCCTGGTGCTTCAACCTTCATAAGCTCACCTCAATTTCCCCATCACCTTTTTATCCCCAGAAGCCCAACCCCACTCATTCTGATCACTAATGTATTTCCCCCTGTTTTCTCAAAAACACAGTGAGAACAAGAATGATACTTTTCACTTCTGTGTCCCTTAGAGCTCTTACTAAGAGCACTGTACCAAGGAGAGAAAAGCATCCATAAACATTAGTTCTCAGTTGATTATAGAGATATCCATCACCACCAGCTGCTGGAGGAGAAGCCACACCCTATTCATCTTTGTATTTCCAGCAACTAACATGGTGCTGACACACAGTTGACATTCATTTAGTGCGAGAGGAATGTATGAATGAATGAAAATTCCAATAACAGGAATTCCCTCAAACCACGGGTATATACAATCCAATCCCAACATCTAAAACTGTGTGAGTGACTCAGAATCCACAAGCCATTCTTTTAATACTAATAAAACTAGAAATCCTATTCTATAATGGGAATACAGAGATCTATGGCATTTTGTCATAACCACTTTTATATCAGACATATTATGAAACCACCACTCTGGGACCCAGGGACATTTGACATGACCTAAAATACAAATCATTGTGTTTGTGGAAAGGTCAACACAGAGTCTAGAGTCAAAACGCCTAGGATCCAGAGCCCAGCAGGCAAACTGGAGACAGTAACTTTCCTTCTCTGAGCCCCTTTCCTCATGGGTGATGACACCTGTAATGACCTCACAGAACTGTCATGAGGTGTGAACAGGGCAGTGCATGGAAAGCCCTGGGTATGATTCTCAACCCCCGTATTCCATTAAAGATAAAATACTGGTGTTACTATTACCTAAGATGTGTGTGAAATAGACATCCTCCCCCAAACACCATCCCAATCTATCCTCCAACCTCACAGCTGGGGTGAAGCTGAGGGAAAGGTGAGGGTCTGCGTGGGACAAGGTTCAGAGATGCCTGGGGCGCATACTGCATGATAATACAAAATGGCGGACACAAGACGTAGTGCTCTACTATGATATGGCTTTGCCCATATGGCTGGAAAGCATCATCTTTCTTTGAGTCTTCAGAGGCAATATAACATAGTGGTTAAGAATGTGAATTCTTAAACTCTGCCTGTTAATGGCTCTGTAACCCAACCTGAAAGTGGAAGACCCACTGATTTGGGGGTGAAACTCCCTGGCCTAGCAGGGAAACAAAGGAAGTCTCGTCAGTAAGAGAGGCTTGATGTTCCAAAAAATTAACAACAACAATAAAAAAAAAGACCCAGGAAATGACCAATATATTTTCACTACACACTCATAGACTGATTCATCTGTTCTCACAGTATCCACCCACTACAATCCATTTGTTGGAATTTACTGGTCTCAGTAGCAAATGATGAGATACTTTTTCAAGAGAAGTCCACTTTAATATTTTCGCAAAACTTGTCTGGATACTTCAACAGCGTCAAAGCAACGATTATAATAATTCAGTCAGATGCCACTGATGTTTACTCTGAGGACCCTCCTCATTCCTGTAACCCCATCTCCCTGCTGATCCAGAAGGGTCTGTGTGGTGCTCATACTGCAAACTGTCTGCTAAGTATCCATAGTGCCCTCCTTCCTTACAAAAAATAAATAAATAAATAACAGACTTCGTCAGGGAAAGCAGTGTGCCTACTCAAAATTACTCTCCCTCTGGAGTCCCTCGCAGCCAGGAGAGATCTTAAGAGCCTCTCCTGGTTATGGAGAGAAAAGCATACATTGTCAGATGGAGCAAACCAGAAAGCTTTGGAAGAAGAAGCCTCAGATTTGTGACCTTTGGGTTGTGTGTCCCTTCTCTGACTTTGTCTTCTGACTTGGCACAGACAGAAAACAGTAGTGGATGTTAAAGCAGCCATCTTTCAGCTGTGGGGACGAAAGCCGTGTGGAAAGGATGGTAGATCAGAAACATAAACGTCTGCATCCCTGGTGTCATCAGTGGCACAGTGATGCTGTCTGCATCTGGATTTCTTGTGACACCCTGTGGTATTTAAGTCAGGGTTGGTCACATGTCTGAAGCCAAACACAATCTTTCCTGATGGAATCTGATTCCAGGCCGTCCTGGGGCCATATTTTCTATGGGGGAAAACCCAGAAGACGTGACAGAGGCAATCTGACTTCTCTCCCTGACTTCCTCTTGGCAGTGGAGAGCATCAAGCCATTAAAATCTAAGATTCCAGGTTGGACTTTTTAGTAGAAACAAAGCAGATAGTTTTGGTCCACCAGAGTTTAAAGCTACTTCCTGGAGGAAGAGGGATCTCTTTGTGTAGCTGAACCTAACTCACTGTCATTCTCCAACAGGGTGTGTGGACAGCACACACACACACACACACACACACACACACACACAACCAGTAACGGCAAAACTGAGCTGCGGTTACTTAATAAACATGTGTTCGAACAGTCAGCTCTACCCACCACCAGAGCCTCCCATCGAGCCTCTTAGATAGCCTCAACCACCAGAGGGCAGACAGCAGAAGCAAGAAAAACTACAATCCTGCAGCCTGTGGACCAAAAACCACAGTTACAGAAAGATAGACAAGATGAAAAGGCAGAGGGCTATGTGATGAAGGAACAAGAAAAAAACCCAGAAAAACAACTAAATGAAGTGGAGATAGGCAACCTTCCAGAAAAAGAATTCAGAACAATGATAGTGAAGATGATCCAGGACCTCGGAAAAAGAATGGAGGCAAAGATAGAGAAGATGCAAGAAATGATTAACAAAGACCTAGAAGAATTAAAGAACAAACAAACAGAGATGACCAATACAATAACTGAAATGAAAACTACACTAGAAGGAATCAATAGCAGAATAACTGAGGCAGAAGAACGGATAAGTGACCTGGAAGACAGAATGGTGGAATTCACTGCTGCGGAACAGACTAAAGAAAAAAGAATGAAAAGAAATGAAGACAGCCTAAGAGACCTCTGGGACAACATTAAACGCAACAACATTCGCATTATAGGGGTCCCAGAAGGAGAAGAGAGAGAGAGGACCAGAGAAAATATTTGAAGAGATTATAGTCGAAAACTTCCCTAACATGGGAAAGGAAATAGCCACCCAAGTCCAGGAAGCGCAGAGAGTCCCATACAGAATAAACCCAAGGAGAAACACGCTGAGACACATAGTAATCAAAGTGGCAAAAATTAAAGACAAAGAAAAATTATTGAAAGCAGCAAGGGAAAAAGGACAAATAACACACAAGGGAACTCCCATAAGGTTAACAGCTGATTTCTCAGCAGAAACTCTGCAAGCCAGAAGGGAGTGGCATGATATACTTAAAGCGATGAAAGGGAAGAACCTACAACCAAGATTACTCTACCCGGCAAGGATCTCATTTAGATTTGATGGAGAAATCAAAAGCTTTACAGACAAGCAAAAGCTAAGAGAATTCAGCACCACCAAACCAGCTCTACAACAAATGCTAAAGGAACTTCTCTAAGTGGGAAACACAAGAGAAGAAAAGGACCTACAAAAACAAACCCAAAACAATTAAGAAAATGGTCACAGGAACATACATATCGATAATTACCTTAAACGTGAATGGATTAAATGCCCCAACCAAAAGACATAGACTGGCTGAATGGATACAAAAACAAGACCCATATATATGCTGTCTACAAGAGACCCACTTTAGACCTAGGGACACATACAGACTGAAAGTGAGGGGCTGGAAAAAGATATTCCATGCAAATGGAAATCAAAAGAAAGCTGGAGTAGCTATACTCGTATCAGATAAAATAGACTTTAAAATAAAGAATGTTACAAGAGACAAGGAAGGACACTACATAATGATCCAGGGATCAATCCAAGAAGAAGATATAACAATTATAAATATATATGCACCCAACATAGGAGCACCTCAATACATAAGGCAACTGCTAACAGCTATAAAAGAGGAAATCGACAGTAACACAGTCATAGTGGGGGACTTTAACACCTCACTTACACCAATGGACAGATCATCCAAAATGAAAATAAATAAGGAAACAGAAGCGTTAAATGACACAATAGACCAGATAGATTTAATTGATATATATAGGACATTCCATCCAAAAACAGCAGATTACACGTTCTTCTCAAGTGCGCACGGAACATTCTCCAGGATAGATCACATCTTGGGTCACAAATCAAGCCTCAGTAAATTTAAGAAAACTGAAATCATATCAAGCATCTTTTCTGACCACAACGCTATGAGATTAGAAATGAATTACAGGGAAAAAAACGTAAAAAAGACAAACACATGGAGGCTAAACAATACGTTACTAAATAACCAAGAGATCACTGAAGAAATCAAAGAGGAAATAAAAAAATGCCTAGAGACAAATGACAATGAAAACCCGATGACCCAAAACCTATGGGATGCAGCAAAAGCAGTTCTAAGAGGGAAGTTTATAGCTATACAAGCCTACCTAAAGAAACAAGAAAAATCTCAAGTAAACAATCTAACCTTACACCTAAAGAAACTAGAGAAAGAAGAACAAAACCCAAAGTTAGCAGAAGGAAAGAAATCATAAAGATCAGAGCAGAAATAAATGAAATAGAAACAAAGAAAACAATAGCAAAGATCAATAAAACTAAAAGTTGGTTCTTTGAGAAGATAAACAAAATTGATAAGCCATTAGCCAGACTCATCAAGAAAAAGAGGGAGAGGACTCAAATCAATAAAATCAGAAATGAAAAAGGAGAAGTTACAACAGACACCGCAGAAATACAAAGCATCCTAAGAGACTACTACAAGCAACTTTATGCCAATAAAATGGACAACCTGGAAGAAATGGACAAATTCTTAGAAAGGTATAACCTTCCAAGACTGAATCAGGAAGAAACAGAAAATATGAACAGACCAATCACAAGTAATGAAATTGAAACTGTGATTAAAAATCTTCCAACAAACAAAAGTCCAGGACCAGATGGCTTCACAGGGGAATTCTATCAAACATTCACAGAAGAGCTAACACCCATCCTTCTCAAACTCTTCCAAAAAATTGCAGAGGAAGGAACACTCCCAAACTCATTCTATGAGGCCACCATCACCCTGATACCAAAACCAGACAAAGACACTACAAAAAAAGAAAATTACAGACCAATATCACTGATGAATATAGATGCAAAAATCCTCAACAAAATACTAGCAAACAGAATCCAACAACACATTAAAAGGATCATACACCACGATCAAGTGGGATTTATCCCAGGGATGCAAGGATTCTTCAATATACGCAAATCAATCAATGTGATACAGCATATTAACAAATTGACGAATAAAAACCATATGATCATCTCAATAGATGCAGAAAAAGCTTTTGACAAAATTCAACACCCATTTCTGATAAAAACTCTCCAGAAAGTGGGCAGAGAGGGAACCTACCTCAACATAATAAAGGCCATATATGACAAACCCACAGCAAACATCATTCTCAATGGTGAAAAACTGAAAGCATTTCCTCTAAGATCAGGAACGAGACAAGGATGTCCACTCTCACCACTATTATTCAACATAGTTCTGGAAGTCCTAGCCACGGCAATCAGAGAAGAAAAAGAAATAAAAGGAATACAAATTGGAAAAGAAGAAGTAAAACTGTCACTGTTTGCGGATGACATGATACTATATATAGAGAATCCTAAAACTGCCACCAGAAAACTGCTAGAGCTAATGAATGAATATGGTAAAGTTGCAGGATACAAAATTAATGCACAGAAATCTCTTGCATTCCTATACACTAATGATGAAAAATCTGAAAGAGAAATTATGGAAACACTCCCATTTACCATTGCAACAAAAAGAATAAAATACCTAGGAATAAACCTACCTAGGGAGACAAAAGACCTGTATGCAGAAAACTATAAGACACTGATGAAAGAAATTAAAGATGATACCAACAGATGGAGAGATATACCATGTTCTTGGATTGGAAGAATCAACATTGTGAAAATGACTATACTACCCAAAGCAATCTACAGATTCAATGCAATCCCTATCAAATTACCAATGGCATTTTTTACGGAGCTAGAACAAATCATCTTAAAATTTGTATGGAGACACAAAAGACCCCGAATAGCCAAAGCAGTCTTGAGGGAAAAAAATGGAGCTGGAGGAATCAGACTCCCTGACTTCAGACTATACTACAAAGCTACAGTAATCAAGACAATATGGTACTGGCACAAAAACAGAAACATAGATCAATGGAACAAGATAGAAAGCCCAGAGATTAACCCACGCACCTATGGTCAACTAATCTATGACAAAGGAGGCAAAGATATACAATGGAGAAAAGACAGTCTCTTCAATAAGTGGTGCTGGGAAAACTGGACAGCTACATGTAAAAGAATGAAATTAGAATACTCCCTAACACCATCCACAAAAATAAACTCAAAATGGATTAGAGACCTAAATATAAGACTGGACACTATAAAACTCTTAGAGGAAAACATAGGAAGAACACTCTTTGACATAAATCACAGCAAGATCTTTTTTGATCCACCTCCTAGAGTAATGGAAATAAAAACAAAAATAAACAAGTGGGACCTAATGAAACTTCAAAGCTTTTGCACAGCAAAGGAAACCATAAACAAGACGAAAAGACAACCCTCAGAATGGGAGAAAATATTTGCAAATGAATCAACGGACAAAGGATTAATCTCCAAAATATATAAACAGCTCATTCAGCTCAATATTAAAGAAACAAACACCCCAATCCAAAAATCGGCAGAAGACCTAAATAGACATTTCTCCAAAGAAGACATACAGACGGCCACGAAGCACATGAAAAGCTGCTCAACATCACTAATTATTAGAGAAATGCAAATCAAAACTACAATGAGGTATCACCTCACTCCTGTTAGAATGGGCATCATCAGAAAATCTACAAACAACAAATGCTGGAGAGGGTGTGGAGAAAAGGGAACCCTCTTGCACTGTTGGTGGGAATGTAAATTGATACAGCCACTATGGAGAACAATATGGAGGGTCCTTAAAAAACTAAAAATAGAATTACCATATGACCCAGCAATCCCACTACTGGGCATATACCCAGAGAAAACCGTAATTCAAAAAGACACATGCACCCGAATGTTCACTGCAGCACTATTTGCAATAGCCAGGTCATGGAAGCAACCTAAATGCCCATCAACAGACGAATGGATAAAGAAGATGTGGTACATATATACAATGGAATATTACTCAGCCATAAAAAGGAACAAAATTGAGTCATTTGTTGAGACGTGGATGGATCTAGAGACTGTCATACAGAGTGAAGTAAGTCAGAAAGAGAAAAACAAATATCGTATATTAATGCATGTATGTGGAACCTAGAAAAATGGTACAGATGAGCCGGTTTGCAGGGCAGAAGTTGAGACACAGATGTAGAGAATGGACATATGGACACCGAGGGGGGAAAACTGCAGTGGGGTGGGGATGGTGGTGTGCTGAATTGGGCGATTGGGATTGACATGTATACACTGATGTGTATAAAATTGATGCCTGATAAGGGCCTGCAGTATAAAAAAACAAACAAAACAACTAATACTGAACTTTCATTGGGTTATTTGTATGGAAATATGTTAATATAAATGTTTCAGACATTACATGAAATTTCTAAAAATCTTATATTTGTATTTGTATGGAAATATGTATGGAAATATGTTAATATAAATGTTTCAGACATTACATGAAATTTCTAAAAATCTTATATGTTCTGGTATAATGTTATAAGTAATAATCCTAGTTATTACTTTAAAACGTATATCTCAGAAATAACTAAAAAAAAAAATAAAAAAAATAATAAAACATGTGTTCAATCAAACTGTTTTTACATCAAACGTCTATAGAAACCCATTTACAGAGTTATTTCATGTTTAAGTGGCATATCCCCTACCAGGCAGTGGTGTGTCAATACTGCAAAACTTCATGTTCTTTGCCTTCAAGTTGGTAGCTTGAAATTGGCCATGATGGGCGTATACGCATCAGGGAAATTGACCAGTGTTTCGACCCCTTTTTTCCTTTGGAGCCAGTTTTGAACATTCATCAGCACACCACTGCTGCCCCCTCCTCTTGGTACCATCACCACTCCATTCTTTTAAAGAAAGGGAATCTGAAACCTGAACAGAGTAAATAAGCTGGCAATTTGGAAAAATTCCAAGCAAGTCACCGTTGGGTGGGACTCAAACTGCCGAGCCTTCTGGAAAAAATCTATCTTACTGCTCAGAGACACCTCACTGAATAAAATTATACCAATTAGGTTCCTGGGATAATTCTCCTACGAGCTGGAGGAAGTATGACCTTCACAAGATGGGTGCCCTTTGAATACAGACCTGGAAGTCAGAACAAAATATCTATAATTCCTCCCCTATTTTCACCCCTTCTTATTCACATTAAAAACCAAAACAAAACTACAGCCGTGATAATGATGTTTTCGTGTGACTTAAGACAATTTAAACTCTCTGAACTTCAGTTTTCTCATTTGCAAAGGGGGCTATCAGTTCCCTTCTGGAGTTGGTATCGAAAGAAATAAAAGCCAAGGTGCAGAGCAACAATGGACTGCAGTTAAATCACGGGTATTATTTTTGCTATTGTTATTTTTACGTATCAACCCAAATAGGTTCACAAACAAATGCTCCTGTTCATAAAAGCCGGCCACTTAAGGAACTCGAAGCTGCCACACAAGTAGCCTAGTTGGAAATGCTGTCTATAAAAAATGAGGTTGCAGAGCTGCTGGAACACTGAAACAAACGTGCTTCCCCATCCTGGCATCCCCTCTGCTGTTTTCATTCACACTGGCTGCTGGACCTGTTGCTCCTACCTAATGAGTCAACCCAGACGGGGGTTCTAATGTGCATGAGTGGCCATGTGTCAGTGTTGCCAGCGCCAGTCTCTGTGTCACCCAGAAAAGCACCATCTGCAGGTAAAATGAAGGTTCCCTCTCGAGAGCCAGTGTGGGACGGGATGTCATCAAGGATGCCTGGCACCGGTGCATACTCAACGGGTGTAGGTTCTCTTTTTGACTGGAGGCAGCATTTTATTTTCTTCACATTTGTGTTGCTTGGATTAAATGACGTTGGGTGGAAGCAGGCTTTCAAGCTTCTCACACAGCTTTAAATGACATGGGTGATTTAAAACCGCAGACCAGAAAATCTGCTGTGCAATATCACATTGGGCCGAGGGTATCTGCAGGGAGAATTTTTCTAATGGGTAAGACCTGATCCAGCAACGAGGTCCAAGATGCCAGAGGGTGGGGGGGAGGGGTTGGGGAGCAAACACAACTCACAGGTCTTTTGTGTACCAGAGGACCAGAGGCATGGAATGAAAACACGTGGTGGAACCTCAGAGCTCTGGTTTGTACCTCACACAGACCAGGTGTTAAACACCGGACTCACCTCTTACGAGGTGTGTGACCTTGAGCAATTCATTTGACCTCTCTGAGCTTTGGTTTTCTCATCTTAAAAATCAATGGTCATGAGGAACAAAGGGGACCCTACAGGGAGAGCGCCTGGCATAGTGCATGAGACGTGGGAAGCACCAGTTGCTTTTAAAACTATAATTGCAATTATTAAAATAATAGTGGCTTATCTAGATGTTGCCATTGGGAAGTAGACTCAGCAAATAGGAAGATGATCCCCAAGCCCACCAAGCTAGTTTGCAGAGTCCACACTGGAAAACAAGACTGCTCACTTTGGTCCATTTTCCAACCCATCGTACCAATATATTTGAACATAATTTAATTCTAGGATGTATGTTGATATTAAGTGATAAGATCTTCTATACATAGATGAGCAAATTATCTGATCGTTGCTTTGGATACTCCATAAATATTAACAGTAACAACCACAATATCAGAGCAAGAATAAAGGAAGCCACCCGTTCTTACAAATCAACCTGAGTCAGGCACCATACCAGGTGTTTTACATACAATGTCACGTTCTACCTGGACAGTACTCATCAAAGATGATCATTATCTCCTCCACTATTCCTCTGAGGAAACTGAAGTTCAAAAAAGTGAAACTATATACTCATAGACTTACAGCTTATAACTAGTATTAGGATGCAAGCTCACGGCTATGTAACTCCAAAGATAAAACATATATATATATTCTTCCAGTTAAGGTCTACTCATATATATACTGGTCACCAGCAAATGTAAGTGGGGTCCCATGATGACTCACAACAGCATGAAGAGCCCAAACGTGAAAAGCCATGCCAGTGATGATAATGGAAAAAGTCACTGCAAGTTTTCTGTCCACTTTATTCATATTCTTCCTACTCACTTATGGTCAATTGACCAAAGCCAGGTACAAGGCATCAAGATAGGGGCTGAGGACCCAGAGATGGATGATAAAACAGCCCCTGTCCTCGAGGAGCTTACGGTCTAGCAGAGATGAAAGCCGATTTCGCAAATAATAATTCTCATCGTGAGGAGGCTCTCAGAGTTTTCGAGAGGATGAGGTAAAGGGCAAGGTTAGCTCAGATTGGGAGATGTTGCTTTCAGTAGGATGCAGGGGTCCGTCCAAGGCAGAAGTGAATTAAAACTGGTCCTTAAAAGGAGCACAGCATACAGGAGAGACCTCACATGTCAAGTAACGGAAGTGAGCCAAGAATCAAGGCCAGTGAAGACAGCACAGTGACTAGAGCAGAGGGCAGTAGCTTGAATGTCACCCATTTTCAGCAGGCCCTCCTCATAATGCTGGTCTCCGGGTAACAAGGCTGGACCCATGTTCCGTAGAATCACAGTGTGCTTCTTTGGTATTAGAGTGCAGGCTTTGATCCAGAGCATGATTGAGATCCTGGCAGACAGGGGTGCTCTATAACGGAATTATGTTCGTGTCGCATATAGCTGCACATGAGTTCACCTGACTTCTTCAGGGTTTGACCCATTTCACAAGTGTAGGTTAGTACTGATGAAGCTTAGTGCCATCTTGGCTCATCCTTGAAGAATGGGTAGGTCTTGGCCATGCCGGGAAGATGCAATGAAATTTTAAGGTGGAAGAGCAGCTTGGAGACCTGCAGAGGGGTGGTTCCTGGAGCGCGCGTATGGGAATAGTGGGGAGCTAAGTCTGGCTAGAATGCAGGATAGGGAATGAGGAACTACAAATAGATATTTCCGAAATAATTTACTCTAATATCTGCTACTATATAAACAGAAGGCCCAAGATACCCCTCCTCCACCACCCAGAGGGTGTAAGTGGCGTGGTTAAAGGTACCAACTGTGAAATCAAACAGAGCTTGGTTTAAGTCCCACATTCATCACCTCCCAGCTGTGTGACCTTAGGAAAGTCACTTAACGTTCCGGAGCTACCATTTCCTCTGTTGTAATGTGTAGATAAACAATTAGACCCAACTCATAGTGTTGCCTGAGGGTGACATAAAAAAAGTTTACTGCAGCACAAAATAAGACTTTAATAACTACTGGCTGAATTAATGTAATTATTACCATTATTATTGTAATAAAGATAGTTTTGTGGAAGGCACTGTGCTACACTGGGAGTGAACAATCTTTGGAGTCCAACCTGGGTGTGAATCCTGGCGCTGCCACCTGCCAGGGGTGTGACATTAGGAAAATCATTTCGCCTCTCTGAGCCTCAGTTTCTTCATTGGTCAAAGACGCGTAGCGACACCCCTCTGGTAGGTCTGTTGTAAGAATAAATGTGATAACGTATGAAAGGTGCCTGCACACCGTGTGTACTCAGAAAATACAAGATGCTTCAAACATCGTTTTGGACGATGTCACCTGCTACCCAGCTTCCGTTCTGAAAAAACACAAGTAATCTGGTGTGAGTCATATATCATGCATGGGCTATGACGAAGGGTAAGTGGGTACTAAACCTGCATTAAAAACAGCTCGATAGATGATGGAAGTATAGACAGAGATAGACAAATAAACACACTTGCCAACTGTTCTCGGAGAAAGAATCCCTGACCAGTTTCCAGACCTTTCCATCAGAACGTGTCTCTTTTGAAAAGACACCATTGGGCTTCCCTGGTGGTGCAGTGGTTAAGAATCCGCCTGCCGATGCAGGAGACGCGGGTTCGAGCCCTGATCCTGAAAGATCCCACATGCCGCGGATCAACTAAGCCCATGCACAACTACTGAGCCTGCGCTCTAGAGCCCGCAAGCCACAACTACTGAGCCCACGCGCCACAACTACTGAAGCCCGTGCGCCTAGAGCCCGTGCTCGGAAAGAAGAGAAGCCACCGCAATGAGAAGCCCAGGCACCGCAACGGAGTAGCCCCCGCTCGCCGCAACTAGAGAAAGCCCACGCACAGCAACGAAGACCCAACGCAACTAAAAATAAATAATAAATAAAACTTTTTAAAAAAAAGAAGACATCGTCACCACCTTGGTTAACTGTCTTCCCTCAGCTGCTATGCCTCTTAATTGCCTTTTGATATAAAAACTAACAGGAGCTTGCAGGCATTCTGGAGATTTCAAGGGATTTCCTTGTCTGTGTACAGATGTCCATTTCCTCATCCATCCAATCTTTATTTCTGCAAAACTGTTCAGACGCAACCACAACAAAGAAGTCCCATAGCTCCATTTGACTAAGAGATGTGCTCTGTAATTACAATGGGGGAGGCGTTTGAAACCAAAAGATCATTCTACGAGGCCAACTGTCACTGGAGAACTCCCCGCCAGCTGACAGTGAGGAGTGGGGTGCAAAGCAAGGACTCAGGGTCGGAAGGACTTGGAGAAGCAGGAGGTTTGCCTCTCGGGTTGGCTGTGAGGCTCAGAAGAGGCAGTGGGTGTGAAGAAGACAGTACCATGCCCAGCCAAGGCTCTGTGCTCTGGTCATAGTTGTGAACGTTCATACAAACATGATGAGCATGTCTGGACAAGCCCTGGGCTCAGTGTAAGGAAGAAGACCTGGGTCAGGAAGGTTAACAGACAGATGACACTATGTGAATGTTAAGTGGATTGAACAAATAGACGAAAGGGAAAAGAATCTCAGATGTTTAAGAGCAGAATTCAGAGGCGGCTTAATAAAGCTGTGACGAACTGAACCCAGGAAGGCTAGCTTGAATCGGAGATGCCCCTCACCCTGGTGGGTAAATAGACTGCTCTTCGATGGGCTGTGTTTGCTCAGTCTCTCCCTAAGCAAACTCTCCAACCTCTCTCTCACTCTCTCTCTCTCTGTCTCTCTCTCTCTCTCCCTACCACCAATCACCCTCAACCCCGCCACTTCTCTGACTATAAAGCCGAGGCATCCGCTCTTATTTCTGCAGCCAGGCACCAGCTGCTCGATTTTACTATCAGTTGCCTTTTTTTATGTTCTTCCCTTAATCTATAATCAAGGTTCCTTGAGTTCAAAGCTCCGGCTGCTGGCGTATGCAGTTCAGGGCAATGTCAACCGTCTTTGGAGAGCAATCCACCACTTCCGGTGTCCCCCTTGCCCTTGCAGACTGGGCAAGGCAAACACCCAACCAACATCTGCAAGGGCAGGGCCTACAGGGAAGAAGCAGGGACGCTCCAGGCATCTCTGAACCTGCAGATGACACAGGAGAGAACTCACTGCACGGCCGCAATCCTCAACACTGTCCTGCTGGAAGGGGCTGCCCTGTCCAAAGGCAAAGAGTACAACTTCCAGCTACCAAGCACTGACCCTGCCGTGTGCCACTGCTCCGTCCAAGAGGACACCTTCCCTCTAGGTGTCAATGAACCACCTAAGTATGGTCATCTTCGTTTTATTAATAAAGGAAACAGGTTCACAGAGGTGAAGTGGCGTTCCCAAGACTCCGCTGCTCATAATGAGCTGAGCGGGGATTGAGAACTGCTCCGTCCATCCTCAAAGCTCATGTTCTCTCCCCACCCCACTTTTTCTTAGCAAGACTTGTATCCTGGAAGCTCCCAAGTTTCAGGCAATCAATCATCTCCAGAGTGAGCTGTCAGCCCTTCTCAATAAATCTGTCATTTTTACTCCTGTGTCCTTGGCATGTCACGCACAGTGGGTGCTAAGAAATGTTTGCTGACTTCACACAGAGTCCCCAAAACATAAAGAGCTGAGAAATGAATGACATAAATCATAAACGCACTGTGTATATATATATATATGTATATATATTGCATGCCTCTTTGGTATGCATTTTGTCATTTGACTCAGGCATACAAGGTACTAATTAAGGATCTTTGCATGATTTTCATCTACAATGTGCAAACCCCAAATAGTTTGCTTTATGATTTAAGTTCTCAAGAAATAAAATGGCCCTATTATCTTCAGGATGACAGAAGACAGTTTCACTTCCTTTTAAAAGCGGGTCTAAAAGTAGTCATTATCTGAGATTACAGATGAGGAAAGAGGTTCAGACAGGTTGACTGACTTCCCCAAGGCCACACAGCAAAGCAGCAGCAGAGCTGGGATTTAAAAATCAAGGTTTGTCAGGGACTTCCCGGGTGGCGCAGTGGTTAAGAATCCGCCTGCCAGTGCAGGGGACACGGATTCAAGCCCTGGTCCGGGAAGATCCCACCTGCCGTGGAGCAGCTAAGCCTGTGTGCCACAACTACTGAGCCTGCACCACTCCAGAGCCTGCGTGCAGCAACTACTGAGCCCGTGTGCCACAACTACTGAAGCCCATGTGCCTAGAGCCCGTGCAAGAGAAGCCACCGCAATGAGAAGCCCGTGTGCCGCAACAAAGAGTAGCCCCCGCTCGCCGCAACTGGAGAAAGCCCAAGCGCAGCAACAAAGACCCAACGCAGCCAAAAATAAATAAATAAATTTTAAAATAAACAAAAAAATAAAATCAAGGTTTGTCAGATCCTTTGAACCACATAACCCCACACTACAGAAAGGTCTTCCAATGTTGAGCATAACACAGTCAATCCTTAATAACTTCACACTGATGACAAATGAGTGAAAACTTGAAAAAAAGACTTTACACTTGAGTGACCTGCTGTGTTCCCAAAGCCCTGGATTTTGTTCGTTTGGTTGGTTTGGTTTGGTTCCACTTCTTTTATAGCAGGTTGAGTTGAAGTTGGGGTAAAGAAATACAACAGAATTGCGGCGAGAAGTCTGAGATGGATACCAGCATGCAGAGGCCCCCTGATAGGCTGGGAGGGGATATTCCTTGGTGAAAGGATAGCCCTATGCGATGTGGTCAAAAGGTCCTAGAACCCTTGCTGTCAGCCAGTCACATGTGACCTTAGGCAAGTCACCTAATGTCTCCAGGTCTTTCTGTCTAGATGTTCACAGTGAGGAGACTGACCTGAAGTCTGAAAGCCAGAACTAAATCCCTGTTCCAATCTGCTGGAGGATCCTTTTGCAGTGCTCTACACAATCCTGCAATTTCCAGGTGGGGCTGTGAGCGATGTCTCTGCTTATTGGCAAGAAAAAGAGCAAAGGACAGGTGCAACTAACGAGTGTCATCTCGGTCTTCTGATTGATGAGATTCTCAGCGGGAGGGATCCAAGCTGGATTTGCACTTGGGCTGCCTGGCTCTAGGTCCAAGGCTTGGGGGTGCCACATCCCGGCAGCCCAGATGTCCCCCTGCTTTAGCCCAAGAGTGACCCCTTTGGTCTGCAAGGATAAGGGACATCCGTATTTCTGCAGAGCCTGGGTGGGAAGACCCATGAGGACACTCTGCTTCTCTGAGCCAAACTTGATGGCCCAGAATTCTCTCTGCTTCCAGCATTAGAATGATGCTGACACTCTCAGGGCTGCAAAAGAAATATGTTAACATTTGCTGCAATCTGTTTCTTTAGCCTGCCTCTCAAGGAATCAGGGATATCTGAACTCAGTTTTAAAGGAAAGAAGGAGTTCAGAAAGAAACCAGCAGATGACAAAAAAGGAGGGTGATCTACCTCTCATCCCAGGTAAAGAGACCAGCAAAGGCATGGAGGGTAAGTGAGCCTGGCCAGTTCAGATTATGTTGTCACATGTGCTGCAGAGGAGTGGTGAGGGGGTGTGCTGCAGTAGCAAGGGCTGATGGAGAGGTGTCAGAGAGCACTTACAGGCGCCGGGCGCCAGGATGGATGCTGTCATAGAAATTACACTATTCAACCCTGGCAGTCATACTGTTGAGGTACCCAATTTACAGGAGATGAACCTGAAGGTCAAGGTAAAACCAGCCCACCTGGTGACATGGTAGACCTGGGATTTGGACCCAGATCTGGCTGCAGAGAGTACATGCATCCTCTCTACCACTCTGTCCTGCTTGAGTCCAGGCAACGGCAGGGCTGTGATGCCATGAACCCGGACACGTGAAGACCTGGGGTGAAGGTGTGTGTGGCCTTACGTTACGGCGGCCGCGAGGAGACAAGAGCGAACACTGAGTACAGTCCCCCCGCGCAGGAGTCAGGAGCCCACTGGACTCCAAACCGATTTAACTGGACTCCTAATACACCAGAGGAGAAATGAGAAGGCTTAAAAGTTGCTGAGCCGCCCCAAAACAACAGGGCTGGCAGTGCTCTCTGGACATCTGTGTGATGTTTCTTTAGGAAGACGGTGGAAGGGAGATGCCCTCGAATAAAACAGGGTGAGTGGTGACACTCTTACCTCCCGATCCTCCATAAGAGAAAACTCTACAGTTGGGATTGGGAAAAATATATATATATAAATATATAAATAAATAAATATATATATAAATAAAATATATATTATATATATATATAAAATATATATTATATATATATATATTTTTTTTTTAGAATGACAGTCCTTCAACAAACCTTAAAAACACTTTGAGAAAAAAATAACATTGCAGAATGTTACTGAATCACAGGATATCTCAAAGGGCTCAGTGACCCATGGAGACATAAGGGAACATCCCATAGTCAGGGACCTTCTGGAATTAGCCTCAAAACCAGTTCGTGGAAGAAAGACAATTCCAACCCCTGCCTGGGACAGCTATACCTGAGACCAGATTCCTCTGCGCAGGATCTGCCCTTTACCAAGTTCTGATTCCTTATTCTGCATCAGATGTCTCTTCTTCTCTCCTATCATCTTTTTTTTTGTGTGTGTAGTTTTTTTTTGTTTGTTTGTTTGTTTTTTTAATTTATGGCTGTGTTGGGTCTTCGTTTCTGTGCGAGGGCTTTCTCCAGTTGTGGCGAGCGGGGGCCACTCTTCATCGCGGTGCGCGGGCCTCTCACTGTCGCGGCCTCTCTTGTTGCGGAGCACAGGCTCCAGACGCGCAGGCTCGGTAGTTGTGGCTCACGGGCCCAGCCGCTCCGCGGCATGTGGGATCCTCCCAGACCAGGGCTCGAACCCGTGTCCCCTGCATTGGCAGGCAGACTCTCAACCACTGCGCCACCAGGGAAGCCCCTATCATCTTTTTTTAACATTTATTTTATTGAAGTATAGTTGATCTACCATGTTGTATTAATTTCTGCTATACATCAAAGTGGTTCAGTTATCCATCTGTATACATACTTTTTCATATTCTTTTCCACTATGGTTTATCCCAGGATATTGAATATAGTTCCCTGTGCTATACAGTAGGACCTTGTTGTTTAGCCATCCTACATATAATACTTTGCATCTGCAAATCCCAAACTCCCAACCCATCCCTCACCCACCCCCCCTCCCCTTTGGCAACCACAAGTCTGGTCTCTAACCTGACATCATCGGCCTCTGCTCCTGGTATAATGTGCTGTTGTGAATGCCTCCTACTCTTCCACACATCCACACCTTTGCAGGTGTCACTCCCCTTCCTTGGGATGACAGCCCCAAACACCTCCAACTGTCCTCATTTGTCAGGACTCAACTCAAAGGCTCCCCGTCCCTGCCCCTGACACCTGCAGAGTAGGGTACCGTCCATCACCCATCCCCTGCTCTCTGTGTGCCTGGGGCTCCAGAGGGTGGGCTGGTGGCACTGCATCTCCAATGCTGGCTCTCCAGGTGGACCTTCCCTGGTGAGGCCATGCCCTGTGAGAGGCAAGAATATCCTGCTCCCTCCCGTTCAGGCCAAAACCCCAGCACAATGCCTGGCACCCAGCAGTCCCTCAAAGCACGGATTAGGAAAGGATGATACTTGGATTGTCCCTGCTTAACCCAAGACCCAGACCATGAGCTCCTTGCTAGAAGAACATGTGCCTTATTGATTTCTACAGCTTATTTCTCTGACTTCTTCATTTGGGGGGATGAGTGAGTGACTCAGTCCTGAACCCACCGAGTTCTTGATCCTGACCTCCAACTCACTCTGGCGATATTGCTCTGGCAATACTTTTGCATTTTCATGTCCCTCAGCCTTTGACTGTAGAGCCCCTCAGAAAATATTCATCCATTCAACTGCGAGTAAACAGTCAGAAAAAAAAAGTGTTCATTGTGTACAATATAATCTTATTCTTCTTTAAAATGCTTCCATCAGTGTGTGTGCATGTATGTGTATATATATATCTGTATACAAATATAGATATATGCAGATAATACATATAAGATGAGATAGTTCTGGAGATGGATGGTGGTGACGGGCACACAACAATGTGAACCTACTTACAGCCACAGAACCGTATACTTAAAAAATGGTTAAAAGGTACATTTTTGTGATGTGTGTTTACCACGATTTTTTTAAATGGGAGAAAATGGCGTTTGATAAATTGAATGAGTAAATGAAGATTTGGCCACTTCAATAATCTTCTGAAGATGTCTGCCCTCAGACATAATTGGGCCCATGTCTCCTGCCATTGCCCCCTTCCTGCCCCTAAAGCATAAACATAAACGTCTTAGTCCGTCATTCAAGCCCTCCCTCAGCAGGGAGGACATAACCTCCCCAAGGAAGAAAAGGGGGAGGTGCTAATTATGCACCCTCTTATTATGTTTTATAGTGAACCTTTAACAAATACTGTACACTATATGCTGTTTAACATGCAGGGGCTACAAAGTTATTTAAGACGTTCTTGGTGTTCTCAAGCCAGCAGATGTGAAAAGCACTTTGCCTGTCACTTAACTCTGTCATTGATTACCACTGGGAAGGCCTGCAATGTGCCAAGCATGGTGCTAAGATCTCCACATGTCTTCACCTATATGATTCTACTAGAACACCACGAGATGCCTCTTCTCATGATACACAGAATACACACTGAGCTCAAAGACATGACACCAGCTCTCTCTCCAGCTGGGGAGAGGCAGAGCCAGGATTCAATTCCAGACTCACAGCGTGCGGGTCCAGACGTGAGTGACAGACGAGGAAACGGAGAGCCAGAGGATTGAAGTGTCTCCTCTGCAGCCACCGAGGGATGAAGGACCCGCCCCAGCAGCTCCTCCTCTCCCGGGCAGCAGGACCATTCATCCCTGCTTTGACCTCTGAGTGAGTGCAGCCAGTTGCAAAGTCCCAAAAGGCACCGCCTCCTTCCAGATCTGAGAAGGAGGAAGGTGCTTTAAACTGTGTTTGTGCCAAAGAGTCCTCCAGGTGACTTTAAAGGGCCGCTGGTAATCACACTGTTCTTAGAACTCGGCCACGCAAACCCCTGGGAGACGAGAAGACGTCTGAGAGGGCGGCTGAGCAGGAGACCATGACACTCAGCAGAGACTTCACTTTTAGCACAGTGAGGTGGATCATTAAAGAATGACTCCAGGGAAGGACATGAGAAACGACAGAACCAGGGTCCCTCCCCCAAAGCCCAGAGTCCCCAGTTCTGCATGACAGGGTTCAGGTATGTCTGCTAGTGCATTTGTTTAAACAAGTGCGCACATGTGCCCACAAACATGCACACATGCACCCACGCATGCCCACCACGATGCACGCCACAGACGTGCATGTGCCCATGCATGCCCACTAACGTAAGCACACGTGACCACAGGCATGTGCACACGGAAACATGCATGGCTAAAACCATACATGCTCACAAACATGGGTGCACACACCACAAATTCTCGCAAACATGCAGGCAAGAGATTCAGAAGCAACTGCAATGACGTCTTTATGTTCATAGACCAGTAACCTTTTCTTCCTTAAGTTCCACGCTGCAATGACCTGCACTGATTCTTGTAAGGTGTGCCTGCATTCTTTTTTTTCCTTTAAAAATTTGCATCATGAAGAATAGTCGAAGAATGTACTCACTGTTAGGGAGTATCCTAAGCACTGAGATTCATCAGTGAAAGGAACAGATAAAGATCCCTGAATCTGTGCAGCTTACATTTCAGAAGGAGGATCAAATAAATAAAAACACGGCAAACGAGTCATGTCCACGGTATGTTGAAAGATGATGAGGGAAAAGAGGGTCCGACTGGCAGAAGCTGCAGAGTTCAAGTGTGATGAGGGAAGGTGACAAGAACAAAGACTTAATGGAGGTGAGAGGTTGTGCTTTGCGGACGTACTAGGGAAGAACGTTCCAGATGGAGGAAGATGTCCCAAAGGCCCCAGGTTTGGGGGAGGATGTTGGAGGAACAGGCAGGTGGCCAGAGTGTCAGGAAGGGCCTCATAGGCCATCATGAGGACTTGGGCTGCTGCCCTGAGGGAAATGGGGCGTCAAGTCACTAGTTTTAGGCAGAGAAGTGACACTCCCTGGCTTAGGTCTTTTTTTTTTTTTTTTTTTGGTAAGCAGATAATCACCATCTTTATTTATTTTTTAACATCTTTATTGGAGTATAATTGCTTTACAATGGCGTGTTAGTTTCTGCTTTATAACAAAGTGAATTAGCTATACATATACATATATCCCCATATCTCCTCCCTCTTGCATCTCCCTCCCACCCTCCCTATCCCATCCCTCTAGGTGGTCACAAAGCACCAAGCTAGTCTCCCTGTGCTATGATAACACATATATATGGAATCTTAAAAAAGAAAAAAATGGTTCTGAAGAACCTAGGGGCAGGACAGGAATAAAGACGCAGACGTAGAGAATGGACTTGAGGACACGGGGAGGGGGAAGGCTAAGCTGGGACGAAGTGAGAGAGTGGCATGGCTTCGGTCTTAAAAGGACCCTCGGGCTGCTGTGTGGACATCAGAGGGAAGAGTGGGTACAGGGAGGAAGCAGAGACTAGGTAGAGGCAGTGAAAGCATCTGGAGAGAGATGACAGAGGCTTGGGTTGGGTCTGGGGTATCTCGTGAACGAAAGTCAAAAGCATTGCCTGAGGCGTAAGCAGTGTCAAGAATGACTCTGAGGTTCGACTGTGTGCGGCTGCCTCCCTTCTCAAAGGCAGGTGCCCAGTGGGATACAATGGAAGATCCTCAATGGCACAACGAGGTCATGCAGAATCTGGTACGTTTTTAAAAAATATAATTCACGTCTGTATTTTAAAATCAATCACAGAGGGAATATGGTTTAAGCATTGATACATGCATGAATACTTGCTTTAGAAGAACAACAGAGGTGGTACATAGTAACAAAAACTTATACACAGCCCTTTAGCTTCTTCTGTTGATGAAACAGTGTTGCCGCTACACAATCTAATACTGCAATGGAATAAATTCTCTATTCATTCAAGACTTTATCAAGGACAGAGATGATTAATAATTATATATATATATATATATATATATATATATATATATATATATATATATATATATATATACACATATATTTATTTTTTGGAAGAATCTGGTACGAGTTCACCTTCCAGCAGCCGCAGTGGCCTTACTTCATTCTCTAGACTAAGCTGTTCCTTCCTGGGGCCTCATGCCTGCCCTTGGTTCAGCCTCTTTCCTCCCACTCAAACTTAGCTATTTTTTAATTAACTTTCAAGTCTCCTTTTAAATGTTCCTTCCTCCAAGAGATCTCTCCTGAGCCCTCATTCTAAATGAGGCATCTCCTGTCATATTTCCTATGGCCACCTGCACTTTACATCATAGCACATATTTCATACCGAACTGGCTACTTGGAAAAGGGAGTTTAGAGGTAATGACTGTCTCGCCCACTGGACCAATGTTCTGTGAGAGCAGGGACTGTTTTGCTCAGGTCATAACCATGAACATGGCATCCAGAACTGTGTCAACTACACAGTCGACCCTCAATAAATACTGTTTTATTGTTCAATACATAGATGGGGAGGGTCCAAATATTTCAACCCAAATCGTCTATTTCTCAACAAGCTTTCATTGAGCTCCACTCTGTGCCAGCCCTGAGAGGCAAGCCTGGGAACCAGGAACGGATGGAACCCGGATGTCAGGCCCTTGGAGGTAATGGAGAGGTGGTCAGCGCTAGTGGTAGGACAAAGGAAAGCCTGGAGGAGCCGCCTGACCAGGATAAGCCATAGGAAAGTCTCCTGAGATAGGTGATATCTTAGAAGAGACAAAAAACCTGAGCAGGAGATAGCAGGGAGAACACTGCAGACAAAAAGGATACTCCTAGCAGTCGTAGGGGCAAGTGCAAAGCTTGGAGGCAACAGAACATACAAAATCCTGGCTAATCCCTAATGCACACAGTGGCTGGGAGGCAAGTTAGCTGCCAGAATCACAAGAGAATTCTTGGTTGAACAATGTGGTGGCCCCTATATATCGATGCAAACCCCTTTGGAGAACTTGGTGATATTAACCCAGCTTCCTGTCCAGCTTTATCTCAAGCCCCTCCCTGCCCCAAACTACCCAATGATCAACTAAAACATCTGACACCTCAAAAGGAGCAGGGACCCCAATCCTCGACTCTCAGTCTTTCCTGAATTCTCCAAGGGCAAACCAGATTCTGCCACAGAAGACTTCCCATATTGCTTTGCACAACTTCTACGGCCTCAGTTTCCCCATTTTAGAAGGTGGGTGCGGATTGGACTTGCCTCAGTTTCTGTGCAGATTAAGTAAGATCATGCAAAGAGCTCAGCAGAGGGCCCGGCATGTAGCAGGAGCTCGCAAACGCTCATCACAATCACACTGCCCAATAATGTGTGTCTGTTTCCACCACAAGGAGTTAGCAGCTCAAGGGAAAGGTCTTGTGTTCATCACTTCTGGGTCCCTAGTATCTAGCACCATGACTGGCACATAGGTGTTGATGAGTGAATACATAAATGAGCAAAAGAAAGAATAAATGAAGGGTGGTGATGACAGATCTGCAGTAGGAAGACGTCTTCTCCAAGAGGAGCTGGCTGCTTGCTGGGGAGATGGAAGTTTTCAGAACAGGACCCTGCTAATGCCATGTCCTTGTCCTCCCAGGTGCTTTCTAGACAAAAGAGTGGAAGTAGACCTCAGCTTTTCAAAACACAAAGCATCACGTCCAGTGGCATCAACGAACCACAAGCCCACTATTCGCTGTCAAAGTCAGAGGACAAAAGGGGTGACTATGCTTATAGGAAGTCTTGAATCCTTTGCACCAACATCAGGAACTATCACACTGGGGCTTAAAAGTCCTACAGGTCATCTCTGCTGGTGCATCGTGCACGGAAACCCAGGCTTCAGAAAGATCCCAAGAAAGAATAGCCAAAAAGGAATGGTGCCCAGATAGCACTGCACCCGCAGAAAGGGACAGCCTGCTGCTTCTCCAGTGAACAGCCGTCTTGCAGTCTCCTGAGATTTTTTAATTGCTTTTTAGATAATCCAGGTAGCAGCCCTCAACCCACCATCTGCTCTGCTTACACGTCTCCAGCGGTTGGCTAGTCGGGACCTGACGCAGACACACCAGCCCTGGGAGAATCACAGACTAGTAAGAACTGGCATGACCTTAGAGACCCTCCAATCTATGTCATAACATACAGCCCGGCTCTGCCTGAGCCCAGCAGCGTCAACTCAGATGAGGCCCATCACCTGTGTGACCCTCCGTTCTTTCACCTACATGATAGTGACAGAATCCTAGCCCTGACTTCATGGGATTGTTTGAAGAAATGAATGAGATAATAGATACAAAGCCTAGAAGAGTTCCAGGTTCGGTGTTTAATAAATGTTAGCCAATACAGTGGTTACTACCTTTACTGTTGTTTTTCCAAAGGTTTTCAAGTAGATGCAATGATGTCCCCATGTTCTGATGAGCAGCCTCGGAGGTTGCACCCCATGAAATGTCAACCAAACCAGTTCCACTTTTTCCTTTTATATATCAGGCTTTCCTTTAAGATTCACTCTGAGGAAAGGAAGCCAAAGGTTTTTTAAAATGTTCGAAGATTTCTGATCGAATACATCATCACCTTCTTCTCACGAAATATGTAGCTTTCCAAGACTCTCAACCATCTTGACCCCATCTTCTTCAGAGGCAGGACACCCATGATGCTCAAAGCAGCCCTGCCCTTTGAAGACCTTTCCATTAGAAAACATTTCCTGACATCAAGTACTCAAAATATTTCTTCCTTTCACTCCCAGGGTCTTAGTTCTGGCCTTTGAAGAAACTAATGATGAATCTAATTCATTTTTCTGGGAGGCCATTAGCGATCCCTAAATGGTGATCACACAATTCTGAATCCTTTCTAATTCGTTCAATTACTCCTTGTTGGGTAGAGATGGGGCTTCATTTGCAGGCTTAGGGTACTCAGGTTTGTCAACACGCTTCCAGGTGTCCTGGATTTGATACATGGAGTGGAATTCAAAGTCCCTGAGGTCTGACCAAAGCAGAGAGGAGACAGCAACACCCAGCTTCCCTCTGGCACCAGGACAGGAGGACAATGCAAGTCAAGATGTTTGAGCTGGGCAGGTCCCTCTCAAGGTCTGGACTAATGAAACTTGTGAAATTACTGCCAACAGAATGAGTGGTGTATCTCTGAGTTTTCTCATTTCTTGAGTCCCCAGGAAGATGTTTGGAGGTAGGGGTCCGGATGTGGGTTGTGGAAGGGAAGCAGAGTAGCTTCTGAGAAACAGCATGGGATTGGAAGTGAGACAGGCTTGGAATGGAACCATTATCAGCCTACATGGCTTCAGTTATTTTGTTTTATTGTTTGTCAAAGGCTGTTTGCCCATGTGTAAAATGGGAAATATAATATCTGCTTCTCCAGGATAATTAGATGAAATGATGGAGATAAAATGCCTAGTTCAGTCCCTAGGATACCTCAAAGACTAAACTCAGGTTGATTCATTTTTTTGTTTGTTTTTCTGTTTGTTTGTTTAATTCCCCAGTATTTACATAGGTTGGGCCACCTTTTACCTATCTGATATATGCATGATGAGAGGAAGAATGAATGGGGGAATGAACGGGTGGTTATGTTGATAGACAAACGGACAAATTCTCAAGAGAGGTAGTTTTGTGGCCCCTTCTTCAGGCTGAGATAAGCAAAGTGGAGCCAGCAATGCAGAGCACGTACAAGACTATATCAGCTTCGCAGTGAGCCAGAGGCAGGCTTAAATCCTGGATTGCCACTCACCAGCAGTAGGGTTCCCTCAGGCAAACTGTGTAATAACCATAATGATGATGATGATAAATAATAATTAGATAGCTCAAAATCATCGAGAACAATACACACACATGTAATTTTTTGTTCACAAAAACCATAGGAGGCAGATACTATCATTATCTGTTTTTCAGATGTGGAGAGATGAAGTCATTTGTCCAGGACCATATTGCTCTGAGGGCTTGGGGCCGGGAGCCAGACTCAGACACTCTGACACCAGAGCCCAAATCCCAGCCACTGAGCAAACCCCTCTGAATCTCCCTGTGGCCTCATCTAAGAAGTTTACTCATTCACATGATATCTCAAAGACATAAACTAGAAATCCCACATGAAGTTCTCATTACAAACAGATGGTAATAAATGTTGCCTGTTTCCTTCACCTACATCAACATTCATATTTCCGTATTATTCAGAAGAAGGCTTCCAGACAAAAAGGACACAAAGCAATGCACCACTCCCCTGTACCAATTAACTTCAACTTTGGACAATTTTGCATATCTACCCTTTTGATGAATGGATGACAGCATGGGGGAAAGGGCAATCTCCAAGGGATGTTCTTTAGAACACTAGTATCACACAGCCCACTCCACATGTGTGCACACCTGCACACACACACACACTTGTGCATGCACGTGTGCACACATCTGTGATATGATGAGTAAAGAAATATTGTTGCAAGGAAAATCCCAAGAGAGGACTATGGCCAGCTGCCACTAGGGACTAAGGTTCCACGGAACACACTTTGGGATTTTTTTTTCTTTTTGATTGTGAGAAAAAAGGTCTTGATTAGGAATCAGGAAATCTGAGATCCTGAGCGGATTCTTCCACTGCCCAGCTGCCTACCTACTGCAAGGCAAAGTACCCTTTCTCTGCACCCAGTATCCTTATTTATATAGTAAGTAAACTTGAAAGAGTTGATGGGAGAGCATTCCATGAAATGGGAACAGCCAGTGCAAAGTTTCCATGCCCGACATTATCAAGAAACTACAAAGAGACTATTATGAGGGCTTCCCTGGTGGCGCAGTGGCTAAGAATCCACCTGCCAATGCAGGAGACACGGGTTCAAGCCCTGGTCCAGGAAGATCCCACATGCCGCAGAGCAACTAAGCCCGTGCACCACAACTACTGAGCCTGTGCTCTAGAGCCCGCGAGCCACAACTACTGAGTCCACGCGCCGCAACTACTGAAGCCCGCGGGCCTAGAGCCCGTGCTCTGCAACAAGAGAAGCCACCGCAATGAGAAGCCCACGCACCGCAACGAAGAGTAGCCCCCGCTCGCCGCAACTAGAGAAAGCCCGCATGCAGCAACGAAGACCCAGCGCAGCCAAAACTAAATAAAAAAATTAATTAATTAAAAAAAAGAGAGAGAGAGACTCTTACGGCAGGAGGTGAGCCAATGAGGGAAAGAGTAAGCCATTCTGGCTGTATTCACAGTAAACTGGAGAACAGAGGGTTGGAACAGAGGAGCATCAGAGTCTGACTTATGCTTTGCAAGGACCATCTGGCTTCTGTGTTGTAAGGGGGCTAGAGATGAGCAAGGGTAGCATCAGGGGCATCAGATGGGGAAGATTACTGTGCAAATCCTGATGGGACAGACATGATGGTGGCTAGAACCAGCATATTAGCAACAGAGGTGAGAAATGTCATATTCTGCATAAATTTGGAAGATAGAGCCAATAAGATTTCTGGATGAAGTGGACATGAGTTATGAGGGAGAAAGAAGTCACGAATTGCTCTAAGATGTTGGCTTCAACACCTAGAAGGATGGAGTTGACTGAGATGGGGTTGTTTGATGGAAGAGGTTTGGGAGGGCAGGAGATAGGTTTTTGGTTCGGATAGATCAAGCTTAAGATGGCTTTTAGACAGCAAGATGACAGTGGATGGAGAACACCTACTGGACAAGTCTGAAGTATGGAAGAGAGGAGAAACTGATGACATAAACTGGGAAGCCAGTGGCTCACAGGTGGTATTTAAATCCGTGGGACCGGGTGACCCAGGAAGTGAGTGTAGAAAAGCACTGCCAAATTGACTGGTTAAAAACTGAAATACTGAAAGGAATGTATTTTAATAATAGACAATAAATATCAAGAGCCATGCACAGTCTTCTATCTGCCATTTATTCTTTGTATTCAGTAAGTACAGCTCAGCCTATAAATCCTGTGCCCCTCCTGGACCCAAGGTATCCATTCATCTTCTCTCCTTCCCTCTCCCTCCCCTGTCTCTAAACACTTGAGTCTAAAGATTTATCTCAGTTGGGGCAGACAGAGACCGGAAGAAATCCCATTTTGGCATCTATGCCTATGCCTAATCCTTATTGCTCAATCTGTTTTTTCAATACCCTGCTCTGTGAGAGTATTAGGAACTTTCCCAGCTACAAATAAAGGACATTGGTTCCATTTCATTACTGTTTCTTATGGGTCCGGAGCTCACTAAGTCATCTGAAGAGAGAAATCAGTGGTGGGATTTGAGCTTTATACAAACCTCAGAAACTACCAATCGATAGGATTTGCGGTGTGATGAGAAACGTCTTTGTCACACTGCTCAGTAAATGTCTCCTTCATCATCAGGACCTGGTTCAGATAAGTAACCTCACCCAACGACTAGGAATTCAAATGTGTGAGTGCCAACTACCCATCAGGCAGGGCCTGCATTCTCCATGCTTAAGCCAAAGGGTGTTCTAACCCAAATCTGATCCTCCCCCACTTAAAGCATTTCATACTCGCCCCTCCTGTAACATCCTTAGAGGAGAAAGTTCAAACGCCTTGGTCTGCATTTCCACCTCCTCCCCTCCCCCGCCTGGAGCCTTCTCTGTATCCCTCCCCCACCCCAGAAGCATCAGCTCTGAGAGGCCATCAAGTGGCAGACAACTGTGCCCATCAGCTCAACGTCGGCTTGATCACATTGGATAGCAAACCCTCTTTATGTGCCAGCTCTCCCCAGCACCTGGGAGGTTTCCCTCTGCGGGACCAATTCACATCCAAACTTGCATACCGGGCTCTCACCATACACACAAACAGCTCTGACAAAGTGCCCACCCGAGGCCAAATCCAAGATCCTTTTGGGTCCTCCTACTCTTTGATCCGTCTGCAACATCTGACCCTGGGGATGTTCCCCCTTCAGGCTCTCCCATCTCTTCTCTTACTGTGATTTCCTTTCTCTTCCGATGCTTCTGGCACCTTCCCAACACTTTTGCCTGTCTCTCCACCTTCAATTGTGCTTAAATTGTGATTTTTCTCTTGGAGTCTGGTCTCGCCAACAGAATAAAAAACAGTGTTGATAATACCGGCTTTGGAGGCAAACAGCCATGGATTCAAACCTTGACTCTGCCCTGGGATAGCCAGGCGTCCTGGAGCTTCAGTTTACCCATCTGTAAAATGAACGTAATGATACCTAGCTCATAGGGTTGTCAATAGCATCAAGTGAGTTGATATAGTAAAGGTCCTGGCACACAGTCTGAGCTCACAAAGTGTCACAAGTCACTGAATGATTTCATCCAGGCTCAATTATGCCCACGAGCAGACGAATCCCAGCCCTGATTCCTACCTGGTCTCTGGACTCAGATACCCCATTGCCTCCGGACCTCTAGACTCACATCATCTCTGGCTGCCTGGTCCTCCTCCTCCTCGACTTTATGTACTAATTCACCCAAGGGGGCAACTGACTATCACTATGGCTTCTCTCCCCCGTAACATTACATTAAAGCACCAATTCTTCCCATTCCACTGCTTCAAGATTTTTCAACTATTCTCCGTCTGAGCTGTCCTCACCACTGTCATTATTTTTCCCCACCCCACTTGCCATCCTCTTTGCTTCCAAAGCATCATTTTTACAACACAAATCGTCAAGAAATTCCCTTAAATGGTTTCTTAGCCCTCCTTGATCGACAAGGTGCAACCCCGCCTCTCCCACTCTATCAAAAACACCACCTCTAGGGAGCACCCTTCAGCAGTGTGGCATTTCCCAGGGATGCCATGATCTTTATCACCCCCAGGCCTTTGCACATGCTGTTCTCAATGACTGAGATTCCCCTCCAGCCTTCACCTGACTAGTAGAACCCCCGTCTTCTGCGTAACCTGTCGTGACGCCTCCTGAGTGAGGGGACGGCTTCCCTGTCCTCCCTCAGCACCTTAGTACCTTGTCCGTGCTTTATTGTTTCATTTCTGACATCACTTTATTGACTTACATCTCTTTCTCCCATGGCACGTTGGAAACAACCTGAGTCCATGGCTCTTTCTCAATGTTCTGCCCAGAATTCCTAGGACAGACCCGACAAGAGCAAGAGCTCAAAGTCTCCAGAATGGGTAAATTAATGAGGAAATAAATAAAAGAACAAGAGACGACCCTGGGTCTGTTTTACAAGGGGCGATTTGCACAAGACTTGCATGGGAGGGATGCTACGTATTCCTTCTTGAGAAAGATGACAGTAGAGGAAGCTTTAATGGGTAGAAAAAGGGGGGGGCGGCAAGAGATCTTCTCCGAGGATTCTATTTATGGAAAGATCTTTTGTCAAAGAAGTGTGAATAGATTTGCTTAAGCAAATGCCTCTGGGGTCTGTCAGTCTTTGGCTGGAAGGATTCAATTCCCAGTACATCATCCCCTGATTATTCAAGGAAAACATCCAGATAGGTGCCAGGCAGCCAGGAAAGGAGGTTTGAGCAGGAAGGAAAGTCGTGCTCTGTAGCTGTGTTCTTTGCAGAAGTGCAAGCGTTTAACTAAGTTGGAGGTAGGGGCGGTCACCGTAACATCTGAACACCCTTGTCTGCCCAAGCCAAACAAAACGTGCCTCGTGAAGTAGAAAGCAAATGCGTGGACTCTGGGGCGCAGGCATCCCCGCAAGAAACCCTCCACCTGGCCACCTGCACAATGTGCAAAACTGAGCCAGACTTGGAACCCACGTCAGGCTCTGCTTCCTCTATGATGTAGGGATAATACTACATCCCTTGTAGAATTGTCGGGTTACATGAGGCTATTTGTAATAACAGAGAATTTTATAATTTTCTACTCCGAATAAATTCTGGTTGATTCTAGTGGGTTGAGACATAAAAGTTTCATGCAATGACACTAAAGAGATTTTTCTCAGAGAGAGCATAGAATTTCACCCTTTCTGGGAGCACAGCATGCTGATGAAAGCAAAGTTCTGCCTACTTTTAGGAAGAGCAGCAAAGAACCAGCCTTCCACGCATGTCTTTTCTTTTCCCAAAAAGTAACTTGCAGTGACCTGAGTGCCAATTCCCGGGATCTGTGAGGCCATGGAGACCCAGACATCAGTGACGTGGGAGATTTTTAGATTCCCACTGTTCACAAATGCTCCCCTACTCAAAAGGTGGAGATTCCCTGCCTGATGCCATGAAGATTCTTAATCAGTGTTTAATTCCTCTGAGCTTTGTAAAACGCCTTCTGCAGAAGTCTAAGACGAGATGGAACAGAGATTTGAGATTAAACGAGGACTGTCAGGGTGACGATCATTTCCTCCCTCACCCTGTTGGATGATAAAAGAGCTTGGTGAGTGTTCATCTTCATCAACATCACCAGGGGCTTAGAAGGAAGACACGTGGGAAAAGTCCTTCATTTTCAGGGTGTCCTGTCTATATTATCAAGAGTGAGGTGTTTCCTAATCATTCAAGAACAAAAATGTCATGACAACTGTAAATAATGAAATGCATTTTAATATGTAAAAAAAATAAAAGAGGCAAAATGTCCCCAAATTGAGCACTGGTTAAATAAATTATGATGGAGTCCTATGATGGAACTCTTTGCAGCTATTAAGCATGTTTTAAAGGGACATAGAGGGTGATGAAAAATGTTCACAACCTGGAAAGAGAGAAAGTAGAGAACAAACTAATGTATTACATTTTTGTAAAGCAAAACACATGTGCATATGAAATACTGTCTACCTAGTGTAAAAGGAGAGAAAGAGAGACAGAGGTAGAAATAGAAAGAGAGAGAGAGAGAGAGAGACGGTTCTGATTACAAAAGTGATATGTATATTGTGAAAAATAAGGAAAAGTACAAGGATGAAAATGTCACCATAATTCTTTCACTAGGCAAAACTATATGTGTGTGCTATTAAAAGTTTATTTTTTAAATTTTTATTGGAGTATAGTTGCTTTACAATGCTGTGTTAGTTTCTACTGTACAGCAAAGTGAACCAGCTATACATATACACATATTCCCTCTTTTTTGGATTTCCTTCCCATTTAGGTCACCACAGAGCACTGAGTAGATTTCCCTGTGCTATACTGTAGGTTTTCATTAGTTATCTATTATATACATAGCATCAATAGTGTATATATGTCAATCCCAATCTCCTAGTTCATACGTTTGTTCTCTACGTCTGTGCCTCTATTTCTGCTTTGTAAATAAGATCGTCTATGCCAATTTTTTCAGATTCCACATATATGCATTAATATATGATATTTGTTTTTCTCTTTCTGACTTCACTCTGTATGACAGCTATTGAAAGTTTAAAATGAGAAAACGATGAAATGCATATAAAATTGCTTTTGAGCAACATTTGACAACAGTTGGGAATGAAACCAGAGCAGTTAAGGACTTCACTCTCTTGTATCTTCTACTCTGACCCAAGATCCACTCAAAGACCCTTCTAGAAAAGAAACATCCTGTAGTTCAGTATACCTCTATTGACTATAGTATCTCACGAGTTTCCCTAAAGCTGTTATTTCTTTAGATATGTACTGTGTATTGGAAAGCTAGTAAGAGAGTAGATCTTAAATGATCTCACACACACACACACACACACACACACACAAACACACACAAAATGGTAACTATCTGAGCTGAGGGATGTCTAAACTAACCGTATTGTAATCCTTTTACAATATATACATATATGAAATCATCACACATACACCTAAAACTTACACAATATTATATGTCAATTACATCTCAATAAAGGCAGAAGAAAAGAACTGTGGCATTTTCACTTTATAGATTCCAAAAATGAGATAAAGAACAGAAAGCAGAATTTCCCCCATTGAGGCCAATACAAATCAGCATGAAGTCCATTAGGTTTCCCACTGGCAAGGAGACCTCTTCCTGGGAGATTAGTAGTGATGAATCTAAATAACTGCTTAAAATATAAAAAGGATCACCCAGTCCAGAGTCCGACCAGGCCAGTGGTCTGCTCCAGCCCTGGCACTGACCAGCTGAGGACCGTCTGGTGCAGAGTTTGCGCTGTAATCAATGGGACAGAAAGGCCAGAGAGGGCTTAGCCCACTTTGGCAGTATTGCCAGGCCTGGCTCTCTAACTAGATGCTTTACAAATATCACCTCATGACTTCTAATAGAGATCCTGCAAAACAAGTAAGGAAACCGAGAAAGTAACTCGCCCACGGGTACCCGACTAGTTGCAGAAGATGTGGAAATAGATCCAAGGTCTCTGTCTCTTAGACCAGATCTGGGTCTCTGCTCTTCCCTCTACACCATGTCCATGACCACGTGCCCTGTCGTGCTCCTTGAGAGGCCTAAGCGAGGACCACTGTGAGCACGAAACCAGAAAGGACCACACTATTCAGTGGCTTTCTGTTCCGCCTTTATTCCTCCAGGAGGTTATTAGGCCCTGTGGGTGGTTCTGAGCTCACCACAGACATTTTAATCTCTGCAGGCCAACTCTCAGCCCCCCTGGAAGGGGCTTTTCTTTACAGATCTGCTGAGCATGTCCTCAGCCAGGGGTTAAGAGGATAAAAGGCTTAAAGCAGCAGGCTTATGAAGTCACAGATACAAAGGGAAAAAAAAAGGAAAAAAAAAAAAAGGGACAGGGTAATTGTTAACAGGAATGTGGATTTGCTAGAAAAATAATCCAGAAGGTCCACCTACATAAGCCCTTGGGTTACCGACGTCTGTTCACTCTCCATAGGAATAATTATTAAAAATGCCGTTTTAGGGCTCGCTTCGGCAGCATATATACTAAAACAGGAACTATACAGAGAAGATAGCATGGTCCCTGCACAAGGATGACACGCAAATTCATGAAGCGTTCCATATTTCTGAGGTCTGATCACACACACACACACACACACACACACACACACACACACCACACCTTGAGTACTGATGTTTCCCAAAGAGGCCTATATGCCTGAATATGTAGCCAAGAAGTAAAACCTAGCAAAGTAAAAATATTTGAATGGAGACTTCTAAAGATGGTGAGAGTTAAACTGCTTCAAAGAAGGACATATTGAGACAAATATTTGAGGGACATAAATCCCTTTATTAGTGTCAGTATATTACTGGTTCTTAAAGAGCAGTTTTACTAAACAAGCCACATTTATAATAATTATATTCTTGTTTATCCTCAGTATTACTTAAACAGATATTTAAAATAAAAAACTTATCGTGGGGGGGAAAAATGCCATTTTATGGGGAAAGAGAGAGCAAATTTTTATGAAAATAATAATCATGGAATTTCACAGAAAGACTCTTAAAGATCATTGAGCCTATCTACCCTCCTTGTGCTAGATGGAACCCTTGGCTGCAAGTGATAAAAATCCCAAATCAAGCCATGTATAACCCCCACTCCCTTTCAAAAGGGTAGGAATGAATGAAAAGGATCGCAACATATTTTAATAAGAGAAGTGAAGAAAAGGATTGTTTCCGACAGAACCAGACAAATCAATGAATTGCTCTCTGGCAAGCAAAGATAATTGTATTTCTGAGTCTATTAAGGTACATCAGGGCTGGTTAGCTAATTTCCCAGGGAGCTTAGCTGTCGCTGGGCATCAGGCCACAGTGGGGATGTCAGGGCATAAACACAACTGGGCATATACCCTGAGAAAACCATAATTCAAAAAAAGTCATGTACCAAAATGTTCATTGCAGCTCTATTTACAATAGCCAGGACATGGAAGCAACCTAAGTGTCCATCATCGGATGAATGGATAAAGAAGATGTGGCACATATATACAATGGAATATTACTCAGCCATAAAAAGAAACGAAATTGAGTTATTTGTAATGAGGTGGATGGAGTTAGAGTCTGTCATACAGAGTGAAGTAAGTCAGAAACAGAAAAACAAATACAGTATGCTAACACATATATATGGAATCTAAGAAAAAAAAAAAAAAAAGGTCATGAAGAACCTAGTGGCAAGACGGGAATAAAGACACAGACCTACTAGAGAATGGACTTGAGGATATGGGGAGGGGGAAGGGTAAGCGGTGACAAAGTGAGAGAGTGGCATGGACATATATACACTACCAAACGTAAAATAGATAGCTAGTGGGAAGCAACCGCATAACACAGGGAGATCAGCTCTGTGCTTTGTGACCACCTAGAGGGGTGGGATAGGGAGGGTGGGAAGGAGGGAGATGCAAGAGGGAAGAGATATGGGAACATATGTATATGTATAACTGATTTACTTTGTTATAAAGCAGAAACTAACACACCATTGTAAAGCAATTATACTCCAATAAAGATGTTAAAAAAAAAAGATGGGATTTTCTTTCAGGAATCACTTGACTTCGGAGCCAACCGTTTTCACTCCGGTAGAGACAAGGCAGGTGAGTCTGTTCTAAGGGCATTTCAATCCTAACATTTCTACGAGCGTTGGACCTTCCACATAAGATCTTCCACAATCATATTGATTATAGTTCTTTTTTGTGCAACTATTCTGTGGACAGGACAGAATTTATACGTAAAATCATCTAAAACCTCTGGGTAGGGAAAATCTTCTAAATGACCTTGTAGAGAAGGGGTGGAGGAAAGACAGGAGGTGAATCTGAACATCAAACAATGAAAACCTTCACTCAGAAAGAAAATCACTTTGATTCAGAGCCTTGTCTGAATTAAGACTGAAAATGAAATCTGAATTCATTTTCAAGGACAAATGTTAGCTCCCTTTCAGCTAACACTGTTAGAAATGAAGGTTCATGCTCTCATAAGCAGGTATGAATTATTAATATATTAATGACTTACACGTATCCAGGCAATGGGTTTTATAATTAATTGTTCACTTAAGCATCTCCTTCTGAGAAAATTATTGTAAATGAAATAATAGCTTCCCTTTTGCTTTCTGGCTCCCAGAACCCATGCTAGAAAGTTAGGGTGGCATCTCTATAGGTTCCTGGGCAGAAGGCATGTGCAGAGGCATGTGTTAAGATCCAGTCTCCTACTGGGGAAGAGGAGATGTCACAACCGTATTATGAAAGAAGAGATTTATGTCTCCTTTTCTTAATGATAAAGAGGTTATCAACAACAGGCTGGTGTATATGCACTTAGTTCTAATCCAGTCATTCTCAACCTTGGGGTTACCTGGGGAACCTTAGAGAGTGCTGATGCCTGGGTCCCAGCCCAGAATTTTTTTATTTTTAAATAAATTTGTGTGGAGGGTGGATTTTCCAGTTCTCCGGATGATTCTAGTACACAGCCTAGGTTGATATTTTCACAGAAACTGTTTCAACAGTGCTTCCTGTGCATTTCAACCAGAATCACCTGGAGAACATGTTAAAAAAATAGTTTCCTGAGCTTCACAACCAGAGGTTCTGACTCAGCACATCTGAGACAGGTTCCGAGACCTTGCATCTCTAATCAGCCCCGAGGCAATGTTGATGCTGCTGGCCCATGGGCCACACTCTGAGTCGCACTGATTTAAATAGTACACTAGGAATTAGGGACTGTTTTATCTTTATGACTATCATTTAATGGAGATCCATATGACCCCGTACCTAAGCTGTTCTTGATCTGTCAGGGTGCACCAGGCTCTATGCTGGGCACTGGCCATATGAAGTCACGTAAGATGGAGTCCTTAGCCTGAAGGAGCTTGGATCCAGCTGAGAAGAAGATAAAGCCACGCATGACATCACTAATCATTCCCTTTTGTAGCCCAGCCCTCCCCCCACGGCAATGTAAGAAAGTTTGTGGCAGTTGACATTAGTATCTCTATAATCACACGTCCAGTAAAAGATAGGCTGGGATGAATTCTATAACCCTCTTACCCCCATCCACTTCTCCATTCCTACTCTTCACTGCACTTTGGTCTTTCAGGTTGGCTCTGCTTCCTGACACCGCTGAGCCCTTCCGGTCCTGCCCTTCCAGGTCCTTCGCTCGGCCAACGCCCGCCCAGCTTTCAAATGACAGCTTATCTCCTACCAAGACATCTTCTCTGACTCTGCCCACAGGCTGGCTTCCTGCTTCTGTTTCACAGCACAGCACCCGAACCTGTCTTTGTTATAGACCGTTATCACACACCATGGTCATTTGCTATGTATGTATCCATCTCCCTCATTAGCTGGTAAACACTTTGAAGGCAGAATATCTTTCATCTTCATCCTTCTGGAGCCTAACCCAATAACGTATGCTTACTAGTGTTTGCGGTCATGCGTGTGTGAGTGGATGACAGAATAAAGCGTACACACGAGGTACGCTTTAGAAACAGGGAGAAGAGGGGTTCATAAAAACTGGGCTCTGGGGCTTCCCTGGTGGCGCAGTGGTTAAGAATCTGCCTGCCAATGCAGGGGACACGGGTTCAAGCCCTGGTCCGGGAAGATCCCACATGCCGCGGAGCAACTAAGCCCGTGCGCCACAACTACTGAGCCTGAGCTCTAGAGCCCACGAGCCACAACTACTGAGACCACGCTCCACAACTACTGAAGCCCGCGTGCCTAGAGCCCGTGCTCGGCAACAAGAGAAGCCACTGCAACGAGAAGCCTGCGCACTGCAACGAAGAGTAGCCCCTGCTCGCTGCAACTAGAGAAAGCCCGTGCTCAGCAATGCAGACCCAATGCAGCCAAAAATAAATAAATTAATTAATTAATTAATTTAAAAAAAAAAACTGGGCTCTGTACAGTCGGTGAACATCAATCAATATACACAAGTGGTTTGCAGAGGAGGTTATATTTGAGCGGGAACTTGCAGAGGGCAGAATTTTCAAGGCAGATATTGGCGGGGGAGGGTCAAGAATGGTCTGAGTACAGACAGTAAGATAGAAAAGGTTTAAGTTCAAACCGTTCAGTCTCTGAGCACTGGGCTGAGGAGTGAGAAGCAGGAGAATTTTTAAACAGGGAAACAAGATGCTCTCAGTAACCCTTTGGGGTAATAACTCCGCTAATAGTGTTAAGGACGGATTGGAAGCCAGGATTTACTAGTAGAAGTGACAATTTAGATAGCATCTACTAGACACCAGGTTCCATGCTAGCTGCTCTGCATATATTAATTAATGCAACTAGTGCCATAACCATTCAGATTACCCCACGAGATAGACTTTGTCATCACCATTTCAGAGTGATAACTGGTTTTAAAGGGACATGTTCTCAGAGCTTATAAGTGGCAGAGCTTAGCTTCAAAGTCAGGTCTGACCCCAAAGCCAGGCTCCCAAGTGCCTCCCTGCCCCTGCCTTTTTATCAGGGTGAGTCTCACTGCCAAGTACAGGGGTGACAATTCATGATGCTTTTGACTGGTTTCAGGAGATGCTTTTCCTTTGAGAATTCACCTCAGTCAACATAAACTTTGCCTAAATGCAAGTTGACTGTTCAAAGCAAACATCACCAAAAAGCAGTATGCATTCTGGGACTAGAAAAACTATTGACAAATATAAATGTGCTGTAAGCAAGTAACTCCCTGATCAGGGCAAATCCTCATTCAATATTCTCGGTTCTGTATCCATGCGGTTCCAACACAACATCTCACAACAAATCAAGAAGGGGTGTCTATCTGGGCAGATGGGGTAAATAAGCTGGCACATTTGTAAAAGAGGCCCATAGGCATTACTCATTAACTGGAGAAACCAGGTGGAACTTGGATGACCACGGTCAAACGCAATCCAAAGAAGGGCACTCTCTTTCCTTTGCAAGCCCCAGCTCTGATTTCTACCATCCCTAGGACAGTACGGAGCACACATTTAATCATATATCCTCACACTCCCCAAAACGGGCCAGCTTCCCCAAACCCCACCTTCCTTCTCTTTAGTGACATCAGGAGATCATCCACTTTCTTTCACCCAGGCCCCCACCCTGCCTACTAGGTCTGGACTGCAGCTACCACATCCCCACGGAGTGCTTGCTAAGAAAGTAATTACATTTCGCCGTCCTCATGGCTCCTGTAGGATTCAGAGCGGAAAATTCCTTGGCCCTTGAGCATCAGGGACCACGCCTGTCAGAAACTCCCCTGGCAGATGCAGAATCCTGGCTGGCATCATGCCCAGCCTGCCCACAGCTCCCTGCAGGCAGAATCCAGGGGGCTGGGGAGCATTCACTTCAAGGTCTTATTGCAGATGGGACCTTAGAGATCCTAGCACTCCCTCCACCCCCGAGAGGTCTAATCGCCTTCATCCAAAAGATGCCCTAGCCTGTTCATGGATGTAGCTAAAATGAAACCCACCCTCAAGCAAGTTTGATCATACAGTTATGCCCTCATCCACATCGAAGTGTGTGCCTAGATGTCCACACTCCTTGACACCATGAGATAGTAGCATTAAGAGCTAGAAGAAAGTTGTGAGAGTTCTCCTTGCCCTGCTAGATGGACCAGTGGTCTCCAACGGTTAATGATTTGCATGTTTACCAGTAAAAACATTTTTGGGCATGCAACCCCAATATATGTATATTTATTTATAAATCATATACCTGTACAGTTCTACTTGTATATAGTATGCATTATAAACACAAGAAAAGGTATTTTAAAAGATGAGATAAGAAATGTGATAATTCATATTTTAAAAATAATTATTTTATGTATTGATGGAACACAGAACGTTTGTAATATATATATACACAGTAATAAAATTATACACATAACATATATATTATATATACAGTGGTAATATATATACAGTAATATACAATAATAAAAATTATATATAATATATTATGCATGTTAAAATACATATATATATATATATATATACACACACACACACATAGAAGAACAGTGATTCAATGGTCTGGTTTTAATTCAGACTAATTCAACATTAGACTTTAGCAGTGAATGCAGCTAAACGAGATGCTTCCCCAAACCACAGAGATCTGGAAAGAAGAGAAGAGGACCACAAGCTTATCGAATAATTCATGATTTCCATATTCATTTTCAACCTCCCTTACCGCCTGCACAGGGCTCTCTTTGTGTTCTGGATGTGACATTTTGAAATGTCTTGTTAACGATGACGATTTCATACAAGCTTTAGTCAATATCTGATGGTCAATATACAGTTCAGATGAGGTACATTATTAATAATTATGGTTACAAATCCATACGTAAGCTCACATGTCTCAATCTACTTAGTGTTGGGCTCGGATGAACTGGTGATTTCATCTCAGTGTGGGACTTAGTGAGATCATGCACGTAAAATGCCAAATTCAGAGTACATCCTGAAAAAGTAGGAGCAGCTATATTTTAATTGTGTATTTAAAAAAGACATTGTAAATTCTCAGTTTTTGAGAGATCTGGGTACGGGTTTTATGATATGTGGTTTGGGGAGATGGCCCCTAGAAATATTGATCCTACAGACACCTTTTTTATCAGAGCTACCCAGGCAAGCTTCATTTCCAATAAATTCACTTTCCTTTAACACTGACTGACAGATTTAATGGAAAGAGCAAGTAGGAAGAGGTGCCGGAGGATGAGAGAAATTAGCATTTTCTGGTCTTTGTCAATTTATGGCTTATTTTCAAATGCACTAAAAGTTTGGATTTTCCACTTGGCAGGAAAAATAATACAAATTCTTTCCTCATTAACCCAAAATTTCCTATGACCTGTCTTCACCACCAAGATCTGCCAGAGAAAAAACAAAACAAAACAAATATGTAAACAAATACAAATAGTGAAAGCATACTCACCCCCTCTGAAAGAGATCCACATTATAAAATTTATGTAGCTCTACAGAAAACTCAACCGTTCCTTGTACTTCAGACATGATCTCTTTGGTTCATTACCTAAAAAACAAGAGGGAAATGAACAGCCTGTGATCACATCAGCCGAACACAGAGAGCCTGGGCTTCTACAACTGGAACTCAAACAGCACTGACGTAGATGGACAAGGGTATCTGACCAACGGGACCATGACATGTCCACGGGACACCATCACGCAGGGGTTCCTATTATAGGAAAGACACAGAGAGATGAAGTAACTTACAGGATGTCACACAGCTCACACCTCCAAGAACTGGGACTCAGACCCAGATACACTAATTGTAAAGCTGGGCTAGTTCCCTGCCCTTCCTTACCCGTCAGTACCTGGAGGCACTAGCACCCCAGCTACGAGCACATGCTTCACGGCCAAGAGAGCAAGAATCCCCACTCTTCCACTCTCTACTTGTGTGACCTTGAGCAAGTCAACTGAACCTATCCCATCCTCAGTTTCCTCATCTGTAACAGGAGGACTGGTAATGGCATATAACTCTGATAGACAATGGGGAGATTAAATAAATCTGCCACATAGAGCACTTCGCACAGTTCCCAACATGTAGTAAAAAGTTCATAAATGTAAGAGACAATTAATAATAATGAATGAAGACGGTTCTATCATTGTTAGTATAAACGTAGCCTCTAAAGATCTAAGGTGCCTGGACTGCAAGGACAAATGTGTTTTCTACTGAGCAGGGGAAGCAGAGGTAGTGGGCGTTATCGCCAAGCAGATGCTGAACCCAACGTGACAGGTTGTTGATTTTCCAAGCCAGGAGACCCTGGGCCGATAATAAGAAAGTTGGATAGGAAAGATGGAAGGGTACAAAATTAAAATATTCCCAGTCTAGGATGAGAAACAAATTGACAGGGAGACTCAAGGCAGGATGGATTTTCTGAGGATATGAAATCACCTAGATATCAGAGATTTGGAGGAAGGAAAAGCAACTGACTTTTACTGAGCATTTACTGTATTCTTGGTGCTGCATATTTTATGTAAGTCGTCTGATTCTGTCCGAGAAGAATGTTGTGATAAAAGTGCTTGCCCCATAGGGCAGACAAGGAAAAGGATCAGAAAGTCTCTAACCTGGAGCCCCTTTGTGACTCCAGAATATTCTAGTGGTGTGTACTTTTGGTAAGCAGCCTCAGTTTACTACCATGTGTAAGGGGACAGTACAAGCTACCTAGGAGGAGGATAGGAGATAATTACTTGCAATTCCTTGCAGTTGAGCAGGTTCTGGGGGAACTAGAAGGTTCCAAATAGGTAGCAGCTGGCATGATCTTGGGGAGGGGAGAGAATAAGAGGGGGGCGGGGGGAGTAAGAGGAGATTTGGTCTCTCCTAGCTGGCAAGTGGTGATTGGTACCTATGTCTCCTTTCAAAGCTCCTCTTCTTTCTGCCCCCAAGACACCTTGAGGACCAGACCACCATCGCTGGGGTTCAGAGCACAACTTCACTGCAGCTAACGGGGCCATGCTCGGCCAGCTCCCAAGAATAAGAGCACAAGGGATTAACGAGGCCTTAGCTGCATCTCAGCTCTGGCAAGGGTGCCATACGGGGCAACATTTCTAAAGACACAGGATTCCGCATACTACATTAAAATGCAGCGGATCCTAGGACCCAACCTCTATAAATTCTGCAGGATGGAATTTCAAGCTGATGAGCCTGGAAAAGCCAGACTCAGAAAAAGTGCTGAAAACCTATTTCCCTAATGCGTGACCCATCGAGGCGCTCCCCGGTCCTGCGGAATGCATCGGAGCCGGTCAAGGTGAGAACCCGAAGCTCAATTTCAGTTTCAAGGCATTTCCAGTAAAAGGCCAGTGGAGGGGCCAGCAAACAGAGCTACTCTGTGCTTCATTTCGTTTTCACGTTAAACTGCAGCCACTGCATCTCCCCTCTTTCTCACCACCCCACTCAGTCTCAATCCTTAAAACACTGCAGAGGGGCTTCCCTGGTGGCACAGTGGTTGAGAGTCTGCCTGCCAATGCAGGGGACACGGGTTCGAGCCCTGGTCTGGGAGGATCCCACATGCCGCGGAGCAGCTGGGCCCGTGAGCCGCAATTACTGAGCCTGCGCGTCTGGAGCCTGTGCTCCGCAGCAAGAGAGGCCGCGATAGTGAGAGGCCCGCGCACCGCGATGAAGAGTGGCCCCCACTTGCCGCAACTAGAGAAAGCCCTCGCACAGAAACGAGGATCCAACACAGCCATAAATTAATTAATTAATTAATTAATTAAATTAAAAAAACACTGCAGAGCTGGCAAAGACATCCGACACCCCTGCTTGTGGTTATCTGTTCCAGTAATGCCTGAACCCCCCCATGATCTCTGCTCCTGGGGGGAGGTTATGGAGGATCAGAGGGAGGGAGGAACAGGACACCCCTACACCCACAGGCTAAGCACTGCTTGGGGATTTCCATTCATCACTCCACACGCTCCTCCAATCCTGAGGCAGGTAGTATTGACTCTGATTCACACAGGGGAGCATCCATTTGCCACACGAGGGAAGAACACTGCCCCGGGAGCCCGTCGCTTTGGTTTTCTGGCGCCCGTCCTTACTTGCAGAAGGGCTGAGACAGTGGGTTTTTTTTGGGGGGGGTTGGGGGTGGGATTAATGTTTAGAAGAAAAAAATATGAAATACATAGAGAATACTGTACAGAATATTTTCTCCTGGGAAGATGCACCCTACCCTCCTACTGTCCAGGGACTAATAGGATGCAATCCTGGAACGTGTAGATGCAAACACAGCTTCTTGGTGGGGAAGCTGCCTTTTCCTTTTTAATACCATGTGATTCATTATAGCCAAACACCCAGTAATTCAATGAGGACGATGAGCTCACATTTAAAATATCAGTTTTAAAACTCCACGTTGATTTTGCTGGTAACTGTACTAGGTCCACTTTGTAGGAGGTGCAGGAATCTGCAGGAATCCAAAACCACTGGTTTTATAGCACAGGGAACTCTGCTCAGTGTTACGTGGCAGCCTGGACGGGAGGGGAGTCTGGGGGAGAGTGGATACATGTATATGTATGGCTGAGCTGCTTTGCTGTGCGCCTGAAACTATCACAACATTGTTAATCGGCTATACGCCAGTATAAAATTAAAAGTTTTAAAAGAATCACTGGCTTTGGTCCCAGCGCTCTCCTTGATCTTTCTGAGGACTACAGAGCGTACAGTGACAGGGTGGATTTACAGGCGTGGTCCCCAGGCCGGCAGCACCAGCATCGCTTTGTTATGAAAGCAAATTCTTGGGTCCCACCAGGACCGACTAAATCAGAAACTGCAGGAGTGAGGCTCAGGGATCTGTGCTTTCACAAGTCCTCCAGGGAATTCTGATGCAAACACTCATCGGAGAACCGCTGGTGCAGAGACGAGAGTCATGGAGTTTGGCAGACCCGAGTGGACTCGGTTCCTTGCGAGCTGCGTGCCTTCGGGCCCGTCGCTTTGTTCATCTCTCTGGCCCTGTGTTTTCTCCTGTCCAGTTGGAAATAGTAAGAGTACCCGCCCCATGAAGTTGTTTTCATGGGCAGCAGAGATCACGTGTTAGAGCATACAGACAATACACACATGACATACGCACTGAACGACACACGGCTCACACTCAACACGTCCGACACACGTACATATCACACTCACACACCTGGTACAGACCCAGACACACACACACAACACATGACATACCCACACACAGTACCCATCACGCACACAAGATGCCCACGGCACATACACAACACACCCCACCCACAAAACACACACCCCAGGCATCTCTGCACTAACTGCCTACCACAGAAGAGCCCCCCATGCTCTAGTGGCTTCAATGCTTCTGTTACATTTGGTGTGATCCTGATGTGCTCAAGGTCAAACAAGCATTTCCTGAGGTCGTGCCTGGGTTCAAGGTCACCCATGCAAACCTCTCTCTGCTCAGAAAAGTGAGTAGTTTCTCCCCACCTGGAGCGGGTCTTCACAGCCTCAGCCTGGACCATTCCCACCTCTGGGCACCAAGCTTTCCTCCCCACTCCATGTCAGAGCTGAGCTTGAATCCACCCCGCTTAGTTCTTACACCATAGGATCTTCCAAGGCCCCATCTCTCCATGGGTACCACAGGCGGAATGTCAGTGCATTAAAGTGGCTCTGAGGACTGAAGATTATCGTGTACATAAAGAGCTTCAGTCATTTCTTGGCAAATCGTCAATCACTCATCAGTGGAAGCAGTTAGTATTTTTATTTCTGCCTTCAACACTGTTGGCAGAAATTCAAAAGGCCCCTCATGCAATCCAGACCCAAAGCACTATCCCTCTCTCCTTTATTTTAGAGGCTCTGGGGTCCCTGGAGGCCTGGCCTCCGTGTCAATTAAGGCAGAAAAATTGTTTGTACTTTTTACTGCAATGTTCCTCAAATGTTTCATTAGTTACTTACATTTTCAAAAATGTTTCAGAACATTCACAGTAGCCTCTGAGGAAATTTGTTAGAAATATTAAGGCTATTTTGGAGAAATACCACGATGCCAGTACCTCATTAGATACAGCTTAGAAACAAATCCCTTTACAAACATGTCTTCCTTTAAAATGTAATCTTTCTTTTAAGACATCAATCTTCAAAGTGTGTGGCCTTTGAAAGATTAAATGAAAAACGGCGTGTTGATCTTAATAGACATGAGCACTGACTTTATGAAAAGGGCACGCAAAGTTACCGTGCCCAAAAGATTACAAGTCATAGAATTACACGGCAAGTGGGGAAGCTTCAGGAAAGGGCCGTCTGATACTGCAGGGCAGGAAGTGAGGACAGAGAAAGGATGCCAGAGCACAGCCCAGAGAGTTCCTGGGGGAGCCACAGGGACCCGGAACACCCTATCAGATCGAGCTGCTTCCTCGGCTCTGAGAGAAGCAGCAGAAATGGTCCTCTGAACACCCGTAACGGCATTCACGGATACCCTTCCCTCCGGGGCAATTTTCTTCAGACAGCCATCCTAAAGAGGTAGATAACTCCAGTTTTCTGCCTGGTCACTGCGACGAGAATCAGCTCCGTGTTCAAAGAAAACAATCTCAGTAGGAATGAAAACTAGCATCTCTTCATTGGAAAGGGAGTGTCACCTACGAGGAAACCTTCTGCCATGCTGTAAGAACACCCCATCTGCATTAGATCCCATCTCTGGGCCTCACCTCTGAATGGGACGTAGGACCAGCCACACAGCATCTCTGAGCCTCAGTGTTCACATCTGGAATGTGGGCCAACACCCCCCTTTCAAGGCAGGATTGCTTAGGATCAAGCACGGAGAATCTCCTGGAGGTGTTCATTCCTTCTACACACCAGGATCAGGATCAAGCACACAGACCTGCTCAAAGCACCAGGGATACAGAGACAGCTGGGCCATCAGAGGACACAGACCAGAAAGGAGAGAGCCAGGTCACAGCTGTGGTCCACAAGGATAGGCACCATGACATGAAGGTGCACAGAGAAGGCAAGAACGCCCAGTGGTGAAGGCCATGACCCAGCAGGGCAGCCTGCAGGAGGCTGGCCAGTCTGAGAGATGGAGACCTCAGCCCCTCAGAGCTATAGGACCTCAGGCAAGACCTTAGGCTCTCTGTGCCTCACTTTCCCCAACTGGAAATTGCTGTGGAGCCAGCAGATGATGTATGTTTAATAAGTACCAACCATTAAGACAAGGAAGAAAACCTAAAAACAATTTGGTGGCCATGGAAGGAAAGAAATGATAACGCCCTTCCCCGTAGGAGTTACTGGACCCCTAGCAGGCTGTGGGCTTCCCCAGGGTCTCCCAGCTGGCAGGGGGCAGAGCAAAGGCCAGAACTCACATCTGTGATTCTCAGTCATCACAGCAAACTCAGCCCCGGCCACTTGGCCGGCCCCCTGACGTTAAAAAGTATTTTCTTTCCTTCAGTGTAGAAATCAAAATGCGCTGTATACGTTTGTTTATTATTTTTCGTGTCTGAAGACAACGCCAAAAGAAGCATCCCACACAGCACTGGTATTTCCCTTGGGGTGCTGTGCCCCTCTTAAGCAGCACCTGAAAACGCAGGCATGAAGTCACGTAAGGTTTCACAACCTCATAAAAGGATAACAGACTCGTAAACTCAGGTAGAGCCTTAAAGTACCAAAGGCAAGGAAGCACCGCTGCTGCTGGCAGCTCCCAGCATGAAGCCTCCCCTCCCTGCCAATGCTGGTGGCACTCACCCAGAAGTTAAGCATGTGACCAGAGTGGGTGGCAATTCATCTCTCCTCCCACCTCCTGAAATGCACGTACACAAATGGGCACCTAAGTGTGTGCGCGCGCACACGCACACACACACGCGCGCGCACACATAAAATGCATGTGGTGAGTTGACCTCTTGGGGAGACAGCAAGAATCATGCAAAGGGCAGCAGCTCTGATCCTGCCAAACGTGGGTCACGTGCTGACCATTTTAGGGACAACCTGGGTCACGTTAAACCAGGTTTTTCCTCCCAGCTAAAAGTAGCGTCTATTCTGCAGTGATTTTTTTGCAGATTGACACTAATGGATATTTTTCTGGTAACATTATGGGCGCTCAATAAGTAGTGGATAATGCTAATATTAGAACAACTAATAATAATAATAGGAGGTTACACATAGCAAAGACAAGCTTAAGCACCCAAAGAAGTTCACCCTGGAAGCGGGGGGACCAGCAGGAGAACCTGGGCTGAGATGGGCAGACAGCGCGCTGAGGCACCAGGGGAAGACCTGGGTGGTGTCCAGGGCCAGCTCTCAGGACCCAGGGCTTGGGGGTGTTCAGGACATGGCCAAGGTTCCTGGGTTCCGGGTCAAGCTTCCGACTCTCTGGGTCTTGAGGGAGACAGGAGCTGGGGAGGTGGTAACAGCATCTTCCATTCACTGAGGTGGGAGAGGCTTCAATGCAACGACAGAGAACTCAAGCTGGAGATAATGGACAGTCCCGCCTTGAATGGCACTGATTCCCCGTGCCAGAAAGAGCACCTGCAGATGCAGAGTTCTCCCCAGAAGCTGAAGAGGGGATTCCTGCTTTGGGAGCGAGCCTGGAGTAGAGCCCTCTGTGTTCCCTACAGTCTGGAGCCCGTGACTACTAAGGCTGTACATGCATTACGAAGTTTCAAGAGCATTTTGTCTGCAGGACGGCCGTCCACCCAACTCAAGCTGTGTCATATGAAGATGTCAGCTGGTTTTGCATCGGCGGTTTCTTTGTTTAACACGTTGAAACCATCAGCTTTACCCAGGTATTACGACCTCATACGTCAAAGTGCAGAGATCCAGCAAGCCCCGCAGTGGCTCCTCTGCCACCCTCATCATGCAGATGGGCAGTGGGAGGCCCAGGGGGGAAGAGCGCTGGCCACCACTGCAGAGTGGGGCGCTCAGGACCCCTGCCTCCCGATTTCTAGTCCAGTGGTCTTACGTTCCTGGTGGTCAAAGTTTTCACATCCGTGATCTCATCTGCTCATGGAAGGTGCCCCAAGAGGGAAAAAGAGCAGGGGATGGCCTCCCCGATATCTGCATAGTCACGGGGAAGGACGTGGGTGTGACTGAGATTCATCGGGATCTCAGAAGTTTAGACCTCACGGGAAACTCAGGGATCACTTGGCTCAGCCCCTCATACTGGGGCCGAGGAAACAGAAAGTCTGAGTGGCTTTGGGGCCGTCTCGGGGTCACAGAGCCATCTGAGAGAAAAGCCAGGAAGGACCTCGGGTATCCAGGTCCTTAGAGAGTGTGATGCTCTGTAAGGCTTAACACAGACAGACCCACCTGTGCTACAGGAGCAGCCTGACAGTGAGGCATGTTTAACCTCGGCGCAGCCCAAACTCTTAGCAGAAAAGCCAGGCCCTTCAGACTCGGGGACCTTCCTGCCCTGCCAATCTGTCTTCTGTCACCCACGCCCACCAGAATCTCTGCAGGCAGCCTCATCAAAGCGCTCCACCGCCTCCGAATGCGTCTTACCTTTGTGTGATCCGTTATCTCCACCACCAGGTGGCTCACCTATCTCCTCCTCACCTGACCAGCTCCCCATGCTTAAACGTCCAACACAGCTCCCCCAGGAAGTCGTTCCTGAGCGGCCATGCCACCACCTTCCCAACACAAGCCCCCAGAATGTCGCATACATGCCACCACAGCCCTGACCAGCCTATGTTCTGGAAGTACATCCATCTTTCAGGTTACACTGCGAGCTGCTTAAAGGAAGGGCAGCTACCGCGTTTAGCAAAAAGCATGGCAGTGAAGAGCATGCAATAACATTTGTGGGACAAATGAGAGGAGGAATGGAATAGTACACAAATACAAGAGAAGTTCACATATAAATGGATAAGCGAATGAAGGAATGAGTTGATTACTCTTCTTTCCAATCAAATATAGAGCTTCCCTGAGCACTTGGCACCAGGCCCCTACTTAGGACTTTAAGGGTGAAATGATTCCATAGCTCTTAGTTTTAACGCAAGCTTGAGTCCCTTTTGTCCTCGGGGCAGGAAAAGCAAGGCAGCACAATCCATCTTGTTGGAGAAGATTCCAGAGAGGACCCAGCATCCAAGAGGGACACAGTAGCCGATGGCGGCTCCACTGCAGTGGACACTCTATTTATCCTTCCAGAAGCCACAGTGTAAACAGGAGAGGAGGTGAAAGTAAGCCGCGAGGCTCCCACCCAACGAGTCGAGGCTGGCATTTCAGAGGCGCTATCTGTTTGTGCCCGGGCCGTGAAGCTTTGGGACCCGATTTTGCTGGCATCTGTCATTAGCTTCCCAAGCACAGCTATGACTCAGCCTGCGTCTGTGTTCCCACAAGGACCACCCACAAGATCTGGAAGCCCCCACTGTCAACCTTCTCACACGCGGATGGCCACCCTCCTCCCAGCCACCCTTTCAGCCAAGGTAGAGAGGGAGGGACTTGAAAACGACGTGAAATGATGTTTTCTGGAGACTCATGGGAGCTACGAGGAAGGGGAGAAGCAGCCTGCCTGGGCTCTACTTTACGTAGAGATGATGCTGCAAGCTCCTCCTCCTCCAGGGCCAGGGGTACCTCCAGGGGTTGGTGCATCGCACCAGGTAAGGCTTCTATGGAGGCTTCAGCTGTTGGCTCACAGACTCACACAGCTGCAGGGGCCTTGGGGCTTAGGAAGCCCAACTACCCATTATACAGAAGAGAAAACTGAGTCCCCAGAGTACAGAGAGAGGCAGCTAGGTGCAGAGGAGGTAGCAAAGGCTGGGACCAAACTTTCACAGCCACAAACCCTGTCCTTTATTAGTTCCTAGTTCGGTGCAGGTGCCTTTTTCTCTGACCCTCAGTGTTATCATCTATGAATAGGGCTCGTGATACCTTCCCAGCAGGGTTAGTGTGAGAAACGGAAGCCTTTACATGTAAAGTATATAAAGTACATATCGTGATATCTAGCACTCAGAACACACCCGAAGTAGCTGCTGCTGTTATTGACATTATTTTTAAAGTGACAACTGACACTCAATGAACAGTAAATGAGAGAAACAATAAGCCTTTCACTCATAGTTAGAAATATTCTCCCTTAAAATGAAAGGAGGGGGTTCGTTTCATATTTAACCTTTCCTTGAAAACTGCCCTGCAGGCATGGTCCAGCAAGAAGGCATCCCGGGACGACGGAGAGGAATCCAAGAGGAGATCTGATGGATGGAGAGGATGGGAAGAGGGGGATGGAGGCATTAGTCTGGCCTGGATGCATCCACCGTCAAAGGGGCAGGGGGAAATCACAGGACTGGCAAAGTTCATTCATTTGCATGACCACCAAGAGTGACTCCATTCCTCCCAACCATGAAAACGCCCCTATCTGTGCTGTCATCTACTGATCTAGGTGCCAGTGAGGCCAAGCATCTTCTCCAGCTCTAGTATAAACAACGCCTTCGGCTCGGACCCAGGAACCCTGAAACCCCGAGGTACCCAGAGTCCATTCTGTTACTTGGACTTTCCACTCAGAGTCGCTAAAGCCAGACATGCTTTGGGCCGGATCCCAAATCCAATGCCTATTTCTCTGTAACCTCAAGGCCAGTGGCTTAATATGGTTGGACCTCAGTCCTCATCAGCTGTAAAAAAAAACATGTGTCTAGGAGAAGAGTGGATATGATGAGACATAGATGCAATTGGACCCAGAGCGAGCATTCGTATTAGCTGACGTTTAGGTTGATGGGACCCTGAGTACTTTCTAATTTTCCCGTTTATTCATATTAATCATTTATACAAATGAGAAAGGGGTGTATCAGAGTAAAGAGGTAATGGAAGGCACAGAGGTAAAACTTTTGGAACCCCATGATACTGAAGGCTTCCCCGTTTATTTCATTTAATCTTCAAAATTCAATGTGAAAGGTCATGAAAATAACACTTTTGGGGAGGGGAGGGTGAGAGGTAATTAATGTTAAGGAAGGCAACCTCAGTGACCTAATCTCTGTATGATTCTTTTTGAAATACTGATTTTTAATTTCTTGAAAGGTAATAGATACGTTTGTTGGTTTGTTCCTTCCGTCAAACCTCCCTCCAACACTTTCTAGAAATGCTGTTCCAATCAAGCTGGCTCCTTGCGTTTAACAAAGAAGACCGTGATCGTCCTCTTTGCCTGGATGTCCACTCTCCTTGGTGTCCATTCTCCCGGCACTGCCTTTGTCCACCCCCCCCCAGTCTCTTCACAGCCACCTGGAGGTCCACCTCCTCTATCCGTCACACCTTTCCAAGCTCTATGGCTCACCCTGTTCTCCCCTGTTTTGGAAAGTCTGTGCTCACTGTTGTTCAACCGACGTGTCCTGTCTGGTCAGGATGCCCCAGGCGCTGTACTAGGAGCTAGGGACACAGAAATGAGCCATATGGACACGACCTCAGCCTCACACAGCCCAAGGGCCAGCTCTCGGCCTGAGTGTCTGTGTCAGCAACAGTCACCCTCGCATGGTCGAGTTCAGCTGGATGCCGGCACAAACCAGGCTGGGCCTATACACCCACCTCTCCCCCGGCCGACAGCCGTCTGCAGCTAACACTGTTTCTTCCTCTCCCATCCGGGAGGCTGGTTTGCCCACGGGTTACCCGGCCCTCGCTGGTTCCGTTCGTTTATGTAGTTAGTCATACTGACCAGATGCCCCGTGGACCTACGCAGCGCCGGGCCTCCAGCGTGGCGCCTAGGGATCCATCCAGGGAGCAGGAGTTACAGTCACGGCCTCTGGCCAGCAGTTCAGGGTCTCACGAGGGGGCCAGGCAGGCAAAGGCTCTACTGGGACGGGGCGCGGCTGCAGCGGGGGTGTGGTGGGCTGCTCCTGGGCGCAGCAGGAGGAGAGAGACTGGGTAAAGGGGCGCATGCGTGTAAGTGTGTGCGTGTGTGTGTGTGCAGCTCAGGGCGGGGGGAAGTACGGGAGTATGAAGGGAACCTCAAGGAAGGCCTCAGAAGCCCTGCCATCTCCCCCCCGAGGTACACGTATGTATTCTACGCTGAAGCTGGCCGCTGGTCCCCTCCTCCACCACTGCTTCCCCCGACTCTCAGCTGGAGGACACAAGCCTCCACGCTGGTGTCCCTGCTTCTCTTACGGTCGGGCCCCTCCCTGCGGGGTCCCTTCTCCACTCAGCAGCACAGGAACGACGGTCGTGACGGGGGGGCGGGGTAGGTAACCTCAGCCACGTCATCACCTTCTGATGGCCTTTCACCTCCTTGGTTAAAGCCACACGGCCTCCCCATGGCCAGTGTGGCTCTACCTTGGATGCCCCGCCTCCCTCAAGATGCCCCGCATACGGGCCCCTCACTGTTCCTTCACGTAGCCCTGCAGGTTACGTGAAGCCTTGGCCTGGGTCTCCCAGTGGCCTCAAAGGCACTCTCTGAAGACTTCCCAGCACCGGTCCTCCGTTTTCCACCTGGTCTCAGCCCAGCTGTCATTTCATCAACAAGCCTTTATTTCCCCCTCCTCACGGTTCCTTTCTAGTACCACCCTCTTCGAGGATAGTTGGAGAATCAACTACCCTATGGAATTCTTTACTTGCTTAATTTTTAGATCACCCTCTCAAAATGTCACCTCCAGGGGCTCAGACCCTCCTCAATTCCTGGGCTGCTGTATCCCAGTGGACAGCAAAGGGCTTGACCCAGAGACAGCACTTCATACATATCTGTTGATGAACTAAAGGTTAAAATTCAGCCAAGTCCTGAAGAAAGTACAGGATTTAGGAGTGGAGGGTTGAGATGGGGCATATTTAAAGCAAAGAGGATCACGGATGTGAGGGGGAAGGAAGCAAAACTTTCGTAACAACTGTGATTGATGCTGGATACTTCATCATTTTCTATCATTTAATCTTCAACCCCAAACCTAACAGATCAGTATAAAAATGCCCACGTTTTGGGCTTCCCTGGTGGCACAGTGGTTGAGAATCTGCCTGCCAATGCAGGAGACACGGGTTCGAGCCCTGGTCTGGGAAGATCCCACATGCCGCGGAGCAGCTGGGCCCGTGAGCCACAACTACTGAGCCTGCGCGTCTGGAGCCTGTGCTCCGCAACAAGAGAGGCCGCGACAGTGAGAGGCCCACGCACCGCGATGAAGAGTGGCCCCCGCTTGCCACAACTAGAGAAAGCCCTCGCACAGAAACGAAGACCCAACACAGCCAAAAATAAGTAAATAAATAAATAAATAAAAATTTTTTTTAAAAAGTGCCCACGTGTTTGTGAGGGGAACTGATGCTGCAGAAGACGGCTGTAGCTACCCAAGACCACTCGGCTGATAAACGTCACGATGATTGTACACGGCACGGACTGGGCGGAGTCCTCGGCCAGTGAGGAGCGGATGACAAGCCGCTTGGGACACGGGAATCAGGGTTGTGCTGGGGACACCGGGCACACAGGGAGTAAGGCTGGAAGGTAAGACCCTGAAGGAAGAAAAAAACAATGCAAGAGCTGGCAGCGTCAAGGATTTGGGTAGCTGCCTCCAAGTGTGATACAGAACAAACTTGAAACGGCAACCTGCACACCGGCTTGGATATTAATCTTTATAAAATGACGATGACAACCTGTTTTTTGGGGCGTGAATTAATCATGAGCTTATGATTTTTAATTTTTAAAAACAATCTTCCCTTTATAAATGTCTCAGCCACGCCTGCTCAGACCCCCTGTGTGGTCACGATGAGATCCCCGGTTCATTCAATCATACTGCAAATACTGATAGTAACTCAAGGCTTAGTGTCAGCAACGGTAGTAGCTACCGGGGAGACATGAATGCATAAGTCAGGAGTTCAAGAAAGGGAGATAAGACAACAGATAATTATTGTGCGCTACAGTCCATGCTATAAGGGGACTGTACAGGAAGCCTGTCCCAGGACCATGGAGGTGGTCCATCAGTACCTCACCTGTGTAAGAGGTGGAGGGGAATGGAGAGTACGGAACAGGACCCACACCTGTGAAGCCTGAGCACTGTGAAATGCAATCGCTAAGGCGACCATCTCCCACTTAACCTGACATATTTAACCACATACAAAGTGTTACCTGACATTCAAGAATGAAGAAGGACAAATAGTAAACAGTTCACACAAACGTTATGCTTGATTAGACCAGATGAGCATGACAGAGGTGGCCAGGCAGGCAGCGAAGGGGTGGCACCAGAACCGGACTCTCTAAGCCCTGCCCCCAAAGGGCCACAACCAGCTGGGGCCCAGGCCTCACGGGGTCTGAACCTCTGTTCCTCGGTGCAGCCTCCCACAGGCCCCGACTCCCAGTGCTGCTCAGACCCCGGGATGCAGAGGCCTCCTCGGGTGCTGTGGGTTGGTGACAGGGGAGTCTGGCCAGGAGCAGAGCTTTGGGGAGAGAGACAGACAGAGAGAAAGAGGAGAAAATGCAGTTGGGATATGTCTGCCTCTCCACCCCCCCGTCCTCTCCCTTCTCCTTTTACCTGTTCTCCCCCCAGCCCAGCAGCGGGAGGGCAGAGATGAAATGGGCGAAGCTGCCAAATGGAGCCCCTCAAAGTCTCCCCTGAGACTCTGACCAGGTCACACCCGCCAGCTGCTGCCTGGAAGGCTGCCCCTGCTTCCTGGAGCTCCCGCCGCATGCCAGACCCAGGTGGGCTCTCCGAAACCACGACCCCACTTAACCTAAACGCCCTCCTGTGAGGAGGTGCCGCTATTACCCTATTCCACAGAGGGGGTAACTGAGGCTCCGGGGAGGTGTGACCTACCCAGTGTCAGAGAGTAAGCGATGGAGCTGTGAACCACTGACACTCAAGCCCCCCTTATTATCTTTCCCCAAAACTCCTAAAATACCCCCCAAGTGGTCACCTGCCTCCTCCATTCTCCACCCAGAAGCCAGAAGGTCTATTGAGATGGAAATGGACTCATACAATTCCTACGCTATAAACCCCCATCGGCTTCCCTTCACCCTTTAAGTAAAATCAAGTCCCTCCAAAGACGTACAAATGGCCCACAAGCACATGTGCAAGGCTCAACGTTATCAATCACTGGGGAAATGCGAATCAAAATCACAATGAGATCCCATCCACAATGAGATCCCATCCACAAGGACGGCTATAATAAACAAACAAATAAGTAAATAACTGAAAATAAGCACTGGCAATAATTTGGAGAAATTGGAGCCCATGTCCATTGCTGGTGGGAATATAAAATGATACAGTCACTGGGGAACACAGTTTGGGAGTTCCTTCCAGAGATAACATAGAATTACCACATGATCCAGCAATTCCACTCCTGGGTACATACCCCCCAAAATCGAACACGGGTGTTCAAGCAAAAATTTGAACACGAATGTTCATAGCAGAATTACTCACGATAATCGAAAGATGGAAACGAATGAAATTTCCATCAGTGCATAAATGGGTAAACAAATGCAAATGTGTTATACAATGGAATATCATTCAGTCATAAAGAGGAACGCAGTACTGACATATACAGCAACGTGGACAAACCATAAAATATTGTGCGAAGTGAAAGAAGCCAGACACAAAAGCCCCCATATTATATAATATCTCGGTCACTCGTGTGTGTGTGTGTGTGTGTGTGTTGAGCACTGCAATATTCCAGCGTGCAGAGAGATGAAAAAGAGAGGCGAGAAGCGGGGGAGGGGGGGAGGTGGCCATGTCTTTTTCCTTTCTGTTTCCTTCCACAGCGCTTACAGTGGGGCGGGAGCACAGCTAAGGACCGGGGATGTCAAGTAAGTCACGTGGAAACTCTGCCCTTCAGAAATTCACACTTTGAGAAGGAAGACAGAGAAGCAACTGTGTGATCGCTATGACACTGCAAATGCTACCCAGGGAAACAGAGGTTTCTGGACACAGGGAAGAAGCATCACCCTCAGGGCAACTTTCCACGGATCTGGACCCTCCATCAGGGGTCTGGAAGGATGAGAAGGGGCTTGGGAGTCTTGGGGGCAGCGGAAGACCACTCCAGAACCACGGAGCCAAAAGCTCCCATGCCACCACCCCTCCCCACTCCCCTGCACTCCTGCAACCCCCCCTTTCTCTCCCAAGCTAAGCTCCTTCTTTCTGGTCTTGGATCCACAGGTATTTGTGAAATGCTGGTTGGCCAGGTGCCTTCCAGTGAGTATTTCACTGTCTGCATGTCATCACTCCCATTTTACAGATGAAGGCCTAGAGGTCGGGACTACCCCAAGACGGGGCTCTACCTCAACCCACCCCCAGCACCAGCTCCCTTCCCCACCCACCCCGTCAATGTCTTTCAACCTGCCAGCATCACAGAGACCCCACTGATTTCCAGAACATTCAAGCCAGTTCATAGTTCTCACCTCCTTATCTCTGCACCGACTATTCCTCTGCCTTGACCTAACGTCACCCACCCTTCGACCTCCCAGTTTTCCCTCAAGAAGAATTTACATGCCAGCTGCCCTTTGAAATCAAGCAGGCTAGCCACTCGGCCCTCGGTCCCTGCCCTGCTTCAGTCAGATCCCCTCTTACTCATTACCGCTGTACTATAATGACTCCAAGAGCTAATATTTACTGACTGCTCCCCGGGTGTCAGGCCCCATTCTAAGATTTTTTATGTAATTAATTTAATCCTCCCAACAAACCCATTGGTAAATACTATTACGATCATTCCCATTTTACGGAGGAGACACAGGTTAAGCAACTTGCCTGGGGGTCACACAGCTAAATGAAAAGCACAGCCTGGATTACAATCAAGGCACTGTGCCTGTGGTCCCGGCTTCTTGCAGTAACTGCACAGGAAGGAAGGATGCTCCTGTCTGACCCAGCACCCAGCCCAGGAGGCAGAGCAGGATGTGGGGTGAATAGGCCTGGATATTCATTCGTTCACAGGGAGCTGGATGGCACATGGAAACCACCTTGCATAGTCACACATTCAAATGCAGTTTGGAATGTAAGCCTCTCACTTGAATAAATATTTGCCCTTCTTGTCTTTGCAACAGTCTTTGCAAACTGCTCTTTCATCTTCTGGCCCCCAGCCCAGGAACCCCTCTCACTCATTCTAGCTTCTACGCCGGACTTGCATGTACCTCCAGGCCTGCCTCAGGGAACTCTCTAGGCCAGAAGACTCAGTAGCACTTTGCTTTGTGTGAAGACACTAGTTAAGTGGAGTAATTCACTAAATTACTAAAGTGTGCATGAAGCCAACAGTGGTGGGGCGGGAGCAGGGAGGAGAAGGCATTTGAAAGCAGGAGAGGAATAAATCCTGCAAGCGCCTATTTGTTGCAAGCGCCTCATCTTTCTGGAACTCGGGGTCACTGTGACCACTCCCCATTATCCTGTCCACCTCTCCCCTTCCCCTCAAAGTCACAGAGCCAAGTTACTCTAATGTCCACTGGCATGCGATTTTTCTGAGCCAAACAGGAAAAGAACAGTGTTTTAGAATTAGACCTGAGTTTGAATCGCTCCACTTTCTAGGTCACTTTGTGACCTTAGGAAAATAACCTAACATCTTCCAAGCTTCTAGGTTTTCATCTGTAAAATGGGTCTGGGGGGAATTAGATCAGCACAACACAAAACAGTTCTGGCACAAGCAAGGGACAGTGTGCTAAGCATTGCTTTCTCTTCCCTGTGCCAACCTCTCTACCCCTCTTTTCTCCTCTCCAGACCTCTGGAAAGGATTTCAAAACTACCTCCCAGACTATGCTCTGAAAATATTCTTTAATAGGTGTTTCTTCCCTAAAGAATCTCTCGGTTGAATAGATTTGGGAATCACCGGATTACGCAAGGCTAATCCTTGACCCTGAAGGACTTCTCACGATTTTTTACATGCTGATACTTGGTGTAAATCTTGCAGGCGGAGGGACTATGACGCTGATTTGTCCAAAAAAACAAAAACCAAAAAAAAAAACATTTCAAGGGGCTTCCCTGGTGGCGCAGTGGTTGAGAATCTGCCTGCCAATGCAGGAGACACGGGTTCGAGCCCTGGTCTGGGAAGATCCCACATGCCGCGGAGCAACTGGGCCCGTGAGCCACAACTACTGAGCCTGCGCGTCTGGAGCCTGTGCCCCGCAACGGGAGAGGCCGCGATAGTGAGAGGCCCGCGCACGGCGATGAAGAGTGGCCCCCGCTTGCCACAACTAGAGAAAGCCCTCGCACAGAAACGAAGACCCAACACAGCCAAAAATAAATAAATAAATTTATTAAAAAAAAAAAAACATTTCAAGAGTGTGCTGCGTGCCACGAACACTGTTATCCGTGAACAATGAACTTACTTCCTGAAACTTAGCTTACAGGCTGGAGGGGTAGATTCACTAGCAGAAAATCCCCTTTTGCCTGAAAGGATAATTATGATTTCAGTGCGGGGACCTCTGCATGGGAGTGGAGCCTCAGTGGGTAGCGCCAGGCTGGAACCTCCAGGCCGTTTACTTTCCAGCCCCTACTGAGCACATGCTTGGCATCTCCCCTCCCTCAACCCATCCTTCGTTCCTTTGCATTATCTCTTTGTGTGCCTCTCGGAGTCTCTGATGTCCTGGGGAGCAGGTCAGAGTGTGAGACAAAATAAGTATCTACATGACAGTTGAAAGGATGGATGGAGGGAGGGAGGGATGGATGGATGGGCGGATGGATGGATGGACGGATGGAGAGACAGACAGAATGATACAAGAGTCAAAGTGCTAATCAAGGATTCACACCACCCATACTGGAAGCTAGATCTTCCATGAGCACACATATGCCTGTGACTCAGTCTCTTCATTTATGAAATGGTTGGTTGGGCCAGATCAGGCCAGGCAGGTGACCTGCATGAGTCAATGGAGACCGTGGGTCATGCGACAGGCCAGAGAACAGCACCCCTGAGCCCCAGTGATGGTGGCCTTTGAGCAAAGTAGGCCTGGAGCTGCCCGATCTATTTTCCAACAGAAGACAGACATCTTATTTACTAGGTGAAATCTCCTGATATCAACAGTTGGAAGTGAATTTAGTAATTTTCAAAACCATCTGCCGTCCAAACAAAGCCCATATGTGGAGTGTGTGTCCCAGGGGACCCCAGCTCATGAGATGTGGACCAGAGAGTCGTGAGCTAGTCTTTATTCAACGGCTGCTGTGGGTCAGGCATCTATGTGCTTTACCACATCATCCCACTCAATCTCCCATCAGTTCTGGGAGTGGCTACAATCATTATCCCCACTTGACAGATAAGGGGATAGAGGAGACTAAGTAACTTGCCCATCATCAGAGAACAGAGTCGGAGCTGGGTGACCTTGGATGCCCTCCTTCTGTGAATGGCACACACCCATGGTGCCCTCGTCATGTTCCTTGTGCTTGGCACTGGCTCTCACTCATCCCCACAGGAGCCCTGAGAGGGTCTGGGTTCCAACTTTACCCAGCTCACTGAGGTTCAGTGAGGGCCCAGGGCCCATGACTGGTAGAGACAGATCCCAACTCAGGTCTGTGCAACTGGAAACAGCAGGGCTGGAGTTAGGCCGCTGGCTGTGCACACCCGAGGAAGCCGGTACTTCATGCAATTTCCTGAGAGATGGGGGAGGAGGGCACATACAGCCATATAAGGCAAATTGTTTAATAGCCTGGGTACAATTAGGTCACTGTGTCCCTTCTCAAGACCTTCATTTTCCTCTATTTCTCTGCCCTTTCCACCCCACTCTTTCTAAATCACCCCCACTAACCCAGCAGGACATTCCTGATGTAGTTAGTTAATGCCTTTGCCTTTCTCTGTGCGCCCGTGTCTGGGAGGGAAACATGCCCTGAATCCCAAGTGTTATTTATCTAATAAGACTGCAGTTACCTTAATTATGTTTCAATGTCTCCACTTGTCCTAGAAATCTGCCTTCACAGCCCCACCATTATCTCTGCTCTCTAGCCCCCGTCATGGTCTCTGAGGAATTCCCTGCAGAACTGCCAGCCCCAAAATAGAAGGAGCCTGGCAGGGAGACGGCACACCTGCTGGGTTACCGTGGAAGGTCTTCTCCTTCTTCTATCCCATTGCAGATGTGCTCCACTCTGGGCCAGACAGAGCCTGGGAAGCCAAAGGAACTCCAGGGGAAGCGGGGAAACTGAGGGTCAGACACACCTGAGTTTGCATCCAGGCTCTGCCACTCACCACCTGGGTGGCCTTGGTGCCACCACCTGACCTCGCCGAGATGCGGTCCTATTAGACTGCAGGGTTTGGATCTGGGCAGGTATGAGGATGAATCTCATCTTCCCTGGTCTCAGGTGGGTCTCCTTGGGCACAGGTCTCATTTGCTCAGCAAACATTTACTGAGTGCACATTATGTGCCAAACAGTGTGCTTGGCGCTGGACATTTGAACATGAAAGCAAAGTATGGGTCCCTGTGCTTTGTGGGGAGAAAGCAGGAAAATCCTGACTCACAAAGACCTTGATTTTAACCACTCTGCTGCTGAACAAAGATACAAGTTTCGGCAGATTATTTAACTCTGTTGCGCCTCATTTTCATTATCTGCAAAATGAGAACAATAGTTACCTTTTTCCTTATGTCTCTGAGGATTAAAATAATACAGGCAAAATCCCCACCGCAGTCTTTGGGTCACAGCCAGCGCTCCACAAATCAAGGCAGTCACTCTACTGGTTTCTTACAGACAGGATGCCGCGGGGCATCAGGGCTGCAATGTCAGCATCCCTGGCGTAAATTCATGCCATTTATTTTTGTTTATGGACCTCAGTTTACCCATCTGTGCGACGGAAGGGCAACTCTGCTTCCTGAAAAGAGCACAGGCTTTGGGGACAGACTTGCACCAGAAGGCCAGCTCTGCCCCTTACTGGTGGTGTGACCTTGGGTTCTGGGACCTCTGTGGGCTCTCTAAGCCCTGTGTGCGCCCTTGACCGTGTGTCCATAAGGTAAGCACGTTTGCCAGATGTGGCAGGCTCCATTATCACTGAGAGTGAATAAAGGAGAGAAAGGGATAACATGAGAAGACTGACAGCCACTTCCCAGCTCTGCTATAAAGACAATATGAAATAGTCTATTCTTGATTGTGTTCTGGCTGCATCTCACCTACTGAGTCCCCAGGACCCGGGGACGGGGTGGGGAGGATGAAGAGGGGACTAGGGCATGAGCAGATTCACCGTGTCCTTTCTCCCCAGGACCCGGGGACGGGGTGGGGAGGATGAAGAGGGGACTAGGGCATGAGCAGATTCTCCATCTCCTTTCTCCCCAGCATCCAGCACAAGCTCTTAGATACTGTTAGTGAAGGCTCCATAAATATTAAGTCTATGGATGCCCTCATTTATTTATTCAAACCTCACAGCAACTTTGTGCATAACAATTATTGTCGTGGGGAAATTGAGGTCCCTGGCAGAAGTGCAGACTGGGACACAGATTTTTCCCCACAAGCTTCCACTCTGCCTGCCTCGCCACACACGGGAAAACCTCACCCAGAGCTGCAGGTGCACTGACTCAGCTCGCCCTGTTTCCCCATCCAGAGAGCATCAAGGAGCCCATGCAGGACAGAGCCCATCCGGTTGCCCTCTCCCTGGACCTATCCCCAGCCAGCACCTACTGCCGCTCCAAAGGACGTGCATGCCCCTTGCATTTATCCATAGGATGGCTCATTCAGTCACATAACTGGAGGACCCACAGAAACAAACTAAACATGTATCAAAAGAGGTTTCCTTGACTGTCTTGCCCCAGGTCCCAGCTACCTCGTGCCGGAGCTGGGGTGTGCAGTCCCCTAGTTTGGAGAGCAGAGCGGTTGATCACCTGACAGAGAATCACCCCCGATCCTGAGCTGCTCAAGAATCAGTGAACTATTTCAGTAGATTCAGATCCCACAGGCATCTGTGATCCTCTATGGGGCCCCGGGTTCTGTGACAGTCTGGAGCCAGACAGCCAGCGTGGAAAGCCCCATGACGGGGATGAATCTCGAAAACATTAAAGCCAGACACAAAAGGTCATGTACTGTATGATTCCACTCATAAGAACTGTTCAGAACAGGTATATCCATAGAAACAGCAGTGTGAGGCTTCCAGGGACTGGGGAGAAAAGTGCTGGTGAGTGACGCTAAATGAGTATGGGGTATCCTTTTCAGGTGATGACAATGCTTTGGAACTAGATAAAGGTGATGGTTGCACGACACTGTGAATGTGCTAAATGTCGCTGAATTGTACACTTCAAGTTCATGTAAAGTTTATGTCATGTGAATTTTACCTCAATTTAAAAAATACCATTTCCAATACTACACACGCTTGTATTGTGCTACTCGCCTATCCCATAGCTCAGTAAAAACTATTTCATTCTGAAAAAAATTAACTCAAGATTTTCTGATGTCAGCTCTGATTTCAAGGCTGCCTGCCCCTTCTGGGTTCCTCTTCTTGGTTTAGATTCCACAGATTTAAGTTTCCTTCTCCCACAGGACAGAGCTTCAAGAGTTTGACATCAGAGCTCATGTCCCCAGAACATTTTCCCCTGAAGATGGCACATGCTGGGATCTTTCACCCCCAGACAAGAAAGAGACGTGTCACCCCCTGCTCATCGCGGCCCCAAGATGCCTTCTGGACCAGGCAGGGTGGCCAGCTCCCTCCCCCGGACACTGCATCTATTCTCAGAGCTTAAGGAAGTGCCCACCAGCCTCTGGTACCTCTGCCCATCCTCGGCCTGGTGACGGGGCTCTCCTGGGGCTCAGAATGCCCCTCTCCCTCAGCTCCAGACAACGCAGACTCAGCGCGAGGTTCTGCGCCTCCGCCCGTCAAGGACTGTATGACGCTCGGTCAGCTACTTCACACCTTCCGTAAAACGGGGAAGGGCCACCATCCAGCACCCACCAGGGCTGCAAGCAGTCACGACACAGACACTCCAGAGTGTGGGCTCCTTGGGTCCACACAGATGAAAGGACCCAAGGGAGAGAAGAGGCACTGATTGGATTATCAAGGGTATGAGGTGTATCTGTAGCCAAAAAGATGCTGCTGAAAATATCAGTTCTCCCATGGGTGATTTCCCATTAAATCTGCTCAGCTTACATGTTGAAACCTGGCTACCTTGCTTCCCCGCCCTTGCAGGCCTCAGGTAACTAGGAACAGACACTCTCAGTGCGTCGACAAGTGAGCCATAAGTTTTCTTAGAAATGAACCAAGTTCGGAGACCCCAGAGGGAGGGGTCCAGCTCATCAACCTGCAGACCCAACCTCAGGGTGTGGAGTGAAGGCCTGATTTGGGGATAATGCAGACATCAGAGGGTCCTGCAGGTGGGGTGGGAGAGCAGGTGGTGTGGGGAGCAAAGAAGGGGTGGAGGACATTCCCCCAAAGTGTGGGATCTTTCATTCATTTTAAGGCAACGTGTTAACCATAATTATTTTAAGTGTGTGATGAAAAGCTTTTTGAAGCAGCCATGCAAAATATGCTATTGAGACGTCGGCACTCAGACCCCAAGAGAAAATAGTAAAAATGCTTTGTACTCAGTCCTCAGCCCTACCTGGCCCGGCCTCCAGCCTCTACTTCCCTTAATACATCATCTGGTAAATTCCTTGGCAGACTCTTGCTCAAAGGTAGACTAGGAGAACAGTATGCACTTTCTTACTAGAACTTGAACCCAGGTCCTCCAAGACTACGGGACAGTTCATTCTACCATACTACCTTGCTGTGGATATTTGGTCTCAATCTCCTCATTAATAAAAGAATAACAGGAGCAATAATAATATATTTTTAAAGACACACCGAGTTAGGACCCATTGCTTAGCATCATCTTTATGAACCCATGTGTCCTTATTTTCCAGGGAATGTCCCAGTTGACGTCTACTGTCCCAGCAGAATTATTAACAGGTCCTCACTCACGCTCAGAAGTGGCCGGATATGAAGAAGACATCATCGTGTCCGTAGCAACTCTCTAAGACATGCCTCATGAGTGCCACCCATTTACACAGGAAGCAACGGAGGCTCAGAAAGATGAATTATTTCAGCGAAGTGCCAGAGCAGGATTCAGTCTAGTTTGTCCAAAATAGAGGCTGAGTTCTAATCTCTCCCCAGTCATTTCCTCTCAACATGAGTGGCTTTCAGAGAGTAGCCCTATAACCCCAGGGCAGGGGAGAGGCATTTCTTAGAACCCATCAAGGGAATTTAGGCTAACCAAGCGGGTGGAGCTCAAAGGTTCTCACACCCCTCCTGTCAGCAGACCAAGCCTCTTCTATTTTACAGAGGGGGCGGGGAGGGCCTCTGTAGGAGTTCCTTGGGGGAAAAAATGTCTATTATTTTAAAAACTAAACAAAATTTCAACTTTGTATCACCAGGACCTGGAACAAGGCTGGGCACACCAGGTCCCCAGTAAACACTTATTGAATGAATGAATGAATGAACTATAATCAATATCTAATATCTTCCCAGGCTGATGGCTACTTTGAACATGACTTGCACAGACTTCCTGGTGAGCAATTATATTCATGGTAAAATTCACTGCCAAAACATTCAAGTCAGAATCATCCAACCCCATCTGCAGAGGGCATCACGTGGAAATACAACAAAAAGTCCTAATTACAGAAGGAGTCCTTGAGCTCATCTGACCTTGTAGGTAAAAAGTGTACCCTCGGCAAGGTTATAAAGCAAAACCACGAATATACATCATTACCCACTGAAACTACCTAGCAAACCACATACTTTTTATTTTCTCCTGAAAATCGGCCTTTAATTAGCATGCATCCTCTCTGACTCCCCAGTGCCTGATGTGCCTCATTATATTTATCCAGGGCATAGATAATCCCTCATTGGCTTATTGGTCTTCCCCATCCGGCCAGAAGCCCCAAGAACTTGGTTTTATTCATATCTATTTCCCAGGGGCCCTGCAGAGTACTTAGCACTGTGTAAAGATTCAATAAATATCAGACGGGTGGATGGATGTTTGGGGCGAAAGAGTCCCCCCTGTGCTGGCTCTCTCTGGAATGTGGGCTTCGGGTGTTCTGGAATAATAGAACACTTGGCTGGGATTCTGCTTGAGGTCAAAAGGAAGCCTGACTAATGGTGAAGCCAGAGATACCCAAGCTCTGATGGGCCTCAAGGAGACACGGATGTCCCAGACTGGGAGACGTAAGGCAAATCATGCCGCCACTTACCCAGGGCCCTGTCTAGAATGACGTGCTGCCGAATACCGGTTCTGGAATGGCTGGGGGGTAGGACGCAGTCCCAGGGATCAGAGAGCAGGTGGTAGACTTGAAGCCTGGCCATTTCCATATGGCTGATGTGTCTCCCTGGTTTATCCCAGCCTCACCTGCCACCCACCACCTTTGGATGGAAGTGGGAGAAAGGGAAGAATGAGAGGAGGAGGACTGGGAGAGAGGAGCCGGGGAAAAGTAGGTCAGACGCCTACTGTTCCAGCAGAACCCAAATGTGGAAAGGAGGCTTCCAACCTGAGGAATCCTCTCTGATTCCTTAGCACACCGCTGCTCAGCCCTTGTTTAAACCCATCCGAGACCAGCGACTTTCTACCCTCCAAGGTCACCATCGCCGTTTTCTCCTTGGGCTACCCACAGCCTCACTCCACACTTAGGGGCAGTGATTCCTTCCCCTAATTTTAGACACCTCTGTATCCCATATTCTAAGATGCCCTGGACGTGGGTCTACTTTCCAAGAAGCCGTAATGTTTGAGAAATGCTGTCTTAGATGAAGAATTGAAATATTGGCAGACTATGTGCAGTTTATTGTCAAAAGTCTGGTGACTTTGCGGAAACCAAACCACCACCATCTCAAGACCTCTGATGGGATTTCACAGTGCTGCCTGCTGAGCAAGCAAGTTGGCAATTTAGGAAACTCACAAAATGTTTGCGGTTCAAAGGAAGATCCCTTAGGGGTCATCTAATTGAGCATATTTTTTACAAAAGTTGAGCCTGGGCACTCTTTTATATGAAATATTCATTGGTGTTGTATCAAAAGAGGTTTCCGTGCTCAACCAAGCTTAGGAGAAACTGGGTTAAGCAGATATCAAGGCTGCAGGACTTCTCAGAACCTTTGATAGGATACTTTCCTCTATGACACTCCAAGCAAATCTAGTACAGAGTATCTCTCTACCTTCCCTGATTATGATATTCTTATTTTTGTGGGTTATCATCTGGACTGATAGGCTACGGTCCACTCTCTGAAAAAAGCTAATATGATCAAATTCCTCCTATTAAAGATAAGGAAATTCTCATTTACCAGCTCTGCAACCTTGAGCACATCACTGAAACTTTTTTTTTTTTAACATCTTTATTGGAGTATAATTGCTCTACAATGATGTGTTAGTTTCCGCTTTATAACAAAGTGAATCAGCTATACATATACATATAACCACATATCTCCTCCCTCTTGTGTCTCCCTCTCACCCTCCCTATCCCACCCCTCTAGATGGTCACAAAGCACCAAGCTGATCTCCCTGTGCTATGCGGCTGCTTCCCACTGGTATCTATTTTACATTTGGTCATATATATAAGTCCATGCCACTCTCTCACTTCTTCCCAGATTCCCCTTCCCCCTCCCCGTGTCCTCAAGTCCACTCTCCACGTCTGCGTCTTTATTCCTGTCCTGTCCCTAGGTTCTTCAGAAACTTTTTTTTTTTTTTAGCTTCCATATATATGTGTTAGCATACGGTATTTGTTTTTCTCTTTCTGACTTACTTCACTCCATATGACAGACTCTAGGTCCATCCACCTCACTACAAATAACTCAATTTCATTTCTTTTTATGGCTGAGTAATATCCCATTGTATGTATGTGCCACATCTTCTTTATCCATTCATCTGTCGATGGACTCTTAGGTCGCTTCCATGTCCTGGCTATTGTAAATACAGCTGCAATGAACACTGTGGTACATGACTCTTTTTGAATTATGGTTTTTTCAGGGTATATGCCCAGTAGTGGGATTGCTGAGTCGTATGGTAGTTCTATTTTTAGTTTTTTAAGGAACCTCCATACTGTTCTCCATAGTGGCTGTATCAATGTACATTCCCACCAACAGTGCAAGAGGGTTCCCTTTCCTCCACACCCTCTCCAGCATTTACTGTTTGTAGATTTTTTGATGATGGCCATTCTGACTGGTGTGAGATGACACCTCATTGTAGTTTTGATTTGCATTTGTCTAATGATTAGTGATGTTGAGCATTCTTTCATGTGTTTGTTTGCAATCTGTATATCTTCTTTGGAGAAATGTCTATTTAGGTCTTCTGCCCATTTTTGGATTGGGTTGTTTGTTTTTTTGATATTGAGTTGCGAATCCAAATCAGAAAAGAAGTAAAGCTGTCACTGTTTGAAGATGACATGATACTATACATAAAGAATCCTAAAGATGCTACCAGAAAACTACTAGAGCTAATCAATGAATCTGGTAAAGTAGCAGGATACAAAATTAATGCACAGAAATCTCTTGCATTCCTATACACTAATGATGAAAAATCTGAAAGAGAAATTAAAGAAACACTCCCATTTACCACTGCAACAAAAAGAATAAAATACCTAGGAATAAACCTACCTAAGGAGACAAAAGTCCTGTATGTAGAAAACTATAAGACACTGATGAAAGAAATTAAACATGATACAAACAGATGGAGAGATATACCATGTTCTTGGATTGGAAGAATCAACATTGTGAAAATGACTATACTACCCCAAGCAATCTACAGATTCAGTGCAATCCCTATCAAACTACCAATGGCATTTTTCACAGAACTAGAACAAAAAATTTCACAATTTGTATGGAAACACAAAAGACCCCGAATAGCCAAAGCAATCTTGAGAAAGAAAAACAGAGCTGGAGGAATCAGGCTCCTGGACTTCAGACTATACCACAAAGATACAGTAATCAAGGCAGTGTGGTACTGGCACAAAAACAGAAATATAGATCAATGGAACAGGATAGAAAACCCAGAGATAAACCCACGCACATATGGTCACCTTATTTTTGATAAAGGAAGCAAGAGTATACAATGAAGAAAAGACAGCCTCTTCAATAAGTGGTGCTGGGAAAACTAGACAGCTACATGTAAAAGAATGAAATTAGAACACTCCCTAACACCGTACACAAAAATAAACTCAAAATGGATTAAAGACCTAAATGTAAGGTCAGACACTATCAAACTCTTAGAGGAAAACATAGGCAGAACACTCCATGACATAAATCACAGCAAGATCCTTTTTGACCCACCTCCTAGAGAAATGGAAATAAAAATAAACAAATGGGACCTAATGAAACTTAAAAAGCTTTTGCACAGCAAAGGAAACCATAAGCAAGGCGAAAAGACAACCCTCAGAATGGGAGAAAATATTTGCAAATGAAGCAACTGACAAAGGATTAACCTCCATCACTGAAACTTTGAGTCTTGGTTGCCTCTTTTGAATTCCCACCTACAGCTACAGACAGAAGTGGAATAACTACAAAATCATGAGCAAGCACACGGGAGGCACATGGCACTCACGTCCCCTTCTTCCCTGAGTGATAGCCACACACTTGAAAGGAACCCATCTGTTTACCAGCCCAGGCTCTGAGCCAAACGTTGGTCCCAGAGATGTTTTCACATCTATTTTCCCAGCCTTTAGCAAAAAGAAAGAAAAATGGCCTTTTAACCGCAGCTGACATAGCACTAGGGCCTGGGAAGTCTAAGGATGAGAGCCTTTCTAGCTAATGCAGTATTTTCCGACAGAGGTAATGACCAATTGCATTTCCTTTCTCAGGAGCTGGTTGATAAATGTGGCTGAGGGGCAAGAAGTAACACCTCTGGGTAACATGTTTTAGGGGAAAGCTTTGAGAGTAAACTCACCTCATCACTTTTGAGCACCGTCTGGCTTAAGAGGATCTTCACAGAAAGTATCAGCTTTCTGGAAACTTGGGCTCGGTTTCCCTGGGTGAGCCCTGATTTTCACAGATATTTATACTGTTCACATGCCAGTCAAGTGGCTTATAAATAGTTGCTGAGTGCTTCCTGTGTGTGTGTCCCTGGTGTGCGTGTGTGTGTTTCTGTGTGTGTGCATGTGTGTGTCTGTGTGTGCTAGAGAGAGAGAGAGAGAATTGGTGCAGAAGCTCTCCAAACAATAGGGCTCTTGTGAAGAGAAAAGGAGAAGAAAGAGGAGTCAAGAGTTAACTCCTAATTCACTGGGGTCTTAGAAGACTGCAGACTCAGAATTACCTGGAACATTTCCTCTAGGACGGAATCAACCCTTCCTGTGGGTGTGACACATACAGGATATTTCTGGTACTGTTCCAGGTCCCATAACGTCAGGACACTAACAGAGAAGGGATTTCTTATGTTGCTTGGGAAACAGAATGTGCATTCAAGAAGTAAACAGGGTGGGAATGTAAATTGCTGCAGCCACCACGGAAAACAATGTGGAGGTCCCTCGAAAATTAAATCCAGAACTAACATATGATCTAGCAATTCCAATGCTGAGTATTCCTATGAAAAGGAGTCTGCTGCTATGAAAAATAAAGTTTCCTCGCATTGTTACATAGAGATGATTTGATTTAATCCTTTTAACAACCAAAAAACAAAAACAAAATAGGACTTTTAAGCCTGTTCTACACATGACAAAATTGAATGTCAGAGGGCAGAAATAGCTTCCCAATGCCAATAGAGCCGGGCTAGACCTTGACCTTGTGTTCAGGGAACAGTGACCTTGAAAGCTTGGCCCCTTCAGAACATTCTACACACTCCTCTGGGTCTCTTTCTGCCCATTCCCCTCCCCAAAGACACACAACCCTCAACATCCATCTAGCCATTCATTCCAAAAAAAAAAAAAATTTTCCTAAGCTTTTGATTGGCACAGGGCAGAGGTCCTCAACTGGGGGCAATTTTGCTGGCAATATCTGGAAGTATTTTTGGTTTTCACAACCGGAGACAGCCACTGGCATGTATACATGTGAGTAGAGGCCAGAGATGCAGCTAAACACAATACAATAATGTCGAGGTTGAGAAGTCTTGGACAGAGCATATACAGTGAAAATTATATGCCAAGAAAATTCTGCATTGTTTTGTGTGCTTTTCATGTATTAAATTAACCAATCTTCAAAACAGCATTATGAGATTAGTAAAAATACTATTCTATGCAAGAGGAGGAAATGGAAAGCCAAGAGTTCACTGCAATTGCTCTGGATTATAGAACCAGGAGTTAGACCAAAAAGTCCAGCTTCAGGCGCCCACACTCTAAATTGCCCTGCATGGTTGAAGAAGACACTGTTTGTATTTTATTCTGATGGTGGAAGAGGGAAAGTTCTGCAGCAGACACAGTAGAACCAAGGCCAGGATATCTGGGGTGCCACGGAGTGCTGCCACGGAGTGCTGCCACGGTGCACACGGCAGACCTAGAGAAAGCAGACACCAGTGGGGCTGATGTTATCAGGATGGGCTCCAGGCCCAGGAAGGGCTGAAAGGCTTCTGAGCTGATTTCCTCAGTGGCATAAGAGGATCACGTCCCCGGGACTACTGTAAATGTTAAATGCAATGGAGTTTGTGTGGCAGGCAGCCTCTAAGGGGGCCCCAGTGATCCACCTCCTGGTATCTATGTCCTTGTGTAATCCTCTCCCAAGACTACAAAGAACCTGGCTCCACTCTGCCTGCCCTCTCCTGTTCTGTGGGATAAAGCCAGCCGCAGTGTTGTAAGTGCCCCATGGAGAGGGCCAGTGTAAAGGGACTTGGGATGTTCCCAGCCAACAGCCTGTGGGACCCAAATCCTGCCAATTACCCTTTGAGTGAAACTGGAAGGGGACCATCCTTAAAAGGACTGCAGCCCCAGGCAACACCTTAATGGCATCCTGGTGAGAGACCTGGGCTAGACCACCCAGCTAAGCCATACCCACATGCTTGACCCACAGGCACTGGGAGATAATAAACGTTTGTTGTTTCAAGCTGCTAACCTCTGAGCTCTTTTATTTCACAGCGTAGATAACTAATACAGTGTGTATATCAGATGCTTCCTATGCGCTACTTCAGACCCTCTTGGCCTCACCCGGCTCTGATCCCAATCATCTCAGGGTTGACCAGTTCTATCTGGACTCCAATCACCTTCATGTAGGTGGAATCTGATCTCATCTTGCCTGATTCTTACACCACACCTCTCTCCTCCCACCTACTTAACCCCCATGCATGTCCAGTCTGAAAGTGCAGGGGAGTTAATTTGCTGTGGAACAAACCTTGACCACGAGCAGACACGAACAATGGATAAATGATCTCCTCTTTCCTGTCACCCAGGATGGGAATCAGAGATACAATTTATGATGCTTCTCAAACGCTGCCTATGGCACCTTTGGGAGTATGCATCCAGTAAGGGTAGAGATGGCACCTGGGTATCACCTGCATTGGCTTTCTCTCCTTCCTTGCTTTGTTTCCCTCTTGCAACTTAGAATCACACTCCCTAATATTGTGTGCAGACAAGCCTTTGTCTCTAGTTCCGCTTTCCAGACCAGCTAGGCTAAGATAGACAATGTCTAACACAGCAGGGAGGTCCAGTCAATGGGAACTATTGAGCCTTCTCTATGGATGGTTGACCCCAACTGTGTCCCTTTTACTTTGAAAGTCCGTATCTTTTTATTTTGTTCTCACAGCCTCTCATCTTCCCGGAGCACAAAGCAAAATGGAAGACACAAAGCTCTTGGGCAATGGACAGGTTTTGAACCACACTGATGAAGAGTTTCTCTCCTGTGTGTGTATCTTCTTCCTCCACCACCACCCTTGTCTTTCCTGCCTTGTTGATACTTCCCAGCTTAGGTTTCCTCCATCTCACCATCTGTTCATACTTCCAAGTCTTTGTTCATCTGTCCCCTCTTGCCTCCCTCCCATCTTCTGGTTAATTCCTAAGTATTCTTCTTTTTTTTTTTTTTGGCCGCACCTCACGGCTCGCGGGATCTTAGTCCCCTGACCAGGGATTGAACCTGGGCCACAGCAGTGAAAGTGCAGAGTCCTAACCACTGGGCCACCCAGGAACTCCCAATTCCTAAGTATTCTTTTTTTAAAAACAAATTTTTTTAATTAATTAATTTATTTTTGGCTGTGTTGGGTCTTCGTTGCTGCGCGTGGGTTTTCTCTAGTTGCGGCGAGCGGGGGCTACTCTCCGTTGCGGTGCGCAGGCTTCTCATTGCGGTGGCTTCTCTTGCTGCAGAGCACGGGCTCTAGGCGCGCAGGCTTCAGTAGTTGTGGCAGGTGGGCTCAGTAGTTGTGGCACACGGACTTAGTTGCTCCGCGGCATGTGGGATCTTCCCGGACCAGGGCTCGAACCCATGTCCCCTGCATTGGCAGGCGGATTCTTAACCACTGCGCCACCAGGGAAGTCCCCTAAGTATTCTTAATGACACACCTGAAGGGGCATCCTATCCTGTAATCTAGGACATCTTCCCCAAAGACCCCTGTTTGGTCTAAACATCCTTTCTTCCAGATCTTGGAAGCACCTCAAGCATTTGTCTGCCTTAAATTATTCATTTTTCTCAAAAAACACCACAAACTCAACTGGGACAAGGATGAACTCTTTTCTTGTCTAGCATTCGAGTGTGTCACTACTCTGATAAATGATAAATAGAATAAAGAAAGAATGGCAAAGACAATTTTCTCTTGAACACTGTGCTGACAATGTCAACATAAATCTGCAAGCTGCTCATTTCTGTGTTGGAAGAGAGGGACCGGCAGAAAAGCACATATTCTTTCAACCACTTCTAAACTTAGCTCACAGGTTGACAGGCCATTGGTGCTGCTCAGCAAAGCCAGTGACCTGGCCCTCCTCATGCATTTGTGAGCTTGTGAGATGATGCAGTAAAGCACACAGAGCAAATCTGGAGAGAAGGTGACAAGCGTTCTTCACCTCCCTCTTTACCTGGGCTAAGCCAACAACCCTGACCTCCCGACACCCCACCTCCCATGCTGGCTTTATTTCCACGAGCTAGAACATCAAGAATCCAAAGTTCTACAACCTGAGAAATGTGTCTACAGATGGGGACTTTAAAATACTGAGGAACTGCTGTGATCATTTAATAATTCAGTCTACTTAAAATTCCTCGTGCCAGGGTGCACACACACACACAGGCGCACATGTATACAGACACGCACACACACGTACGTACCTGAGTGTGCCCGTGCACACCCACCACACATACACACACACACACACACCCCACACAAAATGGGAAGCTCATTAACACCTGAGATAGTGCATTCAGTTTCCACCTAAGAAATGAATACAGAGGATTTTTGATATGTCTTTGTAAGGGTAAGTGACCTGTGACAAGTCACCTACCCACTAATCCTCGGTTTCTTCTTCTATAAAATCATAACCATAATGGGCCTGCCTGGCCTCACACAATGGGTGGTAGTGATAATTACAGGAAATAATATGAATGGGGTAAAACTCTGAAATATAAACAGCTGTTCTCTTCCATGCAGACTGCTGCCCCTGCACTATCTTCCATTTGGGGCCACTGAGCATCCTGCATTCCCCACCCCCAGAAGAGAGACGGCATATTCGAATTGCAGACATAAAAAGAGAAAAGTCGGTCCTTGATTTTAAGTTTCAAAGCAGACTTTTGAATGTAATGGGAAAGACTGCAATTTGAGAGCAAATATTTTGGAGTTTCAAAAGCCTAGGAATTTCAGCCTGAATAATAGCTTTAGAACATTATACTGTAATCTATTCTTCCCCCTCTCCAAACTAGAAACTACTAAAAGTTTGATTGGAACAGGGCAATTTGAGAGAGAGTTGAAGAGGAAGCAAAGATGGCGCATTCCCTTTAAGAGGCCCCATGCTCTTCCCCACCCTCAAACTTGGCTGGGTGTCCCTATCCTAAAGAGAGAATGAATCTCCCGATGACTTGGAGGAACCTCTGTGCTGAGTGCACCTGTACCTCCTCATCCCTGGGTCGAGTCAGGGACACAGCAAGTCCTCAGAGTTTCCCAGGCACTGATTGGTGTCCTATCAAAAGGACCATAAGGACTCTCCTGGTGGCACAGTGGTTAAGAATCCGCCTGCCAACGCAGGGGACACGGGTTCAAGCCCTGGTCCGGGAAGAACCCACATGCCGCGGAGCAACTAAGCCCGTGCGCCACAACTACTGAACCTGCGCTCTAGAGCTCACGAGCCACAACTACTGAGCCTGTGTGCCACAACTACTGAAGCTCGCACGCCTAGAGTCCGTGCTCCACACGAGAGAAGCCACCACAATGAGAAGCCTGTGCACCGCAACGAAGAGTAGCCCCCGCTCGCCGCAACCAGAGAAAGCCCGCGTGCAGCGACAAAGACCCAACGCAGCCAAAAATTAATTAATTAATTAATTTTAAAAAATAATTTAAAAATTTAAAATTTAAAATTAAAAAAAAAAAAAGTACCTTAAAGACTTCATGGAGCCAGACGTGGAAGGAAGCCCTGGGGTAAGGGCTGAGAGGTTAATGACTAAGGATCTTATGGGAAGATACAAAACTCAAAAGATGCTGGTGAGGGCAGGTAATAACCAAGGACTAAATATCCGATCTCCCAACCTCAATCCCCACCTCCAGTACTGTGGCTTTCTGCAAGCCCAAGAACTTGGCTTCGACCTCACAGAAGAGTGAGGAGAGAGTCCGGATTCTATGGTTGTTATATATGACCTGGAGATTCGAATAGAAATGAGGTTCAGCTTCAGAAAAAGAGCTACGCTTCTTGTAAACCTGAGTTGGCGAGCTATGTCACCATGACTTAAGGGCCTCGCACAGTATCTTATCCAGAGCAGGTGTGCAATAAGTAGCAGTTTCCTTCCCATGATGTTGAACTGACCCTGACCTTCCTGCGATGCTCTACAGTTTAGCTGTCTGTGGTGACAGTGACAAAGGATTTAATCATAGAATCTTTGCCCGGTGGGGAAATTGCCAGGCCAGCTCTCTCAATATAGAGTTTGGAACTGAAACCATGGGAGGTTAAGAGACACCCCAGGGCACAGCAAGGTAGCAGCAGAAATGGGGCTGGGACAGGTCTCTAATTCATGCCAGAGCCCCTTTCATTTCCCAAGAAGCTTCCCAAAGTGCAAAGCTGAAGATGCCTTTGCAGGAGATCATCAATGATTTAAGTGGCTGAAGATAGAAGGTCAAGAGGCAGTTAATTAGTACAAAGAGCCAATTAAGAGGACATGGTCTCAAGGGGAATCCTTTATTCTCTAGAGTCGAAGAATGAAAGACAGTGATACAGTAACTTACTCTAATCCCTCAGCTCCCCTTAGGCCCATCCCCTGAAAAACGGCTTTATCTACTTACTCCTTTATCAAACACCTCCACTGGCTTCTCGATGTCTGGAGACTAAAGTCCACGTCTTGGCATAGGACTCAAGGCCCTCTCTGATCTCGCTTAAAGGTACTTTCTTAGCCTCATCTCTCACTCCAGCCTTCCAGGCAACCTCCTCTTCCTTCCCTTGACATTTTCTGAGCCATACATCACATTGCATTTTATGAATATTATTTCTCAGGTAGCTTTTCAAAGTATACTTATTATGCACTGACATCATGTAATCTTTGCAATGCTCAGTTAGCCATAGTTTCCTCCACTGATTTGTCTCTTACTTCAAAACATGTCCCACACAAATGCATCCCAAAGCCATGCTGAGCCAAACACATGGTCATCATTACCTTTTACTAAATCTCAAAATTACGCACTCCAAGTATTACCGTTAATAACAAGATCTGTCATTGATTGAGTGATCCATCATTGCCAGGAGTCTTCCCAAATACTTCAGACTCATGGACTATTGGGTCCTTACAATGACCTTGGAGGTGGGGGAGATTAATCCAATATAAAGCTTGAAAAGGACTCACAGAAGGCAAGTAACTTGACCAAAGCACAAACAGAGGAAATGAAAAGTGGAACTGGATCCCAACGCACATGCTTTTAGGCACTATATTTCAGCCACAAGCACTTACTTGGAAGCATCAAGGGTAATTGGAAGATCAAGCATCACTCTGAATACGCTCCACATAAATGAGATGTGGCTGTGGAGGGAGCTGAGACAGAGCCCACTCTTGTATTCATGAAACTGTCGAGAGGGAAGACAGTTGTATCCCTTGCAGGTGTGCTTCCTACAGCGGCCATATTAGAATGCCCATTGTTCAGAAGGACTCCACTCATTGGCTCAACTGAGCATTCCATTTGGAATGGCTCGCATGCAAGGGAGACAGAAGGGTCAACTAAGCCTTATTCACCCTCTTTAGAATGTCAGAACACAGGATTAGCATCCGCCTGCCTTGGCTTTCCCATTCCGGCTTCATGCCTTAGAGTGGACCCTTTGACAGACACTGTCCTTGGTGCTGAAGCCACACAAAGGAAGAAGGCTTAGTTCATGGCATCAAAGAGTTTACAGGAACTGGAGAATTTTAGTACAATTTGGTAAGCACAGCACAAAAGGAAGGTACGTCTCAAATTATACATCTAAGCACTGTGCCAAAAGGCCAATAATCAAATGGAAAGGTGTTTAACTTCATTTACAATCTTACAAACACAAATTAAAATTATAATATTAGTTCACACTGACCAGATGGCCAAAACCAAAAAGGCAGACAATGCCAAGTGTAACAGAATGTGAAATAGATGAAATTTTTATGTACGGCTGGAGTAAGTGTAAATTGATATGACCACTTTGGAAAACTATGTAGCAATATTTACTAAAACTAAATGTGCACATACCTAATAATATAGCTATGTAATTCTTAGTAATATACCCAACAGAAATGCATACACATACATATTAAAAGGCATGTATAAGAATGTTCTTATCATTCTTGTAATACTCCAGTACTGGAAATTACACAAATCTCAGTAGAATGGGTAAATTAATTGAAGTATATTTATACTTTGGACACTAAATGGTAAAACACTACTATAGGCAGCAGTATGGATGAATTGCATAATCATGTTTGAACAAAAGAAGCCAAATGCAAAAGAATACATACTGTATGATCCTATTCCTATAAAGCTCAAAAACAGTCAAAACTAATAACCTATGGTGTCAGAAGTCAGGATAGTATCTACCCTTGGCAGTGGTTTTCAGCAGTAACGAAAAAAGCACAAGGGGGATTTGGGGGAGTATATATGATGTTCTGTTTCTTGATATTGGTGCTGGTTAAACTGGATTTTTGAGTTTTGGAAAATCCATTGAGATTATACAAACGTATATTATTTCCATCATTATTTTTAAATTTTCTTCCATGGCACTAATATGTTGCAATATGCCTTTTAACCTGATTTTTTCAAAAGTCCTATGTTTTATCCTGAAGCAAAAACACATATCAAAGACAGAAGTTAAATTTTCTGAGCCTTGACCTGTACGACAAGATTATAATATCTACCTTCACAAAGAAGGTGTGAGAACTACATTGGAAAACTTCCACTGCAACAATTTACTGGCACAATAAATGCCTGCAGTGAGTGAGTGAGTGAGCCTCAGCAATGCTATTACTTTAATGTATTCCACAGTATAGAAAACAATGTAGCAGTCTCTAATAAAACTGGACTTTTACATATTCTGTAACACAGCAATGTCAATCTAGCTGCAGAACGCAGAGTGTTTAAAGAGGCTTTATATCATCCCCTGATAACTTCCCATATTTCAATTTATATTGCCTTGATGCACCTTTCATAACCCCTCTACTCATCCCAAAATCACCCTATGTGTTTCTGCACCTGGTGTTGACCCAGATTGTTCTATTTGCTTGGAATTCCCATCTCATCAACCTGTCCAGAGCACTCCTGGGCCCACGGATGCCACATGCAACCTCCTCAAAGTTTTCTCTCTCTTTTTAACTCTCACACTTTGTCCATCTCTTGATTGATAATAATGGCATCACCATCATAATCAATTGCCATTGTTCATCAACAATGCATCAAGCTCTGGGATCAATGCTTTGCATATATTAATTTATAATCCAATTTATCCCTGAAATAATACTGATACATTGTTGAATGTAAATAAATAAATTATGAAGCAAATTAACAAGAACCAAGGACACTGGGCACAATTATCCCATTTTTTAAAATGAGGAAACAAGAGGCTCCATCTGACTAAGTAATACATCTGTCTTACACAACTGGGAAGTAGAGGGCCTGAGATTCAGAAACAGGGCTGGTGGACTACAGTCCTAAACGTTCCATCCCAAACTACCTCAGCTTCTCATTGACTAAGGAAATGATGGCCTTGCAGCATGGTAGGTCCAGACATAAGGCTGTCTCTTGCTGTAAACAACTGTGATTTGTCCATTTACAATCAAAGGAACTGAGTCAGAAATCTATTTCAGTGCCTAGGCCATTGCATCATATTTTATGCTATCGAAGAATCATAAAATTGCAGTCATACATAGGCGGAGGTCATCTGTAACTGCCAAAGAATCCACCGATATTATCTCATCTGATCTAAGAGGACACAGAATATTCTCAATTTGAAGATGTGTTAACTGGGGCCTGAGAGGCTAAACAGTGGTGGAACCTGGGCTTAGAACCATCAATCTTAATAACTTTATGCCAGGCCCTTTCCACCATAAACCTACCTCCTTAAAGATTCGGATGTTAGGGAGTCTTAGTAGGGATCCCTGCTGATTCCATAACAAAGAGCTAATTAGGTTACACTTTCCTTTTAAACTGTCAAAATTTTTAGATTTATTTTTGTTCCTGCTGTTATGGATGCAGACTTCTACTCATCCTTCAAAACCTAATTCAAATATCTCTTTCCCTCAGAAGTCTTCCCTGATCTTATACTTCCTTATTTCATTCAACGAACTGTCCCTGAATGCTACTGTGTAGGCGTCACTGGCCCAGGTACAAAGGATTCCACGGTGAATCAAAAGACATACGCCCTGTCCTTCCAGTGGTTATGCTGTTAAGGTGGGACTCTGGTGCGTTGCTCACAAGTGCAATTTCCAACTGTCGTAAATGCTATGAATGAAAAGCACACGGAGCTTTAAAACAGGGAGCATCAGGGCTAGTCTTGGAGGTCAGGGAAGACGTCCTCAGGCAAAGTTCATTAACCTGGTACCATCTGTACCTTCTGTGTTTTCACTCTCTTCACTGCACAGTAATTCATCTTCTATCTGTTTCCACTACAGTCTATGAGTAACACAAGGACAGGACTATGCCTTATTCATGCCTTGGTTTCATGTCCTAGAAAACTTGGGTGGCCTCTTTATAGGTAGTCAATAGATCTCTCCTGAATTGACTTGTACTGTCATCACCATTATTCCTGCTCTCCTTGTGGATGCCACCGTTATTCGAGAAAAACGTAGCAAGCATCTGAGTGAGCACAAGCCCTGTATGATGAACTGTGTATTAACTGCACCTTTTTGGCAGCTAAAGGAAGAAAACAGCAATTCGTTGATGACAAAAAAAAAGAGAAAACTCACCAACTCCAGGTACTTTTCTGAAATGTCCATTTGCTTTCAGCTCCTCCTCTCTAGTTCCTTTCTAGAACTTGCATCAGGGCAGCTTTCTGTTGATGACTGTTGGCAAACCCCATATCATGATTGTGGTTTTTTGCAGAAAGCCTGGTAAAAACCCCGCTTACAAGGAGGACAGCAGACACAGAGGTGGCATCCAGCCCAGAGAGGAGATGAAAGAAGCTGTCTTGACATGAGACAAAATCTGCTCTGAAGTACTTTAAATATTAGAGCTGGATTTTTTTTAAACATCTGAAAGGCCCCTTTCAGAAATCCTCCCCAACCACCATAAAGGACAAAGGCACTGACTGAGACCTGGGAAGATAAAGTTCCAGGACATGAGCAAGCAAAGGGCAAAAGCGTGTCTTAGGCCCCAGCTTTGTGGGTTTTATATGCAAGAGTCCTCCCACTGTGCCCAGTTATTTTAATTTTTTCCCTTGTACTTTGTGACTTACTTCTGTGCATTTTGTTTTAGATTGTGGTAAAAAAAACACTTAACGTGAGATCTATCATCTTAACAAATTTTTAAGTGCACAACACAGTATTATGAACTACAGCAGATCTCTGGAACTTATTGATGGAGTATAATTGAAGCGTCATACCCATTGCACCCAAAGTATGAAATTCCAGCTAAGGGAGCACTTTCTAGAGAGGAAAGTTTACAGAGATGGCAAATTCAGTGCACATTTTCACTACCGCATTTCACCCCTTCAATATCTTCGCAGCCCACCTTGCCCGCCCCATGCACCTTACTCGGCTCCTGTGGTCTCCAATTCCATCTGTACTGATATCACTACTTACTGATCACCTATGAGCCACACACACTCAGACACTCGACATACACCACTTCTCATGCTCGGATGAACACCGCAAAGACACCTGTATGTGTCTTGGATATCCACCGACACATAACAAAATAACCCTGGAACTCACTGACTTAAAGCAACAACAGTTTTCTTGGCTCCCAATTCTGTGGATCAGAAATTTAATCAGATCTCAGCTGTATGACCCCACAGTCAGCCTGGGCGTTCTCAGCTGTGGCTGGAATGTGCAAAATAGAGCCTGGCCCCTCTGTCCGGCGGGGCAGTCAGAGTTCAAGTTGGTGCTGGTCTCCAAGAGGAAACATTCTGGAAGGGGAGGGTGGAAGCCGCAGATCTCTTAAGACCCAGGCTTGGAAGATAAAGGGCAGCACTTCAGCCGCACCCTATTTGTCAAGCCAGGTGGGAGGACTGGCCCAGATATAAAGCGAGGAGAAAGAGGTTCTGCCTCTCCATGGCGGAGGGCTGAGGTCACCTTGCAAAGGGTTACAGGCATCTTTGGAAATAAAATCTACCAGAGTATAATGTTTATGGCCATGTTCTTTGGAGTCAGACATTTCAGCTCTGCCATCAGCTGTGTGTCCCTGAACACATTATTTCACCTCTCCTAGCCTCAGGTTCCTCACCTCTAAAATGGGGATGATAGCAGCTGTCTCACAAGATTTCCTAAGGGAGTAGATAAAATAATATATAAAATGAGCTTAACACTATGCCCCACACAGAGCAAGGCTCTATAAACAGTTACTAACATTAAAGGAAGCATATAATGTATTATCCAAAAAAATAAAATAAAAAAAGGGACTTCCCTGGCAGTCCAGTGGTTAAGACTCTGAGCTTCCACTGCAGGGGGCACGGGTTTGATCCCTGGTTGGAGAACTAAGGTCCCACATACAATGCAGCGCGGCCAAAAAAAATAATTAAAAAAAAAGAATAATAATAAATAATTTATTATCCGGTTCAGGATACTTTTGAGAGTGAAAGGGGGAGGGGGCTGCTTTATGTAGTCACATGGAGACAACCAGTATCCACGAGGATATATATTCACCTCCAGCTATTATTATCATTCACCTTTGAAAAAGGGGGAAGTCAAACTCAAACTGAAACTCAAAGGGATTGATAAGCTTGCCCAAATTCATCCGCTCATTTGCACACTCCTTCACACACTCATGGAACTCCTCTAGTGTGCCAGGCATTGAACAAGAGAACCCTGTCACAACAGAACTTTATCTTCTAGTGACTGAGAGACTGAATTACCAAACAAGTAAATAATTGGTTTCCAGTAATATGGCATTTGAGGAAATGAGTCAGGGTAAAGAAAGAGAAAATGCATTCATGGGCATGGCTTCACCTGAAAGAAACAGATAATCCTGATTCAATGGCTTAAACCAGTGTTGGCCCACGGGCCTGTCCTGGTATCTGTTTTTGTAAAAGAGTTTTATTGAAGCACAGCCATACCCATTTGTTTACATATTCTTACGGCTGCTTTCATGCTGCAACTGCAGTATGGAATATTTGTAACAGGTCACAGGCCTACAAATCATAAAAGATTTCCTACATCTGGCTTAAACAATACAGACACGGAACAAATGTATTTACACCCCCCAAACCCCCGCCCAAACACACACACCATAACTTAAGATTCAGAGAAGGATAACGTCATGCCCCGGGCCCCTGCTGTCGTGAGGTTCTCAGGCTCCTCCCATCTTTTCATTCTGTGGCTTTCAGGTTACAGTTTTATCCAAGCCTGGAGCCCCTTAGGTTTGCAAGGTAGCTGCAGTTATTCCACATATTGACACAACATCTGAAGGAGGAGAGACGGCTCCTAAGACTGCCTCTCTTGGGAAGGAAAAACCAATCCTTCCCAGAGGTCTCCACGATTCCCCACACCTTGCTATCTAGGACTGAGTCACATGTCCTTCCCTGAACCGGCCACTGGGGAGGGAAGGGGACTAACAAAATGGACTAACGCCAAGCAGGAGCATCTCTGGCTCTGGCGATAGGATTCTTCTCTCCTAAATCATGTTTCGGAGAGGTACACACCTAAAAGAACTGGGGGCAACAGAGGAGAGAATTAGACACCAGCAGCATCTGATATGAAGAGCAATTGTCTTGGGCAAAAGGGTCAAAAGCTCCTTTAGAAAGAGTGTTCAGAGAAGGATTCATAGGACATGACATCTGAACACAGACGTGAATGATAAAAAAGGAACAGATCTTAAAAAGATTATGTGAAAGAGCTTTTCAGGTACAGGGAATTGCTGGTAAGGAGCGGGGCTGGTATTCAAAGCCCCTCGCTCTGGATCCAAAGCCTGTGTGGTCCCCACCACTCCAAGCTGCCTGCTGAAACTGCCCCTGTTCTTCAGCAACTGTCTCTCATATCACGGGCTTCCCTGAAGTCTTTGGTCACATCCTCTAGACCAGATGTGCTCCCTGACTCATTCAACCCGTATTGCCCAACCATTCTTGGAACTTTTCTCATTCTCCTTGGTATACAGGTAGGTGTAGATTAGCTTTGCCTTCTCTTCTCCTATTAGGATGTAAAGTCCTTACGGTAACCATATCTGATTCAGACCCATAGCTACCATGATAATATCTATAAGAGCACGAGCACAGAGTACAGTCTTGATGAACGCACACTGAATTACACACGGCGGTAGAGATCTGTGCTGTTTATTTGAGTTGTCTGCTTCACCTCGTTGGGGGTGAAGGAGCCCCACAAGACCTTGATTTTCTTGCAACACGGAAGGAAAGGCAAAGGAATGGAATCCATTCAAGCATCAGTTCGTGGAAGACTTTTATGGGGAAAATACAAAATCAGACCAGTGAGGCAGGAGGCAGGAGAGCAGTGAGCTGTATCTAGACAGCGAAGGGTGGACGACACACGTGGAGGGCCTTGAAAAGCACAATAAAATTAGGTCTGATTTTTCCGGCAAGACAAAGCCACTGAAGAGCAAACAAAATTGACTGATTACCTATTGTGTTTCAGGAACAGTGTAAGCTATTTTATACACATTTCATCCTCATCAAAGAGACTGTTAAATGGCTGAGGGCTGCATGGTGAGAAAATGACAAAACGCCCAAGTCTATGAGCTTTCTTCTCGGCCACACGGTTGACCGATGCTTTAAGAATTCACTTCAGTAAGAGGAGAGAGAATAGGTTTGCTGAAGAGGGGGAGATATAAATAGTCGGGGTACCTGTTAGGAGCTGTTGCAATAATCCACAACAGAGAAGACGAAGCCTGGCTTTGGGCACTGTTAACAGAAATCAGTCATACTTGGAAACTCAGTGGGTGAAGAGAAGGGAACAGCAAAACACAACACAAATGCACCCACCTTGGGGAGGTGGGCTATGAGGAAACAGCAATCTTTCCTGCTCGTGTCCCAGTGACTAAGTCAAAGCATCAGCAAAATTGCCCTTGGGATTCTTTGCTCTAACTCTGGGTCCGCGTTCTAAGCTTAGACAAGCTTTAGTCACAAGGACGAAATATTATTAGTTTAGCTGTTTTTTAGCTCCAGCTTTTCTCTATGAATCATGTGTGCATGAATCATAATTGCCACTCTTCATATTTTAGAAGCAAATGTATAATTTTTCTTACCCAAGGAAAAAAATCAGTTGCTGCCTAAATATCAATCTAATGCTGTTTCTGCAGCCCTTGGATTTTTTTTTAATTCTGACCCTTCATTTTCTTTGGAAGGGAGGACAATCAGGAAAGTGAAAAAAAAAAAAAAAAGAAAAAAGTGACATATATTGAGTATCTGCCCTGTCCATGATTCTGCTCTAGGCTTTCCAAAGTCAAGGTAGATGTAACTGTTTCCATTTTGTGGGTGAAGAACCTAGAGTTTATAAAGCAATGTATTGGCCCAGCACCACACACCTAGTAAGAAGCAGAAGAGTGGGATCCAATCACAGGAGGTAGACACCAAATCCCACACTTGGATGCTCCTGCCCACCTCACCTGGTCATCGCATCAGAAAAGGTGTCAGTGTGACTCCATGATATGGTTTCTTTGGAAAATGACATTCAACGCTCCCCCCAATATGGCTATGACATTTCTTGTCTACTGTCATCTTAGGACACTGCCTTAGCAGTTGCGAAGCTAATCATCTCTGAACCTGTGAACTGTAGGTGAATTGGAGATACCAACCAAGCCTGGTTCTCAGAGTTAATGTGAAATATGCATGGCTATTAAGTGCAGGTGAGGCCACTATTGCGTTATTACCAAGCAGGGGATGCAGTCAGACTGGAAACCTCTCAGCTCCAGGATAGGCCCTGAGCAGCCCCATCACCTCCCACTGATCACAGCGGCTCCTCCAAGTACGGTCCCCGCTCTCCCTCCGGGTGCGGTCCCTGCTCTCCCTCCAGGCTCCAGGCTCGGCATCCCACTGACGCCTCCTCACCACACGGGAAGCTCAGGGTGTCATCTTCATTTCACAGGTGTGCTGCTTTACAGCAGTATGACTACTTATTCAAATACAGCTATGCTAGTATTAAATTACTTGCTAAAATGCACGAATAACATTATTATAGTAAATATTAATTAGCTAATGGAATAACAGTATCTATAACTAGCTTAGGCATAAGAGTTCTGAAAGCTTTTGTGTATTTTCAATGACATCATCTCACCCCGTCTCAATTTGCTCTGAGAATTAGGTCCACGACAAACGTTTCTAAATAAATCCACGCACGTGAATCAAAACGCATATTCAAAGGTCACAAACTGCCCTCTACTTCTCGAAATGATTTTTCTAAACCACAGTTTTAGTCATGCGGCCCCTTTGTTTAAAAACTGTAGGGGAGACTTCATATCTGATTCCTTCGTGGAATTGAAGTAAGCTACCCCAGTGTCTAGCTGAAGGCTGGGGTCTGGATTCAGCAGATATTGAGAAACTACCTTGTCAGCACTGCCGTGTTGACCAGGGCTGTTTCAGCTTTCTAACACCTGCAACTCCTGACCTTCGGACTACACCGTATGTGACGATCTGCACACCCTAATGTACCGGGAGGGCTGGTGTACCCCACTTTGTAATAACAGTGTCATTAAAGAGGCGGGGCTGGTCTCCCTCCCCCTTGCAATCTGATACACAGGGAGCATTTGATCTAATGTTTATCTTAAACGTGACAATTGGGCATCGGAGAGGGCAATCACGGAACACAGCCATGTCCTTGGTGATAAAATGATGGGAGAACCTATATTCACAAGAAGAGTTCACTGGGCATAACACAGTAGGACCCATGTATCTGACTTGATGAAAAGACCACACTTAGATGGGCATTTCTTCCATCTCTCTGCAAAACGCTCCTGCACTGATTTTTATGTTACGTATGTTGTTACTGTGATGGCAATGCAATGTGGAGAAGTGTCTTCCTCTACAGAAATATTTGTCGAAAGGTATTTATCTGAGTTGGACATCAGGGGTCAAAGTACCCGCTGGTTTTGCCAGTGACCACCATGTCCTGAGTGCAGCTTTCTTCGAAATGCACATGGCCGTCTGGCCTGTGTGCCCATCACATCAAGCAGCTTTTCGTGAAATCAAAGACTGAGGTACAGGGGGTTAATCTTGGTCTCATAAACAATTCTATGAACACAACGGAGGTTGAAAGAGCAAAGGAGCATCCCTGGGCTTACCTCTGGGCAAGGTTGTCTGTAACATGAACATGTCAGGCTAGTATGGGCATGATGGAAAGGGCGCTCTTGTATTTTGCTGGTATGAGCAGGTTGGAAAGTCACAATGGTCTCCAAATGCAAACTTGGTAACCATGTGTCCACCTTGAACAGAAAGTACTTACATAGTATGTCCACACAGGTGGGCATATTGGATTCAGACTGATTTGGCCATCAGACCTGATTAGAATGTGACTTTTTAAATTTAATTTTTATTTTACATTGGAGTATAGTTGATTTACAACGATGCGTTAGTTTCAGGTGTACAACAAAGTGATTCAGTTATACATATACATATATCTATTCTTTTTCAGATTCTCTTCCTATATAGGTTATTGCAGACTATCTGAATAGAGTTCCCTGTGCTATATAGTAGGTCCTTGTCGATTATCTATAGAATGTGACTTTTTAAAACAGTGTGAGAATGGTAGGAACCTGTCTTGGCATTAAACAAGCTGGTGACATTATTTAAGGGCTATGCAACCCTGGGAAAATCTTTAACCTTTCTAAGTCTTAGTCTCCTGTTCTATAAAATGAAGATAAGACCCTACTTCATATAGTTGGTGAGAATAACATTTAGTAATGTGTTTCCTAAAGTGTCTGCCCATATGCTCAAGAGCATGGATACCTCCTTCCCTTTGCCTCTGGGACCGCTGAGTACTGAAGATGAACCTTGGCAAATGGGACGGCACATAAGGCAGAATAAGGTCCAATTGCCTTAGCTTGTTTTGCAAGCAAGTTCCAACTTCTACCAACAGCCTCTCATCTCCTTTAACTCCCAACGCTGAACTACCATTCCAAGTCAGCAGGTCTGTAATGAGCTGCTATTTCTGATGAGAATGCGTTATATTCCTCAGGAGTTTAGGAATACGGGGGAAAGTAACAGCATTTGGCAATGATACTGGCAGAGAAAAAGAGTCTAGGCATAAGAATCAGACAAACTTGAGCTAAAAATCCCAGCTTTGCTACTTTCTAGCTGGAGGACCCAGGGCAAGTTGCTTAAGTGCTCTGAGCCCAGTTTCCCAGACTGTAAAGTGAAGCTAAGCCCCACCTTCCAGCAGCCTAAAGTGAAGAAAGACCTACTTCCAGAGGCATTGGGAGGAAAACAACGCAATCCTGTCAACCACAGGCCAGGCCTAACGCCTGGCTGATTACAGGCTTCCGATCAATGGTAGCACAGATGTTCTTACACGAACACCAGTATGCCCGAATCACGGATATTATCATTATTATTCTGAAAAGCAGTGGAATTTGGCACTGTGGTCAGCGTGCTCGTGCTGAATTCACCCATCCTCAGAACATCATGGTTTGACTAGTTCAAGAACTTACTTGTGCCTCAACTCACTCACCTGTAAAAAAAACACTCCAAAGTACGAAAACAGTCACCTTCTTTGTCTGGGGAATCTGCTCATTTTAATTAACCTAAAAAGGTATCTAGCAATTTGTGTTTGTAAAGCACTTTGACATCCTGAGAGTAAGGGGCAATTCAAATGCAAAGTTTTATTACAACATCTTTTATGATTACTACTCAGGGGACTCTGAAGTAAGGAGTTCCTACAATTACACACCTCTCATCAAGGGGAAGGCACTGGTATCATCTAGCTGAGGGCCAGGGTCCTGTGGACTTCCTGAGATTTCAGGGAACTCTGCTTCCTTAGCAAAAATGTGGAGTACAGTTGGAAAATATAATGGTAAAAAGATAGTAAAAGAAAGGATCATTTGAGTGATTTCAAATACCAGCTAAATTCTGATTCCGCCTGAATCTACAAATCAAGTTCAAATTGCACTGCTATTATTGCATTTGTTTCCTTTTTATGTATGTGGCTTTAGCATGAGAGGAAGGCACCACTCTTATAAAAGACGATAGTATTTTTGGTCCAAGGGACTAGAGGACAGAATTCAGGGCAATTTCAACCTCTGTAAAGTGAGGCAGAAACCTAGAAATGAAAGAAGCAGAGAAAAGAGCGACACATTCTGTGTATACATTCTGTCCTCATCTCTGGCTCCCCCCAAAACCATGCATGTGTGGGGCAGACTCCAAGCAACTGCACTAAGGTTAAAATAACTGAACTGAGATTTGAGCTGCTGCCCAAAAGCCAGAGGTTGCCATTTGAGTTCAACCAAGCTAATTTCCCACTAAACAAACAAACCCACATATACAACAAACACATCAACAAGAACATTAACAAAAACACTCACTGGAAGAATATTGCAGTCCCTAGTGTCTCCACAGCCCAATGTTCACAATATCCAAGATAGAGTCCAAAATTGTTCAACATGAGAAGAAATACAAAAACGTGACCCATTCTTAAAAGATAATCAATGGAGACTGACCTCAAGATGATCCAGATGTTAGAATTAGCAGATATTAACTATGCTCAATGAAACGGAAAATATGCTAAGAATCAATGAAAATTCGCTATAAAACTTGCGTATCCCTTAGACTTCAAATGAAAAAAAAAAAATAAGCAAAGACTCCTATAAGGTTGGAAAGTTTTTAATCTCACAAAGCTATTAGTTTTAGGAAAGTTTATATTTGGGAGGAACAAAGTATTTGAAAAGACCAGCTACAGGAGCCTAGGAACTTAGTACAATCATTCATTCATTCATTCATTATTCATAATATTAGTAAACACATACTAGTTTCCAGGCATAGTTCTAGAACTGACCTAAACAAGTTACCAGCTTTCTTAGACTCGATGTTAAATATTCACCATAGATTATCATCGCTTTGTGTGAGACAATTAGTTTACATTGTATAACTGACCATTGAAACTATTGCATCTGGGTCTTTTTTCTTTTTTTTTTTTGCCACGCCGTGTGGCTGGCAGTATCTCAGTTCCCTGACCAGGGACTGAACCCAGGCCGTGGCAGTGAAAGCCTGGAATCCTAACCACTAGGTTACCAGGGAACTCCTGCATCTGGGTCTTTTTAAACCTTATTTCATGCATCATATCCTCATAGTCTCCCCCAAAGTTCTCATTTATTGATCTAGGTATCAAGAAGTTGCCTCTACCTGTACTGCGTGTGTGTGTGTGGTGGGGGGTGGAGAGGGAGAATAATGTAATTTTGAATCCCGATTAAGAGGTATGAAGGCAAAAAAAAAAAAAAAAAAAAAGAGGTATGAAGGCAATAAATAAAATAGTAGAAAGTGTGCCAAGGGTAAAGAGTGGGTGAATTGTTTGTTTCCTTCTATGAGTCTATGATATGGGATTTACATCTTACCTTGGGCAATTAGGAATCCTGAAAGACACTGAAATAGCATCAGCTGTCCTAAATGATGGCCCATCCTCACCTCATACCTACTCTATATGGAGTTGTGGCTCATAATATGCATTGAGATTTTGGTTTCAAATCTTGGCCCCACTCCCCAGGAAAAGGCCAGCCCTCTGAGCATGGAGGTCTGAGCTTCATTCCCTTGGGCGTATGCCTAGCCTGACAGGCAAGCAGTAGCCCCAAGCAAATACAGGTCCTGCGGCTTGATGAAACGTAGCAATGACTCAAACCAAGCTTCCTGGGGGCTGCATTTTACTCATTAGCATCTTATGTCTTTTAATGGGATCATCTTCTTCCCCTATATTTGCTACGGAGACTTTGTGGGTGGGTGGGAGAGGTCACTGTGCAAACAGGTTAACAGTGACAGATGTGACTTCCGTTTGATAATTGGTACCTGAGAAAACAAGTGGGCCATCACATGAGCTTACCTCAGGCCATCTCTCACCAGGCCATTAGCCTTTAGAAAACACAGATCTCAATTAACTTTCACGGAAATTAGATTATTTCCTGCCCATTTGAAGGTCTTCATTTATCCATGGTGAGCTTTAGCAGGCAAATGTTCCAGTGCTTGTATCCATGGAAATCTTTGTTGAGGGCCGACGCAAAGATGGTATTCATCCAGATTACAACGTACCGTTACACGAATGATCAATCATCATCCCATAATGGCCCTGTGTGATCTGTATAAGGGAAATCTACAGCATACAGAACAATAAAAGAAGTTTGAGGGTTAAGTAACTATGGTGCCATCAAGGGTGAACCAAGGCCTGCCTGATCCCAAGCTCATTCCACTACTCTGTCACCTCAGTACACCAGTCTCACATTCAATCCTAAAGGAAATGTTTCACACAAACCCACAAAACACTAGAGGAGGACTTAATCTTGGGAGAAGGAGCATTTTGGGGCTTCCCTTTGATGGGAGGTCATCAAGAGATCCTCCAGATTCTGTGGATAGAGTGCTGCATAGTAACCAAAAAGGAGGTGACTTGTCTTAGTTCAAGCTCTCTATGTGCCAGGGACTCCCCTAGATGCTTCACCGCTGCTCGCTAATTTAATCCTAACTCCTTTCCAGGTATGCATTATTGTGCTCTACCTACACCGCCTCCCAAGGAATGGCATGGGCCACAAAGCATACCAATCATAGGGAAGGCAGGACAACTCCTGAAACTATGTGTGTACTTATTATGTGCTATGTGCCAGACATTTTTCTATGATCTGTGGAAATATAATGATGATCATGAACTTGCTCCTGACTTCAAGGAGCTTAGAGTCTAGTGGGGTAGGAAGAGGGTGATAGGCTCTACTCAAGTCAAATAAAAGAACTGATAGTTGTTAAAAAGTTCACTATGTGCTAAGCATCGTGGTAGGAAATTAATGATGTAATAGCATCAATTTATCTAACGACTCTATGAGGTTGGCTGTGGAGTTCACTTTTCAGATACAGCAGTTGAGATTCAAAGAAGTTAAGTCACTTGGATAAATTCACCTAAGATTTAGGTGTCAGACCTTCAGTTTAACTTTCAGACTCTCAAGCCCTAAAGTCTATGCCTAAAATTGAATGATAATAAAGTAAGTGCAATAGAAATACCAATAGCTTTCTGATGAAACACACACACACACACACACACACACACACACACACACGTTGACTTGGAAACTAAAAATGAGATAGTAAAGGGCTTCAGAGAGGAGGTGACAATTGTAAGAAGCCTGATGTATAAGGACATTATGCATAGATGTGCAAGGGTTAGAAACATCATCACAGGTAGCGGTGAGAACATGAATAGTAGCAAGTAGTCATGAAAGCACGGGCACGTAAGAATAAACTAAGCTAGATCATCAATGGCCTTGTGAGTGAATGTGCAGGAGGTTTGGATTTATCCTGTGTGCCATGGTGAGCCATTTAGCTGGAAGAACGATACATGTTTTTTAAATGTAGAAGAATGATTATCTGCCATCAATATGAAGGAAGGATTAAAAGAAAGCACAGGGAAGGAAGGAGATAAGGTAAGTCCTTTAGAAACAGAGGCAAAAAATGGTGCAAAGCTGAAACCATGCTGTACTTGAGGGGAAAAGAAGGAGAAATGAATTGTCAGAATACTCAACAGGCAAGTATTAGCAAGAGTTGATAAGACTGACTCAAGTTGGAGAAGAAAGGAGATGAAATCAAAAGAGCAATACTACACAAATAAGACTGGGTAGATAAGTACATGCACATAGGAACCTCCAATAAACAGAAATTATCGTTATTAACTCCCATGAGGATCATCATTACCATGCAATGGCTATATCTAGTTGCCAGTACTCAGCAGAGACCCTGGAACAGCAGGTTTGAATTTTGCCTCTCCATGGCTCTACTGGGGTTATTTACCTTTCGTCACACAGCTCCAAGCCCACCTCTTTAGGCTCTTTGATTCTGGAGCTGGGACTCTGCTAACCATACGACGACACTCACTAGTAGGCGGACTTCCTGTTAACTGCTGCTAATGGAAGGTACCAGAGAGAGAATAAGAAGCACCAAAAAGGGCTTCTTTCATCTTTTCAGTCCCCGTCTATCAGTCCTAGCAACAGGGCACAGCTCCACTTCAGACATCAGTTCTGTTTGACACTCCTAGCCTCAACTTTTCAAAGCTGTCACCAACAAAAATGGATTATGTCTCCCTGTCAGTCAAAACATCACCTGCAGAGAGCCCTCCCCAGATGACCACGCAATAGCTTTGCAAAGGCCCCTCTTAGAGGTCTGAGCATGGGCTGCATGAAGCTTCCCCTAGAGATCTGAGTTATTACATTCTGGGGACTCTAATTATTCCTTTTAGTTCCTCTAGCCCTAGCAATCACTGCCTCTTCTTACAGCAGTATTGATCACTGAAGTCATTAATAATCATTAATAATCATAATTATTCATCATTAATTGTGAAGTCATCTCAATGTCCCCTTCTTGCTCTATCAGCCTTCTCATACTTATATAATCAATTCCTTATATTAAATATCCTCTGTTTGAAATAGCTACTATTGATTCTGTTTTTCTGGTTGGGCTTTGAGGACTACTTCGCTTGGTACCAGCAGTGCTACAAGGAAGCACATCCTCAAAGACAGGATTCAAAGACTGGTTTATTTATGTCTTTAGATCTGAATGTTGTACTGAATTCCTTATCAATGAAAATTGGGATACTGATAATCCATGGCAAGAAGTGGTACGACAACTAATTCATTTGTTGCCTGTGCGTTCTTTGGAGAAAGTTCCTATGCCAGCAAGTGCCAAGCAGCTGCTAAAGCGGGTTACAATGTTAATGGTAACTACAAGGACACTGAGTGGGATGGACACTTCTCACTGCACTGCACAAACAACAGGAAGAAAATAACAAGACGCAGACTTCAAATTGTCATATCAGCTCAACTCTGATCAGAGAACAAGAATGCTTCTGCGGTAGCCTTGAAAGAAGCTCTTATTACTTGTAGCCACAGAGCAGATACCGCTAAAACTCAGAACTAAATTTTACTTATACAGCTTGCACAATTACAAGGAATGTTGAAGTCACACACTCACCAAATCTCTCATGTGAACCTTAGACCATTTAATTGGGAAGAAGTGGGACACTGACACTTTGAATGGGGGCATTTGGTTGGATTCAGGCTAGACTGGGAGTCTTCAGCTATTATCCATCACCATTATTACTACGCAAAGAACTTAACACATTGCATTGAGCACAGCCTGACACACTATTTGCTTTTTTTTTTTTTATTCTTTGCCCCCGCTAGCAAGTATACCCTATGAGAGCAAGAATTTTGTTTGTTGCTTTATTCAATATCTAAAACAATACCTTCACATAGTGTAGCATGACTAGAATCCAACATTTTTTAGTCTTAGTCTAGTGTCTCTCATTTTAAAATAATCAGGTTTAACGTGAAGAAGAAGATGGAAATTGTAACTGTTGACAGCTGAACATCTCTTTATAGGTCACACTGTGTGTGTGTTTCTGTGTTTAATATTTCATTTGTTCAACACAGATTTACTGAGCACCTACCATGTGCCAGACACACACAACATCCCTCACGTAGATGCTATTTATCACCCCTTTTCAACGGGTTTTAAAATAGCAATGATTGTATGTAGCTGGGACTCAGGTTCTATCTTTCGGACCTAGAATTGATATAGCTTTCTATTATATTATCTCCACCTAATCTCCACCACCAAACTTAAAGGAAAAAAGAAAACAAAGCTAAAAAAATAAAATTGAAAAGGATGTGTGTGTGTGTGTGTGTGTGTGTGTGTATGGAGAGAGACAGAGAAAGAGAGAGACAAGAACAATCAAAATGATTCTGGAGGGTGGCCAGAACTTTATGCCAGGCACTCCACGGAAAGCAAAATGTAAAAAGTAATAGATCTTCAATTCACCAAGTCCCTCGAGTAATGAATTCCAAGCAAACCGTATTGTGTCAAAGAGCTTGCTGTGCAAGCGAGTTCCCACTCCCAGCGGGAAGGGCAGATGCACTGTAGCTGGGTCTATAATTTGATGAGAAAACAACAGCAATGGAGTTTGGGAAATGGATCGACTTTAATGCATTGCCACTGACAAATCTCAAAGAACTAGGCAATGGTTCTCAGGAGAACATGCCTGCACCTCATGGGTTACCTTGAGGATGGTTTACCTTTAATTAAGTTACTGGATTATAGCCGGAGGGCAGCTTCTCCTGATGATGAGTCAGGACTCTTTCTAAGGCTTGCATTAAGTGGACGGTAACAACCTCACTAGGTCCTATGTCTATACAGAACCGTGTGTTTGTGGTGTGGTATGAGGTGGAGAAATAAAGTCCACGATCTGCCAGAATTCGGGAAAGTAAAAGCCTCATTTCTCATCACATGAGTGAAGTAGACTATGTTAACCCCAAACAATAAAACAGGAAACTACTGTTCCAGAACTCGTAAGTGATGAGACACAATTTGAAATCTAGTTTACCTGACTCAGATAACTTATTTATTTATTTATTTTTCTTACCAGGTCATACTGGTTCCAAAGAAGTTCTCCAAAAAGGAGCCAGGAAATACCAGTTGAATTCACTGAGTCAATACTACGTGGGGTGCACCTAAATGTCTAGGCCTTTCACTCTAAGGAACAAAAATAGGAAATAAAAAGCAAAAAAAAACAAAAAACAAACAGGACTTTCCTGGTGGCACAGTGGTTAAGAATTCGCCTGCCAATGCAGGGGACACAGGTTCAAGCCCTGGTCCAGGAAGATCCCATATGCCGCGGAGCAACTAAGCCCATGCGCCACAACTACTGAGCCTGCGCTCTAGAGCCCGCGAGTCACAACTACTGAGACCACGTGCCACAACTACTGAAGCCTGTGCGCCTAGAGCCCGTGCTCCGCAACAAGAGAAGCCACCGCAATGAGAAGCCCACCCCCTGCAATGAAGAGTAACCCCAGCTCGCTGCAACTAGAGAAAGCCCGCACACAGCAACGAAGACCCAATGCAGCCAAAAATAAATAAATAAATTTATAATAAATAAATTTTTTAAAAAAACAGAGACATTGTGTGATCTTCTAAAAATCTCACATCAAACCTGGAAGGCAGAACTCACACAAATAAAGCTGTTAATTGGTCAATCCAAGACATCCTTATTTTCACAACTCTCACGCATTATATCAATTCATTCAGCAAGTATTAACTAAACACTGACTATGGGCCAGGACTGCTCTAGGCTCTAAGAACAGAACAGCGGACACAAATGACACATGGAGCGTGGAACCCTCTTGTTGGGAAGAGACAGTGACAGTAACCAAAATAACAACAAAGAAATACAACGTCAGGTGATATCCATGTTCTATGAAGACAACGAAGGGCAAGGGTAGGGTGCTGGGGAACTATTCTGAAGGTCAATACTCAACAGAACATGTTCTTACTAAAGTGACTGTGTGAGCAGCTTTTGGCAGGAAAGAACTCTCTGCAGGAGACCCCTTTGGTCTTGTCACTAACCTTAAACCAGGCACCCCCACGCTCTACTCATCTCCAGCCCAAGCACCCCTTTCAAATCTTTTGATCACACAATACCTTGCCTAACCTGTTGGTTCTTTCCGTAGATCAAAATGTAGAGATGAAGAATAAGTAACAGACGACCAGATCTCTTTCCTAGCTTCCCCTTCAGTAACCTCATGGAACAAACTGTGTGAACAAGATAGCATCTAAGGAAAGATCACAAAAAATCGACAAGCCTGCACACAGTGGGGGACGGAGACAACTCTGACCCCCTATCTCAATAATTAACTGAGATTACTCCCCTTTTTCCCTTTCGTGGCCAAACAAAACCTTCATCTGAGTCCACCGTCCACCGTCACCCCAGATTGCCAGCATTCTAATTAAAAGCAACTCTCCTTTCTACCAACACCTGCCTCTCTCTCGGGTATTGATTTTCAAGCAAGGAGCAAGCAACCAGACCTGAGTTCAGTAACGGCAGCAGCCTCTGAGTCTCCTTCCCAAGGTTTCCTGCACCTGCCGAGGGTGAAAGAGCCTTGCTTGCTGAGTCTTCTCCTGAGATCCGATTTATTGAGCTAAATCAGGGTCCTGAACCAATCCCAGGAAGAAATAGGGAAGTGGAGAAGACATATAACAAAGGACAAAAGCTGAGGAGGGAGGCCAGAGAAGGCAAAAACTACTTGGGTTGGGTGTATGGATGGTTTAGGGAAGGGAACTAGGAATCAGAGAGAAAGTTCTTGGGAGACAGTCACTGTTTACGTGGAGATGGCTGAGATGAGCAGAGAGAAAATGAGTGTTTTAAAGAGGATTCTCTATCCTTCAAGAAAGAACCCCCTTCCACACACCCATCTTTGTTTTCTTTGGGGAAATTTTCTCATATTTCAATTTCTTCCATTTTGTTGTTGGTATTGCCCCATTGTCATTTCTTTTCAACAATCATCTAATACATTTACTGTAAATAAATTGAGGTCACAGGAGGCCCCAGTTTACCCACAGGACAAAGTTATTACCTGAGTATTGGATATGTGCTGAGCATTAAGGATATATGATGAACAAGAGTTTACAGTCTCCTGGGTAAGAAAGGCATTCAACTGCTCTTCACACAAAATATTAATTCACTCAACTGTATTAAGTGGAGTAAAAGACAAGTGCAGGCCACAGAGAAGACCACGCTAGGGAAACTGACCTGATCTGAAGGGCCATAAAGGGACTGGGGCTGACCTGGAGGAAGGATGAGATATAAATTGCATTTAAACAGAAAAAAGTAACGCTATTTGAAAAAGGAATTATCATTTTGTAGGCGTAAACATCACAAATACAATAGGAATTCTATCATTAATACAATCCACAATTTCTTATTTCATCCACACCAATCTACCTTTGAAAGTAGAGATGACCCTAGTCTACAGATTAAAAAGGAGGAAGAAAAGCTCAGGAAGGTTCAATGTGACTGCAACTGAGAAACAGAAAGGTGACATTGGCCTTCATCTTCTAAACAGAAATCCTTCAGGCCCTCTTCTCCATCACAGTGAAGAGGACTGTATTAGTTATCGACGTGGAATAAGAAATCACCTCAAGATTGAGCATCTTAAAAACAACAAATACTTATTATCTACGTTTCTGCAGGCCTGGAATTGAGGAATAGGTTAGCTAGATTGCTCTGGTCAGGATGTCTCATGAAGCTGTAGTCAAGGTGTCATTTATGGCTGTGGTCATCTCAAGGCTCACCTGGTGCTAAAGAATCCATGTCCAAGATGGTTCACTCACATAACTGGCAAGTCAGTGCTGGTTACTGGTAGGAGGCCTTAGTTTTCTCCCACTTGCCTCTATACAGGAAAATTCAAGTGTCCTTATGATATGGCGGTTGGTTTTTCCCAGAGCGAATGATCCAAGAGAGGAATGAGGAAGCTACAATGTCTTTTATGACCCGCCCTTAGAAGTTAAGCTCTATAATTTCTGCCATATCCTAATGGTTCCACAGGTCAGTGTGGGAGAAAGCTCCGTAAGCACATGAGTAGGATAGCAGGAGGTGGGATCACTGGGGCCATCTTGGAAGCTATCCACCACAAGGACTTAAGTCAGAGCTTAAAAATGAGACAGGGAAAGATGCAAGTCCGCAAGACAGGAAGACAAGGAACTCCCAGGCCTGATTTCATTATCTCCATATCCTCACCCTCCATGGCCACCATGGGGACACAGCTCTCCTTCACCCACATTTAGAATCCTACATGTGAAAAAGCCACGTTACGAACAGATGATTATTCTGGGATAGTGCTGAGAGGTTAGTAACAAATATGCCCTCTACAGAATACCTATCATTTACAGATGCATATTTATTGTAGGCCCCCTAATTCATTCTTGCCTTCTACTGCTCTCCCTTCTCCCACTTAGATCCAAGTGAAAAAAATTAAAATAAAAATAAAACTAGCAAAATGATGCCCTTCATTTATCCCCCGTTCTTGTTGTCCCCAGGACCTCTCAGCTCCACAAACCAAAGGAGCTTCTCCCTGCAGTTTGGGATTTACTCAATTAGCAGAATGGAGAAGATCAGTTCAGAAAATGAACAGAAGGCAGAGGACCTCCTTATGCTAAAGAGCAGGGTCCATGGTCAAGGTTACTCCTTGGGATGAGCCGGGTCCCTGTGGAGTGTGGGGGATCAGAGAGCAGGCTCTGGAGCCCGACTGCCTGGGTCCAGCTGACAGCACTCAGCACACGTTAGCCCTGTGACATTTGCCAATTGACTTAAACTCTATGGGCCACAGTTTTAGTATCTGCTTAAACTCTATGGGCCACAGTTTTAGTATCTGTACAGTGGTGATAACAGCAGTACTGTCTCCATCAGGTGAGGTACAAACTAAATTCACTCATCTACATAAATGTACGAGGATCTTCACTGTTCTCTTGGCAACCTGACACTCTCCTCATTTCACTAAAGGAGAATCTGATTCCCAGGGAGGGTAAGTGGTTTTTCCCAGGGTAATGCAGATGGCAGAGTGATGCCCAGGACACATGAGTCCCAACTTCAAGACCTGGGGTGGATGCTGAGTTAGTCCAGACAGGTGGTGGAAGAGAAGAACAATTCTGCTCAGGCAGGAGAGAGGAAAAGTAATGGCAGGATAGTTCCTTTCAAGTCCACTGCATTTAAAATGGAAAGATTGATGTTGAGAATCCCTTTGCGACAAGCAGCCTGATTGTTTAAGCCATTGAGTTGGTCAAGCTTCTCTTCAAAGGCCAATTCTCCTGGCCAAGAAATGGGCTGAGCTAGAGGGAAAGTGGATTACTGGAACACAGCCATGTTTCACTGTCCCGTTTTCTCCTTCATCCATCAAATGGAAAATAACTGCCCTCCATGCCTCCCTTGAATGATGGCTTTTGAAGGATTTACGGTGTTAGTTCCCCTGGCAGGAGTTATAAAATGGTGGTCAAATTCCAGCATCTTCCCCTGGAATGGACCAGAGGGTTTATCTATCTGAACCACCTCATTAAACAGAGGAAGAGACTGAGGTCAAACATATTATAAAATGGTCTTGATATTATCAAGCAAATAGTGCAGAACCAGCACAAGTGCTAAGGTCTGACTCTGCACACTTTCTTCCTCTCTCACTCAACCCTTAACAATAAAAAGAAAAGGAGCCTTGTACCCATAGATTAAGTTCACTGGAGAAGGCTCACTCTGACGCTATTGTGCCTTCATGAACAAAGAGCGTCACTGACCCTGGAATCAGCGGGAGTGAGGACAACTCATTACCATGGACCTACTATGTGCCAGGGACTCTGCTACAGGTGCCATACATAGCCTGTGTTCCCCACAAGACTGTAGTCTTCACAAAAACCGGAACTCCACCCACCCTTTCTGGCCTTTGTATTATTGGCCCTCACCCAGGGCTTGCCACGTAGTAGACACTCAATAAAAATGTTGAGTCAATGAATAATCTCACTTAAATCTAAGAAACCAGATGAGTACTGAGTTCAAGATGAGAAAACTGGGTCTCAGCTTCATTTAATGTTTTGCCCAAACCATTCAGGGTATAAATGTGGGAACTAGGTGTAATTGTGGGAACTAGGTGTAATTGTGTGACCTTCGGAAAGAGGAAGTCTTTCGGGAATCTATTTTAATGTAGAAGTAAGATTGCTTCAGATCCAACAAAAACAGAGTTGTTGGTACATAGGTCCTTTTGAAGTGCTTTGGGGGTTAAATATGTCCCCCAATCAGTTATGTTGGCTCTGCCTGTTTGCTCAGCAAATCTGTTGACCATGGACGGGAGAACCATGGGACTGTGGTCTGCACAACTGTCAGATTTCAGTCCCTGAAGTCCAAAGTGACCAGGGTCCCATATCCCATAAACTCCAAGTGGTTGGTCTGACAGACTCTCTTAATCGGTTTCAGCCAATTGTGTGAAATTGAGTATAATATAGTTGAAATAATAATAAATAATAGTGATATAATAACAGTTACAAACTGCCAGCCACTGTTCTAGGAGCTTTACATGTATCACTTCATTCAATCCTCACAACAAACCTAAGAGGTAGGTGGTTATTATTATTATTATTATCCCCATTTTACAGATGAGGCAACTAAAGAAGGGAGAAATAGTTAAGCACCACAGACCAACTACGTCTAAATGCTGACTCTGCTTCTTCTTGTCTGACATTATTGTCCTAGTGAATGGATGGGTAGGTGGGTGGATGGGTGGATGGATAGATAGATGGATGGGTGAATGAAAGAATGGAAAGACACAGGAAGCAACCAAGGGAGTATCACTGCTATGGACACACAGTCTCTGAGTATCCAACTGAATCCATAATTCACAGTGTGGATGACAGTTGTGTGGGCTGAGTCATGCTGGACTGTTGGGGAGGCCAAGAATGGTAGTTATGTACGCAGGCTCTGAAGTCAGATAACGCCCATCCATATGCCAGCTCCACAACTTACAAACTGTTTGCCCTTGCGCATGATTTCTCTGAGCCTCAATTTCTATAAGGTGGGGGAAATACATCGTCTACTCAAAAAACTGTACGAGGATCAAATATTATACTGGCACATAGTAGGGGCTCAGTAAATGTATGTCGAAAGGATGCATAAATGAGTCAACAACACAATGGCATCCCACATACGAAAGAAAGCCAGGATTCAGTGGGTGTCTCTTATGTTATGGTTTGAGCTACAAAATCTACAAAATACCCCAAATGCAACAAAACCGTGAAAGTCTCCAGATTTATATTTTAAACCCTCATGCACATCATTGGGCGTGGAGTTGAAATGCTCTGCCTTCGCTTACCTTTAATTCATCAAAATGAACTAACTGCTAATTGTGATCCACAAAGCCAGGTAATCTTCCTAATCCTTTGTATCTCTGAACTGCAGATTTCCACTTTGCCAAAAACAAGTGCATTTCCAAAGACAGTGAAGGGAGTTGGGAGAAAAGCATTTCACTGAGAGACTGCAAGGTTAAGACAAGGTGTTAGCCTTTCTGGGTTTGCTACTTCTATTTAACCCATGCACTCGGCCTAGGGAGATGGCATCTCCTAGCACTTAAACGGGCAGCCTCCATCCCCACGGTCATGGACTTGTGAGTAGTGGGTTTATCTGGGTCTCCTAGGAGCAGCTCCACCAACTCCTAGGTAATAACTATGCACCAGCTGGAAAAACAAGATCATTTTAAAGCCTTTCTAGCCTTCATCTTCTCTAGAATATACACCAAAAAGTGGTTCCCCATATTCCCTTGAAGCTCTTTAAAAGCACGTATTTCCCTATCAAAGAGAAGATGAAAAGGATGTTCATGTTGTAAGAGTGATGCTAAGATCAGTACTTAGCAAGATGAAGGGGAAGCTGGGTGGTGCAGACATAAGCCACACTCCCTTCCTTGAATCACCGCCCCCCCCCCCATTTCTCTCATCTCTGACATGGAAAGATGAAACAAACGAAGGCCCAGGAAACTCATTCCAGGAAGCTTTGGGGAGAATAAAACTGGGACACCAAGAAGATGTCAAAGGAAAAATAAAAGGAACAAAAAGGAAGCTTTAATGTAGAATTTAAAGTACAGTGTAATAAAAAGAATAGCCATAATGTCTCTGGAAAGGAGAGGGGATTGCAGCCAAGTGTCCGTGTTGGACCTTGGAAAGGGACTGGGAGCCAGATGAAAGGGAAAAGAGCAGAGGGTGTATGTATGCCCGGATGTAAGGAGGGAGGCAGGGGCTCGGAGATGTGGGTAAGGGTGAGAAGATGGAGGTTCTGCTCACGGTACTGGTGATGGCCACACCGGGATCTTCCTCACCATGTTGTCTAGCCAGAGTTTCTCAATGGCACCCAGAGATGGGCATTAAGGTTCAGATCCTGAGCCCTTTCTGAGCAGCTGTGGTCTATACTGCATCCCCCAAACATGCACTGAATGTTTGTGTCCCCTCAAAATTCATATGTTGAAGCCTAATCCACAGTGTGATGTATTTGTTTGTTTGTTTATTTATTTATTTAGGCTACACCCGGTCTTGGTTGCAGCATGTGGGATCTTCATTGCAGCATGTTTTTAGTTGTGGCATGTGAGATCTTTTTAGCTGTGGCATGCGGGCTTCTTAGTTGAGGCATGCAGACTCTTAGTTGCAGCATGCGTGCGGGATCTAGTTTCCCGACCAGGGATGGAATCCAGGCCCCCTGCATTGGGAGCGTGGATTCTTACCCACTGGACCATGAGGGAAGTCTCCCACGGTACGTATTTGGAGGTGGGGTTTGGGGGAGGTAATTAGGTTTGGCTGAGGTCATGGGGGTGGGGCCCCCACAATGGGATTAGTGTCCTGACAAAGAATGAAGAACCCAGAGCTCTCTCTTTCCACCAGGTGAAGTACAACGAGAAGTCAGCTATCTGCAACTCAGAAGAGGAATCTCACCAGAACCCGACAGCACTGGCACCATGATCGTGGACTTCCAGCCTCTAGAAGAGTGAGAAATAAGTTTCTGTTGTTGATAAGCCACCTTGTTTATGGTATTTATTTTTAGGTAACCCCCAAAATTCACATATTGAAGCCCTAACCTCTAGTATTTCAGAATGTGAATTTATTTGGAGAGGGGGCCTTCAAAGAGGTGATTAAGTTAAATGCGGTCATTACGGTGGGCCCTAATCCAATCTGACTGATATCCTTATAAGAACAGATTTGCAAGAAGAGATACCAGAATCAAGCACACAGAGGAAAGACCTGTGAGGACAAAGGGAGAAGACAGCCGTCTGCAAGATAAGGAGAGAGGCAGAAGATACCAACCTTGCTGACACCTTGATCTTGGAATTTCATCCTCCAGAACTATAAGAAAACAAATGTCTGTGGTTTAAGCCACCTGGTCTGTGGTATTTTGTCATGGCAGGACTAGCAAAGTAATGAACGAGGCTCAACAAAGCAACATGGAAGAAGGGCAATGAACAGCTCTGGTGTTACCAGAGGCCCAGGTGATTGTTGTTTAGGTGAAGTCGATGGCATTGTGGGGGCCACTGGAGGATTCTAAGCAGGGATTCATATTTCCTTTTATAACAATCTTCACCAACTGTTACACTTTATAGTATTTACAATAAACATCAATTTTATATATAAATTATACACTCCTGCGACTTCCCTGGTGGTGCAGTGAATAAGACTCCACATTCCCAATGCAGGGAGCCCAGGTTCGATCCCTGGTCAGGGAACTAGATCCCACATGCATGCCTCAACTAAGAGTTGGCATGCCACAACTAAGGAGCCCGTCTGCTGCAACTAAGACCCAGCACAACCAAATAAATAAATATTTTAAAAATAAATAAATAAATTATACACTCTTATGAGCATAAAATGGCTCACTTATTATAGGTTTCCTCACTAAACTATAAGCTCCATGAAAGTAGAGACTATGCCTTTTCCTGTTTACCTTTGAAGCCTTAGCTTCCACATGGCATAATGGCAGCCTGTCACGTGGTCGGAACTCAATATGTATTGAACGACTAAATGAATAGACTCAGAAGTGAATGCACTCTGATAGGAGTCTGAACGACAGATTAAAAGATGGGGATCTGAGAATCTTACACAATATAATCCAGATGAAAGGATTATGGCCCAAAATATAATGGTCAAGGTCACTGTGGGAAGGAGGGAGCAGGAAAAGACTCTGGAAAGGATTTCCTGGAAATGGGATTAAGTAGACAGTAGCCGTGTCCAGAGGATTTCACGTCCACAGCCTGTCTGTATAAATAAAGCTTTATTGGCACACAGTCACAGCCATTCAAGTATATATCATCTAAGGCTGCTTTCTCACTACGAGAGCAGCGCTGACTACTTGTGACAGCATCCTACGGCCTGAGTAACCCGAAGACTGACCATCTATCTAGCCATTTACAGAAACTGTTTGCTGACCCCTGACAGAGGGGCTCGTTTAATTCTCTGCTGTTTTACAAGTTATACTGATTTCAGAGAAAGTAGCAAATGGTGACTCTTCTGCCAGCATATGACTAATTGAAGCAAAGGAAAAATGAAATGAGAGGTTTCTGACTTGCAAAATTGCCAGCATGTACTGGTGGCCACACAGTGCATGGGTGTGGGAATTTCTTACATAGAGAAGCCCAGGAAAATACAACAAGGTCTTGGCTTCTGAATCCACAAAGCACCCCCAACACACAATCTGCCTGGAGCAAAAGGAAGTGAGGAAAGTCATGACCACAGTGGCTGTGAAATTCTGTGATGGAGAATAATAGGGACTCAGCAGAAATCGTAACTGATGGAACAATCCAAGAAAGACATTACAGGACTCAAGCTATTTTGCCATTAACATCAGCAGGCTCCAAAAGCTCCAGTTCTCAAGCACTAAGGGAATTTGTTGATATTGTTCCAGAATCACTTCTCACAATAGCCAAAATGCTACGAGGGGAAAAAGCCAGAAAAACAAGGCAGAAACAGCAGTGGGGATCTGGCAGGAGGCAGGCAGAGGGCTTCAGTGTCAGGGAGAGTTGTAAACCTCCAGGATGGCAGGACCTTGAAATCACAAAGTTGAAAAGGCACTGCAAAAAATTCTCCCATTTCTTGCCCAGGCTGCAGCCAGAGAGGGCCGCTTTCAGGTTATCAACAATGATGTTCTTAACAATCTCCTTAAGGACCAGCGTGATCGCGGAAGGCACAGGCTGTGCAGATACAATACTCAGATTAGGAAGGCTGTGATGCAGGGTCAGTCTCCCTCTCCAGTCCTCTTCAAGGAGAACTGCACCCTGAACCTCAGCTGTGCGCAGACTCGGATACAAATCCCAGCTAAGTAGGGCGCAGACGCCCCGCAGAGGGGTCCCCAGCATCCTACAGTCAAAGCATTTATATTCTGAGAGCTCAGGTTTTCCCGTCTCCTCTTCCAACACAGAGCAAAGAGAACCGGAGAAATAAGAACCAGGCTCCCTGTGAAAGTCTATGCATCATTTTTGCATTGTTACTGGACCTGGGGGCTGGATCCAGATCGCCTTGGTTTGAATCCCAGGTAAACTGAGGTGGTTATTTCCTATGTCTGCACTCTGTTCCTTCAGCGGTAAAACGAATGTAACAAGGGAGTCTTCCTCCTGAGTTTGTTTTGCAGATTAACTGATTTAACAGTTGCAAAAACACTTTGAATGGGGCTGGGCTCCTAGGAGGCATCCTGTAAGTATTAATTATCGTTCTTTGATTTATCTGAAGTTGAAGCACTCACGTAAGTGGGGCTCTGAGCTGAGCACCTTCCATTCATGATCACATTTATTCCTCCCAGCCACACTATGAGACAAAGGCATCACCGAGATTTCACAGATCAGGGACATGATTTGTTCGGAGACACACAGCCAGTTAGCAGTGGACCCAGAAATGGAAGATTCCATGGCCTGTCTGGTTTGAAGCCCATGAGAATGACCACTCAGTGCCATGCTGCTATGCTCAAGACACCCACAGTCCTGGGAGCCTTCCTTCTTAGTCCAAAACACAAGCCTAGAGGGTGAAACACACCCACCCCTGGAAGTGGAGGGGAGAAAAGGACATGGTAAAAGCACAGGAGCCAATTCCCACGGCCAGGGTATTAACCCCAGCAGATACATGCTACTGGCTGTGTAAGCCAAGAGCTATTCATTCCCAGTCTTCTCCGCTCATGCCTGCCTCTGCCTGTAAAGGCTCGGGAAAAGAAGACAGATATTTCCCTCCCCAGATTTAACCTCTAGTTTAAACAGCCATGCCACCTTGCTTTGGCTAATGAAATAAAAGAGGAAATATTCTACGAGGCTTCTGGAAAGATTTGTTGTTGTTGTTATAAAGGAACTGACAAGGGAGGTGAATGGCTGGGGTTGACCTTCCCATTCCCTCCTCCCTGAACACAGACGTAACGTTTGGAGCCTTGGTCATCATATTGTGACATGAAGCAAGAAGACCTTAGCTAAGGATGGCAAAGAAGAACTTTATTTGGAAAACAGAGAGTTGATCCCTTTTTTTAAGTATGAAGGAAAAAAAAAAAAGTGAAGAGCTCATTAGCCCCAGGTAATGCTATCATTAAGTAGCAGTTGAAGCCACCACCTTTGGTCAAGTCTACTATTACTTAGAGTTGACAGTAGTCTGGGTGACATTGCAAAGGCAGCTCAGATCTGCAGGATACTAAGTACTCACCATGAAGCAGGGAGTGTCCAGGTGTTGGGGACACGTCCTTGTTCCCCAAGGAACGCTTACTCTCTGGGATATCAATTCTCATTTGTAAAAAGGAAATAAAGTCAAATATCAGGAGAGGTCCATTTCGATTTGGAGATTTTGACTTTTTGCAATGAGGAACTAAATGAAAAGGATTTGAACAGCAGTGTGACGTGATAAAGGCAGAGGATACGTATGGAAATTACCAGACAAATCAGTCAAAGCTGGCTTCAGAACTGACTTGTGACTCTCTCTTGCTTTTTGAACTCCTGTTAAGGTATGCAAATGAAACGTTAACCAACACCTTATTTCTACACATACCTCACTTAATCCTCAAGAGAACCCTACGAAATGAGTAAGATTACTCTACTCAACAAAAGATAAAGTTCAGACCTCAAAAATCTAAGTCACTCCAGAACCTCACAGCCAACTGTGATGGTGATGGGATCCACGCCCAGGCCTGACCTCTTCTGTAAGTGATGGTTACAATGACCTTGTTCCCCGAATCTTCTCAAAACCAGCAACTCAACAACAGTGATCTTCTCTCCATCGCATTCAACCACCAGGGTGGGAGAGAGTTGCTAATACCCACCCACCCTAGAGCAGCATGACTCATGTGGCTGTCATCTTGCTCCAATGACGCAGACCATCATGGAGCTGCTGGTCCTCTCTCAGAAACCCGAGTCACCTTCATGGCCAGCTGAGCTCATTTTCCAAGGTTGGCTTGATAGACACAAACAATAACAGTAATAATAAAGTATATCCATCCAATGTAAATACTTCCAGAAACAAAGGAAAAATATATAAATATATGTAGTACTTCAATTATTTTTTGTCCTGTACGCCGACTTCTACTTTCTCATACACCAAAGGCCACCTGGGGACAACACATTTGTTCTATTCCTCTTTGCATTTATTCTTGGTTTCGTCGCTTTGCAGAAGGAAGGCTTTCCTGTTTGGTAGAGCAAGTTACATCCAAGTTCTTTCAAGGATTCAAGAGGGTGGGGATTAAGGCCCCAGTGCTCTGCAATAAATTAACTCATCTCCAAGGGAGTCAGTGTTACTGTTAAACACGTATTTGCAACGAGAGTCAGGGAAGAACTACAGAGCTGTGCGTTTTGAAGCCGCCTCCTGAGAGCCTGTAGGTCCTAGAATGCTGCCCCAGACACAGGGGAGAAGTGGGCAGTGTGAAATCCAGCGCAACTGAGTGAGTCTCTGGACCCCATCCCCTGATTCAATCCAAGTACCTCTTCTCTCCCACTGTCTATATAGAAATTTTTAACTCAACTTCCTTTGAAAAAACAGGGAGTTGGTGCCATTTCATGAGTAAGTTGGTGCATTTCCCTAGAAAATGCTACGGAGTTAGCCATCTAGCCAGGAGCAGCGTGTGATGTAAAGAAGCTGGGTGGGTCAAAATGCAGAAAAAGGAGGAGGAGCCTGAGTGCAGCTGGATGTGGGCCTAGATCAGGCAAAGCCACTACCCAGCCAGCCTGCCTGAGAATTTCACCTACAGCCTCTCCAGTGGTTCTGGGTGGTCGGGATCTAAAGTTTGTTCTACTTATCCAAAAATTAACTACTGGTGTACCATTTACATCACATTGTTAAAATAATTGAGACAGTAAGAAATAACAATAAATTGCGTGTGACCCAGCCCACAAGCACCTACTTCTGTGTTAAAAACAAAGTTGAAGGGACTTCCCTGGTGGTGCAGTGGATAGGACTCCATGCTCCCAATGCAGGGGGCCCGGGTTCGATCCCTGGTCAGGGAACTAGATCCCACATGCATGCCGCAACTAAGAGTTTGAATGCCACAACTAAGGACCCCGAGTGCCGCAACTAAGGAGCCCACGTGCTGCAACTAAGACCCGGCACAGCCAAATAAATAAATAAATAAACAAATTTTAAAAATAAAAAAACAAAGTTGAAGATTGCAAAGTCCTCAGAAGAAGGATCTGTCCCTGAATTTTTGGTCAAAAAAGCACATATTTAGTATGTCCTTTATCAGGTTCTGTTGCTAAACAGATTGGAGGAAGGAGAAATAGAAAAGCGGGGGTCACTAGCTTCAAATTCCTTAAAATCTAATGGGGGTGAAAAGGCCGATTATCAAATAATCAGAATTCAAGGCAGAGCCCACATGGTCTGGGTGGTGAGAGAGGAGAGACAGGTCCAGCCAGGAGTTAGAAAAGGGAGAGACAGTTGAATCAGGGAATTCAAAGAGGATGAGAGAGGATTACAACAGGAAAGGCGGTGTTGGGCTTCTCAGATAGAGCAAAGACCCATTATAACAAGTTATGAAGCCAAAACGAAGTGAGAAAAGCACCGAATCCCAGTTCCACCACCTCCTGAAGGCATAGGCTGTGCCTCAGCTCCTCCGGGTAAAGCGGTGGTGAGGAGGCAGCGGCGTAGTTCACCCTGCATGACTCCCGGAGCATCACGGGGGCTCTAAAATACTGAGGTCCTTTAACCTAGCAGCAATTCTGGAGGCGCCTCAGGAGAAAGAGGAAGCAGCCGGTGTGGGCATCTCTTTCAGGGAGGGAGTTAAGGAAGAGAAGGAGACGTAGGATGGGAATCCGAGAGGTAGCAGAACAGAGGGAAATTTCAGGAGAAGGGGACTTGAGCTTGACTCCTAAGCGATTCTAAAGAGAAGGGTCCCTTAGAAAGAGATCTTAAGATGTGAAGAAAGGCCCACTGGTTGAGAAACTCTTTGAGGAGAGATTACAACGACAGTAACAACAGCAATAATCAACATGTATTGGGCAATGAAAAATAGCAAGTTTTATGCGACACCCTCAAATTGACCTCATTTAATTTGCTCTAAAACTATATGGCGTAAGTACTTACCACCTATTTTCACAGACAAGGAGACGAAGACTCAGAGAGCTTACACAGCTGGGTTCACTCATTCCTTCATCAGCTATTATTTGACTATGTGCCGGGCATCACTAGATAATGAAATGAAGACATAAGGTGGACACCATCCTTGACGTCAAGAATGCGGCAGGGCAGCGTGAAGGACAGAAAGGTGGCTAATCCATCACCAAGCAAAGGGCAGCCAAGTGGATACGGGAGGAGGTCATGATGCCCAGGATGGGTTCCCTTTCCCTCCTGAGATGGGAACGGACAGCTTCTCAGTCTGCTGGGTTAGTCCCTAGGGTGGGGTTCATCAAATAGCCCCACTCTCAGATCCAAACTTCCAGAGAAGGACTTCTCAACAGCCTGCCCCCATGGGGCAACACGACGCGCCCCGTAGAGCGAGTCCCACTTGCACCTCTGAGCCCCCTGGCCTCGGGGACACCCACGGGCAGGGACCCTGTCCAGTGTCTTCTAAACACTTGAAGAGTCAGCCTTAGAATTCAGGCTGAGGGCGATGCTCTAGGAAAGGAGGGAAGGTAGACAGGAGGTTTGCTGAAGCTACACTGCAATTCTGAGATGGAAGAAAACAGAATGGAGCCATTTCAGGAGAGTCTGCCATCACCCCAACAGAGATCCTTGGGCCTGGTGCCCAGAACGCTAGAAAAACAAGCCAGAGCATATTCTCATGGAAAATGCATCCAAACATTTTGTACCATTGCATTAAGTTCCTAGGCTGCAACACACCCCATTCTAGGCCCGGGATACAGCAGTTAAAATGACAAGACACAGTCTCTTTTTTAGTTGGCACTTAGAATTTACTCAGCCATAGTATAACACTTTAGTGACTGCAGAAAAATACATTCGGAAGTTGGGGAGAACTTGGCTGGACTCATTGTTTAAAGAACAATTAATAAGGAAACAGTAACAAGCTGGAATAATAGGCTTCGGGGAAATTTTGCAATTAAGAAAATTAGAGGCTGCAGTCGCAGGGGGCAACCTGTCAAGTTGAATGCAGGGAAACACAAACTGAGCCAGGCCCTCACAGCATCCAAGTAAATACGGGGGGCAGCATTTGGGGAGTCCTGAAGCGGGGAAAGGAAGGGAGGAGCACTGATTAAAGTTGTATATATAAGGCGTTTTACACCCAAATGCCATCTGTCAATTACCCTTCGTGATCCTTTCCTAGTAAATGGTTATGAAGCTCTGGCTCTGTGCCTGGAACTCCACTAGGATCTTTCTGACACATCTCATGTAATCGTCACCTTCCTCTGAGGGGTTAATCATATCCCCAATTTACAGATGCAGTAATTGGGGTTACACAGGGTTAAGGACTCTGCCTTAAGATCACATGGTAAGTAAGAGGCAGGGTTACAAGAGGAACTCAAGGCCGTCCAATTCCAGATACTACCTTGTTCTTTTCACTCTGAGACCCTGTTCTTTCCCTCCGTTGAGCTGCATCTCCGAACTCCTCTTCCACGCTCGTGGGTCTGTTCTAACCACCAACAAATACAATCTCCACTCTTTGGGGCTCATCTGGACGTTGTCACTGGCACGGTGCCTCTTCCCAGCTAACTCTTCACTTCATGAAGCCACGTAGAGCCAGTGGAAGGAAGCCCAGCTGTGCAAACAGCCAAGCCTCTGTGCTCTCACCTGAGTCTGGCCTTGCACCTAGCCTCCTGTTCAGTCCTTGCTCACCTGGCTAGGAGAAGGTAAAGCTCCTCCAAGTCAAGGACGAGATGGACTGGTCCCTGCTCTTAACACCTCTTTTCTAGCACAGAAACTATGACAGGTCAAAGCAAGCAAGAAAGCGGCACTGTGACCCACTTAGAGAGACTGGGTCAGAATCTCGGTCAGGAGTGAGAATTAGGTCAGTGCTAGTCTGAGGGTGAAGTACACCTGAAGATAAGATTGGAAAGGCCTGGGAAGAAGCAAGAGGAGGAACTAACGCATAACAAAGGGCAGTGTGATCAGGTGGGCAGGGGAGTCTGGAGTTTGTATAAGATTCACAGCATGGAGGGAGCCCCCAGAATGCCCACTGGGTGAAGCTTTATGCTAGAAGTTGTTCACTTATGTTTCCTCGAGGAATAATGGCTGAACAACTGAGCTAACAAAACTAAAATAAGAAGGCAGTTGTGCCTTTTACAGGATGAGAGGTAATGGCAAATTAATATATCTATGCCAATGCAACTAGATTGGGTTATAAGAAACCTTTCTGTCTTTAAAGCTACTAGTTAACTATAATCTAATGCTGGGATGTTTTGTTTAATTTATTCTAGTTCAGGAGATGAGACAACGTCATTTTTGCATCAATCCCTGTTGATAAGTTTCTTCTTCCTTAATAAGGATGGTGTGACAAATTTATGTAAGCCTTGCTTTGATGATTCAGGATCAGGCAGTTGTGTCATCAGTGAAACACTGCCTATTATCACAGTAAATATGTATTAAGGAGGTGTGATAAAGTGTGAAGAACGGAAGCCAATCCCAGGACTAAAGACGGTGAAAAAGTATTCTTCCTGGTTCTTGTCCAAAAATCTATCTCCTCACTCAAAAGGCAAACTCCAAGTAAGTCCTTGGTCACTAAAGTTCTACGTAATCCTTGTCTTCCCCTAGTTTTGACTGAAGATTCTATCTGGCTTATGCTATAAACCTGCAGAAGTATTCGAAAAACATAGTCTGATTCACTACCTGCTACCTTATATTAGTGGCTAATCAATTTAACCCTGATGTTCACCTAAGGGTGAACAGAACTAAAATCGTTAAAATTGCAAAACATATTTAGAGTATCCCTGAGGCATTACTGCTGAAATATTTAACCCGAATTTATTCAAGCCCCCAGAACTGTGCTATACAATATTAAAGCACCAGACATGTGCTCTGATACTTAAATTTCAATTAATTAAATACAAGTTAAAAACTCATTTCCTTCGTTGTACTAACCACATTTCAAGTGTTCAATAAATACCTGTGGTCAATGGTTACCACATCGAACAACATATATAGGACATCTTCATCACACAAAGTTCAACTGAACAGTATTGCCTGAGACCTAACTTTTAGTGTTTCTGAAATACAAGGGGGAGAGAACCAAGGTAAATGACGTTACTAGAAAACAGACAACTCCAGCATGCGGGAATTTTTATAGCACAGCTGGCCTCTCCTCTCAGTCAATGAATGAGTAGACGGTTGGGAAGAGAAATTTGAAGGACTCTGCTAGATCACATCATGTAGCTATGCAAAGTTCACACTCTTAACTATGTGGTATAACTTGCTAGTAGCAGTGAGACATGTCACTCTCTCTGACTGAGACTAAATTCTTTAACTGTGTGTGTGTGTGTGTGTGTGTGTGTGTGTGTCTGTGTGTGTGTGTGTGTTTTCTGTTTTCAACAGCCAGGTTACTTAAGATTCTATTCTTCAACCAAAACACCAGGGAGGCTATTTCTAGCACACATCTGTTGTCTTATGAGAGCTCAAGTTTTACTCTCTTAACCTTAAACCACTTTTCTTATCTCAAATTTAGACCATGATCCAGCAACTAAATATCAAGCATTGCCATTCATCTCTGCCTACCAATCAATTTGTTCACTTTCCATAAAACAACCTCTTTGTATTATAATGGTATTTGTTTGCAGATCTGAGTGCTTTATTACATTTTCTTGCACTGTTTAAAATAAATAAATGGAAAATAGAGAAAATAAATATGCTAATATTAGCTGCATTGCAATTAATACAAAGATGGGGAGAATATAAAGTAGACTAAACCTCTTCAGTCTGGCTTGAATGCCTATTGAAAGTAAGCTGTTTGGTTATATGTTTAATTCTAAAGAAACATTTAAAGAATTAAAAGTCTATAAAATATTGGTAAGGGACTTGCCTGGTGGCGCAGTGGTTAAGAATCTGCCTGCCAATGCAGGGGACACAGGTTTGAGCCCTGGTCCAGGAAGATCCCACATGCCGCGGAGCAACTAAGCCCATGTGCCACAACTACTGAGCCTGCACTCTAGAGCCCGCGAACCACAACTGCTGAAGCCCGCGCACCTAGAGCCCAAGCTCCGCAACAAGAGAAGCCACCACAATGAGAAGCCTGCGCACCGCAACAAAGAGTAGCCCCCGCTCGCTGCAACTAGAGAAAGCCCACGTGCAGCAACAAAGACTCAATGCAGCCAAAAATACATAAATAAAAAATAAATAAATTTATAAAATAAAATAAATAAAACATTGGTAAGATATTGCTGACGATTATATAGCCAAAAGGTGAAGTGTTACAATGAAAGAAATAGATTTTAAAACGTTATGAATTGAGAGTCCATATCAATAAAATATTCCATTGATCCCTGAGAGAATTTCATAGTCTTATACATCACCTCATAGAGATACAGCTTTCTTCAGACCCTTAATCAAGAGAATTAAAATACCAGACTTGTTCTTCCTTCTGTCAACTTAAAAAAATAATCCGTATAAAGCAGAAATCAATATTGTACTGATTGTATTGTATCATATTAAAACAAGAAATCAGTAGAGAAAATCAATGAAACCAAAAGCTTATCTTTGAAAAGATCATTAAAATCAATAAGCCAATAGCCAGGCTAACTAAGAAAAAAAAAAAAGATAAAGGACACAAATTACTAATAAGAGAAAGAAAGAGGGGACATCACTACAGAGTCCATGGATGTAAAAGAATAATAAAAGAATACTATGAACAACTCCTTGCCTACAAATTTGATAACCTAGATGAAATGGACCAATTCCTTGAAAGACACAGTCTGCCAAAATGCACACAAGATGAAACAGATGATCTAAATATGCATATATCTATTAAAGAAACTGAATCAATAATTAATAACATTTCAATACAGAAAACACCAGGCCTAGATGGGTTCAATGGTGAATTCTAACAAACATTTAAGGAAGAAATTATACCAATTCCCTACAATATCTTTCAGAAGAAAAACAGATGGAATACTTCCTAATTTATTCTTTGAAGCCCACATTAGTATAAAACCAAAACCAGACAAAGACTTTACAAGAAAAGAAAACTACAGACCAATAATTTTCATGAATATAGATGCAAAAATCCTCAAAACAAAATATTAACAAATTTAATCCAACAATGTATAAAAGGAATTATACACCACAACCAACTGGGATTTATCCCAGGTATGCAAGGCTGGTTCAGCATTAAAAAATCAATTAATGTAACCCATCACATCACTAGGCTAAAGAAGAAAATCACATGAATATATCTTTAGATGCAGAAAAAGCGTTTGACAAAATTCAACACCCATTCATAATAAAAAAAAAAAAAAAAAACTCAGTAAACTAAGAACAGAGGGGAATTTCCACAACTTGGTAAAAAAATATCTACAAAAAAAAAAAAAGAAAGAAACTATAGCTAACCTCTCACTTCATGGTGAAAAACCCAAAGCTTCCCCACTAAGATCGGGAATGAGGCAAGAATGACCCCTCTTCACCAATGCTTTACACATTTTACTGAAAGTCCTACTAATGCAAAAAGACAAGGAAAGGAAATAAACGGTATATGGATTTGGAAGGAAGAAATAAAACTGTCTCTGTCTGCAGATGACATGATCTTTTATGTAGAAAATGTAAAAGAATTAACAAAATAACCCCTAGAACTTATACATGATTATAGGAAGGTTGCATGATACAGGTTAATATACAAAAAACAATTGTTTTCCTATGTATCAGCAACAAACAAGTGGAATTTGAAATTTAAAACACAATATAATTTATGTTAGCACCCCAAATATGAAATACTTAGATAAAAATCTAACAAAATATGTACAAGGTGTATATAAGGAAAACTACAAAACTCTGATGAAAGAACTCAAAGAACTAAATAAATGGAAAGATATTCCATGTTCAAAAAGGAAGACTCAAAACTGTCAAAATGTCAGTTCTTCCCAAAATGATATGTAGATTCAATGAAATCTTAATCAAAATCTCAGCAAGTTATTTTGTGGATATTGACAAGTTGATCCTAAAGTTTATATGGAGAGTCAAAAGATCCAGAATAGCCCACATGATACTATAGAAGAACAAAGTTGTAGGACTGAGACTACCCAAATTCAACACTTACTACAATGCTACAGTAATCAAGACAGTGTGCTTTGGCAAAAGAAGAAACAAATGGACCAAAGGAGCAGAATAGAGAGCCCAGAAATAGACTCAACTTACTTTTGACAAAGGAGCAGAGGCAACACTATGGAGAAAAGGTAATCTTTTCAACAAATGGTACTGGGACTACTGGACATCCTCATGCAAAAAAAAGGAGTGAGAGAGAGAATCTAGACACAGGTCTGGGGAGAGGAGGAAATGAGGAGACATAAAACAAAGGGTACAAGCTTTCAGTTATAAGAAGAAGAAGTGCTAAGGCTCTAATCTACAGCATGGTGACTATAGTTAATAATAAAGTATTTTATGTATGCTTGAAAGTTGCTGAGTAGATCTTAAGCATTCTCACCAAAAAAAAACAAAAACATGTATATCAAATCATCACGCTGCATACTTTACATATGTACAATTATATTTGTCAATTATTCCTTAATAAACTTGGAAAAAAATTAACTCAAAATGGATCACGGACCTAAATGTAAAACAGGAAACTATAAAGCTTCTAGACATTAACATTGGAGAAAATCTAGATGACCTTGGGTTTTGTGATGACCTTTTAGATACAACCCCAAAGGCATGATCCATGAAAGAAAGAATTGATAAGTGGGACTTCATTAAAATTAAAACTTTCTGCTCTGTGAATGTCAATGTCAAGAGAATGAAAAGACAAGCCACAGATTAGGAGAAAATATTTGCAAAAGACATATCTGATAAAGGATTGGTATCCAAAATATATAAAGAACTCTTAAAACTCAATAATAAGTAAACAAGCAACCCAATTAAAAAAGGGCCAAAGATCTTAACAGATACTTCACCACGAAAGTATACAGATGGCACATAAGCAAATGAAACGACATCACATACAAATTAAAACAGCAGTGAGATACCAATATACCCCTATTAAACAAGAGGACACTGACAACATCAAATGCTGCTGAAGATGTGAAGCAACAGGAATTCTCATTCACTGCTGGTGGGAATGCAAAACAGTACAGCCAAAAAATAGCTATAAGCACCCTTCTTGAACAATTGGGGAATTATGAATGTGGAATATACATTGAATGGTATCATGGCAATTTTCTTCAGTGCGATGATGTCATTCAAGTCGCATTGGAGAATATATTTCCCTAAGTAAGCATGCTGAGTATTTGAGTTGCATTGTCTTGAAATCTGCAGCTTATTTTCAAATGACCTAGAAAAATATGCATATATTCACATGCAGATAAAGCAAACATTCCAGTAGGTTAACAACTGTCAAATCTAGGTGTAGAAAATGTGGTTTTCATCATGCCTTTCTTCAATTTTTCTGGATGATTGAAAATGTTCATAATAAAATTTTTGTGACACAGCATCCCCATGGAATTTACAGAACCTGACGTGTCAAAACTCTAAGGCAGTTTGTATTTGAAAGCCTTTTTTGCTTTTTTTTCTACCTAGTAATGGAAGACTTCCATTCTTGTAACACTGTTTTATTTACATGTGTCAAGAAGATCAAATGAGAGAAATAACTATATTGTACCTTGTGACTCGCCAGCTTTTCACTTTTTATGACTCATCATCCCTGGACAGAAGAAAGCTTGCACGTTTTACTAACATGAAATTTTCAACAAACTTCTCCCAGTCCCAGAGGAATAGATTTCATTATGATCCTGCTTCAGTGGCCTCCTTTTTTCTCTTCCTCCTCCCACTCTTTCTTTTCCTTTGTGTTGAAATTTACATGCAATACTTAGGTCTGCCCATTAAATACCAGATTTCATTTCTCCTGCATCGATCACAACTTGCTTTTGATTCAGCCAGCTCTAACAAGAAAGCTTCGTCTTAAACTCCAAAACTTAAAATGAATATATACATATGTAAGAAAATATTTTAATTGAAAATTAGAATTGTTTCTCCACGTCAAGAAGAGCCAAGGAAAACAGAAAGTAATCAAGTTCCTGGAATTAAGGCATTCCATGACAAAAGGTTAAAAAGGAACTGGCATGATTAGACATAGGAAAGGGAAGACGAGGACATTTTTACAGAGCAACTCGTAACCAGGCACTTCTCGGAACAGACCCAAGTAGCTTAGGTGGCAGCTAACTTAATACAAAACCTGGGTGCTAATTGGGTACCTTGAGAAGGGAAGGTGTATCTCTCTGGCACACAAGACCCTGCACATCTTAGGAACTGGGTGGGGGGATTGGCAAGTAGGAAGAGAAGTGTCAGGGAAAGGAGAAAACGTTGAGCCCATGCATTACAAACGGACAAGGGACTCATCCTGAAACCAAAGAGATGGCTACAGAGCCCTCTAGAACTTCAAGTATCAGAGATTCCTCAATTAATCATGTAACTTCATATGTCTTGAGGCAAGTCATCATGGCAGGAAAAAGCTGGGATTGGAATGGGCAGATATAATCTCTCGAAATCTTTATGCTAATGCTACCTAATATCATTGGGGGAAGAAGGGGTGGGAATTTCATCCACTGGCTTTTTAACAGGCTCGGGTGACAGTCTGTAACCTAGAGCTCCAAGCATACCCTACAAGTGGCAGCATTCATTGGAAAAATATAATAATAGCTGCCATGCAACTGGCACGACCCCTGACATGTATTCATTGACACCTTAGTTATTAATTGACACGTTAGTTATTAATTCAACCCCTAGGATGTGATGGGGTGCACAGCAGGGGCTGCAGTCCCAGAGGTTAGCAAAAGCAGACATGTCCTCTTCCACATGGAGCACGCAAGCTAAGGAAATAGCCACAGAAATAAATGGAACATTAGGGTAAGTGCTATGAGTGATATAATATTTGAGCTGAAATCTGAAAGACATACATGGGAAGAGGCCAGTATATCTCAGGCAGAGGCCAGTATATCTCCCTACAGCAGGAGAACACATGCAGCTTTCACGGAATGCTTTCTAAATGTCCCGGAGTACACATCACAAGCAGATAACAAAGGCCATATATACACATGAGCACGCATATCATAATCTATGTACATTTTATATTATTTCATTCACTAATTTCAGGTCTCAGTATATTTAGAGGTCAGAGTTCACTGTGCATGTGGGTAAGCATACCTCTCTACTTCCAAGGGTCTTCTTGAGAATATGTTTTTTTAATTTCTTGTATTATTTAATTATATCAACTATTTTTTAACTTGTGACTGGAAAAAGCATCTATTTGATTTTCACTCATATTTTAATTATCAGCGTTGTCTTAAATCTGTAATTTCCTTGTAGGGATGTTTTAAAGTCACTCATGCATTTTGTGAGGGCGGTTTAATTAAAACTAAATATGATAACCCACAAATGTACCTATCTGGACCCCGTAGATGAGATTGTCACAATAAACGAATTTGAAAGGACAAGTAAGGACACCACTCCAACCTGCTTTGTTAGGAGTCACCTCTTCCCTCAGGACACTTGTCCTCCTGCAGGTGACCACCTGACATGTGGACAGGCGAGGCCACTGATATCATGCAGAATATTCACCATTCGGAAGCCTGATTTCTTACTTTATAATTACAAAACAATTATAAATAACATTCCTAGCATTTTCTCTCCGGGGAGAAAGAGAGCTGAGGTCCAGAGCAGGAGGAAATGGGGATGTTTGGCCTTAAAAAGAAGGTCCATTCTTTCCAGGAAAGGATGTGCACAAATGAAGTGACATTGAGCACAGGGGGATTCAGTAGGGAAAGTGCCCACCTTGTTTATGTTTTATTCTGTGTTCCTAGTGAGAAGGAGAGGTAGGTCTTCTTCCCCCAGAGGTGAGGAAAAATGGTGGCTAACTCAAGGAGGGTGGTAATTTGGAAGATTCTGAATGGCACAAATTCCGCTAGGAAAAGGGAAGGGAGAAGCAGATTAAGAAAGTATTAAAGAATTCCCCCGGCAATGTTAGGAACCAAGCTTAGTTTTAGAGATGATGATTTAAAGTGGCGTGTGAGTGTGTGAGATTTCTTCCAGCACCCTGGACAGCTCCCAAGTAGTCTGAGGGAGCTGCATACTTAGAAAGATTCAGGCCCGGGTCCTCCTGGGTATAGGTGTCATGGTTTGTCTCTGCCAATTGGTTTGTTAAAGCAGATGTACTAACTCACGCCACCTGGTATCTTCCTTAAAGACAAAGGGATGGAGCACATTTTATCCAGAGAGCCTTCAATCCTGTGAGTACATTATAGAGCACACAGCCATCAGGAATTCTTATCAGAGGCATAGCTGTTAATCTGAATTATTACATTTTGGAAAAATAAGAATAAACTGAAATTAAATTATTCTCAGCTCGAAATGTGTTCACCTTTTGTTCCATGTAAGACTGTGATCATGTGATCAGCTTTTCTCATGCCTACTTACAGCTTTGTATTAATCATGAGAGACAGAAGCCTCCAGTAGGAGAATCTGAAACTAAGCGTTAAGAATAAGAAGTACTGGACTTCCCTGGCGGTCCAGTGGTTAAGACTCTGCGCTCCCACTGCAGGGGCCACGGGTTCGATCCCTGGTCAGGGAAGTTCCGCTTGCTACGCGGTATGGCCAAAAAAAAAAAAAAAAAAAGTATTAAAAGTACTGACCTTATATCCAGCCTGACCCAACCTATAGCCACACCCTCATTGCCACTGAACAATCTGTGAAAAATTCTAAACTCTTTTCATGTCATTCTTTGCTCATAAATCTTTTAAGGATCCATGGTGCCCAGAGAATAAGGCATCGCATCCTCGGTGATGCTTACACCACCCTCTAGGATAAAGTCCCTGCACATTCTCCATTCTCTTGTCCTGCTCCTTCCCACCACAGATCCTATACTCCACACGGAAATGTGTACCTTGGAGAGTTCTAAACTCTGATAACCATTTCCTTTCTAACTGCTAAGAGGCAGTCATTCTTGAAATGGGAAGAACACTCTAAGATGGCAAAGTCATTGCTCCAACCAGATTCAGCCTAAAGTCTTTTAAAGCAATTTCCTAAAGACTCTCTGGATACTGAAGGCAGCTATTTGCTGCCAGTGGGAATGATGCCCTGGTAATTCACTAGCACACAACCAGGAGATCAGCCATCATCGGAGCAATTAAGAAACAACAGTGAAAACAAACAAGAACTGAATTATTGTTGACCAATCGGTAGTATTTTGGGATTATTCCTTTTTTACGTACCGATGTGAAAAAGAGAGAGAGAGAAAGAGAGAGAGGGAGAGATTGAGAACTCTTCTATTCAACTGTAATTTTATTCTTTTAATTCAGTCTGAGCATTGTGTAAATGTGCATAAAATTATAATCAGAATGAGCTCCCTCAAACACAAGCTAGCCCTGGGGATCACAAGGCTGCAAAGAGTGCCTTGGGATGGATTTGTTATGCACGTTACAGAAAGATCAGTATTTCCTGTTTTATTTGACTTTATCAACTTATCTTGGCCAAAATTTTAAATAGATTCTGAGGACTGCAAAACCATTTTAAAGAGTCAGCCAGGGGGCTTCCCTGGTGGCACAGTGGTTAAGAATCCACCTGCCAATGCAGGGGACACGGGTTCGAGCCCTGGTCCAGGCAGATCCCACATGCCACGGAGCAACTAAGCCCGCACACCACAACTACTGAACCTGCACTCTAGAGCCCGTGAGCCACAACTACTGAGCCCACGTGCCGCAACTACTGAAGCACGTGCGCCTAGAGCCCATGCTTCGCAACAAGAAAAGCTACCGCAATGAGAAGCCTGTGCACCGCAAAGAAGAGTAGCCCCTGCTCACCGCAACTAGAGAAAAGCCCACACACAGCAACGAAGACCCAACACAGCCATAAATAAATTAATTAATTAATTTTTAAAAATGAGTCAGCCAGACAACAGAAAACAAATATAGCCCTGGTTCCTTCTTTCCAGTGCAGAGAGAGTTGAAAATTTCCCTGTGGAATACGCCGTGGATGGTGTTGCCAGGGCCATTTGTGGAGGACGGTACAAGGATGGCTGAACAAAGAGTGAGAACTTTGAAGGCAGACAGACTCCAAGCAACATTTCAGTTCTCTCATTCACTAACTGTGAGAACTTGGGCCAATTATTCCTTCTCTGAGAGTCAATTTCTCTCCTACAGAATGAGAATAATAATACTGCCTCCTACATGGCCATAGGGACAAATGAGAAAAGGTCATGTGGTGAGTACAGAGACCAGCACCTAATGGGGACTCCATCACAGCTCCCTCTGCTCACGCAAGTTTCATTTCTGTGTTATTCCTGCTCTAAGCGATGCAAGATCATTGACGGCCTGGGTGAAGCTCTGAAGATGTCATCCTAAGCATCCCTGGCTTCACTTAGGTCTTTATTCAGATGACCTCATGCCAGAGTAGCCCTGACCACTTGATCTAAAAGTGCTCTCCTCTGCCACCCCTTACCATCTTTTATTTTGCTGCATTACTTCCTATTACATCTATTTATTTATTTGTTTATGTATTTGATTTTTGTATTGTTTGACTCCCTCCACTAGATCTGAGGCTTGGGAGACTGAGGATTTGGTCTGGTTTGTTTGCTCTCTCTTCCCACAGTATCCATCCCATAGTATCCATCCCATAGTATCCATCCCATAGTAACTGATAAGAAATATCTGTCAACAATAAATGAGTAAAATAATTACATACTCTCTTTGGGACAAGACCTGGTACCATCCTGTGCTGTTACCAAACTGTGTAACATTTGCTCTTTTTTGCTTCCAGATTAACAGAAAAAAAGAGTATCTTTTGAAAGCCATAACTTATGTTTCCTAAGGATAACAGGCAGCCAGAAATAACTGGGTAATTCAGTTCAATATCTGCTCTGTCAGGCTCCAAACTTTCTGCAAGATGCTATGTTGTCTCTTGTAAGCTCTCCTTTCCCTCCTGACTCCTCTGAAGCTGGTTTCTACACCGTCCATAATTCTTTCTCCTGCCCTCTTCTTTATTCTTTCTACAGGAAAGAATCCAAAATGCTCTAACCGGTGAGTCACATCAAATCTCATGAATTCAACTACAGTCTTCACACCAATAGCACTTGTATTTCTATCTCCAACCCAGATCTCTCCCAACGTCCACAGACTCCATGGATATCTCATAACGAGACACCATATTGCAGCTCTAAAAACTTGTCTTGGTCCTTCATTTTTCTATGTTTGCAAGTAGCATCACTATTCATCCCGTCACCCAAACTAGAATCCCAGAGTCATCCAAGATTCCACATGCTTCCTGAACACCCAAAGCCAATCCGTCACCAAGATCTGTCGATCTGAAACCCACAATAGTTCTAGAATTCGCCTGCTCTCTTCTCCACTGTCCCAGCCTTAGTTCAGATCCCACCATTTCTTACCTGGAAAACAAAATACTGACAACACAAAATGATGAGGAGGAAATGAAGCAACAGGAACTCTCACTCATTGCTGGCGGGAATGCAAAATGGTACAGTCACTTTGGAAGACTATTTGGTAGTATTTTATGAAACTAAGCATACTCTTACCATACAATCCAGCAATCCCGCTCCTTGGTATTTACTCAATGAGCTGAAAACTTATGCCCACACAAAAACCTACACACTGTTGTTTACATTTATAGCATCTTTATTCATAATTACCAAAACTTGTAATCAACCAAGATGTCCTTCAGTAGGTGAATAAATTCAGAAAGTATGGTATATCCAGACAATGGAATATTATTCAGCACTAAAAAAAAAAGCTATCAAGTCATCAAGAGACATGGAGGAACCTTAAATGTATATTATTAATTGAAAGAAGCCAATCTGAGAAGGCCACATATTGTGTGATTTCAACTATATGACATTCTGGAAAAGTCAAAATTACGGAGAGAGTAAAAAAGGTCAGTGATTGCCAGGGGTTAGTGGGAGAGAGGGATGAATAGACAGAACGTGGAGAATTTTTAGGGCAGTGGAACTATTCTGTATGACTGTAAAATGGTATTTTGTCATGTCATAATAAATTTGATACATGTCGTTATAAATTTGTCCAAACCCACAGAATGCGCAATACCAAGAGTGAACCCTGATGTAAAATATGGACTTTCGGTGTTAATGATGTGTCAATGTAGGTTTATCAGCTGTAGCCAATGTACCACTGTAGTACAGCATGTTGATACTAGGGGAGGTCGTGCAGGTGTGGGGCAGGGAATATATGGGAACTCTATACGCTCCACTCAATTTTTCTGTGAACTTAAAACTGCTCTAAAAATACAGTCTATTAAAAATAAACAACAAACAAACAGCCTCCCACCTAGTTATGTGGGCCCATCGTGGCCCTATCTCATCAATCCACCACAGCCTAGAAGTTATTTCTAAACAGAAAATCTGATCAAGGTATCCACTACCAAAAAACCCTTCCAGGCTTTTCAACAGCTCACAAATTAAAGGGCTCTGGGCAAAGTGTTAGAAAATGTCTTTCCCTTCCTGCGTTAAGAATCTGATCACCAGATAAACTTTCTAAGTCCGTTTCCCTGGAAACAGATAAGGATGGCGTGTGTGCGAACTGTATTGCTAAACAATATTGCTTACTGTAAACTGACTTCTGCTGGGGAGACTGTCTCTGGACTGGGGGAGCTATAGGTATTGGACGGGGTTGCCTTGTTTTGGACTTCCCTGAACTTAGAGACTCCAGTGCTGAGCATGTGTTTTCAGGGGTCCTACACCTATGGAGTTTCTACAAGAGAGAAATGGCTTCTGAAAGGCATGAGGCTCTTAAGCCAGGGTGAAACCTCCATCATCCAATGTGGGTTGTTCCTCTTTGCACATAGGCTGGCTACTGCAAGTATTCCTCCTGAAGAGGAACACCTGTGGTCTCTGACGAGGCAGGTACCAAGTGTGGTGTATGGCTGTCCCATGAACCTGAATGTCTAGCTGGGACTAAGAAGACACCCTGGTCGCTCCTTGCCTCTCTTTTAAGCATCACATCCTACTCCCCACTTCTACCCTCCTTTAATAGAAGAAATTATTTACATTTGCCAATAAGTATCGTGTGATCTCTCTCCTCCAAGCCATCTCGCATGTCCTACTTCTTCTTTGCCATCTACCGTGTTCTTCCTTCAGTCCCTCCCCATAGTCACCTCCTCTAGGAAAGCCTACCCAGACCATGTCCCACAGTGGGTAAGTGCTCCGTCCTGTGGCTCCCACATCACTCCTAACCTTCCTCACTCTATCTTATTATCATCTGTTTGCCTACCTTATTTTTCACTTTGAGCCCTCCTTGAAGGTCGTGGTTGCAAGATCTGCCACTTGATAGCTGCCAAAGCCATTTCTGTAAACATAAGCTGATCGCATCACTCCCAGTGGCAGGTATTTCTGGTTTCTTACCCAAAAAACATCTTCCCTTTCTCTCTGAATGGAACCTTGACTTAATCTGGCTCAGCCGCATAGCAAACTAGGCACCTCTCCAGATACCCTTTCGGTCAGTAGTGGTCACAAGAGCTAGTTGAGACCAAGAAGATGTTAGTGAAAGCCTGTTGGATGGGATTATGAGAAAGCCACCTTTTCTTTTTTTTTTTCACCTTTTCTTTAACAAAAAGAGATAAACTTGGTTGCCATAAGTCTTTCACTCTTCACCCTTCCTGCTTCCTATACATCTGAAATACGGAAACCATGCCTGATGGTAAAGGAAAGATTTCACGCCATGAATCTGAAAAAGAGAGCCACGTGCTAAAGATGGCAGAGCAGGAAGCTTGGGCAGAGCATCAAGCTGTGTTCTTGATGACTTTCTGCAACCAATGGTAGAAGCCAGACCTGTCATTACAAGAGAAAAATAAAACTCCATTTGGATAACCTACTGTCGTTAGGTTTCTATTATTATAGCTAAGCCCAGTGTGAGCTGACACGCAACTATATGTAATTCATTCTCCAACAGGATAAAATCTCAGCCCATTGCCATGACACCTCTTTCCATCCCAGAGCCTGCATACCTTATCACTCTCACCTCCCACGACCTCCTCATCACCACATGCTCTCTGAGTCCCAATCATTCTAACTGGTCCATTAGCAAGTCCCCTGAAAAACCCATCTTTCTACAGGTCCTTGTCTTTTCACAAGTCCTTCTGACTTAGAATGGCTGTTCCCCACCAGCTTCACCCAGAGACGTATAACTGGTCTACCAAGCCCGGGGTACACATCACCTCCTCTATAAAGTCTTCCTTGATTCCATAGTTCCTCCATTCCCTGAACTTCCAGAGAGCACCCCATGGCTGATTTATGCTACAGCAATTAGTGAATTACTTTCAAATTATTAGTGTGATCATCTGCCTCCTCCTCCAAAACATGAAACCTGGAGAGCAGTGATCTTGCCTTATCAGCCATTCAACACATGTTTAAGGGTGCCTCTAAATCCACGGCCTCCACCTACTGAAGCTGTGACCTTGATCTTCTCTAAGTTATTTATTAAAATAATGTAGAAAAATAAATAAAGTAAAGATAGCCCTAGGGCCATCATATAACCCAACTCCAAAGGATTCTGTATTCCAACAAGTGTCCCATCCTCAGGTGTGTGCAGAATAAAATGCTAATGGCATCCCTGGATTTGAGCACTTTACAGATTAAAAGCAATAATGTATGAAAAGTGCTGCTAAATAAGTTCAATAAATATTAGCTACTGGGGGAGCTTCCCTGGTGGCGCAGTGGTTAAGAACCCACCTGCCAATGCAGGGGACAGGGGTTCTATCCCTGGTCCGGGAAGATCCCACATGCTGCAGAGCAGCTAAGCCCATGAGCCACAACTACTGAGCCTGCGCTCTAGAGTCCACGAGCCACAACTACTGAGCCCGCGAGCCACAACTACTGAAGCCCGCGCACCTAGAGCCCGTGCTCCGCAACAAGAGAAGCCACCGCAATGAGAGGCCCGCACACCTCAATGAAGAGTAGCCCCCGCTCGCCGCAACTAGAGAAAGCCCGCGCACAGCTACAAAGACCCAATGCAACAAAAATAAAAATTCAAAAATTCAAAGAAAATATTAGCTATTTGGGATGATAATGATTGTATCTTTGTATCCTCAGCCCTGGACTTGGCCCAAGGTAAGTGCTCAGTAATATTTCCTGGTTGTAGAAATAAAATGAAATCCAGGTTTATTCTTGGTTCTAAATTATAAAACACTCTGAAGTCCCAGCCTAAAATAATACAAAAATCATAATGGTATCCCTTGGTATCTAATATTTCCCACTAAAATATATCCTGATATTTATCCTCTGGAGCTTACCCCATTAGGCAGACTCAGTGCCTGCCTGAGACAGTCTGTTCCCAAGCACAGCGAGACCGTGGGGCAGGAACTTTCTGAGGAGGCTCTCGGTGGAATCAATTGTGCTGGAAGGTCCGGGATAACAATAAACAAGGCTAAACAATGTGGCTGGTCGTTGGAACTGGACGTCCTTGGGCCTCTGGGAATTTGGCTCTGGATCTACCATTCTTGAGAATTTAATCTTCCTGTGCAACTTCCATGGGGGCTCTCCAGACAAGTGAGGGCTGGAGAGAAGTGAATGGCCATTCACAGTCAGTGCCGAGCTCAGGGGAGCCTGGCTGGGTGAGAAGCTCTCAGCCTGTGCTGGTGGCTCAGAGGGAATCTCAGAGCTTCCGTAATTCTGATCCAACTTGTTCCAAAACATTTGCACCTTGACATCATAAGATCACGCTATTTCTGTGGGTTATTGCCCTAGGTTGTATAATAAAATCCTAATTGCATGATTAAATGATATAAGCATTTAGTATATACCTATGGTATGAAAGCATTGAGGAGAGAGACGGACTATGAAATAGATTCAGTCTTCACGTTGCGCACAGTCTCATGGGAAAGAAAATCATGTATGCAAATGCCTCTACTAAAAGAAAATATAAATAAAGCATATATGAAAGAAATAAGGGGAAAAAACAAGAGAGGGTCCGAGAAGGAACAAATTTAAAGGAAACTTGAAATTATCTGAGTGCAAGAAAGTCCGACAGAAATAACACTGGGAATAATCTCTTCATCCCTTCTTACTTTAAAAATAGGGAAACTGCAGCCACTATGGAGAACAGTATGGAAGTTCCTTACAAAGCTAAAAATAGTTACCCTATGATCCAGTGATCCCCCTCCTGGGCACATATCCAGAAAAGATGAGAACTCGAAAAGACACACGCACCCCAATATTCATAGCAGCACTATTTACAATAGCCAAGACATGGAAGCAACCTAAATGTCCATGGATAGATGAACAAAGAAGGTGTGGTATATACATACAATGGAATATTACTTACTCAGCCATAAAAAAGAATGAAATATTGCCATTTGCAGCAACATGGAGGGACCTAGAGATTATCATACTGAGTGAAGTCAGACAGAGAAAGACAAATATCCTGTGATATCACTTATATGTGGAATCCAAAAAAATGATACAAATGAACTTATTTACAAAACAGAAATAGACTCACAGACATAGAAAACAAACTTATGGTTACCAAAGGGGAAGGGGGCGGGGAAGGAATAAATCAGGAGCTTGGGATTAACAGATACACACTACTGTATATAAAGTAGATAAACAAGGACCTACTGTATAGCACAGGGAACTCTACTCAATATCTTGTAATAACCCATAATGGAAAAGAACCTGAAAAAGAATAATATATATATAACTGAATCACTTTGCTGTACACCTGAAACTAATACAACATTGTAAATCAGCTATACTTCAATAAAAAATTGTTTGTTTGAATAAAATAAAATTTCCCCAATAAAAAATGGGGAAATTTGAGTCTAAGAGAAGCAAGTCAATTTGTTCTTGTTCACATTGCTCTGTGAGTACTCTACCTGCATTTTTATTTCGTAACTCAGCCTCAGGAAAGAACTTGGAGTCAGAGCCCCCTAAGTTGGACTTTGGGTTCTGAGTCTGATCATCTGTGTAATTTTGGGCAAGCTACCCCATCTCTCTGAGCTTCAGAAACTTCATTTGTGAAAATGGCCTAGAAAGAATCCTTTTAGATCATAAAACTGTTGTGAAGATTCCACGAGAAAATCCACGTGCAGTGACTGGTTCAGGGAAAGTGTTCACATACTTGTTGAAGGCATGCATGCATGAATAAATGAATGAATGAGTGTTTAAGTGAACGGTCTGGAAGAAGGAGGAAAATAAAAAAAGAAACTACTGCCTGGTGGGTCTGGCGTCTCCCTGCTCTACCCACTGGAAAAATATAAGTCCCAGGAGAGAAAGACCAAGTGTGTCTTGCTCTGAACAGGATCCCAGCATGATGCTTGGCACATAATATGTACTTGATTAAACTTCTTTTACTAATAAAATAGCTCTTCTTTCTCAATTCTTTTGCTCTGCGTCAGGCATTTTTCTAAGTCCTATGCCTGTAGTGGGTATATCATTTAATAGTCCAGGCCACCTATAAGAAAAGTGGCCTTACTACCCCTATTTGACAGATGAAGAAACATATTCTGTCCCAAGAAAGAGACAGAGAAGGACTTAATGTTTGAAATGCAGACAGTAACGTTATTGTCTTGCAATATGCCAGATACCATTCTAAACACTTTACTTTTATTTGTTCTTTAATCCTCACAAAAACCTGAAAGAAGTACTATTTTATTATTTTTTTTTTGGCCACGCCGCTCAGCACGTGGGACCTTAGTTTCTGGACCAGGGATCGAACCCAAGCCCCCTGCAGTGGAAGCATGGAGTAAACCTCTGGACCACCAGGGAAGCCCAGATGTACTATTTTTTAATCCTGATTTTATAAATGCATAAATCAAACTGCAGAGAGGATGAGTAATATGCCCATGGGCACACAGCTCAGCAGTAGCAGAGCCAGGCTTTGAACAGAGCGTCACTGTCATACTCAACAGCCTTGTAGGGTTTGATGCTATGGTCAAAATAAGTCAGGCTGATGTGGGAGGCCAGAGAAAATGATGGATTCAACATTCAGAGGAGTGGCGCAAGGCTTTTCAAAAGAGATGATGGGGCTTCCCTGGTGGCGCAGTGGTTGAGAATCTGCCTGCCAATGCAGGGGACATGGGTTCGAGCCCTGGTCTGGGAGGATCCCACATGCCGCGGAGCGACTGGGCCCGTGAGCCACAACTGCTGAGCCTGCGCGTCTGGAGCCTGTGCTCCGCAACAAGAGAGGCCACGATAGTGAGAGGCCCGCGCACTGCGATGAAGAATGGCCCCCACTTGCCGCAACTGGAGAAAGCCCTCGCGCAGAAACGAAGACCCAACACAGCCATAAATAAATAAATAAATAAATAAAATATTTTAAAAAAAAAAAAGAGATGATGACTGAGGTGAATCTGAATCAAGGAAGAAGCTGCCCAGATGAGTATGTGGCAGGGTGTGTGTGTGTGTGTGTGTGGGTGTGTGGGTGTGTGTGTGTGTGTGTGTGTGTGTTTATTTGGAAGGGGCAGCAACACATTGTGCTAAAATTATAAATGGATCAACCAGCCCCCTCTTTGGGGACACCTCACTCTCCATCTCTCTGGCAACCACAATCAGGACCCCAAGATTTCCTGCAAAGGAAACCTCAAGCACAATGCACACTTCATTCCTGCCATGACTCACATTATATGCCACTGGGAGCCAACTCAGCCTCAGTTTTAACTTGAAATGAGAAGCATCTTAAAGCAACATATTGATTTTAAGTTTAGATGTATACAGTACATTATATTAACATCCCAGAAGTTTTGACATGTACGTTAATCACTGAATTTCGAATGAAAATATCCAGGGGGCATGCGATTAAACCACACAAGCAAAGAAGAAAAGACAGATCTGATATTTCAGTAAGTGTTTTTTCTTTCATTTTGGTTGGAGATAGGCAATAAAGTACAAAGTGGAAAGGCAAACACTTGAAATTTGGACTGCTTACCTGAACAACTAGGGAAGACATAGACTGCCCTGGATTTCTTTTTTCTTTCTTTCTTTCTTTCTTTTTTTTTAAGCCCCCTAATTCCATAAAGTGTCTTTCAAAGTAAACATGCTGCAGTCTTTCACGCTTAATCCAGAATCAAAAGATGTTGGAAGCAGACCTGATATTAAGGGTCATCAAATAAACCCTCTCCTCACTCCCTTCATATTCCAAGTCAAACAGAAGCTCAATCCCATTTCCCAAGTTTAAACAGCTGAGTGGTTAAAAGCCAAATATTTTGACTGAGTAGAGTTTTTGACTTTATTTTTAGTCTTATATTTTGTTTTGATTTTATCTCTAGCTGAATTTTAAATGCCCTCCACAAGGGACCCCTACAGGGTGGCTGAGAAGGAATAAGCTTTGTGATCAGACCAATCTGAGGGTCAAGTTCAGTCTTCCTCTCTTGCTGTCTGTGGAACTGCAAGCAAATTATTTCCCCTCTCTGTGCCTGGGTCTCCTCAGCTTTAAAGACCACTAGTAACACCTCCTGCGCAAAGGTTAAATCAAAGTATCACCAGGGAAAGTACTTACTGCAGTCACCAGCACATAGTAGGTACTTAGAAAGTGTTTCCTTTCCCTCTCATCTGTACTACACATAATTCAATCCCTGCCTGTCACTTCAAAAGGACTTAAGATCATTTTTTGTTTACAATAAATGCATGCTTTTGGAAAGAAGGAGGAAAAGAGAAAAGCAAGGAAATCTCATTCTGATATTCAGAAGCAATTACATTAATATTCATTTTATTCTCCCAAATGGCTCACACCAGCCAGCATGTTAAAATATAGCGCTTGATGAATTCTACCTTGGGCACAAGATTCCAAAGATAATCTTATCTTTAAACATTTCCTCTAAGCAAACTAAAAAAGGCCATTTATTCTTCACGGCATTTTATATTCTGATTTAAAGTCAATAAGGTTTCACAAAAACCACCGTTCAGTCATCCCCTCTTTCCCTGTAGTAATACCTCAGTTATGATGGTGTGTGCTCAGAAATTAATTTTTGAGATAACTTATACCAAATCCTTTAAATACCAAATACTGTTATATTTAATTTTAGCAATTTTGATGTAACTCATTTTAGAAATTATACTCCCATGCCTTCTTTCAGCAGAGTTTACAGACTGTAATTTAGTTCTTCCTTGATGACTCACTGTCACACTTCTGAACATAAGTTATTGCTTAGTGCTATTCTGCCTTGATGCTCTCAAAGACCCCTGAAGCCTGAACAACTCCAAGTTCCTTCACTCAGGATCCAAAGGCTCCACCTAATGGATATCCCTTGGTCCACCCCATAGAGAGGTTCCATTCAAAGGAGAGTCTCATTCAGGTTCTTCAGTTTTCATAGTAGAATGTCAATCTCACCATCCTCTTAGTTGACATTAAAGTACACAGATGAGCCTTTAATCAGAATAAACTAATCACCTAGTATGTGGCAAGTATTACAATAGATGGTGTTGAATTTGCTTTCTTTTTATTTTTTCATTTAATTTTCATTACAATTTTCTTATGGGTTGCCTATGATCGTTGTTTCAGAGTTAAAGAAACTAAGATCAATACAGGTAAAGTAACACACTATATCCTAGAGAGAAGCTGAGATTATGACAGGGTTATCAGAAAAGTGTTGCTGAAATTGTATACCATACACCCCATGTGGAGTTAGGAGGGGAGTTACAGAAAAAGAGGGCTAATTGATGGACTTAGAGATGATCATACTAAGGGAAGTAAGTCAGAAAAAGGAAGACAAATACCACATGATATCACTTATATGAGGAATCTAAAATATGACACAAATGAACTTATCTACGAAACAGACTCACAGACATAGAGAACAGACTTGTGGTCGCCAAGAGGGAGGGGGGGCAGGGTAGGGATAGAGTGGGAGGTTGGGATTAGCAGAGGCAAACTGCGATGTATAGGATGGATAAACAACAAGGTCCTACTGTAGCGCACAGGGAAATATATTCAATATCCTGTGATAAACTGTAATGGAAAAGAATATGAAAAAGAATATGTATATCTGAATCACTTTGCTGTACACCAGAAACTAACACAACATTGTAAATCAACTATACTCCGATTTAAAAAAGAGGGCAAATGGATTAAAAAAGGAGAGATCATTGGCCAGAGATTTCTGTGAAGTCAAAGAATGGCATTAATAGGAAAATCTAGCAAGCAAGCTTAAGAGAGGAAGCTGGGTTCAATAGATTATTTGGTGCATATATAACAAGTGTGATGCGTGAATGAATGTATGGCTGAGTAGAGAAGAGGAAAAGCTATCCCAGCTGAGAAGGTGAAAGCCAAGGTGCCGTAGGGGTCATTTAGCTGGGCTTGGAAGGCATCCAAGATAATGGCAGGACTTGGGGTGTGGAGGAAAACAAGACCCAGGTACCAGAATGACCAGTGCCTGGAGAGCAGTGTGTGGGCAAAAGACCAGTACATGACCGGTCAGGCCGGTAGGTACCAGTGTAGCTGGCACCCCATTGCAATTTTCCCTGACCAGTGATGCTTTTAAGAGATAAGCAGGAGAAGGTGTGGCTAAATGGGGAAGTGGATCCACAGGAGGGCTCCTTGGGTTCTAAGCATTACAAAGTTTGGGAAGATCCTTCTATAGTATGTTTTCATGACTCCCTTATGGGAACAGACATTCTCAGAGGATCAAAGGGTTGTACGGCTGAATGTCATAAGCCCCCAAGAAGCAGCTGTGGAGAAATTTGTTTGTCTTAAAGGAAGATTTGGAGGGGGCTCTAATCAAAATAAGTGGAAATATCAATTAGAACGTAGTGGATGCTACTGGCGCTTCACCCTGCTCCCCTCTATCAGGCTGGTGTGCCCATCACTGAGTTGCTGTGTTGGCTGATAATAACCCATCATTTCTCTGTTCTCAGCTGACAGGAGCTGCTTTGCCCGGAAATACTTGCGTGGATATACCTCTCAGAGTTGGAGCCACAGAAATGGCCTTGCTTCAAGGTGGAAAAAACACGTGTTCCCTAGAGCTCCCTGTGTGATCAGGCTGAGATTAGATGAAGCTGCACCCACACCTGTACCTATGCCTGTCTTCTTCCCTGTCTATTTCTGCTCTCCTCACTCCCTCTGAGGTTTCAACTGAAAGCACCCTCTCAGTCAATCACCTGTACAAGAGCCATCTCAGGATGTAAGAGGTAGGTCTACATCGCAGAACCTGAGACGGGAAGCAGGTAGGACCACTCCACGGGGCCAATTAACTGTCCAGGGTCACTTGACTAATAAATATCAGAACTAGGATAACCATCCAACCTGGTTTGTCTGGGACTGAGGGGGTTCAGTCTGAGAAGACTCTTCGTTTTCAAACTGGAACAGTCCCAGGAAAAAAAGAGAGAAGTTGCTCACTCTACTCAGAGCTGGGATTCAAACCCAAGTCTGCAGAATTACCTGGTGGTCCAGTGGTTAGGACTCCACGCTTTCACTGCTGAGGGCCTGGGTTCAATCCCTAATCAGGGAACTAAAATCCCACAAGCCACACGGTGTGGCCAAAAAAACAAAAACAACAACAAAAACAAACCCAAGTCTGTCACATTTTAAATGGCCTCTTTCTCTAGACAGTGCTCTTTCATTTACATGAGTGTTGCCTCATGTATAACCTGGACACCTGCTAGCTCAGGCACCACCAGAAAATACATCACCACATGGTGCCCACAAAGGGATGTCTGTAGGCTCTGAGGCAGCCCCATCCCTCTCCTAGAAATTGTATTCTTAGTTGGGGTCCATGGGAGGGCTTCAGGTCATCCATAACCCCTCTCATAGGGTTGTTCTTTCTTTTCCTTTTTTTTTTTTCTTGAAAATGACTGTAGATTTCATCAGATGCTCAATGTGATCCTCGACATAATTAAGGTTAAGAACCATCGTCCAAGAACACATAGCTTTTATTTCCGGATGAAGTTGAACAGTGGGGTGCTGTACTTCTGTCTCATACTTAACCGTTCTCAAGCAGAGCTGTTTCCCAGTTCAATGGCCAAACACCCACCTCTGCATTCACCAGAGCGTAGTGAGTAGAAGACATCTACCTCAATCCTCAGGCTGTTCTCATCCTAGTCTTGGGAGGAAATTTTCTTTTTTTATTTAAACTGAAACTTGAAAGATATTTGTCAGGGTTGGCTGAGGAGACAGGAAGGGGAGGTTGTCTCAGGGAGCGGGTATAGCAGGGACAAAGAAGCATGCTCCAGCACGTCCCTAAACAGGACACCAACCTGCTGACCAGGAGCTCTAAATGGTACTTAAACAGGATTGTGGTTATTTGTTTTAACTGAAAAAGTGTTATTCTATTACTGAAGATTCCTGGCATTAATTCTTCTGTATGTGCTTTGATAAATATTGGTTGCATGCTCATTGAGTGCCAGGAAATCTTCTAAGTACTTGTGCAGCTATAAACATGACAAAGTCCCTGCACCATGGAGCTTACCATCTTGGAAAGGAGAGAATTAATTTTTTTTTAAAAAAGTAAACCAATACATCCGTAATAATATTCAAACAGTTATATAGGGATGAATGCTATGGAGAAAAAGAAAGCAAGCTCTGAGGCTGGAGACCAGAAGGGGCTATTTGACTAGGGTAGCCCAGGGAGACCTCTACAAAGAAAAGACTTGGATGAGGGGAGGGAGGGAGCCATGGAAATATCAAGGGGTGACTTTCCTAGCCAGCAGTGTGAAAACAAAGCAAAAAGCCCTTAAGGAAAGAGGAAGCCATAGAGTGTGTGTTTTTGTATTGTTTGTTGTATTTTTTGAATGGGTTGAATGGGCAGTGCTATCGACCTTGTGAGTCTAAAAGAACATTTTTATTTCCTCATTCTATATATTTCCCTGGGGGTGATCACATCTACTCCCATGCTCTCAATTAGCATCTATGTGCTGATGATTTTCTAAGTTCAGATTCAGTCAAGAATTCCTTTCCGAGCTTGACTGATATCTCTAATTGCCTAAAATGTACATGGATTTCCTCAGAGACCTAAAAATCTACTTATTCAAAATAGAAGTCATCATTTCCCCCTCAAAATCTGTTCTTTTCCTTGTGTCCCCAGGCCAATGAACTGCAACAAGGCCAATCCATCAGACCAGGTCAGAAAACTAAGAGTCATCCTTGATATTTCTGCACTTTTAGATACTGTATGTTAAGTCATCCACACTTCCCACTGCTCAATTGCCTTAATGTCTCAAGTTTGTTCTCCTTTCTTCATCCCTGTTACCTTAACCTTGGTTGGGACTATCACTACCTCCATACAGCCTGGGTTTCCTGCAGTAGCCTCCTATCATGTCTCCATGCTTTTTGGCTTGCTCCCCTCCCATGCATCCTCTCTAGTGCAGCCAGAATCCAAAATGCCTATCTGTATCTGTCATTTCCCACTTTAATATCCTCCCACTGCTGAACAAAGCTGGAGTATCACATTTGCTGATTTCGAATTATATTACAAAGCTATAGTAATTAAAACAGCATGGTACTGGCATAAAAACAGATACACAGAATAATGGGATAGAAATAAACTCACACATATATAGTCAACTAATCTTTGACAAGGGTGTCAAGAATACACAATGAGAAAAGGATAGTCTCTTCAATAAATGGTGTTGGGAAAACTGGATACCCACATGCAAATAAGTAAAACTGAACCCTTATCTTACACCATGCACAAAAATAACTCAAAATGGAAAAATGACTTAAACATAAGATCTGAAACCAAAAACCTCCTGGAAGAATACACAGGGGGAAAAGCTCTTTGACATTAGTCTTGGCAATGACTTTTTAGATATGACACCAAAAGCACAGGCAACAAAAGCAAAAATTAAATAAATGAGACTACATCAAACTAAAAGGCTCTGCACAGCAAAGGAAACAATCAACAAGGGTAAAAAGGCAACATACGAAATAGAAGAAAATATTTGGAAGCCATACATCTTATAAGGGGTCAATATCCAAAATATATAAGGAACTCATACAACTCAATAGCAAAAAAATAAAATAAAATAAAAATAAGTGTTGGCAAGGACGTGGAGCAAAGGGAACTCTGGTGCACTGTTGGTGGGAAGGTAAATCAGTACAGTCATTATGGAAAACAGCATGAAAGTTTCTAAAAAAAATTTAAAGTAGAACTACCATATGACTCAGCAATCCCATTTCTGGGTATAGGTCCAAAAGAATTGAAATCAGGATCTCAAAGAGATACCTGCAATCCCATATTCACTGCAGCGTTATTCACAATAGCCAAGATACAGAAATAACCTAAATGCCCAGCTATGGATGAATGACTAAAGAAAATGTGGTATATACATCCAATGGACTATTACTCAGTCTTAAAAAAAAAAGTAAGGAAATCCTGTCATTTGTGACAATATGAAAGGACCTGGAGAATATAATGCTAAGCAATATAGGCCAGACACAGAAATTCAAATATTGTATGATCTCACTTAAATGTGAAATCAAAGAGAGCCAAACTCATAGAAGCAGAGAGTAGAATAGTGGTTACCAGAGGCTGGGGGAGGGGCAAACAGGGACACAAGGGGTCAAAGGGTACAAAGTTTCAGTTCTGCAAGATGAGAAAGTTCTGGAGAGCTAATGCATAGAATGGTGACTATAGGTAACAGTACTGTATTGCATACTTGAAATTTGCTAAGAGGGTAGATCCTAAGTGTTCTCATCATGTGTGATTTTAGTTTTACCAAGATCTCTCTAGCTGCCCTGCGTAAAGAAGCACAGATGAGGAAGGGATGTCCATTCAGAGCCTAGTGTGCTAGTTCAGGTAGATGAAGGCGCTGAAACCAGAGTGAGTGTGGTCAAGCTGGAAAGAAACCCCTGAGTGTCACCCATGACCCCTCCCTCCTCTTAACCTACATCCACAGTCAAAAGTCCCTAGAGTGTTCCACTGATATTCTTCTGACAAAGGATGCAGTTTGTTCATTTATCTGACACTTCTCCATCTCTCTCACCTTAGCATTCCTTCTGTTACTATTTCCTGTGCATCACTTCTCTTCATCTCAACTCTCCTTCTTGAATTCAAGACTCTTATTTGAAAAGTCTCCTGAGAGGCCATCATATTTAGTGCTTGACCTATCTTCTCAAATCCAACCTCTATTCTGAAGCGAGGGACAGTGTTCTGTCCAACTCTAAACCTTTCCATGGTTCCCAAGACCTTCAGGTTAGAGGACAAGCTACTTAGCCTGCCTCAAAAGACTCTCAAAGATGTGGCCCCTATTAACCTCCCCAGCCTCAAGAGATGTCACTTCACTTTTTGTGTTCCAGCCCTGCCCATTCACGTCCCTTCTTTGTTACCTCCTGAGTCCAGGGCTTTTGCATGTTACTTCCTCCTGCTCAGTGCCCTTCCCTTCACTTGGAAATTCCTGCAGATTTCTTTTAGGCCCTCTCTCTTTTCTGTGAAGCCTTCCTTGACAGCCCCTCCTAGGAAATGTATCAAACGTCTCTTCTCTTTGCTCTCCAGAACCCTGCCTTGCCTGATTCACTCTTCTGTTTCCATGCCTGATCCCTCTACTACAGGGGGCAGGGCTTTGCCTTGTTCACAGTTGAATCCTCTGCCCTGATGTGATGAGTGACACATGGCAGGCTACCGATTCAGATTTCCAGTCCTGGGCACACACAGTGCTTCTCCATCCACACCAGAGGTGGACGGCCACGGGAAAGAGCCCTGGTCCACAGAGCTCATTTCCTCTGTGATGCTAAAACCTCCCTCAGGAATCGCTCCTGAGATCAGTGTGCAGCCATCTAGAAATGATTCATGTTTGAACAGAAACATTTGGCGTTGCTGAGCACCCAGAGTCTGGGCAGCTCAGTGAATATGAGAGATATCCGTGGATCCCCTCCAGCTCTTGCAGGTAAGACAGGGTTTCTTCCGTACAGTTTCTTGTATTTTGAATGAAAGAGATCTTCCAGGATGGACAGAGCAGCACAACCTCTTGCCTGAGGTCAGATAAGAAGTGGGGTGAGACAAGGAGAGATAGCAGGGTGTATTCAACACCTGCCTAAGTCCCAGGGTCATCTTGGGGACCCTAGCCTTCTAGACTGGGGACAATTCTAAAAGAGGAGAAATACGGTGGGGAGGATATGGGTATATAGTGCATTGAAATGTAACGTTTAGGCAAGTGAAAGTTTTGACCAAAAGGACAACCTGTAAGGCCACAGAAGTAACCTTGGCGAGGAGAAACGTTAATTAGCAGATGGAAGCACTGAAAACAGAGTGAGATGGGGCCATTGGAATCACCCAGACAGTTTACTGATGAAGAAACTGAGACCCATAAAGGTGAGGAGGCCAGGTCAACAGTCCTGTGAGCGGTTAGGTTCAGAGCTGGAGTGAAGACTCAGCCCCAGAATCTAAACCTTGAGCTTATTCTACTTTTTCCTGGTATTGCACGTGGAAAGAGCGCTCTCGGAAACTACCACTACCTTCTTACTAGTAATTTTTCTCTCTCTTTCTCTTCCTCCCTCCTTCCCTCCCTCTCCCTCCCTTCCTCAAAAAGGTAAGTGAAATAGAGGGATAAAGAGAGACAATGCATTTTGGGACATTTCCCAAAAAAGTCGGAAACTTCTATTATGGGCAATTATATCTGTCATTTGGATATTACAGATATAATGTATTATGTGCCGGGCATGACACTTTTCTTAACATATGTCTTCCCAACTCATCTTGAAAGGTAGCTGTCATGATAATGGTACGCAAAGAAGGCAAATGGCTGAGGGGACAAAATGATGCACTGAAGGTCCCACAGAGCTAGTAAGTGGAGGGGCCAGTACCACCAGCTCATCTTGTCTGATGCTGTGTAATTAGACGTAGAGATTTTGCTCATTTTCCAGGACAAAAAAAAAAAATTGAAAGAAATAATGTACTGGGTAGGGTAATTTACAGTTTATGAATTGCTTTTACTGCACAGCTTTCCATTCACTCCAAGCACTTGGCACCTCTGGGAGATGGGGACCACCATCCACATTTAACAAATGAGAAAGCTGAGGCACAGGAAGACCAAGGGGCCTAGTCCTAGGTCCTCTTAGAACCAGGATTTCTCAATCCAGTCTACGTGTTTTTCCACTACATCGGAGCTGAAATCAAGGGAAAAAATGGAAGGGAGAGAAATACATTTTCAGTTTAAAATACTCCATCAGATGTTTCCAGCAAATGTTATATGAAGGCCATTCAACACCAGATTACCATTATTCTAAAGTACCCACTTGAAACAAAATGAGCATTTTTAAGGCAAAATATGTGTTTTTGTTCTCCTTCTCTCTGCTTCAGTGGCTTGACCCTAAATGACACACAACCACCCAGGAAGCGTCCTTCAGGCTTCCTGCGCAGGCTGAGATGGGGGAAGGCAGCTCGGCCAGCCTTTGTGCGGGCCTCTTCCAGTGCCGGTGGTTATGCTGCAGGTTAAGGTTTGGGCACACATTCGACAACCACCCATCATGGCAATCACTAGGCCAGGCGCAGGGGCCACAATCGCGGTAGAATAAAACCAAATTCCTGTCCTCAGGAAGCATGAAATCTAGAGAGGGGGCAGCATGTATGCGAGCGATGACAACATGACCCAGCACAAAGTGTCACGGAGCAGGTCCAAAGTGCTGTGGGAGCACAGGGGAGAGCCCAGGAAGGCTTCCCGTAGGAAGGGGCATTTGAATTGGGTCAGGAAGGGAAAAAGGAAGTGAGAAATGGTCATTCTAGGCAGAGGCCAGCGTGAGCAGTATCAGGGGTAGAAAAGAGCAGGGAAGAGTATAAGACAGTGCAGCCATTCCATCAAGCTGTAAGCCTTCGGTCACATCGGGCAAAAATTTGGTAAACACTTGGAATTACAGAGCACAGTTGGATGAAGGTGAATTTTGCCCCAAGGAGCTCACAATGCGTCTCATGTATCCATTTAACCAACATTTAAATGAGTCCCCTCCATATGCAAATCCTTTTTTACACCTTAAAACGCTTAGTCCAGCTCCATGGTAAGCAGACCTCAGTGTCCCCAAACTAGATAAGTACCGCATTTGATATCAAAGCCCCTGACCTTCAACATCTGTAAGCAAGGATGACATGCTGTGTTTCCTCCAATAAAGCCCTCTTTATATTTCCCTGAGTGTATCTTGGACCAGACTACAGCATTTCAGCTATGAGTCACTGACCAATATTTCTACTCCCTTTTCATAGCTGATGCCCGTTGAATGATCTGCTGATCTAAGGAAGGGGTTTTCTTTAAAAAATGACGATAATTCCTTTTATTTGCACTAGACGTTAGATTTTGAAAAGTCCCTTCCCATCCATCCTCCCCATCATGCCCTGGCAAGCTGCAAGAATTGTTACCATCCCATTCTACAGATGAGAGAAGGGCGTCTCAGTGAGGTGGGGGAACTCAAGGTCACACAGCAAGTGTATGAAGGAATCAGAGCTCACATCCATGTTTGACTCCCAAATCATGTTCTCCTTTCTCTACCCCTTACCATCTGCCTGGAATACAATAATATCATCCTCATTATGACACAAATCCCAAATGAAATGCTGGTCAAATCACATCCCCTCAGGCAACACAACTACAGCATAAATTAAAAACTCAATTAAAGAACATGGCCTCTTAACTAGGGGTTATCACTGTTCCCTGAGGCCATAGTATAAAGAGAGGGCCTATAAAAGTCAATGGCTGCCCAGCTCGGATATTACCCAGAGACCCACTTACCCATATGCAAGACACTTTAGACCCAAATTATTCACCTAACTTTATCTCCCTCCTGTACGGTCTTCTGGAGCCCTGGCCCCTGCCGAGCTGGATTTGGAATCATGCCCGAACCTTTGCCCCTCTTTCTGGCCTGTAGACGAGGTTAACAGTCCATCACTCTGTGGGAACAGCACTGGTGCCTCTCAGCTCTGACACATCCCTTAATATCAGGAACCTCAGAACCTGATGGAAAAACAATGCCTCCCTAGTTCAAAAAGGGAACTGAAGCTGAATTTTCTGGCTGTTTGAAAGTGGGATAGTCTGCCAATGGCTGGCATCCCCTTTGGCCAAGGGGACAAAGAGTGTTGTTATAATGCATGAAAGTTTTGTTTTGCTGACAATAGTTGGGGGGTGGCTAGAAGTGAGTTAAGGAAATAAAGAGGGGGGATTTTTGATTCTTAGTTTATAATTTTATGTCTATTCTCACTCCACCCCCTATAGCCAAAGGCAGTAATGTGATAAACTTGAGGGATACCCCTGGGTCCAAAAATGGTGATAGTTACTACTCCCCTGGTCTAAATATCCCTTCCAGTTGCTGGGTTTAAAGCTGACTTTACAAAGCAAGACACGTTGTGTGCTCTGGTCCCTTTCCATGTCAAATAACCCCCTCCCTTGTCCCCAGCCAAGCCACAGGGTCAGCCTGGACCACAGAGAATCGCTACCACTGCCCCATTTCACCCCAACATGGTCTTCTCCCCAGCCTGCTCTGGGTCAAGGGCTCAGAGAACCTGCTTGCAGAAGGGTCTGGATGTGCCCTCTCAGCCTCCATCTGGGACTTCTGCAGGGACCACCTCATTAACCCAGCGCCTCCCCACCAATCACATCAGATTTCCCTTCTTGTCCTCTCAAGACGTGCCCAGATGTGCCTTGAGACTAGAGGACAGAGAGACTGGGGGAGAGAGAAGGAGATAAACCACATTTCGCGGCAGAATCCCTGTTAAGTAATAGAAAGCCATCCAACTAGCAACCACGCTTCCAGAAACGTCACTGCCACAGAGGAGAGAGTTTTGCAGCTGCCGACCCCGGAGTGCTCTCACCTACCTGTCTCCCACTGCAGAGCTCCCCTCTCTCCTCCTGGGCCACTGCTCCTGGGTCCCTCACTCTGCTCTTTTCTGCCTTCTCCAGCCGCCAACACTTGCAGCGGCAGCGGGCGGACCGCGGAGTCCAGGCACCTGCGAGCTGGGTCTCGGGTCCCCGCAGCAAGGCTGCCTGGAGGAGGAGCGAGAGGATGCTGCCCGCGCCGCCGCCGCCGCCGCCGCCGCCGCCGCCGCGGTGGTGCCGACGAGGTTGCTATGGTTATGGAACTCCGCAGCTGCCCCCTCTCGGCGCAACAGCTGCCCGGCCGCGGCCTCCTCTGGGCAGCCCCAGCGAAGAGGGCCGGGTGGCAAGGCTGTCAACACGGTGAGAGGGACTCACCGCCACCCCTGAGAAAGGGAGAAGACCGAGTGCCTGCGCCCGCGCCTCTCAGCTCGCGCCCGCTGGCTCCGCTCACCTCCGCGCCCTTGCTCGTCTCCTTCCCTCGCCGGGACGCGGCCGGAGCCCGGCGCACGGCGCACGGCGCGCAGCGCGCCCTCGCGGCCTGCAGAGCGCTTCCTGCCGCCGCCGGCTGGCCCGGCTCCCCGCAGCCCTGCGCAGCGCCCCGAGGCTGCGCGTCCGGCTGGGAGGCGCGGCGCCCGCTCCCCCAGCCTCAGCCCTCCCCGCGGCGAGTCGGCGGCGGCGGCGGCGGGAGCCCGGGGGCCAAGCCCCGCCCGCTCGCCCTCCCGGCCTGCGGGGGCGCCAGCAGCCCGACCCGACGCCCACCGGGCCTCGCCGCCAGTCCTGGCCGCGAGCATGCTCAGTCTCCGCGACGGAGGTGCCCTCCCGAATTGGAAGACGGGGATGCAGGAGAAATAAAAAGGTCCTCTCCAGACTTTACCCCCAGGGAGGGGGGACAGATGACCGGGGATGAGGGGGGTCGATGGCGGTAAACTTTGAAGAGGGATCCAGAGGCAACACAGTAGATGCCTGAGAAAGGGTTAATGCCCTAAGCAATCAATATCTTCAGTATGGTCAGCCGTGGCTGTCAGCGAACGGACTAACGCATCATTTGCTAGTCACCTACTTAATGCTGGACACTGAGGGTTCAGAGATGTCTAAGATTCGGTGCGTGGACGAGGGGAGAAGATTGCGGCGGGTTAAACCGACCCCCATCTACTGAGCATCCTTCACCAGGCACTACACACGGAGAGGTCTAATTCTCGCCACCACTATGTTAGGGAGGGCCCCTGGCACTCAGGATGAAGTTGAGAGCCTCAGAGACAAAAGCCAAAATTGAGACTTCGGAGACCAATGCTCCCTCCGCTACACTGGGCTGCACTAACTCACGATCCAAGAAGAGATGTGGATTGTAACCCAGCAATTACAACCGGGGTGACTAGCATCTAACTAGTTAGGGAGGGTGGGAGGGGAGGCAATCAGGGAAAGGCATCTGAAAGAAGAGGCAAAGGGAGGGGAGGAGAAGCGGGTAGAATGTTCCTTGCAGAATGAGAAGACCAAGTATGCAAAGGCCTGGAGGCAAGACAGCCAGGACTGGGTTTTGATCCCCACGAGGGATCCAGTAGAGCTGAAACAGAGTGTGCCGGGACAGCGGAAGCAAGTAATGAGGTTGCAAGGGCAGGAGCTGCACATCGAGGGCCTTGGAACCCAAGAGAGGGGGTTGGAATTTGACCCTAAGGACAGTAGGGAACCATTGCAGGAAATTAAGCAGGGGAAAGGCTGGGTCATCGTGTTGGGACGTTCTCTGTTGTTAAAGGGTACGTGGCGGGGTAAGGTGGGTACTGAGGCTACAAGAAGGAGTGTCGCGAGTTGCGTGTTGCTGCAGCCTGGCCAGGGCAGAGGAAGGACGCATTCTCCTGCCGTTTGTCCTCCCCACAGCACCCAGCCAAGCCCCGGACAACGCATGTTCTCAACGTCTGCTGCATGGCAAATACATGAATGTTTAGTTCTCCATAGAGAAAAGGGGTACCTGTCTTGCACAATTTTGGTTCTTAAAATGTGGTTAAAATCACATGACATCCTTTTGCTACGAACATTCCATTTTTATGCAGTCTTATTTGTGAAAGGCAGTGTGAGTCTCCACTATTTCCTCTGAGTCCCCAGCAGTGAAGACGTCCCAGTAGCACAGGGTTTTCTTGTACTGGGATGTGTTTTCCATTGCCCTGATAGAAGATCCCTGGGATATACTGTGAAGTAAAAGAGCAAAGTGCAGAATAGTGTTCATAATAACTCTTGTGAAAAAGAGAGGAGACACAAGGGTATATTTGTATTTGCTTATATTGGCATAAAATATACTGGAAGGCTATGTAAAAAACTTGTAGAAGCGGATATTAGCTATGGGGGTGGGGTTGGGTGGAGAACTGGGGGACAAAGGCTGAGTGGCAGTGAGATTTTCAATGCACTTTTATAATTTTGATTTTTGAATCAAAAATAAATTACATACACCTGTATGTGTATATATATGAAACATATATATAATATATATGCACATGATCTATATAATGTATTACCATCTGTGACTAGAATCTTCATGAACCTTGAGATAACCTTTCATGCAAGATACAACAAGTCCCAAATGAATGTGCCCAAGACCTACTCTTCCCACCCACCCCCAATTCCCTATGTGGCAAAATAGCATTATGACTTATTACTGTGAAGTCTTCCTTGTCAATCCCTGCTCTGCTCATGGATTGGAGATAAGGAGAGAAGAGGAAGCACAGACATAGAAACTGAGGCCTCTGGGAGGCCAGGAGTGGGCAGCTGTGTGGACATGACCCATTTGTCAGGACCCAGGGGTTTCCCCCTAGACAACAATCACTGGTCCCTGGTGGCCAACATGGCACCCCAAAATCAGGCAGCTGGAGTGATGCTCTCTGGGCCCAGAGGTTCCCTCACCCAATGCCCTCCTGTGGACAGGCATTGGGTGCCCCACTCCAAACTGGTGCATTCTCAGCCCCACTGGGTGAAGCTCTGAACAGCCAGGGGACTGCAGGAGATCTGCAAGGAAAGCCCTGACCACTGCCCAGGGTGGGCTTAGGTGGAACCGACTGAAAAGCAGAAATAATCCTCCACTGTTATCCCCCCAGCCAGAGAATGACCCACCATCCATCAAATCACACAGACCTAACATCATCCTGGGCTCCTGGGCTCCCTGCCTCCTTCTCTCTACCCCCCTCATCCCACACACATCTACTTAAATACTAATGTTGGTCAATTCCACCAGATAAACAGCTCTCCAAGTTGTCAATAGCAGGGGCTCCCCAGGAGATTTTTTTTTTAAAGTCCTTCAGGAAGAGGCTGTGAGTGATGGTGTCTAGAGAAATGGGTGTAATCTTAGCTTTATGTTTTGAGGTGATCTGCTCCAGATAGGACAGGAGGACATTGGTTCTGGGACAGAGGCAGAGCCTGATCCAGCCCCAGCGGGAAGGTGACACCCTACGTGGAAGAGCTGAGAGATACAGCTCAGCGTGGGGTGCTCCTGGCTGAGTCTGGCTCTGGGGGAAGGAGGTCGCCCTTCCTCACAGGGCCACAGGGGCTCGAGCCCCTTCAGAAGGAGCAAAGAATCACAGCCGAGTGGACTGGCATTTTCTCACTTGGTTGCAGAAAGCAGGTTTTCAATGGTGACATCCTGTGGCATGAAGAAGCAACTGTCTTTCCATGTGCCTGTTGGTCATCTCTGTGTCTTCCTTGGAAAAGGAAGATCTTCTGTCTGTTCAGATCTTCTGCGCATTTTTTAATCCAGTGTTTTTTATTATTATTATTGAGTTGTATGAGCTGTTTATATATTCTGAATATTAACCCCTTATCGGTCATATCGTTTGCAAATATTTTCTCCCATTCAGTAGGTTGTCTTCATTTGGACAACAGTTTCCTTTGAGAAATGCAAATAAAAACTACAGTGAGGTATCACCTCACACGGGTCAGAATGGCCATCATCAAAAAATCTACAAACAATAAATGCTGGAGAGGGTGTGGAGAAAAGGGAACCCTTGTGCACTGTTGGTGGGAATGTAGATTGGTGCAGCCACTATAGAAAACAGTATGGAGGTTCCTCAAAAAACTAAAAATAGAACTACCATATGATCCAGCAGTTCCACTCCTGGGTATATATCCAGAAAAAAAACGAAAACACTAATTTGAAAAGATACATGCACTGCAATGTTCATAGCAGCATTATTTACAATAGCCAAGACATGGAAACAACCTGTGTCCATCAACAGATGGATGGATAAATTAGATGTGGTGTACACACACACACACACACACACACAAAATGAATACTACTCAGCCATAACAAAGAATGAAATTCTGCTATTTGCAACACCATGGATGGACCTAGAGAGTATTATGCTAAGTGAAATCAGGCAGATAGAGAAAGACAAATACTGTATGTTATCTCTTGTATGTGGAATCTAAAAAATAAAACGAATGATGTAACAAAACAGAAACAGACTCACAGACACAGAGAACAAACTAGTGGTTACCAGTGGGGAGAGGGAAGCGGGAGGGGCAAGGTAGGAGTATGGGATTAAGAGAAACAAACTATTATGTATAAAATAGGTAAGCAACAAGGATGTATTGTACAGCACGGGAAATATAGCCATTATCTAGTAATAACTTTAAATGGAGTATAACCTGTAAAAATGTTGGATCGCTATGTGGTACACTTAAAACTAATATAATATTATATATCAACTATAATTTAAAAAAAAAAACAGAAGAAGCAACAGTCATGAAATGCTTATCGGACTCCATGCACTCCACGGGATGGGGAGGAAGTTGGGGAGCTGGAATAGCCTTCCCTTTTGACTGTATCAACCCCATTGTTTTAGGACAGTTTGGGGCGGGGGAGACCTTTGCTAATAGAAGAACACAGACTGGGGCAGCTTGCCTGGCCTTGAAATCTGGCTTTGCTGCTCTCTTTAATGTGTGTCCTTTAAGATGTAACTTGACCTAATTGTATCTCCAGTTCCTTTCTGTAAAACAGAAATGATAATAAATGTATCTCATATGGGTTTTTTTGGCGAGGATTAAGTGGATTAAAATTTAGATGGCTTTAAATGGATTAAAGCTTGGACCTCGTGCAGAGTCAGGGCTATGTACCTGTGAGCTAATTTTTTTTTTAATTTATTTATTTATCTATTTATTTTTGGCTGTGTTGGGTCTTGATTGCTGCGCGCAGGCTTTCTCTAGTTGCAGCGAGCAGAGGCTACTATTTGTTGCAGTGCGCGGGCTTCTTGTTGCAGAGCACGGGCTCTAGGCACACACCCTCAGTAGTTGTGGCACACCGGCTCAGTAGCTGTGGTGCACAGGCTTAGTTGCTCCCGTGGGATCTTCCCAGACCAGGGATCGAACCCGTGTCCCCTGTATTGGCAGGCGGATTCTTAACCACTGCACCACCAGGGAAGTCCCTGCTGTTATTATTTTTTAAATGTTGGAGTGAGTTGGGGAAATAGGAAAGGTGCTTGGGATGCCATGTTTATCAGGCATACTCTCTTTTCTATCCATCACCTGTGCACAGATCATCCTGTTTCTTATCTAAAATACCAGAGTAATTTCTTAAATGATCTCCCCAATTCCAGTTCTGTCCCCCTTACCCCATCTGCTGTACATGGCATATCGATCTTCTAAAAATGTAACTTGAGCCTATAACCCTGCCTCTTAAGATCCTTCAGGACTGGTTCTAGACTCGCAGAATGAGTGTCAAGCTCCGTGGCCTGGCATTCAGGCCAGCTAAGGTCTGATTCCTGTTCTTCATGAATCCTGGCTCCATTTGGCCCAAGCAATACCAACCACCTGTACTTCCCAGAAAGCTCCAGGATGTCAAGTACATGCATGAATGTGTGCTCATCCTTCAAACCTGTGTCTACATATTGCTGCCATATGAAGCCTGCTAAGATCTAACTTAGAGTTCATCACCTCCTCCTCTGAGCTGCCTCTGAACCCCACACATACTTGGGAAAAGACACTCAAAGCTTTGTGGTATAATTATTTACATCACAATGCATTTCCCACACTAGACTGAGGAGTCTTTGAAGAAAGTTCTCCTTTTTTCCCCTGAATAGCAAAAACAATCTTGAGAAAGAAGAGCAAAACTGGAGGAATCATGCTCCCTGATATCAAACTGTACTACAAAGCAACAGTAATCAAAACAATATGGTGCTGCCACAAAAAAAAAAAAAAAAAAAAAAAAAAAACAGGCATATAGATAAATAGAACAGAATAGAGAGCCCAGAAATGAACTCTAACCTATATGGACAATTGATCTATGACAAAGGAGAAGTCTTTGAAGAAAGTTCTTAAGAAAGGGTCTATGTCTATCTTTCTCTACCCAACCCATAGCACAATATCTGGAACATAGAGGTGTTTGATACATCTTTAAAATTTATTTGAATAGATTTGGGGTTGATTTTCTTCTCATGTATTTGTCTTATCTTGTCCTGCCAACCAAAAATCGAAAGTTTGCTTTAAACATCTTTGCACTTATGATAGGTGCTCAATTACTATGTCCAGTTTGACTCACAGGGGAAGTAATGTTCACCTAAGAGCCAGATCGATTGGCACTGGGGTGGGAGGGTCCTCAGGAGAAGGCCAACCTTGTTATGCCTTGGGATGGGTCTTCAAGGGAACGACTTCTCAGCAGCACAGCAGTTCAACCCACAGAGCTTCACGTTTTTATCTTATCTCATTCTCCTCGCATTGCGTTTTTGGAGCACATGTAACTGTGATTGCAGCAAACCCATACGCAGTTGTGTTCTTACTAGGCACCAAGCAATATTCTGAACTTATTTTATCTTCACAACAACCCCATGATAACCCTCTTAGGAGGAAACGGAGGCAAAGTTGCAGAACTTCACTGAAATCACACAACTAAAGGGGGCTAAGCCTGGATTTGAATGGTCAATCCCAGCTCCTTATGATTAGGCAACACTGCCTATATGCTCTGTTATGACCATGGTTTACATTATCTCTGTCATTTATATCTGTAAATTATATAGGGATCCTGCATCATCATCTAATGCAGGGTTCTCAACTTGGCATTATTGATATTTGGGGCCAGATGATTGTCATGAGGGCTGCCCTGTGCATTATAGGATGTTCAACACCTTCCCTGACCCCTGCCCATTAGATGCCAGTAGCACCCTGCCCCCTACCAACACCCTCAATTTTGACAAACCAAATGATCTCCAGACATTGACAAATGTCCCTGGGCTGGGGGGAGAGTGGAGACAAAATTATCCTATATTGAGAACCACTGATCCAAAAATAGACTTAGGGTAAATTTTATAACAAATGATAATGAATGTAAACCCAATTTCAAATAAAATTACTGATATTTTTAAAAACTAGGCCATTATTTGTTAGGTATGATCAGATCAGCTTTGTTTTTACTCAAAGATTGGGCTGGCCAAAGCTTTCTTCTGGTCAAGGTGCTTGCTTGACCTTTTCTTCTTGTTCTCTCATATTTCCATTATAAGTACCTCTATCTTTAATCCATGTGCATGTATTTCAAAGGGGTCTTTTCAAGTTACTTGAGCAGTTTGTGAGGACCAGCTTAGTTAAAACACTTATATGACCATAATCCAATTAACTAAGCACCAATAGGCAGTAGTGTTTCCCATTACACTGAATGGAAGTCAAGTACTACTTGCCACGTGGTCCTCAGAACCCTCCTTCAGAATAGTGCAAGGCAGGTGCCCAGCAACACGTGGACTGAGGGCATCCTCATCCATCCTCATATTTAACATTAATGAAACAATCATTTTTTAAAGACAGAGTTCAATGTAAATTAACACTTCGATATATTCTGGCTGAATCTGCCCGATCATCAGTTCCCTCATCTGCAGGTTTACGTGTATCTAATACATATAGGAAAAGGCTCTAACCTCTGGCCAGTTATGGTAGCCATTCTAGTTCATTCTGATTCTTTGCAACTACCAAGCTGCATTTGTCAGCCCTCCTCGTAGCTGATGGAGTCCTCACCAAGTCAGATGAGCAGAAGTGATATGACTTCCTGCAGGAGGAAAAAGAGTGGGTATGAGTTACACACACACACACATTCACATAACCTTTCTTCTATCTGTGCAACTGAAAAAAAAAAAACAAAAAAATGAATAAGCCCAAACAAGAAAATGGCCAATTTCAAAATGGAGACAGATCAAAGGTTGCTTCTGAAGCTCCTGATGGTGGTGGCCTGACCTGCATCAGACTGTGATGGGGCGAAAATTAACTTATGTACATCACTGAGATTTCAGAGTTAATCTGCTTATGTAGCATTGAGTAGCCAACGTTGGCTAACACGAGTAGAGAAACACTGATTTCCAGACCACTAGATAATCACCTCAAAAACCACACCAACAGTTCACATGGCCACACCAGGAGATGAGTGCTATTACTGCCCAATTTTCTCCCAGATTAGGAAACTAGGCACAGGTAGCTGTCAACTGAAAAAAAAAACGCACAACCTAAAAGTTGAAAATTATGTTTTACTTGGATTTTCTGAGGATGGAAGACAGTCTTTCAGGTCGCTCTGAGGGACCACTCCGAAGAGGTAAGAGAGGAGCCAGGATATATAAAAATCAGATAGTGGAGTTCCCTGCTGGCCAGTGGTTAGGACTCCGCGCTTTCACTGCCGAGGCCGGGATTCAACCCCTGGTGGTGGAACTAAGATCCCGCAAGCCACGCGGTGTGGCCAAAACAAAACAAAACCAGGTAGTAGGTACATTAGAAAATTACCGTTTATTAAAGAAAACCAAGTACCTCGAGTTAATGAATTTAGCGCTTTTCTAGAAATGGGAAGATGCAAGAGTCTGGGCTCACTGAAATCATTCCTTAACCATCTAAGGCCAGTATCCTGTTCTTTCCCACCCTGAGTCCCCTCGGGGTGCACCGCAGTGACTGAGAGCTTGTTTGTCTCCATCCTGAGATCCCTCAGGGCTCATCGTTAGGGTGATGGTTTGATGGCAGAAGCATCCTTTGTTTGCTGATAAGACAGGCAACATTTTTCCATCCTCAGAGCTAACAGGACTTCTCCGAGCTAGAAAGCAGAAGAGCCAGGGTTTGACCCTGATCAACCGGTTCTAGGGTCTACACACAGGGCTTCTACTCTGTTGGTTCGAAACCTGGGGAGCTTCCTGGGGTGAAATCTGAAATTGGCTCCCGGAAGATAAGGAGAGACCAAAGAAAAAGGCCACTCCAGATGGGTAGGTGGCAGGTTTAATAAGCAGGGGACTTACCTCGGAGGCTTGACTTGAGCAGCCAGGAGACAAGTAAATCTCCGAACACGCCAGCCCGGATCTCCAAAGTTTATAGAGAGGCCTTAATGGGGTTCAGTCGCATATAACCATCCAGATGGTCCCAACTACTGTTGCGTTCTGAAGGCTGAGTCCTTGGAAAGGGCTCCCACTGTAGGAAAAGTGGGTGGAGCTTATATTCCAAGGACAGGGAGGGGTTGAGGAGCCTCCGATTGCCCTGGTCAGCTCTGGGATCAACTGGCAATCACGTCTTCTCCGTGACCTCCTGCAACAAACTCTGGGACATCTCAAGAAAGGTTTGTGCGATGAATGACTGATGGACTGCCAGGCACTGATTGATGTTTACTTATCACATTTTAATGACGTTCATTACTTTACTGCTGTGGAAAGCTAGATTCACTACCAAAAAAAAAAGTTAGTTGGTAACAAATCATTAGTATCTTTCAGAAATCAGCAACTTTGAAAGAAAGGAGGGGGAGACTACTGAGTTGATAGTTAGGATGATGACATTAACAAATAAACACTCCTACTAAATTGTAAGGACCCCGCTTTTCAACTCAATACGTAACCGAGCAGAACCCCCGTCCCCCATATCCTCTGCTTTAGCGCCTCTCTAAAGTACCTAGATAATAGTATCTCATGCATATTTCCTGTGTTTTTCAGATGCTAAAACCACCACCAAATGGAAGAAATTAACTACTTGATGATCTTGAGCATGTAGCCCCCAGACCTTCTGGCGCCTAAGGATTGATCACCACCAACCAATCAGAGAATTGTGCACGAGCTGATCACAAATCCTGGGACACCCCTCCCCCTCACCTGCAGTAAACCTTTCTCTGCTCCCAACTCTTGACATTTTGGTTTGTCTGCCCGCACTGTGCATCGGGCACACGAACTTGCCTTCTGTGACAAATAAAGGATATTTGTGTTTTATATATGTATATATATATATTTTTTTTTTTAAGTTGGTGAATCATTAAATTAAATGACTACAGTAGTACTCTGGGGACAAATTCTTCCTTTTAGAAAGGACACAGCCTTGAGAGGTGGCCAAGGACCTTCTCACTTCTCATAATCGAAGTGTCTGGGACGTCAGTATCGTTCCTGTCTGCAGAAACCCCAGGCCCTGTTCCAAGGCCTTCCCTTGGTTAGTTATAAAGGGGAAGAATTTAACATGAGCCTGTCTCTATGAAGTCGGATATGAATGCTGCCCTTTGTGGGATGGTCCTGGGGATTGAAGGACCCCAGCATGGATCTGACACCTAAGGGGCCCCCAGTACGTCTTAGGCCCATTCCTCCCTGACTCCTTTGCACTCTTGTGTTGCCTTCCCAGAAGCTAGGACTTGCAGCTCACCTTCATTCTCAGATGCCCTGTAAGGGATGGAAAAGACTCAGTGACCACGTGATAACCTCCTAAGAATAATATAGCCAGGGAGCCATGAGCCTTGCTTCTAGTACTCGAATCTGCTAGTAACCAGCTCAGTGACCTTGGGAAAGTTACTTTGACACTTTGAGCCTCAGCTTCCTCATCCTTATAATGGACAGGATTTACAAGAAGAGTACTAAGGTCCCTCCTAATTTGACAGTTGTGGGTCTCCAGACCTGCCCTCCATTCCCTCTATGCCTCTAATGGCTCGTGTGACAAAGTACCAGTTCAACATGAAGCTCATCTCAATGCATTACTTTATTTGATATCAGTGTTTTCTCCCTTAACTGAATGTATTTCCTATTGTCTTAAGGTTTTTTCATTATGAAATAGATGAAACAGATAAAGTAATATGTTTATACATATATATTATACACACATAGAGAGTGAACATACTCATACATGTTCGTTAAAAATATTTTTTTAAAAACTAGGTGCAATCAATTCAGTTTAAGGAGAAGACCATGTCCACACCTCTGATTTGTCACGTGTGTCCTTTTTTTTTTAACATCTTTATTGGAGTACAATTGCTTTACAATGGTGTGTTAGTTTCTGCTGTATAACAAAGTTCATCAGCTATATGTATACATATATCCCCAAATCCCCTCCCTCTTGCGTCTCCCTCTGACCCTCCCTATCCCACCCCTCTAGGTGGTCACAAAGCACCGAGCTGATCTCCCTGTGCTATGCGGCTGCTTCCCACTAGCTATCTATTTTACATTTGGTAGTGTATATATGTCCATGCTACTCTCTTACTTCGTCCCAGCATACCCTTCCCCCTCCCCATCTCCTCAAGTCCATTCTCTATGTCTGCATCTTTATTCCTGTTCTGCCCCTAGGTTCGTCAGAACCAACTGTTTTTTTTTTAGATTCCATATATATGTGTTAGCATACGGTATTTGTTTTTCTCTTTCCGACTTACTTCACTCTGTATGACAGACTCTAGGTCCATCCACCTCACTACAAATAACTCAATTTCATTTCTTTTTATGGCTGAGTAATATTCCACTGTATATATGTGCCACATCTTTATCCATTCATCTGTCGATGGACAGTTAGGTTGCTTCCATGTCCTGGCTATTGTAAATAGAGCTGCAGTGAACATTGTGGTACATGACTCTTTTTGAATTATGGTTTTCTCAGGGTATATGCCCAGTAGTGGGATTGCTGGGTCATATGGTAGTTCTATTTTTAGTTTTATAAGGAACCTCCATATTGTTCTCCATAGTGGCTGTATCAATTTACATTCCCACCAACAGGGCAAGAGGGTTCCCTTTTCTCCACACCCTCTCCATCATCTTAGAGGAAATGGTTTCAGTTTTTCACCATTGAGAACGATGTTGGCTGTGGGTTTGTCATATATGGCCTTTATTATGTTGAGGTAGGTTCCCTCTATGCCTACTTTCTGGATGGGTGTTGAAATTTGTCGAAAGTTTTTCTGCATCTATTGAAATTATCATATATGTGTGTCCTTCTCTAAATCTGATTCCATTCTCTTGGCGTTTTCCCACTGGTTGGCATTATTGTGAATTTTGTGTTATTAAGCCCCATGCTTTCTTTTTATATTAATAGAAAGATGCATTGTTTAGTTGTTTGGGTAAAAGGAATTAAATTGCATGTATTCTTCTGAGACCTCTTTTTTTTCCCTCACATGTTTTTGAGAGTTAGTCATGTTAACTCAGGTAGGTGTAAATTCATTCATTTCTATTCCTGCATAATATTCCATTTAAGAATACAGTGGAACTCATGAAAGGAATTCTACTATTAAGGGATATTTGGATCATTTCTTCTGTGTGTATGTGTTCACTGTTGCTAATAAGGATGCTATGAATATTCATCTACCCATGAATAGCCATGAATATTCAGGTATGCACCTTCTGGTACACCTGTGCCAGTTTTTCTTTCTATTTAGAAGGACAATTGCTGAGTTATAGAGTACATGTGTTCCAATTTACTGGGTAGCACCACATTATTTTCCAAAACCAGCACATCACTTCAAACTTCTATCAACAGGGAACATGAGTTTCCATAGCTGTATATCTTTCCAACACCTGGAAGATCAGACTTTGATTTTGCCCATGTGATGGATTGGAAATGGCATCTCATTCAGAACAGGTTTTAATTTGCACATTTCTGATGACTAATAACGCTCAAATCTCTCTATATGTTTACTGACATTCACATTTCCTGTTCCCCGAAAATGCTTGTTGTTTGGCTGATTTTTATTATTGGATAATTTATCTGTTTCCTACGGGTTTGTATGAATCTTTCATATGTTTATAGCATTTCTTAGGTTTGTGTGTTCAGATATTATCTCACAGCTTGCAGGTGTTGTTTATCCATGTCTGTGGTGTCTTTTGAGGAGTAAACTTCTTTGTATTAATGTCAATTTTACCCACTTTTCTCTTTTCTTAAAAAAATAAATTTATTTATTTTTGGCTGCATTGGGTCTTCGTTGCTGCCTGTGGGTTTTTCTCTAGTTGCAGTGAGCGGGAGCCACTCTTCGTTGCGGTGCGTGGGCTTCTCACTGCCATGGCCTCTCTTGTTGCAGAGCACGGGCTCTAGGCCTGCAGGCTTCAGTAGCTGTGGCACGCGGGCTCAGTAGTCGTGGCTCACCGGCTTTAGAGCGCAGGTTCAGTAGTTGTGGCGCACGGGCTTAGTTGCTCCGCGGCATGTGGGATCTTCCCGGACCAGGGCTCGAACCCGTGTCCCCTGAACTGGCAGGCAGATTCTCAACCACTGCGCCACCAGGGAAGCCCCCCCACTTTTCTCTTTATCTTCGCTCTCTGCTGATGCGACATATTTAGGACCACTTCTTTATCTTGAGGACATTAAGATCCTCTGCTATACTATTATTTCTTAAATTGTAAGTCTTCGCTTTTTACCTTTAAGTCTTTCGACCAATTCCCTCCCACTCTTCATTGTCCAGAGCACCCTCCCCCGCCCCAGTAATCTTCAGCACCAACTCCGTCACACAGATGAGGCTGTCACCCATGGAGGGGACTGGCTCTGGATTCTCTATTTTGCTCCATTAATAGAGGGGTTTTTTTCCTCTTTTATCAACAATATGCCACTGTGTATCATGTTCTAGTTTTACAATGAATTTTTCTCTGCAGTAGGTTAATGCCACACACCTGGTACTTCTTCAGGTACATCTCAGCTATTCTTTGCAACACGAGACTGTAGGAGTTTGGAAGGAATGGGACTAAAGTTTCTTTATTTACATTTTAGAGAAGGTTTTGTTAAGTTTCATGACATTTAGGTTTTTCTCTGAATCCATAGAGCAAACTGACATATTTATGAAAAGGAGTATACATGTATTTCAGTCTTCTAGTGCAATAAAATGTTATAATTTCTTACTTGAACTGCTTACATATATTTTGTTAGATTTAGACCTAGGTACCATTTATATAAGTGTTACTAGTTTAAATGTATCCCTTTGAAAGTTGCTTTTCTAACCATGGGTAGCTAGAAATGCAATTGACACAGCATTGTTTGCCGGAGAGATCCCTCTAATTGCTTGCTAATTCTAATAATGTGTCTATAGATTCTTTTGGTTTCTTATGTAGAAGAACTTGTGTTATCTATGGATAATGAGAGTTGTAACTTTTACTTTTCATATTTTATACAAATTATTTCTCTTTCATGTCATAGTTCCCTGGCTGAGCTCTCCTGAAGAAGATAGACTAGAAGAAGCAATAGTGAGCGATCTTGCCTTGATCTTTTTTTTAAAGAGAGTGCTTTATAACAATTCAATATTGTGTACATTGTTCCATTATTTTATCTGTAGATACTCATTAGTTACTAGTTTAAATAAGTTCTTTTTACTCGCATATACTAAACTTTTACGATAATAAACAGTTATTAAAATTTTATCAACTATTCTTTTCTATGTCTATTAAGATAAGGTGATGTTTCTCTTCACTTCTGTGAATAGAGTAGATTACATTAATGTGTTCTATAATGTTGATGTGAATTTGCATTCCTGGAATAAACCCCAGTTGCTCACAATGTACCATCTTTCTGTATATACACTCCTCTTCAGACTGCCAATATTTTATTTAGAATTGTTTCATTATGCTCATTAATGAGATTTGCATATAATTTTCCTTTCCTTTACTCTATCAAACCTTGTTTGGTGGTAGAATCAAGGTGACTCCACCCTCTTAAAATAAGTTGTATGGTAGCCTCTGTTTTTCACTTCTTTGAAAAAATTTATGTAATATTAGCAATAATCAGTTTCTTGAACATTTAACTCAACTGTAAAATCATTGTGGGTCTAACGTTCTCTTTGTGGGAAGAGTTTCAATTGTTGATTCAGTTACTAGATGGAAAATAGAGTTACTAGGGGGATCCCCAGGGAAGGAGGAGGAATGTTTGTTCGGGATTGAGCCTGTTTATAAACTGAGAGGAAAGAACCATCATGGGGGAGATTGAAGATAACAATCTGCAATTGTTAGGAAGGGATGGAAGTAGAGGGAGACCCATGAGAGACTAGCGTAGGTAATTCCAATCTAACTGGGGGCTTGGGCAGGCCAGTGGAGCCAGCTCTGCTCTTAAGAGACAGGATGGAAATAAAAGACAGTGGGATACATCTGAAGGTGAGAAAGGGCTGAAGCAGAAGGAATACTGGTCTGGTGGGCTTTATTTTCTTTGGGAAGTAGAAAGTAGGCTTTCCTGCCTAGAGAGGAAGAGTTGGAATTAGGGCTTGAGGAAAATAGAAACATGGATCAGTGGAGGAGAAGAACAGGTGAGGAGGGACAGGTGTTGGCTTCATGTGATGTGAGAAGGGCAAGTCACTGGGCTGGAGCTTGAATTCCTGGGTCTATAGCAGGAACAAAGGGAGCTCAGGGGCTGTGAATTAAGGGCAATTACATGAAGTTGGTTGAAGAGATGGGTCATGATAGACTGAAAGAGAACAAGAGAACTGGGGAGTGGATGTCTGTGAAGTTAAAAAAGAAAAAAGAAGTGTAGTAGAAGAATGGGAGAGAAAGAGGAAGCAGAAAGACAGATGCTGTGATCAGAAAGGACAGGTCAGAGGACTTCCCTGGTGGCCCAGTGGTTACGACTCTGCGCTCCCATTGCAGGAGGCCCAGGTTCGATCCGTGGTCAGGGAACTAAGATCCCGCATGCCACGTGGCTTGGCCAAAAACAAAAGGACAGGTCAGAATTTATGCTGGTCAAGTTTCCAGGTTTGGGGTTGGGTTAAGGATTAAGCCAAAGACAATCCTAATGACAAGATGGGAGGGAAATGGAAGGGTCTTCCAGGTAAGAGACAACGGAGCCAGGGCTGAAAGACCAACTGCAGTGATAGTCTTCCTTTATTCTGCCCTTACCATTTGCTGCAGAGTGTTAAGGAATTTACATAACTTCATGTAATTTAATCCTCGCACAGCTAATAAGGGGAGTCCTGATACTACCTCCAATTTGCAGATGAAAAGCTGATGCTCAATGAGGGCATTCCTCAGATGGCATTTGAATGAAGGTCTTTCTAATCCAAAAATCTTTACATTTAACGGATATCCAACACTGTTAAAGAGGCCAAGAAGTGGGATGAGTTATTCCTGGGAAATAAAATCTCACAGTAATAGCAGGACTTTTGGTGGAGAGAGCTTTTGAGTCAACAACAAACGCCAGAGTGAGGAGAGATGAAGGGTGGGAAAATCAGGAACCCCGGGTCCTACGCCTTCTCATCCATCAAAACTGGGGGTTCCTGGGGCTTTGCAATGTTTATGGACACCGTGCAAGGCATAGTGGCATTTGTGGTCTATGAAGACAATCTTGATTTGCACAGTTACACAGATACAACCTAAGAGTCTCCCCTCCCCTTCCCTATTCTTCCTTTCTCCAAAACAAACAAGCCTCCTGCTCTGACCCTTGGTGCCACCTACTTCCCAAAATTGGCAAGAGAACCGAGTGAGGCACTTCACACTTAGCATCTTTCTTGATCCCTAGTGCCACCCTGGGAGTTACACGTTATCATCCCCGTTTAACAAACAACAAAATTGAAGCGCAGAGATTGAAATTTGGCTCGGTACAAACGTCCCTTGCAATTGCAGAGCTTTTTGAAAAAACAAATCATTTACTGTATGATTTTGTACCCATGTTCTCCTCTTGATTTTTGTTCTTGCCAAGATCTCCTGGAGGAGACAAGTCCTGTGATCCCCACTGGCAGAGAAGGAGTGCTTCTCCGTCCAAGTCTCGTAACCCATGAATGCTGCTGACGGGATTAAGCCCTAGCCTCTTTTGTCTTGCTCTCCCGTGATCTTTGCAAGAGGATCATGGTACTTCTTCCAGAATCAGAGACAAAGGGCCAATCTCCAGACTCAAATGCCTGGTGAATTTCTTCACTTTGGCTCAGGGCTCCCTGAAGAACTTGCTGAGCCTGGCACTCATTAAAGCTCCCTTGTCCTAAATCATCTGGTCTTTAAGGGACAACCGAGGGACCACCAAAGCATTCTGCAGAAGTCAGAGCACAGGTCAGGGGAGTGAGTGCCGAAGCCCCTCATCCTAGATGTTGATCAGTTGGCCCAGCTCCAGGGTTGAATTATCTGTGTTAATTTCTAGTTTAGCCACTTACTAGCCGTGCGCTCTTGAGTAGGGTCTGAACATCTCTGTACCTCAGTATCTCCATTTTTCAAAGCTCACAGCAATAGTCCTATGATAGAGGATGGTGACAAATGATCCTCAAATATAAGCATTCTATAACAGTTTCCTATAATATTAATGATGATGATTATTATTGTTATTTAAACACATATGAAAACTGAGGCCCAGAGAATGCAAGAGAACTTCCAAGTTCCCACACTGAGCCAGAAGCCACAATTCTGTTTTGTTTTGTTTTTTTAACCTCAGCATCCTTCTTCCCTTACGAGGATGAATTGGGCTAATATGGGCAAAGTACCATTTCTGTCAGCTAGGGCTGCCATAACAAAGTGCCTCAGACTTGGTGGTTTAAACAACAGAAATTTATTTTCTCTCCATTCTGGAAGCCAGAAGTCCTAGATCAAGGTGTTCATGGGGTTGACTTCTTACAAAGCTTCTCTTTGGCTTGTAGATGGCTGTTTTCTCCCTGTGTCTTCATAGGGTCTTCTCTCTTTGTGTGTCTGTGTCCTAATCTCCTCTTCTTATAAGGAATATGGGATATGGACCCATTCCAGTGATCTCATTTTAACTCCGTTGCTTCTTTAAAGACCTTTTCGGGCTTCTCTGGTGGCGCAGTGGTTGAGAGTCTGCCTGCCAATGCGGGGGGACACGGGTTCGAGCCCTGGTCTGGGAGGATCCCACATGCCGCGGAGCAACTAGGCCCGTGAGCCACAATTACTGAGCCTGCGCGTCTGGAGCCTGTGCTCCGCAACAGGAGAGGCCGCGATAGTGAGAGGACCGCGCACCGCGATGAAGAGTGGCCCCCGCTTGCCACAACTAGAGAAAGCCTTCGCACAGAAACGAAGACCCAACACAGCCAAAAATAAAAAAAATAAAAAAAATAAAAATAAAAAAAAAGACCTTTTCTCCAAGTATAGTCACATTCTGAGGCACAGGGGGGCGGGGGGATTAGGACTTCAACACATGGATTTTGGAAAGGCGACATTCAACCCCTAATTGATGCCGATTACAGATTCTGACAGAGAAAAGTTGCTCAGGAAATATTAAGTATTACTTCCACAGCATGGTTACTACTGTGCCTTATCTCCAGAGTTTGATGAAATTCCCACGTTGAAAATGTGTGATGTCCACAGAAAAGCCCCTCAAACAGCCCTTTGTATGTGCCCCCCAGAGGAGTTCACACCGTTCCAGGAGGCTGCTGTGTGCCCACAGGACCCTTCTGAGGAAGGAGAACTCATGCAACTTTCTCTGCATAGAGTTGCTTTGGCTGGAGCCCATGAGCCCTGAGTGGATTAAGCCCTACCTTCCTGCTCACCGGACCTCGGTCAGACATCAGTGCAAGTTCAATGCAACCACGGATGGGCCTGTGAACACTGACCCTCAGTGTCTGTGGTATGGGCTGGTACTCCAGCCAATGGTAAATATTATACAGTTTGGTGGCTAGGAAACTTCTCCTTGGGGACGAATAGACAAACAAACCAGAATTGAGTTTGATCTCATCTGTACCCACTGCATGTAAAAAGAGAAATAGAGAGAGAGAGCTCCTCTGAAACACTTTGCTTTATTTGTCTTCTCTTGAGTTTATAATTCACAATCCTTTCCTTAGATACAGAGTCTTTTTATCCCCTCTGTCATTTTCAAGATCTTTCTTCACCCTCTTCTTCCCAAGCCAACCGTGCTCCTTTCCATGAAGTGCCCTTCTTACTCACAGCGAAAATAGAATTACAGATATTTCATTCAATCCTGAGAAAATGGGCTAGGTGTGAGGAGCTGGAGTTCCTCTTCAATACCAGAAGCGTCTGTGGTCCCCTTTCTAGGACCAGGGACTTTGTAACACTGGGTGCACCTATGAACGAGGGGATTGCATAAACTCTGTGTTAAGGTCTTTCCCAGCTCTTATGGCCTGTGATGCAATATATGATCCCGTCATCTTCTGGGGTACGTGCACCTCTGGCAGTCCCTTCTTCCCTCACACTATAGCAGAATCAAAGCCTCAGAAGGCAACTCTGGTCTCTGCCTCTGCAGGGAGAGAGACTGGGGATGATGGATGGAGAGGGATTTGACAGGTTGATTTCAGTGAGTGTGCGTGGGAGTGTGCATTTCAGCCTAAAGAACGCAGGAGGAAATACCACATCCATGCATTTGTTTATCCCTGTATCAAACAGCTATGCTCTGGCCTCTGCACTGTGGTCGACTCTGAGAACACAGGAGACCTCAGCATCTCGGAGACACCACCAACCCGTGTACAGATCATCAATCGAACACTACAGGAAACCCACCTGAGGGCAACTCACCGGGCCTGTGTTTCAGAATGAGGGGGCTTTGGTCATTTATTAGCTTGTAACCCTCAACAAGTCCTTCACACAGCACGGCTGGGAGAATCATGAGAGTTAAGGAAGAGCTCTATGAACTGCGGATTGCTTTACAAATGCTAATTATATTAGGAAGGTGATTGCCTTGGGACATGATCAAGTTCAAATTACTTAGTATGACAGCCAAGGTGGCTAAAACTCTGACATGTTATGCCGCCCCTGCAATGTAGTCAATGCTCCAGATACATGGTGCAACTTGACATTTCTCAAATCATCTGCATCTTGTCATGCGTTCATGCCTTTGCTCCCTTCCTGCTTGCTGTTTGACAGACAATTGCTTATTTATCAGAATTAAAATCTCACATCATCCCCCCCCAGCACACACACATGCATACACACATGCACATAGACACAAACTAAGTACCATTAGCTATTCTCTCCTGGGCAAATTGTTTGATCTCAAGATAAGTCAGGAAAGACTAAATTCATTAAACAACCTTCAGTCCCCTTCTCAAGATGTCCCCAGATTCTGATAACCCAGCGGGTGTGAAAGAGCTCTAGCTAAGGTCTTCTTTTCCTGAGCCGACCTGTGAATTCTCAATCAGAGTGAAGCACAATGTAGTGAACTCGTAGATAACCTTTCTCCTGCAATACAAGGATGTCCATCCCTGCGTTGTTTGCATTAACACAAACTGGGGAAAACATTTTAATGGCTAACAATGGTGGGGACTGGTGGAATAAAATAAAAGATAATAAGCTATTAATCAGTCATTAAAGTGATGCTTTATTTTAAAATAAAGGAAAATGTTCTATTACTTGGAAAAATCAATTTTATATGTTTTATGTTGTGATTCCATTTTTTGTACAAAACTAGTAAGAAAAAATAACACCCTGAAAGTGTGTAAAACCAAGATAGGCTCTGGGAGTTGGGAGTGCAGGTGATCGTAATTCTCTCCACTGTGTTTTGCTACATTTTCTAAATATCCTATAAGAAATAATTGTTTATGTCATCAGGCAAAAATAAGTGTGGTTTAATTGCTTTTTTGGTTTGGGGTTTTTTTTTGGCCACCCTGCACGGCATGCGGGATCTTAGTTTCCCAACCAGGGATCAAACCCGCGCCCCCTGCAGGGAAGTCCCATGGTTTAGTTGTTTTAATCACTTGGATTCAAACAACACAAAATTTTGAATTTTAGACTTTTGTGTATTTTTAATAGTTGCCCATCCATCCACCCTTCCATCCATCCACCCTTCCATCCATCCATCCATCCATCCATCCATCCATTCATCTTTCCTTCCATCCATCCACCCTAGGAAAAAAAGGGACAGACTTGGAAAGGGCTTGATACATGTTAGTTCTTACTCACTGGCTCTGTGACCTCCAGGGAATTGCTCAAACCCTGTCTTCAGTTACAGCATCTGTAAGTGGGGCAGTGGCCTCAGCATGGCCTGCATTTCTGGGTTATTTTTAGCAACAAAAGGACTCACAGATGTGGAAGCCCATTCAAAGCTTCCACTCCCTACATGTGTGACCTGAGATTTTCAGTATTCAAGCAGGTTTCATGCTTGCCCACTTCAGTTTGCAGAAACCCAAACCATTCCACAAATAACAGTTTTCACATAAATGCATCTTTGGAAGCTCTAAAGGCTCCAAATAAGATTTTGATGTCTAAAAGAAAACGCATACCATCCCTTCTGATGCAAAAGTAATTGACTTACTTCCTACACAAAGGATTCTTTTCATTTAAATGGAGAAGCAATCTTAATAATAGATGATTGCTTTATGAATATGAAAATTATATATTCGTTGCATAATCAACCGTTTAACTGACACATCATTGCAGCCCCTGTGGAGTGTGTGGAACAGATTTGAAACCACATGACCAATTGTTCCAATTCTTCATTTAGAAAACAAGAGGCCTGCTATTCAGCCCAGGGTATAAGAAAATAGCAGACTCAACTCTGCCATCACTTATTAAGCACCTGCTGTGTGCAAACAGGGACTGTTGCAAAGTTTACATTTTTCAGGAAGGTATCACGCCCCCCCCCCATTGTGAAACTCAAAAATGAGATTACTGGGATTAGCAGAGGCAAGCTCTATTATATATAGAGTGGATAAGCAACAAGGTCCTACTGTATAGTGCAAGGAACTATATTCAATATCCCATGATAAACCATAATGGAAAAGAATATGAAAAAGAACATACATATATATAGGGCTTCCCTGGTGGCACAGTGGTTAAGAATCCACCTGCCAACGCAGGGGATGTGGGTTCTATCCCTGGTCTGGGAAGATCCCACGTGCCACGGAACAACTAAGCCCGTGCGCCACAACTACTGAGCCTGCGTGCCTAGAGCCTGCACACCACAACGAAGAGTAGCCCCCGCTCGCCACAACTAGAGAAAGCCCGCGCGCAGCAACAAAGACCGAACGCAGCCAAAAATAAATAAATAAAATAAATAAATTTACAAGAAAAAAAAAAGATTCCAAGTAGGAGCAACCTCAGAGTGCCAGGGCATTGATAAAGGCTCCCCAGAGCAAGAGGCATTCCAAGGGGACTGAAAAGGGACAAGGGCAATGGCATAGGGGTAAAGGGTAGTCCCCGTGGAGGCCGTGAGCATGAGGTGAGATCCCTGCATGGGTTAGTACATATAGAGATGCCTCAAAGGTGGCTGGGAAGCAGGTTATATAGCAAGCCTTGGATAGCATGCACCTTTGGGGCAGGGAGCTCTGAAGCCCCGAGGAGGATGTAGCCGATGGCAGTTAAAGGAGAAGAGAACATCAAAGGAGCTCCGAAGAAACCCCAGGATCCAGCCTTCTCGCCAGTGTAAGGTTGCCAGATCCAGCAAATGAAAAGAAGGATGTCCAGTTAAATGTGAATTTCAGGTAAACAACAAATAATTTTTGAGTAAAAGGATGTCTCAAGTAGGGCATGGGAAACACTTCTACTAAAAAGGTGTCTGAAATTCACACGTAACTGGGCATCCTGCCTCTTATCAGTTCATCCCGCCCAGAAGAACACACACTCTAAGGGTCCTAGTCGGTCTCCCTACAGAACAGGCCCCCAGCCCTGTGGAACCAAGGCCCACGCCAGCTGCAGCTGGCTGGTCTGCAGCGGGGGCTCCGGGGGTGCTGCGCAGACCCTCAATAGAGTACCTTGCAGCCAGTTTGCACAATCACTAAGGGCTCTTTCCAGAATCTGAGTGTCTGCCACGGACCCGTGAGAAATACCAAAGAGAGGGCAGGCGTGGAGCAGAGCGGGAGTCAAGAAAGGGACAAAAACACCGTGTAATCACTTGAGTTGTCTTCAAAGAAGGACACAGACACCAAAACTCTGGAAAGGAGAAGTCAATTTCCTTTTATCCTGGTGTTGCCTACTCTTCCTCCCATTCAACAAATATGTATCGACTTCCTAGGATGTGCCGGGCACTGTGAACTGCAGTTATGAGTGAGTTACAGTAGGCTTGCACACTGGGTTTCAGACACTGGGTTTCAAACGCTGGCTTTGCCACTTACAAGCCGACCGATGTTCCATTGATCCTCAGTTTCCTCATCTGGAAAATGGGTGTAACAGTGCATCCAGGAAGGTTGTTGTAAGGATTCATTTAAGTGATGTAAGCACAAAGTAATACTCGCGAAAAGCCAGCTTCCCCTCCCTGACCTCATCCTCATTTTCTCATCACAGAGAAAGAGACATGATCTCATAATCACGAAGTAGTGAACAAGTGATACCATGTTTTCAGAGCCCAGAGGAAAGAGCAAGTTCTTCACAGAGGAAGGCATTTGGCTGCGTCCTGAAGAAGGAATGAGATGTGCTACACAGAAGCTTTCGAAATTTAAATCTGCCCAGGGTTCCTTCTTAGAGGAAACCACCCCTACCCCATCCTTAATCCCACTTGGTCCATGAGGTTTGCTTGGGGCTCCTCTTGTTCCCAGGGCTGGGCCATCAGAGTCCCCTTGTGTCTCTTGCAAGAGCAATCAGCCCAGGCTCTGACCCCTTCTCTGAGATCTGGAACCCCCAGAATTGCAGAGGCCTAAAGCCCCCGGAGCGTTCTGCAGTCACCCAGAGAATCACACCTGAGAGTAAAGGCAGGTCTGGTGACACAGTTCAAACATCTGCTCTGTGTGTGAAGCCAGATCTGCCCCTGGACTCACCCATCTCATTCACCAACAGAGGCTGCTTTTTGCTTAAACCAGTTTGGTTAGCGGCTTCATCGCTAGTAATTAAACAGCTCCCATGCTGGGTGACATCTTACACTAATTTCTCAAATGCTCAGTGTTGCCTTTGCTACTTAATAAACCAGCTAAAAGCTATAGTTTAGAGAAAAGCAGTAACCAAACCCTATTAAAATGTGTGATCCTTTTATAGAGAAGTTGTTAGCTCACTATTGGGATCTGTATCACCAATGTTTATAAGGTAGGATGTCTCCATTTTGTTACCGAGTCCAAGATCGCTCTGCTCGCCACACGACAGGCCAATGAGGCGGAGATGAGGTGTTGAGGCAGGGAATATGACTTTATTGGGAAAGCCGGCAGACCGAGAAGACGACAGACTAGTGTCTTCGAAAAACCATCTTCCCAGGGTTTGGATGCCAGTTTCTTTTATAGCACAGAGAGGGAGAGGAGATGAGGAAGTAAAGTAAAAAGACCGTAAGTTTTGCAAATATCCCCTGGAATGGCCAGCCTCGGGGAAGGGATGTGTTAATTTCTTCTTCCCTGCAGCCATCCACATGTGGACATAATTTCTTCTTCCCTGCAGCCATCCACATGTGGACATAATTTCTTCTTCCCTGCAGCCATCCACATGTGGACATAATTTCTTCTTCCCTGCAGCCATCCACATGTGGACAGGGTCCGGATGTTTCCCTGAACAAAGGCACTTTGGTTTAACATTCAGGCAGAGGGGCAGGGTTCCCCGAGGCAGACCATTATGTATACACAGTATCCTTTTAGTGAACAAAAGCAACGAGAAGCAAAGGTTAAAGTAAAAGAAACAGATGCAGCATGTAGTCAGATTTGGCTCTTCCCTGTTACAATTTGAGTTTGATTTTGAAGGCGGAAACGTCTTCAGATATTGGAAAATAATAAAAAAGCAAACACCATGGTTACTTAAACTACAAATTAATTTCCATTTATGTACTTTAAGAAAGTATTAATATTCCTACTGATAAAGGATAAGTTCTAGATTGTGGCAAAATGATAAGAAGACACTCTTGCCTGGACGAATATTTGTAGACGCAAACTGAGCTTTTAATGCAGATTGCAATTCATGCTAAACTGTGTCTTCTCCTTGCAGTCTTAAAACATTCCTGAGTTAGCTTCAGTACGATTTTTTTTTAATCCTGGGGTATGTTGGGGAGGGAATAGATTTCCCTTGCACTTCTGGGTTCTTTGGACTGGTCTAATCATTAAATTGGCACAAGGCAGATTAACAAGAGAAAAAACATAATTTCATACATACAGAGGTCCCATAGATATGAGACCCAAGAAGTGACCAAAGCAAACTGTTTGTATACCTTTTAGACAAAGAAACAATAAATTTGCGAAAAACTGACAAGACAGAGAAACTTAGGTTTGGGTAATAATTAAGGAAGAAACTAAGCAGAGTGTGTTTACACAGTCTTTTGGGCCATGAATTCCCTGTTTTCGGTGATAAGGACATCTCTCTAGTCTTGATTCAGGGAGGGTACCTTCCACGTGCGAGATTTATTCCCTGCTTTCAGGGTGACAGAGGAGAGTCAGAGTGTTCTTCTTGTACAAGCTGTTTCTCAAGTAACTTTAATTCAAAATAATTAATATGCAGAGTGGCACATTGTGGGGTGTCCTGCTCTGAACCCCATCAGGCACTTAATGTATTAGAAGTTCAACTTTCTCATTTTCTGGGAATTTTAGGAATAGTCAATACTTGCATTTACATAAGCATTTTTATACCTTAATAAATCAATCAGAACAGAGTACCTTTAATTTGAGACTTTATTACCTAGTTTTTTAATACCATCTGCACGTCAGAAAATATCAGCCACTCGCATAAGAATAGTTAAAGGCCTTTTTGAATAAAGACATACAGGGACTGAGAGCTTTGAATTCCAGTATTAGCCACAAACCAAGAGACACCGAAACGCAAAGCTCAAAGATCCAGAAATCAAGAGCAGGTCTCCTTTCCAATGGGCACAGAATTCTTTTTTTTTTTAAAGTTTTCTTTGTTTCTTTGTTTTTTTTTTTCTTCATGGGTTTAATTTATTTATTTATTTATTTATTTTTGGCTGTGTTGGGTCTTCGTTTCTGTGTGAGGGCTTTCTCTAGTTGCGGCAAGTGGGGGCCACTCTTCATCGCGGTGCGCGGGCCTCTCACTATCGCGGCCTCTCTTGTTGCGGAACACAGGCTCCAGACGCGCAGGCTCAGTAGTCGTGTCTCACGGGCCTAGTTGCTCCGCAGCATGTGGGATCTTCCCAGACAAGGGCACGAACATGTGTCCCCTGCATTAGCAGGCAGACTCTCAACCACCGCGCCACCAGGGAAGTCCATGGTAGGCACTTTAAGTGTTGCTTTACTTCAGGAATCTCCTGTGCCCTCCATGCATTGTCATTGATGGGACACAAATTACCTGTACTCCTTCCACAGGTAATAATACCCCTTCTCTTTCTCTTGCAGCAGAAGCCACCTACTCTCTTTGTATTTCTGTGACTAAAAGAGAACATTCCAGAGATTTTTTGCAGCATGATGAAGATCTGATTCATCAACAAGATGTCTGACTCTTGTTGGGAAGTCACTGATGACTTACCTTAAAAAACACAATAGGCTCCTCATAAGTCCCCTCCCTCAGAGTATCCAGGAAAATTCAGACTTGCCAATAAACAATGCCCCAACCTCAAAAAAAAAAAAAGCAAAACACTAAAAGAACCTGCCATACTTAGCATACTTGGCATCTTCTGTAAGAGTTAAAAGTCATTATTCCAAGTGCCCAACTTAAAATAATTGAAGAAAAAATTTTAAAAAATAACACTGCAAATAAATCAACTGGGAGGTATTGGCCCATGTAACTGGGAAGCCCCATATACAGCCAATCCCAGATAAAACTTAATTCTGGTTTTGTTCTGTTTGTCGCTACTTCACCGCATTCATCAGAGAAACTTTCCCCATGTGCTGGGCAAAATGATCCCCAGGAAGTCCAGCCTGAAATAAATTGTCTGCAATAGAAATGAAACTGGTTAGTGTTCTACAGGGTACTAAAACCACAGCCCTTGAGGTTATCTTCTCTACTGGGCAGAAAGAATTTGCATCATCACTAGAGACAGCTGAGAAGTGAACGGGAAACGTCACACAGAAATGTCAAGTTTCAAAATGAAACAGAGGGAAATTCCCCTAGATAATTAAATAATCCTTGAATGTACGTGTTAAACAAAGCCCCACTGTGACATCATACAGATTCCCTGCTCTCTCTTGGTCTTATTTTCAAGTTTTGGGTATGTTTGTCTAATCAAATATAATGTTCCAACAGAGAAGTCAAAAACAATAAAATGTAATGATAGAAGAAATTATTCAATGTAGAAAAATAAGATTTTGTACTATTGTGTCAATAACCTTTATTTACTTTTTCCTAGCTTATTCTAATACTAGAAATAATGCTTTCAAATATTGTTCAATGTCGTACAGGTCAATAAAATCTTAAGCTTTGTGGTTACTTTCCTTTCTAGGAAGAAATAATTTACATTTCTTCTGGACAAAAACCTACAAATTAATATTCAACTTTAGAGTCTAGACTTTAATTGGTAGTGAATAGTAAGTCAAAGAACACATCCTTGGTGGTGCCTGATAGGCAACTTTCCAGTGTGATACTGAAAAGATGTGGGACTTCCCTGGTGGCGCAGTGGTTAAGAATCCGCCTGCCAATGCAGGGGACACTGGTTCAAGCCCTGGTCCAGGAAGATCCCACATGCTGCAGAGCAACTAAGCCTGTGTGCCACAACTACTGAGCCTGCGCTCTAGAGCCCGCGAGCCGCAACTACTGAAGCCCGCAAGCCACAACTACTGAAGCCCGTGTGCCTAGAGCCCGTGGTCAGCAACAAGAGAAGCCACTGCAATGAGAAGCCCGCGCAGCCCCCGCTCGATGCAACTAGAGAAAGCCTGCGCGCAGCAAGGAAGACCCAATGCACCAAAAATAAATAAATAAAAAATAAATTTAAAAAAAAATGTGCCATCATTCTTTGCTTATTTCTAAGTATTGGAAAATTGTTTTCCTAATATTACTCTGGTTTGGATGAGCTTGAATTAATAGCATTTTATTATGCCAGGACTTCCTTTGAAGTCTATCCAGAAGGTTGTAACTGCTAACTTTAAAGGTACATTATGCTGCCATGTGTTCCCTTAATTTTCTAAGAAACTACAAGTAAATTTAGAATGCATGGCTAGGAAACTCAACTCCCTGCCATTATTTCTAATCAGACTCCTACCTCATACTCCCTTTTTGTCCATTTGCAAAGAATGCTTTTCAATTAAGCTGCTTCACTGTGTGAATGAAAAAAGAAGCCCCTGGTTTGGCTGAAATTACATCACTCACCAGCCCCTCTATTTCTCTGAATAATGACTGGTCCAATCTTTGCTTGGTTGTCTGTTGCCCAAATTTCTTTTGAGAACAACAGCAAGCCGTGGCTATGTTTAAACACAATGAAGAAAGTGGAAAATTGACCCAGTTATCCCAATCATTTGAGCTAAAAGGAAAACAATAATTGAGTGGGAAGCAAGGCATCTTGCAGCAGACATGATACAAATGGGCTAGACTTATTAGTCAAATTCAACCTCCTAATGATTTATTTTATGGATTCTCTCTAGTGGGTTTCATAGAGAGTTTATTGTACATGACATGTGAGTCAGTGTGATATCTATTTGCTCATGAATAGATTCTGGTGAAATCTTTGCCATATTATCTGTGGAGTGAAAGAGAATGTGACTTAATTTGGACAGACCCAGTTGTAACCCCAGTTCCACTCTTTTTTTTTAATATTTATTTATTTTATTTATTTATTTTCCTTTTTTTTTTTTTTTGGCTGCATCAGGTCTTAGTTGCGGCATACGGGATCTTTGTTGAGGATCTTTCGTTGTGGCACGCAGGTCTTCGCTGCAACGCGTGGGCTTCTCTCTAGCTGTGGCGCGTGGGCTCCAGGGCGTGTGGGCTCTATAGTTTGCAGCACGTGGGCTCTCTCGTTGAGGCTTGCAGGCTTAGATGCCCCGTGGCATGTGGGATCTTAGTTCCCTGACCAGGGATCAAACCCGCATACCCTGCATTGGAAGGCAGATTCTTTACCACTGGACCAGCAGGGAAATCTCCAGCTTCACTCTTTACTAGAGATGTCACGAGGGCAGATGTCTGTACCTCCTCTCCCTGCTCCGTCCAATGGAGGTAACAAAGCTGACATTCCAGGTTACCATGAGGAGTAGATAAAACTGTCTATGTGTGGCATGTTGTCCAACATCCAGAAGGTCCCCAGTAAATGCATCCCCACATCCCTGTCTCTTCCTCTTCTAGGAGGTTGTGTTGCAGGAAGATGGGGTCAGAGAGGGTAGGATATGGGTGCAGAGTATGGTCAGAAGTGTCTCCTGGCGCTAAGAAACCCTATGAGTACTTGTCAAAAATGTGAACGAGCTCCACCCCAGACCCACTGAATTAGATTCTCCAGAGGAGAGGCTGGAGCTGAGGGGATGCCCAGTCTACAGAATACTTCGTGGAAGAGATACTATTCAGTCTCTGAATTAAAGAGACTTTTATAATCTCAGAGCTGTAGGTAACCTGGACAACTGACATTTCAAACAACCTTATTTGTTTCCATTGCAGGACTCTTTCTTCAAACAAATCTAAACTGGAAGTAGAATATGGGAAACAGATGAAGTGGAGCTCTCTGGTTTGAGTCAGAGAATGAATATATGTGCTGTGGTGGATAGAATAATGCCCCTCACACAGATGTCCACACCCTAAAACCCAGAACCTGTGGATAGGTTACCACTGATGGCAAAAGGGACATCGCAAACATGATTAAATTAAGGATGGGGGGATTATTCCAAATAATCTGCATGGTACCCATGTAAACTAAGGGTCCCTAGAAGGAGGTAGCAGGATGATCAGAGCCAGAGAAGATGTTGTGATGGAAGGAGAGGTCAGATTGACATGGGATCATGAGCTAAAAAATGCAGCTGATCTTTATTGGCTAGAAAAAGCAAGGAAATAGATTCTTCCCTGGAGCCTCCAAAAGGAACACAGCTCTGCTGACTCATTTTGGACTCCGGCTTCCAGAACTATGGAATGGCTTCCGGAGAATGGATTTGTGTTGCCTTCAGCCACTGAGTTTGTGATAATTTGTTACAACAGCAATAGGAAACTAATACATAAGCTCACACACTCCTCTGACCCCAGCTAAAAGCCATTAAGATGGACAGTAGACGTTCTCTTAGGAAAAGGTCCGCTGAGATCAGATTCAATTAAGTGGAGGACAAAACTGACCAGGGTCACAATAGGTCGTGGCATCAACATTGACACCCCAGCCAAACCTAGGAACCCCAAGTTCTAGGTCCACTCCACCACCCCCAGTGCCCGAGGCAGTGTCAGCAATTGTTAACAGCAAGACAGCACCGACAAGAGCTCTCATCTACTCAGGGATGCTGCCTATGGCCACAGAGGTCATGACTTGCCCAGCTCTGGGGGACACATTTTACTTGGCCTGTAATAATGAGTGGCAACTGTTGGAGCTGAGCGGCCTTCAACTTCCATGACCTTTCATGGAAATCTTGGCACCAACATCAATGCTGTGCTAGGAACTAGGGATGCAAAGATGGGTAACAAACAGTTCCTGTCCCAGGGACTCAAAGAGCTAGTTGTCTATGTGTGTGTCACACCAACTAATTCTTGAGCTTCTAGATCCTATGCATGCCCAGCCTGGTCTTAGAGATGGGATATGCAGCCTAGAGTAAGCGGAAGGCCAGTGGACCCTCTCCACCACTGTGGAGACCTTGAGCGCCTTGAGAGGCACACAAGTGCGTTATTCATCACCAAGTTATCATTTAGCTCTTCTCATCTCTAAAGTGAAAACTGTTTCCAGCTCACATAGAGGTTGAGAGAAGACAATACAAAGCATGTAAACAATTCAGCCTGGAGGTTGGTGCAGTGAGCTCATCATGAAGAAAGGAAACAGCGAATACAAGGTGATATTTCTCCCCGTTAGACTCTCGGCACCCCCGGAGCAACAGCCTTAACTTCTTCAGGAAGCGGTTAGAATCCTTCTTGCCCTAAAAGTAAACTGCACCCCAGACCTATCTTGAAGACAAGTGGCCTGATTTGCTCCATGTGCCTGTATTCATAGGACAGTCAGAGCTCCTGATCGGCTGTTTGCTACGTTGCTTAATAAGCTTCCAGAAAACCTGGAGGCGAAACCTCACACCCAGAAGGGGTGATTAGCCTTTGCAGACTCCTGCAGCCCTGTGCTTCACGTGATACTTCCTGCACCCAATTCTCTCTCAGGCTGACCTGACTCAGGGCAGACTCTACAGTGAGTGAGGTGGGCCTTTGCAAGCCCTGAGGACGTGGTGAGCTGGAAAGGAGTTCTCTCTGCAGCTGTATTTTGGAGAAAGATTGGGTAGCTGTGTCTTGGCATCAAAGGGCTAGGAAAGGACAGGAATGGAACCAAGAGAGGCACAAAGGGACATGTGTTGAAGACCTACTCTTGCTACAACGTGCTAAGTGACACACACACAAGACCTCCTTAACTCCTCCAGCATCCAGTGGAAGTAGATCTCACCATACCCATTAACAGATGAGGAAACTAGTCTCAGGGAATGTGAGTGCCTGCCCAAGGCACCCAGACACTAAGGGTAGAATCTGTCTCTGTGGCCCCAAGGTTCTGAATCTTGCTACTATTACTGCCCTACATCTGAACTGCCTGAGGAATGAGTGTCTCGGCCAAAAGATATCTTCTCCATTCAATTATGTCCTCCTCTTCACACACAGGAACACAAGCTGGGAATGGGGAAGTAAAAACAGAAAACTGTAGAATCTCCAATATCAGATCTGGAAGTAATCTTGTTTAAGCTCATTATTCCCCCCCCCCAACATTTGGTAGATGTTTAATGAGCATCTCTTATGTATCAGACACTGTGCTCTCCCAACCCTCCACAGTATTTATGGGCTGTGGTGTGAGGCTTGAGAATTTTACTCTTAGTGTCACAGGAAGTCCTTGGAAGATTTTGAGCAGGTGAGTGACATGGTCTGGTTTATTTTTTATAAGGAGCACAGGCATGAAAAGTGAGTCCGAGTGGGATAAAGAGACTACCCTTGGGCAGCACAGGGAGTTAGAGCCAAACCCAGGTCAGAGGGCAAAGCAATTTCAAAAGGGGAAACAGAAAAAATAAGTAAATAAAAAGAAAAAACTGAAAAGGAGAGAAGAGAAAATAAAATTAAATAAATATATGAATGAATGAATAAAATAAATAAAGACAAGTCCAAGAGGGGTAGAGATGAAGTGAGTCCGCTCTTCACCTTGCTGGAATACAGCTCCACAAGACTGTAGATCTTGCCTTTCTTGTTCATAATTATGTCCCCAAAGCCTACGCAGTGATATTCTATAAATACTTGTTCAAGAGTGGAAGTAAGGAAAGAAGGGGTATTATAAAGTATTAAGAAAAAATGCAAATGCAGTTGCTGAGCTGATATCTGGAAAATCATGAAAAAGAGGAATGTCTAAAGGGCAGAGGTAGATGAAATATCATTTTGCTTTGTAAAACGTCTGAAGAGGCAGATTCTACAAAACATATGCTGTGAGCCTGGCTTCACTTGTGTGTTAGGATTAGTTTCAGCTGTGAGTGAAGGAAAACCCAAAACCCAGTGGGTTATGACCGCCAAGATTATTTCCTTCTTGACTTCACGCGGTTGTGAGGGAAGAATGCCAGGGCTGTGGTCCTGCTCTGCTCCACAAAGACCTCAGGGATCCAGGCTCCGCCCAGCTCACGTTCCACCTTGGCTAAGGTGTGGTGTTGTCCACGTGGTCAAGAGGGTGGCCTTTGGAATGGACCCTGCCACTATGATTTCCACAATCTCGTCAGCTGGGGTTTTACTGCACGATCACATCCAGAGAGGAGCTGTCAAACATAGGTAGGCTGGCGGCTTGTTCTTAGAAATAAAGTTTTATTCGAACCCGGCAACCCTCATTCCTTCATGGATTGCCTATGGCTGCTTTGGCTACAGTGACAGTGTTGAGTAGTTACAACAGAGGCTGTGTGGCCCACAGAGCCTTACGGATTTACCCTCTGACTCTCTGAAGAAACAGTTCGCCAACCTTTTATACAGTAGAAGACAGAGAAGAAGGCCACCCGGGGATATCCCTGGTTGGTGCTATAGAACAAATCACCAAAGAGATGCAGGTTAAGGACCTAGAGGAGGACTATAATCTGGGAAGCCAGAAGGAATTCACTGAAGGGGAAGAGGGTGGTCCTGGGGTCAGGAAAGCCCTACAAAGTGCTCTGTTTGCCAGTACATTTGCTTTGTAGGTGGCAGTTTCCTGTGCCTCTCCGAGTCACAACTTTCTCACTTATAAGAAGGCATCAGAAAAACATCTTTTTTTCATTTTCTTTAATTTATTTCATTTATTTATTTTTGGCTGCTTTGCGTCTTCATTGTTGCACACGGTCTTTCTCTAGTTGTGGTGAGCGGGGGCTACTCTTCGTTGCGGTGCATGGGCTTCTCATTGCAGTGGCTTCTCTTGTAGCGGAGCACGGGCTCTAGGCTCACGGGCTTCAGTAGTTGTGGTGCACAGGGGCTTCAGTTGTTGTGGTCATGGGCTCTAGAACGCAGGCTCAGTGGTTGTGGTGCGCGGGCTTAGTTGCTTCACAGCATGTGGGATCTTCCCGGACTAGGGCTCAAACCTGTGTCCCCTGCATTGGCAGGCAGATTCTTAACCACTGTGCCACCAGGGAAGTCCCAGAAAAACAGCTTTTAATGCAAGTTATGAGGATTACATGAGCTGAGAGTCTGAAGTTTCTAGCACCTGGACTGGCACATAGCATATGTTCAAAGAACAGACAGTGTTAGGATTCCCAAGAGTAAGTCTTCACAGACTGACCTCACTTCCTTCCTTCCTCTATAGGATCTTTAGAGGGTGCACCAGAGTGGGCAGGTGACCTAACATTCTGGGTCTTAATGAGGTCTTGGAGACAAGCTCTGGCCAATGTGCGTGTGTGTGTGTGTGTAAGTTGTGTGTGTGAGAGTGTGTAGGTTGTATGTGTGAATGGGTTGTATGTGTGAGTGAGAGAGAGAGAGAGAGAGAGAGAGTGTATGGACTGAGCTACTTTTTTAGGCAACAAGGAAAACAATAAATTGAGGATTCACCTGGGTTGAATTACTCAATATTATAATAGCACTAGCCTCGTGCTTGGGATACCAGGCGAGACATTAAAAATAATTTTTTAAAAAGCTCTTTTGGAAAGATTTTCTATGTGAACGCTCTAAAGTAGCAGCAGAATGAGAACACATGGGACTTCTTTCCATTAATTTGATGGCGTATTACTGTTTCTATTTTAATGCCATGTGAAGCAGTGTCACATTTTCAGTGCCTAGACCCTTCCCAGGTCTTTGTCCGGGGCTGTAGCGGGATGGATATCAATGCGGAGGATTCGGTGGCGACGTGCTGTGTAACAGAGTCAGTTCTTGGCAGATGTAGGCAAGGACCCCATCAAAAACAACCAAGATCACATTTAAAAGCTTCACATGTGGGCTTCCCTGGTGGCTCAGTGGTTGAGAGTCTGCCTGCCAATGCGGGGGACACGGGTTCGAGCCCGGGTCTGGGAAGATCCCACGTGCCGCAGAGCAACTGGGCCCGTGAGCCACAATTACTGATCCTGCGCGTCTGGAGCCTGTGCTCCGCAATAGGAGAGGCCGCGATAGTGAGGGGCCCGGGCACCGCGATGAAGAGTGGCCCCCACTTGCCGCGACTGGAGAAAGCCCTCGCACAGAAACGAAGACCCAACACAGCCATAAATAAAAATAAAATAAAATAAAATAAAATAAAAGCTTCACATGTAAGACCAGCGGTCACATTCCCTCAGGAAGCAAACAAACAAACGACAATTAAAACCACACTGACGAGAACAAGCCTGGAGAGCGGTAGCTCTTACTATAGCAGGGTTGAATCTCAGGAAGATCAGAAATGTGGAATCAAAGTGAAGGCTGCCCTAGGCTGTCTCCAGAGAGGTTCACATCAGTCTTGGCCTCTGGGTCGGTGATCACAGGACCCTGGAGAGTGAGTGTGGCTGGGCCACCTGGCACGGAGGAAAGTACAGCGGCTTTGCAACTGGCAGGTTTGGGCTCTGGTAACAACTCTCCCCCTTAAGGGCCACGTGACACTGCACAGGTCACTTTGCCTCTCTCAGCCTTGATTGCTTCATCTATAAAATGGGGATGACGCCTATTTTGCAGGGCTGTTGACACAATAAAAGAGTGGGTGCAAAGCGTTGGCTTCATACCTCGCCCACCGCAGGCACGGGAGGACCTTCTTGTAGAGCATGTGAACATCCTGCTAAGTGAATCTAGTTCTCAGCTTTAAGGGAGCTCCAGGAGTCCCAGGGGACCCACACCACGCACCCCTAAGCGTGGGTTATGCTGAGCTTGCAGTGATGCACTTCCATGTGAGGCGCAAGGTCACTCCCATGTGTGACCTTGATATTTACTAAAGGTACCTTCGAACAGTGAAAGTCTCCAAGGACAGGGACCACAGTGCTAGTCAGCAGTGCCCTGGTCTACTGCCTGTGGAAGGTAGACACTCCCAGCCTGTGTCAAGACACGTGTCTGAGCCAAGCCACCAAGACTGGCTCACGCTTCACCGAGCACTTCCCTTGACTGTGTCATGCCATTCACACAGCTGCCAACGTGCTAAGCATTCAACCCTTTACAACAGGGGAAAATGCATCATTATACATGAAAGAATGATGGATGGATAAATGAATGAAAGAATGAATACATGAATGAAATAAGACAAACGTCTGGATTCAAATTCTCATCCCGCAACTTCCAATTAGCTTCGTGACTCTGTCACTTGACTCCCGTGAACGCAGGTCTGTTCTCTATACACGTGTCTGTTGTAGAATCGGAGGAAGTCTTTAAAGATAACGCTTGGCATAGACCCTGGGACATGAGAAAGACTCCAAATAAGGTAGTTACTATGGTATTAAAAGAAGGTTAACTCCACAGGGACAGTGTGACTCAAACGAGATAAGATGAAGAACATCTATTATTCAGTGACAAATGCTAGTGATTAGAATTCTAGCTCTGAGTGATGATGAATCTGTGGCAGGAAGGGGATTTATTTTCTTGGTAAAGGAGGTACAATCTTCAATGAGTCAGCCTAAGAACACCAAGCTAGAGGATCGTGCAGAAAATATTCGCTGTATACATCATAATAAGAAATCTTGCAGGGATTTCAATGGGCTTATTATTTGTTCCATTCCAAAAGCAATATAAACTCATTTAAAAGGATTTGGAAATTATATTAAAGCAGGAAGAAGAAAATAAAACTACTCACCTACCAGCTAGAGACACACTCTATTAACACTGTAATATGTTTCCTTTTACCTTGGATTTTTCCTCTTTACAGATTTTAACAAGAAACTTCAGAGAACTTATTTTTTAACCCAGGGGTGAAAAGAGAGGATACAAGATTTAGCATTTTATATTTTCTTCACTTTTCTTTATAAGATAAACCTTTTCTCCATCTTTGCTTAGGTTTGTGAATACAATCGTTACTGCCAGCAAAAGATCTCAAACGTATATGCCCGTTCTTCTCAATCTTCCCAGTTAAATGGTTTCCACTCTTTATTGCCCTCAGTAATGATGGGGTGAACATCTTCGCATGTAAAGTTTTCTTTTTAAACTTTAGAAAATCCTTTGCATTTGATCAACATTTTATTGGTTGCAAAGGTGGTTCATTTTACCCATCATTTGAGAAATATTTATTGAGCCTCTACCACTTGCTTGGCACTGTTCTAAGGACAAGGAGATTCAGTGTAGAGCAAGATGGTGGCAGATTCTAGAGAGACTGTGGACAGCAGCCCACCAGCCACTACGTGAACCCAGTGTCGCAGGCACTAACCACTATTACCATTTTAGGGTATGAGGAACTTGGAGGTTCAGCTGGCATAACTTGTCTGTGGCAGAACGATACTAAAATGGATTGTTCTGGAGGTAGGTCCAGAGTGCTTTCCTGCCTTCCCACCCCTCCACCCCTAACCTATACAAGGAGAAGTGATGGCTGGTCCTTTGCCTTTACTGCGGGGCCAGCAGCGTAGCCTTGGGTTCCCATATGCATAGCTGTCAGCCCCCTGGACTCTTGAGAGCTCAATAAACGCCAGCGTGTGGTCCCCACCTCGCTAGGTCCCCGCTGCTCAGCTCCCAAGACGGCATTCAAGAGATGTCTAATGGAAAACTTAATGATTTTGTCTTCTTTTCACCTTCCCAGTATCTATTATAATGAGGGTGCCCCATTCATCTGTCAGCAAACCCCATTTCCTAAGCCCAGCTGTGAGCATGTCACCTTTCCAAGACTTTGACTTTGCTCTCACCACTGGGTAGTACACTGGGGGGATGGCACTCAGCCCCGCCGCGAGTTCCAGAGTGCTTCCCAGACTCAAGCTGTGTGCCCTCGTGGGGTCAGCAGTGAACGCCCCAGGAGGTGAGGGTGGGGACCAATTCAAGCGAGGCTGCAGACAAGGGGAGTGGGGTTTGATGAGAACAGTGGGATGCTTTCCATCTGGGCGTGAAATGGAGTTTTTTTCTGTGGTTAATGAGAACGGCCTGTTTCCAATTTGACTAATGTCTTCCATTAGAGCTTTGGCTCAGCCCAGCAGAGAAGCGCGATTGGGGGCTTTGCTGTCATTTCTTAAAAGCCAGAAACTGCTTTGTCATTCAAAACATTCCTTTGGTCTGCCCCAGAATTCTAAGGCAAAGTTTATGGAGGCAGATTTGCAAAAGAGCCCTCTTCCCCACGTGCCTGCCGGCAAGGATTCCCCACCTCGCTGAGCTTCAGTTTCCTCTTCTGTAAAATGGGGGTGATAACACCTGTCCAGCCTGCTTCCCAGGTTCATTGTGAGGATCAGATTTTGAAACAACAAACAGCAATGACTACAACAATGTGTCAATCCCTTCATTTGCACCAGACACTGTGCAAGACATGTTACCCTCAACATCTCGTTTGGTTCTCATAGCAATCCTGGAAGATGTGGTAGATAAAATAATGGTTCCCCCCAAAGATGGTCACATCCTAACCCCTTGAACCTGTGAATATGTTAAGATTACACAGCCGATGGGGAATTAAAGTTGCATATGGAATTATGGTTGTTAATCAGCTGACCTTAAAATAGGAAGATTTTCCAGGTAGGCCCAAAGTAAGCACAAGAGTTCTTAAAAATGAAGGAGTCAGAGAAAGAGACATCACCATGGACCCAAGGTCAGAGTGATCTGATGTAAGAAAGACTCCACCTGCAGTTGCTGGCTTTGAAGTTGTCGGAAGGGGCCACGAGCCAAGGAATGTTGGCAGCCTCTAAAAGCTGGAAAAGGCAAGAAAATGGATTTTCTTTTAGAGCCTCCAGAAAAAAAAAAGAAAAAACACAGCCTGCCCACACCTAGAGTTAAGCCCAGCAAGACCTGTGTCGGACTTCTAACCTACAGAAATGTGAGATGATAGACATGTGTTGTTTTAAGCTCCTAAATCTGAGGTCATTGGGCATGGCAGCCATGGAAAAAAATACACTATTATTTTTCCTTTTCTTTCTGTTTATAACAAAGGAGGAAACTGAAAATCAGGAAAATGAATGTTTTATTCATGATCTATCAACTATAACCAAGCAAAGACTGTGGTTTTTAAATCAGTCTCTAAGGGCACAAAATGATTATTGGGCACAAACTTGCTTCCTGGTACCGGCTTAAATCACATTTTTAGGAACCTGTACATTTCTAGATGTGTAGTGCAGCTGCTGTCACCAAAGGCCAATATCTTTCTTTGAAAGGTCTAGTTATTATGGCCCCCTCCTTCTAACCTGCTCTGGGAAATAAGCTCCTCCTTTTCTCCTCCACAATGGAAGGACTGAAACGAGATGGCGTATTACTTTTCTACTGATGCATAGAAAACTACCAAAAACTTCGAGGCTTAAAATCACACTCATTAATCACCTCCCAGCTCATGGGTTAGTAGAATGGGCATAGCTCATATCCCATAAGACTGAAGTCAAGGTGTCAGCTGGGCTGCCTTCTCATCTGGAATCATCCACTTCCACATCCCTCAGGTTGTAGGGAGAATCCATTTCTTTGCAGCTGCAGAAGTCACGGAGGCTTGCTTCTTCAAGACTAACAAGAGAGCAAGTCTCTAACATCTAGACCTTCCTCTAAAGGTCTTACTCGATTGGGTCATGTGCACTCAGGATTATCTCCTTTTCAATTCACTTAAAGCTAACTGATTAGGGACTGTAATCTCATCTGTGAAACCCCTTTCCTTTTACCAAGAATGTGACACAGTCATGGCCATGTTATCTCATCACCTTTGCCATATTCTATGGGTTAGAATCAAGTTGTAGACCCCCTCTGCATTCAAGGGGAGGGGATTGCACAAGGCCATGGGTCTTAGGGTGGTCTTGGGGATGGGAATTCTGCCTACCACAAATGGAGTGGTATGGATGGGATGGGATATTCAAGCCGAAAGTCACTCTAGTGACCGTCTCATCCAACTCACTTCCTTTATAAATGAGGAAACTGGAGTCCAAAGAGGTAGAAGGAATGGCTTCTGGTTCATTCCACACATGGTTACTAAGGCCTCCTGATCCTGGAGCTGTTCTTCGTGCTAAAGATGCAGCAGTGAACAAAGAGCAGACAAAATCAAATCCTGGGAGATGGGGAAAGACAATCACTGAAACAGTAAGAAAAAAGGCTGGGTGAGCCTTGGGGCTGGAGAAGGGACCCACGGGTGTAGAAGGTGAATCATTCCCGGGGGAGGAAAGGTTTCCCCCCATGGGAGAGGCTCCTATCTTACCGGAGCTCTAAGTTTCCGGGTGCTTTGCCCATTTCCACCTCACGGCAGCTGTGTGGAGTTTGTTGGGCGAGAGGTTGCCTGGAGACGCAGCCTAACCCAGATGCCAAGGAGGCAAGCAGAGTGGTGCTTGGGGGCAAAGGGCAGGCTGAGAGAGGGTGCCCATGAAGAACCTCGGGAGAGGAGAGAAAAGAAGCAGAGGCAGAGGCAGGAAAGTGGCCCCAACTTCCCCAGGAAAGTCTAACGAAGACCATCACCCCTGGGTCCTCCCTGGCTTTGCTCTCCCTGGCTCTCAGTATCTCTGGTTCTCGTTGCCCTCTTCCTCTACGCCCCACTCTCCCTTACTTTCTTACTTCATCACCTCATTCCTCATGCCTCCTTTGCTACCTCTATTTTTTAACTGAAGTGTAGTCGATTTACAATATCATATTAGTCTCAGGTGTACAGCATAGTGATTCAGTTGTGTTTTTTTTTACAGATTACACCCCATTAAAAATTACTACAAGATAATGGCTATAATTCCCTGTGCTGTAGAATACATCCTTGTTGCTTATCTCTTTTATACATAGCAGTCTGCATCTCTTAATCCCATACCCCAGTTTGTCCCTCCTCCCTTTCCTTTCTCTTTTGGAAACCACCAGTTTGATTTCGACGTCTGTGTCTGAGCCTGTTCTGTTTGGCACGTGCATTCATCTGTATTATTTTTGGATCGCCCATAGAATGATGTCACGCAGTACAACCGACAATCTCCCCTTCGCTCTCCTCCCAGCTCTCTCGCCTCACTTCTCCTGACCCTCTCCTAATCCTTGTCCGGCTCCTCACCCCCTTCTCGTCTCACTTATCTCTCCCTTCCGCCGACCTCTTTCCCTCCCTGTGAAAGGCACATCCCACTTAAGTTCCTTCCAACATCTGGCCTGGAGCAACCATCTTCTTTCTCTGAGATTCGATTTCCTCTTCCCCCGTTTGTAATAATTAAAGGAAAGAATGCTCTAATGCTTAATCATAAAAAACTTTCCATGACTGTCTGCTTCTCTTCCCTGATCTCCCTTCCTTTCGTTACGCTCTCCCAGTGACTTCTCACTCTTTTACTCTTTTATTCTCTCCCCGCTCCCTTTTCCTACCTCCCTTCAGTTTGCAGGGCGGTGGGGGCTGGGGGAATGACTTATTCCTGGCTGAAAATGTTTTCATTTCTGGTGTCCTGGCTCTTTCAGAGGATACACTGAAGTCTGAAGACAGTCTACTCCTTCTACCCCAGCTCACTGCGTGTGTTCTCCATTGCACCTACCGCCATGTGAATCGTCTGGCTTATTTCTTTGGTGACTGGTCCCCATCAGAATGCAAGTTCCCTGGGGCAAAGATCTTGCCTCCCTGCTTCAAGGTTCCACTCACAGCCCTCGAGTGGGGTCTTGGCAGGAGAGGTGCTCCACAATTATTTGAGTTTATTAATTGGATGAATAGATGAATGGATGGGCCAATAACTAGATGGATAAATGGAGGGATTTTTAATAAAACGAAATCAGGTCAGAGTCCTGGGAACATGTATTGGAGCAGTAAATATAAAAGGAGCCCACAGAGATGACCCCGATTGGAATTCTGGTAGCTGTAGCTGGCATACACTCCTGCTACTTGCCTCTGTGGGTATTTCTCCTACTGAAGTGCTTTAAAGACAGCGAATGCCTTCTGGAAAAGTGGTCAGCCTCCAGTACACTATCCAAGGGGCACATTCTGAGTTTTGTGCTATAAAATGATCCCCACCTCCTCACTGGAGCAAAACTCACCTGAAGGAAGCCCCAGCCAGCCCACCTTCACCGGGGGCGGGTTCTAACAGATTGAGTGCAGACAGGCTTGCATCCCTTTTGAGAAAAGTGCTGGTTCCTGAGCCAGATATAGCCCTGGGGGATGTTTATAGACCTGCTAACTTGTTTCAGAGCCAAATTAATCAGAAACATAACAGGGGAGGGAGGTATTTTTCATTTCTCAAGTTAATGAACAAATGGATTTCCTATTCATTATTCATTGACTTTGAAGTTTAATGAATAGCTCAGGAACAACCACTAAATTTTGGTATTTATAGAAAATCACCACAAGCCAGATTCACTACGCATCAAGTAGCAGTTTATCATACATAATGAGTTTCACTTATTACTTTATCTGGTATTTATCAACTTTAAAATTTTAAGGTACAGAAAGCAAAGAATTCATTAAGAATGCCCTCGCTCTTCACTCTATTTTGGTTTTATTCCTTTGTGAGAACCAGATGAAAGTTTCCAAGAGCCTGCATTGCTTTTCATCTGTGTCTGTGTTCTAATATTTTTTCTGTTTCCAGGAGAACTAACCTTCCCCTTGACATTCATCAACTTTTTCCATTCATTTCTTCTTCTGCTGGTAAAATAATACCTTTCCTCCTCTTCTCTCCAGAAAAAAAAAAAAAAAAAAAATCAGGGATCTCACGTTTAATATTAGAGTAAATAGAAGAAAAGACATTTTAAGACTCATGCTGTGTGATAGCCTAAAACCAGCAGAAAATCTATAAGAAAAAGAATAAAACTCCGTCTCAAAAGCCCACAGCCATTCCCCATAGTCTACAACCATAGACATTTGAAGAGAATAAACTTAGGGATGCTTTCAAAAGGAAAAAGTAAAGGGAATTCCCTGGCTGTCAAGTGGTTACGACCCTGCACCAAAAAAAAAAAAAAAAAAAGGAAAAGGTAAGAGATCGATATTACCAAGCAGAGCCCCTTGATCATTTTTATCATAATCAATATCATAATCATTACATCTTTATTTTAGGCCTAAATATGGTGGAGGCAGAAACAGAAAACTGTTTTACTTTTCCAATAATGATCACCAGCTGTGATCTGTGAAAATCTCCCTTCCCGTTGGAGAGTGGTTTTCTTTAACATCTAAGTCTGACCCAATGGTATGTTTAGTTATCTTCCATTTTTGAAGCTATCTTGCTTAAGTTACTAAGGCTCATGCGGTCATTTTCATACTTCTGTTCCATACCCAACTCAAGGTTCCCTTCATCCTGACTCTACCATCCCAATACTTGTGCGAGCTAATTGGTGCTTAATCAGTGGCCCTAGAGACCTGACGAAGTGAGCAGAGGATGTGGTGTTCTCCTCTCACCTCCTTCTTCCCAGCCCTACCCCCTGATCTGGGGGGAAAATAACACAGAGAAGGGAGCTCCGGAAGTGACTGCCTTTGATAAGGTTGATGACGATGGATGGGATCACCATGCCCCCTTTGCGAGGGACTCCCCCTCCGTTGGGCCATGCCTTCCTGCTGACCTCTCAAGGCTGACCCTCATGATGTACTGTACTTCATTCTTCTGCTGCAAGAACGTCTTAGCTCCATGTGTGCGGGTCCTCGGGCAGCCCGAGTCTCCCAATCTCACACCACTGTGAACACAGACTCTGGGATCTGTGCATGGAGAGGGTCTATTTTTATAACTCTCGGGATTGGAAACATGAGGAATATGGTCTCCTTTTTCTGCATGAACGTGTTACCAGACTCACCTTCTCCAAAGCTGTGTTGCCTGCTCCAAGAAGATGAGCCAGGTCAGCAAGCCCAATGGATAAAGGACACCCGACTAGGGAATAATATAGGCTCCTCCTCTTACAGAACGTCCCCATTTATCCGTAGTTTTATGAGCGGCTCTTTGGCGACCTCCATCCTTTGGTTTAGGTGAAGAAGAAACTTCTCTAGGTCCTCCATGCTACAGCCATACCCTTTACAATAAGACTTTGTAGTGGACGCCCCCCATCTGGAGATGGTGGTTACTGCCCCACCCCTTCAATGAGGGCAGATCTGGCAACTTGCTTCGACCAACAGAATGAGGTGGAAATGATGTGCTACTTCTGAGCCTTGACCTTAAGAGACTGCGTGCACTCTTGTTTACTCTTGGAATTCTCCCCAGCACTTAAGTAACAGTTTGCAATTATATTATTATTTATGTAAATTTTATCCATCCCCTAAAATGCATTGTCAATTTCGTGAGAACAGGAAACTTGCCTATTTTGTTCTTTACTGAATACTCATCTCCCAGGCCAGTGTCTGGCCTTCAATGGCACCCAAAAATATTTGTACTGGGGGAAGGATGAACCAAAGAAGAATTTCTGGATGAAAGATGCTCAAAGATAATATTTTAGAACTTAAATACCCACTTTGACTTTTTATGATGTATCAAACAATGTAGGCCTTTCCTGTCATCACTATAAACCTCCCCACCTCATATAGTCAGTAAAGTCAATTCCTCTGATAAAGTTTATTGTGTGTTTGAATTTTGTGTATTTTTGTTTCCTTGAGGAGACAGACGAAGGGATTAGAGTCACATCTGAATCAATGTGGTGAAGAATCAAGACCGAATGCAAGGAAGCAGAACCCAGGGGAACATGAGATAAAAGAAATGAATGTCTTTCATAAATTTGGGGGAGATTTTTGGATTTCCATGGGCTGTGGAATTTGAAACACCAAGTCAATTGCACCAGGAAAACTGCAGAGATGCTTCATCTAATATCTGGATGAATAAAGGTGAATGAGATATGGTTCCTGACCTTGAAGAGTTTATGATCTGGTCATATCTGACCCTTATGTGCACATTGAGTTTTCATGGTCAAGAATCTCCAAGACTCAGCTCCTCCAAATGCTGTGCGCATCGCAAGGGAGAGCATGGGTCACAGGGACGTCATTGAATGAGAAGCCAAAGGGCCTGAATGCTGACCTCGACTCTGGCACTGGGTCCCTGAGTGTGCCAGGCATGAGCCCTCCCCTCTCTGAGGCTCAGTTTGTGTGAGTCAAGGAAATACACTGGGAATACCTACTCTCCGTAAGTTGACTTGGATGGGGTGTGACGTTATGGAGTTGTGCTTTCCTTTACTTTTCCACCTGATGTATTATTCATTCTTCCCTCAGGGCCATTCACTGAACACTTTAGGAAGCAGAATCATCAACGCAGGAAGAGCACACATTGCAGAGATGAAATAAACTCAATCAGAGAGAGACTTGCTAATCAGTAACAGTCGCTGTGGCAGGATTTGCTTCCCTAATGAAAGCTGGAAAGAGGGACAGTGAGATCAAGGTCCTGAACCACTAAACCCTCCCTTTTCCTCAAGCAGGATGGAACGTGTGTTTTAGTGACTGGGTAGTATTTGAGGGGATAAAAAAATAGGATAGAAACGTCAATGGTTGCTAGGCACCCTGAAGACTTCGCAAAATAAATATATTAACGTCTAAAGGTCAATCTTTCTTAATATTATTTCTTTCCACCCTGGCAGGGCTGTGACGCTGGGGGATGCCAGGGCAGAGTTATTAGCAATTATGAACTCTGGTCATTTGGAAAAGGTTCACAACGAACAGATTTTTAAATCCTGTTTCAAGATGTTCCCCTACTTAAACCACACAAAAGGTAGTCACTCAATTTGAGAGTCAGTTAATACCCACTGAGTGCTCTATGCCAGGCATGGAGCTGGACACTTTAACGTGGGTTGTCTTTATTTCATGCTCACCCAAACCCTTGAGATAGAAATGAGCAGGCCATCTGTAGATAATGCAGCCAAGGTCCACAGAAACAAATTGAGTTGTTCAAGGACAGAATGGGGGCTGGAATCCCATTTTCCTGATTCCTGGTCCGATGCCCCCAGTCAAACTTTGTGTCCCAAGATATAATCCGAACAAAATGTGAAATTTTTTTTAGTCTTAATCATCACAATGTGTTTCTTTTTTTTTTCTATGTGTGAGACATTGTACTTTGTGCTTTGTTGCAGTATTTCATTTGATCATTGTCAAAAGCATTTGTGATAGAGATTATCGTAAACTATTTTACAGCTGAGACTCTCACGGAGATAAAATAAGTGGTCCGAGATCACTGAGCCAGAGGGTGGCAGAGCCAGGATAATGCAAGACCAGATCCATCTGCCTCCAGGGCCTGTCTGTCACCTTTGGGGCATGACACCCCCTAGAGCAGACTTTATACCCCAAGTCCGTCTGCCCTTCTGAACATAGTGAGCTGTGCTAGATTTTATTTATTTATTTTATTTTTTAAATTTTAAAAATTTATTTATTTATTTATTTATTTATGGCTGTGTTGGGTCTTTGTTGCTGTGTGCGGGCTTTCTCTAGTTGCGGCGAGCAGGGGCTAGCTACTCTTCGTTGTGGTGCACGGGCTTCTTATTGCGGTGGCTTCTCTTGTTGCAGAGCACAGCCTCCAGATGCGCAGGCTCAGTAGCTGTGGCTCATGGGCCTAGTTGCTCCGAGGCATGCGGGATCCTCCCAGACCAGGGCTCAAACCCGTGTCCCCTGCATTAGCAGGCAGATTCTCAACCACTGCGCCACCAGGGAAGCCCCTACAACTCTGACTTTTATCCTACGCCCTTATCCGTTCCATCAACAAATGCTGTTGGTTCCACTATCAAATGCGTCCACAAGCCCTCACTTCTCTCTGTCTCCAGGTCACCACCCTGGAATGAACACATGCCCCCATCTCCTAGCTGGGTTATGACAATGACCTCCTTTCTGGTCTCCCCACTCATGTCCTTGACCTCCCTGGAGTCTATTTTATATACACAAACAGAGGGGGGATTCCTGTAAAATGCAAACCAGAACACATCACTGCCGTGTCTCAGGCCTGCAGTAGCCTTGCATCTCATTACAACGAAATCCAGACTCCCTCCCATGGCCTTCAGGGCCCCGTGGAAGTGGCCTCCAGCTGCCCCTCTGGCTAGTGTCCTCCCCGTCTCCAGCCACAAAGGTCCCTTCACTGTTGCTGGAAAACAGGGGGTGCACCAGCCCCATCAGAGCCTTGGCACTGCTAGTTTTCCTTTCCTGGAATGCTCCTCCCCTGCACGGTGCTTCCCTCCTCACCCCATTCATTCAGGTTTCTGCTCAGAAGCCAACCCTTGATTCCATCCCCTGAGATACTTTGTTCTGCTTTATAGAATGTTTCACCCCTTGACATTAAACAGTTTCCTTTCTTTCTCTCCTATTATAAACTCTATAAGGGCAGGGATCTTTATTTTTCTCACCAACATACTCCCTTCCCCATTGCCTACTATGTACCCTAGCACATAGTAGTTGCTCAATAAATTTTTTGAATGTATGAACAAAATCATGAGATTCCTTTCCCTTTTACTCAGAGCAATTCTAGAGAATTTGTCCTCTCTTCACTAGATTACAAGTTTTTCAGGAGCATGGACCCTGTTCTTCGTGCCCCCAGTTGTACAAGTCTCAAAGAAAATTGATTGAAATTAGTGGAATATGAGGAAAGCAGATCTAAACTGTCTATGTGGATAATAGCTATCTACCAACAACAAAACCAAGATGTTATGCTTCTAGGAGCACAAGAAACGTTCAGCTGACCAACTTTAAAATTCATTAATCAAAGTACACGCTGCCAATACGATAGAAATAGTTCACACTAAAGGAATTATTGTGTGTGTGTGTGTGTGTGTGTGTCTTTGTGGGTTTCTTTCTCTTTTATTTCTTTGTTATCATATTAGTGGGGCTTCTGGAAGGAACAGAAATAAACTCACAAACTCAATCCTCATGGTCAACAAGAAGTCCATCACATTCTTCCCAATGTCCTTTGAAGCATCATTTAGATGGTTAATTAGTATTCCCAGCTCTTCAATCACTCTGCTTCCTAAACAAATGCTTCCTAATTTTTTCAAGTCTGAGGACCTCTTTTCAAAATCAAGTACTGTTAAGCTCCGGAATCCACTGATTGAGAAGCTGCATAAGAGACCAAGTTTCCTATGGGCTTAAACCTGTGCCTGGCAGAGAATTAATAGTGAATAGTCATGTATCAAAGTAACTAATTAATTCGATATTTGTTGAATGAATCAATTCTGTAATCATCTCTAACTCATCTATATATTTGATATGAATCACAACATATACATATATATTTGGCATGATTGCTATAGTAGGGAACTATTGAGCATAATGTGGACTTTGCATTTGCTCATGTGTGATTTTGTTTGGGAGAGACACGAGATGAGTGTAGAAAACTGCTCCCAGCGGAAGCCGGCCATGTAGGAGTGCACAAAATACATACACCTCAAACCTCAAACCTCCAGCAGCTGCCTTCTGTCACTGGATGCATTAGGGGCCACAGGCATCCACAGGTGGTATTACAGCCCTTCATCTCCTATTAGATAACCTTCCCTCGACCCCTCCCCAATAATTCACAAGCTGCAACCCTTCTGATGCCTGTGTTCACAAACAAACCCCACGAATTTTTCAACGTAAAACACCATATTTATTTTAGTAGTTAGGTATTATTTCATTCTTTTTTATGGCTGAGTAGTATTCCATTGTATACCTATAGATAATCATACTAAGTGCAGTAAGTCAGACAGAGAAAGACAAATATCGTATGATATCACTTATATGTGGAATCTAAAATATGATACAAATGAACTTATTTAGAAACAGAAGCAGACTCTGAGACACAGAAAACAAACTTTTGGCCACCAAAGACGAAAGAGATAAATTAGGAGTTTGGGATTAATATTACACACTATTATGTGTAAAATAGACAAACAGCAAGGTCCTACTGTATATCACAGGGAACTATATTCAAAAATCTTATAATAAGCCATAATGGAAAAGAATATGAAAAAGAATACATATGTACATATATATATGTATATGTATATATGTGTGTATATATATATATATATATATATATAACTGAATCACTTTGCTGTACACCAGAAACTAACACAACATTGTAAATCAACTATACTTCACTAAAAAAATAAGTTATGTGTTTCTTAACAATTTTGCAGGTATAAACGAATGCTACTGTTTTGTTTTTTTTTTTTAATGTGTCACTGATGACTTTTTTGAGTGCTGTGCCCCAGCTTCATTTTCCCATAAGCCTGCTGGGTTTTGTTGCATGGTTGTAAATAGCTCAGTGATTTTTAGGAACATATATAGTGCATTCTAGCAGAACTAACTATGCACGTATGTATAAAGTATATTAATTATTTAGTCAACTTTACCTTTTTATAAGTTCATGGATCTAGGCATGGTGTAAATGACAGTCTTACAGCTAGAATGAAGTAATTTATTTGGTTTTGTTTTTTAACACTTCTGAATCAGGGACTTTGTGTCATTCAAGATTTGGCCAGAGAAGCAGAACGCCAGTAAGTAATAGATAATAGGGATTCGTTGCAGAGATTAGACCTTAGACTGAGTGGTGCTGGTGGACAAGTTCATGCAGGGCTGTTGTCTCAATGACCGTCACTATAGCTCACTCGGGCCAATAGTTGGAGATGAAGACTAGGCCTGAAGTAGGACAGAATAGGGACAGACTGAATCTATGAGGACATCCCGTCCAAGTTTGATGATCTAATGACCTGCAGGAGAGCTTTGCCAAAGAGGTGCACGCACACCTGGCCGAAGATGCAGAGGAGCTGAAGGGGAGCTCTGGGGGGATCTGAGGAAGTTATGGGCCTAGGTTCTGCCTCTAGAAATCTTTGAGGATGTGAACAAGCTGCCCAGGAGACTGGTGCCCCTGCCGCCCTTCAGGGCATGCAAACAGCTGCAGTTTCACTTCCTCCTTCCAATGGTGAAGAGGTTTGGCTTTTAAGAGAGTAAAAGTTGGTGCAGTCTTGCTCAAATTTGAGATCTCTCAGACCCATCAGAAGACATCTGCTTATGTCCAGAGATTCCCAGACCCTAATGGGAAAATACTGCCTTAGAAGCTAAATGCTAAGATTTAGGCAAATCCATATAAACATGAATACAAACACAAATGCAATGTCAGAAAATGATAGGTGTCGTTTCCTAAACACAGGTGGCTCAGAATATGTTCCTGTTATTTTTTTTTTTTTCAAAATTTATTTATTTATTTATTTATTTATGGCTGCATTGGGTCTTCGTTTCTGTGCAAGGGCTTTCTCTTGTTGTGGCAAGTAGGGGTCACTCTTCATTGCGGTGTGCGGGCCTCTCACTATCGTGGCCTCTCTTGTTGTGGAGCACAGGCTCCAGACGTGCAGGCTCAGTAATTGTGGCTCACGGGCCTAGTTGCTCCGCGGCATGTGGGATCTTCCCAGACCAGGGCTCGAACCCGTGTCCCCGGCATTGGCAGGCAGATTCTCAACCACTGCGCCACCAGGGAAGCCCATGTTCCTGTTATTTTTAAATTAAATTTGAAATAAAACATTTTAAACATCTTGTAGAGAACTTCTGGAACCCGGAATCTATAATCCTAATTTGAGAAACTCTACATGCAGTGGTCAAAAATTGGCTTGAGAACCAGAACTGCTTCTACCATTCACTTTTGACTTTGGGCAAATGCCTTTAAATTCTCCGAGACTCAGATTCATCCCATATGAAGTGGGGCAAATAACAGTAATTATCCTGTCGTGAGGATTCAATAAGATATTAGGAGGTATTTAGAGGGGTGTGGGATGCCCAAAGTGTCAGGAGAATGTGAGCTCCTTCCTGGATGTTCTCACAACTGTCGTCACCATCATCCTCATTAAAGTTATTATTTCTATTATTTAGCCAGTTCCCTCTGGGATAAATAGCAAGGTCTAATTATGTGAAAATTGGTCTCTGAGAAGTTGAAGGCAAATCTGAGCTTGATGCACCTGGATTCAGGATAAATGAAGACAGAAAATGGGTTCTATGACCCGAGGTGTCTCCTTCTGCACAGGGCACCAGTTACGTGTTCTCCCTTGGCAGTGAGCACAGCTTTCATCTCCTGGGGAACATGTTTAGAGAAACTATGTGATGTCTCACCACCAGTAGACCTGAGCCAAGCCTCTCTCTTCTTGGCCTCTGTCTGCATGAAAGATGGCAGAGGAGTTATTAAGTTAAAACCCGAGGTCAAAAACGGGTGCTCATAGGCCATATCTTTGTTTGACCCACAAGCATTTTGCAAAGCTTTTGATCAGAAATCAGAAACATACACATGAAGGCCTTGATTTTCTAAAACCAAACACACAAACAAAAAGATCGTGGGCAATCTGACCCTTCTACTTGCTACTCATCTGCTTCTGGTTGACGATGGCCTCCACTGGCCACCACCCTCTCCCCCCACTACATCCCTGACCAGGGGCTGTCTCTTCATATTTCTCATTGTCCTTGAAGGGATGCTTTCCTTATAATACAGATATGTTTTTCTCCATCTGATTCAAACCAAACCAAGGGAGAAATCGAAAGATGGACCTCCAGGTCCTTGGATTTTGAGAAAAACGAGCTCGACCATATCTCTTTGTGAAAGAGAAGTTTATTTCTGTAAGTTGGCATGCGGAGCCAATGTGCGTCAAAAGCTGCAACTTTGGATGTCATTGTAAAACAAGTCTTCGAGATTAAGACCACTAAACCATCTCCAGTGTTTGCTCTTCATTTCTCTGTTAATAGAAATGCCCAAGCTTTGGCTCAGGACACGGTAAGCCCATAAGTGGAAGGGCATCTCTATTTCACATCATGTGTCAGGGACGTCTACACCTCTGATGAGGTAGAGCAGCGATTTTTCAGGCTTTCCAACAGCAGGCCCAGTTGCGATGGAGCGATGTTTGAGGGTTTGTCTCCCAGCAAGATCGTGCTTTCATAATATTATTTGCTGAGGTTACAACTCAGCATAGATGATGGGAAGGCAGGTCTGGGGCAGATGCCCCGATCCCCTGGATGTGGACTGCATGGTAAGGGTTAGTCCAGAGCTGAAACTTGGAGGTCCAGGAAGGATGCTGGCTCTTGGCAAATAAGATGCTAGGTCACCAAGTCTTGTCCACGCCCTCTCCCACTATCTTTGTGTCCGTCCCCTCTGGGCAGCGCCCCAGGACGTGGGGTTCCAATCCACCACAAGTCCAGGGGATTTTGCCTCCTAAATCTCTCTCGTGTCCACTTTCCATGAACTGCCACCGACCTCCACCACGCTGGTCTAATTTCCTTCCCCTTGAAGCCTGTGTTACTGAAACACACTGTTCTCCCTTCTCTGTTCTCCCAGCTTCAGTCTTAGTCTCTGCCCAATCCATTCTTCTAGCAGCAGCCAGAGCCAACTCTGTGGAATGCAAATTTGATCCCCTGTAAAACTTTCTAATGGTTTCTCACTGTTTTAGAACGAAATCTAAAAATCTAAGCAGCGCCTCCCATGGCTGGACTTTGCTTAGCTTGTCAGTCTCAGCACGGATCTCACCTCTGCCTTCTCTGCTCCCTCCAGGCATAGGTTAAGTCCCTCCAATGTGCTCCATCCTCTATAGGTCCATTGTGCATGTGTGTTCTCTGACTGTAATTCTTCTCCTCTCCTTTAACGCCTGCCCTAATCCTTTATACCCGTCCATCACCTCCCGGGGAGCCCTTTCTGTCCTCCTGACTCATTCAACTCTCACCATCCACTGCTCCCGTAGAAGCCCGCGTCTTCTCAGCACTTGATGCAGGTTGCACGTTTTTTACGTGGCTCCTTAGTGAATGTCCCTGTGGTGGCCACGGCCATGCACATCACCATCCTCTAACGACAGGGAACGGAACTGACAGGGGGTCCCAGGTCCTGGGCTTTGACCTCCATCCTTGTGTTTGCAATAAGGCCGCTCCTCCCATGGGCCACTACCAGCCAGTGAACGAGCGCAGCAGGGACACCAAAGCAGACTTGTTTCCCAGAGACCGGGTTCTCCTCGGACAGCCAAGTTTGGCTGCAGGATTCCTAGTCGGTTTGTTTTTTTTTTAACATCTTTATTGGAGTATAATTGCTTTACAATGTTGTGTTAGTTTCTGCTGTATAACAAAGTGAATCAGCTATATGTATACATATATCCCCAGTTGGTTTTGAGAAACGTGCCTTAGACTACATGGCCGTCTGGGAAGCTTCTACAGCCATCTCTCCCTTTCCCTTTCACTCAAGTTCATTCTTGCATCACATTCTGACTACTTTCCAACCCCTTCTGGCTCCCTCTCTTGCTTTTATTCAAACAAGCAATGCCCTAATTACCTTATATGCTTAGTCTAACACTGATGTTTGCCTTTGAGAGGACCCGGACTAATACAGTCTTTTTTCCTGACTATATGTTAAACTTCACGAGGGTAGAGAGGTCACATCCGTTTAGGACACCACTGGCCCCAGGACCTCACACAGTGTCTGACATACAAAAAGTTGCCAACAAATTACCACTAAGTAAATGAAGAATCTTTGCTTCTGAGCACACCTTTTTCTCTCCTTGGAACACGCCCCTGTGGGTCTTAGCCACTCATCCATCGTAACTCACCCACCAGCCTATGAAACCTTCACCAATATCACGACTCAGTTATCTATTCCCACTCCAGTGCTCTCATTTAATATTTCACATTCTTCTATCACAGTGTTTGTCGCTATCTGAATTTCTAAATCAGACTTTACCACTGATTTTGAGCCCCTTGAGTGCAGAGATACTATTTTGTATTTCTTCATTTGTTTCGTTGTCATCTACAATGATTAATCCATTTTAGATGATCGTTAAACATGGGAAGGAAGGATGGACGGAAGGAAGGAAGGGAGGGAGGAAAGGAGGGAGGGAGAGAGGAAGAGAAGAGAGGAGGGAGGGAGGAAAGAAAACTGGGAATAGAGTTTAGTTTCAGTAATTATTCATTTCTTCATCTTTAAAAGGTTCCAGCTATCCCAAAATATTTATAGGAAACACAAGAGAAAATAGACAGGCTTCATACATCCAAACTTACTTTTTAAATAGAAGCAATTCTAGAGGAGTTTGCCATTGTGGGAAGGACATGGACTCTCAAATCTCTCAGTCCTGGGTCCAAACCTCTGTGTATGGCATGCACCTCTGTGACCCTGGGAAAATCAGCTTCCTGCTCCTTCATTTCCCCCACCGTAAACCAGGATCCAGTAAATGTCATGAGGCAACGCATGCAAAACCCTTGGCACATAGTAGGAGCTAGAGAATTAGAAGCCACTGTTTTCTTTAAGCTTCAAGTCCCGGGGCGCAGCCTGAAACACATGACTGGGGTCAAGTTTTTAGTATGGAGTCTTAAACAGATAAAGAGAAGCAGCAACCCTACTGCAAAAGAATATATATTTGTGTCCTGGCAGCCAGAGTGATTTGAGCCTCACATCACAGACAATTGTCAGACCAAAATAATCTTCACCAGGATTTCAGCTTTAAAATATGTGTTTTTTAAAAATCTTGGCTCCACATGATTTGTCAAGCTCTAGTTTTATATTTTTATTGAGAAAAAAAAAAGCCCTGTCATTTCACACTTGCTTATTACTGTTTGCTACCTTCTGACAGCTTTCACTGCTTGGATTGGAATTCTGAGTTTGTCATGGAAAGACGAGGTGAGACATTTTAAACATGCCGATGTTCTCAGGGACCACAGATGGATTTACATAGCCTTGCGCTTTAATTTCCCACCTCACCAGTTCCACGTCCTGCAGCCCCACTAGCTCCTGGCGGAGGCTCCCTTGGGCCATGCTGTCACCAGCCTCCTCTTTAAATATCCTTAAATATTGTCACTTATGCCTAGAATACCTCCCTACCTCGCCTACCTTCTCTTACCTCATCACCTTCCTGAAGGTTTCCTTTACCCAGGCCGATCTGATCTCTCTCCTTGGCACCATCACTGAACATGACTTTCTCATCTTCTTTTGTGTGTTCACTTCAAACATTCATCCAGTGTCCACCATGTGGCAGATTCACAGAGAAGGACCGAGGGTACAAAAGTGAATAAAATGGACACGATCTTCCCCAAGTCCTGGAGCACATAATTTGGTTGAGGAAATGAATAATTGGATAATTATGAGTCTGTAAAGTGCCACAAAGTAGGCGGCTGTCCATGATGGTTTGACCAGTCAAAATGGGTAGATGACATTGTAGTACCACCACCAATAACAACCACCCTACTTCAACATAACACAAGTAACATAACTATAATAGTTGTGTATTGCTGTGCTGTGAAATACCACAGACTTACAGTTTAAAGCAATACTAATGTATCACCACACTGAGTCTGTGGGCCAGCAGTCAGCATGCTTTAGCTGACACCTCTGTTCAAGGTCTCACAGGCTGTAACTGAGGTGTCATCTGGGGTCATGTCCTCATCTGGAGGCTTGACTGGGAAGATCCGTCAGGTTGTTGGCAGAATTGATGTCCTGTGGTTGTAGGACTGGGGTCCACATTTTCTTGCTGGCTGTCAGCCAAGCCTACTCTCAGCTTCCAGAGGCCACTCTCTGGTCCTTGTCATGTGGCCTCCCCCCATACACATACATGAGAGCATGCTTCGAATCATTCCCTTCAGGAAGGGTCCAGTCCCATTTGAGGGCTCACCTGATTAGGTCAGGCCCACCAAGGAAAATCTCTCCTTTTATTAACTCAAACTGACCTGGGACCTTAGTCACATCTGCAAAATCCCTTCACAGCAGGCTTTACACCATTGTTTGATTGAATAAGTGGGAGGAGGTGTGCACACCAGGGGGCAGGAATCTTGGGGTAAGTATATGATGGCAGGTAGAGTTCTCTCTCGCTTTACGAGCTGGTTGTGGGTCAGTGAGGCTGCTCTGCACGTCATAGTCAGCCAGGGACCCAGGCTGCAGATGCTTCGCCTCCATATGTCCCTCTGCGATCACCCCAAGAAGGGGGAGTCAGCAAGGCTAACCTCACATCCCCTCTGTGGCATCAGGACTAAAATTAAGGCTCAACATTGCATGTGGCCTCGACACCTGGTGAAGCTGGGCAGGCCTTGAGCAAGCTCACCACGAGTCCCCCCACCTGTGGGTAAGGTCTCCTTATCAGGGGGTCCACGTGCAGTTCCTGCTTATCCCCGAGTAGCAGGGTTTGGTCCCCTGGCAGTTTGCGGAAGTATTCAAATAAGGCAACAGCATCTTCCCACAGGAACCAAGGAGACACCCCGCCTTCTTGACACTACAAAGTTGGCCTCCTAGAGTATCTCCGTGTTCACTCTGTTCCCAAGTGCAACCCTGAAATGGAGCAGGGCCCTGTGGTCCTCCCCCAACCCCCATGTCCTCCACCTGCCTTTTGTCTGTGGAAAAACTTTAGCCAAAGAATAAATTTAATCAGAGAAGTGAGAAAATGCAGAAACAAAGGAAAACGGTCCAACAAGACTAAATAATACTAATAATTTAGTCCTTAAGCACAGCGAAGGACCTTTAGTTCCTCCTCAAGGGCTATAGATCATATCCTGAACACTATCCTGTAACCTGTCTTGTAGATACTGAAACCGCCACCAGGTGAAAGAAGTTAACTCATGATGACCAGACTGTAGCCATGACATACGCTGCTGCAATTCCAAGAATAGGCCTCAAAGAAATGGGAACAAACTGACCCTGGAATTGAAGACTAACTGTACCTAAAACAATCAAGGTGGTGCTGATCAGACCATCGCGTGAACAATTTCAAGATGACTGTCAGAGGTGCCTGTGCTCTTTCTGCCTGTAGCCCCCTCCCTTCACCTATAAAAGCTCTTCTCCACTGATGGTCGGGGGCTCCCTTTCGACAGGAGTCCACCCTCCCCCTCGGTTGCCGGCATCCAACATAGAGCAAACTTTCCTTTCCACCAGCCTTGCCTCTTTATTGGCTTTTGAGAAGCGGGCAGCCGGACCCCACTTTCAGTTACAGCCCCGCATGTTCCTGCATGGTGTGCGGTGTCCTCACCCCCCCGGGGTGCGGACATCTGTAACTGATGAACTGCCATTGATCTCATCTGTCTGGTGTCGCGTGCTGTGTGTATGGTCATCCCCAGACCTCTAGGGTGGGGACCCCTTGTTACCAACGGGGTACCAAGAGGCTATTAAAACACTGAAAATACCACCCCAGGAGTAACACGAGGTGATCCTGTTTATATTCCTTTGACCAAAGAGAATCCTTAACTTTAAGGAATTTCAAAAAATTATAACCTGTGTTCAAAATGAAGAAAAATCTGAAGTCTTTAGTGACAGCAGTTATGACCGCCCACCATGGTTAAGGATATAGACTCTGAAATCAGGCTCTTCCGTTCATGAGTTGTGGAATTTGAGGCAAGTTGCTTAATTTTTTTCTGCCTTTGTTTACTCTTTTATTAGTAAAAAAAAACAAAAACAAAAAAGACATTAACTTAGTGAAACCTAACTCAGAGGTTTTTCATGAAGATTAAGTTAATGAATGCGTGTCAAGTTTTAGATGTTTGGAACAATAACTGTTCTCGTTACTCATTAGTCGTGTTAGATAATGAAGAATTCCTGATTCTGCTGCAGTATTTCCTGACTGATTGAGAACTTGTTAACCAGCATATAGGCAATCACTAAGTTATATATTCATCCTATGAATATTTGCTGAGCCCACATGTGCTCCAGAAAATGTTAGAGGCCCTGAAGATTACGCAGTGATCTCAACAGACAAAGTTCTGCCCCATGGAGTTTACATTCTAGAGAAGGGAGACAGACAACACTTGTGTTAGATGGTGTTAACTGCTATGGAGACCAAAATAATAATAATAATAATAAGGTAAATAGGAATCTGAAATCAGGAAAGAGGGTCATTTGCATAAGATTCTCGTGGAAAGGCACAAGACAAGTTGACATTTATGTAAAGACCAGAGAAAGTGATACAGGGTCATTGAGTTACCCATGACAAGAGGTTTACAAAGGAGACTGCACGTGCAAAGGTCCTGGGGCAGCAGCCTGCCTTGTATATCTGAGGCCCATTAAGGAACTAATGTGGAAGCAGAGTGAGCCAGAGTTGGGGGAAGTAGCTGGGGAGGTGGGGAGGGGCAGGGAGCAAGGATGGAGTTGGGGAGGGCTAGTGTGGATGATGTAGGGTTCTACAATTCATTTAAGGAATCAGATTTTTAGTATGAATGAGAAGGCAAGACAGCGGTGACTGGGATGGAGTTATTGCAGTATCTGACCTTTAAAGGATTTCTTAGGGTTTGGCGTCTTTTCTGAGTCTAGATAATAAAGCTCTGAGCTCTGGGCTGATGTATGGCTCTTGACTCTAAACTCTGGGCTTCTCTGATAGGCTGCCCTGCAGGGGTCTGGCATTCTATCTGTCTCCTGCTTCAAATCTCTTCCCCCGCCTTGGTCCTGGTGCAGATGTTCTTTTATTGTTTTTGAACCAAGAGCTCTGGATGATAGGGCGCTCAGGAATTTCCATTGGCTGTCCTCTCCTTGCTCACCCTGCTAGAGAACATCCCCTCGGCTGGACCAAGGACAGTTCCCGGCCCGGTTTCTCAGCAGGGGCTAGAAAAAGCCATGTAACCCCTCCACTCACATGGATGTGAAATATCACTTGGTCTTTACAACCGGGGCTGGTGTAGCGGATGATTGCATTTCTGAAGCGAACGCCATAGGTTATAATGAGCGCTGGGTGGGAAAAAAAAGAAACATTACCCATGATTCATGCCTCAGACTGAAGGTAGGACAAGTAGTTCTTGAACATCCTGATTAGATTTTCATCTTGTTTTAGCAGCAGCAGCTCAAGTTAATGTTTGCTCAGTGCAATCACGTCATGTGGATTGACACGTAGGTAATTATGCTATTTATCTTCTTACAAAATTCTCTCAACTGGGGAACTATGATAATTCAATGCTTGAGAAGGTTGGGGACAAAAGTCACTCCAGCAAGCGAGGGACAGCAAGAAGTCCTTGGTGATCGGGGATGGTGAAGCCAGAGAGGCGTCTTCCCAGTGGCAAAGGCGGCTCTTTCCCCTGGGTCCCCCCAGCACGCGCCCGCCTCCCCAGCTCTCATATCTCCAACTCAGGCCCCTCTTCCTGCTCTCAGGAGCCTCCCGATGGTCCTCTCCCCTCCATCCCGCCCCCAGGCTGCTGTCAGAATGGCCTGCTCACCCCGCCTTTTTTCCCCTTTCCCATCTCTCGGGATTATTTCCTTACTAAAAAAAAAAACACAAAAAAACTCAATCTCTCCCTCTCATTTAAGCAGTGGTACGTGGACCTAACATATAATGAACAACCAATTTTCTAAAACCCAGGCCAAATCACATCACTCATCATTTTTTAAAACTAAAAAATTTTTACTGGTTCCTTTTTACCTGCAGAATAAAAACCTCATACCGACCTGTATCAAGATGCTCCGTGATCAGCCCCCATTTACCTGTGAGGAGCCCCTCGCGGCCTCGCTTTTCAAGAGACCCAAACTCTGTGCATCGTCCACTCACCCCCTTCTTCATTTTGCCGTGGCGCACGGACCAGGGCATGGGCGTGTGACAGGTCCTGCAAATATAGGAAGCCCTCATTCACCCTCACTGGTAAGAGCAAAACGGAGGGACAGGGCTTCCCTGGTGGCGCAGTGGTTGAGAATCTGCCTGCCAATGCAGGGGACACGGGTTCGAGCCCGGGTCTGGGAAGATCCCACGTGCCGCGGAGCAACTGGGCCCGTGAGCCACAATTACTGAGCCTGCGCGTCTGGAGCCTGTGCCCCGCAACAAGAGAGGCCGCGATAATGAGCGGCCCGCGCACTGCGATGAAGAGTGGCCCCCACTTGCCACAACTAGAGAAAGCCCTCGCACAGAAACGAAGACCCAACACAGCCATAAATTTTAAAAAAAATAAAAATAAATAAATATTAAAAAAAACAACAAAAACAAAAAAACGGAGGAAGAGGCACCACACCTTGGGGAAAAAGTAAGGCCGGAAGCACTGAAGGAAGTGAAATTGGGCTCCTAGATCTTAGATATAAATACTGCACTGGCCAAAAATCTTGTTCGGGTTTTTCGCAGGATTTTACAAAAACCGGAATGAACTTTTTGGCCAACCCAATATATTTAAATTTATACATATAAATTTACAAATATAATTTAGATAGATATAATTTAGATACAGATAAATATAATTTAAATGTATATAATTTAGACAGGTATATTTGGATGTATACTTATAGGTACAGGTATAGATACAGATACAGATTCATCCAGGCCACATCCCTCTCTGCTCTTCTTCCCGGCAAAATTGCTCAAGGAGCTCTCTGTACTGACGTCTCTACACCCTCACTTCTGATGTGTCCCCAACCGACTGGGTTAGGCACTCAGACCCATCACTACTCTGAAATTGACCTGAACAACTCTACGAGTCACTTCCACCTGACTCCAGCCAAGAGCCCGTCCTCTGTCCCCACTTTACCTGGCCTTTCAGCAGCAGTGGGCATGGCTGACCCCCACTTCTTCATGAAAACTTCTCTACTCTGGGCTTTCTTGACACGAACCAGGCTGGCTTTTGCCTACTTTACTGCCTCTTCCTCAAGCTTTCCTTGGACCCCTTCTTCTCTAGAAACTCTAGGAGTCTCATTACGCTGGACTCAGCTCTCTTTTCCTGGAGGGAAATGAACATGGAGAAGAGGGCGTGTTCATTGCTATAGTTGGAGATACCGTCTCTACACTAACGACTCTCAAAGTTGTGTCTTTAGCTGCATCTCCTCTCTGAAATCCAGGTACATGATCCAGGACCACTGCTGTCTCTTTCAGGAGTCTTCAGGCATCCCAAGTTAACCTTTGTAAAACAGAACCATTGGTCCCCCCACTGGATCACTTCCCAAATTCTCCCACACTCATGATATCTTCGTTTCAGCCAATGTCTCTTTCACCCGCCAACACTTGAACCAAGGTATGTGTACCCCCTCCCTCACTCACACCTTGCATCAGTGATGTCCTTCAGCAGTGCCTCCAAAACATTCCCCAAATAGCCCCGGTTCCACCACCTCTACAGCTGCCACCATGCTCCCAGCCCATCCTCCTCACCTGGACTATTGCAACACCTCCTACCTGATCCCTCCCAACCCCCATGTTCCTCCCCTAAATTTGCCAAAGTGACATTTCCGAGGACCCTTGGTTTTTCATTACTCTTAGAGTAAAAGCCAAGCCCTCTATCCGGTCCCTGCAGGTCTTACTGAGCAGTTTCCTTCCTCTCTCTCTGATCCCAGCTCTTCATTCTCCTCCACAGACCCTCCATTCCGAATCTCTCCAACGTGACATCCTGCTTCCTGCCACAGGACATTTGCACATACCTTCAGCTTGGGATTCCCTCTCCTCCATCCCAGACCTATGCTCAGTTGCCTCCTTTCAGCTCAAATGTAATCTTTTTGGAGATTTTCCCTCCAATCTCCCTGAGACAGGTACTCTACCATATCACTCCTTCTATCTTATTTGTGGTTCTTTTCAATATCTTTGTATAGCGTGTATGTGTGTGGCTGTGTGTGTCCTTCAGAGTGACGTTGTCTCTCTCTATCCCCACTAGAATAAATCTTTCTGAAAGGCAGGAATAATTACCCTTTAACTCCTGTATCTCTTGTGCCTAAAATGGTGCCTTGTGAAGTTACCAACTGCTCTTTGGTAAGTTATAGACCGTAAATATATAGACGGAGCTGCAGCCCCAGGACATCACGCCTGGCTGTAACCCACAAAGCCAGCTGGAAAAACTCAGCCCAAATATATGTTCAGCAGTAACCACAGATCCATAAAGTAGCGTATCCTCTTTCTGTGCTACCGTCAAGTGTGAGTGGTTAAATGATTTTCAGTCACCATCAAAGGTTGGGAAATAAATGAAAAATAAATTTAAGAGCAACACATTGCCTGCAGAGAAAAGTCATTCCGCCTCCATTTGAATCCTCTGCTGACTGGCCCTGTGAAAATGGGTCATGTCCTTTCTTCTTTAACATCTAACATCTCTGAGCCCCAGTGTTACCATCTGTAAAACGGGGTAACAAGCACATCTATCCTGGGGCTTGACTATGAAAATTATATGTATGTATGTGGTTCAGTCGCAGGCGTGATTGCCTCTTGCCTTCACTTGTCCTCTGAAAGACGTGAGGTTTCTCTGTTTGGTCTTGAACTAGGAGGACTCAGGACACTGACCCTGTAAGAAAGCCCCGCCCCTATGCCACCCCCTTTGTGTCCTTTTCCCCAGAGGGCGCTTCCAGGAGAAGGTCAGGCAGCAGAACACAGCTCAGAGCTTGTTTCAAAAGAAGTTTCACCCTCTACTGCTCCACTCTCTGCTCCTAACAACTCCCAAAACCCACCACGGAAGAAAGCCCTTCTCTGGCATACACCTTGGGGAGGTGGATGTGTGGTCTGGAGAAGAGAAGGCTTCAGGGGGCCCCACCTGATCATGGCCCTCAGAGATCCGAAGGACTGAAAGTAAAGGACTACCCCAGCCAGGGAGGTGGCCGGCCCGGAGGAGCCAGGCCGTGTGCATTAAACCCCAGCTCCACCACGTTCCGGCTTCCTCTTCTGCACAGTCTACGTGTGGCCCTCGTGGAAGGGACAGTGTAACAGTGTCCCTAGTGTGACCGTGGGAAGGGTGGGCGGTGCAGCCCTTTAGCAAACAACTGTGCTGCTAGTGGCCAAGCACACACGTGGCTGCAGAGGGACGTGCCGCTCAGACCTTCCCGTGGAGGTGGAATCACACAGCCCAACCTAGAGAGGCCACTTGGGGTGGCTTCATCGTCTGTCCTCGCCTGGACTGTTAGATCCTCTACAGCAGAGACACAGTCTGAGATTCTCGGGGGCGTGGCTCAGAGCTGGGCGGGGAGATGGAGCTCATTGATCCACAGAGGGAAAAGTGGAGAGAGAAATTTCCCCCTGGCTTATCTCCTTATTTTCATCTGTCTTAAAATCAGTCCGCATCACCTTAGGGAAACAGCCTGTTTCCACAAGGCAGAGCTGGTGATGTGACACACCGGGCAGGTAGGCATCTTCCCAGGAGCAGGGGCCGCCCTCCCTCCACTGGGTCCTAACAGAAAGCTCTGGACCAGAGCCAGACGCTTGGATCTGTTCCAGCTCCTTCTATGCAGCGTTTGCTGCATCCTCGGCAAGTCATTTCACCTTTTCAGCATCTCCATCCTGTACGAGTTTACTGTAAAAGCAGCTCACAGTGTGGCTGGAAGAATTAAATGAAGAGTGTTCGCGAAAGACTCCAGCAGAGTTGGGCAAATGCAGGGGCTGGGAGAAGGTTGGTGCCTGGAGGGTGCAGGTCACAGAGGGTTGTTAGGAAGTACTGTTCCCGGGAGTGGATTCTCCAGCATCATGTCTCCAGGATGAGCACTCTGGAGGAGGGAGGGGAGGACGGCTGGGGCTGGGAGACCAGAGAGATGACGCCGGTGCCCATGTTGGCAGGAGATAACCAAGACTGTGCAGAGCAGTGGTTTGGGATGGATGGAGGAGGAGGATGGGAGAGGTGTCTTTATTCTAGTACCTCAGATGTTTCCACATTTCCAAGGAGGACAATGTGTCCAGGAGATGACCATCACAGGCAGACCCCAACTGGTGGTGAGAGGAAGGGGCAGAAAAAGCCAGACAAGCCATCAGGGTCTGGGGTGTAACTGATCTGAAGAGAAAGGACCTCAGTGGGAAGATCCCATCTTTGATCCACTTGCATCTTCTGTTTCTGGTTCCTCTTGGTCCCTCGGTGTTTGGTCAAGTGGCGCCTGGAAATGTTCTCTTTTCCCAGGAGTTCCAGGAAGTCCTGAAGAGGAACGCACTTCACTGTGGGCAGAGGTTGGGAATGGCACGCTCCCAGCTCCCAGGCTTGGGGAGGGGAGTGGAATTCAAGGAGGAGACCCTGCAGGGAGGGCAGAGCTCCAGGGAGACAGAGTAGAGACAGATCTTCACCAGCCTGCCCAGGGTGGGTATCCATCAGAATCCGGGCGGTCAGGTGGCTTCGTGGGCACAGAAAGGCCACTGTCTGAGTGCACTCACTGGTGGTGCTTTATGATGGGTCTATTTGGATCCTCAAGGAATAAGCACCCTGCTGGGGTAAATGAGAAAGGGTCTTGAAAATAGGCAAGCAGAGATGGCAGGCAGGGTGAGGGGGCATGCCCAGGGCGGTCAGAGCCCCAGCGGGTGAGGAGGGCAACCGTGCAGGGGGTGAGGGAGAGGGCAGCTGGCTCGGGAGGCCAAAGCCGAGGTGGGTGGGGACCCTCGGTAGGGGGCTCCGGGGGACGGAGAGTCAGCGCCCCGGCGAGGTCGGGGACTTGACAGCAGTGGGATTGAGAACACACAGGGGGCTGATCAAATGAGTAAATAGATACATTAGGGACGAGGGTCCCACTCCTCAGTGCTGGAGGAGAGAGTTACAGGTGTGGAAAGAGAAAACTAGGGAGAACTGGGTGGTGCTGGATTGGAGCTGGCGGACGGGTTGGAAGTCGCTTTCGATCTGCAGATGTATAACAAATCAGTACAGATGCAGCACGGCATGACGAATCACTCTCCTCCACGGTAAGTGATACCGCTCAATGCCCAGGGGTCCCACGCTGCAGTGGGGATTTAGGGTCGCCTCCCCGATGTATTTAACCTGAGCCTGACTCGGCCCGAAGCTCCCCTGACTTAGAAGGGGACATGGGGCCAGGGCCCTGGTGGGCGGAGGCCACTCCCAGACTCTCGGTCGCCCACCTCTCCCCCTGCGGCTCCCCTCAGCTCCATCCACACCCACCTCACCCCTGCCCCTCCTCTGGTCCCCCCTCCTCCTTGCTGGACTCCTGGAGTCAGTTGTCCGCCAGCTGTCACTCCTCTCGGCCTCGCTGCTGGGTGGAGGGAAGGGAGGCCCTGTGGGTCCTGGTGGAGGGACCAAGGGGCGCCTCCAGGGAAAGGTGCTCTGGCCTGAGGACTGGGGTCCACAGAGCAGCCAAGCACACACCCTCTGACCCACGCCCCACAGCGCAACGCCAGCACCTGTCATGACTGGGGGGGCGGGGAAGGTAGGCGGCCGTCTCCTTGCAGCCTCCTGTTACATGCTGACAGCCAGCTGGCCTCAGGAGGAAGCAGGGAGGGCAGGGGACACAGAAAAGCTCTCGTGATATTAATAATGCTACTGATGATGACACCAGCTCGTGGTTTTTGCATACTTAATATAGGCCAGATATTATTACAAGTACTTTTCATAGAATAATGTAATTAAATCCCTTCAGGGTCTTATCAGGGAGGCGCTGTGCTCGATCCCATCATAGGGAGGAGGAAACCAAAGCGGAGGATGTTTCTGAGACTTGTGGCAGCTGCACACGTGGGAAGCGGGGAGGGACTGGAGTCCGTGTGCATCCACGGCCGGAGAGCCCGCCTCACCGTGGGGTCAGCAACCCCTGCCGGCCTGAGCTTCCAGCCTCTCCCAGCGCCCCTGAGGGTGTGGCCGACTCCATGGCACTCCAGTGGAGGCTCCAGGCACCAGTGAAGCCTGAGTGGACCCTGAGGACAGGCTGGGGGGACCTCAGGGTTGGGGGGAGAATGGAGTGGGCGACGCCGGGGTGTCCTGGCAGAGGGGCACCCTTTGCCGGCAACAGCAGGGCACTTGGGACTCGAAGGTCTTGGGTGTGGCTACTGGGGAAGGCCTGGAAGTCTGTAATCCTCGGAGTTGGGGTCAGGGAGGCAGCGGAGGCCAGACCTCGACCGCCTGCCACGCCATCCAGAGGAGACCAGGTGGCCACACGAGTGGAAGAAGCCCTGCAGCTCCAGAATCCGGGAGTGTGCTCAGAAAATTCCGGACAAGGAGCCTGGGAGTTGCTGCAAGACAGACCTCAGGAGGACAGACCTCCTCACTGGGGGACGGGGTGGTCTCAGAGGGGAGGAGGCTGGACCCACTCAAGATGGGGAGCAAGCCCCAACTGCGTCCTTCAGTCCTAAAGTGCTTGGAGAAGAAAATCAAGTCCATTAAAATTCCAGACGCAGAAAACGTGTCTGTTAATGACCAGCTTTGCGAGCCTCCCTGAGCAGAAGCGCTAACAAATGGATTCTAAACAGAGAAAAGTCCGCGACAAGCATGCACTCAATCAAAGGCAAGAGCCCCGCTTTTTGACTAGAGGGCAAAGAAGCACTCGCCTAACTCCGCAGCAGAACTAGCTCAGACTTCAGGGGGAAAAGGCAATTGCGCAGCCGCAGGCTGGAAAGGGATGTATTATGAATCTCACATCCTTGGGCGATGAACAAGAGGCCGTGGGGCAGGCCAGGTGTGGAGGGCTCAGGGGACTCCACACTCCTCCCCAGAGGAGAGCCTCTGCCTCGGGCTGGGAAAGTCCTTCCCCGCCCCCCCCCCCCCCCTGCTGAATAAGCCCCCGGGCCATCGCCACCGCCGCCCAGAGAGCTGAGGCTGTTTGGCTTGCACGCCAAGCATCCAGGAGTGGAAACAGGGCCCGGAAGCTGGATGCTTCCAAGAGGGGCAGCCCTGGAGGAGCTTCAGAATGAGAGCAGGGGTGAGGGGAGGGGCGGGGGCTGGGGCTCAGAGGGGAGAGAGGCAGGGGGAGGAGAGAGAGAGGCAGGGGGAGGTGGGGGAGAAGAGTCCAGGGAGGGCTAAGCCAGCAGTCTCAAAAGTGCAAGACTGAGAAGGTATAAAATAGATGCAGGGAGACGGAGAAGGGCAGAGAGACACCAAGAGAGGCGAAAGGGGAGGGAGACAGCCTCTCGGATCGGGGGACAGAGGCGGGATTTGTCAGAGACAGGGGGAAGGACAGAGAGAGAGAAGGAAGAGAGACAGAGCTGTCAAAGCCATTATCGGCCATTTACAAGGTGATCGGTAACTATCACTTCTCTCCTCTCCCCACCCCACCCTCATTCCTACCCAGCTCTAACCTAGAAGTTTCTTTCTGACACGGTCTTGTGAACTTTTCTTTCCAGTGTCTCTCCTGGTAACCTGTTTGGTACCTGCATCCTCTTCTCATTGTCCTCCCATAAGGAAGCCCCATCCCCGAACCCCAAGCCATGACTCCCACAAAGCCGGCACAGTTTTCCCATCTTGACCCGGGACAGTGGTGTGACCCTCCCCCGGCACAGCACCTGGAAGATTCTCATCCTTCAGGACGGGGCCCCCTCTCCTTGGGCAGCTCTGTAGAAATGGTTCCATGGAGCCCAGGTGACCACCGTCATCTTCTAACTTGACTCATCCCTGCCTTTCTTCCATCTCCCTTCAGGCGCCTGGATTCAGCTGTGAGGCCCCTGCATTCTTCCCTCCAGGTGAAATGTCCCCAGTTCTTCGTACGTCACAGTTGAGGTCCAGACCGGTGTTCTCTGATGTGGTGCTGTGGCTCTCAATTCCTTCTGAGCGGCCCTCCCAGCCCCTCACTGTGCTCTGGCAGCTGGGGCGTCAGGTGGGGCTGTGTGTCCTGACTCTGCCCCGTGGGACCCACATTCCCCAAGGGAACCCATGCTGGGAGGGGGCGGGTGTGTCTCTCCTGCAGGGCTTCTCACATCTCGAGGCGGCTCATCTCTACAGACTCCCATCCAAACCAGACAACGCTTGTTTCCTGAAATGTGATGAAAAGTAGAATCCAAGGGTCCCCAGTGTGGCTCAGGAAGAAGTGCCCGCTGGCTGAGAGAAAGAGTGAGGATGAAGAGGAATCTCCAGGGCCCCAGGCTCCCTGCACGTCTCGTCCCTTGGGGTGGCCGTGAAGGGACCCACAGAGCCCATCTTCGCATCAGGACCTGCCTGCCTGCTGCCGTGTGACCTGGAGAGAGTCACCACACCTCCCTTGTCACTGTGTTCTCACCTGTAAAACGAGGCTAGGAACACCTGTCCCGAAATGGTTGCGAGATAAGGTGTGCAAGGCTCCAGGCGCATGGTGGGCAGGATTATTGGCAGATGATACTAGTTTTATTTTTATTGTGGAGCCTTCCACAACATCTACAGATTTCTCTTCCATAGCACGGATCAGATTAAATTGTAAGGCTCTGTTTCACGTGTGTCTGTCTCCCTATGTGTTGCCCAGAAATAGTGTCGTGGAGTTATTTATATACATATGATTATATATAATTATATTAAATCTCTCTAGACTGTGACCTCCATCCGTGAGATGGGCCCGTGTCCTGTTCGGCTTGCCGTCCCCAGCGCCTGGCACCACGTCTGCTCGCTTAAACAAGCCAGCATCCCTCTGAGACTGGACACTGGTCCTCCAGCCCCGTCTCTGCCACGTCCTTTGTCTGTTGGGTTCCCACCTGCTCAGACCATCGGAGGCCTGTGCTGAGTGGCAGCTGGCTCAGTAATTCCTGCCAAGTTCTCCATTCTTCCCCGACTACAGGGAACATGCCAGAAGGGAACCAAGGTGAGACTGGGACAGACCACCTTACCGATGTCTCCATGGCAACAGCAACATTCCTGTTACACACAAAGGATCTTGGTTCATTATGTGGTCAAAGGTCAAGGCCTCCTTGCCACTGTGCCTTTCAGAACAGGGCTGGTCTCCTCGTTCACTCCCTCTCCCGAACCTCAGGGTTATAAGAGGTGAGGACAGGAGCCAATGATGCCTCAGGAGGAAAGGTTGTCGAAACGCGAAATCGGCCTGGCAGCCGTCTGTGTCTGGAATTGCCTTGTTTTATGCACCTTTCCAGGTCTCCAATGTCTTGACGACAGAAACACCCCTCGCTTCACGCTCTCTTTCCCTTCCCAGGTGAACCTCCCAGCCAGATCCATGGTTTTCAATGGCTTTAATAACTTACTATATATAGGCACACACTCTGGCTTCATAAAATAGCACCACAAAAGGAAACTGAAGATAGATGTTCCCAGTGGAAAAGAAAAGTAGAGAAACATAATGATGGCCCTGAAATAGCACCTCCCCAACCACAACAAGATGAGCCAGAAATGCCACCCGTCTCCTAATAATTGAACAAGTGGCATCTCCTTTCCCTCACGGAAGTGTTTTTTAAATGCACATTTGGAGCTCGCCTCTGCCTAGAGCCAGGAGAAAGCAGTTACTCATGAGAAAGCACCATGGGAAGCAGACAAGGCGACCCAGACCGAGGCTGCTGTTTGCCAGCTCCCTGGACGCCTTGGTGGGATCCCGCAGTGAGCTGGGGACGTGAGCTGCGTGTGTGACGTGGGGCAGGTGGGCTCAACCCTCTGCCACAGTTTCCAAATTACCATGGGGACAAAGAACCATGCCCCGCCCCTCACAGGTGTGTAACAAGGAATAAATGACAAAACCTAAGGGAACATGCTTTGAAAAACATGTAAAGCAAATATTTGGTTTGAAAGGAAGGGTTTCTCTACTTGGATTAGAGTAAACAAATAAGCAAAGTGGACTCAATCGCACTTAAAGGATGACAGAGATGTTGGAAAGGATGGATCCGTGTGCCCTGCATTCAGGTATTGACTCACCTTCTTCAGGTCATCATTTCACAACATATACATGCGTCAAACCATTCTGTTGTACACCATAAAATTATACCATTTTATATGTCAATTATAACTCAACAAAGCTGGAAGAAACAAATGATCCTCATAGAAATCCTGTGAAGTACATGTTAATTCCACTTCACAAAGGAGGAAACGGAAACGTAGGTTATTCAGTTATTCAGCTGACATCCTCAGGCTGGCACAGCTGCAGTGCAGAGGGCAGCAGGGTCCCTTCTCACCTGGATAGCTCATTAGGGACCAGAAGTGAAGGAGGCTAATTAACAGCTGACCAGGGGCAGCTCAGCCCTGCAGCTGCGCCGAACTCAATCCGGGGAAGTTCTTGCAAATCCTGGCTCACAGAAGCCAGGGGTTGAGGGCTGCTGATCAAGGAGCCTCCAACCTGCCTTCAGTATAAACCAGAGTTGTGCCCCGAGTGGAGGACAGAATGATTCTAAGCCAAGACCAGTACAGCAGAAGTCACTCCTTCCCCGGCCGCTGGCTGGAAGAGAGGTGAGTTTTTATTACTGGTCCCACACAGGAGAAGCCCAGGTTCTCCGACACAGCCCGGAGTCTCTGGGAAGCCCGTGGTCTCAGTCACTGTTTAGTGAGCATCTACTGTGAGTGTCCAGAGCATCTGTGCCAGGACCAGGCCTTCTCCTTCTGGGGCCCAGAACCAACTCTCCTGCACCGCCCTCGGGGCATCCAGGAAAAGAACAGAAGCTTACAGAGATGGGTCCTCGGGCTGTAGCCGTTGGCAGGCAGAAAACAAGAGTTGGCTGGAAAATGCCAGAGACAGCAGGTTGAAGCCCAATTCTCTGGGCCACTTATGCACACTATCTGTCCCTTTCAAACACGCTGCAGCGTCCTCAGACTCTAAGGAGGACGCATCTCATCTTTGCAGGTCTTAAAATCTGCAGAGGCGTCGGAGTCTGGCCAAATTCTGGGTTTGCCTCAACTCTGAGCTCCTGGGCTTGGGTTGAAATAGATATTATTCTCGGGAAAAAGGGAAGCATGAGGCAACCGGGCTGCTCAGCCTGAACGAGGAAGCCAAGGATGGTATGAGGGTAGGGCAGAGATTCCTGCGGGACAGCTTTTCAAAACATGTTAATACCATCCCCCAGAGATCCTGATTCAGTAATTCCGGACCAGACCCAAGAATCTATCAGGTTAAAAGCAAAGTTTCCCTGTAAAATTTGATCACGGAGCCTAAAGGGAACTCACTGAAGAAGTGAGGTGAGCCTTTGCACCCAAACACTGGGCCCCATAGTTTATGATCTTGGGGATATCACTGTATCTTTCTGAGTCTCATTTTCCTGTTTGTGAAAAATAAATCAAGGTTTGGGCTACACCAGGGGTTCCCACATGTGGGAATTCTGACCTGGTAGTTGAAAAAACAAATCTTGGGAACCAATATGAAGATATTAGACCAGAGCTTAATTTTGACAAGTCGGATTATAAAGAAACAAATACACAAATAAGTATTACTCCCCCTGACACACACACACACTCCTTCTCTCACAGTATGAGACGTTTTAAACCCTAAAAACATTAGCCAGACCTCAGTCTCAGAATGAAGGATCATCCTTCAAATGTGACGTTTCGGGTTTGCCCTTCTGCCCCGTTCACCCCTCTCTAAGCCTCGGACCCACGGAGCCTGGACCAGAGAATACCCTGCCCTGGACCAGCAGTGGGAACCCCCGGGCTTGACTTTCTAAGGATGCTGCAGGTCCTTGTTTGCAATGCTCCCTCACACTGGAACATCACTGCCCTCTGTGTTTCGAAATGCCCCAGACAGGCTTAAACCTCACTCTCTCCGGGACCAGAGCCCTCCCTGCCACACCCCGTGGCCCCAGGCAGCTCCCATCTGGGAGACCAGAGCTACTGATCCCATCCAGAAGCCTACTGAGGAGCTTGTCCGTGGCCCCTTGTGCTGCGGTGTCCGCCTCTGTGGCCAGATGATAGTTCCTGGGGGCAGGAACTGGAACAGAGATGCACTGGAAGTTCCCTGAATCTGCTGGTGTTTCTGTGATCTGGAACCCTCCGTCCCACTCTCCACCCACGCTGGGGTTTCTATTCGACCGTCTCAGTTTAACGTTAACGGGAGTGACTTCGGTCTTCCCCTTCACTCACGCGCTGGGGCTTCAACCACATGTTAGGTGAAACCGAAGCCAAGGGGCTCTCAGGGCCGCGCCGAAGGGAGAAAAGCCCAGTGGTGCTGTCCGCCCCTTTCACGGAGCTCTGCACCCCGACACCTAATACGTCGCACTCGCCGCACGCGGCCTGGCCCCAACGACGCCTTCAGCATCCGAGGACCCAGGAGGCGGGCTGGGCGTGGACCGTCAACTCAGAGACCGTGAACCCACCCTGACCTCGGCCCCTCCCGTGGGCGGCACGGACACCAGAGCCCCACGCAGTCATCCTGCTGAGGGATGCCCCCCCAACTGTGGCTTCTGGGTTTTATATTTCGGGAAACAGTACAACCAAATTGCAGCGGTAACCACCACCCCTGAAGAGGCTGGGGGAGGAGACGAGACGGGTGCCCGCTGCCACCTGCTGACAAATTCTCAACAGGCCGCGATAAAGAGGAAGAAACAAACATTCTCGACTTGAAAAGGGAGTTCCGATCTCAGAAGCAGAGACCTGGCAGAGTGTCCTGGAGGATGGTGGGGTGGGGAGAAAGGGATGCCCTGCTGTGTAGACCAACCCCCCCACCTTCTCACCTGAGCTGCCCAGGATGACAGCTGCCTGTGTGGGATGCCCGGATCCCAGTGCCGTGACCTCACGTGAGGCTCTGCAAGGTGGTCAGGTGCAGGTGTGAGGTAAGAACCGGCTCCGGGGGCGGCTCCCTACCCTGCAGGCTGGGCGAGCACCTTTCACGTGAACCAGCCCCAACCTGGTAACAGCTGAGGGCAGGTGAGGGCGCCCCTACCCTGGTGGTCCTCAGGTACCTGGAAATGGCCCGCTGAGGAGCCCCCAACCAGAGCTGTAGACAGGGATCCTTCATGCCTCTCCCACGTTTGCTGCGAGCACGTGGGGCAGGCCCGTCCCCCTTGAGGCCCCAGGGTCCTTGTCCCCAGAACACCTGCACTGGCTCTGAATCCCGTGTTCGCGAGGGCCCGTCTGCGGAGACCCGTCGCGGTGGGGTTTCCCTGAAGCGGAGACTGATCCTGGGACGCGGGCACAGGTTGTTTGGGCGTCTGAGCCGGGAGCAGGGACAGCCATACCGACGCATCATCGAGCCCGTCCCCCTGCGGACGGTCTGAGCAGCCATACAGGTTGCACTTCAGAATGTTCTCGCCAAAGTAAGGGAGGACAGAGCCTTTCTCCTGCGGTTCCCATACCCCACTGGCTGAGCGCCACCCCGAGGGGGCGTTAAGTCCCCTGCACCTCTGGGCAAAAAGCCCTCTAGGGCGTTGGAGAGAGCCACAAGGCCAAAGAGCAGAGAAACTCTTCGAGGGATGCTCAAGGTGCACCCCTACCCCCACACACAGGGCTGCCCACTCCAGGGAAGTGCTGAAGAAACGCAGGGCGGGCATGGAAAGCATATGCTAAGTGCCCACCGCACAACAGGAGCAGTCTGAACTTCTCTGGCTGGGGGGCACTGGAGCCCACCCGTTTGCACCTCATCTCCTCCTGGCTACTGGCAGGGCCCCTCCAGAACCCCCCTAGGGCTCTCGGTGGTTTAAAAACACTGCTGTGATGTTTCTTTCAACCTGTGACTGACTTTCTCTAGTTCTCGGGCCAGACGCTATCAGCGTCATCTGTGTGACCAACACATCCACCCTCGGAGCCCCGCCGGAACCAGGCCGCGGTCTTGGAGGCGCTGCCCCGGAGAAGGAGCTGCCCTGTCAAGGCAGATGGAAACCACAGCACGCTGTCCTCTCGGTCCACTCCCACCCCACACCCCTGCACCTCCCTGCCTATCATTTTCATGTATTTTAAGCTGGAAATTACCAAAATACTCAGTGCTCCTGAGGTAGTTGTCTTTATTTCCAGAAACCCATCAAGCTCTGTTCCTGGAAAGGACTCAGTACAGTCCACGAATTCCCCCAGCTGCCCACAAACGCGGCCACTCCCAAGCCACACGGGGAGCTGGATGACTCCAAGATCCTCAGGGAAGGAACGCCCCGGCCCCTCTCAATACCCCACCCGAGCGTCTGAGAACCCCAATAATCAAAGAAGTCTGTGGACTCACCCAGATCATTCTTTCTGTTGTATAAAACCCTTCTTCTTGGTCCAGATGATGGACGGCTTAAAATACAGAAGCAAAATGAACTGTGAAGAGAAAAAAGATGCTCAGGGCATCAGAGAACTGGGTTCTACACAAGGCTTTGCGCCCGAGACAGGCTCTCTCTGTGCCTCAGTTTCCCTCTAGACCAGAGCACTGCTCTTCTGACTGTAGGTTGCAACGCACCGGTGGCTCATGGCATCAACTCAGTAGGTTGTGATGAGCATCTTTGTAATGAAATAGAATAGTAAACGTTAGAGGGCCTTGTGGTCAGCATAAATATCGTTATCACTAAGCTCTCCTAGTTTTATATTTAGGTATGCATACACTGACGCACAAAGAAATCGTATTCTTGCTGTGGGTCATGGTCAAATTTTTTTTAACTCACTGGATTAGAGGATATCTAAGGTCTTTGGGATTGTTTCTTCAAACAGAAAAGGATATTATAATAACGCCCTTGTGTCTTTTACGGTTGTGTGAATAAACCGAGATGGTAGACGTGCAAAGACAGGAAGGAGGCCGTCTCATCCTGCACCGACAGGCATTGCTTCCCGAGGACCCTGACACCCACTGACCCCCAGATTCAGCTCCAACCAACTGGATGAGAGAAGTAGGTCTTGGATCCTATTTTTAAATTGTGGCAATAATATTTCTCTGTGTATGGAACCTTCCAACATCTTTGGATGTCTGTACTCCGGGTTCCTAAACTGATTAGAGGCATCTAGCACACAGGTGATAAAAAGGAGGTGCTGGATAAGTACGCTGCCCAGGAACCGGCGCGGTCACGTGCGCTAGCTCACCCACGTGTGCATTCAGCACGGGGACTGGACCGTGGCTCTGGGCTGGGCCCCCCGGGGAAAATGATGCATCCCCGGCCTCGAGGGCTTTATGCGGGGGCAGATGCTGGCGATAAGAAAGGAATCGTCACGGGCAACTGAAGAGAAGGAAACTTGGATTTATTGAGCACCTGTTCAAGCTGGGCATGTCATTTACACACACACACTCGATGCCATTTATTTCAGAGCCAGAAGCTGGAGGCACACATTTCCCAGCTCTGGCCAGCACCCTGGCCAATTGCCCACCATCAGGAAAACACACGGGAGTGGTCTCTGGACCCCCTTATTTCAAAATTAGAGTGAAACCAACAGTGAGGGGCAGGGAGGAGTTCTGTCCACGGCTCAGAAGCCAAATTTAACACACAGGGCCTACTCTTTCCACACCGGCTCCCGCATTTTTGGTGCAGACGTGGGATTCCAGGAAGCTGCTGCCAGCCACGCGACAGCGTTTCACTTCCGCAGGTTTGAAACACTGAGGCGCTGAGTTGGCTCCCAGAGGAGGGATTCTGTGCTCTTCTGTGTGCACTTTCCATCAGGAGGAGAGAATGTTCTTCGTGTCTGCAAACTCCTCTTCCTGCTTTACTTATCTCTCCTGGGAAGTGGCGACTGGTGGATAATTTCTCCCTGGGCGACCTCTGGGCACAATCAAGAATAGAAGCCCATTGCCTCATTTTCTTAAAGTTTCCTTTTGAGGAAAGAGGTAAGTTTGGCAAGTGTCTGGTCGGGGTTTATAGCACCGAGAGTTACCTTAAAACTGGCAGCTACGCTTCAAATGGGGGCTGTCAGAAGAACGAGAAACAAACAATCCCCTGCCCCACGAATCAAGTTTTCCCAACTTGAGAGGAGAGGGGAAAAACTCGAAAAGCATTACCATATGAAATAATAATAATAATTAACAACAACAACAATAATAATAATAATCTGACCGACCGGCAGCATCTGTTGGTTTTAATGATGTTGAGGTCTCTCAAGAAAATAAGACAAAAACAAATGATAAAAGAAAGAAAGAAAAAAAACACAAGGCTGAAATGTCTCAAGACCTCTGCTTCCCATCGGGCTCTGCGTTCAAGTTTCAGAAATCCACCGCCGTCTCCTGGCATTCGGGACTCTTCTAGGGGCCCTTCACATTACCAGGTCGAGCAGCAGCGAGGCTGGCGAAGTAGGCACACTGGGAGGGGTCACACTGGCCAGGGGGGCCGGGGGGTCCTGGGGGGCCAGGGTGTCCAGCTGGTCCTGTCTCCCCTTGAGGACCGGGACCCCCGGGCAGCCCATCTTTAGCATAGCCAGGTTCCCCGGGTTGACCTGGCCCAAGGAGCAAAAGAGACAGAAGGTGGTTCAAGTTCGTTCTGCAGCAAACGAGCCCTGATCTCGCTACTTCCATTCAGTATGAACTGAAGACTCAACAACCTCAGAACACCCCATGGTCTGGGCGCCCTGCCTGGAGAGATCAGAATGGTCCACACGGACACCGGGTAGCAGGAAATGTGGACACCTTGCTTTGCAGGAAAAGGGCTGCCTTAACGGTTTGGATTAGGACAGTAATCAGGGTGCCAGAGGAGAGAAATAAACAAGGGGAGAGGGAGGCCAGGTAGGGAACGCATCCTCCGTTACAAGGAAAAGAGAAACCAGACCGTCTGTGTCTGGTTCTAGGAGACGCATCTGAGTTGGGACACCAAGTCCTCCCCATTAACCATCAGCCGCAGTTCATGTATCCTTGGAGATACCTAGCCACATTCCATTAGCCAATATCTAAGTGGTCCCATTTATTCTGTAGTTTCTAGGCTTTACCTATATGTTAAATGTGAACCACATACATGGACTACATTAAACTACTCTGCAAATCAGAGTCAAAGACAATGTAAGTAGGAAGTAAGTAACTGACAGCCCAAAATTTAGATCCAGACAATACTACCTAAGACAAACTTTCTTTTTTTGTTGGTTAAATCTTTTTTTTTCTCTAACTTTTAATTTTATATTGGAGTACAGTTGATTAACAATGTTGTGTTAGTTTCAGGCATAGAGCAAAGTGATTCAGTTATACATATACGTGTATCCTTTTTTAAATTCTTTTCCCATTTAGGTTGTTTACTTGAAACAAACTTCCATGCCTCCATTTATTAAGCATCATAATGTCATAGGTAATCAATCTCCCTTTTTGCTTTGGCAACTGGGAAGCTCAGTGCTAAGTGTTGTAGTTAACCTTAACAGTGATATTCTTCCTTAAGTCTTAGTAATCACCTTGTTAGAAAATCTGAGTCCCTCCATAAAATAAACAAAAAGTAAACTTTTCCCTTTAAATGATCTTTGGACATTGCATGAATTCTGTTCATGCTTTAGTAGCAGTTATTTAATCTATTGTATTCCTGCCTCGACTGAGTTTTTAGCCAGCAGTGTTGCTCATTCCTTCAGGTGGGAACCACTGAAATCTAGTCATCATCTCAGCCTCACGTTGGTACAATTATCTCCCCCATCACAATGCTTTCTGTTCGGCCTTGTAATCTTTATTTGGAATTGCCTTATTTTTAAAATATTCTTAAAATTTTAAGCTATTGAAAAGTAGGCAAGCTATCACAGATATGTATAATGTATGTCTTGTTATCTTCTCTCATGAGAATAACAATACATTTCCACCATAGGAACTTTGAAAAATCAAGAAAATATAAGTACTAAAAATAAAATGACCTGCAGACCTAACATTCAGAAATGACCACGGGGAATCATATAAAGTAAAATTAAATAAAAATAGAAGCCTTAATGAGGTGGAGTTTGATAACAATTCAGTCTGAGTTCTTCCACACCTCATCTTGGAATGCCATACTTCTGTGTTCTAGAGTTAGTCCCATACAGCCATTAGATAGGGTGGCCAGCTTGTTGAGGTTTTAAAGCTCAAAGGGCCATGTCCCAGGAACCCCATAGCTCCAGAAAGGCCAGGACGGCTGGCTACCCTGCCACGTGGCCAGCATTCTCCAAAATGTGTTCTGAGAACAGTAACAGGGTATTAAATTACATAGTGAAAGAAAAAGCATTCTACATTCAAGTGAGCTTGCAAAATGTTGGTTTAACTGAAATAAACATTATTTTTTTATGCAAGGTCCCTTAGCACTGTACCAAAGAAGTTAATTTGTACTAGGAACGTCTGAAAGAGAAGCACGGTTCCCAGCACTGTCCTGACTTATTTAAGGCCAAATCAGTTTTCTTCAGGACCATTTCACAGGACTTTTAATTCACGGGATACACCTCAAGAACTCATGGGATATACTACAGTTTGCACAGTGAGCCAAGAAGCTGACGTTTTAGAAAGATGTAATAAAACAAATCTGGGTTCCGCCTCGTCAGTAGTTAAGCCAGCCCTTTCTCCCAGCCGCTCCCAAGGCCCCTGGCGATGCAGGGGGGAGGGCTGCCCCGTGCGGCTCACTCCCTGCTGGAGGGCCCTCCCCAACCTGAGAGCCCAGCGCCACTCCTACCTGGGATCCCGGCAGGTCCCACCTGGCCTCGGAGGCCAACTCCAGGTTCACCTGGGTCACCTTTGGCTCCTCGCTCACCTGGTGAGAGAAACATGCATCTTTGATGGTAGAGACCCAGGATGGTGGCAGAGAGAGGGAGCCCCGCCATGCGGGGGGCAGGGCCAGCACTGCTGGTGTGCTTTCCACGGCTCGCACGCCCCTCACGCTCGGACCCCTAGCTCCTGTTCACACACACACACACACTCAAGCACACACTCGCACCCCTAGCTCCCGTTCACACACTCACACGCGCACTCAAAGCACACACTTGCATTCAGAAAGACACCCATGTGAACACCAAAATAATTGGACACTCCCTCTAAACATTTGCTCAAATACACATATATACACGTAAACCTTCACTCAAGTGCGTAACTACCCAATTACACATACACGTACGTACATTCGCACATATTTTAGCAAAAATATGCATACACTGACGAACACATCAAACACAGGCACCCAAATGTTCACACCCACACTCTCTTGTATACAAACACATATTTCCATACACATCCACTCACATATGCCTACTCTTCACCATGTTCTAAAAGCATTTTACTTGAATCTTTACCAAGGAGGAGCTGGGTGATAAACAAACCTGCATGTACGTAAGACACAGCTCTACTCTCAAGAAGCTTGAATTCTAATAAGACAGATGAAGCAGGGCACAAAGAACATTCTAATGTGAAGCAGAGTCAGATAAGTCCTAATAATCACAGGAATTTAAAATCCTAATAGATGTTCAGAAGAAAGAGGGTCCATTCCCCCGGGAGGATGTTTGAGATTATATTTGGGTTAATACTACACAAACTTGATTAAACTGTCTCTCTCAACTTTTTTTCATCATTCCTTTTTTGCTATGTTGCTTCCAGAATATTTCCTGTATGCAACATATGATATTTTCTTTTGTAATCCAAACTGAAATTTTGCTAGTTCGTGGAGATTTTAGGCCACTCTTATTTATTGTTATGATTACTACATTTGGTCAGTCTTTTGTCATAGTCTGATGTTTTCTATGCTTTATGTTTTCTTGTTGACATTGATTTCATGTATTTTGTTTTACGAACCAAAAGAAGTAGGACTTGGACACACACTTAACAAAAAGTTCAGTAGGAGAAACATTACAAGGAATAAATCAATGAATAAAGAATTAAGAGGGAATTCCCTGGTGGTCCAGTGGTTAGGACTCTGAGCTTTCACTGCCTAGGGCGTGGGTTCAATCCCTGGTCGGGGAACTAAGATCCCGCAAACCTTGCAGCAACCAAAAAAAAAAAAAAAAAAAAAAAAGAATTAAGGAATGGAAGATTGAAAGAGGAAGATGTTAGGGGCATGCATTCCCCCCACCTCAGTCACCAAGTGGCAGCTGAGATCACAGCACCTCAGTCACCAAGTGGCAGCTGAGATCACAGCACCGCTTCTTCCCCACCCCATGCTTATTCCTTGCCAGAGAGAAAGGCTGAATGATCAGGTTGGTGACTTTGGGCTCATGCCCTTTCCTGCCCTTTCACATCTGTCTGCCTGCAAAGAGAGTGCCTTCCGACCTGCTTCCACGGTGCGCTGTGTTAAGTGGGGCAGGCGCTGCCCCTTGAAGGAGAGACTCCCTGCTGCCGGCAGCAGCTGCGTCCAGGTGAGGCACCTCTCTGAGGGCAGGAGAGCTGGCAGCCATGTCCAGCTTCAGCTCAAACCACTTGATTCACATGTAGAGCTGGTGTTTAACGCCCATTTGCCTGTAGATTAAATGTCTTATTCCTCACTGACTTCCCAGCTCGAAAGGGGAAAAAGAGGGCATTTTGTGCTACTCCCTGGCACTTGAGCAGTGGAGATGGAGAGAGAAAAGACAGTAGGAGGAAACAGACTCAATCCTCCCGGCAGAAGCATCATTTTGCAAAAATGTCAAGTATGAAACCCTCTTCTGCATATGAAGAAATTACGTGATGCCACAATGCAGGGTGTCGGCAGGCTGCAGGCGAGAAGAACAGGCTGAATCATGCATATTCAGTGGCACGCATGCCACGCACCCTGGTTCCTTCTCAGCCCTCGTGTCGTGTACAAAGCACACCTTCCTGGGTCCTCACTCACCTTTGGGACCTATGGGCCCAGAGGGTCCCTCCAGACCCCCCTGCCCAGGCCGTCCTGGCTCCCCCATGGGGCCTGCCCGACCTGGAAGCCCATCTTTTCCAGGGGGCCCTGGGGGCCCGGGTCTGCCTTGAGAGGCCTTGGTGTGCGCTGAGGGCATCTGGGCCAGGAGGTAGGCGAGTTTGGCTGTGGAGTAGGAAAAACAGAGAGACATTTCATGAAGGAGGGATAAAGGACCAAAGACAGGATGGCAGCTCACTGCCAAGCTCAGCCCCGGGGAGACAGTAACAGCTGCAAAGCAAGAGCAAGAGAAACTACATCAAGAGCACACTGCACGGCACCTGTAACATACAGCCACGGCCTCTGGAGCCAGGCAGCCTGGGCCGGGGTCCCAGGGCAGCCACTGCCGGCTGCGTGGCCCTGGGCGAGCTACTTGACCTCTCTTAGCCTTCGTTGTCTCTTCTGCAAAATGGATGCAATGAAATAACCGCTACCCCACTGGGCTGGTGTGAGGATGGAGCAGATGAGAGAAGGCGTTGAAACTGCTCCTGGAACAAGCTAAGTGCTGCGTGGACATTGCGGCTGTGATCGAGGTGCCACTGACAGCAGTAATAGCAGCAGCAGAAGTTGTTGTTGTAACTGTCAGTTTGGGGAAACTGAGGCCGGTGGGGGTGGGTGGGGTTTAAGTGGCCTACACAGAGCAGCTTAGGGACTACTCCTCTCTAAGCGTTGAGTTCCTCATCTATAAATGAGGGGCTGGGTATGACATCACTAATGATCCTTAGGCGTCTGAAACGTGAAGATTACAGAATTGATTCAAAACCCTCAGAGGTCCAACTGCCGGCCGCCACGCCCTTCTTCTGCACTGGGCATACAGAGCCCACCCGAGGGCCACCAAGGGCTTCTGCTTTGTTGGCCGTACGGTCCAGACAGTCAGGCCAAGACCTTCATCTTGCAGGGCGTGTGACCCAGCCCAGAGAGGCATGCTGACACCCTCCCGGTACCTTGGTGGCAGAACCAAGGCAGAGTCGGGGGGCTTCTGACAGCCCGCTGGGCTGGCTTCCCACGGCAGCTCCTCCCCGGCGTCTCACGCACGGGCGCGGGAGGGTTGTGCTCCAGCGCTGAGAGCTGGCCTCACGCTTCGCTTCTCTGAGCCTTGATTCTCTCATCTTGAAAGTGGAGCTGATGTTTCCTCCTCAAAAGATTATTTGGAAGAAAGGACTCAGCCCAGCAGACGCTCCAGTTAAACTAGTTCAAAACAGGGCTTGTCTCTGCCCAAGGGCTGGAAACTCCTCACGGGCGGAGGCCCTTCCTGTCACCAATTAATCCAACCCTCGGAAGGCAGAACGTGGGGATCGCCACGCGGGAGCCCTCAGGACCCACCCCGCCGGGTGGGAGTCACCGTGCCAGCCTTTGGTTTCCTTTCCACCAACCCCAGCTCTGTGCTGTCCACTCCGGGGCACCGTCTTTGGTTCTCCTGCGTAGGGAGACAGGCCATGCTCACCTGGACACCCCAAGAGGGCAGGGAAGAGGGTCATCTTGTTCAGTGCTGCGTCCCCTACCCCACTTAGAGTCTGGCATGTGCCAGGTGCAGAATAACTGTCTGAGACACCACCCCATGAATAAACACGTCCTTCCCGTTTGTCCATCCGTGCCTGGGAATAGCAGTGGGTTTCCGATCTTCCTTACTACAGAGTTGTCTGTGACTTTCTTCCCCTAACAGTTTCCCACACAGAGGGCAGTGGGGATGGTCACTGGTCGAGAGAACGTGACGGTTAAGAGCCTGGATTCTGCAGCTCGGTTGCCTGCATGCAAACCCTGGTCAGGCACTTCCCGGCTCTTGGGCCTCGGTTAAGTTCCTTAGCCTCTCCGATCCTAACAATCATACACGCCTCACAGGCTCACCGAGGCTTCCACGAGTTAACGTGTGTGAGTGCTGAGGACTCCACCCGACATAGGGCCGGCCCTGCATGCTGGTGTTATTACTATTACCTTCCCATCTCTCTCCCTTCCTGAGCACCTGCTGTGTATGGGGCTCAGGCAAGACTGGGATTTCACAGTAAATCCAGCGCAGTAGGATTAAGAGGATTCTAGTTCCTCGAAAGCACTGTGTGTTCAGGCCCCCCTCAGGGTCTCTGCACATGCTGTTCCAAAGGCCTGGGATCTTGTCCCTGCTTTCAGCTCACATGGCCCCTCCTCCGGGAAGCCCTTCCTCACCTATCCGCCCCCTGAGCTATCCTAGGTACTTTCATTCGTCCTCTTCAACACCCCCTGTGCCAAATTGAACCACAGGAATTTCTCACTGTACTGAAGCCGCCTTGTCTGTTTATGTCTCTGTCTCTTCCCCGGGCTGTGAGTTCTAAGAAGCCCATTGCAGGCCTGTCGAAGCTGCTTCCTCATTAGATAAACAACTGAGTGCATAGAAGAAATGATCATGAGAAGCTTGTTCTGTAGATGGTGAGCTTCCTAGAGGTAATCAAGCAGCGGCAATTCAAGCTTCCCTGAAGAGAAGCTTGGAGCAGGAGCTGTGCCAGATGAGGCTGGCTGGAGCCTGCAAGGTGCGCCTCGACCCTGATTGCTACTGGAGCCGCTCTTGGGCTGCCTTTTCCAACCAGGCTGCAGAAGTCCTGAAGGACTGCTTCCTGGGGCTCTTAAAAGCACCCAGGACCCGACCTACAGGGCTATGATAAAGCCCAGGTACTCACTTTCCAGCTGCTTCCTGGGGCTCTTAAAAGCACCCAGGACCCGACCTACAGGGCTGTGATAAAGCCCAGCTACTCACTTTCCAGCTGCTTCTCCACTTCTTCTCGGATGAGCCGCCGCAGGATGTCCATGGATGGAGACTCCCCCTAGGAGGGAGGGAAGGCGGAGTTGTTCATCTTCCCAGGAACCCTCGCCTCCTGAGACCTCCGATGGCTCGGGAAGCCACGACGGTCACAGCTCCCTACACCACAGCTCCCTAGTTCAATCCCTTTTACACCCAGAACCACCTCCCCCCTCCCCGCCGTGCAGGCGGCATTATCCCGTCATGTACGGCGACCTGGACCCCTTTCTCTCTGAGGCCCCCGCTCCCCCTCCTTCCTGCACAAACCCCTTCCCCAGCTCTGGACCCGGGAGGTCTGCTCTGAATCTCTCCCTGCCAAAGCGCCATCTTCCTGCAGGACCCGCTCACAGGCTGCCTCCTGCGTGAAATCGTGTTTGATTTCCTCCCACTGGTCACTTGGCTGCTCTGGTCCCCAGGGTCTGGCTTGCCCTGCTCTGGTCATAGAAACCGATGGGTCAGGGGTCAGAGAAGGCGGGCGCCACCTCCAGGCGCCCACGGCGACGTGCAATTCTTAGACGGATCCACGAGCAGACCTGCTGCCGCAGTGGGATCCCCCCTCGTCATCAGAGCCCTTCAGGGCGGTGTCCACCCCCAAGGCTGGGGGCTTTACTGTGCTCATCTCCGCAGTCCCAGCGTCTGGCACAGCGTGAGATGGGCTCCGTGCCCTTATTCTCTTGTTTGCCTTTCTGGACAATAATCTCTTAGGTTAGTCCCAGAATGTCCACCACTACCCACAGCAGCAGGAGAACTTGGCAAAGACTCGGAGGAGGGGTGGGGGGGGCTTCTGGAAGCCCACTGAGTCCGCCAGCACCCACACTTGGCCGAGGGACAGGATCTGGCTGCCTGGCCTCTTTCACGGTGGTGGAAGCTCAGGCTGGCCACAGGCGCCCTGGCAGGGGCAGTGTGACACAGAACCTCAGAGCAGGCGGGGGCACTGAAGACCACGTAAGCCTGTGCTCTGAGGAACCGGAGGGTCCCCCGAGGGCCACACGGGCTGCAGAGGCGGGGTGGGGAGGTCACGGGGACCCGGCAACCAGCCCCCACTGACACGTCCACCAAGCTCTGCCTTTATCTCTCTACAGCCAGCGTGTGCCGATGCTACAAGTCTGTGAAAAATCAGAGGTCTGCCACGAGAATACAGTATGTTCAAAGAAAAAAAAAACTGCTCTAAACAAGCCTTTCCTTTTACATTTGGGAAAAGCTAGACCCAAAGGGAAGAACGAGTACCCCAGACAGGCAGACAGGAGAGAGGCAGAGCCGGGCACGGGATGGACAGCCAGCCGTCCCCGCGGGAAGCTCTGGTCACTGAGATCTGGCTGCATCTTCTCAGTGGCCTGCGGCACCGGGTCCTGGGGCAGAAGGGCGCGACAGCCCGAGGAGTGGAGCCTCGGGGATGCAGCACACTGAGAGAGAGGGACTACTCTGGAGCCCTTCGTAAGCCATGCGCGTTATCTCCTTCAACCATCACAGCGGACCGTCGGGAGGGAGCTTCTCCTCACCCCTTTCGGCAGATGCAGGAGGGCAGGCTCAGGGAGGAGAAGTAAACTGCCCCGGGTCACGCAGGTTCCTGGGGACCTGTAACCTGGTCCCTCTGGAGCCCACACGCCTCGCGGGCTTCCCCTGCAGCCCCAAGGAGCCCCAAGTTTGAGGCATCGCCAATATCCTTACCCTCAGTCCTGGAAATCCTGGCTGGCCCGGGGGCCCCGGCGGCCCGGCCGGCCCGTTCTCCCCAGGTAGTCCCTGGGGGCCCATTAGGCCTGCGTGACCTTTGTGGCCTGGGATCCCAGGGTCTCCAGGCTGGCCCTTCCCACCGGGAGGTCCTTTGTCACCTTTGATGCCAGGATCTCCCTAGGGGAGGAAAGAAGCGCTTCAGTGAGCAAAGGCCTAGGAGGTGCCCCCAGGCCAGACAAGACATGCGGCTGCAGAAGGGACTGTCCCGGCCCTTTGCCTCCTCAGCGGTGGAAAGGAGACCTCGGCCCTGGCAGGCCCATGACTCAAGTCTGATGGCACAGACCAGGACACGAGGGCCCAGAGAGACAAAGCTACCTGCCCACATCACACTGGTGGTCTGCAGAGGACAAGACACGAGCTCTGATTTGCAAATCCCAATCCCGTGCTCCGTCCCCGTAGCGCAGCTCCACCTGCCTGGCTAGAGAAGGCCAGCCGCTGAGCCCGACTGCCGGAGCTGCTGGCCCACTTCAGGCCCAGTTTTGTTCTCCGTCAGCTGGAGGGATGGTGGCACTCGTCAGCCAGAGGTGTCTCACCCGCAGGGAATCTGCCCCCTCCTCTCAGCCCTAGGGGGCCCGCAGAGGATGACACTGCCTGGGACCGCTTTCTCCCCATCGCTGGCCCAAGGACTGAAGTCCTGGCTCAATGATCTGGGAGCCATGGCAACCACGGGACGGTCCGGTCCTCTGCCCTATCTGCTACTGGGTGTCTGACCAGCAAGCCTCAGTGGTCGGAGAGTCTGAAAATACGGCGGCCACGCTAACAGCCTCAGGGTGTAAAAACTCCACCGCTTGGAGGCAGCAGAGGGGGGGAAACAGCAGGAAAAAGACGAGCCACAGACGGTAACCGGACATGGGACATGGCCATGGGCGTGACCTAGAGCCATGGAAAAGGAAGACGGTGCAGTTATGAGACCATCTGCCGCATACACGCACGAAAAACGAAAAGAGCAAAACAGTGGGAAAAGTCTGATATGTTGCAGGGGATCTAGTAATACGCATGTTGACACGCACACCCCATGTGGTTCTGCGCGCACGGACTAGGGCAAGATACAGAGGACGTGTACAGCGACCGACCTGGGGAGGGGACGGGGACCAGAGGGCCTGGTGGAAGGGCACCTAGTCTTCACTGCAGCCACTTTTCTGCAATTTGTATTGTTTAACTACGTGTCTGTATTGCTTTTTCAACAATAACAGAAAGGGCAGTGAATTAAAAAAGGCATTTAGCCAGATTTGAGGGGGTCACCTAAATTTCTCGAAGGTGATGCATTTCATGGGGACATTGCCATCCGTGGGTGATCTCAAGTTTAGGGGTCTAGGAGAGTCCTGGTGCTTCGTGCACCTCAATGCCAAGGCCTGTGGTACGGCATTTCCTATTCTTTAAACGTCTCAACATCCCTTCGCCGCGGGAGGACTTGTCCCACATTTCAAACGTTCTCTGGACTCCAAGGCACGGGGAACCTGACCGCTATCTGGCAACGTTCCACGAAACAGGGGAAGGCAACTTAACCGGGGAAGGCAACTCGCCATTATTGACTCGGTATTCGAGAAGATTCTATGTACTGATTAGGTATTCCAGAAGATTCATACTTGCCGTCTGAATTCCCCGGCTCCCAACCAAAACCCCAGCCACGCCCCGCACGCAGCAGCTCCCGGGGGACAGCTGGCCAGCTGCTGGGTGGCAAGACCCTCAGTGCCTTCCCAGCTACAGCCCCTCCCCTGGCTCCACGCTCAGGAACCAGCAGCCATGGGAAGGAAAGTCACTGGGAAGGGAGGAGGGAGAGAGATCTGGGGGGGTGAGAAATCCCTGACACTCTCTGCTTCCATTTTGCTCCGGCCTGCAGGCAAAGCCAGCTCCTAACCCATCCAACGTGCAAGGAAAGCAGAGAGAAATTCTTTGCAGGACCACGGGAAACAAACGGAGGGTCGGAGTGGGGTGGCGGTGCCGTCCGTGTCGGGCAACAGTGGGACGGAGTGACGGCTGACCAAGTGCAGGACTCAGGGCAGACGAGATGTCTAATTTCCCTGGAGGGAACAGCAGCTGTCAGCGGTGAGAGAACGCCCCCTCCCCTCACCGGCGTTTTTTAAAAAAAAAAAAAAAAAAAAAAAAGTGATTTTTTTTTTTTTTCCTGTTGTTTTTTGGAGGAATGCAATGTAAAGAAAGGCTTTCTGAGCGCAGCGCCAAGGCGATTCATTATGGGAAAATCTGTTCCCTTGTCACCTCCAGGAACAAATCTGGCTCCTGGCAAATTGGCACTTTGGGCTCCAAGCGTGTCACACACAGGCGTTCGCACACGGAGAGGAGAGACGGAAATCTGTCAAAGTCTGGGCATGCTTGCCTTTGAATTCGTAATTGCGATGACTTTACTCCTTAAAATAACAACCAAAAAACCATGACAAAAGCCAACATCACTGACTACAACCTCGGGAAAAGCCTCCCGCTGGGGGTTCACAAATTTCCGGGGGGGGGGGGGGGAAGAGAGAACAGAGAAGCCACCACAGGAGCCGCTCCCCAGGCCAGGCTGCTTCCTAAAGCCTTGGACACAGTCCCCCTTGCCCCACTTACCCTTTCTCCTCTGGGTCCCGGCTCTCCCGGCTTCCCAGGGGCGCCCTGCAATGAAACCAAAGGAGGGTGGTCACTCAACCAGGGCCATCCCATCTGCGCGGGCATCTCTCTCCGCCCTTCTCGGTTCTTCTCGGATCCTGTGTGCTGAGGGCAAGGTGTCCTGGAGAAGGCAGGTCCTCCAAGAGTCCTGCTCCGGCCCTGGTCACGCCCTCCCGCTGTCCACACGCCGGTCACCCTGGCCTTGTGGCTCCTGAAACGTGCCTTCCCATGCCTGCTCCCGCTCGTCCTGAGGTCTGGAAGTGACCAGGGCTGAAGCATCTCTGTTGACAGAGCCAGGGGAGGACAGAGGCGAGGCTTGAACTAGAAACTGACATGATCTCACGTTTGTCCGACGAAGGCCACTGTGGCTGGTGAGTGGGGAGGGAGTGGGGCGGGGGGCAGGCCGGACACAAGGAAGCCAGTTAGGAGGTCACTGCAAACGTCCAGGTGAGAGATGATGACGGTCTGGGTCGTAACACGATGGCACCCCTGGACCAGCTCCCTAACTGGTGGGCCCTACGCAAAGTGAAAATGTGGACCCTAGTTCAGAAAGCATTAGGATTTCCAGACGGCGACAGCAGAACACAGAAGCAAGCGTGGGAGCCCTGCTAGGCCCAGGGCCCCGTGAGACAGCACGTGTCGCCCGCCCATGAAGTGAGCCTGTGTCTCCCACAGGAAAGGTCACCAAGAGGAGAAGAGGGGTGCACGGTACTTGCCTCCTTGCCTGGGACTCCCTTCTCTCCCGGCTCACCCTACGACACAGAACAAAATATCAGTGAGCTCTGCTGCATCGGCACGTTGCAGATAACACGACTGTCTTTAAAACAGACATTTTCACCCAAGTCACGCTCCAGCAGAGACAGCGATCAATGGCCCAGCCGGGGATATGCCCCAACAGGGTTCTATGCTCACCTGCGGCCCACTGGGACCCAGGAAGCCAGGGAGCCCTGGGCTGCCGTCTTCTCCTCTGGTTCCCTTCTGGCCCTGCAGAGGCAAAGCAGGTCATTAATTCTTCAAGGTCAAGTGCCAATTCAAGAAGATTCAGAAACCTCGTAACCCCTCTGTACTCTGAAGGCCTGGCACGTGAACAAAACAGAAGACGACCCCTTTCCTGTAACGGAGGGGCTGGGTTAGGGAGAGACTGGGGGTACTGTGAATACCCCATGGGGTGCGGGAGAATCTCCTGCAAACAGTCAACGGCTCTCCCATTCAAAGCGACAGAAACAAACTGGGACAAGCATTTAACAAAACACCTTGCTGTGTACGCGGCCCCTCCAAGTAACCTCCTGAAGAGGCAGTGTCCCTCTTCCCCACTGGCCAGCAAGTCCTACGGTCCGGCAGGCTCGCTTCTGGGGAAAGGTGTTCGGGAATTTCAGTTTTAACCTTTCTCGGCAGCCACCATATGCGGGTCAGCTCTTCTGGGGTCAGCTCTGCACTGGGGACGGATCAGCCTCAGGACCCAATCCCGTCCTGTCTGTGACGTCTCAGCAGAGGTGACAAGACTCCCACAGCGGTTCCTAAGGAACGTCACTACGTGTGCTGAGGAGTTAGATGCCTTAACACGGCTGTCCCTGGTCCAACAGGAAGATGGGGTTCTATCAGGACCACCAGGCCCTGTTTGCCTGGGAATGATGGGTTTCCCAGGATGCAGGATTTTCAGTGCTACAACCAGGAAGCTTCCTGGGAAATCAAGACTGACTGGTCACCCTCATTTCCACAGTGACAACAGTCAGCTGGCCAGACTGTTCTGCCCATTACCCCACGCATCTGTCGCTTGAACAACACACCATAAAGGTGGCCTTCTCAACAGGGCTGCCAATTTTACCAAATAAATATACGGTGAGGCTGGGCTGGGAGGAGACTAGCGGACAGGCTTTCACTTATCCACCCCTAGACCCCATCAAGGACCAATCTTCCCCACCACGTCTCCCCATCTACCAGACCTGAGCCCCAAATCCCGAACCTGCTACCCAGTGACCAGGACTCTGCTGATTACTCATGCCACCCTCTTTCTACTACCTACCCGTTGTTAGCTCTCGTTATCACCTCCTCACCAGCAGGAGGACCCTCTTCAGCCGAACCTGTGTTACACGCGTCCCCACGATGCACCCTTACCCTGTCTGAGATGCTAAGGGTCGGTCAGCCTGACCTTGTCCTTCCATCATCTAAAAACATCAATCAACTACCATGCAACCTTATTACACATTTGTTTTTTAGTCTTCAATAGTTTTGTCCTGTTGGATGTCTATGGTTGTAGACAACAGAGAGCCAAGTGCATAATCATGTGTATTTTAAACTTTGAGAGACATCCTTCGCGGTTCCTCTTGCCTCCAGCCTATTCCTGCCAGCCAAACACCGTATTTTCCCACTGAGGCTTCTGGAAACAGGGACCAGACAGTCTGTGATGTACACCACACACCCTTTCAAAGCCCGCCCTGATTCCATCACAGCAGTGGGACAGTACTCACGGGCTGGCCTGGAGTGCCATGGTCTCCTGGAGATCCAGGCGATCCGTTCTTACCCTGGTGGAAGAAACAGAAGACAGGATTCTGCCAGGATGCTCTGCCAGGACCTCACAGAGCAGGACAGTGGAACAGAGAGACTGCTGGGTGCGGAGGGCCTGCTTTCACACATAGAGCTGTTACTCAGAGCAGCGTGGCTCCAAGCCATTACTTAGAGGATGTTTCTCGGCTTGTAAAAGGAGCTTGGGATATTTAACTCGTAATAAATAATAAGTAATTAAATGAGTTCGTGTGCATGAAAAATCCTGGGTGGGTGATTGATGCCCAGGCACAGTAAAGAATCATGACCACATCGTTCACTTATCCGTTCATCCTCCCCACTCAGATGCTGACTTAAGGAACAAACAAAAGTGCTCACATCACCGTGGGCTGTTCTCAGCTTGGGATGCACGCCCCTACCCTTATCCCATCCTCCTCCTCCATGATGGTCACCACTGGGTTGAACAGATGACGATATCGAGACACAGAAAAGTGGCTGGTGCAGAATCACACGGCTACTGGGTGGAAGGTCCACTCACTCCAGATTCCAGGACAGACTCACATCCATAACACTCTCTAACTTGATGGGTATCTTGCGCCCATTTGTAATTTGAATAAATACATTTAACCAGTAAGATCCTTGGTAGCATAAAAATCAGAAAGTTCGAGAATGCTCCTAAGCTACAGACAAATTCCTAGTAAGCCCAAAACCCACAGGGCAGCTTCAGCCGAGCTGGTCACGCCCCCGCCCTCACTTTCCTCCCGCTCAGGACCTTCCCCACCAGACGGCTGTGTCTTTCGCTGGTTCTCTTCCCTGCCTTGTCTGTGTCCACGCCCAGCATCTGGCACGTGTCACCCGCACACAGGAGGCGGGCGCTCTGCTAGATGAATGAACCAAGAACGTCACAGGAGACCACGCTGCACTGATCCCTGAACCACCAGGTGCCAACGTCCTATAATCTGTGAAGCACACGTTTACAGATGAGCTGGCTTCCTGGAAACACGTGACAGTAAAAAGTCGCTAACACTGCCGGGCGCTTCCTACGTGCCAGGCTCCACACGCATTAACTCACTCATTGCTCACAACAGAGCAGACGTCGCCATTTTACAAATGGGGAAACTGAGGCACAGAAATGCTGAACAACCTTCCTGAGATAGAAAGGAAGGGGCTGAGGTTTGAACCCTGGCGGCACCGCCCCCACCCCATGTTCATTAAAGGTATGGCTTGCTGGGGATCATAAACAGTGACCATAAACAGGGCTTCCTCCTTGTGCCTAAAACGTGCACGTGTGATCGTGGGTGATTCACGTGCCTCATCTCACCAGACCCTGCAGGAATCGTGCCATGTGCACGGATGCCTTTACATTACAGATGAGGAAACTGAGGGTCGGAGAAAGCACAGGACCTGCCTGGGATCGCAGGGCTAGGGAGTGCTGAAATCGGAGAGGCCTGTCGGTGTCTGTGACCGCGTGTGACGTCCGTCCAGGCACAATGGCGCTGCCCTGCACCTCCCCGCACCCACCCAGCAGCCCATCTGCGTCCCGCTAAAAATATGCGCTCTGGCTCATCCCGATGGCAATTATACCTCTCCTCCTCCTCCCTCTGGTCCTCTGTTCGCCTAGAGAATAAGGGCCAAGACACATTAACACACGGTGCCAACACAGGCGGCCGTGCACAGAGGGAGGGGCGGCTCTGGGCAGCCAACTGTCACCTGTCAGTTTGCTAGAGGCCGACTGGGGCTGAGACCTGCTCCCTCCTGGGCCACAGGCCTCCTCACGTCCCATTTGTCCTCATGAAGCCCCTTCGGTGTCTGTGCCACTCAGAAATGGAGGCCACAGCTGTCCCTCCCCAACGGCCCTGAGCTCCAAACTCCTGCCCACTCCTTCCCACCAGGTGACCTTCCTGCCAAGGGACTCTAGCACACACGGGCCAGGCGGGCTCAAGCTGCAGGCTCTTGGACCAGACTGCTGAGTCCAAATGCTGGCTCTGTTGCTCACCTGCTGTGTGGCCTTGGGAAGGCACTCGACCTCCCTGCGCCTCCTTCTCTCCTCTGTGGGCAGGACGGTCAGAGTGCCTGGCCCAGGGTTTGGGGAGCTCAGGCAGTGAATTATGTCAATGGACTGGACTCCGCCCACACTTCCTGGAGGCCCTCCACACGCACTCAGGGTCTGGTTCAAGGCCGTGTGAACTGGCCGAGGTGGCCGGGAACCTTCTCTTCACTCAGGAAAGCATGTCGGCTCCAGGTGAGTGAGAGTGATTGTCAGGGAAGTAACCTGGAATCTGGTCGTACGTGTCCAAGAACACACGCATTTGGGAAACTTTAGCAGCTGACTGCTGGTTACGGATGCCTTGGGAGGTTCCTCAGGATTGAGAGGAGCAAGTTAGAAAACCACAAACCTGCCTTTGGGGGCCTCAGGCCTTCAGGGCCAAGGCCCGCCTCCTGCAGGCCGTGCCCGAGGCTGTCCGCGGCCTCACCTGGGCTGCGACCGGCCACCTGTCCTGCCGCGCTCATTGTTCCCAAATGCCGTTCCCCTTCCCCTCCCTGTGCCCTCGCACGCATCTGCATTCATCGGGGTTTACTCTGCGCCCTCTCGGAGGGAGGCCAGAGCCAAGAGCCAGACGCCCCCCTCCAGGAAGAGAGCCGCGCGAGGCCCGGTGATGGTCACCTCCCGGGTGCACTCTGAGTGCTGGACACGGTCCTGTCGCTTCACTGGATTAACTCGCCGGTGCTCACAACTTCCCCCACTTCACAGATGAGGAAACTGAGGCCTGAAGAGGTGAAGAAACACCCAGTGCACGTGACAAGCAGGAGGACAGCCAGGAAGCGAGCCCAGGGGGCTTCACTCCAGCCAGAGCCCAGATGTGGACGCCGCTCCCTGGTGGGGCTTCGGAGCGGGGCTTCTCCACCTTTCTGTCGTCAGCGCTCCCGCCCAGGTGCCCACTCACAGTTCTTCCCTACCTGCTCCATTTGAATTTAACGCCACCGCTATACCGTGTATCTACTTTTGTTCCATATGCATATCTGTGCTTGATACTAAAAAGTAGGAGCTTTTGGCACCCCACGAACCAACATTTGTTCCCTTGGGGCAAAAGCACCCACACTGGGGACGCACACCCCAGAGGGCCTGGGCTTTGGGGTTTTTGTCACGGCCGAGGGGCCCAGCTGGGGGCCGGTGGCCTGTGTGTGCCTACGGGGATGGCGTGATGCCCCCAGGGAGTCCCCGGGTTGACCTCACTCAGCGGGAGAATGGATACAGGGCACCGGCCAGCTCCTTGCTCTGCGCTGAACCCACTGCCTGCTCGCTGAATGCACAAACACCACTTCCTAGGAAGAGCACAGGGCATGTCAGACAGTGAGCTGCTGCTGGAGAGTAGAAAGTATGAAGCCAAGCGGGTGGGCACCCCTGAGCAGGGACGCTACCCTGAGGCGACGGAGAAGCGGCCAGGCCCCCAGTGCACTCGGCTTCCATCACGATGCAGACCACAGGCGGGTCGCCTGCCCAGAGGACGGGAGGCCCAGGACAGCACAGGGCCACCGGGCAGCACAGGCCCCGCGCCCTGATCAGAAGGCTGTCCGCGCCCTTCCTCTGGCCACTGGGGATCACAGACCGCGGGCACGGAGGGCACCCTGAACCCTCACAGGCCGCCAACTCAGGATGGGAGGCTGGATTTGAGTCACTGTGGCCCCATTAGGGAAGAGTGGGGCTCCACCTGGTGAGTCAAACACATGCGACCTGCCCCCCACGTTCCTTCCGTAGGAGCCTGAAGACAAAGCTCACGGCCACGGCCACGGCCACGAGAGGTGGAGAACATCGGATATGATGTCAGAATGTCCTGGGTTTAAATCCCCCCCGGAAGCTCTTGCCAGCTGTGTAACCTAGACCCATATATCTATCTGCCTTACAGGTTTACTCACTCGTTCACTGATTCCATTACTCATTCAAAATATACACACATGCACACAAGCTACGCAAAATAAGCAAGTTGCAAAGATGAAGTGTATAACAAGTGTGCATTCTGTCTATGCTAGTAGGTGTACTGAAAATATTTTCAAAGATACACAAAATGCTGTTAACAGTGGCTCCCTCTGGAGTGTGGGATGAGGGGATAAAGAGGGAATTTTCTCCTTACTTTGTAACATTCCATCCCGTATGAGTCCTCGCACCATTACCATGGGTCACATTTATGCTCGTATATACAGGCACATATTATACATTACAGCAGCCCCTATGATAAGGGCCCTGGGCTAAATGGGATAAGGCAGGTGCTTCTTTTGACACAGAACCAGGAACGTAAGTATCTATCTTCTACATCCCTCTCCCAGATTCGCTCAGGCTGCTCTTGGATAAGAGAAAGGTTCACTTAAGTACGTGTACGGGCAGAGATAATATTCAAAATATTTATTAACCACATGGCGTATTATGAGTTAAATTGTGTCCTCCCACCGCCAATCCATATGTTGAAGTCTTAATCCTCAGTATGTCAGAACCTGAACTTATTTGGAAATAGGGTCCTTGCATACGTAATTAATTAAGATGAGGTCACACTGGAGTAGGATGGGCCCCTTATCCAATATGACTGGTGTCTTTATACAAAGGGGACATTTGGACCAGAGACACGTCCTCAGGGGGAATACCATGTGAAGATGAGGGCAGAGGCTGGGGTGATGCTTCTACGAGCCAAGGATGCCGGAGATTGCTTGCAAACCACCAGAGGCTAAGAGAGGCCTTCTGAGGGACGATTCTCCCTTGCAGCCCTCAGAAGGAACCGATTCTGCTGACACCTTGATCTTGGACTCCTAGCTTACGGAACAGTGAGACAATAAGTGTCTTGGATTTCTAGCCTCCCTCCCCGAGAGACAATAAATTTCCGTTGTTTAAGCCACTGCGCTTGTGGTTCTTTGCAATGACAGCTCTAGTGAACTCATACAGAGCATGCCCTGAACGCCAGAATGCCCTAAAGCTAGAGCATGACTGGAGGGGAAGTCCTACAGCGCTCCTGCCGTGCCCAGTGGCACCTTTTAAGTTTCCGGGTTGGGAGTAGGCGGTCCCAGGAAAGAGCCTGGAGAGTGTGTCCTAGGCCACTCGGGGGGCTTAGGGCAATGGCTATTTACCAACTGCTAAGACATTCTGTCATTTTTTTAACAACACAGAGGGCTGTACCAGGATGAACCAACCAAATACTACCATGGTAGCAGGCCCTGCCAAAGCATGGAGCAGGTTAGTCTCAAAGCAGAACTCACCGGTAAGCCCCTCAGTCCTCGGGGACCCTGTGGCCCTGTGGGTCCAATGTCACCCTGGAACAGAGAGAGATCACATTATCCAGAGTTGCCGCGTGAAGACGGCAGAGACACAGTTTCAAATGTGGACCAAACTTCACCCAGTTACCCAAGAGGACCACCAAATGGTGCCCAAGCCGTCTCATCATCAGTCACCAGTTATTCTGAATACGGACAAACTCACTTCCTGCAGCTGAATAAACCCGTGTCCCCACGGGGATTTCGGGGGGCTCCATCTGGAACTAAGGCAGGTAACAGGGAGGAGAACTTCTCTTGGTGTCCTCTCCCCGAGTCACTGGACAGTCACCTGGGGCCACTCCTGCCTCAGTCCTCACAGTAAGAAAAACTCCACCTGGAAGGTGTAGAGAACCTTCCGGGGTGCCAAGCAGTGGGGATTCTCCGCCGCCACCACCTACGTGGTCTTCCAGGCAGACTCCCGACAGGGCTGTAATTCTCCCCGTGTAATGAATGAAAAAAACAGAAGCTTGGCCATGCTCCTACACAAATTAGACTGTAGAACACCCCAGAAGATGGAGTTTTTAAATTACAAGTCAGAGGGCTGAGAAGGAGGGAAGAAGGCATGTGCACCACGGGCTGGCATCCTGGGCTCCTGTCCCAGCTGCAGCCTGACCTGCTGGGAGAGCTGAATCCCAACCACCCCCCTGCCTGGGGAGCTCCCCTCGTGCCCTGTACTGTAAACTGAAGTAAGCAGGGTTGGCAAGACCAGGATGTTCAAGCTGCCCTTCCACACCTGAGAGGCACCTTTGGGGGACAGGCTGGGGCGAGGCCTTGCTTGGGCTCAGTGCAGCTCTTCTGCTTTGAACTCAGTGCAGGGGCCTGCTCACACTAGGCTGGGGTTGGTGACATGGGTCCCACCGCTCAGGAAAAGCACAAGAACCGAGATCGGATTTCTGCTAAGACCCTTCCCTGCTCCATCGTCTCATGACAACAGGTCAGCCAAGGAGACAACACAGGACAAGAACCAGGGGGCAGAGGGCACTTCGCCAGGGGTTAAAGGCAGGTCCTGAAGGATGCTAGGGGGCGGGCATGGGGCCGCCTTGGACCTGAGGACCGTGTGCCCGTGCTCCTGGCCCAGCACCCACTCCCGGGAGGCCAAGCTGTGTCCGCACGTGTCAGATGGCCCTGCAGGCTGTCACGTCCCAAGGCCAGTGCCCTGTGGGGATGCGGAGCTGGCAGATCCGGACTCCACACTGCTTCCTCCTGCCTCTGACTCTGCGTGACCATGAGGAAGTCTCCTGACCTCTCTGGGTCTTAGTTTTTCTATTCGTATGACTGGGGTAAAAGATGGTTCGTCCCACCCTGACTTGGCCCCGAGTCGGTGAGAGCAGGTGAGGGGTACACAGCGGTGCCGTGATGGATCCATGAGGCTACAGAACACTGGAGATGGAGAAATAATCTGGGGAGACTCTGAAACGCCACTTGAGTCCACGTAAGGCCAGATCCAACTCGCGCATCACTGAGGTCAACAGACAAATCATGACGGATTCAGCAGAGCCTCCTTATCTGTCCTACGGCATGGGCACCAACCCTTTTAGCCGGAAGCCCAGACCCGGGGCCTCCTCGGGACCCCAAGGAGAACTCATGCAGCCCGTGGTGCCGGAAGGCGAGGCATCACCAGCAGATTCCTGGAATTCGCCCGTGACTCTCTCCACAGTGGCACCAGCCCCCCAGTCCAGTTCCTGGGCATGTCTTGGTCCTTCAGTGACGCACGTCCTCTACACCTCCTCCTCCCACAGGCCCAGCCAGGCCCCACAGGACACCCACACTCACATCTTTTCCTGGTGACCCTTCCTGGCCAGGGGGCCCCATGGCCCCAGGCTCTCCCTAGAAGGGGAAGCAGAAACAAAATTGCTGCCGTTAGGGAGACAGATGCAGAACGCCTGCTGTCCCACCCGCAGTGGTCTCGGAGCATCTGGGAGGGGGAGAGGAGGACGGCCCACCCGCAAGCACCCTACTGAGTCCTGGCCCCAAGTGGGGTCTGCAGTGTCCTCAAGGCCAGCTTCGAGTCCTGGGCCTGCTCTGCCACTCTGAGCTGCAGGGAAGCACCTCCTGACACATCGGGCAAACCGCTGGGGATTCTGTCTCCTCACCTGTGGACCCACGGGACCCTCTCTGCACCTCAGCTTTCTCCTTGCTGTACAGAGCAGTGGGGTTAACTGGTGGCCCCCTGAGGGTCCTTCTGTTTGGGGCACTTGGAAGAGATGGGGGAAGGTAAAGGATAGGAAGACAGGGCCCAGGGTCTTCCATCTGGGCTAAGCTGAAGCTTTCCACACATTAGCTCTGGGACCTCGGGAAAACCACCCACATCCTCTGGGCCTCAGTTCCCTCCCCTGGAAAGCAGACCTAACGACAGCACTCGCCTCCCCGGACCCAGGACAGCACAGTCTGTGGGCGGCACAGCCGGCAGTGACCACACCTGACTTCAGGCTGTCTTGGTCGAACTGGTTGTACATCAGCGTCTGGCCCCCAGAAGAAATGTCTAGAAACTCTTGACCGAGGAGGGATGATGCTTCCAATGCTGCCACTGTCCCCTCTCAGGTGGCACGGCACTGCCCCGCCCGCAGGGCCCGGGAGCCCTCCGCCTAGAAGTGCCAGCTCAGGTGCGCTGGGACGACCTGATGGCGACATGTCCACTTACCCGGGGGCCAGGGTGGCCAGAATCGCCTGTGTGTCCCTTGAAGCCCTAGAAGAAAGAGAATGAAGTCATCCCACCAAGGAGCAGGCTGGTAACGCGGGGCAGGGCGGACCCCAGGGAGACGGTCCAGCGCACCCTGACCCCTCTCTGTCTCACCCGATGCCCCTCGTTCCTGACCAGTTGGCCAGGCATGGGCCAGGTCCCTGGTGCCTGACTGGGTGGCTAGGCCCTTCCTCCTGGTCACTCTGCAGCGAGGGCAGGGCTGCAGGGCCCCGTCCCACAAATGTCCTGGAGGGTGGTGGGGTCTCCCCACGTGGCTCCTGAACTCCCGCTTCTTCCTCATCTGATACCACGTGGCTTGGACCCCCTCCGCCGGGATACTGGGGTAGGCGGTTCCCTTTGCGACAACACTGCCTTCACCCCAAGTTAGGGCCTGGGCACCTTCCTCGTTCCTGTAGCCATCGCTGGTCCCCCCCCCCCCCAGCACCTGTGAGTAGAGCCAGCCCGGAAGCCTCATACTGGGCCATGGGGCTGGGCCCTCCCTGCGCAGAAGAGCAGCTTGAGATACTCTCCCTGAAGCACAAGCCCTCTGAGCAAAGAGGAAGCCATTAGCGGAGCTGACACTATCATCTGTTAACAGTCAGGCCACCCTGATTGTGTAATAATCCCCACTTCACAGATGAGGAAGCTGAGTCTCAGAGAGGTAGAACACCTGCCCAAAGCCCCACAGCTAGAAAGGAATCGGATTTGGATCCAGGCAGGCCCGCGCAGCCCCAAAGCCCTCCCACTTCCCACTGTCCTGCCCCAGGCTCTGCTCCTGACCACCTGGAACACCATCTCTGCAGCCCGGGCGGCAGGGTGCTTGCCCACCTGCTGAGACCCAGGCATTCACGGGACACTGATCCCGCCCCTGAGCAGCCCCTGCCCACCCTCCCCGCACCGGCGGACCACGTCCAGGTCCCGCCCCACCCGTGGCTCCTGCGGCCGGCCTCACGTGTTCACTGCTGTTCCCTCCTGCTGGTGCGCACTTGCCCGTCGGATAAATCCCTCCCGGTTACAGGCCTTGCTCTTGGCCAGCCTCCCATCCCAACTCCAGCATCTCACTCGCCCCTCCCACTGTCACCATCTACCGCCTTCCTGGCACCTTTCTCTCTGTGCGTCACCTCCTCACGTCATCGCTGCCAGAGCACTGCTCTGAGTGTCCTGCTCGACTGAGTCCCCAGCCAGTGGCTGACACAGAGCGATGCCCTTGTCCGAGGGCTGATGCCTGTGCACAGAGGTCAAGGTCAGAGGGTCTGGGGAGCACCTGGGACGGGGCCTTGAATTTAATTTCACTTGTCAACACAAGCCCCACACACAGGGGCTGCACAGCACAGGAAATTGTGCCCGTCTCCGAGCAGTGAGCGGTGAGGTCCTGTCCTAGCCTCTCACTCGCTGTAAGGAGGGAACGAGGCAGGGCGAGAGGAGCAGGAATGCAGCAGGGGAAAGAGAGGAGAACCCCATCTGCAGAGCCCCTACTGCGTATGTGCTGCAGCCCTGGGACACGCTCCCATTTCAGTGCAACGAAGTCCTGTAAGATGGGATTTATTTTCCCCACCTTATAGAAAAGAAGCTCAGGCCGATCTATCACACAGAGAGTAAGCGGTAGAGCCATGATTCAAACTGCATGATTCAAAGCCTCTCCAGTGCCACACTCAACTCTGGGAGGCAGCAGTGTGTGGCCAAATAGGGCCCTCTGGGGCCAAGGCCAAATGCCTCCCAGCTGACGCCACCGGGGCCCTTCTCAGACCTTATCTCCTGAGTTTATCTCCTGGTTTCAAAAAGCAAGTGAAGACGCTACTGGGGAGAAGACAGCCCTCTGGCCTGGCCATCTGATGAGAGCTACGGCCTGGCAGCCCCCCTGCTGTGTGGGTGTGCTCGTTACCCTGGCAACGCTTTCTCTTTCCCGTTCCTCACCACTTGGGGGATAAGAATCGGTGGCCTTAGGAGGGAGGCTCTGAAGGTCACTTCCCAGGCCGCAGGGAGGTGCAACACAAAGGGAAGCTCTCAGAGCCTGGGAGGAGGAGATGAAGTCGCCTAGATGTGACTCCAGATTGAACCACTGTGACCTCGGAAAAGTCAACCTACCCCTTGGAGTCCTAACGTCACCATCTATGAAATGAGGATAATAAAAATACCCACCTGGCAGAGCTTTGCAGGATTAATCTATGGAAAGGGGCTTTCCATGCTATTAAGTATGATGGAGCAGGGCTGACTTTGGGGTCAGGCCTGGAACTGAACCATGGCTCCCCACTTTCTAGCTGTGGGTCTTGGGTGCTTTACTTCTCCTCACTGGGAGTCAGTTTCCACATCTGTAAAGTGAGGGTAGAACCCGCTTCTGCAGAGTTGCCGTAAGGATTGAAGAAGAGATAAACAGTGCTCTCCACTGTTCAAAATAGGCCAGTTCCCTTTCCCTGGGGAGGGACAGGGCCTCCTGGGGCCCAGCATCTTCCCCAAATCCAGCCAGCGCAGAGGCGGGGACCCTGGTTGCTCTCCTCCCAAATAATCACGGACAAAAGCACCAGCTAAGGGAGCCACATACAATGTCCCAGACACTTGGCTGGGAATTTTCCATGTTTTATCTTCTCCTTCAGTACTCACAACCACCCTATAGAAGTGGGAGCTATTCTGATGCCCATTTCATAAAAGAAGAAACAGAGGTTCAGAACGGTCCCCTGACCCAGGTCACAAAGTTAATAAATGACAAAGTGAAAGCTGAGCCCAGGTCTGTCTTATTTCCAAGCTCACGCCGTGCCAGCCAGAGGAGGTGGTGTTCTTTCAACTGCCTGGGTCTCTAACCTCTGTCCCTGCACTGAAGGAGGATTCCTTACAACTCTCTGTTGAGAGGTGGCTCTTGCCCCAGCACACTTGCCAGCAAATGGATCTCCGCGGCTGAAAAAAGAAAAAAAAAAAAACCCTCCCTCCAATAAACCAGAAACGACCTTAAAAAAAAAAATCACTAATTGTGTGTTTTAATCCCCGTAAGAGGTGGTAGTCCCCATCCTTAGGTTTCTTCTCCTGATGCAAGCAGGTGAAAAGCAAGGAGAGCTGGGAAAAAGGAAAGTATTTTTTGTGTTTTATTTCCTCCTTATTGAATACTAGCCAGGTGAGTTATTGATTTTTTTTTAACAGAAAAACACATTAAGGAAATAGAACTAGCATTTTGATCTCCTACTTCTTGCCAGATAATTGGATTTTAAGATTTTCATTGAACATCATATTTGTTTCCAAAGAAAATTTAAGGAATTTTGTAAACAATTTTGAAATTATAAAGGGGTAAATCACTTAGCTAAAAAAAACCCAACAACCCCAAAATACATAGAGTTCATTTTTATAGGTAGGAGAGAGTGAAGACATGCACTGAAGGCTCTGTCAAGCACAAGCCTTTTCAACAGGCTGTGGAGAAGCTTTAAAACACTGACGATCAAAGCAACCTCTTAGGCCCTGTTTTGGGATTCCTCTAATTGCCATCTAAAAGCTAAAAAGTAGGAAGTCTCTTCTTTTTCTCATGGAGTTTATAAAGTTATGAAGTCTCTTCTCTCTCTTGTGGGCTTGCTTATCTTCTTTCATAGATCACTTTTAAGTCGAACTCCTTTACTTGCAAGGTATGTTTCTTTCCTGTTCTGCTCTGTTGTGGATCTTTTATGCATATATATAAATAACAGTATACCCCTCCCTACCTCAACATCCCTTCAACATATCCACTGCTAACTGATTATGCAATCTAAGCCATTGGCATTGGGTTGGCCATCCTGACATTAAAATGGGATCCAAGTTGTTGAGTCTTGTTTTAGACCCCTGTAGAAAACCATGGGGCTTAAAATGAAATGATGATGTGGGTTACATGTGTATATGTTTGTCCAAATGATACAGTTAAGATTTTTTGATGTATGTAAATTTTATATCAAAAAACTTGAAAAGTATTGAGTAGGGGACAGGAAATGAGTAGAGGTAGATATGAAGCAGAATAATGATGATTGAAGCTGAGTGACTGGCACATGGGAGTTCATTTCGCTATTCTGTTTACTTTGTGTATGTTTGAAATTTTATATAATAAAAAGATGAAATGGTGGTTCTCAAAAAAAAAAAAGGTGTCTGTATATATGTCTAATAAATAGCTCGACAGCTAGATACAGATTTAGATATATAAATAATAGATGTAGATTTAGATATATAAATGTTGGATTTCATACATAGAAAAAAAGACTAAAAAGACATACTAGAATGTTAACAGAGCTTTACTTCTGTGTTGCAGAGTTATAAGTAACTCTATTTTCTTCTCTATAACATTACTTTTCTTATTCTTTCTCTTTTATTACCATCATCATTTGTTATTGTTATGCAATGAGAATGAGTTACTGTTATAACTGGGGAAAAACCCTTTAGCTGTGAAAAGGGTTCAGAATTAAAATTGAGACTCATTTTTAGGTTCTATCATCCAGAGGAAGTCCATTAAAATTTTAATAAATAGGATAAGAGCAAAGAAAACTTAGAACAACAAGTAACAATGGGTGCAATTTGAAAATAAATTTTACAGCAATGGCATGTGAAAGGCCTGGATTTACTGCACAGAAGTACCAAGGTCTTGGAAGAGAGGTACTTCTGGAACCCACGGCCAGGCGGTCTCAGAGAACCCTACCCACGGTGTCACAGCCAAGTGACTGATGGCTTTATTCTTCTGTGGACAACACACACACACACACACACACACTCAGCACTTACAGGGGGACCGCGGGCACCCTCCGGTCCTGGCAGACCTGGCTCTCCTGCTTTGCCCTGAGGATAAAGAAGAAAAGAAGAACTTGAGGACAACATTTGCAGGATCTTCCTATTCTCAGCTGCCGGAGCTTCACAGCGTCGTATTTCCACCAGCCAGTCTCTGCCCCCTGCCAACCCTACCCCCTGGTACTGTGGTCCATTTTAGTCCGTAGAAATCTGCACAGTGTGGCCCTGCCTATTATGTTCTTGGCTTTCCTGGGACGGTGCTGGTTACACAGGTTTCATCTTTGAAACACCCGTTCACAGTGCCCCTTCTTATCCTTGGAAGTGTCCTGGTCTGGATGAGAAATTACGTAGACGCCCAAGTTAGAAACCGCTTTATCCCTACTCACAAAACCACCTCGAGGCAGCTAGTAACGATTGCATGGTACAGATGGGGACCTGAGGCTCAAAGAAGTTATGGTTTCATTGAGTTAATAAACAGCAAAGCCAGACTGGACCCCAGCAACACCCGAAAGGAGGCTCTCCTCAGCCTGGCAGCAGGTGCCTGCTGACAGGGGGCCTGCAGTTTACTGCTGAAGTCCAGATAAAGTGGTGAGAGGTGAGGGAGGGTTAGGGTGAGCCGGGAAAGTGGGTGAAGGGGCACATGTGCTTGATGGGGAGATGGGCAGCATGCTGGCCCTGCCTCCATGGTAACAGGAGGGCCTACTCCCCCAAGTCCCCCTTCATTTTCACAGCTTATAAACCTGGAGGGCCAGAAGGGGTCCATGGCGGGGCATGGGAGAGGCAGAAGGGCATCCGTGGATTCAGAGTGAAAATTACAAGGGAAGGAGGATGGGGCACCAAGCTCTGACTGCCGAGTTTGTTCCTTCTTCTGTCCCAGTTCATCTAAGTCTAGCCGTGTGACCTTGGGGGTCATTACCCTTCCCTGGATCTGTTTCTCAGCTGTAAATTCAGGACAGCCTCCCTGACGTAGGTCTTTGTGAGCGAGCCTGGCTCCTGCCCCACAGTCAAGTGGGGCAGCCATCACTGGCCCAAGCTGCCAGCAGGCAAAGGGTAACCACCAGCCACTGCTGAGGGTTTTCCACGCGCCAGGCACAACGCCAGCGCTTCACACAACAGTGTCGAGTCCTCACTCTAACCCACGAGGGAGACACTTCGGTTCTGCCCCAGGCAAAACTCCAAGGCACAGAGAGGTTAAGCGACCTGCTCAAGGTCACACAGCTGGGGTTCTAATGCAGGCGTTTTGGCTCCAGAGCCTCTGTACTTCACCTACACTGTAACTAATACTCCAATGCCTCCTATTAAAAATGACGAAATGGGCAACTCTAAAGCGGCATATCTACCCATCTATCTGTGTATCTATCCACGCATCCGGCATCTGTCTGTCTACTGTCTGTCTGTCCATCCATGTCCCCAATGTATAGGGACTTGAAAGAATAAGTCAAAGTGGAAATTAACCACCCACTGCCAGTAGCCCGTGCTGCTGTTTCCCAGCCACGCCCCCTGGCTCCCCGGGAGGGCTCCTGTCACTCTGTTGATCAGCCCCCGCTCAGGCAGAAGGCCGTGCCCAGAACAGCCTTTGGGGCGCTTGACTCCGAGGTGTTGAAGGCCCGAGTGTGTGGGAGTTCACGCCCCAACAAGCAACCCCCAGGCAGAAAGGCTGAAGTTGATGCAGAATACCCCAGCCTCCTGCTCCCCAACACAGGTGGGACCGGGCAGGCCACGTGTGCTCCTCACACATTCTCAGCTGGTCTCCGGGGGAGTGAACCCGAGATGCCCACTGGAACGTCTGCCCACTGGCCTGCCAGAAGCTTTCCTTCTTTCCTCGTTCCATTTCCTCACTCTGTCCGCGCTCCTGGGATCTCCTCCAAATACCCCACCCGCCCCCCCATTCCTGGTCTCCAGGTCTGCTCTCAGGGGACCTCTGGTGCCCCCATTCCTCTGCCAATCTCCTCCCAAGCAGCTCAGAGTGATAAAGGTCAGGATGGCCACACGCTGAGACCCCGGAACGAACTGACAGGTGAGCTCTGGACCACATGCTGGGGAGAACTGCCGAGCCCCCTGTGCTTCCAGCAGAACCGGCCTTGCCTTCCATGCACTGACTTAGCCACTGCTTACCCAGGGCAGACCTGGCCTTCCATACGTCCACACCCAGCGCCTGGCACAGGCCTATCTGGAAAAGGCATTCCACAAACAGACTGAGCGAAGACCAAGGGCCTCGGTTATCCTGTACTGTCAGTGACAGCCTCTCAGGATAATACACTTCCTGCAAAAAAGCTGATTGCCTGCTCTGCGTTGACTGAGCTCTGGGGTCAGCCTCCAGGGTGCGGGTCCCGGATGCTTCATTTACCAGCGGTGTGACCTCGGCCAGCCTATCTAACCTCTCTGTGCCTTAGTTTCCTCATCTGGGCCAATAATGATACCCACATCCCACAGGGGTTTCCTGGGGCTTACACCGGAAAATGTAACGAGGCGCTCAGTACCCCCTCGGTGTGCACACGGCAGCTGTCAGCCACGGTGGCGATACCTGTCCTTCTCGCTCCCTTGCCACGTCCTCAGCCTGGCTAACCGCCGCTTGCCCACCAGGGCTGCGCTGCCGGACGTCAGCCTTCAGCAGCTCAGATGAGTTGTTTACTTTGCTCGCTGCCCTAAGCTCTTATTTTTCCCCTCAGCAGTGAGTCCTGGTCTCAGCATCTGGCAAGCAGTGAAAAGTGATAAAGAAGGTACTTCTGGCGGGTTGCATAAGACGCAGAATGAGTCGTAACAGTTACGGCCGCACAAATTAAATGGAGCACAAGCCTTGCTCTGGAGACTGTTATGTAATTCCACTTACTGGTTCTAAAGGCTCTGAGGTTCTAACCTCACCAGGAGTTAAAACTAGAGCAGTTGGAAAAGTAACTTACTAAATTAATTAACAGTTAGAGAAGCCTGATACATTTAACCACTTTCTCACCGCATCTGATTCTCCAGCAACTCCAGCAAGTTGCTACTATCATTCTCAATCTATTTGAAATGAAACTGAAGCCGGGAGATACTCTTTGACTCAAGCCAGGTCGCAAAGCTTGTAGGGAGTGAAGCCGGCATCCGAAGCCAGTTTCTTCTTCTTGTTGTGGTTGTTAATTTTGGCATAAAATATTTTAACTTAGTTTTATCAATAAGCACTGCACACACGGCTCCAAAAATTAAAAAGATGATAAAATAGCATACTACGGACCAAAAATTGACGTCCCATCCCTCTGTCCCTTCTGCTCAGAATCACCCATCCTCACTTCCCTCCATGGATGGAAACTACTTCTCTTGGTGTTTCTGGAGTCTCCCAGAGTCCCTTTATGTAAATGCTAGATAAATATACACAGACCCCTTTTCATACAAAATAGGGCAGGCTAAACACACTGCTCTGCGCCCTTGTTTTTTACTCAACAATGTATCTTGGAGAAGTCCCATGTCCGTATCTAGAAAACATCCGCAGTCTTCTGCACAGCTGCTTGGTATTTACTGGGTGCCCCCTATCCCCATCATTAACTGTCTCCTGCTGGTGGGCGTCGGGAGAACCAGGTCTCTAAGCCCCAGGGGCCACCTGCCATCCTCCCCTCGGTGTTGAGGCTGGGGAAGGGCTTTGTGAAGACAAAACTGCTGCTAGGAAATGAAGCTTCAACATCAACACTGAGCCCAGAGCCACACTCAGGAGGGGCTGACCGTCCTAAGGAAGGACAACTCCGAGGTCAGGGAGGCGGGTCTCAAGAAATCACTGCACACTTCCAGCCAATAGCTGCTGGGGCCACAGAGACGGACGTCCTCAGCAGCACACAGCCCATCTCACTGTGTGGCCCGGCAGCTGACATTAAAGATAAAGGGAAAAAAAAAAAAGAAACCTCTATGCCAATGTCGAAGAAAGGGCAAACTCACATCCCCTAGAGATGGCAGGTGAAGCTCAGGCTTTCAGGGGTTTAACAGGCTTTTCGGATGTCAGGTTTCTACTCCAGCCAATGCTCACCTGCCCAGTTCCCTTCCTTCCACATCGATAGGATGGAGGCTGCAGAGGCAGTTAAAAAAAAAAAAAAGCAGAAAGGGAGGGACAGGAGCCCCAGGATAGAGTTCACTCCTCGAGACTCAGTTTCCTCAGCTGTAAAACGGGGACAGTGGTGTTTACCTTGCAGGGGTCTCAGGAGAAGTAAATGAAGAAATGCACAACAAATAACTCTCACTGTGCCCGGTTCACAGGAGCTCTGGACACAGAGTAGTTGCTTCTGAGAAATGGCTGATCTGGCGTGTAAGTGATAAGAACCTTAGAGTCCCTTACCGGCTCTCCAGGGGGCCCCGGTTTTCCATCTCTGCCTTCTTTGCCTTCTTCTCCCTGCAAGATAAACTCAAATTGGTTATCTGGGTGAAGATGCTAAGAGGGAGGGAAGGACAGACGCCTTTCCGCCTGGTGTACAGCTACGTTCACACACACCAGGCAGAACTGGCTTCATTTTTCATGGTTTCTCCCCCAACACCACGCTTCTGGCTTGGATCTCTGGTTGGCAGTGCCTGGCACACAGTGCAGAAGCAATAAATTGCATTATCATTGCTATAGATTGAAAGAAGCCCCTACTGGACATTTTCATGAAGTCAAACTTCGGACAATATGGGCTCATCTCTGGGCCTCCTGGGTTGACCATGGCGAGGAGGAGGCGAGGAGACAGCATCTGAGGAAGGTGACAAGGACCCCGAGGGGCCTGCAGCGGAGCACCTAGCTCCTGCAACACAAGCGGGCGAGGTGAACGACAGCCAGGGCCATGTCCGGGCTACAGGAAGGCCACGAACACGTCACGTTTCTTTCCATGAAATCAAGCTACAATCCCCCACCTGCTCCCCACCTCCTGCTCTCAGTGAGACACTGTAAGCCTCATGTTTCATCTAAGAGACCATTCTTCTTCAGGAATCTCTGCAGATCAGGACAATGATTACAGCATCACACAGACTCAGGTTCCAATCCTGGGTCACCTGGGCTGGGCGGGCTCCGGGGAAAGAAAGCACCAGGCAGCAAGGCAGAGGGGAACCTGAGTCACACCGGGCAAGGTTTGAATCCCACTTGCACCAACTATGCCTATGACCCTGGGTGAGTTATTGACATTCTCAGCTCGCAGCGGCCCCTCTCCTAAACACAGATGACACACCTGTCTGGCAGAGCCACGAGGGGGCTCAGAAGCAACGCCACCACCTGCAACGTTTGGCAAACCAGGCGTCGGTAACCGGCGCCAGCAGCGTGGCTGCTCCCGCTGCGGCTGGCACGCACGAGACGGGGCGTCGCTCCTCACCAGTGCCTTCAACGTCAGCGCCCGGGCGCTGGCAGGAAGCACTGAGGACAGTCGTCTAAGTTTACTGACCATCCGGGCCGCTAGCCGATGCTCCACGTGCGCCCGTAACTCGTTAAGACCCTGCTCCTGGCATGACCACGGTAACACCAGGTAGGCCGGCGTGGCTGACTCGGAGGCCCCGCAGTACTGATCCTCTTTTCCATTAAGGGTTTAACTCCAGAAACCGCTTCTCCCATGCACGGAGCAGCGGGGGGAGGGGTCAAGAGACCCACGCACAGAAGAGAAAGCCGACGTACCCAGGTGAGACACGCACAGGAAGGAGAGGCCGGAGGCTGGGGACACTGATGGAGGCTGGGGGAGGCTGGGGACACTGGGACACGGAGGCTGGGGACACTGGGGCAGGCACCTGGTTCCGGGAAGCAGCAGGAGAGCCACTTCAGACAACGCCCAAGAGGGCTGAGTGTGGCCTATTGAATCACCTGAGAAGGAAATGTGGCTTCCAAGAGAGAAAGACTGCTCTTGCTGACTGCATTGCTGAGCAATCCGTGCACTTCTCAGAGCCTCATTTCTTCACCTTTAATAAATTAAAGGGATGTTGACACTTACACTGCAGGCGGAGGAGCTGTAAGGCATATATGAAGGGTCTTTCTTGCAGTGCACGGCACAGAGCTGGCCCTTGGTCACGGGAAGTTTGACAATTCTATTTCATGGAAGTCCAATGTCGGTGCTCCAAGAGTGTTAGTGAAAGGTTACACTGTATCCCTCACAGCCCCTACCGGACATGGAACATGGAAGCCACTTCCCATTTGAACGTGTCTTACAGTCGGTCAGTGTAAGTAAACAGACCCATGTCTTTTTGCAGCTTGCTCCTTCTACCTGAAGTACCTTCTTTGTGACCCCACTCAACTTCCTCTGCCTGGATGACTTGACCTTGAATACTCATCTATGAGGGTCACCTACCCCAGGCACCCTTCCAGGCCTGGCTTTCCCATTTATCTGTCACACTATGCATCATGCTCTGTGTCAATGGTTTCTTCCTTTTTTGTTTGGCTTCTCCGTGAGACCCTTCCTCTGCCAAAAAAAAAAAAAAACCACTCCGCGCTGGTTGGGTACATCCGGTTCCTCGAATGCCGGCATACATAGGTCAGGCGCGTGCTGTTCATTCATGGATCACTCCTTCCTCCTGTCCTGCACTCAGCCCAGATTTAGGAAACACCGACTTGCCTCTGTGATGGGGGAGGGGGTGGGTGGAGGTGGACAGAAAACCAACAGGTATTTATGACTGTAAATCCCAAGTGCTGCAAGGGGTTATGAAGGAAGTGCTCTTAGAGCACAGCTCTGATTCCCGCCTAACCCCACTGGGCAGGTTCAAGGACGTCTCCCTGGAGAAGATGATGTCTAGCCGAGACCTCGGGATGAACAGAGGAGCGGGGTGTGGTGAGGATTATGCATATGAACAGGTGGAAAGCTCTCTGCACTGAGCCCGCCCTGCGGTTAGCACAGTGCGCATGAAAGCTATGGTGATTCCTATTGCCCCGGCAGAGGGAGAGGAAGAGTTTTCTGCATAGGGATGACTCGGAGGAAGGCAAAGCTGTTTAGAGTGGCTGGGAGGAAGGGGTGTGCAGCAAGGCTGGAGCGTACAGGGACAGGGCTGAGACAGAGACAGAGAGGAAAACAGGGTGAGTTCACGAGGTGCCAGGGAGGTCGATGTCTCGGCTTTCCTCTGAGGATAAGAGGGAGCAGGGGTTTGCACTGGAGGGAAAGAAGGAAGGAAAGAGGGAAGGTGGGACAGAGGAGGGATACTACTAAGAAAATCACACACTCGTATCTCAGGTCATTTCTCTCTTCTCCAGTACCCTAGGACTTTGATCATAAGGGTTTGGCGGAAAATTCAAACTGGAATTTTCTCTCCTTAGCTTTATTATTCCTGGAATTAAATCAAGTATTTCCTAGCTGCTATGACACACTAGGCTACAGCGCTGCAGTTTATGCCAACCGGGGTTTCACATCCCAGCCTGTCTTTTAAGATCTGTGCTCCCTGGACAGGTAACTTAACCTCCGGGGTTGTGTGGTTGCAGTGACGGCTACTGGCGGTGCCCCGGAAATGCCTGCTCGACCCGCAGTAGCACTTATCAGACACTCAAGGAGGAAGGGCTCTAGGAAAACAATTCACGCATCCACATATTTCTTTAAGTAATATTTGCCGTGTGCCCACCACGTGTGGGGAACAAAAGCCTCGTCCCATAGAACCCACAACCCAGAACATAAGCCCATGATTACCAGGCACTCTTCTGTTAGGTCCCCAGATCCAGCACCCAGTAGGTGCCTAATCAGTGTGCGCTGAATGAGCAAATCAATTAGTGAATAATGGTGGAGGTGGTCACTAATCAAACCATTACGCAAATAAACATGTGACTACCAGCTGAGACAGGCACTTAGGAAGAAAAGAAAAGGAGACTAAGAGAGCCTATCCTAGCCTGGGGGGGCAGAGGAAACTTCTAGGAAGTGATGCCTGGGATGAGCTGGAAAAGATCAAAGGCATCAAATAGTGAAAGAGTGACAAGAGGGCATTCTGGGTGGACAGAAAGGCATGTGCAAAGGCCCTGTGGCCTAGAGAGGAGAGGGTGCAGAGTGTTCTAGAAACCAAAAGGAAGCCAGTATGGCTGGAACAAAAGGATGCCCCGTGGAGGGCAGGGGTGGGGCTGTGTCCAGGAGAGGTCCCAGCTGCAGGCACACATCAGACGAGGAGCCACACAAGGATTTATTCTCGATGAAGAAGGCAGCACATGGCCTCTCTGGACCAGCCTTATTACTAACATACTGGAGTGTCTGACCCTATTGAGAAGTGTATTAAATTGAAAAGTCCGGAACAACATTTGTGGAAAGTAATTTTGCAGTATGCATCAAGAACCTTAGATATTACTGTGCTCTGACCAGTAGACTCCACTTTTGGGCACCATCCTATAGAAATAAAATGATAATCTAATGTAAAACAGTAATCTAATGTAAAATAATAACCTAATGTAAAATAATCTATTGTAGATTTTTAAAATAGTTGTAAGACTTACGAGGCAATAGAAGCATAATCATATATATTATGGTATATTTATTGGGTAGAATGTATGTAAAACTTATGAGCATTTAATACCAGTGTGGAAAATAGAAAATGTTTATATTATCACAGTTATGTATGTATGTGTCTGTTGACTGATGTGTGTGTGGAGAGAGAGAGAGATGAAAATTTTATTTACATAAGTAAACAACAACAAATATATAAAGGAAGAATGAGACTAAAATTGGCTTTGGTTAGTATTATTTTTCTTCTAATTTTCTATAATGCCAAAAATTTCCCTAGTAAACATGCTTTGTGTCAACAATGGTGGAATATAGTTTCCTTTGCTTATTTTTGTAGTAGAGAAACTAGATTTTTAAAAAAAAAATGCCACTTACTGGGATGCCGGGTAATCCAGATGGGCCTTGGGGGCCAGGAGGACCTTCTTTCCCCTAAAAGATCCAAGACACGAAACACCATTGAATTTCTCGGATTGGCTTTTCTGGAGGTAAATGATCTCACCCGGAATTGCCTTCGTGGGTTGGAAGGAGTCTTTAGTGAGGAGCAATGGATGCCTCTGCATCTGCCTCATCCACCTGGTTCCTTTCCAGGCACTGCTTCCCTGCAGGGCAGGGAGGGGCCCTGGACAGAGCACAATCAGGCAGGTTGGTGTGCAGACCGGAACTCATTTTGGCCTTATTACATAGACTTGGGGAATTAGTGCTTGGAAGGCGTACTGGGAAGAAGTTTAGGGGTCCACAAGACCTGGGTCCAGATCCAACTCTGCACTTTGTCCCCAGACCGCCTCAAAGCACAGACCATAGCACCGGCAGGGCTTCTGCATACAGCACTCAAGGCAAGTAAAGAACTGACCAGCTGACCAGGGGCACAGGTAACAGATGGTTTTGTTACTGCCACCGTCTTATCCAGAGGTCCCCCAGCTCTTTACCATCAGTGCTTGCTTTTAGTATCCCTTTCCCCCATGAAACAGACCTTGAAAGATTGTGTTTACCAAGGTGCATTAATACTTCCTTTCTCATTTTACTCAGCAAAAGTACACATCACTGTCAACTAGAGTTTCTAAATCAGATGAGGTAATCAGTGTTATCATTTTTATTCTAATGTGCATATTTATATCATCCTGCATCTCTACCATGAGTACTCTGAAAGTCCTGATAACTTCATAATTTCCTGCTAGTGTTTCCTTTGCAATAAAACACTGATGTCTGGCTTTACACTCTGATCCACATTCCACACAAAATGAAATATTCTTAAAGGTTGTGATGCTATCCCCTTGGAAGAAAAGCAAAAGCAAAAATATTTTGATATTTATTTCAGATTCAGAGAGATTTAATATACTGTCATGTAAAGTGTTCAATGAGGGGACCAAAGCACACTTTCTTTAGTAAGTACTAGTTAAACTCAATAAAAACTCAATAACTGACTTTCATTTCCAAATCTGAAGAAAATGAAAGATACCAGTGTCACATCGTTAAGATACTGAGGGACTTCCCTGGTGATGCAGTGGTTAAGAATCTGCCTGCCAATGCAGGGGACACAGGTTCGAGCCCTGGTCTGGGAAGATCCCACTTGCCGCGGAGCAACTAAGCCCGTGCGCCACAACTACTGAGCCTGTGCTCTAGAGCCCACGAGCCACAGCTACTGAGCCTGCACACCACAACGAAGAGTAGCCCCCCACTCGCCGCAACTAGAGAAAGGCTGCGTGCAGCAACGAAGCCCCAACACAGCCAAAAATAAAATAAATAAATAAATTTATTAAAAAAAAAAGATATTGAGACTATTTTTTCCTAGACCTTTGGGAACTAGTGAAGAATGAACAATGTTTTAGGTTCACTACTGGTTTGTTAAAACCTATTCTCGAAAGTATCTACACTCAAAAAAAAAAAGAAGTATCTACACTCTACCTATTCATGATGGGAGGTTACTCTTAGCTCTTAAAAAATGAAATGCTATGTTTACACATTTGCATTGATAACAATTTGGCATGACCTGCATCTCTGTAAACTTACGTTGCGTGATATTTTAGACTGTTTGGACATATCACCACTTACACCAATGCAAAATAATAACAATAAAACAAAAAAAAACATTCACCCCCTCCCCATATCACAACACCTACAAACATTAACAAATAAAGTGGGTTTTTTGGTCAACTTGGGCCAAATATTCACCCTAGTTAGGTATTTTTACATATTGATAACAGAGCTTCCTGGATCCCTTCTTGGACGCTTATTATTCCCAAGACCCTGCTATGAAAGCACTAGTGATCTAGGACAGGAGTCAGCAAGCTCCCGCCCTCTGCTTGTTGCTGCAAATAAAGTCTCATCCGAACGCAGTCTCACCGCTAGTTTACATAATGTCTGTGGCTGATATCACCTGACCGTGGCAGAGTTGAGGATTTGCAACAGAGACCGTATGGCCCTCAAGACTAAAATATCTTCTACTATTTAGGGTCTTTCTGCTCCAATCAGGTGAGTCGAAGACTCAGTAAGGAGTCAGTATGGTTGTTCCCAAGCCTGTTTTCACCACTTGTTGTTTGCTATGGAAATTACACAATTTAATTGTTCATTAGGTTACCCAATGAAATTTAGGTGGAAAAAGAAAAAGAATGATCTTTTTCGCAAATTAAGATGTTGAAAATATTTGATAAAGATGAGACATTCACTGTCTAAATATATAGCTGATAGCTGTACCACAAGATAGCTATAAAAGATTTGCAAAAAATCCTAACAAACTAGGATCCTACATTCAAATTGCTTCACAGATGTTGTTATACACCCAAACCACTTTTAAAAAAATAAATTTATTTATTTTTTATTTATTTATTTTTGGCTGCATTGGGTCTTCGTTGCTGTGTGCAGCCTTTCTCTAGTTGCGGCAAGCGGGGCCTACTTTTCGTTGCGGTGCGCGGGCTTCTCATTGCGGTGGCTTCTCTTGCTGAAGTGCACGGGCTCTAGGCTCACGGGCTTCAGTAGTTGCAGCACGTGAGCTCAGTAGTTGTGGCTCGTGGGCTCTAGAGCACAGGCTCAGTAGTTGTGGCGCATGGGCTTAGTTGCTCCGCGGCGTGTGGGATCTTCCCGGACCAGGGCTCAAACCTGTATCCCCTGCATTGGCAGGCAGATTCTTAACAGGGAAGTCCCTCAAACCACTTTTTAAAAAGGCAACAAATAGTAAATGGGTGGATGTTCTCCCTACAATATAACGACAAGAGACTCTATTCAGGGGAACAGAAATAAAAACGAGGGCCTTCATCCCATGTCAAAAAGATTGGCAAATGGTTTATATGTTTTAACTCAAAATGCAATAGAAATGTTTTAGATTTCTCTGTGTGTATATATATATTTTTAACTATTCCCTATTTAACTTTCTTTATTTCTGTTTTTTAACTACCAATACTCATTATTTGTGCTAAGAAAACTTCAGCTGTTTTCTGGTTTGATGTTTATGTGGAAATACCAAGACCACGGGCAACTTCAAGCACAGGTATAACTTGCCAGGACAGAATCAATATCTCATTTAATGTAGTTTAATTCCTAGGATTTACATCTGGGACCCACATCTTATTCTCCTCAGGCAAACAGTCCATTAGTTTTTATGGGGGAAATCTTTTTCTGTCTGAGAATCAATAAAAAGCTGCCTGCAGTATGGTTCATATTTTATTCATCCTGGGACTTCTCGGTGGGCTGCTTCAAAAGGATTAGCTAGATGATGATCACAAAAAGAACCATGTGGCTGTTATTTGTCAATCTCGACATCCCTCCTGCCCCTACCCCGACCATCCCGCACAGTGGGTCAGCGTGGAGTAACAGAAAGAATGCTGAAATGGGAATTTTCAAACTGACTTAACTCCCAACTTGGACATTAATTTCCTGTACGACCTTGGATGAGTGACATCACCCCACTGGCCTTTGTCTTCCTCATCTGAGGAGGAAGTGCTCCTGGCACCAGAGTCCAGAGGTACCAGGGCAGGGTTGACCTGCTTGCTAGCAATAGCCCTACCTGGAACATGACACTGAGATTTCTGTAGAGTGGGGTTTGCACCCAGCTCTGACATTTCCTCACCATGTGACCCTGAACTGGTAGTTTTACTTCTCTTATGCCCACATTCCTTACTTATAAAATGGAGACAATGATTCCTATTTATAGGGCAGTCAGATGAGATAAGGGATATCAAGGGACCGTAATTTCCTTTAAGTGAATATGCATGTAATGACTACGAGCACAGTGCCTGTCAAACTGAGGTTCACCTTTGCTTTATGGTGTTGAAACCAAGAATGGTCCCGGCAGCTTCATGCAATGAATATAATGCTGGTGTTTGAGACAAAAGTCTTGGATTCCAACTACCTCCACCTGTGTAGTTTTAGGACCTTGACCTGTGACTTCCACTTTCTTAATTTCACTCTGCTTTTTGAACAACTGGATAACAGTAGCTACCTCCTGCCTGACATACCACCTGGCTCATACCACAGGCTCAGGACGGGGTAGCTCCAAGGCTTTCTCCTCCCCTGTGCCTCTTCCAAATAGAAACCAAGCCGAAAAGGAATAGAGTGATGGGGCTAAACCTTGAACTAGTTTGAATTGGTTGTAAGCTGAATTCTGGAATCACAGATTGCCAGGTCATTTCATCCAAACCTTTAATTTAGAGGCGAGGTAACCAGGGTTCTAACATAAAGCAATTCCTCCTGTGGTCGACCAGTAGTGAACAGACCTTTGGAATGTGAGCCACAGGAGTTAAGGAGGACCAGGGCAGGGCTGGCAAACACTTGGGGTTCTGGGAAAGTCCAAACACGAACTGAAGGCACATCCTCTCTCTCCAACGAGGAACTTACCGGGGATCCTTGGATTCCTGGCGGTCCCGCAGCTCCGGCAGTTCCACCTGCCCCCTAAGGGTGGTAAAGCAGAAAGCCAGTTTGCTGTGTATCTGAACAGAGGTCATCAGCACCTCCTCTTCGTGCATGAGGCAATGCACAGACCTTAGATCCTGTGCCCCTTCCCAGCTGTCTGAACTGTAAGTGTTTCAGAGGTGCTTCTGCCTTCCCCATCAGGCTGGGATAGCCTCTGGGAATACAAAGATGTCGGGAGGACAGCAGCCGCATTTCAGGAGAGGCCAAAGCATTCACCAGCTAATTATCCATAAGATGAGAGTAAATGGTCTCACTTCAGAGTGGACATTTTCAGCTAACATCAGGGAACATTTCAGGACAGAAGACAAGAAATAAACAATTGGATTTATCTTCCAGAGAGCTAAGGAAGGCAATTGCCTGTATCGACAATCCAAGGATGAAGAGATGCATAGATGGATAAAGGGAAGGGGAGTTGTACACAGGTAAGTGGTGCAGAGTGAGCCCCAGACAGGCTTCTGCCCTAGGGTTACTGCACGTGCTGTTCCTTCCGGCTGCAGTCTAAACCCCCATGTGTCAGAGCTCATAACCTGCCCTCCTCCACACCTTGGCTCAGGTATCAGCTTCTCAGTGAGACATTTTCAGCCTACCAGATCCAAAATTGCAAGTCCCTGCTCCTCACCATCCCTTTTCTGTTTTTATTTTTCTCCAGCCTTTGCGTCCATCTGACATCTTAGTGTTTATCACCTTGTTTACTGGGAACTAAAACAGTGCCTTGGAGATAGTAGACACTCAATAGTTCTTGAATAAATGAATGAATTAGGAGCTGGGCTGGCTGGGTGATAAAGGTGGAGGTTCTTTAGACTAATCGATGCATTGCTTCTTACTGGCTTTGATGCTTCAGTTTCCTTATCCACAGAAGGCAGAAGGTGATATTGCCCATGCCATAGGGAGGTGGGGAGTAAACGAGGCAATGTTTACAATGTGCTCAGCACAGAACTGAGGGTACCAGTTAGGAGTGCACCCTCTCAGAGCCAGGGTTCCTGGGTCCATGTCCTGGGTCCCCACTGACTAGCTGTATGGGAAGTTACTTTACCTCTCTGCTTGTCAGTTCCCTTGTAAAATGGAGAAAAAGGAAAAAAAAGAAGAAGACAGCACTGACTTAACTTGAGTTGTTGAGAGAACTGAGTAAGGTGATACATGTAAAGAGTTAGCCAGCCAGCACCAGGTACACACTAAGAGATCTCCATAAAGGGCTCTCTGTTATCAGAAGTCTGATGACAGTGGTCTTCTTCTGTGCGTGTCTGTTGGCCAACCCAAGACCAGGAGCACTGCAGGTAATAACTAAGCATGGGATAACAAATAAGCAAGGTCTCGCAGTACTTTACTGACACCTTTCCAGCAGTCTTTATTTAGTCCTTTTGCATACATTTATTGGGTGCCTATGTCGTACCAGGTGCTGGCAAAGTTTCAGGGATACAGAAATGGCCACACCACGGTCTTGGACCTCAAGGAAATCTGACACAGTTGTAGAAGGTGTGTCTTATTTTCCGTGTAAGACAAATCCTGGAGACAAGCTGCAGTCTGATTTGTCTCCACGTCTTTCACCAGGTGAGGACCCCGTAAATGTTCACGAAATAAAGAGATGTTGATAATATTTAGATAAACAGCCTAAGGTTCACGCTCCCCTGCATCTGGGCTGCTGCAGGGGAAAATTACACACCTAACAGAATGATTGCGTTTCTACTCCAAATTTGGATTCTTCTACATAATTTTGCCAACAGCTTTTGGCACCCTAGACTCTGGAATCCAGCTAAGCTAGCAGGTTGGGAACAGGGTAAGGGTTTTACTGGAAGAAGAATGCTAACAGAGCACCAGAAAATAAACTGTGAAAGTAAAGAGCTCTGTCTTCTTGGTATCTACATATAACATCATGAACACTCAAAAAACAATGCATGATGGACCAGGAGGGTCAGCTGCCTGCTCTTGAGTTTCTTCTGCATGACTGGCCCCTAAACCTGAATGGGCAGCTGACTCAGCATCCATTCCCAAAGGCAAGTAACAGTCCAAGCCATGGCCCAAAGTGGAGGCTCAACAAACACCTGCATGATGCTGAATAAACTCACGGATCAGCTGGAGACAGACGAGCAACCTAGACCAAAGGGAGGTAAGTTTGCCAAGAAGAGCATCAGTCAGTGTTAGCACCACAGCTACCGGAAGAGCAAGGAGAACATCTGTTTGGAGGGGGAGGAGGGTCAATGGGAATAAATGGGATGATAGTAAAGGCTGTTGCTATAGCTAGACCGATAACAAGTGCCTTAGAATGACAACGAATGAACTGTTGAAAACAGTAACAATACATAGTAATAACTTGCAGTTATTATTATTGTTATCAATTACAGTAAATCCAAGAAAGTCTGGGTTTGCACGACACTCTGTGATTCCCTGAGCCTCTCACCATGGGACAGTTTCCTACGGAAGAGGGAAAGTTGCTTCTATAATACATTTCTTACTTAAGAGCCTAACCTTGGAATTATCCCAGGCTTCCCCCAACCCGAGCTGGATGAAAAATGCTAAGTGGAGCCTGTGCATCCCTGCCAATGGCCCCTGTCCCAAGAGCATTCTGACTACACTGTCCCTCAATGTAGCCAAGCCCCTCTGAGCTCACCCCAGACGCCGCCGCAACCTGCACTTTCACTTCACCCCAGACACCTTTCAGGTGTCAGCCCACTCTTTAAAATAAGAGGTCTGTCCATGTGATACCACCTCCAGGGAGTATGGAAGTATGCACAAATGACAAGGCCAGAAGAGGAGGAGATTCAAAATAATTACTTACCGGTGGCCCAGGGTTCCCTGGGGGCCCCATGAAACCTGGAACTCCTGGATGACCCTAGGAAAACACAAGGCAATTATTTTAAATGATTCCCAAAAAGTTGCACTTCGTGCAACTACCGAATTTCTGACAACAAGCTAGAATCCATCTTCTAACTCAGATAAAAATTCTGGCTATAGATATACATATATGAACATATTTATATGTATATAAATAGGTGGTTGAGGGAGTATCTAATAATATTTACAAAAACAAATCTATCCTGTAACTGGATTTGCTTCAAAATAATGTGAAGGAAGAAGGATATAGACGAAAACAAGAGTGGCCAAATAGCTGGAAGATATTATGACCAGGTGATAAATACAATGGGGTAATTTTTATTATATGCTCTTATTTTCATGTATGTTTGAAGTATCCCATAATAAAAATTTAAAAACAAATAAATACATATACACACAATTTAGACCCACAATGGAAATAGCTAGATTAGCTGAATTATGGCATCTATGACAGCATTACAGTTATTTTAAGAAAGAGATTCACGTCCCCATGTGGCGAGGAGTCCATGTGTATTATAGAATGAGCTAAACCGGTTACGCTGTGAAGTGTATTGCATCAGCATTTATTTAGTACAGCAATGTTATCAAACCAAACAAACTACCACGAAAGAAATGATCTCCCTGCCCTCCTCCTTCACCTCCTTCCACAGGAAAACACAAACTGTAACATTCGGTGCAGAGATCACTGCCATTCACAACTCATAAGAATAATCCAAAGAAAATCTTGTCTTTCAAGATACAAGTGGAATTTTCGCTGAGTATGTCATTCAGACCTTTAGTGTAGCGCTTATCTCACCGCCTCTGGATTCGTTGCTCACATGCCTCACCCTGTCGCTGAATGAAAAGCCCTGTGAGGTTAGGGATTTGCCCATCACTCATCCTGTATTTCAGAGCCTGGTGCGGGGCCTGGCACGGAGCTGGTTTACGATGAGTACCGACCGAGAGACGGACAGAAGACTTAGAAGCAAAGGGGAAGGGCAGGAGGGAGAGAAAACAGGAAAAGAGGGAAAAGAGTGACAGCAGCAAGGCACAAGCAGAGTAGCCAGTTTAAATGGCTTAAAGGCTGTTCGAGGCTGAGGACTTGAGAGTGCAGGGCGAGCTGGTAGCCCTGGATAAGAGAAGAATGGGAGACAGCGTTCAGATCCACACGGGAACACTCTTACAATGCATTCGGAGCAGTGGCCCAGCAGGGCTGGATGGGCCCTGAGCAGAGAACGGGTGTCTATGAAGTATTTTAGCTCACACAGTGAGAGTCATACAACAGAAGTGGTGGGTGGGCAGGAAGAAAGGAGGGGGCGTTTTGCATTTTGTAATGAATGACTACCAGTTCAGTGAGCAAGAAGCACTAAAAGTAAACGAGTACAAAATTTTAAAATACGTGTTTTTAAAGAAGAGAAAAGGTAGGCTCCTCGGATAGTCGGGGAAGGGGAGTGTGGCAATGAACCCAGGTGGAAACCATGGAAACATGATGTAGAAGAAAATCCTACCGAAGGCAAAGAAGAGACAAGAAACGATTGCAGAAACGGTGGAATGACAGTTACCTAGGAAAAATAGTGATGTTTCTTCAGGGCGAATGTTTCACTGCAAAATAAGCTTTTACCTGATCACCTTTCTGTCCAGTCTCACCATCTGCACCACGTTCTCCTTTATTTCCCTTAGGAGAAGAAAAAAAAAAAAAAAAAAAAGAAAATTACTGGAAATTTTGCTAGCGTTACGTTGCAAAAGAAAAATTTTGCAATGCACTCATTCTCTCATTCTTCATCAATTTCTTATCAAGTTTGTGCTGCAGGCCCAAACTAGCTGTGGGACCTTGAGCAGGTCATTTAAACTCCGAGTTGTAGTTCTTTTAATCTACAAAATAGAGTAATGATTGCCCCCCTCATGAAATGTTGGGAGAATAAAATCAAATAATACATGGAAAACACTTAGCATAGAGCTCAGGATATAGTAAGAGTGCAATAAATATAATTATTATTTTTTACTATTTTGTATTTGAATCCTGGCTTTGTCATTTACTAATTGTGTGTCATTGGGCAAGTTGTTTCAACTCTCTGTTTCCTACTTCTAAAATGAGAATGATAACAGCAGACTCATGGGTTTGTTGTGAGGATTACATGAACTGAAATCTACCAAGTACACTAGCGATGGGTTCAGTGTTAGCTCTCAATAAACATCAGCTATCGTCATTCTCATCGTAATTATCACTATGATCATTATCACCATCATCACCACTGTCACCATCACTGTTGCTGTCATTATGACATCATCACCACCACAACCACTATCCTCTCCTCATATCAATCATCATCATCGTCACCACCAGCACTACAACATTCACTCCTGGCACCTCTATCATTCTCCTCCTCCTCCTCCCTCGCATCACCATCATCTTCATTATCACGGTCATCAAGACATAGCCTGCGACCTACCAAAAATATAGTTTTACAAACTAATCCTGAAAGTAACATTCAAAGGTTCCAATCTCTCTTAACCGTCACCTCTTTGGCCCTGTGTTTAGTATGTTAACAAGTATATTCCAGTAAAATGTTATTAAACAAAAACATTTCAGTTCCTTTAAAAGAATGTATTATGCAGTAAAAGAAGTCGTTGGCAATTAGTCAATCTTGGCCGTGTTTCCAGGCCTGTCCTCTCTTATCTTTGCATCTTTCAGAAGATCATGTCCCTTCTTTGCTCTGTTTATTCATTCAGTAAATGAAGGATGCGAGGGGGCAGGTCAATCTACGAGGGTCCAGGTCCAGAACCCTACAACTCTCTCACTGAAACATCACGCCCAGTTGTCTTCCTATCCAGACTGTTGTACCACATCAGCAGTTCATTGATGACAATAACTACCTAATAACACCCTGGCTGCCTCCCTTGGGTATATTGGGAGGGTTAGGTGATCTAATGCCTGTAAAGTGCCAAATGCTTCTGTGTAGAGGAAAAACAAAATAGGTTCAGAGGGGAAGAGCACTTGTTCCAACATTTTTGCATGTAATTATGTCTACTGTTTTAAAATCTATAAAGCCAGCACTGTCTGCAGACCACTTTATAACCTCAGTGAAAAGAAGTGACAGAATGGCACACGGCTTCTCCGACATTTAGGACGACTGCCTTAAAAGTAAATGGTTTCCTTTCAATTTCCAGTCCTCAGTCTGGGCTTAGAATGGTTTCAAACCCTCATCTCACAGCAACTAAATGGCAGCAGCTCAAGGATCTCCACAGTTGTCCTTGTCTCCTTCTCCACCGCAGCTGGGGATCAAAGCAAACACAGCCACCCCCAAGCCTGACTCACTTTCTTCCAGGAAAGAGGACTGACATTTACAGAGCCCCTACTCTGCCGGGTGCTCTTCCAGGGCGTCCACATGAGATCCCACTTCACGTATTTCTTTGTGTGTATCCTGAGCTGATGCAAAACAGTATTTAATATGTCTACATTATCTAATTTAGCCAGGAAAACCACTCAGTGAGGTAGGGGTTATTACCAGAGCGTAGAGATAAGAAATCTGAAGACCAGAGAGGTGAAGTGATTCGCCTGAGGTCACACAGGTAATAAGAAACAAGATTTGGCAACTAATCCAGATCTGTCTGTATCCAAACTGCCTACTCCTGACCAAGTTACTTTCCTGGTTATTTTCCTAGGTCGTGTTGCCTTGTCCCATTGGTTTTATAATGTCAAGAGCACTAGATTTATAGTCTAGAAGCCCGACTGACCTTGCTGACCATGCTCTGGGAACCTTTCTATGCACCGAGAATACAGCAATCAAAAAAACAGATTAGAAACAAAACAAAACCAAAAAACCACCTGCCCACCTGGAGTTTACATTCCAGGGACATTACGAGTTTACTATTTTGTTAGCTCAGCTCTCTTCAGTACATGTTTATTGAGGGTCCAATGGAAGGGCTTCATTTTTCCTGTTGAAAAGAAGGGAAGAAACTCCCACCACAACCCCTTTTATTAGAGCATTTACTTCAGAAAACTTGACACTGTGAGTTCTTTCTCTGTCTCTTTGAAATGTATGTAAGTCCTTTTCAAAGCTGAATAAGCCTTTTGCCAGCTCTAGGACCCAGGAAAGTCTTTCTCAAGAACCTGGGAACATCTCTTTGAAATGTAATCAACAAGGAAAATAAAGCCCCATCTCCCAGGTTCTAAAGGAAAGTAGGAGTCTAACTTCGGGGTCCCTTGTTCCAAGCTGCAAAGAGAAGTTTGATTTTCTTTTGTTCAAAACTAATTCACTAAAGCAGAAGATCGCTCCGATCACCAGGTGAGTTAGGATGAACATGACAAATGGTGCTACTTGGTCCCCTTACACGAGAACTAGTTATTGCTCATCCTGAGGACGCACACCTCATGGGTCATAGCTGCTTGGCCATAGAAAAGGGTGAGATTTCTTTGTCTTTACAATCTCTTAGCAAAATTGCCGGTGATGCCTTATAATACTCTGGCTTAATGCTTGTACAAAAATAAAATTATTTCCCTTCTTTTCTTTGTGGACAGGTTTTCTGGTTTGGGAGAAGATTCTGTTTAGTTTTTAATTATATTTCCTCAACACCATCATTTGCTAAGTGCATAACGTAACAATTATTTAGAGGTTATGTTCCTAGCAGAGGCTGCTCTAAGGATGCTGGCTTTTGTGAATCCCTCAAACAGGTAATTCTCTCCAGGAGTTTACAAACTGTTGAGAGCAGGGCCTAAACTTTCTCAAATTAGTTAAGTCTCTGCTATTCTCAGAATAAGCCCCGTCCCTGAAATTTTGCCTGCTGTTTCTCTGCCTAGAAAACTCTTCCCCAAGAATGCCTGGCAAAGCACTGCCTAACTTTCCAATGCAACTAAAATCCCACCTCCCGCTGCAGGTGGCCTTCACAGGTGACCTCTGCCCCATGGCATTATTTTCCTTAAAATCATTTAACTCTTCTCCTGGAAATTTGTTATAGTTGTTATTAACTCAGATGGAGGAACAATTATGAGGACCTCCCACAGTTACACGCATCTCACATTTCCTACGTGCTGGGCACCATGCCTGGTGCTTTGTAGATGTTTCCTTGTTTTAATGGTCACATCCTCTCTGTGAGATGAGCCACGTAGTTCTTTTACAGATGAGGGACGCCAGGTTCAGAAGAGTCAAAGTTGCCCAAGTCTTGTAATTAGTAAGCGCAATTCACTCAGCTACTAAGAGGCAGAACTGGGTTGGAGAACCCCTGACCTCTCACTGCTCTCGGTGGCCTCGGCCCCAGTCTGATTTTTCTAAGAGTCATGACCTTGTAGATCTTTCTTCTCCAACACATCAGGCCTTAGAAAGCATGGCCCATTTCTGACCTACCTCTTCCTCCTGACTCAGAAGGGAGCTGGTTAAGGGCATGCGTGGTGAGAATCTTTCAGGATTGAGGCAGCTGTGGGTGAAAAGAGACCTCTCCTGAAGACAGCAGGGATTAAATGGCTCTGGGTTGCCTTCTGGGAAGAACGGGATTCCAGGGCCTTTTCTGGCAGTTCTTGTAACAGCAGAGGAGGTATTATCCCTGCTCCCAGAATCGTCCAGAACCTCCAAGGCAGTGGGGGGATGGGGGTGGGAGGCTTCTGCTCACTTAGCTTCTCCAATCCCTGCAGTTCCCATTACGTGATTGGTGGACACGCGGACGAGAAGAAAACCACGTTTTTCACGAAGGATAGAATAAGCGGCACTTCCAAACTGGAAGGCGCTATTGCATCTGACTCTGCGGAAAACCGCGTTTCCAGAAAATCACGTTCTGATTACCGTCTCGCTCCTTCTTCCTCTACACGGGCTGTAATCGTAACAACAGCCACTGTTTCTCCAGACCCTACCCCTTAGAGTCAGTGTCTTAGGCAGTTCGAAAGCTCTACAGTGAAGCTCTGGATTTGACGGTGTCATTAACCCCCCCGGACCCAGCAGCCGAAGAGAGCAGCTGCAAGTCTGCGAGAAAGATCCTGGGGAGGCTGATTTCCCAGACGTTGGATCACCATCGCACGCAATGAAGCAAATCAAAGCTTCTTGACGACGCACGTGACCGACCAGTGAACACCCAGGGCCTGTGGTTACAGAAGGACGCTAACAATGCCCAGAAATGCTCCACTGTGGGCAGCATTTTCAATTTACAAATTCATCCTGGTGTCCGCAGGTCTGGCAGAGATCCTGTTTGATAACGGAGGCTCAACAGAAAGGAAGTGAAGCAATCCTCTCTGTTCTGTTTTCTGGAGAGTGGCGTGGGATGAAGAGCACAGAGACAGGCTTGAATTTGAAGCCAAGAACCAGGGCAAGCCTGTGAGTCCTCAGATGAGGTATGTAAATCCTCTGCAACTCAGCTTCCCAGCAGTAGGTGGTGGCAGGGGGAAGCTATTACAGGGGCTGTACCGGAGACAGTGTAGGTAGAAGCTAGGCTCCCCCGTGGGGAGCTGTCCTTGGTGCTGCCGGTGGTGGTAGCATTACTGGGGGTATAACAGCATACTAACTCGTGAGGGTCCTGGAGTTGGACGAGCAGGGATTCACCTTGGCTATACCACCTACTAGTTTTGTAATACTGGCATTTAATCTTGCTCAACCTTAGTTTCCTACTCTGTAAAGTGGAACAACATCTCTGCTTCCTAGGACGACGCTCACCATCGCAGGAGACAATATTGTAAAGCGGGTAAACTGGCTCTTGGCCCTTAACACACCAGGCACGCTGTCTCCTGCAGTCCCTGGGAGTAGCTCATTCTGTAGTGTGGACCCTGAGAATTTCTCACAGTCACCATGGACTTCCAAGGGGGGAAAAAAAACACCCCGTCTTTCAGAGGCAGCACTAATTTCTGTCCTTTTTCTGGGTGGAAGCTTTCTTTGGCTTTCTCTGACTCTGTAAAGGAACCAACCCTCCCTTGAAGGGAATTATAAAAGAACAAAGGCAGAGCGCTTGTCCCAAGACACCAACACTTCAGGAGCAGCTGGGCTGATAGAGAAAACAGTTCCTACTCGGTGGAGGGAACTCCTGTCTGCTTAATTGATTGGCTTTTGTTTCTCTGGTCATTCCATGGCAGAGGCAGCACCCAGCAGCGGCAAGATGACAACAAGGGCTGCATGGTGAGGACCAGCTGAAACTACCCACCGCAGAATCCTCCAGGCGACGAGGTTAGCCACTGTTTATGACCCCAGAAAAGAAGGGTAATCCTCAGCAAATAGCGCAGAGGATGCTAGGTTGTGCTGGTGTCTCTTAACCTAACACTGCCCCCGGGCAGACTGAGACCTGACATCTATAGTCCCTGAAGCAGGAGTCTTAGGTTTGTCAAAACCCTCTAAAACTTCAGTGTCTCTGGATAACAACTAGATGTCTAACCTGCCAGCCAGGGCCTGGGAGATCTGGCTGTTTTCCATCCTGATACCCCACAGGCCCCTGGCTTTGTTGTCACACCACCATATTTCTGTTTGCTTCCTTGCCTTTTAATGGTAATAATAATACCTCCAACCCCATTTTCCAGGGCTGTGCCTAGGGTGAGGAAAGTGAGCACTCACCTGGGGGGCAAAATGTAAGGGGCCCCGGGAAACCTCAGGATCCAAGATAAATCATATTTTAGGGCCATATTTTTATAAGTCAAAATTAATGCAAAATAATCCAAGATGAACAAAATATGAACATGTAAATAAATAACAGGGCTCCAAAGGGGCAAGGATTAGGGGGAGGCAAGGAAAGTGAGGGATTCATGTGTAGGTTGGGTCTCGTCTTTTTTTATACATATAAATTTATTTATTTTATTTATTTATTTTTGGCCACATTGGGTCTTTGTTGCTGCGCGCAGGCTTTCTCTAGTTGCGGCGAGCAGGGGCTACTCTTTGTTGCAGTGCGCGGGCTTCTCATTGCGGTGGCTTCTCTTGTTATGGAGCACGGGCTCTAGACGCCCAGGCTTCAGTAGTTGTGGCACATGGGTTTAGTTGCTCTGCAGCATGTGGGATCTTCCCGGCCCAAGGCTTGAACCCGTGTCCCCTGCACTGGCAGGCGGATTCTTAACCACTGTGCCACGAGGGAAGCCCTGGGTCTCGTCTTTATTTAACATTTTGATATTTTGTTCCTTATGTATCTACTGCACTCATTTTAAACATTTCATAATACTACATTAGAGTCTCATTTATCTTGGTTATGGAGGATTTTGGCTTCCCCTTACGTTTTCCACCCAGGTCCTCACCCCAATCCTGGCCCAGGGGCTGACAGAGCATGAGGGCTAAGATTGACAGAGGGCTTACAATGTGACAGGCTCTGGTGGGGGCATCTCATGAGCGGCCGTCAGGGCCAGAGCCTATAAGGTCTCTGCTCTCACACTCCCTAGGGTACCAGGAGGAAAGGGAAGGGCAGAGAGGTAAGAAGCTAGCTCAAGGTCACTGCTGAGACTGGATTCCAACCCCAAAGGGCTTGCTCCTGTGGTCTCTCTCCTACTGACAATTTCCTGCTGCATCCCCCATCAGATGAGCCACACCGTGTCCCAGCCAGGCCACAAGAAGAGACACAGTGACACGTGTCCCTGAATGCTGGGGCAGAGCAGGGCGTAGAGTTTCCAGCAGCACAGAGGTGACAAGGGGGTCAGAGAGAACCCCCAGGGCAGCATCGATGTCAGGGGAAGTGGAATAAGGCTGGGAAGGTCAGAGCTCACCCGCTCCCTGCCTGTACGCCGCACTCACACACTCTCTTCCCCTTAGAGGTAAATACTGTCACCACCCAGAGCCCAAACAGCCACAGCCCAGACACTTGCTCTGGCAGCCAGAGCTTCGCAGCCTGTTCTACGGCTGTGATCCCAGCTCCTTCCTCCCAGGCCAGTCTCCCTGGCTTTGTGAAACTACAAGCTGTCCTGCCCGTTTTAGATGGCTGTCTTGTCATTCATGTGGGAGTTAATGATACTCACGTGTGTTTGTATAGCTCCTTCCTAATATTTTTATTGAGTGCCAAGTTCTTTTTATGTATGATATCGTGCAACTCTTCCCTCTCTCTGAAGTTGTTTTTATTCACATTGTTAGTGGGCGGAGAAATTGAGGCCCAGAGAGGTCAAGAATTTTGCCTAAGGTCACACAGCTCCAAAGACTCAACTCAGGGGTGGGACTCGAGTTCAGAGCTGTCTGACCCCAAAGCTCATGTCTTAACCAGCACTACACATTCCTATCTGGTAGCTCATCTATTCTTTCAGCCACTAGTAGTTGTCTATGAGCAATCTGAGACTCAACAAGTTCAAGGGCCCCTTCCCATGGTCACTGAGACAGTCAGTGCTAAGGAGAAAACCTGAACTTGGATTTTCTGATTTTAAAATCATTGCTCCTTTCCACTGGACGTCACCCTTCCTCAAACATCGGTTCACCAGTGAGATGAGAATAAACGCACATGATTTTTATGAAAGCTCACTGACCTGTGGTCCATCTTTTCCTGGGGGCCCTGGGAGGCCTCTGGGCCCAGCATCTCCCTGCAGCAGGAATAACAGGGGAAAAACAAAACAAAACAAAACAGCAAGAATGAGTGTCTGGAGCCCATGCCCAGAGCCATGGGCAAGCCATCCTCTTACACATGCACTCACTGACTTCCCACCGGCTTCCCTGTCCCCTGCCCACCCTACTGCGTGTCTGAGCAAAGGGTGTAGGTGGGCAGCTGTGCATTCATGGCCGTCACCCACCACCAGTGTGGCAGCTGGTATGAGAGCCAGTCCCCAAGGGCCCCCATGGCCCTACCTCCCGCTTCTGTGCCCTTGCGTAGAATCCCCCCTCGTGTCCCCGAGACGCGGTGCTGAGGTCTCCCAGGTGATGTATTCCATTACAGTGACAAAAACTAAGTTTCCCCTTTTCTCCTTACCTTTTTCCCTTCTGTGCCTTCTCTCCCTGGCTTTCCCGGGAGACCTCTGTCCCCTTTAAAACCTGGCAGACCAGGGAGGCCTGGGGGACCTGGGGGACAGTCACTGCACACATCCTGAGAAAAAGAGCAAAAACAGTACAGTTACTTATAAAGCAAAAGGTGGCCCATGGCTCCTACCTTTCCAGACAGGAAGAAGCCAGCAAATGATGAAAAGGAAACAGGTGGATTGAGTCACTACCCACATAGCTTGTGTCAAACTTTGCATTTTTCTCTCTTGGTCTTAAATTAGATTTCAGCACTGATACATCTGATATATCTGGATTATTACCGCATTTCTCCCTACTTCTGACCAGACTGCTGAAATGTAGCCCAAGATGAAGATGTCGAAAGCGAAGATGTACCAATGTCTGTGAGCGTCTAAAAACATTCACAGTACAGATTTAAGGCAAACATTCAGTACTGTTAAAGATAGCATGCTCTGTCCCTAAGACCAGAGACAAGACAGAGCTGGGAACTGCATTCTCTGTCTGGTGGGTTTGCCCAAGAGGTTTCTGAACAAAGCAGCAAAAAAAAAGAGAAAGCAACAGGCACCCACCCTTGGGACTCTCTTGCTGTGACACACACCAAATCTCACCATGCCTGGCATTATTCTTTGTTCAAAGTAGGCATTTAATAACTGTTCCCCAGCATGGAGCTTTGCTCCACTCCTTCGAGGCAGGTAAGTGCTGTCCCTGGCGTGAATGTAAAGTTCTCGGCCCAGAGAACAGGTTCTCTAGCTTGTCTGCGTCCTCCCCAGAGCTTACATTTTGGAGCACAGTGAACACCGAATAAAATTCACAGGCTTGACCACACTCTCATCCACGTCACACCCCAGGGTCTTGAGTTGCTCCTTCCACGCCCTTCTCCCTAACCCTCACTCTCTTCCTCCCCTATTCTCTCCTGCTCTAAGGGTTAAATGAGATAAAACAAAGAGGTCTCTCAGAAGAGTGGCAGATCATCCCCAGTGCTTTTGGCTGTTATGAATTCATATATCTACCCAGCAGCTCCCTCGCTGTTAGGCACTGTGCTTTTCTGCTTTGAGACCACAGCAAGCACACGTCTCGAAGGGCTCATGGTTCCATGTACCAACTGACACAAACAAACGCATTAACTAGGGCTTCCGGGATGCTCCACTGGAGAGATCGGCAAAGACTTGTTCATATTCGATGAGGTGATGCTTCAGGTGGCTTGGCATTCAAATCGGTCTCTAATTCAGGATGGAAGGGCTTTCGTCATCAAAAAAGCAACTTTGAACAGGCCACCTTCCTTTTAGGCACTTACTCCTACCCAATATTTGAAGAGTCTTGAGACGTGTCCTACTCCAGGAAGCCTTCCTGATGGCTTCACACTGGGGATATGTTCCTGCTCCCACGGACCCAGGAATTCCTGCTACGGAAGCACCTGTCTCACTATTGAGGAGATCTGTTTATAGCTCCCAGCCCTCCCCCACCAAGCAAAAAAGCGTTAGCTCTCCGAGAACAGAGGTAGAGTTGCTTTATCTTTGGATGTCCACTTTGTAGCAAATAACCTTCCGCAGAGCATGAGTTCCATAAATGAGGGAACCAGCCGACCTGACCAGCCACCAACCAACTGGCCACTGACCTTCTGGCACCCAGTGTCATCTTCCTTTAGTGGTGGTTTAAGATGCTGGTTGAATGTTTTTGGAGGATGAGGAGTACCAAATGTTGGGCTACATGAAGAGATGGCAGATGAGAGAAGCTGAAGGATACTGTTCCCAGTTGCTGTTGTTTGGAAGAGTGGCAGACTTGGGAGGAACTCATCTATCTCATCTATTCCTAGACCTTCTCTATAGTTCGTTAAAATGAGATACAGCCATCAAACATGGCAACAATGCACACAGGATGAGATTTTTTGGACTTGGTGGGTGCAAGAGTGATTCGGAACCATTCTTCGCAGTGGGATCCACAGCATAAAGAAATTGTATCTGAGCAATACAAAATGTCACTATTTTCCAATTTCTTTTCCATTTGTGGCATGGGTAACTCAGCCTGGGTGTGTCTTAGTCGCACATTCTGTGTAGGATTGTTCCCTGATGACCAGAGCAGCCCCCAGCAGCCCCTTCCACTGTACAAGGAATTCCAGGTCCTGGAATCTAGTGAGCACAGGGCAAGACCAGCCCCCCACCTGCGGTCCTAACAATGCTCACTTTGGCTCCTGTGCTCCTGGGGCCCCCAGCCCCTGCTGACCTGGGCTACCGGAAATGCCTTGACACTAGTGCTGGGGCCCAGGGTGGGCTGCCCCAAAATGTCTCAATAGCATATAATTTTGAACTAAAGATATGTAAGAAATGGTCAGTGCAAGAGGGACACTGGCCCTTCTGTCTGTCTCCCTGAAAGCAAGGAATAAACCTCTAATGTGAAAAGTACCCTCCCTGCATTTGGAGGCAGAAGAACCTTTATCCCCAGAAACAGGGATTTCAAGGCAGAGAAGCCTGTATAAACAAACCTTTTTTAATTTACTACCCTAAGTCCAAGCTCTGTTTAGATTCTTCACTAATTTAGGACCCAAAGCCTAAGTTTCTTTGCCCTGTCAATTCCTCACAAATGTATTGTTTCTTTATCCAAAAAGTATAAAAGCTGCCTGTTTTGGCCACATCTTAGGTCCCATTTCTATGAGACCTCCATGTGCACAAATTAAAACGTATTTATTTTTCTTCTGTTAATGTCGTGTGTCAATTTTATTATTAGTCTGGCCACAAGAACTCGAGAGGGATTATAGGGGGAAATTTCTCCCTCCCCGCCACTAGACAGGGTTCTGCTTCCGGCTAGACGGGCTGGCCCAGACCACACCAAAGCCTCCGCCCGCTTGGGATCACGGCTTCACCTCTCCGAGCCTCAGTCCCTTATCTGTGAGATGAGAACCTCAGAGTCTGGGCAGAAATACATGAGATAATGAATGGAAAATGCCTGATGCCATGCCTGGCACACAGTGACGGCACAGGGATTCCAGCTGCTACATGTGTCACTGTGGTTTCAGTTGTTATTTTCCTCCCGAAATCTGTTGCTTTGTCCCACTGGCAGATCAGATGCCCCAGATCATCAATACTGACTCCCAACTTTTCCACTTAACTGAGTCATCTCAGGCAAGTCACTTAGTCCCTTTGAGTCTATTTCCATATCTGTTAATAAGGATCGTTCTCCTACCTTAGGAGAGGGATGTGAAACTGAAATAACACATGTGAAGCATCTAGCACGTTGCAGGGTTCCAATCTGTAAATACAGACTCCCTCTCACCTCCATCCCCTTCCTTTTTCCTGAGACGTTTTCAGCAAACCCGGCGGGCTGTGTCACTGTATTTGGTGTGGGACAGCATATCGAGCAAGTGCTCAATCAAATGTGTACAACTGGAGGAATGCTGTAGTCTCTGCCAGACATAGGAATCACCTCCAGATCATCTCACGCGAGTTCTTGCTGGATTCCTGAATCCTCTCTGCATATTCCTGCCAAAGGGTTGTGGAGCCTACATTTCAAACCTCTAGGTGACAGGCAAGAAACTCACTACCTGCCTGTCCTCCGTCAGGTAGCTGTCAGGAAGCTCGGACGCATGCAAAGAGGAAGTCGGAGAGCAGAGGGGTTAAGAGTACAAGGACGTGGAGTCGGTCACACTGGGTTTGAGTCTTCGCTCTGCCGCCATCCAGCTCTGTTGCCTTGAACAAGTGACTGACCCCTCTGTGCCCAATCTCCTGCTCTGTAAAATGCAGCACATAATAGTACCCACCCACTGGGTTGTTGGTGAGGATAGGATAAAGTAATGTTTATCCCAGGGAATCATCTAATGGAGAGGCCCTGAGGATGACCTCCCCGGGCACAGATCCAACTATGGAAGTTCATTAAACAGGAGCTCTTAGAAGACAAACTTTCTAACCAGGCAGTTTTCCAACTAGCAGAATGAGGCAAATTTTCTATAATAAAAGATACCTTCTTAGCAAGAGAGGGTCCTGCCACCAGCCCACCTGGACCAGATCATCATCAAGATGGCAGCAGGTGATTATAAAACAGGGAGCTAGGATAGCTGACTTCACAGACCTGGGCAAACCCACAGAGCCCAGGCTCTTGTCCACAGGGTTTCCAGGCAAAGAACAGCTCTGTAGGGCCTGGGAGTCTCAGGTGCTTCCCTGAATGTAGGTGCTCACATTCTCTCTGCGGTTCCTGGGTGCTCTTAGGAACACAGCTGCATCCTTTAGCAGGTAAGAAGGATCGACTTGACTAAATACTTGTCTTAATGCTGTAGCCGTAAAGCATTAACCCATGCAGCATTCACCCCTATTATCACTGCCATCAGGACTGGGACACCTTGAGGTTGAAATCCTTGGTGGGGCTGTGGGGTGGGGAAGACAGGGGCCGATGCAAACCCCGGGCCTTCCAGCGGGACGCAGTTAGGAAAAAATGATCGAGAACGTAAACGCCTGTAATAAACAAGGCTGGAATCAATAGATAACGAATTCTTGCCATGTCCTTGTTGTAAAAAAAAAAAAAAAAACAGAACAAAATTCCCTCTTGTCAATGAAAATCAGGAAAGATTGCTCTGTTACTACTCATTTCCCAATAAAATGTATAATTTTCCATCAAGGCATCTCAACGTATAAAGAGATGAAAAGGCCCAGGCTGCTGAGAAGGATTTCTTTTCCCTTTTGTTCCCCTCCCTCGCTCTCGTGCAAGAACCAGGTATTTTCCGACACCTCCCAAGTGGTTTTTAGAATACAGGAAGTGAGGGAGAGGGTGGTCACACGCAAAATCCAAGGCCAGGCTTCACCCGAAGTTAAGACAAAAGCTTGGAACAGAGGCAGCAAAGGGTCCTCCACACGCACGGCCGCAGGACTGCTCTTCCTGAAACACAAACCTTATCCTGCCTCTGTCTTGCTCACAGCCTTCTCCAGTTCTTCTCTTTAGGAGCCGAGGTCCCTGGCCAGGCTCCTGGGCATCCAGCTTTCCGTGCCCTACCTCGGCACAGCTGTGCTGATCTCGCGTCTTCTGCCGCGCGTGGAGAAGGCGCGCGCGGTTCGGACCAGGAGCGCAGCACGCGCTCCCATCTGGACTCAGCCTGGCTAAGGGCCCGGCAGCCGTCTCCACCTCCCTGCACCTGCACTCTGGACCTCGCACCAGGAGAAACCCCACCCGGCCTGACCCTGCCCATGCGTCCTCTCAGAACTCCAGGATGCACTCCTGTGTGGGGTCAGAGGTCAGCCTCTGGAATCAGTGAGGCGTGGACTCTAGTCCCATAAAGTCACTGACCCTCACAGTGACTCAGGTTTCTAACAAGCAAAACAAGAACATAAATAGTACCAACATCAGAGAGTGATCGTGGATATAAAACAAGAGACACGCGGGAAGCATTTCGCGTAGTACTGCCTGGGAGGATTTCCTGTGGTGATGGATCTCACTGTCCAATAAGATAGCCACCAGCCACGGGTGGCGAGTAAGTACCTGGAATGTGGCTAGTGTGACCAAGGACCGCAACTGCTAATTGCGTTTAATTTTAATTAACTTACATTTAAATTGACACACGTGGCCAGTGGCTGCCATACTGGACAGCGGATTTCAGCACACTGCTGGCACACAGCGAGTTCTCAACAAATGTTGCTATCATTGTTAATACTGTAACATAGTTGTTCAGACAAAAAGAAAAGCACGTATTATTGAGATCTCTAATCCCCCCATCACCATTTTCAAAACGCATGCACATTTATTTTATGCTCTTACCTTAACCAAGAGATTTATGTCCCCTGGAGACAGTAGTGGAGAGAGGCCCTGTCAGAATAAAAATCAATAAATACAGACATACACACATGCATGCACACTGCATACTCCATGCTTCTTTAGGCAGCACGCAGCCTTCAAAATGTAAGCTGTAACACAGGACGAAGCTGTACCAGGCACAGGATGCCAGGCGCCCTGCCTACGCCCCACGCTCCGGAGCCATAGAAAGACTTGGCAGCCCAAGTGCACGGGCTGTCAGTCCTGAGTCTGACTGACATCAGCCTTTCTGGTCCCCGGTCTCCTTCTTCTGGCCCTTTCTCTTCTCCTGGTGGCCTCTCCTCCCCACTTCCATCAAAACCAATAGGTCCTATGGGTACTGTGGAAGACAAAGGGGCGGACGGCCCTTTACTCCCCAGATGGGTAGTAGCAGTCGCTATCAGTCATTCACAATCTAGCATGATTTTAAAGCAATTTCCTCAGCTTGCGTAGGTCAAATAGCATTTTAAACCTCATTCGTCATTATGAGTTGGAAGTCTCTAACTTCAGGAAGGAGATTTCAGAAATCGGGAGTAATTACGAAGCCTCTGAAGGTGTGTAGGAGTCTGTGGGTCACTGACTTCACATTCAAACCCATGGTGAGTTGGAACATGGCATGTGATGATCGTGGTCAGCCCGGAGCCCAAGTGGAGCAGAGGCGGGGTTCACAATGGGGTTCAAGGGACATGAAGCTGGGAAGGAAACGGAAGCTCAAAGGCAGACACCAAAGTGAGGAAGGGATTCTTAGGAAAGAATTGGGAGACTGGTGTGCTACTTTGCAAACTTCTAAATTTTGCAGTGGAAAAAGAGTACCAGAGAATCCACTCTCCAGAGGGAAGGTGGCAGATTTTCCTCTAGATTTTCCACAGATTTTCCTCTGTGGCCACAATCAGACTTGTGGTGGCTGATTCCTCCTGATTAAGTTTGACTTTGGGTTTATGAATTACGAATCCAGTCTAGCCTCTCAATGAGACAATTTCCCTGGCTACCACCTCCTCTCCCTGGCCCCATGGGGTTTCTGCCACATCCTGTGGCTACAGAAAGCCCTGTGACAGTAGCATCATATACGTTTGCACAGGATAACCTTGGCAGTGGCTGGGCGTATGCCTGTGTTTTCTGAGTTGAAATGCTCAAGTATTCTATCAATGCTCTGGTCTATTTCAAGAGGACACCCGAGAGAGATTGGGGTTGGAATGACTCAGATTTGGAGGTTTTGAAGGAACTACTAGCCCACAGGGAGAGCTCACGTGGGTTGCATCTGCTGAACAAAGCCGAGAACGTCCTTAGTTTCCTGAGACCGACCCTCAGGAGGAAGGCCAACTTGTGCCACGTTAATTAAAGCTTTAAAAGGGGGAGAGGGGTTTTATTTTGATGCCTTATATTTTCCCCTGGGAAGTTAATAACCTAAGATTCCTATTGTTCAAATTGGGACATTTTCACACTGCTGGGCTTGTATTCTTTGGAATATTTTTCTGCTGTCATTTGAGCCCCTGGTAGAGTTAGAATGAGCTCTATTAGACAGCATGGCTGGGCATCAGTTAGAAAAGGAGAGAGAACAAGGAGTGAGTTTTCTGTCTAGGTACAGCGTGGCCTTGGGGATAATTCAGTTAATGTCCTGTTGTGGCCCATTTCTGTGGGTCTCACAAGATAGGTCTGAATACACAGGAGCAAGGCCGTTGTGGGGTGGTGGCCTTCTGAAGGTGGACACAGGACGCATCAGAGATTGCCATGTTCGCTCTGGAGGAATTGGTTGTTGATGGGATAAGAGAACAGGAGTGGGAAGTGCCGGGATATAGGAGACATAGTCTGTGCCCTGCTTAGACCCTCCTTCCCTCCTGGTGTGCCCAACCACCAGCCGCCGGGACGCTGGCTGGAAGGTCACACAGAGACGTTACACGGTCAATGATGAGCTGACATGGAGGTGAGTTAAGTGCGGCCTCCTGACTCAAGACGGGCCAGCTCTGCGGCGTTGCTTGCTCCCCGTAGGATCAGAATGAGCCTAGATTCCAGCTGAGCCCACAACTTTGACTGCCTTTTCCCCACCACGCCCTGCTTTCTTCAATCCTGGCAGGTTTCACCTCAATCAGTTGGCACAAGAATCCTCACCAGAGGCTCTGCTTCCAGAGAACCCAAGGCTAGACAGAGGGATTCCCAGGACAGGGATTCTGGGGGTGCAGCGTTGGAGAAACACTGCAGGCCCCGCTCTCCATCCCCCGAGGGATGATGGCTGTAGGAAAGGCTTAGCTCAGCAGGCCTGGGTTGTCCAAAGCCTGCACATTCCAGAGGGCCGGCCCAGCTGGCTCCTGGGAGATAACTTCTAAGTCCTTGCAATGCCCTGCCTGATAAGAGCGCCTTTGTTGACCTAGGGTCTTGGGCCATGCAGATAACTTATGCTAACCATGTGATCTATGGTGGGGTCCTTGGGCCACGTGGGAGGGCTAGAGATGGTGGAGTAACCAAGACCAGCCAGGGAGGCACACCTACAAGGCCTGGACACCAAGGTTTGCCTGAGCGCCCCTCAGTGGCAACGCCTCGTGGTCACCCACGTGCCCTCTGATCACACACGATTGCTGGGAACACCGAGTGCTGGGAGGGGACACCTGGAATCCCGAGCCTCGTCTCTCAGGGACCCTGCCCTGTGCATCTCCTCCCTGCGCTGCTCTTAATCTGTATCCTTCCCTGTAATAAACCATCAATCACCGTGAGCCTAACAGCTTTCCCAAGTTCTGGGAGTCCTTCTGGTGAGTCACTGAACCAGAGGGGAGTCTTGGGGACCCCTGAAAACATGACTCATCTGATGAGCGAGATCACAGAGACCGACAGCTACCCAGCGGTACCTGGGACCACCTGGGGGGGTGTGTTCGGTGAATTTAAAGGCAGTCAAAAAGAGACCCATCCTCTCTCAGTCCCTCTGCTCTGCCGCTGACCAGCCGTGGACGTCACAGTCAGTCCACCTTGTCAGCTGGACTCTGCTGATGTAATTTTCTCTGCAGACGTGTCAAGGTCTGGATTTGGGAGAGGTCATCTGAACCCCCTTCAGCCTCTGGCCTGAACCGTACTCTTTCACCCACTTCACCTGAGACTTGCACTTGGGTACTGGGGTGGCTTCTGTGAGGTTTATTTGGCTGCTGTAAATCTGACTCCATGGAGGAGGAGGAGCTAGTGAATAAGCCCCCCTCTAACCTCCAGCAAGACTTTTCACTCATCCCGCTGGCAGGGCTTCAGTGAAAAGTTCCTGGACCCTCTAGGCAGACCAGGTGACCCTCCAGATCTCTGCTGTGCCCAGCAGCCCGGATTCGTCAGGGACAGATGTCCACGCCCTCAGGGGCCTCCAGGCCTCGGGTCCTTGCCTGAAACTTGTAGCAGCTCAGGCTCACAGAGGAGAAAGATGGCTTCTCCGACCCATCCTGAGGGGCAGCTCCTGCCCAGGGGAGCTTACTGGTGTCTGACACCAGCCCTGAGGCCTGAGATTCCCCAGTTGCAGCTGCCACTGGTTCTTCCATCTTGGGTAGTATCTTTCGATGGACTAATTTCTCCTGCATCTTCACCGCTGTTGCCCCACTCACCCAGACCTGCTCGTCTTCACTGCTCCTTCCCTGGAGGGCCCACTCGTGGCCTGGTTAATTGGCTAAGCCTTTGGGGCTTCTCTGGCATTGGTAACTTAATTGGGAGGCGGTTCGCCAGAAGGTGAATATACAGCCCATGAAGGAAGCCTGCAGGAGCCTGGGGCTAGAGTGCGGATACACAGCCCAGGACCAGACGCTCAGGACTGTCCATTTCTGCTCAACCTGCTCTCGCTGTGCGAGAGGAAAGAAAGTTTCTTCTACTCCTAAAAGGGGGAAGCCAGGAGGTACTGACATTACTGAACAAAAGGGCAGGACACGGGCCAGTGAGGAACTTGCCGTGAATGCAGCTCTTGTGCGTTTGCTCACCCCCACATCACCATTCATCCTTCTCCGTCCTGCTCCAGGCCCGGGAGGCTGCACCCTGGGGATGTATCGGGGGGACTCACCTGCCTGCCGGCTCTCGGGTGAGCTGGACCAATAGGAGGCACATTAGGAAACTGGAGTGGGGGGCGGAGGCACTGCTCCCTCCTTGCCTCTGGCCAGGCTTCCTGGCAGTGGCTTTGAACCCACAATGACAGCCCCCATCTTCCCTACCAGCCTCGCTTTCTCTTGGCTCTGAAGAGAAGCACAAGGTGGTACTGGCTTCCCTCTGTGCTTTATCTCTGGGTGGCACAGCATCTCTGCTTAGTTCCCTCTGCCCACAGCTTTGTAAAAAGCCCCTTCTTCAAGTCTCTCGAACCATATGAGTTGCATTTTATTCTGCCCGAACCCCTGACTGATGATCAAGATTCATCCAGAACAGTTAGATGACATACTGGTTTGCCAGGAGGCCCCCTTTCTCCTGGGTTTCCAGGTACACCCTAAGAGCAGAGAGAAGGAAAACATTAGTTCTGCTAAGCACACAATCCCGATCCGCCCTGCACACCCTCTCCCCCAGCCTCTACAATCTGCCAAGTGTAACTCAGTAGAAAAAAAAAATCACCCAACCGTAAGACTGGCACCAATGAAAATTCACGGTTTCCAATCTCAGCTGAATACCCGAAGCTTCTCAGGAAATATTCAACTGTGACAAACGTTCAAAACAGTAAACTACCTCTCCTATAACTCCTTTCCAAAACACAAAACCGAAAACCACTCATGCATGCAAAGTGTGTACGTGTGTGTGCACGTGTACACACACACACACCCACACCCCTATCTTAAATTTCTGCCATCCTTTTCCAAACAGAGGCGGAAGGACCAGCTTTGAAAAAGAGGAAGGCTCTTCTGAACTGACTTTAAGGATGTAATATTGAGACTGGAGCAGATACAATAAATTCAAGTATTTGGAGACAGGAATTAGAGGGTAATTTTCTTCTCTGAAACAGAACCCAAGGAAGGGAAGGGGAGGGTGATTTATTGTTCCTGCTTATAGTGAACCAAAACTATAGACATGGAAAGATGCAGGCCTAAGCAATAAGTCTAGCACTACTGGTTAATGGTGCTAGACCTCTGCTCCAAGAACTCATGGTTGTCTTTTATCCATTTGGTCAGTAAGTCTGTATCGAGTAACATCTATGTGCCTGTCACCCTGTTAGGCAACAAGGACCTAGAGATGCATAAGACACATGATTCCTACCTTCTTGGAGCTCAGATCTATCTGAACGAAAGTCAGATCACAGAGATAAGAGACAATTATCACTGTCACAAAGTGGGAAGAGATACAGCCTCAAAGAGTATTAGGTAGGTCTGTAGAATTCCCTTGAAGGGAGCAAGCCATTACACGGATGAGTGAGGAGCAAGTCCATGGACAAGATGATACCTGATTGGGGCAGAACTGACCAGCTAGGTACAAAAGAAAACTGACAAAACAACAGGAGGCATTGTGTGGGATAACCAGGAGCTTACAAGTTTCTGAAAGCATCACACAAAAGCAAAAGAAGTGAAACTAGACAATGCAAGCTTACAGGGCACAGGGAATAGAGGAGCAAAAAACATTAAAAATGTTCATGGGGGAGGGGGGGGCTAGTGAAGATGACCAGCTCCCATGGGGGCATCCTGGTCAAGGGAGGCCGGGAGAGGCTGGAGAAGGGGTTGGGAGACAGAGCCGGCACCCTTTGCCTTTACTTACGTCTTGGCCAGCTGGTCCCTGGGGACCGGGGAATCCAGGTGGGCCTCGAGACCCCTGAAAAAAAAGACATCCCGCCCACAGTTTAAGCAAAATAAGGCCCCCCTTTCCTGGGGTCGGTTCTCCTTGTATAAAAGGCCCGGTGCTCTCAGGACTCTGATGGAACGTGGGTGCCCGAGAACTGCCTGCTCAGAGCTTACGCGTTTCACTGCGCTCGTGGAGGTGGATGCATTGAATACACACAGAAAGGATGCTCGGAAAATCTTCCCCGTGAGCCTGACTGCCCAGGCCCCCCTCGCAGGCCCCTTTCTTGAGCGGACAAGGCAGCTCCTGCAGTGAGACGAGCCTGAGCTCACCCCGGGTGCCGTGTGGATAGCCAGCCCCGGGTGCCGGCCGGCTGGGTAGATCGCCCTATGACAGGCCCAGCTCAGAGCCCAGCACTCAGGTGACCATTACTATTTGTTATTGGAAAGTCATTCCCATTCTGCTGAAAATTCCTAGACAGTATCAGGAATCAGCACAAATCATCCCTCAAGATGGATCTCACTTCCTGTAGGAATTTTCCTGTGTCTTCCACCCATCTTACAGATTAAGAGAGAGCCCTCACTTGCTCAGGGCTATGTGGCCGGGGGTGTGAAGCCAGGATTCAAAATTAGTTCCTCTGGCAATTTGATTAAATTTGTTAAACCACAGCTGTCCTTCTGGGAAGCAGAGATAGCAGAAAGCAAAGGCGGCGTCAGTCTGCCCAACGATCACCCGTGCTCACTGCACCGGACAACGCCCCACCCCCTCCTACTCCACCATTCCATAGGTCAGTGCTTATATCTTGGAGAGTTTGCACTGTTTAACATTAAAGATTTTTTGAAACTATTTTATTTTCTGGTCCCTGCAATTTGAAATTGCTTTAATTGCATAATTTCTCCCACCAAAACCCAGCCCTTTATTTAAATCATACTGTACCTGAGGCCCTTTTTCTCCTGGTGGTCCAGAGGGGCCCTAAGAAACAAACAAACAAATAAGCTAACGAGAAGTGAAATGTTTATTTAAACATGCTGTGGTGTTTATTTCTAAGCTAGGTCTTTAACTGTCCTGAAAGGAGAAGCTGACTTCCCCCATCTTTAAGACATAGTGTCTCACGCTCTCACACCACCACTATCGTTGCACGTGGGAATCTTCCTAGAACCTTCTCCATTTGCCCCTGAACTAGTGCCACCCCATCCTGGCACCCACTGGATGTCTGACACTTGAGCCCATCTCTAGCTCTGGTGTGGAGTGGAGCCAGCATCCCAGCATCCCCGTGCTGAGTCCCCTTCCTGCTCGGGCAGCACAGGCCTTGGGGGGGCGGGTACATCCACAGCCAGAATCCCCAGAGTGGCCTGCTTGGCTGATGCTGCAGGGGTGTCCCTCCTCACGCCTACAGGTGGGTGTGCGCGCACACACACACACGCGCGCACACACACACACGGGTCTGCCATCCTGCAAGTGTGACCAGCCTAGAATCTGGCTTCCCATGTTGCACTGAAGATGCGTCCCTTGCTTGAGGCATTAGCGTCGACTTTCAGGTCCTGCAGTGAGCAGAACTGTCCCTCAGCCCTGAGAAGACTCTGCCCTGCTTTTCTGCCTGGACATATTCTTGCCACACGCTGGTTCTCAGTTTAGATGTCAGCACCCTTGGAAACCTTCCCTGGCTTCTCCCAGGAGGCTCGTTAGAAGTGGTCCCCAGCCCCTGGGTGCATCCCGTCTCAGACGTGTGGCCTAGTGCCGTCATCGCTTCGGGGCCCGTCTGTCCTCTCTACTGAAAGGACCGCGTGCTGTTTTGGGGGTGCTCGGCACGCTCTCGCCAGCGCTCAGCACGGCCCCGGGCGTGGTCAGGACACAGCAGAACACAGCACACGGCACTCTGCTAAAATTAACATTTTACGGTATGAGGAGAACTGGAAAATCATGTGTTATCATCCTTTTCATCGACGATCAAACTAAGGCCCAGAAGAGACAAAGAACCAGCCCAAGCCACATCGGGAGTCGCTCGCCAGGTGGGTTGAGTCCTACCGCCTGTTCTCGGTCCCGTGCACCTGTGCACCCCTGCAGCAGTGCCCATGAGAACTTCTGAGACATCCCAAGAGGGAGAAGAGACTTCACTCAGAGGCATAAGTTTCTGGCAGTATGACAGACCAGGTAACCTAAAAGCCTGTCCACCAGAACTGCCTGATAAAATAAAGTAAGCATTTTAAGTGCAGAATTGAGCACTAAAGGAAGTAGGGGAAATCTCCAGAGGCCTAAGCCAAGAGGGCAAGTCGAGCAGGTAAGACAATGGACTCAGAATCCCACCTGGGGTCTACCTGACTCACAGGTCATTCTCCCTTCATTAGCTCTCACTGCTCTGTCAAGCTGTAGGTCAATGGTACACGTGGACCAATATATACACATCCGAATTTCGTTCCTTTCAAAGTAGTTCCTTACTGAGACTGCACACTTAATTCTTCAAGGAAAGGGCTTAGGGACAGTTTATTACTGGCCTGGGGAATGCTGTCAGATTTTAGAGGCACCTTTTGTTTCCAAATTAAACTCCATGATCCACCTCAAGCATTTGACTTGTCCATTAGACTAAGCTCCGAATTCCTCTCTTCCATCATTTAATATGAAATCTACATGTGAAGCATGGATTTTGTCATCAAAAAGGTCTTCATTTCAAATCTCAGCTTTATCAGTTATTAGTCGTTTGACCTTGAGCGTGTTACTTAGTTTCTCTGAGCTTCAGACTCAACACAAATACAAAGCTAGGTGATCACCTTGCCTTGTGTGATCAGAAATAGAAGAAGATCCTCTAAGTAGAGAACCAGACCGGTGCCTGGCCCAGAACAGGCATTCCCATGCTATCTTGCTAGTATACTTCTAAGAAACAGAAAAGTTGTGTTGTGGAGGAGGGACTGTATCATGACTTCCCAATGCCATTCCTAAATCTGAAGCCTAAACATGTGTTCAACAATGACCTTCTTTTCCGAGATTATGCCCTCTGATGGGTTTGTTCAAGAGTCGCTTTACCCAAAATACATATTTTGGCCTTTGACACCATTTTTCCACTAAAAGAAAGTCCAGCTCCTTGGAGAAATGACTGATCCCAGATCTGGGTAAGGAGTATGTACAAATCTGGAACATCCTGTCATTCCAAAGAGCAAGGAAACCACCAAAGACTGCAGGGTCAACTTGAATAGTCTCCTATTCGCATAAAATAAGACCATTTGAACAGCGAAAGGAAGAATAACTGCAATACATTAAAACAAGTCAAATGTGTTTAAATCCATGGGTTCAAAATTATTGATAAAAAACAAAAACACCTCATTGATAATCTCTGCAAGATGCTAGGGAACCAAGTCGTATTTGAAAATGATTAAAGGGAAAGCATCTATATCCTGCCTTCCATGTGAGCTCTTCCACCGGGTATCCGAATTGTAAATGAGGGAACATCTCTCCATACAGAAGTATTCTAGCTAACACATAAAAAAGGACTGACTGAACCAGAATAGCACCAATTTGCAAGCCCTGACGTGCTAACTGATCTACACCTTGGCTATCAAAGGGTGTGAATGTCACAGCAAGACACCACTGGGCATCACATGCCTCCTGATGGCAGCACACACCACCTGTGAAGCCTTGCCAGAAAGATCAAACCTGAATCTGCTCCAGCCTCGACGACGCCCAACTACGGGTGTGTAGGAAACACAGGGACGGAGCAGTGCTAAACTGTTCTATGAGCAACGTCCAGACCGTGGGAAGTTCTGAGACCAAACAATAAATCTCGTCTCATCAATTAAAATATTGCCATTTATATTTATATAAATTTGAAATTTGATCCCCCCTCCCTCCCTCCTCCCACAGATATCTATTTGAAAACTCAACACATTTTATTCTCCATCATCTTTTATCTGAAGGGCTCATGGGTACCAGGCTAGGTGCTGCGCTTGCCTTTCATCAGCCCGGTGAGCCAGGCACACTGTCTGAAGCTCTCTAAGCCTCAGCTTCCTCATCTGTGAGCTGGGAACAATCATAGTTCAGGCTCCCAGAACCACTACAAAGACTGAGGAGGGTAGCGCACGTAAAGGGCCTCCCACCGGAGCCTGGCGCTGCTCCTGGACGCCAAAGGCCCTGGAGCTCAGTGCCACGGAAGGAAGGACGAGAGGAATCCAGCCTTCACGTGAGCACGTAACGGAAGCGAACAACCCTGCCCACCCTGCCAAAGCCACAGGAGAGCTGAAGCCGAGGAAGAGAAATGGCTTTGGAGGATGTGGCAGTGATCTGCACCCTGGCCCTGGCCCCGGCCTAGCTGCGTGACATTGGCCAAGTCACCTCACCTCCTGAGCCTCAGACGGATTACCTGGAAAACACTGACGAAGCAGGCACCGTCAGGGCCCCTCTCCAAGCCCCCTGGGCACGCACCCACCTGGCCGCTCCTCGCTGCAGGTGCCTGCCCCGGGCGCGTCTGTAGCCATACGGGGATGCTCGGCCCGAGGGCAGGGCAGACCCCCGGGAGCAGCCTTCCACCAGGGCCCAACAGGAGTCGGTCTGCAAACACCCTGTACCCCACGGCCTCCGAGGGCTTGTCAGTGGAGGCTGCCACTCCCTAAGGGGTGATTTCCGAGACAGTTTCCCAAATAAACTCCTTGCCCTTGAATCCTGCTCTCAGGAGATGCTTCTGCAGGATCCCAGCCTTCACCAAGGGATAAACCAGCTTTCACGGGACCCAAGGGCTGAGGATGTGGCCGCTTCTGGACTCAGCCCAGGACCAGACACGGACCACTCCAGCCAGCGGCAGGGCTCCTGTAAAGCACAGGCGTGTGAGGGGTGAACTCGCAGCCTGTCAGCACCCCTTCTCCACCCTCTCCGCACACCCGCTCTCAACACACCCCTGAACCCTCATCACAGACAGCCAGGCCATTAGGAAGGAGCGTCAGCCAAAGACAGCATTTATGAAAATTCAGTAACGTTTCACCCACCACGGAAGCTTTTAATAAGTCAAGCGGAGGGAGGACACTGCATAGTTGATTTTCGGCCTCTTGGCTGGAAGCAGCCAATTACTTTTCAGGTGGAATCACTTGGGTAGTAACGAGTTCCTGCGCGATTTCATGGCTCTGAAGCGGGAGGTGGGGCGAAGAGTGCCCGCCTCTGCTGCCTGGCTTTCTGATTAAGGGCTTGAAATGATGAACCCTGGGGAGTGGACGGGCCATGGAGAGACACGTGAAGTGACAGAGGAACCACCCAGGTTACAGCCCTGCAGTTCCTCTTTCAGTCCGTTTCTCTCCGAAGGGGCTAATTCCTGCATGATTCAGAATCCTAACTCTTAACAGAGCAGGCCCTGTGAAAAGCAGGATTGCAGAAATAAGAAAGCCTGAACTGCTATGTTTCTTCAATACATCTTTTGCCATGTTGTTCCTTCTGGTCACCAGCAGATGAAAAAAAATAGCCAAAGACAAAAGATAAAACTGATGTAATAGAGGGTTTTGTTCATCAGAAATTTTAGCGGAGAATCTCTTCTAAGAAAAACAGACTAAAACTGGACATTTCCAAGAGGATACCACCTGCCTTCTCCCTGGTTTCCGGGGACCTTTAGGAAGACACAAGGCCATTGGTCTTCCTACCACCTTGAAGGTAGCCCTGTTGCTGGGGGGTGGAGTGGAAGTGAGGTGGTCATTTCTGGTACGAGGCACACTTGGGAGGGGGTTGGTCAGAGAAGAGAGTGCCCCGGGGAATTTCAGGGACAAAGTGAGAGGCCCAGGACCAGCCCTGGGATGTAAGAGCACCACCGGGGGGAGAAAAGGGGGTTTTAATTTAACAAGCGGTATTGTGGGCAATACACTGGATTTCCTCTCAAATTCTTTGAGAGACAAATGAGGAATGAATGGGATTACTTTATTTCTTGAATGCAAAACCAAGCAGAGACTGGGTCATGTACTGCTCCAGTTTATATTCGGATTATATGCAATGGGGTGAAGTTAGACTGTGCTTCTGGGTTAAGATAATAATGATAACAACAATATCAACAGTGATACATGGGCAGTTTGGATGTTAAGAGGCTTAGCAACAGTATCTGAAAACCGCTGGGTACTGGAGCTTCCTTTAAGTAGCAGTAAGACAAGTGCTACAGACTGCATGTTTGTGTCTCCCCAGAATTCATACATAGAAACCTTAACCCCCAATGCGATGGTAGTTGGAAACAGGCGTTTGGGGTGATTCGGTCATGAGGGTGAAGCCCTCATGAATGGAATTAGTCTTCCTAAAGAAACCTCAGAAAGCCCCCTGACCCCTTCCACCCACCACATGAGGACATACCAAAAATAGCCATCTATGAACCAGAAAGCAGGCCCTCACCAGACACTGAATCTGCCAGCACCTTGATCTTGGACTTCTTAGCCTCTAGTACTGTGAAAAGTAAATTTCTGTTGTTCTTAAGCCACCCAGTCTAAGGAATTTTTGTTACAGCAGCCCAAACAGACGAAGACAACATGGCTGCCGAAAAACCAGTAAATGGGGGCTTCCCTGGTGGCGCAGTGGTTGAGAGTCTGCCTGCCAATGCGGGGGGACACGGGTTCGAGCCCTGGTCTGGGAGGATCCCACATGCCGCGGAGCAACTGGGCCCGTGAGCCACAACTGCTGAGCCTGCGCGTCTGGAGCCTGTGCTCCGCAGCAAGAGAGGCCGCGACAGTGAGAGACCCGCGCACCGCGATGAAGAGTGGCCCCCACTCGCCACAACTAGAGAAAGCCCTAGCACAGAAACGAAGACCCAACACAGCCAAAAATAAAAATAAATAAATAAATTAATTAAAAAAAAACAAAAAAACCCCAAAAGAACACCAGTAAATGCAATTTTAAGGCACATGAATAAGGTACTGTGTCTTTAGCAAAGAAGGGACTAAACAGAAGATAAAACCCCAGGATTGAAAACTGGTCTTAAGTTCTGAAAGTCATCATTCAGTAAAAGGGGTGCGGATGGAGGGAGGAGGTGGGCTCTTTGTGGTACAAAGGGAAGAATTAGAAGCAACGGTAGAAGATACAGACAACCATAATCTTACACTCTCTGGAAAGAAATTCCTAAAAATGTCTATTCTCTACAGAAATAACTGTCCAAATATCAAATCCAGATGTACTAGCTTTGAAAGAAGCGTCTTTCATTTCTGGAGGTCTCCAGGCTGTGCTGGCTGAAGACGCTCACAGCAATCCTCAACTTGGATGGGGCCTGGGGGTCACGGATCCTCATGAGCTCTCACAGTTCTAAGGTTTCACAGTTCTTACAGTTACCACCTCCAGGGAGCCTGCCAGCTCACACCCGGAGACTGATGCGAATTATTCATCAAAACCACCAATCCAAAGACCACTTCCTAGATTTTATTTTGGAGATTAAAAACCTTCTTGATTCCACTTACGTTCTCACCTGTATGTTAATTGGAGGAAGAGGGGTAATGGACTCATTTTTGCCTGAAATACATGAAAGCATGCTGTTTCTCCCACATCACACCCTTTTCCCAACCAATTCACGTTCACTGGCTATACCTCAGTTTTTGCAAAGTTTGGCCAGTGAGCACTTTTTTTTCCTTTTTATTTTTTAGTGAGTTTTGTTCTCTCACTCCTCTTTGAATGAGACAAGTCTTGGTCTCCCCAGAAAAGCCTTATTCCTATAAGAAATACACCAAGTGTTAGAAACAGTGTCAGTCACGGCGGACAGACCTACAGCCTGGCTGGCCCAGGCATCAACGAGCCACTACCAGGTTAGCCGGGAAAGGCGGGTCCCTGCTGCAGGGCCTGAGCCGCACAGTCCCCTGGGAGCCAGCAGGGGCCAGCTGTGTGCCAGGGAGCAAGGGTGTGCTGGGTGGATGAGGACTCACAGGAGGGCCAGTGACCCCAACGCCCGGGTCTCCGTGGTTGCCAGGAGAGCCGGGGATCCCAGGTGCACCACGGTCCCCCTGGAAAGAGAAAACACAAGGTCAAGAGGTCAGCTCTGGGCAAGAGAGAGCCAGGGTGCAGGGGAATTATGCTCCTCCCACTGTCCAATCACACTCTACAGCCAGCACTTGTGCCCCAACCTGGATTCCGAGTGCCCCCCGAAGTTCATCCAAGCTGCCATCATCCCACCCAGTCCAACACACGTGGACCACAGCCACTGACCATGACCATGCACCTTTCAGGGCTGACCATGCCCCAACCCTGACCATGGCTCCAGATGTGATTGTAACAATATGACACCCCCCCCCTCAACGTGACCACAATTCCAAGTTTTACGGTGTTTTCTCCAGACTTCACCTTGCCCCCATCCTGGACACATGACCATGTACCCACATTTCAGCTTAATCCCCACATCACCAATACATTAATCCATCATTTCACCAATAATTTGCCAACTACCTACATTTTGTGGGTCACTTTTCCAGGGGGTGGGAGCGGGGAGAATGACTGAGATATAACCTTTGCCTTCATGCATGGTGGTTAATATAGTGTATGTTTAAGTTCTGCCTTCAGCACTTAGTCCCTGCTTGCTTAAGAGGGCGACACGTTTCCTGAGCTTTAGTCCTTCATTTACGAAGGGCAGGTAATAGCAGGAGCTGCCAGGCTTGCAGATGCCGTGCCTATCAGGAGATCGTGCCTGCAGGGTGCCTGGTACAGCAGTCAGTGCACGTTAGCTGCCGTGGTCGCTGCTGTTCTCAGGTGCCTGTCATTCTGGACGCGGATCGGAAGAGTCGAAGGGGAAGGAAAGAAGAAGAGGGAAGAAGTTCTGCTGGCCACTTTCCGTAGAAGGACGCTGAGACAGTCATGCCTTCTTCTGCATAATTTCAAAATCCTCCACCTCTGAAGACAAGCGCTTATCCTAACTCAGATGGCAGCCAAAGCTGACTTGTACTGACACAGGCTATTTACAGGCTTTAGACATCTCGTTTTGCATGGATGCTTACACATTTCTGTTACATCAATATTAATGAGTCTGATGAGGAAAGCTGCCCCACACACCACAGTAAATGCAACATATGTTGCTTGCAAATTATTACCTTTCTAAATTCCAAAATAAATTCAATCCAAAGCACACAGGGCCCCCAGGATTTTGTGTAAGAGACTGTGCACCTCTGTTAGGTCAGCAGACGGCAGCCAAGCCTGATACTGAAATGGGGGGTGACCCCGTTGAAACCACTTAACATCTTCAGGATGAGTTAACTTGTATGACAAATGGAAACAGCCTTAGGAGGTCATTATGAAGAGCCGATGAGACAATGTGCAGCACATTTATTTCAGGTAGAACCTGGCGTTGCTAGGCAACACTGCTTTATTAAGGTTTATGTTTTTAACCATTAAAGGAAAATCCTATTAATCATCAGCTTATCCTGTAACCACCATCTCAATTTGAAAACTTTACATTTTGGACCTTTAAGAAAAGTCACGCTTCAAGATAATTTGTTTTTCTTGCAGTATGACTGTTCCTTGGATGAGTATATAAGCTATATACTCGTTCAACTAATGTTGGTTGTTTATTCATTGCAAACCGCAGTCCAGACTCCAAGACCAAAGATGACTCAATCATGAGCCCATTTTCAATACTCTGTGTTAAATTCAGAAGAGAAATCTAAACAGGGTTTGTGAAGTTCTCACAAAAGAGATGAACCACAATCCAAACCTCTCACTGAACTCTGGTAACACTGTCTCTTTCTCTCCTCCCTCCAGGTGGACGGTGGCGACGTGTCCTGAGAGCCGCGGCATCCCTCTATCCCACCCTCACTTCTGTAAACAGTCCCCAAGAAATCCTCTTCAGAGTCCCAGATGGTGCATTCTGTTTCTTTAGAATAATATGATATGGCTGATTCTGGGAAGTACAAGGTGCTTGGGACTGCCAGGAGGTCTGATTTGTATGCATGGGGAAGGCGGGGAAGGGAGGAAGTCAAGAAATAAGGCAAATATGGGAAAAGTGTAATGAACTAAGAATGAATATGATCGGTGCCGTGTCCCTCACCAGCACATTGTAACAGTGAGAGGATGAGGCAGAAGAGGTCAAACTGGCCGTCAGGTGATGACAAGTCCAGTCTTAGGACTGAAACCGAGCTCCCCTAAAATCTAGTTCCCCTGTGAGTTGATGGCCAACCTCTCTATCCAAAACTTTATTCCCGTTCTTGCCCTGCCCCTGTTCCTCTCAGGACTGAAGAGTATCAAAGAAAAGGCGGGACTGAAACTGAACAGGACCCCGTACCTTCCCCGGTACAACCCCCTCCAGGTCGTGTCCTCGTTTCTTTGGCCTTCACCGAGTTCCAAAGAGCAGACTCAAGCAGTTACCAATTAGGCAAGAGAGGGAAAGCAGACACAAAGGAACAGCAGTTAAGCAAGAAAATTTATGGTAACCTATACAATAGCTGAGCAATAAAAGAGTCTCAGGACTCCTAGTTCCTCCTCAAGGGACATACGTAACAATCTGACACGTACCTTCGAGCTGTTCTGCAGAAATGAAGACCCCCACCCACTAGAGGGTGCTGACCACAGGCATGTAGACCCCAGACTGGTTGGAACCAGAAGGGTGATGCCTGAGATTCCCAAACATCACCCTGTCACCTCACCACCAGCCACTCAGAAACATGTCCGCGAGCTGATCACACACCCTACGACCCTCACCTTACCGTTGCTTTTAAACCCTTGTCTGAAAGCCATCAGGGGTTCAGGTCTCACTAGCCGCCCATCCTCTTTGCTTGGCCCGGCAACAAACACTACTTTCCTTCACCACAACCCGGTGTCTGTAGATAGGCTTTGCCGCGAGTCAGGCAAGTGCACCCGAGCTCCGTTTGTAACAGAACAATGTCAATCTGGTCCTGTGACTTTGCATAAATCTCATAACCTCTCTGGCACCTTAAGACCCTCATCAATTAGGGAAAAAAAAGAACATTCTACCAAATTCCCATGTATCTTCCACAGACTCATTTACAAGGTAAGAAACTATATAACATCGAGTATTATATATATATATATATATAATTATATTTTATCAGCCGAATCAGAAGACAGAAAATAAACTGAGCACACATAAATGTCAGAAAAATCCATGTTGTTTTGCACCCCAGTTTCTCTTTAAAGTGGTTAATGTAGATCTTCTTCCTATTACTTTGTTTTATCGTGGCTTCCCTCTTCTTCCCAAGGCTCTATTTCATGCGCAGCACAAAACCCTAACCACTGAAAGCTAAATCACACCAACGGCGGAATTTGTATTTTTCCATACTGTCTGTTCACACCCCTGCTTCTTGCACCAGCTGTTCCCCTCGTGGGGTTGTTGTTTGATCCAGGTTCTAAGCTTCCAAACACTTACCCACCAATTAAGACTCAGCCCAATCATTCCATTTCCATAAACCCACCTCTGCCTGCCCTCCTCTCTGCCTTCTGGAAGATAATCGAATATATCTTCATTAGTCTTAACACACTGTCCTCCCATTTTGTCTGTCTGACCCTCTGACCTCTGTGTGTCTTAAAGGAAGAAGAGAACTGTCCATTCATTCCTTTAACCATTAATCCAACAAATATTTGTAAAGTACCAAAAATGAGTCAGACCCTATGTTGGGTACAATATCTACACACTTTCGCACCCACAATGCCCAGTGTAGGGCCTGGAATAGCCCTTTAACAGCAAATTCCTGAATGCCCGAATGAATGAATCTCCTCATCACTCACATTTTGTCAGGTACTAAATTTTGCTTTTGACCAAAATCAACTTTTTACCCAGGAGGGAACATGATGAAAGACCTCTCCCAGCCCAGCCCAGAATCTGAGTCACTGATTGATCTCTGCTGCAGGGTAGCCAGGCCTGGCCCTGGTATGTTTATGGCCCTTTGTGATGCTAACATTTACCCCAAGCAACTACACATCACAGCTTAATGGACTGAAACTTTGAGAAAGTAGCTTCAAGGAAAGGGCAGAAGACCTTAAAGCTCGGTCAGCAAAAGCAAGAAGGCTCCTGATTGAGAAAAAAGGGGCATGTGAGCTATAATCTGTAATACTGACTGGAGTATCTGTTTTGGCTGCAAAACCTTCTGGGCCAGTTCAACAGTGTTCAGGGAAGAAACGTGTGAGGTCATGGAAGGAGAATGACATTTACTGAACATCTATGTGCTGTGAGATCACTTATCCACAGGAGCCCTTTGGGGGTTAACGATGCTTTACTCCTTTACACAGAAAAGGAAGAGAGCCTCTGAAAGAATAAGCCACTTGCCCTTAAGTCATCTATCTTGCAAGTAGCTAAGCTGGGATCCTAACCCAGTTCTGTATGAAGGCAAAGTCTGTTCATTTTGCTAGAAATAAGTCCACCCAAGAGAAGGAAAGGCATCCTTAAGCGTCTTCCTGCAGTTGTAAGTAATGAGAAAGGGCGGAGGAGGTGCCCAGGAAAACCCTTATACACTACAGCACCCACCCTTAAATCCCCAGGGGTTTTCAGTCAGCACCAGGAACCAGGGACAGCGCCTGGGCAAGGCACACAGCTGAGCACTCCCTGCTCCCTCTCTCTCTCTCTCTCTCTCTCTCTCTCTCTCTGTGTCCCCTTCCTCCCTCCTCGTCTTCCCCATGGGCCCCCCATTCTACAACTAAAGACCTCTCTGAATTCCAACTTACCTTCCCAGCTGACTAGGGAAACCTTCATTCTAAACTACATTCTAACTTACAAACATATATTATACAATATTAACACTGAAAGGGTCATCTGTTTACGCATCTCACATTTGAAACAGGAGGATGTGTTTGGCCAAAGGGACAGCGCGACTTACCATGGGTCCCATGGAGTTGAAACTGGCTGGTCAACCGGGCCCCAGGGCAAGGCGCCCTGCATTCCTCACGCCCTGGGGTCTCAGCCTTCCTCTCTACTCCTCACTGCTGCCTCTCCCACTTCCACTCGGGCTCTCTCTCCAGCAACTTGCCTACAGGTCCCCCACCTTCGTGCTGCAACCCTGAAGCAGACTCCACAGGGCGATCTAATGATAAGAGTCACTAACATCTATAGAGCATGTACCTGTGACAAGCAGAGGTAGACAACTATTTTTATTTGCATTGTATCATTTTTCCCCAAACTGCCTGGGAGATAGATTTTATCAACCTCAGAAATACCACAGATTTTATCAACCTCAGAAATATCACAGATTTTATCAACCTCATAAATATCACAGAGAAAAGGACATTTTAAGCCATTTTCCCCATCTCCCATTTCTGGTGCCCTTGCCTTCCTTCCAAGAGGCAATCAATTTCTTCCAGGTCCTGAAGGTCCTCCTCTAGGGGGGGAATTGAGAGCACAGGAGCGCTGCCGGTCAGACGCTGGGCTCACAGCATCACGGCGGAACCTCAGACACACGCCTCCGGTTGGCTGTTAATTCACAGGGCGTCCAGAGTCTGGTCCTGCTTCCTGCTCCTTTCCGCACACTCCCATTGCTCCAGGCACAAGGAACTGTCTTATATGCCCTCAACTTCAGGCAAAGTTGTTTCCAACTTTTATTTTTCTTCAGAAACTGGGGAGTTGCCAAATATTTGCTCAGATCACTCAAAGAACTCTCTCCGTTTTTCCCCTTTGATCATGAACCACAAAGTCACTATTAGGGGAATGCACATTAGCCTACTATGACCTCAATCAGTGCAAGCTTAGTACAATTACAGAGGTCACCTGCCTGAACAGCAGAAAAAATCACGAAGCAAGAAAAGTTTAACGTAGACACCGCAATTATTCCTGAGGCCTCAAATTCCATGTCCTGGTTATTACTGTAAACAAGCCTCTTACATATAATAAATACAACATACTCTGTGGTTATGTTCCTCAGATCCCAAAGACACAACTATAGAATAAAAGGAAAAAAAAAAAAAAAAAAAGAATGGGTATCTGGGCCTTGAGATAAAACTTCCAGTAAGAGCAGCATATATGGGTTCCCAATGTGTTATATCTTCAATAAGTTGACTGGGATGGATGGGGACGTCATTTAGGAAAGTGCTAGCTGACTCAGAAAGCAGGTCTAGGGATGACAGGCCATGACACCAAAGGCACATGAAAAGAATTTTTAAAACTTTGTTTTCATAAATATAGGTAAGTGGATAAAAATATCATAATTATACAGTAATTCTTTAATTTATGTGATTTTGAATATATGTTAAACTAAAGCAAAAAATAAGCATTCTAATGTCTATCGTTGACTATGTCACACACATTCTTTTTGTACATAAATTCTAAACTTTACTGTATTTTATTTAATTTCTTACTTATTAAATTTTATTTAACTATTTACAGAATCACTTAGCCAAAAAACATGGAACGCTTCACGAATTTGTGTGTCATCCTTGCGCAGGGGCCACACTAATCTTCTCTGTATCGTCCCAGTTTTAGTATATGTGCTGCCGAAGTGAGCCCTGTCACACGCATTCTTAAGTTTATACATTTGAGCTGGTCAAATGACTGCTCACTGGCTGCGGGTGCATTTACAGCACACGCTCTACTCTGAACACATTCTGTCTCACGCTCCCATGGCCTTCTCCCACGTTAGTACCCTGCAGAGAACTCCTTCCTCATCTTCCCCTTCCAGTGGCTACACGCACTTTAAAGTCAGGAGAAACATCACCTCCTCCAAGAAGCCTTCCACAGTCAAATGAGGCTGGGTCAGGAGCCTCCTCTGAGCTCGCTTGTGCCTCAGCCTCCCTCTATCCCAGCACTTGTGAGTCTGCTTCTCCCCCGGCTCCTGAGCTGTTAAGAGGGCTGGGAACACGTGACACCATCCCTGTCACCCCACAGCCCACCTCCAGGTCTGACACGCGGCAGAGGCTCAGTGGATATGCAACGGATGAAATAAGAAGTGTATTGTTAATTGATGCATTTGACTCAATGAACGACTGCTTCGGTGTGAAAATAACTCCAGGAAAACTTCCCTAATCACTCAGGAAAGTTCTCTTAAGAACACTCCCTGATGGGCAAAGTCATCTTTTCTGAGCTGTGGCTGCAAGTGCACTGAACAAGAGACGCCTGTTGTTTGCCAAAGTGTCTGCCTTCCCTCCCAGGGCCCAGCGAGAGGACAACCGCCCCTCCCCCGTAGTGTCAGGAGTGGTGGAAATGAGTGATCACCTCCAGGCCTGGCCCACAAAATCCTTCCACAAGATCCTCTACCGTCTCTTCCCTCATTTGCCACCGCATACGGAGGCTCTGGGAGAAGACACTGAAGTCCCAGAGGAAGGGATGGCACTGGCCTGGAGGAACGTGGGTCCCTGGATGGCTGTGTGGACGAGGACTCCTCACCCACCACAGCCCCCATCACGCTCGCTGTGAATGAGGAATAAACTTTTACTGTGTTCATCATCTGAAATTTGGGGATCGTTTGTGTCCCCAATTAAACTAATAATACAAGACAGATCTGTTGCTCTGCCGGTTGAAAGCATCTTTTGCAACTTGATTTCACTGCAAACATTTACTAAGCAACAATTATGTGGCAACTACTTTAATGTCACAGTTCAGAGTCACAGAGCCTTTAGTTAAGTGGAAAGTGATGAACATGCAAGTAAACTGAGGTGACCAGAGATGCTGACAATTAAATTCTGTTTGGCCCCTAAGTGCAACCCATGGCATCCACAGTTCGCTAGATAAACCTACCTTAGTTCCTGGAGGTCCAGGTGGTCCAGGAAGTCCCTGGGAAAATGAATGGCACAAAGATAACCATGGGACCATGCGTGAGCATTTACCCATCTACCCTGTGCTGTGGGGGGCCACAGGTGGACGGGACTCTCATTGTGACCTGTCTTGTACAAAGGAAAGGTCCCTGCATCCTCGTGTAGTGCTAAGGGCTGAAAGCCACTGAGATTTCGGGGTTCTTCATTACTGCAGCAAAATTTACTAATACGTCTCACTTCATGTCCGTGACACTAACATGTTTGCAAGTCCCCATGCACACAACGCCCTCATGCGTTTCCACATACAGTTTAGCTGTCTGGAATACCCTCTCTGTGCTGTTCTGCCTAAAAAATAATTTCTTTCAACTTTCACACTTCGCACAAATGCCACTTCCTGTGCAAGGTTTCCCCAGACTTACACAGACCAAGAAGCCCTTCTCCAGGATGTGCACTCCAGGATTGCCTGAGCTACGGTTATGTTTGCCCGGCTGTCTCATGAGCACCTCAACAGCACAGGCGCGAACCCACCTCCGTGTCCCCAGCGTCCGGCCTGGAGCCTGGTACGCGGCCAGCAGTCCCCGGGGGACTCTGCTGCACTGGCCTGAAGTGGGCAGGAGCAAGGCGCTTCCCCCGCCCAAGACCCCTTCCCCAGCCCACCTGCTTTCACTGGCTATGACTCCGCTGCTGCAAAGCTTGACCAGTGAGCCTTTTCTTTTTTTTTTTTCTCTCTTCTAATTCCAGCCTGATCGTCATGGGCACAGAAACCCTGGGCCCGACACTTACCGGTTCTCCATCTTTCCCTCTTGCGGGCGGCCCCGGGAGCCCAGGGGCACCAGGATCGCCCCTGGGGCCACCTGGCCCTGGCCTTCCTTCTTCTCCCACTGCTCCCTGGAAGGAAAAGTGGACAGTGTCCAGGATCAGTGACATGCGGAGAGTAAGCTTTTCAGTGGTGAGCCAACCTGAAGGGGGTTGGTGGGCTTCCTGGTGATGCCCTGCTTCAGAAAGCCCACCCCTTCTGAGGGCATAGAAAGACGGGCTGTATAATGTGTCCCCCAAAATTCATATGCTGAAGCCCTAACCCCAGTACCTCGATTTAGAAATAGAGTCTTTGCAGATGTAATTAGTTAAGATGCAGTCATACTAGGGTGGCACGGACCCTGATCCAGTATGAACTGGTGTCCTCACGAGAAGGGGACATTTGGACACAGACATGTGGAGAGGGAAGTCGACGTGAAGATGCGGGGAGAAAAGAGCCATCAGTAATCCAAGGAGAGGGGCCTGGAAGAGATCCTTCCCTCACAGCCCCCAGCAGGAGCCAACCCTGCTGACACCTTGATTTAGGACTTCCTGCCATGGTGAGAATGGCGAGACGGTAAGTTTCTGCTGTTTAAGGCACCCAGTTTGTGATACGCTGTTCCAGCGGCCTTAGCAAACTGTACAACGCGGAACATGGGAATAGGAAGGATATAGTAGTCTTCTAGTCCAACTTTTCTCCCACTGCAGGAAACCGTCATGTGTGCCTCTTCCAGGCAGTCCTCCCATTTCTGTTTGCACTCCTTTGAGAGCAGGGAGCTCACCACCTTCTCAGGCTGTTCATCCCTTTATTGGGCAGTTCCATTACATAGTGTGCCTTTATATTCAGCCAACCCTCTCTGAAATCTTCCAGATGTTTGGCATTCAACCTTGGAGCTCTACAGACGAAATCGAATCCCTCTTCACATGACAGACTTTCAGCGATGTGAACACAGCCCGGGGCTCCCAAGTGGGAAGAGAGAGAGACAGACAGCCAGGATCTAATGAGGGAGCTGGGCTTGGAGTTTGCTCACCGTCTCTTGACCACAAAGCCAGGAGCCCCGCAGCAGCCCCGGCTGTGGAACGCTGAGGGGGAACCACATGAGCGGCAGGAACGCCCTTTCCCAGGCAGGGCTCTCTCGGGCCTAGGCTGCAATCTGACTGCCTCCGACATTTGATGCAGGGGTGAGGTGAGGTACGATGTCCCAAGGAGGGGCAAAGCAAGGGATGGAGAGGACCTGTCTCCAGGCCCAGGGCGGGATCAGCTTCTGCCAGCCTCAGGCCAGCCACTGGACAGTGAGAGAGAGAAAGCACATCCTGCTGTCCGGGATTTTTACCACTTTGCAGAGCACCGGAGGGAAGTCCCCTTCCAAATGCAGCCCTGGGTCTTGGACCTCAGCCCGGGCTTCTGCTCAGACCAGCAGAAGTGTTTGGCTCCCCCTTGAGGCTGAATGAGCCAACAGCTCACAGCTTTTCTCATCTTTGCTCAACTGGTCCTCAGAAGCCTCTTCTAACCCCCTTCTGAGCTCCTTCTACGTTGTCAGTGCCCCACTTATGTCCCCGAATAGAGCCTAACCCTTCAGACGTGTTGTAATCAAGGAAAACCCGACGGGCCAGGCTGCTTAAGGATATTTTCCACAGGTGGGTGGCTCATCTTTCTCTGCAATAGATCGTTTTCCTCTCTGAAGTACGTGTTTTAAAACCGAGCCTTCCCACCAAAGTGTAGAAGTTCGTTATTTATCCTTGTTACATTTTGCCAAAATAGAAAAGATAATACGATCACTCCTTTCAAAGGTCCCAGGCGGAGTGGACGTGAAGGGACTTGCATCAAGTTCAGACACTGCAGTGCCGGGAGGGGGCCTCTGCGGAGGTGGCATCGGGAGCCGGGGAGACGCTGAGACACGAGAAGCCTCACGTGTCGGCTCGGCGCAGCGGAGCGCCGTCAGCCCTCCTCGCCGGCTCTGCCGCATCAGTGCTTCGGCTTCTCCTCACCACCTGCGGTCAGCGTAAGCTCGTCTCCATTTTACAGACGAGAACACGCAGGTGCCAGACGGTGCCTGCAGTCCGGGCTTCTCAGCTCCGGCGCTGCTGACATTCGGGGCGGGTGATCTGTGTTGAGAACGGGGTGCTGTCCTGCGACAGTTTAGCAGAATCCCTGGTCTCCACCCACTAGAGGCCAGTACGGCAGAAGCCAGGAGTACACCTCGGAGACGCTTCCTAAAACGCGAGGTCAGGAAACGTGGCGTGGGATCTCGAACGTCCATGGGACCTCCTTCTCTGCCCCCGGGGTGTTGGCGTTTTGGGGGGACGCCGTGTCTGTCTTCTTCCTAATAAACAAAGCTCTTTCTCCTAACTCAGGAAGGTTTAACTGTGCACACAAAGGTGTGGGAGGGCTAAGTTGGTGCGCTGAACTGAGAGAAAATGGACCTAGAGTCAGACCGACCAGCTCTGTGGCTCACCAGCTACGGGATGTAGGAGAGCTGAATTAATCTCTCAGAGCCTCGGTCCCCACCTCTGTCAACTGGGGATCCACCTCCTCTACGGGTCCGCCGTGAGGGTTAAATGAGACAACTTCAGGGCTCCTCCCGCCCCTCTGTTCAGAAGCCTTTCTGACCCTGGGTCCTAAACCAGGTCTGAGCAGAGCGGGCTCCTGCTTCCCGGCTTCTTAAGAAGCTGAGAACAGCTGCTGTGTGCAGAGAGGTCACACTGCATCTTACCTTCTCACCGCGCTCCCCATGTTTCCCAGGGGGGCCTCTGGTGCCCGGGGGGCCCTGAAGAAAGAGGGGTTATTGACAAGGTGAAGTTCAAGAGGGCCCGCCGCCCCCAGAGAAGGGCGATCAGCCCCCTTTCAGTTGATGATTACAGCTCTGTCCCCACTCATTCCCCCCCTGGCTTAAATTCCTTGCCGCCATCTCCCCCCCCCGCCTGCCTTAGCTGCTCCTCCCCTGGTCTGTCACTCAGCCCTGAACACGAGACCTCTAACCACGCAGGCATGTGTCTCCTGATGCCCTGCCCGCCTTGGGCTGCAGCTCTCAGAGGGGACCTCGGGGAGGACGAGGGTGACCTAAGAACATAGCCTTGGCATCGTTGACCTGCTCCACCTGTGTCTTCAGAGTCCCCCAGAGGTTGACTTTTTGAGACAAGGCTCAGGTGCAGGTGCTCCTCGGAGGCACCAGCAGGGACGTGAGAAAGAGGAGGATAGGCAGGTAGTGACACGTTCGTGTCACTGGAGCTCGGTCCTGCTGGGAGCTCTGGGGGCCAACGCAGGACACACATTCAGAGTGGCTCCACCAGGAGTGGAGAAGCTGGGCCATTTATACACCCATCAGCCAGGGATGCTTCTGCTGGTGGTGGTGCCGCTGGCCACGTGTCATGTGGCTGCACAGCGAGGTCTCTAAAAGCCACAGAAAACCCTCAGGCAAAGGAATGCAAGGTTGGCTCCTGGAAGTCTGTGGCTGGCACTGCAGTGGGGAGGGTGACATGATACAGGCAAGGGTCCAGCGGTATCCACGGCAACCACTAACCACATGACTCAGTCTCCCTGTGCCTCAGTCTCCTCCTGCATAAAATGGGGGCAATACTAATATCCACCTCCCAGGGTCCCGAGGAGTCAATGAGCGAACTCGTGTAAAGCACTTACAACAGTGCCTGGCACACATATATGCCCGCATTTGTCCTCTGAACTGCTATGATTATTAACAGAAAGGTTGGTGACTGAACGGGACTGGCCTCAAGCTATAACAGTAACAGTTAGTCAAGTAACTGTAACAGTTCTCTGTTACCCTTGACTAGATGCCATTGGGTGTTTCACTGCACACGTTGCAGCTGAAAGCAACGTTCAGCTGGACCTTAAAGCTGGGGTCCTTAAAGCAGACCCATGGGGCCCCCACGGGGGAGGCTGTCTCCCTAAGTCAAGTGCAGCAGGAGGTTAAGGGTGAACCTGCACAGCCCGCGCTCTCCATCTTGAAGATGAAAAAGCGGAGGCCTCCAGGAGCCCCTCACAGAGGCCTGACAGCCGGTTAGTGGCAGAGCTGTGGCCAGACCCCGGGCAGCCCAAAAGTCAGGGCCTCCTCCACTTCTGTAGGTTCATTTTGTTTCTTCTAAGGCAAACTCTGAGGCTGACTCCAACATCAGTGATGCTCACGGCTTTCTGCAGTTACAACAGCGTCGTTCACCCCCCGGAGACCTCACGAGTTACCGAGAACCTCAGGTTGGTAACTTTCTAGGTGACTTTGTCAGGACATCAAGTTCTTCCATCTGTGAATGGGAGTAAGGATGCCTACGCCCGAGTTTCGTGGAGGGTAAATGAGTTAACTCGGGAGATGGGCACTGTGGAGCCACAACCAGTGTTGGTGTCCCTGCCCTCTCCCCCCACCCCGATTACTCACCGCACTTCCTGGGGGGCCACGGGAACCAGGGGGACCTACAGGTCCAGGAGTGCCCTATTCAGAGATGGAAGAAGGTTAGAAAGGCCCAAGGTATTGATTATAAGCAGCTCTCCCAGTTTCCCTCCAAACCTGCCTTCTACTCAATTCTCCCTGATTTGCTGGAAATGTTTGTAACCTGAAACTCCCTGCACAGATAAGATGAACCTCCCGTCCGGGTGCACCCCAACTCGCCAAGCCTCCAATGAGTGGGGCTGCGGCACAGAGGTGGGAGACAGGAGGACAGAAGCAGCCTAGGACCTTCCTTGAGACCACGGCACGGAGGCGGCAGAGGTGGAGTGTGCTGGGCGGGGCGGGGCGGGCAGAAAGGAAGGCCAGGTCCAAACATGCACGTGTCTCGGGTGGGGTTTGGCCTCTATCCTCAGAGCCTGGGGGAAAGGGAACCCCGAAAATGGGACAAACTCTTCAGACCTGCGTTGCCGAGAAACATGCTCTGGTGTAACGCAGGCCGACCGTAAGGGCATGAGCAAGCCTCGGGGACCAGAGGGAGGACACGTGAGGCAGCCGTGGGTTGGACAGGAAGAGGCATCCCTGGAGAAGGTGCCAGGAGGGACGACCTGGGCTTGGCGACCGGCCGCTGGTGGAGGGCCGAGGGGGAGTTCGCGGTGCGGACGGTGGCAGAAGCCTGAGCGGGCCTCGGCCACGCTGCTCTCGGACTGGCTCCCTCTGAAGGGGCCGGTGCTGTTCACGGAACAGGGGCACCGAGGGGGGAAGCCTGCGTGTGTGTGTGCGTGCGTGTGTGTGCCGGTGTTGGATCTGACTGGCCAATCAGGCATGTTTCCCGGAGGAGGTGGATTTGAACACCGATGGCTGGACGAGTGCATGGCGGGAGAGGTGGGTGAGGACACTCCAGCCGGGGCACCACCCGGGAGACGGGGACCCGGGGACTCCCAGTACTGGAGCCTCCCCACGCTCCTTCTGCCGCCCACACCCCTACACTCGGCCTCCCTCCCCCACAGGCTGCGCTCGGGCCGGGTCTCCCTCCAGGAGCAAGGAGGACTGACCGCGGGCCCCGTCTCTGCGACATCCGCGCCGCCAGCTCCCGGGGCTGACCCCATTCCCGCTAAGTCACACGTGCGGCGGGCTGGGCGAGCAGACTACAGCCGGGCACGTGGGGCCTGCGGTCCTGCCTGCCTGGCACTGCTGCTGCTCTGAGGCCACCGCCTCTCCTGGGAGTCCCCGCGGGACTCGGCCTTGTCCTGCGTCCCGCCAGCTCCCCGGAGAAGCCTGGGCTGGGGGCTCCGCTCCGGTAGACACAATGCTAGTCAGAGCTCAGGGGCACGAGTGCCGACCCACGGAGATTCTGGGCCTGAGGGAGGCGAGTCAGGAGCAGCGAGCGCGTGAGGGTACACGTGTGCTTGTCTTCCTGGAGTTGCTGGAACTGCATTTATACGTGTGCACGGCCTTATATGGGGGTGCATACGTGTGTGCGCATCGCGGTGCGTGTGCATCTCGCTTTCCAAACGTGTGGATGTGGATGTGCACGTGGGTGTGCTTCTCAGAGTGACAAACTCATCTGCGTGTGTCCGTGTGTGTGCCACCCATGTGCGTGCAGAAGGAGATTCCTCTTGGGGCTGGCATGTGGATGAAGCCCTGGGATGCTGGGGACGTGGCAGAGGCCGGCACGTCTCCGGTCCTGGCTGCTCAGGCGGCTCCAGCCCCGGCCAGCCCCGCAGCGTGGACGGCGCTTTCCCAGCCCCCTCCCCACACTCTGCCGAGAGCTGGGAGCCCGCCCAGACCCCCTCCTATGGGGCCCGGGAGGACTCACAGGGCTCCCAGCTGCTCCGGGCGGCCCCTGCGCGCCTTCCTGCCCCTTGGCACCCTGCATGGGAAACAAAACGGGGAGGTGAGAAGCCACAGGCAACGCCGTCCTCGGCCCCATGCGGGGATGTCAGGGCACCTTTGTCCTCAGAATTAGGTGATCCGAACTGAAGGACCGGGAGCGGGTCTAAAGGTGCAGAGATCGCAGCTCCTGGCCTCCGCCATCGTACTCCGTCCTCACCACCCCGGGACAGCAGCACCCACCCTTTATCTTGACGCGAACAACGTTCAGAGAGACAGGCCAGCCCAGGGCACACAGCCAGCCGCGGCCTGTGGCATCTGAGCCCAGACAGGCCGCTCCCACGGAACTCTCCGAGAACACGGACAACTGCCCAACAGAGAGCCAGTTAAGAAGCTGAAACTGAGGGAAATGCGATCAAAATGCTACAACACAACAGGTGTCATGTAAACTGGAGCCGCCAATTGGGGCTGGGAGGGAGGAGGGGACCTCCCGCAGCTGAAAAGCCTCGGGGACCCCTGGTCCCCAGCATGGCTGCTGGCTGCACAGAGTCGGGGAGGGAGAGCGTGGCGGGAGCCCAGCTCACCGACACCGACACTTCAGCCACAGAGCAGCGACATCCTGGGCCCCAGAGGCGGGGCCCACCCCCGGAGGCTGCATTTTGGGGCGCTTTGTGAGGTCCTCTCTGCGGCAGTGCCCCCTGGTGGACACTCCCGGAATGCCAGGTGAGAGGGGCCAGCGAGGGACGGAGGCGCTGGCGGCGCTTTCGGGTCTAGGAGCCAACAGGTGGACACAGTTTTCTTACCGGTGGTCCAATGGGTCCCCGAGGCCCCAGTTCTCCAGGATGACCCTGTGATCCCTGAAATGAAATAACCTATCAAGGGACTAGGTCACACCCCTGCTCCGGGCAGATGGGGGAGGTGTGGGCACGTGCAATGGGCATAATTTGAGATCCACGGAGGGGGCGTCCTCGGACCCCTAAGGGAGGAGGAAGGGGCCACAGTCAGTTCAGGGGGCTCCTGTGCGCAGTTCAGAGCTGCAGCCGCTCAGCCCTCAGACGTCCCGTCTAACCAGCCGCCCAGAGTGAGGGGCGAGGGGCGGGGGGCAAGGGCGCGGGGCGCAGAGCCCAGGGCACTCACCGCTTCCCCAGGCGCGCCGGGATTGCCCTTCTCTCCTTTGGGCCCTTGTCCTCCCTGTCGGTGGAGAAGCAGAGTACAGCAGACACGCTCAGCCCACCCTCAGGTCAGACCGCACTGACCTGCCTGTCCTGCACACGCCCCTTTCGTTGGAGGAGAAGCCAGCACAGCCAGCAACTGCCCTTTGCAGGTTCCACGCTGCTTTCTACTCACGCATGGGCAGATTTTGGAGACCCTGCCCCCGAGGCTCCTGCCTGCCCTCCCCCAAGCTCATCACTGATCCCCGAGTTAGTGTCTGCACGGCCCTGGGCTGGAGGCGCCACTCCCTCTGCATCAGCTGTTGAGTGGAATCGGCACAGTACACCTCGGAGAGCCTGGATTAAATGAGGTTGCTCTTGCAACGAGGTTTTCAACAGATGCAAGCTCATTCCTTCCAGAATCTCCATTTCCCACCAGCTCAGAAGAATGCACTCTGGCTCCAGTCACCGGACAACAATACCCTTATTTCTAGCATGGTTTCCTCCTAGAAAATTTCCCGTGGGGGGCCGGGGGATTTGCAAAATTCTTTTGTCTGGTCCACAAGTCACTGGAGATACAATCTGCAAAGATGAAAGGGCTTACGGGATGGATTCGGGTGACGCACAGGGAAGGAGTCTGCACACGCTTTCTGCCAGCTGGGGGAAGGAAAAGTGGGTGGCAGGAAGCGGGCTCAAGAATCAGGAGTGGTCAGGCCAGGACAGGGGAGAGACCCTGGGGACTCACAGGCAAGATGCTCAAGGCATTTCTACCCAGGGCCTGAGAGCCAGGAGGCAGAGTCTTCACTGCAGGGGTGCACACCAGGTGCCCATCAATAGCTGCTGAATGCTGAATGCTGAATGCAGGAGCGTCGTTTTCCCCCAAATGCCCCCTTGGTGATGTCAGCCAAGCCAAATCTCTTCTCTGGGCTCAGCAAACGCAGGGCGCTGGCTGGGCGTCTGGGAATCCTTTGCAGGCTGAGGGGGTGGAGTCAGGCTGCCTTCCGGAGGCGGCTGCTTCTAAACCAGTTACAAAGCCTCGCTTAAGTTCTTAACGGCAATGTCTCCAAGCCTGAGGCTGCCTGGCCCTCCCTCCTCCAGCTAAGGAATGGGTTCCCTTCTCCTCTCTGACATCTCCAGACCTGCTCACCATCTAACAGCCCCTGCTCTGTTCTCCACAAACTGCCATCACCACGCTACCTCGAGGCCTCCCCAGCTGGGGTCCCTGACATCCCCAGAAGGTTTCTCAATCCTGGAGCAGAAGGAAGAGGGGCTTCCCTTCCAGCCCTCCTCCCCCTCTTTATTCCCCTTCTTAGTCACGCTGCAAACTTCGCCGCCCCTCCGAATTTCGCGGCCCCTCCCCATGTGCACACAGCTGAGAGCAAGGAGAAATCAAACAGAAGAACATCTTTCAAAACCATCAATACAACACGGTTACCATGGCAATGAGGCAGCCCCAGAGGGATTCATGCAACAATCCACAATGAACCTTTTTTTTTTTTTTTCATGGACACAGATTCCTTGCTTTGCATCTGAAAGTGACTTCCTGGTTTCTGCACAGCTCAGACCCTGCAGGAAGGTGGCACCACTGGGATTCAAAGAGGAGGCTGGGCAGACCTCTGGCTCTCTCTCAGTCCCTTCCCATGGGAGCACCTTGGAAATCGTCTTCTATGGAGCAGTTCGTTTAAGCAGGGGCTGGATGTGCAGGTCTGCCTCAAGATTTGGGGACTCAGGGTGGGCGTGAGGGAGGGAGACCCAGAGGCATCGGGTAGGTGGATGTGGTCCTGGAAGAGGAAGACGGTGGGGCTCAGCCAGGGCCTCATGGCTGACAACCAAGTCTCAATTGCTAAGTCCAGGAAGGCCCTTTGCAAGGTGCTTCACTCCTCCGAGCCACGGGCCATCCCTGGGCACAGGGGCGGTCACAGCGATGCCTGCATTGCACCTGCCGCCTTCGAGGCTCGAGCCCTTCCCTTGAGAGAGGAGAGGACCCAGCCGGAGGCCCAGCCTGCTCTTCCCCCGCGTCTCCCAGCACTTCTGCAGCCCGCACCGCCCCGTGACGGCCCTCCCGCCCTCGCTTCCTCCCCGTTCCTCCTCCAAAGCAGCTCAAAATCCTCCTCCTCCTTCCGCAATGATTCCGGCGCCGACTCAGCCTCCCTCTCTCTACTCTGTTCTTTTCCATCAGATACAGGGTCCTTTTGAGCTTCTTAAGTCACAGCTACTTCAGAGCGGAGACAGGGAGGTGGGTCCTCCACACACACCCCTCCGCCGCCGCGCGCGGTGCAGCGGGTCAAGTCCTAACAGCGGGAGAACCACGTCCCTGAGAGCAAAGCAACCAGAGGAGGCCGTTTGCTGACCTCAGGGCAGGAAGAGACCCTGAACACGCTTATTTCCACGGAGGCTGCTCGTGGAAAGAGGAGGGAAAGGTTCCTGGAGGCTGCGGCCACGGCGAGCATCCTTTTCGGTCAAGTGTTTCCATCTTCACAAGAAGCCACAAGGTGTCCCTCCCCCAGCCACACCTCCACGCAGGCCGGGTCCCCTCTGCCCTCCGAACTGCCCCCTCTCAACCTGTCCCTTCGAGGCCCTCCAGGCCCGGGGCCCCTCACTGCGGACACCCACTGAACTGCCTGCTCTGCCCTTTGGTCTTCTGCCAGCCCACATGACTCTGTCCTGCTCAGAACCACCGGCCACTCCCTGTGTAGTGAGGAGGTAACTTTACCCAAAGAGAGGGCTGGCCTTCGCCCTTGGCTACTGGCAGGCAGCCTCCAGGCCCCTGGAACCTCCTGTCCGACCCTGGAGCTGGTTCCTCGCAGGGTCCGTCCCCACTGGCTGCCAGGACAAGGTCGGGAAGCCCAGATGCCTGGCAGCGACCGGGACGCAGGGGCTGAGAGTTAGGACACAGCCCGGGCCCAGCTCCCAGAGCCCCCGGGACATCGCGAGCCAGGCTGGGGGACACCGTGCAGCACCGAGGAGTCACTGCCACTTACTGGCATCCCTGGGTGCGGTGTGAACAGGGACGTCTGACAAGGAAACCACAGAAATGAGAAGGACGTGAATCGACGTTAACAACCTGCCTCTGACAGATTCACCGAGCAAGAGAATACAGCCCCGAGGGCTCCTTTAACCATGACTAGTTTTGACAGTTAGGATCCCACGCTCCTTTCAAGTCCCCGAGCGGGTATTAAGTCCGGAAAGCACAGTGGTTAGCTGTGGGCGCGCTGGAGTCCTGCAGCCTGAGCTCAAAGCCTGTCACCTCCACCTTAAACTGTGTGACCTCGGACACCCGCCAGCCTCTCTGCTCTCATCGGTGAAATGGGCTGACACATTCTCCTCTCAGGGTACGGCGGGGCCGAAACGGAAGAATCCATGCGAGTGATCAGAGCTGTGCCTGGACCGCTGGATCGCTCCAGCAGAGTCCGTTCCTCACCACCAGCGGCTACTGGCAGTGACGCAGGTGACAAGGAAGCCAGGCTGCGGGACTCGGCTCTGGGCCCAGGGAGCCCAGCTGATGCAAACTCTCTGTCCCAGAAGCTGAGGACCCCACGGACTGGCCCCCGCACGGCCGTCCCTCTGCGTTGCATGAATGCTTCCCAGGCGGCCTGCTTTCTCCCATCTCAAAGCTGCCGCACCCGCCGCTGCCCCGGCCTGGAACGCGCTTCCCTTCTCCTTTACCTGACTGACTGAGCCCACCCTTCAGAGCTCGTGTTTGAACGTCCTGTCTTCAAAGATCTCCCCCCCGTCCACCACTCAAATATAAATGAGGCCCCCTTGCTATGCACCCTGCTCTTTGCCTTGACAGCATTTACCACGATCTGCAGGATCTGTGTGTCTGGGCCGCCACGTGACTAGAGCTTATCTCCCTGACGAGGCAGTTTAAGCTCCACAGCAGCCAAACTCTGCCAACGTCTGGCGCACAGCAGGTGCTCAAATATAAGTGAGTGGACAAAAGGACATCGGGGACGCTCGTCCAAAAACGCAATGAATTCAACAAGGAAGGAAAAAAAGGAGATTTCCTACACCGTGCCCTCCATGTCTCCAAATCCCAGTCTCGTCCCCAAAAGAAACCACTGTTTTTCAGTTTAGCATATTTTAGACCCATTTGTATCTATTTCCAATTTGCAATTATGAACGTATAGGAATGCATAACTTTGCACGAGAGTTATACAAATAAGAACAGCAAGCATTGTTATTTATGGTTGTTGATATGTATTAACTCGTGTATTCCTCACAGTAAAAGAAGCAGTTTTATCTGTTTTTGCCCTGCTTTTATACGTAAGAAGATTGAAGGACAGAGAAAGAAACTTCTTAATGAAGTTCACACAGCCAGTGAATGCCGGACATCACGTAGGTGGGCTGTGGAGTCCGTGTTAGCCTTCACACACGCTGTAACTCATAAATTAGTTTTTCTACTTAACTTTTCTTGAATATGGGCATCTTTTTAAAGCCATATGCGTAGTGCATGTGTGTGTGTTTAATTTTTATGAAGTAGGATTCCATGACACACATATTCCGTGGTTTAGTTAATTCTCTGCTTCTGGTCATGTAGGTTGCCTGTAATTTTTCATTATAAGCAACACCACAATGTAAATCCTTGTACATGATTTTTTAAATACACACAATGCAAATAATTCTTCAGGCTAGATGCCTAGGAATGGAATCTCTAATCTAACGGTTAGACAGACACTTTATGATATGTTAATACCAAGTAACCTCTCAAATAAGTGTTACCAATATGCCTCCCACCAAAAGGCAGTGCTCATTCCCTGCAAACCTGCCTACATTAAATATTACCAGTCTTAAACAACAATTTTACATGGCCAGTTCTGACTCTAAATTTGATTCTGAAATACTTGCTGCATCTCATTTTGAGGGGCATGTATGTGTGTGGGGAGAAAACAGTGGTAGCATCATGATGTAACATACAGAAGACCACGGAGGACACATCTTTGTCACACTGCAAATGGGATTTCTGGGTGTTCAGGCTCTCTCATCTCCTGCCCTCCATATGAGGCAGTCCCCTGTTGTAGCTACTAAATGACCAATCCCTACGTGCCCCGCCATGGCCAGCATCTGGAGCCATGTTCACCTCCCCCGAAAGCATCCGATCAAAGCACAGAATATCAAGGCTGGGAAGAAACATTCACATGAAAAAAAAAAATGCAAACTATATTTGCATATTTATATAGCCTTCGTTTTTTTTTTATTTAGCATTTATTATGTACCAGAAACTGTGCAATGTACCTTGTATTATTTCAGTTAATTTTCACCACAAACGTACAAGATAGCTAGGTATAACATTTTTTCTTAACAGATGAGAAGACCAAGTCTTTTCGACACTAAATAACGTGTCTAAGACCGCAGTGCTGGTGAATGGCACAGCCAGGATTCAAACCCACTTTTTTTTCTGGCTCCAAAGCCCACGCTGTTACTCACTACTCATCCCGAACTCACAACGCCCACCCTCAGACAAGCGAAGGGTAGAAGCATGAGTCACAGCTGTATATCTGTGCTGTAGTCTTACCCTGGACAAGCTGCTTCTTGTCCCTGGGCCTCTGTTTCCCCACAGGCAAGAGGTGGGCATGGATGCTCAGTGTGTAGCCGGTGTTCTAATAAACAGTGACTGTGCTTGCTGAGTGAGATAAATCAATAAGCACAAGGTGGTTCCTAGTGAAGCTTAGGCATTTTTGGATTACAGGACCTAGGGATAGGTCTGGCTATTGACAAACTCCCTTCAAAAGATATTTACAACTAAGTGGTATGTGTGCAGAAGGAGAAAGGGTTACAAGCAGAGTAACTTACAGTTCCAGGTAATCCCGGGGGGCCTGCTGGACCCGTTTCACCCTAAGTGAAGAAACGGAAAATAAATTACCATTAACCCTCTGCCAACTCTGCCTATCCTGGGATACCTTTCCCAAGACAACAGAATCACCCACCCCACATCTACCTCGATAGATAGATAGATAGATAGATAGATAGATAGATAGATAGATAGATAGATTCCAAATTGTAAAATACTTCAGACATATCAGAACTTTATTCTGAGGAGTATCTATGCTGGTATGTGTAGCTGTAGATCGTTTATATCACTATATACTATTCCATGGTGCACATGGAAGTAAAGTGATCCATGATCCGTCTTTTTTTTAAAGTATAAAATACTTCTTTTTTATTTAAGCCTTTAACAGATAACCGATTGTTTAAAGCAAAAACAATAACAATGTACTATAGGTGTCAAAACACAGGTAGAAGTAAGATGTGTGACAACAACAGCACAAAAGCTAAAAGGGAGAAATGAAGATATACTGTTCTATGGTTCGTATATTTATATATGAAGTGGTATAATAGCACTTAAAGATTTAATCGTGGTAAGTTAAAGATGTCTACTATAAACTTTAAAGCAATCACTGCAATAAAACAAAGGAGAGACAGAACTAATAAACCAGTGAAGGTAATAAAATGGACACAATCCATCTTCCTGTTGATGACATTTATGTGATTTCCCGCCTGCTGCAGCCATAACCGTGCTGCGGCAGGCCTCTCCACACTGTGCGCTGCAGCCCAAGGGCTTGAGCGCCCTTAGAAACTCCCCTGGGCCCTGCCCCACCCTCTTCGAAGGGGACAGGCTCTTTTCAGGGGCCTGACGGGTGACTATAACATTCCTGTAAACAGCACAGGCTTGGGAGTTGGATCACCTGAGCTTGAAACCTAACTCTACCATTTCATGTATGTTATTTTACTTCTGTCGGCTCGTCTTCCTCTGTGCAAAATAATGACAATAGTACATCCAGCTCACAGTATCATCTGGGGGCTGACTGAGATCGTCAGCGAGGGCCCACTGAGGAGGAAATTGTTATTACATTTGCCCCGAGGAAAAGAGGTCACTGGCTACTCCACCAGGAGGTGCGGTCCCCAAAGCCCATCATTCCATGTGAGCCACGATGGTGTCAGGACATGGATGTCGAGGCCCAGGTGTGTTCCGAGCAGCCCAGGGTCAGGCCTGTGGCAGGCCTGGGTCCACTCGTGGTTATTAGCGGACAAGTGAATGAATAAAGTTGGCTTAGAGAGAGGCAAGGCTGCTCTTAATAACAACAATAATATGATAATAAAACGTAGTCATACTGTCTTCTATGATTATTTCTATGGTTATATAGGATTTAACTGCAGGTACGACTTACTTTTCTACAGGCATTAACGCCTCTGATCTCCGCCCAAATGCCTGTGACAGAGATGCTTCCGTATTCCCATTCCACGGAAGCAACCACACTCGTTCACCTGCCCAAAGTCACACAGCCAGCAGATGGCTCAGGCTGGTTTTAAACTCAGAATCCAAGCCCTGAACTACTCACTGTGCAGCATTTCCCTGACTAAAGTTCCAGAAGCTTCGGAGAGAAAAACCCTTTCTCAGCGCTATTTGCATTATCCGAGTTTACCCGATTCTCTTCTTGACACCGTCGACCTCGTGCTCCAAAACCAATCGCATCCAAACCAATTTACCCTCCATTAAAAAGTCCAAATGACCAAAGCTGAGCGTGTCCCAGTGGAACGTATGAATAGACATAAACAAGAAGAGGGTTGGAGGGCGTCTCTAACCCCGAGAGCCTCAAGGCCACCTTTCTGGAAAAGCCTCCCCCACCCCCAGGGCTGCAGGGTGAAGGAAGGGCCAGTGGGCCAGTGGGGCAGAGCCCAGGCAGCTCTCTGACTTAGAGGAAGATGCTTGGCTGGAGAAGGGTCTTTGAGTTCTGTAGTTGATGTGACCGGCCTGGGTTCCCATCCCAGCTGAGCCCTAGCTGACACAGAGGAATTATCACCCTACTTTCCGAGATGCCCTGGGGTCAAAACTCTCACAGTGGCTGGTGGGGAGAAAGTGGACCAGAGAACTGAGGCAGGGATGCTCAAGGCACAGTCAGAAGGGGGCAACGTTGCCTGAATGTCTTATTTTAGATTTTTTTTTGACCGGAATTGTCTATTATTACATATTTCTCTAGGGGAAAAGAAAAGCAGGCCAGATTGTTCGGAAGCTTGAACGTGATTCTGCTGTGGCCCTGACAATTCTGCCAAATCAATAAAACGGGCTTCATGGTCTCGCTGAGTCCTCTGCATCCTGGAAATGAGTTTCTCAAATAAAAACTGCACTTCTGAAAAATCCAGGAGAGCAGCAGGCCTGAATGGCTTACCCACCAAAGCTCTTTCCATTCCAGGATCTCTATTTATAGATCACAGGTCTGTCCAGAACAAAGCCCTCAGCCTTCAGCCCGAGAGAGGGGGATGGGAGTTGAGAAAGGTCGATAGCAGGACCTTGGAGGGGAAGAGCGTGCAAACTTGGGAGAACAAGGTGACAGCACCATGCCGGAGAGGGGCACCAGGGCCCCCTGGGGGGTCGTGGCCACTCCTCAGGTTCCCCTCGGGCCAGGCTGGTGTGAGGTGTGGACCTGGTCAGAGCCAGGACGCAGGGCCCAGACTGAGGTCAGGTCTTGACTCCACCGCCCTCCATTCACGCAGCCCTGGGAAAGCGGCTTGGCCTTTCTGTGCCTCAGTTTCCTCCTTTATAAACTGGGGGTGTTGCTGATAACATGACCCCTCTCCGGTTGTCACGAGTGTCACCTAAGTCACTACACGTGCAGTGCTTCCCACGATCCTGGTGCACAGCGGGCCCCGACCCCCGCGGGCAGGCTCCTGAAGGCTGACTGTATTCATTACTCTCCACCATTTCACAGAACAGACTCGAGCATCCACCGATTTCGGTAGCCGTGAGGGCTCCTGGTACCACCTGCCCGCGGATTCGGCTTGTGTCAGCATCACACAAGGGAGGCGGCAAGGGAGGCACAAGGAGGTCGGATAAGATGCTCAGAACCACACACCGCGTAGAACCAGGACTGAAGCCAGGCCACCACTCTGACTCCAAGGAGTTGCCCTCTCCACTGAACTGCAGGCGACGCACATCAACGACAGAGGGAGGTTCTGCGACTCATGGACCGGATGACCAGGACAACAGCAGAAGCTCCTACCTGTGCACCTCGGTCACCTTTCGGTCCCGGGAGTCCCAGTTCCCCTTTCTCTCCCTACAGAGAAAGATAAAATTAGGAAACATTAGCACTCACCTGAGGGTAATGGCCACCTCTTCCAGGTGAGAGCAAGGGGACCTTGGGAAAAGTATTGTTTCTTTCTTTCCAACCTGCCCCGCCGTGGTGAAGACCAAGTTCAAGGGACAGCCTGTCAGTTGCGTGTGAAGCACCGAATTCCGCACCTGACAGATAACAGCCCCAACCGTTCCCATAAATTTCATCTGAAGCTTCTCCACCCTTTCCAGAGAGATCCCGCAGCCACTGTCCTTTTGTTCCAGCCCACGGACTACAGCGGCCCGATCCCCTTCCTCTTCTCTTCCATAAACACTGAGGAAATACGCTCTAATCCCAGCCTGAATCACCACCCATCCCCCAAGGGTCGAAGACTGCAAAGGGGGCTTCCCTCCTCGGGCACAGGCACGTGGCCCTGTGGGAAGACACTGCCGCCACTCACCTGTTCTCCTTTCTCTCCCCTCACGCCTGGGAGCCCTGCCTCTCCCTGTGGAAAGAACACAGCGTCCCCGTTCAGTGGGGTCTCAGCAAGGGGGCTCTCCCGTGGTCCAGGGTGAGGGAACTGTGCTCTCTACTGCCTGCCGTCCAGCCCCCCAGACACCTCAGCTTAGTGGGGGTAACGTGGAAAGCAAGTTCTAGAGAGTCTGCTCATGGGGAGTCCCCACGTGGTCCGCACTTTGCTACTCTCTCTCCCGGGAACCCTTGTTTTGCCTCTCTTGCTGTCTGACTCCTCATTCCTCTGGATCAGCCACGATGTCACCTCCTGGCCACCTCTCCCGACATTCCCCAAGTCTGAGCGAGAGGACTCCTCTGCCCCGCCTCACCTGCACGGCACCACTCGCTGCACCTGTTCAACTGCTCTTGGCCAGTGGTGGTGACCCCAGTACCCACCACAGCGACCGGTGCGTAGGACATGCCGACCGTCACGGGGTAAGTAAATGAGTGCACGACGGGAATGTTGTGAGCTCCAGGGAGACAACTGACTGACACAAGGCGTAGCGCATACTAACAAACGAACGCACTGCATGAATGGAGGTAGAACAGACCTTGTCTCCAGGTCGGCCGGCCAGGCCCTGCTCCCCAGCTCCCTGGAGATAAAATAACAGACACCCCATCATTTTCCACTCGCATTACAGAGGTGGCTGTCGTCCCAGCTGGTCCCACACCCCCAGAGCCCCGTCAGCCACAACCCTTGACTCTCACACGAGCAGCACAAGCGTCACAGGCTCTGAAGACCCGAGTGGTTAGCATTTCTGCAGAGAGGGCGTCCACACTCCCGCACACTGTCTTTTGCTTCCCTCAAAAGAAACAGCTTGTGGAGTTGCCCTGACAGCATTTCAACAGGTTGAATCCACTCGTCCTGAATCTATAAACACTCACAGTTCAAAACAACGAGGAGCCGAAATCTGTGAGTCCCAGAGCACCCCCAGCTCTGAGTTCTGTGGCCCTTCAGGGAAACCCAGACCCCAGGCCGGCTCCAGTGATGGAGAAGCCGTTGATGAACCTGTCCGAGCTGACGGGCCGTTCCGAGGCTGTCGTGCAGACTCACTGGTAAACAGAGGCGCCCGAGGAGGAGCCCGTGGGCAGGTGCGAGGTCTATTTCCCTCACGCATGGTGTGTTACAACGAAGGCCAGTCTTGGGTGAAATGCTGTTAAACATGCAAACTTATATCGAAAGCAAGCCCCCAGCAGGGATACACTGGTTCCAGTAGCTTGGATGAAGTTTCGTTCCCGACGAGCATTTTGTGGTCACGTTAAAGGAGGAGGGTGCAGGACCAGAGAGGCCTGTTCCCTGACTCCACGGCACCAGGCCGCTGTGCTTACCAGGTCCTGTAAGTCACTGGTGTGAAGAGGCGGCTGTTGGGTGGGTGGGTGGAGGGCCTGCAACTTCTAACCAGCCATGTGTCTTAAGAAACACTATCTTCTTGAATGACAGTGTCTTCCTAACATTATTATGGTACTCAGCGAAACCTTTATGTAGGTTTCCATAAGGAAATGTGGTTTTCTGGTAAGTAGACGGACACATGAACGAATGAACGAATGAATGAACGGGTATGTACACACATAAAGATTTTCCCTGCAGCTATGCCAGATTCCACTGGTAGTGAAGGCTGTACCACGTATCAAAGAGGAAAAATAAAGAAAAGAAAGCAAAGAAACTAAAAGCACTGTTTAGCATTAAGCACACATTCTATCCTGTAGCTCTGGTGCCACCGGGGTAACTGGTGTCTGGAGTCAGTGCAAATAGAAATTCTAGACGCACTCCAGTTTTCCCATCGATTCCCAGTGTTTACAAGCACAATTAGTAAGAACTGCTCTAACCGGAATTGTGCAAATACTTGCTATAGAAATTGTCACTTTAAATCTGCTAGGACGGTCACACCTTTGCAGTGGGAAAGGCGCTGGGGGGCTGAGTTTGGGTAGAAAGCGTTTTGAAGGCCATCTGAAGTGCTTCCTGAATCCTAAGCCAAAGCACAGCCCATGGAGAGCCGGGCAGCATCCGGAATTCTTGACACGAGCCAAAGAGGTGATGCATCCGCTCAACCCACAACCAGTCCTTTCTCTGGGCAGACTCAAGATCCGCCGTCCAGGACGTAGCCATAATCTTCTTCGAAGATATTTGTCTTTAGCTGGCATGTTGTCAAGATAAAGTAACTAGGACTCCGGCCAGGTCTTCTTTGAAGCTACAAAGTATGCTCTACAAGCATCATAACCGCAGAAATTCACAATTTTGAACTTTCTAGAGAAATTTTTTTAAAGTATCGCACTAGAAATCGTACAAAAATGACACGTGAGCTGTAGTAACAGACCTCTCTGAACCTTTCAGCCATGAGGGGTGAACATAAATACAAAACATGGAGAAGGAAAGACGAAAGAAACCCCCGAGGGCACCTCAGTTTCACCCCAATACTTCTGACTGATCACCTTCATCCACAGAATCGTGCACAGGGAACTCGACGGGAACAGATTCTTCTGAAGACTATTGAACAGAACGTGGAAATTCACACGGTGTAAGCCCAGAAGGGTGTGGCAACTCAGAGGTTTGAGGAAACACAGCTCTGAGGTACGGGTGACTCCATAAAACCCACGGAGTCCAAAAAGGAGAGTAACAGGGAGCGATGCAAAAGCCGCAAGTTATTCTGGGAAATGTCTGAATTTCAGCCAATCACTCAGACCCTAGAAGGTGGCCGTGCTGCTTATAAGACCACGTGATTCACCCCTAACCGGCACCTCAGGGCAGGGCATGCATGTTTGGTCCATGCTGTGACAAAACACAGCAAGTCACACATCATTACATTTCAGTCACTGGGGATCATTATACATGTTTTTTTAAAGCACGAACGTTGAGTCTTAAAACACGAAGGGCCGCTGTGCTCACAGGTGGCAGGGGCGGCTCGCTGTGTGCCGATGGGGGCAGGGGCCAATAATCAGAATCTGGGGTCCAGGGCGGGCGGGAGGCTCCTGGTGGGCACTCTTTGCACACTGAGTCCTGCCGGCGGGCGTCCTTGAGACAGCTGCGGTGCATTATAACCTGTGGTTTCCATCTGGTCTGAGGAACGCTCGCTCCTTGAAAAAGCGAGGCAGCAGGGAACCCAGGGTCCCGGGATTTGCCAATCGGCCCTTCACTGGCCAGCGAGGTGAGTCCAGGCCACAGCTGTGCCCTCACTGGGAGGTTTGTGACCCACCCTCCGTCCAGTGAGCCCTCGCCGAGAGCCCACCAGGTGCCTGCCCGTGGGCCGGGGGTGGGAGCTGGTGGCCGCGAGCGGGTCACCGCCTTAGCTAGTGCTTAACCCAGTAGACTCGCAGGCCCTGTGACGGGAGGGAGAGGGCTCCCCACGCGCTCTCCTGTGTGGACACATGCCTCTCCGGAAGCAAGGCGCTGTGCACACGCACACACCGTGTACACACCCACACCACACACGCACACACACCCCATATACATACAGATATGCACACACGCCACACCACATATACATACAGATACACACACGCCACACCACATATATACATACAGATACACACACACGCACATACATACACACGCACGCAGAGTCCAGCCCTCTCTCTTCTGTACCCACTGCACTCGGAGCCCAGGCCACATCTGAGATGCTGAACTCTACAGATGAGCCCAGCCGAGTTTCCTTGCTTCTGTAGGGGTCAGGGGTCAGGGAGCATCGGAGGGAGGGAAAAGCTTAGGGGACAGGAGAGAGAGAGGAGGGGGTATTGACCCCCTCGCCTCTTCCCTCCCAGGACGAGCCAGACAGCGATGCTGGCCTTCTTCCCAAGGCTCCCGCTCTCTAGGGGGCTCCCTCCTCCAGCTGCACGGCTCCCGGGCTCCAGGAACGCACTGTCCCCTTTGCTCCTCTGCCCCAGGGGTGGCATCTGTTGTCGCCAGTCCAGGGTGTGCCACCACGGACCCCCTGACCCCGCCCTCAGCCTTTCAAACAGCCCCTCTGCAAGGACCCCGGCTGTTTCCTGCCACACCCCAGCTCATACAGACGCTGGGCCCTGACAGCTGAGGTTCACACACAGCCCCATACACACCGTTTAGAATGACAGACGTGATGGGGAAGGAGTCCCTACCCGCGGGCCAGGCTGTCCGGGCAAACCGTCCGCCCCTCTGTCTCCCCGGTCTCCCTGTAAGGAACACAAACAGGAGTAAACAGGAGGGGCTGGGCTTGGAGGAAACAGCCTCAGGACTAGGTCCAGGCTGGAAGGAAGAGAACTGCTGGGACTTAAGTGTTACTGAACCTCTTCAATTCTGTGTGACCAGAAACAGCAGCTCAAACCACCTCCTAGATGCCATATTCAACGGCTCTGCTTTTGATCTATAAAGACATGAGTGAATGGAAATGAGGGATGTAGAGTAGGGAAGATATTGCCTAAGTGTTTTTGAGACTACAAAATACTTGGTTAGCCCTTACCTTTTGTCTTGAAAGATGAGAGAGGAGGATGGAGAATATTTACATAAAATACCCATAAAATTAAGTTGAATCCATACTTATTCTATGTCTTGTCATGAAAAAGTTAAGCTTCTAAGTCTGCTTATGGAAAAGGATGATGAATTTTCCTATAATATCCAAAAGTTGCCTTTCGAGGGCTGTTGACATTCACCCTTGAGCTCAATGTCTGTTATGAAAAGGTGAAGTTCACTTGTTAAAAGTTTGACTGTATGGTTTTTTAATTGTCCATCTGAAGTGGGTAAACTGTGAACTTGCTTCCCAATTTTATGATAGTTAACCTCTGACTCTTTTCTTAATGATCTTACTGTAATGAGCCCCACCAGAGTATTTTTTAAACTGAAGTCTCTTAATATGTAAGAGTATCTGAAAGGTTCTTCTCCTCGCAAATAAAATACATACATATTTCTAACAGAATAATTTTAAAGTCCTAGGCCTCCAAATCCTTCCCCAGTTACCTAAGTAGGAATAAGGGGCTCGCCCATATCTGACCTTGGAAATTCAAACATTTCTGAGCCTGGCATGACTCGGAATCCAAACGTGACCCAAGGCCCAGGCAACCAACAATCAAAAATCTCTTTGGCTTCTGCGTTTTGGGTTCCCAAACTCACACCAACCTTGGGTCCTGGCAGGCCTGGGGGTCCGTTCAGCCCATCCTTTCCAGGAGGTCCCTGGGCCAAGAGGGGAAAAAAGAGACCAACGTGAAAGGCACGGTTAGGGAAGCGCTGCACTGAGCTGCTGCCAGCCAGGAGTGGCTTCTGCAGCCAGAAGCTGGTCGGCACGGTGGGCGAGACACGCAGGGCTGGTCCTGTGTTCCAGCTCTCCGGCGGCGCTCTCGCTGCTGTAAAGTGTTTGTGGGTGAAACTGTGTGGACCACGTGTTCAGGAACGTCTGTGGGTGACAGTTAACCACGCGTTCCAGGTTTGGACCCGTTCGCCTGAGAGTGGACGTCATGGCCCTGAACTTAACGTCGAGAGCCTTAGGCCTGGTACCTGGAGCTCAACAGGGCCGAGTGTGCTGGCATCCAGCAATCATGTCCCCTCATCGACAGCCACCAATGGATCTGTGGTCCAGTGACAAGGGGACAACCGCCGTGCGCTGCACAGTCGGATTTCCCTCTGTCACCCTTTCTCCAGCGTCCTGACCCCCGCCAGCTCTGTGGGTCGCACAGGCTTTCTGTATCCACAGCCTTCCCCTCCTCTGCTGGCCCCATCAGAGAACCTGCAGTAAGGAAATCCCTTCCGGACGAGCAGAAGCCTCCTGAGGGCCGTCACCAGGCCGGTGACGGCCCATCACGGTCACCTGGTATCGGAAGCTCAAGGCCACCCCTACCACCCTGCCCTGAAGAGCTACAGGCCAAAACGGCAGGAGACACCCAGCTTCAATCTGTACCCGCTTCCTTGCGTGGAGACATTAAGGTTCAATGAGCTCTACCCTCAGGACTTAGAAGGAATGAGAAGGCCCAGATCCCTAGGATCTTTTTGGTTGGGAAAGAAGAAACACAATCAGCATAGTGACGGGAAGAGCTCTGCCACATCCTGGACCATGCCTCACGTCTCCTCCTCCATCACTTCTGTGACCCTCTGTCAGTGTCCCTACAGACGGGAAGCCACACTTTAAACAGCAAAGGACTTTCGAATGTCCCTTTGAGTTACAAGAGCACAGGCGGTGGCCTAGGGAGAGGGTACTCCAGTCTGCGTTCCAGCTGGGGCCACGGGGGAGCGGCCCCAGGAGACAGAGCACACACGTGACAGGCGCCACGGAAGGAAGGAGGCAGGCTGGGTACCAGGGCCTTGGTCCCCGCCGACAGGGAGGAGGGGCATGGAGTGTCACCCGCTGGAAAGCGGCCCAGGTGGCAGCTGAAAGGGCCCGGCCACAGAGGATGGGAGAGACGGGACAGTGCGGGGAGGGACGCTCCGGTCACTCACCGCCTGCCCAGGGGGCCCGGGTTTTCCTGGGAAGCCGATCTCTCCAGGCAAACCCTGAAAAGGGAACCAGAGGGGAACCTTCAGTCTGACCTCTTCCGAGCATCAGCTCCCTTCTCCCAGCACCTTTCCTGGCAGGAGCCCAGGTCTCCAGCTCTGACAAGGGCACCCAGGGGTGGATACCCCTCGGGGGCATCTGGCTGTCCTTGGTGCGGGCCACGGTGAGACGTGGAATCCTCACACCTCCAAGGCTGGCCGGCGCAGGGCTCGTCTGGTCTGCAGTCGGGGCCGCCGGGCACCTTCTTCATTCCCGTCTGGCGGGATGGGTGGAAACGCCTCCCTCTGCCCCACCCAGCAGGACCCCACCCCTCCGCTCGGCCTACAGGGAACTTTCCCAGAGGGCTCCTGAAATGCGGGAGGGGAGACAAACCGCACGCTCCTGAAAGACCTCAAGAGGACGACCCCAGCCCGGCGTGCCCCTCCCCCTGCGTCTCTAGGAGCAGCCAACGATGCGCTGTGTGAGCTCAGATGCTACTTCCAATCGAAGGGGCTGCAGGGCCAGCTGCCGGTGGGGCCCTCCTTGCTCACGCCTTTGCTCTGCTCTCGGACAGAGAGCGAGCACGTGGCTCTGCACCACGATGTCCCTGGCTCCCGGGGCCACGAACCCTCCATCTGAGTGCCCTGGGGAGGGAAAATCAAAACCAATCTCACCGGGGGGCCTCCGGGTCCAGGGGGGCCTGGGACACCAGGTGGTCCCGGGGGGCCCTGCAGAGAAAGAGCACAGCCTGGGTTACAAACGCACGTGGAGCGGCCTCCTGGTGACACTGTCCTCTGAGAGCGGAGAGGGATGGGGACCAGCGAGGGGGGGCGCTGCCGCTTTACGTGAAATACTGTATGTTTTCAACAAAAAGCAACAAGAGCAAAAAGAAAAGGTCTGAAGTAAAATTTGCAAAATGGTAACGTGTACCACCTGGGCGGTGGGATAATATAACTGTCTGTTATATTACCTATGCCAACATATATTTAAAACATTTGAGCATGTAAAATAAATACGTACACGCATGAACACACATCCACACGATGGGCTAACCCGTTAACAAGAATCTTCTAGAACAGTGGTTCCCAAGCATTATTCAGCATCGAATCACCTGGGGTCAATCAAGAGATCTGTTCAAACCCTCTCTCCATTACACACGTTCTAGGAGATGCACCTCTGGCCTTTGCCTGTCCAGGTGTCTCTCCAAATACGCCCTCCCTCCCCTGTCTCCCTGCTCGGGTGGATGTCTCCACCTTTGTGAAATTTTTGGCAATTCCCCAGGCAGAATTAATCGCTCCCTCCCCCAAGCCGAAGGCCAGCGTAACAGTTCTCATCTGACCCCCGAGCCCCCGAAGGCAGAGCCCCCCTCTTGCACCCCCCCGCATCTCATCTCGCACAGCAACAAGCCCAGGGCTTGGAATAGAGCAGGTGCTCATTAAGTGTTTGAAGAAGTCAACTGCGTTGAACACAGCTGAGGAGAGCGCTGTGCATTCCGAGAGAACACCACATTGCCACTGGAGGGCGATAAATGCTAAAAAATGGCCAAGGTTGCCACCTTTGTGGACAGTTCCCTTTTCTCCCTCTGGGGGCGCTGGTGGGTCAACAAAGGGCAGAGAAAGGCGACGTTTACAAAAGAGAACTTTTCGGTGGCACCTGGACCTAGTTTTCTACGTAGCTCACTCAGTGCTGGAGGGCCTTTAGGGATAACGTCTACTTTTATTAGGAGACATCTGCTTGGAGCTGGAGCAACTGAACGGCCAGGCAGAGCTGGACAGTGGCCTGGGTGGGTACCGATGCGGGGTCCCCCTAATGGATGAGGATGGAGGTGGGGGAGGGCACCAAAGAAGGCTGGTGACCTCACCCCTATCGTGGCTCAGTCCTGCTCCACCCGCATCTGCTCCGGCTCAGCTCCGCTCACCTCCTGGCAAAGCAGGAGCCCTGCAGGTGGCACTCCCAGGACCCACCCCTCTATAAGGCATGTTCCAGGTGACCTTTTTACATCACCCTGACCTCTGAGGCTCTCACAGCAACCTCAACCCCACGGAACTCATCCAAGGCCCCTTCTCACCTCATGCAGCTCTCTCTCTCTGACAGCAAATGGGACACACTTAGCTTTCGTCCCTCCTTACGTTCCCCGTGATGCTGATGGCCCCTGGAATGCGCTGGCCACTTTTAAAGTGATCATTCCAGGAAGCTGGCCTCCTGACCTGCTCATTACTCTGACCTTGTTTCCCCTTCCTCCTCCGTCTCCTGCAAACGTCCCTGCGGGCTGCTGCTGTTTGCTTGTTTCACTCTCACAGCACATCAGGGGAGACGGATCTTTAGGGATCCTCTAATGGAAATGAAACCTCCTTGTTTAACAATAAAGAAAACTGAGGCTCAGAGAGGGTAAGGGCCCCATCTGAGGTCACACAGCCATCGTCTCCAGTGGATCCTGAGCAGTCCAGCTGCTGCAGAACCACCTGGAAAGCTCGTCGTAAATACAGGTAAACAGGCCCCTTGACTGGACTCGAAGGCACAGGTCTGGGACAAATTTGAGGGGCCAGTGACTTCGGAACACTCCCCAGGTACCTGTGGAGAGCAGCCAGGTCCGGGAATTACCTGCCTGGACCAACCCCATGCAGCACCCTAACTACCATCCTCTCTGCTGGTAATACTACAAGCCCAGGGTTCCAGCAGGGACCCCTGAAAGGAGGGAGCAGGAAACACAGATGTAGGAGAAGGCCGAGGGGGCGGCACCCTCCATTTAGGGTTCACTCTGCCCTGAGCTACGTGCATTTCACCTCATCTTAATCCTCACGCTAATCCTTTCAGGCTGGCCCTGTTCATCCCGTTTTGAAGATGAGGAACTGGAACCTGGAGGAAAGCGAACCGGCGTTAGACACGGTGGCATCCAGCACAATGTCCCTGGTCCTTCAGCCCCTCCTCCCTTGTGAAGTGTCTGCCAAGCTCCCCGCCCGTCACAGCCAATCCACCCTTAAACAGCCCGACCTCTTGAAAGACTGTCTGCGCATTAAATGAACTTGGGGCTTTCAAGCCCAGCTCTGTGATCTCCGCGAGTCCACCACCTTCGTAGGACCACAGCACCTGGGTCGTTTCTCTGCATGCGGTACGGGTTAATAACGATCTGCCTGTTTGATGCTACCAGCTCAGGACCGAGAGCAGAATCCCACACGCTCATCAAATAACCACCGCAAGGGCCTTACAAAGAGGAGGAGCTGGAGGGGGCGGGACAGCCGCTCCAGACGCGGCCGCACTAGGGGCCGGCCAGTGGCCTGCGGCTTCCTTTCCAGCCGGTCGGGGGCGCCCTGCAAGTCCCAGCGGGAAATGTTGGGGTGAGGGGTGGACAGCAGTCAGGACTCAATTCCAGCCAGCCTGCCCTGTGGACGCTGCCCCGGGGCCACACGGTGCCGTGTGACGGCCACACAGGGACACGGAGCGGCCGCCTCCCAGGAAGGCTGCGTCCAGCCCCGCCAGGTCAGAGGGGACTCAGCTCCAGCGAAACTCCGTGTGTTTCTGATACCACCGCCTCTGCCAGCCGGGGGCAGGGAGTGCTGGGAGGATGTTGGGTGCACAGGCCCATCAGCCATCTGCACCTGGCGCCCTCAGCCGGGAGGGGGCAAACGTGACTTTTAGGGTGCCTGCCACACGCTTGGCCTTCTCCGAGGTCTCCACACACGGGGCGCCATGACCTCGGTGGTCCCCGACTCCTTGGCTGTGAGCCCCGGCGCTCAGGGTCCACACGCTGCCGCAGCCGATGGTCAAGGCCGCGAGTGAAACCCCAGGTCTGCTGCCTCCTATCCACGTGGCGAGCTCCTGGCCTTGCGGAGGTCCACTTCCCCGGGCTCTGCAACGGGGGTAGGAATCCTACAGCCCCAAGACTGAACATGATGATGCAGCAGGACAGGAGGTCCGGGCCTGGTCGCTGAGGGAACAGAGCAGTGGGGTGCATGCCCCATGAGGTGCACCCCAATTGTCCCAGGCTACGTGGCAGCCTCCGTCCTCTCACGGCCTGCATGTGAGAATGTTCTAGAGAATGTTCCCCCTCCCCCAGGAGGCCTCAGAGGCAAGGAAACCTCGCATCTGTCACCACCAGCCAAAGTGCAGCGTGTTCATGAGTGAGAAGCATCATGGAGTCTGGGGGCACAGGAGCCCCGGGTGGAAGATGAGGTGTGGGTGGGTGACGGGATGCTGGCAGCGCCCGCTGATGCCACGGAGGGGAGCGGGGAGCGAGCAGGCAGAAGCTTCGGTCCTTACATCAGAGGCCTCTGCAAAGTTCTGGGGCCTCTGGAGAAGCAGCTCCTGGAGACCAGGATGGCAGGGGTGAAGGTCCTCCCTCCAGTCTACACGTATCGGGCACCGTCCGTGTTCCCTCCGGATCTCCAGGTGACCCAGCCCTCCCTTCCAGAAGACTGCAGTCTTGCAGAGTAAATACAATGCAAGCCCGTGACCTCCTGGGAAAGCCGTAGGCTTGGCATCAAAGGCAGATGGTTAAATTCCGAGCAGCTGTTTGACTCGAGGCAAAGTATCTGGTTTATCCAAAGCCTGGTTTCTAAACATACAGAGTAGTAGGTACAATAATACTTTCTTTTCATAGTTTTTGTAGCAAACCCCTGGGTCCTGGCACATGGAAGAACTCATGAGATATTTGTTGAATCTAATTAAAAATATAGAAAATGACAACAAAGAAGAAAGATGCTCTAAATGCACAGAAATCAAGTGAAGACATAGTGGGGAAATCGCGGATGCATCTCAGAGGGTAGGGTGAGTTTGGTCTTGAAGGGCAAAGTGGGGCCTTGGCAAACGAACTGGGGTCGAAGAGGGCGGGCACCACATGTGGACGGAGCAGGATAAACGGGAGCAGGCAGCTTGGCATGACTGGGGTGCCCAGTAAGAACAGGAAGCAGAGGTCCCTAAAACTAGGCAGCAAGTCGGGTCTGGAAAGTCCGGCTTTGTCTTCGAGGCAGCTCAAAATAACAGAGGTGTTCTAGAAGACAGACACAGTCAGATCTGTGCTTAGGAAGCTATTCTGCTGTCCTTAGGATCACTAGGGAGAAGGAATCCTGGAAGAGACAGACCAGGAGACAGTGAAACCAGGGCGCAGGCAAGACGCCAGTGAGGCTGGGCCCCGTGTAAGTGGGCGGCGGGGAGGGATGCAGACCAGGGGATGGTCTGCACGGCAGTTCAGCGGTGACAGGTGAGCATCTGGCGGGGGTTGGATGCTACCTGAGACACTAAAAGGAGGAGAGGCTTTTCCAGGAAATCGACTCTGCAGGGGAAGGAAGAGATGTGGGGTTGGGGTTGGGGGGACGGGTTAGTCTGGGATGTGAGTTACAGGCCCTTCAGAGCCTCAACTAGAGAGAGATTCCCATGGGGTAGCTGGGGGCGTGAAGAGAGTGCCGGAACCCAGTGACGCCACTGGTGGAAGGCTCTGGTGAGGCGTTTACATCTCCTGGATCCAAGCGCACTCCACACAGAGCTGAGCATAACATCAGCTGTCCTGGATGGTGCATATGGCACTTCAGAATCTTCCAGTGGCCTTGGGGACCTTACCAGTGACGGGTAACAACTACTGTTAAGACTGAACTAATCCCCCCGCCCAGACTTCTGGTTGACTTTAATTAGTACCCTCACTTTATCTTCTCTTTCTCCTGAAAATAAGTTAAACAAAACCCCAAACAGAAAGGCCATATGAGTCACTTAGTTCTAAGTTTCCAAATGAAACTAGATGGCTCGTTACTAAATCAAAGCAATTTATGAATTTTCTATTTTGTTCTGCACATACTGGCGTTGGGATTTTTAGGCACAAAGAAGCTGCCTTCCTCCCACCAAAAACAAAACAAAACAAAAACAAAAACAAAACCCTGCTTGCTACAAGCTTCACTATTCACAACAGCCATGACACGGAAACAACCTAAATGTCCATCAACAGATGAATGGATAATGAAGATGTGGTACATACATACAGTGGAATATTAGTCATAAAAAAGAATGAAATAATACCATTTGCAGCAACATGGATGGACCTAGAAATTATCATACTAAATGAAGTAAGTCAGACAAAGACAAATATATGATATCACTTACATGTGGAATCTAAAAAAAAATGATACGAATGAACTTATTTACAAAACAGAAACAGACTCACAGACATGGAAAACAGAAGTGTAGTTGCCAAGGTGGGGGGAGGATGCAGTGGGAGTTTGGGGTGAGCAGATGCAAACTATTATGTATAGGATGGATAAACAACAAGGTCCTACTGCAGAGCACAGGGAGCTATAGTCAGTAGCCTGGGATAAACCATAATGGAAAAGAATATGAAAAAGAATGTGTATACACATAACTGAGTGACTCTGCTGTACAGCAGAAATTAACACAACATTGTGAATCAACTATACTTCAATCAAATAAAATTTTTTAAAAAGCTGCTTGAAAGCCAAAGACTCTCTGCACTATTATGCCTCTTTCATAGGTGAGGATATTAGGGTTTCAGGAAAGAAACGTGGCTAAAGGAAAGTCAAGTCTGAAAGGCAAGTCTCCGTGTGGCCAGGGACTCTCCGAGGAGCCGGAGGCAAGTCACCCTCCCCTCGTCACTGATGTGGATGTTGTGCGCGGACCAGGCGGAAACCAGGGTTCCAGGGACTGGCGTTCGGAGGCACGTCCTGTGTGCGTGTTTTGAGGGAGACTCTCCCGAGCTCCCACCTTTATGTCAACCAGGGGAGCTTTGCATTTGTCTAGTTCATACGTGTGGCTTTTATTTTTAAAGAGCAGCTGTAAAAATTGGACAAACTGACTGCTAAATTTTCTCCCAAGCTTTAGGGATAAAGTATGAAGAGTGGGAAATAACATCAAAAAACAGAAACAGGGAGCGTCTAGCATTTTCCCACTGGATTTTAAGGCCCAGGAGGGCAGAGACCGTGTCTGGTTTCGTTCACCATTTTATTCCCAGGGCACAGGGACGATGTTCAATCACCGTTTACCGAGGGAAGAGTATTAGGAGCGGAGGCAGAAACGAGGAGGAGGGAGATGGCGGGGGGCAGGGGGGATCCTCAAGTCCTGGGCCACTGCCCGCTCTGGGCAGGGCGCTCCCACAAGCCAGGATGCAGGGTGTGGCTTGTCGGGCCCTGGAGGCGTTCGAAGCTGGTGAGGGGGCTGGGATGACAGAGAGCACAAGTGTGGAAGCAAGCGACGGCACAACTTTGGGGACCGGAAGTCCTAGGGATGAGGTCACCGTGACTGTAACTGAGGGGCCGTCCTAGCTGGGGCTGGTCAAGGCAGGCCCCGCAGAAGGGGCCACGCTGAAGCTGAGAACTGAGTGGCCAGGGAGTCCAGGGAAGGGAGAACAGTGGGTTCAGGGGCCTGAGACTGGACGGACCGCCGTGCGTTGGCAGGAGTGACGGGGTCAGTGTGAAGGAGTGAAGTGAGCAGGGGCCGGGGACAGGGCCCCGGGGAAGGTGGTGGGGTGCTGCGGTGGGAGGGGGCAGCTGGGAGGCGGGTGCGCTGCTTCAGGGCTGGGGGCCAGGATGGCTGGGACCTGGGCTTCAGAATCGGGACAGCGAGAGCCAGTCTGACTTGTAGGAGAAGTGCACGAGACTTCACGGCAGGTCGGGTGTGTGGAGCAAAGGGGCGAGGACGACCCTGAAGGATTCGATAGGTGATTGGGCCCTTTGCCGAGGCGGGGACACTGCTGGGGGTAGTGCACCTGGACAGGGTGGGCACCAGCCGTCCTGCTGAAGAAGGCTGAGTGCTCGATGCGAGTGTCTGAGGCACCAGGTGGAGCTGCCCAGGGGCTGGAGCTCGGGGAAGGGCTGCTGCAGAATTAAACGCAGACGGGAGAGAGTGATAAAAAAGGAGGGGTGGCCTCGTGTGGCTGGATTAACGAAGGTGTGTGTGACACCAGCTCAGCCCATGGGAGGTTTTCACCCTCTTCTCTTTTTATCATCAATAAAAATACCTAAATAACCCATTCATCTAATTATGAAAGAGAGTGACAAATGAGCCAATAGATCTAAATGTTAACAACAAAATAACTGCTTTAATTATTACTAATAAAAAAACTAAGTAATGACTCTATCAATTAACCAATAAGTCTAACTATTATTAATAGAACGTTTGATCCTTCTTAATACGATGGTGACTAAACAGCTACTTAATGTGCTCAGTGATTACAGTGATGATGTATAAATAACCAATTAACCCAATTATCATTATTAATAACGGAATGGCAAATAACTATTCCTAATAACCACCAAGTTCCAACTGGAGCAGATTTATAAAACTGGATGGAATTTGAAGATGAATGAAAATTACTTGCATAAATTAGCATGGCAATCGCACTCCCTGCATGACTTGGTAATGTCGGCTTTTTTCGGAAGTTGTTCCTAATTGTGAGTCCTCATCTCAGTATGTAACTCCAGGGGCACAATGACTGCCCCCCTCAGGAGGGTTCCTGTGTAGAGGCCCAGGACCTCGAACCCACTCCGCCTTCTGGGGTTGGCCCCTTCCCTGGCTGTGTTCCCACCAACTCAAGAGGCTTCCTGCCATCCTGACTGCAGCACTGTCTTTGCATAAACAGTTGCCCAGACCAGACACAGATTTCCACTTTTCCTAAGAGGCTGCCAGGATACAGAAGCCACCACGTGGAACGTGTATACTGAGTCTAAAACATTCCAGCGGGTGAGAATTTCCATCTTGAAAAAGAGGCACCAAAAGCATCTTCTAGAATGCCAGCCGTCCTGGGGCTTGGCTCACTCTGAGGCTGCAGTGCTGGCTCTTCCCCTTACAAGCAAAGCTAATTAAACTCTGAGCTCAATTTCTTTAGATTGTAAATGGGCTAAGCATTGCTTTCTCACAGGTGGTTATTACAGGTGGTTAAATACACGATTATAGACGAACACCAAGGAGAGTGTTTGACAGGAGCAGAAACTAAACATATATGCCCTCTGCCCTCTTCTCATCAGAGCAGGAAACCATGTGACTTAAGTTTCTGCTGCAACAGAGCCAACCTTGATTTTCCAGATCAGCGTAGGGACCCTCCTCTGGGCCCGAGAGAGGCTGACGACCTCTCCCCCAGAACCAGAGCTCTGATTACCCCTCTCCCAGGACTCAGCTCAGAGGACTGTCAGACTCTTGGCTCCTCTAGGCACGGACAGTGGCTGCCAGGTTTCCCATCGCCAGAGCTGCATCTGCGCACAGTGGGTATTCAGTACATACCTGCTGAATGAGTGAACCAATGAACAAATGGACAAATGCACGGATGGCAAGCACGAGAAAACCGTGGCCAGGCCCAGGGAAGGTGAGCGTTCAGATGTGTCAGGAAGGGTGAATCACAGCAATGGGCAGTGACCCACCAGGGAGACACCGCTCTCAGTGCGGGCGTGGTGGCCTTGAGTGCGGCTCTGCGTCCCTCGGGTGGTGATCCAATGCGGGGCGCCAGGTAGGACATACTATACACTCTACGTTGGTTCTGAACCACTGAGGTCCCCGAATATATCGGGCGCCCTGTTTCTGGCAAAACCCCTGCTGTGGGAAAGCTGATCGCGTTTTCATCCACAGCACCCAGCTCAATGCCTGGCATTCAACAAAGATTTGCTGAAGGAAAATGGTTTCAAAATTAAAAAAGAAAGAAAGAAATATATTTTCCAAAGTAGTCAACAGAAAGTTATAGGGAAAAAATCTGTAACTTAAAGCGATTTGATGGAGCTGGGTTTATGGTGAATTTTTGAAACACACAAGCTTTGCTCACTGGAAAGCAAGGTCATAAAACAAATGCAAAAACACTCTTTCACTATGAACATCAAAATGCCACAGCGAATGTGGACTCTTTAGAAGACCGTGAACAATGGCTGATCTTACAGTCCCTCATCCCGGGCTGTAGCCTGACCCCAACGCGAGGGACTGAAATGAAGCCCGAGATTTGCGTGCGGGTTGCCCATCACACCTCCTATGTCAGCGTGGGAAAAGCGGGTTTTGCAAGTGCAGTGAGCAGTGTCCTCTGGGGGGTGCCTCCCCGACAATGTCAAAGGACAGTGCAGTCAACACCATGGGACTCAGGCGTGGAGGTGGAGACGGCCCGGGACAGGCGGGCGCCAGAGCCGACCATTTACCGCGGCGCAGGGGGGGCCCGTGGACGAGCCCTGAGTGATCCCACCTGCCTGCCTGCCTGCGGCCACCACACCCAGGAGGACAGGACAGCACCCCGCCCGGTGCTCTCTGTGCCTCCGGGACCCCCCATCAGCCGGGTCACATCCCCTCATCTTCTCTCCGAATCGCCCTCCCCTTTTACTTTTCTTGGTATTTGTGACAAATGATGAGGCTGAAGTTGAGAAGGTAAAGTGACTTGTCCGAGATGCCACAGCCAGAAAGGGGCCGAGGGCCACGACTCTAACCTCCTAACCTCCCCCCCAAACTGGGCTCCCCCCCAGCACACTGCCTCCCCCCAGCACACTGCTCCCCCCCAGCACACTGCCTCCCCCCAGCACACTGCTCCCCCCCAGCACACTGCTCCCCCCAGCACACTGCTCCTCCCCCCAGCACACTGCTCCCCCCCCCCCCGGCACACTGCCTCCCCCCGGCACACTGCCTCCCCAGGAATTTACCGACTCTGCTCCGGGTGAGGCTGGGGCTGGGGACCGGGTGGCGAGCTTTGGTGCAGGGGGCAAAGGGAGAATGAAGGGAGCTCTGGACACCCTCCAGTGCCGGGCGCCTTGCTCTGTCCACACTAAGGCATGTGTGTTGGGGGCAGGGGGTGCTCACAGTGACACACACTCATAGATAAGGGGGCCTGGGAGGGAGGGAGGTGTCTGCTGAGCGGCACGTGGCCCCGAGCGAGTCTCTGGGCATCTGGGAGGCTCACCCCTCGTCTGTGAGATGAGGATGGTGACCCCGAGCCTGCCCACCTGGCGAGGTGGCTGTGGAGGTCCACAGGGGGCCACAGGCACAGCACACGTGAGGCTGTGTGGGAGTGGGGAGCTGGACCAAGCCTGGGGCCAGAGGACGTTATACCAGAGCTGAGTCTGAAAGCGGAGGGGGAGGAAGGCGAGGACGGGGAGGGGGAGGAGATGAGGGTCTGCCCTCCTCCAGGCCTAAACCCCTCCAGGAGACCAAATGGCCATTCTCCCAGCACCTGAGATGGGAGGCAGGGGGAGCAAGGGGCAGAGGGAGGGCGAGTGTCCCACCGAACATTCTTTTTAATGCTCTGATGCAGTGACCCTGCAAGATTCTGGTTACAACCTGAGAATCGTTACCCCATCATTTATTTAACCAGAGCAAGCAGTGTTGCTAAGAAAGAAGATTGAAAGATAGTAGTTACCTGCTGCCCCAGCAACCCAGGGATTCCAGGAGGGCCGGTCTCACCTTTCTTTCCCTGAGGACAAAAGAAGCAGCCAAAATTAACAGGCAGGCAGCGCCCGAGACCGTCTAATGGCACGTCTGGGGCAGACTCCCTGATAACAGCCCGTCCCCCTCGGGATGCCCTACGGGGAAGCAGTGTGGGATTGGGAAGAAGTCTGGAGTCACGGAGGTTCCCCTTTGGATGCCGGCTCTGTAACTTGGATGATTTTGGTAACACATGGCCCAAAATTCAAAAAGTACAGCAAGGTTTACCTGAGAAAAATGTCCTTATCCTGTCCCCTGCCACTCAGTCCCTTTCCTTGAAAGCAACTAATCCTACCAGATGTTGGCTAATCTTTCCAGAGGCATTTTATGTTTAGGTAAGCTTTGCACACACACACACACACACACAATGTGCACACACACACACACACACACAATGTGCACACACACACACACACATTCTCTCCCTCTCCCCCTTTTTTTCTTTACAAACTGTAGCATATCATTCAATCTACTGATAAACCTGGCTTTTTTTCACTTAACAATTTAACCTGGACGCATCCTGTATCAGCATGTGGAGAGCCACTCCATTCCTTTCCACAGCTACATAGTTTTCACCATAAGGATGAAACATGACACATTTCAACTCTAGGCAGGTGGGTCATTTGGACCATTTCTGCTCTTCTGCTGCTAGACTCCACACTGCTGTGCAGGACCCCAGCGGGTCATCCTGTGGGAGTGACCTGTCCCACTAAGCCTCAGAGTCTACCCCTTCGAACAGGGGTGAGGTGTGTGCTGGTCAGCTACACAGCACACGGCGTACATTATATTACAGGGGTGTGTAAATGATGGAAGGCCCGTCTGTTTGCTTTCTTGCTCACAGCTGTTCTCATGAGGTCAAAGCATTGCAATCAGAAAGGAAAAGTAAAACAAGACTCTGAATAAGAATCGCATTCCTTGAGCACCTGTTTTGTGTCAAACCCTCTTTTGAGGTTTCCCACATTTTCCTTACGTCTTTACTCTGCAGGACGCCCCTGTGATGCAGGTGTTCTCAGTCCCACTGGGAGGTGTGGAAACTGAGGTTCAGCGTCAAGTCTCTCATGTGACACAGCTAGAATGTGACAGGGTTAAGATTCAGCCCCAGATCTGTGTGTGCTGGAGCCTGCACATGGGACTCTTACTTCCCAGGGCTCTGAAGATGACTAAAGGATATAAGTTCTACAAAATATCTCTAATAGTCTAGACTGCTAGATTATAGGAGCTGGACGACGTCAGCTTCTTCTCTCTTTCTGAAACCCTGGCCCTCTCCTGTCTCTGCCACTGGACACTCTGGTTTGTCCCCGTGTGCTCCCCCACCCCCAGAGGGAAGGTGTCTTTACGACCTTGGACTGTGCCAGCCCAGCCCTCTGGGGTCCCGTGGATCCCACCTTTCTCCCTCCCCTCCCCGCCACCACGTTTCGGGAGCGCGTAGTCGGTGCTGAGCCCAGGGAGCGGTCCCGGGGCACCTCCACCCACAACCTGCCCCAAGAGGCCCCTTCCAGGTGCTTCTGCCTGGAATGCTGGTTCCCAGGTGCCCCACATGGCTCCATCCCTCAATTCCATCTGGTCTCTGCCAGACGTCCCCCTCACCCGAATGCCTTCTCTGACCGCAGTCCCCATCCCACCCTCTCTCCTCGCCCCGCTGTATTTCCCTTTGTTTCTATCACCACCACATACACCATTGACATTCGTATCTACCAACTGCCCATCCACCCACTGGGACGCTCATCTGAAAACGAGGACTGGCTCTGCTTTTCTTCAGTGCTACATCCACAGGCCCAGAACAAGGCCTGCCGCATGGCGGACACTCAATAAACATTTGCGGGCTGGATACGTAACTTGTCCCTTCGGGACTGATGTGGTCCTGAGCCAGGACAGTGGCAGTGGGAACAGCAATGAGAGGGTAGAGAGACGGGCCGTTAGGGAGGAAAGCCGTTGGCAGACTTGCACAGAGAGTGAGGTGGTCTGATTTAGAGGCCCCTGGATCTGCACCCCTTGCGCTGGAGCACATCATCCTGGAAGGTGCGATCAGGTCTAGGTCAGAATGAGTTCCTCGACACTTGTCAGGTAAAATTCAAAATGCGGTCACAGATACCTTCAGAGGGGAGCTGAGCCTGGCAGGAGTCCTGTCTGTGCATCCGTCCTGCTCTGATTACTGAAAACATCAGGCAGCTGACCATGAGAGAGCTGAGAATGGCCGGCTCCCCTTTCTCAGGGAATGGAAACCAGGCATCTTCAATTTTCTATCTAGACAGACACCCCCTCCACCTGCTTCCAAGTTATGCCACAGCGTTATTTACAAGATGGATAAACCACTTCCCTTCGAGGTCAGCAGAACGGCCTGGTGAGTAGTCATCAGAATTCAGAACCCAGGCCAGAGACGTTTGGAGGAAAGGCTGAAAGAAATGAAGGGCTAGAACATTTAAAGGTTGATAAGCAAGGATCAGATGGAAGGGGAAGGGATGAGAAGGTCTGGGCTGTGACTGAGCAGGATTACTAACTACGTTGCCAGTTTGCTTGGGGATGCAGCCTCAGTTTCCCTCTTCCAGAGGCTCCACCGCTGTTCGAGGGGTATGTGAGTTCTCAGCAGCTCCTCGCTCTGCTGGAGCGTGGGGATTGTATGCAATGACACACTAATGCTCAGAAGATGAACACCGAAGACGATAAGGAAATGTGCAGAGGGCATGGAGTCAGGAGGTTCTCCAAAGCCAGGGAAGTCAGTAAAATTGACCTGAAAAAGGAGAATTATGGGCGGGTCGGAGAGGTGTGGTAGGAGACACAGAAATGCAAAGCAGTGCATCCAGAGGAGCAGACATCCCGAGTGTTAGATTTTCAGCAAGAAGGAAAAAAGCAAGATGATGGCAAGAGGCCAGAGTAAGAAAAAAGCATCAGAGATTTGTGATCGCAGCAGTGTCACAAGGCAGCCTCTCCCCCAAGAAAGGCATATGGTTCGTGGACCATCCATAAAGGGGCATCACCCAGAGAAATACCATGGTAACGGCTCTGTCCGGCTCCAGCACCTGCGTTCACATCTCCTCTACCCACAGTGTCCGGAGCTGCCCCGGTGCCTCTCAAAGCTCTCCTCCCTCCCCTCCTGCAGCCACAGCCACGAGAGCTGACCCCGCTCACGTGCCCTGCCCCTTCCCTCCAGACTTTTCTAAGCCAACCGGTGCTGGCAGGTTATTCTTCCACAAGGAGGAAAGAAGCTCTGTCCAAGTTACTTGCCACCTCCTTGTCTAAAAGACGTAACGTCTGCGTTTTATTTGGAAATCGACAGACCACGTGATTCTGACATGCCTTTTCAGTCTAGCATCCAGTGGCCATGCTCCCAGCCCTAAGCAACAGCTCACGTGGGCTGCTTAGCCTGGCCCCAAAGACCCCAAGGACTGCTGGCCTCTGGAGCTTGGCCCACCAAGCCACCTGTCTGCAGGACGCATGCTCCATCTCACCTTGTCAAAGTCCTAGCCCAGCCCAGTGCCACCTCCTCCATGAAGTCCCAGCAAGGATGAGAAATAATGGCAAAATAGGGCAAAAGCATATTTGAGACGCATTCCCTGGTGTCACCCAAGAGCTCATGAGTTAGAATCGCCAGGGATGGGGTATAAAGCTCTAAGTAAGTAGTTGCAAGGACTTGGCCACTCATTGTGATCAAAGGGATTCTCTATGTTCTTTTCCCAACCCCTTTCCTCTACAATATTATAAGAAAAAGAGTTCTAAATCTGAGGTGGAGGAGGACAGGCAAGCCATTTAAAACTTGCTGAATCTTAGTTTCCTCATGTGGAAAATTATAATCATTGTAATTATCTGAAAAGACAGTAGCAGAAGAAATAATTCAATATTTGAGGAAGTGATTTAAAAAGCATAACAAAGCATCATGCAAATGTAATAGATAGTTATGAGAATGAGAAGGAAGATGATGGAGACTCTGATGAAGAAGAAATGGCAATAGCAGAATTCTGGCTCTTCTGAGTCCCTGGCATGGGTGAGAGACTGCATGTCAAGCAGAGATGGTTTCAAAACCACTACCTCCCAGCAGTGCCATGGAGATTAAATAAGATAATGTCCACAAAGTGCTTAGCACAGGATGTGACATTAAGAAACACGTAGTGGTGATGGTGCTGATGGTGGTGGTAGAGGTAATGGTGGCGGTGGAGGTGATAGTGATGGTGGTAGTGATGGTGGAGGTGTTGATGTGTTGATGGTGGTGATTATGGTGGTGATGGTGCAGGTGCCGGTGGTGGTGATGGTGGAGTTGTTGATGGTGCTGATGGTGATGGAGGTAGAGGTGATGGTGGCAGTGGAGGTGATAGTGATGGTGGTAGTGATGGTGGAGGTGTTGATGTGTTGATGGTGGTGATTACAGTGGTGATGGTGCAGGTGATGGTGGAGTTGATGGTGGTGATGGTGATGGAGGTAGAGGTGATGGTGGCAGTGGAGGTGATAGTGATGGTGGTAGTGATGGTGGAGGTGTTGATGTGTTGATGGTGGTGATTATGGTGGTGATGGTGCAGGTGCTGGTGGTGGTGATGGTGCAGGTGCTGGTGGTGCTGATGGTAATGGTGATGGTGGTGATGATGATAGTGTTACTGGTGGTGATGGTAAAGTTACTGGTGGATGTAGCAGCAGCTATGTACCCTCTGCATCTGCACCTATACTTGGGTGTGGGGATTTGAGATGTGCTGGCCAGCGCCAAGTTCTGCAGCAATAAAGAACTGTTGGGCTTCCCTGGTGGCGCAGTGGTTGAGAGTCTGCCTGCTAGTGCGGGGGACACGGGTTCGGTCCCTGGTCTGGGAGGATCCCGCATCCCGCATGCCGCGGAGCAACTAGGCCCGTGAGCCACAACAGCTGAGCCTGCGCGTCTGGAGCCTGTGCTCCGCAACGAGAGGCCGCAATAGTGAGAGGCCCGCGCACTGCGATGAAGAGTGGCCCCCGCTCGCCGCAACTGGAGGAAGCCCTCGCACAGAAACGAAGACCCAACACAGCCAAAAATAAATAAATAAATAATTATTAAAAAAAAAAAAGAACTGTTTATTAACAATAAGTCTGTTCCTTGTCATTTTCCTATTCTTCTCTTTTAAATTGCTACCCAACACAATGTCTGGATAAACGTTTGTAATTTATCACGAGGGCAGCTTTTTCAAGCCATTCTGGATGCCAGGATGCTGAGCAAGACCAGTATTTCTGAGGCTGCCTGTCTGTCTGTGGAGAAGAGGGGAACCTATAAATTCAGAGGAGCAATTCCCTCCCAGCCAGGACGAGTTAACACAGCCATGTGAGGGGCCATCATCCGATGAAAGGACTGCTTGTGCAAGTGGTTCTAATATGAGCCGTATGGTCCTTTTGCTCAGTCCCTGTTCTCCGTGCCTCCAAATGTCAAAAGAGATTATTTTCTACCGGTTAGAGCTGAAACCAGGTGCTCAGAGAAAACCTAGAGGGTCCTGAAATAAGCCTGGCTGCACGCCACGAAAGGCATCCAACAGTGGCCTGCGATCCAAACGATGCCATCACCATCTGGCAGAGCAGAGGAAGGCGAGAAAAAAGGCTTTACACGTTGAAAAGTAAAACAAATTCAACCCAGGCTGCCACTTACAAAAGACCACTAGTGTTTCCCTCTCTCAAATCTACTAGAAATCAGGGCTGATGGGCCTGATCGCTTTCAGCCACATGAGACCCTCGGCTCCAAAGGCAGAAGCCAGAGATTAAAGTGACAGGCGTTCAGGGCATCCTTCAGAACAGGCACTGGCAGTTACAAGGGGTCCGAGACCTCTCCAAGGCTCCTGCCGAAAGGACTGCTAGTGTCCAGTTTAGAATTCTGGTGTGTAAGTGGACACACACACACCATTCTAAAGCAAAAACAGGAAAGGTTTGGAGCCAGGACAACCTGAGTTCTAATCCCTGCCTCACCATTTATAATCTGTGTGACGCTGGATAATCTGATTTATACCTTCAAGTCTTGGTTTCCTCATTTGCAGAATGGGATTAAAACTGCCAGACTTCATAGGATCCTTGTGAGAATTACGTGAGAAACATGCGTGCAAAAAAAAACACACAAAAAAACAAAAGAAAACACCTAAGTGCCTGCTATGCAATGATAATTCAACCAATATTATTTCCTTCCTACCTTACATTAGTTCTACACGTGTAGAGGTTCTGTTTTTAACATATGTTTTTAAAGCAACTGACACCATCGGGCCCACCAAGAGACATTTGGGGATCACTCTCTCTCTAGGAAGAAGTGGAGCAGCATATTTGATAGTGTCACTTCTTCGGTTCTCACCTCTTGACAAGAGAGAAGAGAAGGCAGAAGATACTAAGAAAATGATCAGAGGAACCAATGAGACTGTCCCCAGCTTGTGGGAGGGGCGGTGACAAAGCCCAGAGCAACCTTGAGCAGTTAGGTCATTTAATATTTCTGGACATTAAATTTCTCACTGTCGATCTCAGAGATTCCTTCCACCATGACGATTCTCTAGCTTAAACGTTCCAAATTTTACACTGTTTAAATGTCTGACAACACGGAATTCTCTTAAGCAAAACTTTTTTTCCCCCTCCTTTTTGTCCAGAGAGGAAAGAAGATATCTAGGCTATTTTAGGTGTGCCTAGGACCACAGAGAAAGATAAAGGCCAAGTAAAAGGAAAGGTACAGAAGAAACCAAGTTTTCTTCTTTAGAACTGAGCATTCTAGACGTCCGGATGACCAACAGGTACATGAAGAGATGCTCAACATCCCTAATCATCAGGGAGATGCAAATCAAAACCACAATTAGATGTAACCTCACACGTGTTAGAGTGGCTATTACCAAAAGACAAGGAATAACAAGTGCTGGAGAGGGTGTGGAGAAGAGGGAAGCCCTGTGCACCGCTGGGGGGAATGTAAATTAGTGCAGCCCGATGCAGAACAGTATGGAGGTTGGTCAAAAAAAAAAAAAAAAGGAACTACCACATGATCCAGCAACCCCAATGCTGGGTATTTACCCAAGGGAAATGAAAACACTACCTTGAAAAGACACATGCACCCCCATGTTCACTGCAGCATTATTTACAATAGCCAAGCCATGGAAGGCCCCTAAGTGCCCCGGGATGCAACAATGGATAAAGAAATAATGGTACACATACAAGAGAATAGTAGACAGCTATAAAAAGAAGGAAACTGTGCCATATGCCACAAGGATGAATCTCGAGGGCATCATGCTAAGTGCAATACGTCAGACAGAGAAAGACACATACCGTATAAT